>NC_047035.1:145500284-146750284 GCF_011762595.2 Tursiops truncatus
GCAGCCACCGATCTTACTGTTTCCATAGTTTCACTTTCTCTGGAATGTCATATGTTTAGAATCATACAGTATGTACCTTTTCAGATTGCCTTCATTTAGTAATTTGCATCAAAGATTGCATTTAAGGTTCCAAGTCTTTTCATGGCTTAACAACTTATTTCTCTTTACTGCTAAATAATATTCCATTGTCAGGATGGAAGCAACCAAGGCCATCTTGGTTGCTTCCAGGTTTGGGTAATTATGAGTAAAGTTGCTATCAGCATTTGCGTGCAGGTTTTTGCTTGGAAATAAGTTTTCAGTTCATTTGGGTAAATACCAAGGAGCACGACTGCAGGATCATGTGGTAAGTGTATGCAAGGTTTTGTAAGAGACTGCCAAACTGCCTTCCACAGTGCTGCACCACTTTGCATTTCCATCCCCAATGAACAAGAGTCCTGTTGCTTCCGCATCCTCGTCAGCATTTGGTGTTAGCAGTATTTTGGATTTTGGCCGTAACAGATGTGTAGTGGTATCTCATTGTTGTTTTCATTTGTAATTCCTTAATGAAATATTAAATTTTTACTAACGCTTACTTTCCACCTGTGTATCTTCTTTGGCAAGGTGTCTGTTCAGGTAGTTTGCCCATTTTTCAATCAGGTTGTTCATTTTCTAATTGTCGAGTTTTAAGAGTTCTTTGTCTACTTTGGATAACAGTCCTTTACCAGATATAACTTCTGCAAATATTTTCTGTCTGTGGCTTGTCTTCTCATCCACTTGACAGTGCCTTTTGCAGAGCAGAAGTTTTCAATTTTAATGAAGTCCAGCTTATCATTTCTCTCACATATCATGCCTTTGGTGTTCTATTTAAAGAGTCATTTCCAAACCAAAGGTCATTTAGATTTTCTCCTCTACGTTATCCACTATAAATGTTATCTTTATGTTTTATATTTAGGTTCATGATCCATTTTTAATTTTTGTGAAGAGTTTGCACGTGGCTGTCCAGTTGTTACGGCACCATTTGTTGAAAGCACTATCTGTTCTCCACTGAGTCAGCTTTGCTTTGCTGTCAGTTGATTACGTTTGTATGAGTCTGTTTCTAGGCTATCCATTCTGTTCCAATGATCTGTGTGTCTATTATTTTGCCAATAGTACACTGTCTTGATTATCATAGCTTTATAGTGAGCCTCTAAGTCAGGTAGTGTCAGTCTTCTAACTTGGTTTTACTCCTTCATTATTATGTTGGCTTCTCTGGGTATTTGTCTTTCTATGTAAACTTTAGAGGAAGTTTGTTGATATATACAAAACACCTTGGGTGCACAGCAAAGTGATTCAGGGGTGTGTGTGTGTGTGTGTGTGTGTGTGTGTGTGTGTGTGTGTGTGTGTGTGTGTGTGTGTGTGTGTGTGTGTGTGTGTGTGTGTGTGTGTGTGTGTGTGTGTGTGTGTGTGTGTGTGTGTGTGTTTATATATATATTTATATAGGGTTGGCCAAAAAGTTCCTTTGGTTTTTAAGTAAAAATAAAAGACACATTTTTCAAAAAGCCTTTTGTGTCCAGGAGTCCCACTGGGTCCTGCTTGATTTCAGTAGGTCAGATCCAGGCATTTTACATGCACTTATTCTCCCAGCAAAACCGAGTGCTAACCCTGACACTGTTCTAGAGGCAGGGAACAGGTTCAGAGAGCCATGTGGCTGACAGGATCATGGTGCTCCAGCTGGGTGTCAGGCCTGAGCCTCTGAGGTGGGAGAGCCAAGTTCAGGATATTGGACCACCAGAGACCTCCTGGCTCCACGTAATATCAAATGGCGAAAGATCTCCCAGAGATCTCCCATCTCAACGCTAAGCCCCAGCTCCACCCAACAACCAGCAAGCTACAGTGCTGGACACCCTATGCCAAACAACTAGCAAGACAGAAGCACAACCCCATCCATTGGCAGAGAGGCTGCCTAAAGTCATAATAAGATCACAGACACCCCAAAACACACCACTGGACATAGTCCTGCCCACCAGAAAGACAAGATCAAGCCTCATCCACCAAAACACAGGCACCAGTCCCCTCCACAAGGAAGCCTACACAACCCACTGAACCAACCTTACCCACTGGGGGCAGACACCAAAAACAACGGGAACTATGAACCTGCAGCCTGTGAAAAGGAGACCCCAAATACAGTAAGTTAAGCAAAATGAGAAGACAGAGAAATACGCAGCAGATGAGGGAGCAAGGTAAAAACCCACCAGACCTAACAAATGAAGAGGAAATAGGCAGTCTACCTGAAAAAGAATTCAGAATAATGATGATAAATATGATCCAAAATCTTGGAAATAGAATGGAGAAAATACAAGAAACCTTTAACAAGGACCTAGAAGAACTAAAGAGCAAACAAACTGAACAACACAATAAATGAAATTAAAAATTCTCTAGAAGGAATCAATAGTAGAATAACTGAGGCAGAAGAACAGATAAGTGAGTTGGAAGATAAAATAGTGGAAATAACTAAATCAGAGCAGAATAAAGAAAAAAGAATGAAAAGAATTGAGGACAGTCTCAGAGACCTCTGGGACAACGTTAAACGCACCAACATTTGAATTATAGGGGTCTCAGAAGAAGAGAAAAAGAAAGGGACTGAGAAAATATTTGAAGAGATTATAGTTGAAAACTTTGCTAACATGGGAAAGGAAATAGTCAATCAAGTCGAGGAAGCACAGAGAGTCCCATTCAGGATAAATCCAAGGAGAAGCACGCCAAGACACATATTCATCAAACTATCAAAAATTAAATGCAAACAAAAAATATTAAAAGCAGCAAGGGAAAAACAACAAATAACATACAAGGGAATCCCCATAAGGTTAACAGTTGATCTTTCAGAAGAAAAACTGTCACTGCAAGCCTCAGAATGGAAGAAAATATTTGCAAATGAAGCAGCAAAGGATTAATCTCCAAAATTTACAAGCAGCTCATGAAGCTCAATATCAAAAATACAAACAACCCAATCCAAAAATGGGCAGAAGACCTAAATAGACATTTCTCCAAAGAAGATATACAGATTGCCAACAAACACATGAAAGGATGCCCAACATCACTAATCATTAAAGAAATGCAAATCAAGACTACAATGAGGGATCATCTCACATCGGTCAGAATAGCCATCATCAAAAAATCTACAAACAATAAATGCTGTAGAGGGTGTGGAGAAAAGGGAACCCTCTTGCACTCTTGGTGGGAATGTAAATTGATACAGCCACTATAGAGAACAGTATGGAGGTTCCTTAAAAAACTAAAAATAGAACTCTTATACAACCCAGCAATCCCACTACTGGGCATATACCCTGAGAAAACCATAATTCAAAGAGTCATGTACCACAGTGTTCACTGCGGCTCTATTTACAATAGCCAGAACATGGAAGCTAAGTGTCCATTGACAGATGAATGGATAAAGAAGATGTGACACATATATACAATGGAGTATTACTCAGTCATAAAAAGAAACGAAATTGAGTTATTTGTAGTGAGGTGGACGGACCTAGAGTCTGTCATACGAGTGAAGTAAGTCAGAAAGAGAAAAAACAAATACTGGATGCTAACACATATGTACGGAATCTAAAAAAAAAAAAACAAAAAAAAGGTTCTGAAGAACCTAGGGGCAGGTTTAACATGTTAAATGGGCCATTCTTCTGATGGAACTAAACATTTCAACTTCCTCTTTCAACTGGAAAAAAAATTAGTTAAATCATCTAGTACTCTTCTTGTACTATTTCATCAAAGCTCAGTATTTCAAACTTAAATTTTTTACAATCAAAGAGCAAGGCCAAAGCTGTTAAAGCACCCTATTCATCTGGTACAATACTTTTATTTCTACTGTTGGTTTGAATTTTGTTTGTTTGTGGGTTTCTGGGTGGGCAGGGGCTGCTAAAATTCTCAGGCAGGGAAAAGAATCTCAAGCAAGTTACACCAGACTCACATTTATCACATGTAATGTACTTAATTCTCAAACCTTTCATTCAATTGTACCAGAATACATTAAAATGTATTCTTGAATAAATACCTATGGATGCAAATGCTTAATACTAAAATTAGGTTGGGGGGAGGGATAAATTAGTAGTTTGGGATTAAAATATACATACTACCATATATAAGATAAACAACATACTACCATATATAAAATAAACAAACATAAGTTCTCTTTCATAGAACTGCAGTCATGGATGGAGAGGTACCATTCAGGTGTGTAGCATAGGAAACTGTACTCAATATCTTGTAATAACCTATGATGGAAAAGAATCTAAAAAGGAATACATATATAGATATATCTGTATATCTATATATCTATATCTCTATATAACTGAATCACTCTGCTGTACAATGGAAACTAACACAGCATTATAAATCAACTATATTTCAATAAAAAAATTTTAAGAGACAAAAATAAAATAAAATTATGTCAATTCTCCTCTAATACATCTATAAATAAAACACAAATCCAATCAAAGATCCTAACAGTTTCTCACAGAACCCGACACACTGATTAAAAAAGTTCATGGATGGACTTCCCTGGCGGTCCAGTGGTTAAGACGCCGCACTTTCATTGCAGGGGGCACGGGTTTGATCCCTGATCAGGAACTAAGATCCCACATGCCACGTGGCGTGGCCAGAAAAAAAAATTCATGGGTAAAATATTTAAGAATAAAATTTTTTAATTAAAGAAATACAAGAAAATTGCCCTAAGAAAAACCTCAACTTATTATAAGGCTACCAGTGTCAGAACTCACAAAGAGACCAAAGCCAAAATAGAAGTTCCATAAACAGATCGACATACACAGTCCCAAAATCCTGGGGTAACTGGCCATCGGTTAAAAAACAATAACTAAAACAATTCTACTTCATACTATACATAAAAGTAAACATGTAGGTTATAGATGAGTATGTAAAAACTTTTTTAACTTTTAGAAGAAATTATAAGAAAATTTCTCTATAATATTAGCATATGGAAATACTTCTTAAATAAGACAAAAATCACTTAAGAAAATTTTTACATATTTACATCAAAATTTAAACTTCTTATGGCAAGTGACAGTCTAGAGTCTAGGATAAGGTATTTCTAACATATTATTTGAAAAGTATCCACAATCTATAGAGATCCTGTAAATTGGTAGGAAAAAGCAAACACACTAACAGGAAAATTAACAAGGGACAGGAATAGGTAATTTAATGAAGAAGAAATCCCCATAGCAAATAACATAAAAATAAACACAAACTCATTAAACTCAGGAAATACAAGCTAAAACAGTGATACATACCCTGAGGCAGATTTACTACAAAGCTAATGAAGTGTAAGCTTCATGACCCCCTCACTCATGTGGGCCCTTTACAAGGCCCTGGCTTCCCATGGTATTCACACAGTCATACGCTTTTGCAAACTTTGTAAAAGTAATTGTTCATGGATGTTTTGGAATCTAATAAAGAGGAAGTTAAACTGGTTTGGGATACACTGATGTGATTCGAAGTCATGTTGGTATAATTAGATTGTCACTACCCTTCCCCAGTAGGACTGGTGAACAGTGACACTTCTGCTGCCCTGTGCCAGTTCACCCCACGCAGTGAAATGCAGCCTGGGACCAGAGGTCCAGCCACTATAAAACATGCTACAAAGCACTTACTGCAGATGGACAAGGAAGCATCTTAAAATTAATCTCTGGACAAGTAAACTTGAAATGATCTAAAATTTTACCATTCCTACATGAAAGAAACTTCATGGACGTTTCTAAACTACAGTAATCTAAATATGCTGAAATAAACTTTTCTAGATTATTAGGGGGGAAAAAACCCTTTAAGGAATGATGTCAGCAAAAATATCAAACTAAGGAGACGCAAAATTCTACCTCTCAATAAAAGCAATGGAAAAACTGTCATAATCAACTTTTTTAGGAATTCTGAAAATTATCAAAGGTTTACAGCAACACAGGAAGTGTTTATTCAAAGAAAAATGGCTAAATCTCAGTAAGAACAGTGAGCTCTGTGTGGTTTTTTTACTACAGCCCCATCCCCCATTCCCCAGCAGTACCCTTGAAAATAACAGCCCACAGTCATAGTATCAGAGGGAGCAGAATGGGCCTCTTTCACAAAGAAATGTCATTATTTCTTTTAACCCGTCTGGTGGCTCCCTGGAAGACCAGATCAAAAGGCTTATTTTTATTTTATCTGACTAGGAATTCTCCCAGTGCTAAAGTTCCTACTCAGGGATATTTGTTGAAAACATTTCCAGGCAAATGTTTTATTCACTATTGCCTGGGGTAATACATAACAGTCTGGGCAAACAATACCCTAATCAGAAAGCTGAGGATGAAAGACTGCGGAATGAGAGGCCCAGAAGAGCTTTGAAAAGTTCTGAAGTATTCTTGGGAACCTAAAAGTCCATGCATGTGCAGAGCTGCGCCCATGCTCCAGAAAGGCCCGAGAAGGCACTAAGCTCTCACCTCTGGCTGACCTTGAGCTCTACACAAGCCACCTGGCTGATTATGAACAGGCCCCAACATGCACACACAGCCTCCTGGCAAAGACAGGGACATTTTTGTGTTGCAGACGTTTAAGGAAACGTCTAATCATTAGCAGACCACCAAGCTCTCAGAACAGAGACTGCAGTGGCCACAAACAACAAAGAATACAGACTTCACAAAATTAGCTCAGAAAAGTTACCAACAAAGAACAACTCCAAGGAACAGAAACAACAAAGCCTGGAGTGAGGGGAGAACATGGTTTCCAGAGTTATGACATAATAATATGCAATATGTCCACTTTTCAATGAACAAAATAAGGCATACAAAGAAACAGGAAAATATGGCCCAACACAGGAAGAAACAGCAATCGGAAGACACTGTCTCTGAGGAAGCACAGACACTTGGACTTACTGGACAAAGATATCATTTTTTTTTTTAAGATTTTTTTCTTTTTTGATGTGGACCATTTTTAAAGTCTTTATTGACTTTACATAGTAAAGTCATAGTATTTGTTACAATACTGCTTCTTTTTCATGTTTTTTGGTTTTTTTGGCCTCAAGGTATGTGGGATCTTAGCTCCCTGACCAGGCATCAAACCTGCACCCCATGCATTGGAAGGCAAAGTCTTAACCAAAGGACCACGAAGGAAGTCCCTGGACAAAGACTTTAAATAAGCTTTTAAGTGTTAAAGAACTAAAGGAAACCATGACTAGAGAACTACAGGAGAGCAGCAGAATAATGTTTCACCAAATAGAGAATACAATAAAGAGACAGAAATTAAAGTAGAAAAAATAATAGAAACTTTGGAACTGAAAAGCCTACTAACTAAAATTAACATTTCTCTATAGGGGCTCAACAACAAATTTTAGCAGGAAGAGGAAAGAATCAGTGAACCTGAAGATAGATCGATTAAGATTGTCCAGGCTTGGGGGAAAAAAAAAAAAAAAGAAGAAGAAGAAAAATGAACAGAGTCTCAGAGACCTGTGGGTGCCACCACAGTGCTCCACATACACATTTTGGGGATCTCAGAAGCACAGGAGAGAGAAGAGGCACAGAGAATATTTGAAGAAACAATGGCCTAAAACATTTCATATCTAATGAAAAGCATTGATCTACATGTCCAAGAAGCTCAGGTAGGATAAACTCAAACACTCACCTAGATGCGTCATAATCAAAGTGGCAAAAGCCAAAGAGAGAATCATGAACACAGCAAAAGAGGAGCAACTCATCACGTGGAATCAACCCTCAGTAAGATGAAAGGCCCATATCTCATCAGAAACCATGGAGACCAGCAAGGCAATGGGATGACATTCAAATTGCTGACAAAAAGCTGTCAATGAAAAATTCTATCCACCAAAACTGTAGTTCAAAAATGAGGGAGACATTGAGACATCCCCAGATCAACAAAAACTTGAAGTTCATAGCTGCCCTACAAGAAATGCCAAAGGGAGTCCTTCAGGCAGAAGTGACAGGACACTAAGTAGTAACTTGAGTCTATGTGAAGAAGTAGTGGCCATCACTAGGGGTAATTACACAGGTAAATACAAAACACAATATAAATGCATTTTTGTTTGTCACTTCTTTTTTTCTATCTCGTGTAAACCACGTCTACATGAAGCAATGATTACAGGTCTATGTTGATGAGCACACAATGTATAAAGATACAATTTGTGACAACAGCAGAAAGAGAGAGAAGAATGGAGCAAGGTTTCTGTACACAATTAAGCTGGTATTAATAATAACTGTTTTGTTATAACTTAAAATGCTAACTGTAATCTCCAGGGCAACCACTAAGTAAACAACTCAAAATATATAGTAAAAGAAATGATAATAAGGGAATGAAAATGGTACACTATTAAATAGTCATTTACCCACAAGAGAAGACAGTAACTGGGGAGCAAAAAAGACTTAAAACATAGAAAACAAACAGTCAATGGCAGAAGTGAATTTTTTCTTATCAGTAATTACATATTATGTAAACGGATTAACTGCTCCCCCAAAAAGCAAGGATTTGGCATAACAGACTAGACAACATGATCAAACTACACCTACATGGAGCCCTGCAAGAGACCTACTTTAGATTTAGATTTAGGTTGAAAGTAAAAGGGCAGAAAAAGATATTCCATATAAACAGGAACCAAAGGAGACCTAGAGTGTATATATTAACATCAGACCAAATAGACTTTAAGACAAAAATGCTATGATAGACAAAGAAGAACATTATACAATACTATGAAGGTCAACCCATCAAGAAGATTTATATAAGAATTATAAATACACGTAACAACAGAGACCTTAAAATACACGAAGCAAAAACTGACAGAATCCAAGGAAGAAAAAGACAATTCAACAATAATAGATGGAGACTTCAATATCTCAGTTTCAATAATGGATAGAAAAACTAGACAGAATATCAAGCAAGGAAAGAGAATATCTAAACAAGACTATAAACCAACTCGACTTCATAGATACAACAGCAGAATACACCTTCAAGTTCATACAGAACATTCATCAGGATTGAACCTATGTTGGGCCATAAAACAAGTCTGTACACATTTTTTAATTGTATATTATATTTTTGATGTTGACCATTTTTTCAAAGTCTTTACTGAATTTTTTACAATATTGCTTCTGTTTTATTTTTTGTTTTTTTTTTGGCCGTAAGCCATGTGGGATCTTAGCTCTCTGACCAGGGGTCAAACTCACACCCCCTACATCAGAAGGCGAAGTCTTAACCACTGGACTACCCATGGAAGTCCCCAAGTCTCTACGCCTTTTTAAAGATTCAAATCATGTGAGATATGTTCTCTGACCATAATAATTTTTTTAAAAAAGAGGGAAATTTAGAAAACTTCCAAATATGTGCAAATTAAACAACACACTCCAACCTAAGGCAAATAAAGGCATTAGACAGGTCAATATACCTTGTGAATATAGAGGTAAAACTCCTCAACAAAATATTAGCAAATCTAATCCAAGAGCATATGAAAAGGATTATTCACCATAACCAAGTGGCATTTACTACAGAAACATAAGGTTGCCTTAACATGAAAATCAGTCAATATAATACACCATATTAATAGAATAAAACACAAAACCTACATGATGAACAGATGTACAAAAAGCATTTGACAGATTTCAACATTCTTTCAAGATAAAAACACTCAATAAACTAAAAATAGAAAGGAACTTCCTCAAGCTGATACAGGGCATCTATGAAAAACCAACAGCCCATATATACACTAACAAACGTAAGGTAGATAGCTAGTGGGAAGCAGCTGCATAGCACAGGGATATCAGCTCGGTGCTTTGTGACCACCTGGAGGGGTGGGATAGGGAGGGTGGGAGGGAGGGAGACGCAAGAGGGAAGAGATATGGGAACATATGTATATGTATAACTGATTCACTTTGTTATAAAGCAGAAACTAACACACCATTGTAAAGCAATTATACCCCAATAAAGATGTTTAAAAAAAAAAAAAACAGCTAACATCATACTTAACGGGGAAAGACTGAAAGCTTCCCCCTAAGATCAGGAATAGACAAGGATGTCCACTGTCACCACTTATACTGAACATTGTATTGGAGGTTCTACCCAGGGCAAGGAAGTTCTAAATAAAAAAATTATATAAAATACATCCAGTGTAGAAAAGAAGTAAAATTACCACTGGAGTCAAATGATATGATCATATATATAGAAAACCCTAAAGAATCCACTCACACACACACACAAACCAAACGTATTACCGCTTATAATAAACAAGTTCAGCAAGGTTAGAGGAAAAACTTCAAAAAACAAAAATCAGTTGTTCTTCTATACACTAACAATGAACAATATGAAAATGAAATTAAGAAAACAATTGCATTTACAATAGTAGCAAAAGAATAAATTTAACCGAAGATGTGTAAGACTTGTACACTGAAAACCATAAGACATTGTTGAAAGAAATTAAAGATGACAAATAAACGTAAAGATAGCCATGTACACAAATTCAATGCAATCCTTATCAAAATCCTAATTAAATACTTTGCAAAAATTGACAAACTAATCCTACAATTCATATGGAAATTCTAGGGACCCAGACTAGCCAAACTATCTCAAAAAGGAACTACAAAGTTGGAAGACTCACACTTTCTGATTTCAAAACTTACTATAACGCTACAGTAATCAAGACAGTGCAGTACTGGCATAAAGGTAACTAAACGGATCAATGGAATAGAACTGAGAGTCCAGAAATAAACTTATACAATTTGTGGGTGATACTGATTTTCAGCAAGGGTGCCAGGACCATTCAATGGGGAAAGAACAATATTTTCCAAAAACTGTGCTAGGACAACTAGATATCCACAAGAAAGGAATGAAGATGGACCCTGTCTTATGCCATAAACAAAAATTAACTCTAAATGTTTCAAAGGCCTATATTTAAGAGATACAACTACCACAACTAAGACCCAACGGAGCCAATAAATAAATAAGTATATATATTTTTTTAAAAAAGAGCTACAACTACAAAACTCCTAGAAGAAAACATAAGTATAAATCTGCATGACCCTGGAATAAGCAACAGTTTCTTGGATAGGACACCAAACGCACATATGACCTAAGAAAAATCAGATAAACTGGACCTCATCAAAAGTTAAAACTTTTGTGCATCAAAGGATACTATTTTTGTTAATGAAGTATAGTTCGTTTACAATATCATGTAAGTTTCAGGTATACAGCACAGCGATTCAGTTTTATTTATATACTCATATATATATATATATATATATATACATATATATATATATACATTCTTTTCCCTTATAGGTTATTACATAATATTGTTTCCTGAGCTATACAGTAGGTCCTTGTTGTCTACCTATTTTATCCATAGTAGTGTGTGTATGTTAATCCCAGTCTCCTAATGTAGCCCTCCCCCCACACACCAAAGGATACTATTTAGAAAATAAAAAGACAATCCACAGAATTAGAGAAGATATTTACAATATTTACAAATCATATTGGGTCTGATAAGGGTCTAGTATCCAGAATATATAAAGGACTCGTACAGGTCAACAATAAGAAGAGAAATAACCCAATTAGAAAATGGGCGAAGAATCTGAATAGAGGGGGCTTCCCTGGTGGCGCAGTGGTTGAGAGTCCACCTGCCGACGCAGGGGACATGGGTTCATGCCCCGGTCCAGGAGGATCCCACATGCCACGGAGCGGCTGGGTCCGTGAGCCATGGCCGCTAGGCCTGCGCGTCCGGAGCCTGTGCTCCGCAACGGGAGAGGCCACAACAGTGAGAGGCCCGCGTACCGCAAAAAAAAAAAAAGAATCTGAATAGAAATTTCTCCAAAGAAGATATTCAAGTGGCCAATAAGCACATGAAAAGAGGCTCAACATCATTAATCACTGGAGAAATACAAATCAAAGCCACAAGATACCAATTCACACAAACAAACACACGAAAAAGGAAAACAAGTGTTGGAGAGGCCACGGAGAAACTGGAACCCTCATACCTTCCTGGTGGGAATGTAAAATGGGGCAGCTGCTTTAAAAAGCAGTCTGGCAGTTTCTAAAAATGTTAAACATAGAATTAAACTCAGCAATTCTATTCCTTGGTATGTTAGATAGATAGAGAACTGAAAAGGTATGTTTTATGTTCACACAAAATCTAGTACACTAATGTTCATAGCAGCATTATTCATAATAGCAAAAAAGTGGAAACCACCCAAATGTCCATCAACTGGTAAATGGTTAAACAAAATGTGATAGAGCCACATAACAGAATACCATTTGTCATTAAAAGGATGGAAGTACTGTTTCACGCTGTAACGTGGATAAACCTTGAAAACATGATGCTAAGTAACAGAAGCCAAACACAGAAGGCACATATTGTATGATTCCAGTTAAATGAAATGTCCAGAATAGGCAAACCCATCGGGACAGAAAGCAGGTTATTGGTTGTTAGTGGCTGAGGGGAGGGGGAAATTGGAGGCGACTGCTAATAGGTTCGGGATTTCTTTGGGGGGTTATGGAAATGTTCTGGAATTAGTGTGATGGTTGCACAACACTGAAATATACTGAAAACCACTGAATTGTACACTTTAAAATGGTGAATTTTAGGTTATGTGAATAATATGTCTATAAAAAAAAATAAAAATAATAAAATCATTTTAATCAGCAATGCCAAAGGAAAAAAACCTAAGTATCTTTTGAGAATCTAGGGAAAATGAAATGACAAAATCATTGTCAGGAATAGGCAGTCAAGGAGTATGGTGGCAACATAACGTAGAAAAAGAGTATTACAGAGGTGTGTCAGGCAAGTCTTTAACTTTTTAAAATGTGCTTTTTCTAGATCGTATGATCTATCTGGTACATTTTAAAGCATTTGTGGTGACTTATTTTCTCATTCTAAATAAATATCCACTTTCATGTCTAAATTTGTATTTGCAATTTTGTATTCTTTCTGTTAAAAGAACTGTAAAAGTTGGGTCCCACGAAACCTGGAGAGGAAGTGAGAAAATAATAACTCTTCTGGGCCCCAAATAGGAGTTCAAACTGACCTAAACAACTGGAAAAGCAATTTGGGAATTTTAGTGGCACTAAGGTGCCCATTCCCTGACCCGAGAATTCTTCTGGGTGTGGGCTGTGCCGACATGTTTGCACGGGAGCACAGGGACACGAGGGGACATTCCAGTCCCTGCCGCCGCGGGGTAAAGGCGGGTCATCAGAAACATGCTGCATGGTCATCACAGCACAGCACAGCACAGACAACTGGGATCTATTCTCCAAGGGAATCACAAACAGGCAGTAAATGAACCTGCACCACCGGAAGGATGTGAGAAACCACACAAGATGCTCCAAGCACGTTTCAGAATGACACACAGTTAATACCACTTGTGTGATTTTTTTAAAAAACACACGTGCAAGCTTTGTATGTTTATTCTGCAGATACAGAAATGAAGTAAAAAGGAAGGTTTTCTTTGGTTATGAAAGGAACAAGATAGGCTGGGGGAAGATACAAGAGAGACTATAACTGTATCTATGATGTTTTCGTTCTTTAAAAACATTGTGAAGAACTGATGCAAATACTTCAAAGCTTAGGCATCTAATTCTGCATTGTGCAAATACACATATTCTTTGGCTCACTCTCTGACCTTTTCTGTCTGAAGCTCGGTTGAGAACACTGACCTGAGCGGAAGAAATACTTGAATCTTAACATATTTGTCAACCAAGAGCGGGAAAAACAGGCAAGAGCAATTCAGGAAATGCTAAGTAAAATAATGATACGTTAACAGTTTTCATCTATCAAACTGGAAGCGTTGGCGGCTCCAGTTTGATAGATGGCCACAGGAGAGGCCATGACAGTGAGAGGCCCGCGTACCGCAAAAAAAATAAAATAAAAAAGTCACCCTCTTTTCATCCGCACTGAGATTTTCTTTTTAAATCCCTCTTTAAACACTTCCTTTTGTGTGATATCTTAACCTTAAGTACTGAACCTTAAAGAAAAGCTGTTTTCCACTCATTGCTTTTAGATTCACTCTCCCTGACCTTTGAAAATGGCAAAAGAAAGAAATGGGGTCACATGCTTTAAACGCCCAAGCAGCAAAGGGACCAAGTGACAAATCCAGTTAGAATACCCAGCCCCAAGAACCCTAAAGCCATATGCCACAGACCCCTCAGCCTAATGAACCACGATGTTGAACATCAAAATGTAACAACACTAAAAGTTCAAGTGCTCTCTTTGAAAAGGAGTAGGAAAACCCTAAAACTCCACAGAACCTAGTTTGCAAAACCGCGGATCTGCATTCCCATCAAGAAGAAGCAAACAGACGCAGGATCTTTCCCTCTACAAAAGCCAGGCCTCCTCTACCTTGTCCACGGAGGAGGGGGACATACACCAGGTGTGATGCACATATGTTGCAATACTACTGGGGAGATGGGTGACACAGCTCAAGGCCTGGGGGGGTGAACAGGAGGTTCTCACTGCAGCAAGACTTTTACAGTATTTGCTCAGAAATGGTGAGTATTTGCTCCAGCTTAGAGGTACTCCCTCTGGACGCTGCCTGTCTGTCCACATCCCACAAGAGCATCCCAACCCGAATGCAAACCCTCAGCTTAACGGACAACACCCATCAGCAGGAGCATCTCCAAGTCCACGTCCTGGTCTCTGAGGTCTGGAGGCACAGAGATTTGGGGCACATTCATGTAATCAATAGATACTAATGAAGGGCCTGATTGGTGGCCAGCACCGGTCCAGACCATGGGTGGACAAAACAAACAACAATCTCCCCTTGTGGGGCTGACAGTCTATACGAGAGACGTCCTAAGTAAGCACCTAAGGAGGTGATGAGTGCTCCAGGGGAAAAGCAGAGACCAAATAAGGGGACCAGGGGTGATGGGGGGAGGCCTAGGTTTCCGTTTTCATTTTTTCTATTGTGCTAAAAGAACACATAATGTAAAATTTACCATCTTAACCATTTTTAAGTGTATAGTTCAGTAGTTAAGCACATGGACACTGTTGTGCTATGAATCTCTAGAACTTTCTCATCTTGTGAAACTGAAACCCTGGACCCACTTCCCCACCCCCGCCCTGGCAACCGACACTCCACCTTCTGTCTTTATGAATCTGACTGCTCTGGGCGCTTCGCGTAAGTGGCATCATACAGCGTTTGTCCTTCTGTGCCTGGCTTATTTCATGTAGCAAAATGTCCCCAATCTGTGTTGCAGAATATGTCAGAATGTCCTTCCTTTTGAAGGCTGCGTCCTATTCCACTCTACGGACAGATCACAGTTTCTTCATCCATTCGTTCTATCCGTCCATGGACACTTAGGTGGCTTCCACTGAGCACTGTAAACAGTGTTGCCATGAACGTGGGTGTGTGGGTGTCTCTTCGAGATCCCGTTTTCAGGGAAGGCCTAGTTTTAAACAGGGCAGTCAAGGTGGTTCTCATTGAGAAGGTGGCATCTGAGGAAAGACTTGAAGGTGATGAGAGAGAGGGGGCCATGCACTGTCTGGGGGCAGGGGGAGTGGACAGGTCATGACCAAGGCTCTCAGCTGGGAGCATCCTGGTGCAGTGGGAGGACCAATAAGAGGGCTGAGAGGCTACACGGGTAGGGGTGGGGGATGGGGGAGAGAGATGGAGACAGAGATAGAGAGAGACAGAGAGAGGGAAGAGGAGACTCGAGGTCAGAGCGGGCTGACCACGCAGAGGGAAAGGGGGACAGACTGATGTCCACGTTAAAAGAGGTTGCAGGCGGGGTGGAGAGGTACTGCAGTCATCAGACGAAGATGACCATGGCTCAGACCTGCAGGGGCAGCAGAAGAAAGAGGCAGACAGTCACCTTCAGATGGACTTTACGTTCCCATTAACAGGGGGATGTGGGGTCAGGGTCAGGTCCCAGGTGCACGGCCTGGAAAGAGTGGAGCTGCCCGCAGCTGGGGCAGGAAGCCTTCCCAGGGGGCGGGGCGGGTAGACACCCAGCCCGGGCTGCCCACCGATGTCCCTGTCACTGACCCGCCCCCCCTCCTGCCCCCTCCCCAGGCCCTTCCCCCTTCTCTCCTTGCACGGCCTCTGTGGCTCCGTGCCACCTTCAGTGGAGGTGACAGTCCCCACTGTTAAACTATTTCCAGTCACTCTCTCATCAGTAGCTCTGCACCCTCACCCACATTTTCAGAGCAGCTCCCACAGACGTCCGTGAGCGCAAAATCACCTACTTTCTAAAGACGGATGTCTTCAAAGCCCAGGGCTGTTCGGGCCAGAGTGCATTAAGAGAGTAAGGAATGGAGATTGAGAAAATTAGTTATGGACACAGCAGATGGCTAAAGATCTTCACAGGCAATGTCAGTCCCCACCCCCTGCAAGACATCCCCTTGTACTTTCCCTGTCCAGGTAAAGGGACAGGATGCCACCATCTCAGCAAGGCCCCACTGTCCTCATTTCCCATGAAAGAACAACCTTCAGTAGAATCGCAAGGTCCGCATGAAAAGCCAGGTTAAAGGCTTATTTTAGAATTTTGGAAAGAAAAGTTGTGACACCCATTCAAGGAATTCTAGGAATTCACAATTAAAGGATTTCTTAAAGTTCTGAGTAATCACGATGCAACCTACTCAGCCATCCTACAAATCCTGACTAAGGGGCAGGACACGAGGCGGACAGTGCAGGGGCCAGGATGGGTGGCACCTGAGTCCTGAGCTTCAGCCCACACCTCCTGGTGGGAGACAGGAGACTCCACAAGCTCACAGTAAACCTGGCTGTGGGGTACGTTTATACTGAGTTTCAACAGTGATGCTTAAAATCGTTTACAGTATTACATGCAACAGTGATAAAGGAGACAGTCACCGAACCGTGACCCTGAGACATGGCAGACAACAGCGACCCAGTGGAGGAATCGGAACACAGCAGGTCAAGACTGACTCTGAGCTGAGGATGCTCCGGTCACGGCCCAAGAAGGGCACGGAGCCAAGAAAGGCCACACGCGGGACTTGCCCTTCAGGCCAGCATGCACGGGTGAGGGCACAGGCGACACCGCAGGGCCACCCACCCTCCTCGCTCTGCCAACCGACGACTTACAAAGTCAACTACGAAGGAGGTCTTGGAGACAGAAAGGCTGGGCCCGCTCCTTACGCAGCACAGGAAAGAGTGTGAAAATCACACTCGCATCCTCATCCTGACACTGATGCTGCCACTGATGAGGTAGTGACGTCCACTATGAGTCTCAGTCTCAGGAACAAGCCCCCAGTGAGTCAGTTGCCTGGTCTGTGATGGTGGCTGGGTAAAGCCTGGGCTGCGATAACCTGATGAGGACTTCAAATTCCAGAAGACCTCCTTCCCAAGAGCTCTCATTTCATATATAAATATATACACATACATATATATATGTGTTGTTTTAATTTGACTCTAACATTAAAATTTACCTTGAAGGCGACCTGCTTGGAGAAGGAGCTCATCAACAGAGTCTGACTTCCCTCCCCCACTCCCCTCCACCTCTCCCTATGCAGGGGGGTGGGAGGGGACAAGGAGGGGGCCCTGCAGCTGCCCCTGGAGCCGCCCCGGGATGGCCCCGTCCCTGACAGAGGTTTGGGGGCAGGGAAGTGAGTGATCTGAGGGGCGAGAAATGGTTAAAAACTCAGGGTGACAGGCTATCAGGTCCAGAACTCTTGGCCTCATAGTATTTCTAGTGATTGCCATTCAAGCTATCCATATATGTTGGACTTGCAATCTGAGAAGAAAAACAACAAAATACCTTGTTTGACTTTGTGGATATATTAATTGGAGAAATGTGATTGTTCTTAATTACTAAATCTATGTTGTAATACCATGTTTTTCATTAAACACATCAGACTGAATCTCATGGGTTTTCATTTCAGCTCTAAACCCCAGTTCACGTCCTTTCTTCACAGCCTTGCTTTCTTCACCATCGATTTACTGGACACCTACTACGTGCCAGCCACTGTTCCAGGCACTGCAGATACAGCAGAAAACAAAACAGACAGAATCCCTGCCTTTGCAGAAGAGGAGCAAACAAAAAATAGTAACCAAAAATAATAAACAATACCCCCAAATAGTAAACAACCACAGCAACACATGGGTTCTGTAGCGCCTTAAACCAATGAAGTTGACAGTCTCACAGTCCTGGAGGCTGAAGACCGAGATCAAGGCGTCTCCAGGGTTGGTTCCTTCTGAGGGCTGGGAGGGAGCGTCTGCTCCAGGCTTCTCTCCATGACTTACAGGTGGCTATATCCTCCCTCTGCCTTCCCATCATCCTCCCCATGTGGGTCTGTATCCAAATTTCCTGTTTATAAGGACACCAGTCAGACTGGATTAGGGCCACCCCAAGGATCTCATTCTACCTTGATTACTTCTGCAAAGACTCTACCTCCAAATAATGGCATATTCTGAGGTGCTGGGGGTTAGGACTTCAACATATGAATTGGCAGGACACAATTCAACCATAACAACAGGAAACAAAAGTCACCCTAAGAAAAAGAGAGGCATTCAGACAACCACGGACGTTGTGGTCCCCTCTCAGCATCCATTCCTTCCCCCACCACCCCAAAAAACGAAACAGCCGTACTGAGGACAGACCCACCCAGCTCCGGGAGCTCCCTCACAGGTGCAAGCCAATCACCATAAACTCTTCCCCCGGCCAGAGCATTAGACGTGGGATGGACATACTCTAGGGCCTGAGCAAAGGTGGATTCAGGGCAGTCCTTGACCACTGTGACAGTCAGGCAGTAGGCCACGGCCTAAGTTGGCCCAATTAACAGAAAGTCTAAAACGCTTGCTCAGACAGGGCAGTGTGAAGATGTGAGGCCTGGAACTGTTGCAGCCATTTTGCCGCTGCGAGGCCAAAGCTGAGCCTCAGAGGAGGACAGAACCAAGAGAACAGCAGAGAAAAAGAATCTAATCTCTGATTAATAAACCCACTTGAAACTCATCCTGCCTGCAGAGATCCACAAAGCCAGGGCAACAGCAATGCCAGGAAAATCTGATATAAAACTATCAACACAAAGCTTTTACTGGTGAACTTAATCACATTTAAAATAGAGAACTCACCACTCTCACTAGTATTCAGGGGATAGCTCTGTCCACTCGCACTGGCAAAAAAGTGAAACAGTAATAATACTAAGTGCTCATGAGCATGTGGATAAAAAGTAACGCTCAGATGCAGGCATGGATGTGTAAATCAGCATGGACCGTACAAAAATGACCCCCTTCTGCCTCCCTCCCTCCTGCTTCATCAGAAGATGCCTACACCCTAATGCCCTGTGACTATGCAAAAGAGACCCTGAAAAGACGATAAAGGTGAGGGATCTTGAGATGGGACGACCACCTTGGACTATCTGGGTGAGAGGATCCATCTAACCCCACAAGCCACGAGAGCCCTTAGGAGCAGAGAACTTTTCCCGTTGGACTCAAGGTTGAGGCAGGAGAGATGTGAGAAGCCACTGCTGCTGGCTGTGCAGACAGAGTTGGAGGCCACTAGCCAATGAATGTGGTGGCCTCCAAAGGCTGGGAATGACTTCGGCTGACAGCCAGCAGGGACAGAAGGATCTCAGTCCTACAAACACCAGAAACGGAATTCTGCCAGCAATCGGAACTGCTGGAGTAAGGAAATGGATTCCCCCCAGCGGTCTCCAGGAAGGAGCACAGCCTGCCCAGGCCTTGACCGTAACCCAGTGAGACATGCCACGGGATTGCTAACAGAACAGTGAGACCATAAACCTGAGTTGTTTTAAGCCACTAAACGTGGCAATTGCTGCAGCGGCCCGAGAAAACACAGACAGCTGCCTGGAAAAGCAGCACATCCGAAGCCAGCACAGCCAAGGAGGGGCATCCCCTGCAGCAAGTGCCCACCCAGGTGTACACCCTACAGCAAGTGCTCCTGCCACCACTGGTGGGACTGTCCTACACCTGTGGAGGCACCAGCCACTGAGGGCTCTTAGGCACTTGAAAGGCAGTTAGTACAACTGAGGAACTGCAGTCTTTTTTTTTTTGGTACGCCGGCCTCTCACTGTTGTAGCCTCTCCCGTCGCGGAGCACAGGCTCCGGATGCACAGGTTCAGCGGCCATGGCTCACGGGCCCAGCCGCTCCATGGCATGTGGGATCTTCCTGGACCGGGGTATGAATCCGTGTCCCCTGCATCGGCAGGCGGAGTCTCAACCACTGCACCACCAGGGAAGCCCCTGCAGTCTTAATATAGTTAGTCTAAATTAACTTAGACTGTAACCATCACAGGTGATGCGTGGTTCCTCCATTGGATGGCGGTGCCCACAGCAGAGATTCTCTAACACTGCTGCACATTAAAATTTCCTGGGGAGATTTTTAAACGCTGATGCCCAGGCTGTGTGCCAGACCAATGACATAGAATACCTGGGGGTGGGAGCGAGACACATCAGCATTTTTTTAACTCTCCGGGGATTCCAATATACAGGCAAGTCTGAGACCCAGTGCCCCAGGGAGACACCCCACAGGAGCACACGTGGTCAGATACAAGGATGGTGGCTGAAAACCCCCCCCGCCCCCGCCTTGTAATAAATACTAAACGGAAAACTGTAAGGTTCCCATTCATGCAATGGAATATTAAGTACACGGCATTCAAAGTAAACGATGAGATCTACACGTATCACCACGGGTAAGTCTAGAAAGCAGCGTTGACTAAAATGAAGTAGAGGGAACACCACTGACAATAAAATACCATTTATATGAATTTTAAAAATACACCAAACAATGATACATGTTGATTATAGACACACACACAGAACTGATACCAAGTTCAAGATGGCAGCACCTGCTAAGGAAGGAGAAAGCGGGGGCTGGGGGCCATGTACAAAGGGAGCTTCAGTTGCATGTGAACTTACTTCATTTTAAAAGATTTGAAGCAATTACAGCAAAATATTATTTGTTACAACTGGATGTTAGGACCCAAGTGCATATTATATATATTTTCTCTACACTCTTCTGGTGCATTAAATTTTCCATCATCACAAAAAAGAGGACGGAGGAGTAGATCCCATGGTAGGCAGCACAGGGGATGGTGTTTCTTTGGCGGGGGAGGGTGGGGGCGGGGCAGTTGGCTGGACTATATTATCTAGAGGGAAAGAAACTAATTCCTAGTGTTCCTTCAAGTGGAGAGCCAATTCTCTTCAAGAATTTAAGGACTAAAGCAATTATGAGCCCTTCTTAGAGAAAAAAAAAACTACTGGATAACAAAATCTGGCCATGCACAAGTCAACCAAAATAAGGGAGCTAGGGATGCCCTTGGTAAAGGAAGCAACTTCGGAGGATAGAGGCTGTGGTGCGGGGCTGCTGGGGAGCACCAAATGCCCTCAAATATGGGATGATGGTGAAATGCTGCAGCCAGTAGGGGTGCAGAGGAGAATACAAATGTTACTAGCCCTGCCCCTATAAACGCTAAGATCTAACTAGCAAAAAACAAGCTGAGAAAGGGGAAATAACAGTGTTAATATATATCAGACACAGCCTATAAATTATAATACTAACTCCACCTTCAAAATAACTCTGTGACAAAGATACTGTTACTACTTCCATCTCACCAAGGAGGGAAATGGGTCACAGTGAGGCTTCACGATCTGCCCAAGGTCAAGCAGGCAGTGCACTTGGGCAAGTGCCCGAGGGACTTGCACCCAAGCTGTCTGGGTGCAAGTGTTAACCCCTGTGCTACACTGTTCCCTGAAATACAGTGTGCGTCTGCTGATTCTCTCTGCAGTGGTATTCAAGAGACAGTGTGCAAATCTGAACTTCTAGTTTTTAACTTCTAGTTAAAACATATATATGGAATTTAAGAAAAAAAATGTCATGAAGAACCTAGGGGTAAGACAGGAATAAAGACACAGACCTACTAGAGAATGGACTTGAGGATATGGGGAGGGGGAAGGGTAATCTGTGACAAAGCGAGAGAGTGACATGGACATATATACACTACCAAACGTAAAATAGATAGCTAGTGGGAAGCAGCCACATAGCACAGGGATATCAGCTCGGTGCTCTGTGACCACCTAAAGCGGTGGAATAGGGAGGGTGGGAGGGAGGGAAACGCAAGAGGGAAGAGATATGGGAACATATGTATATGTATAACTGATTCACTTTGTTATAAAGCAGAAACTAACACACCATTGTAAAGCAATTATACTCCAATAAAGATGTAAAAAAAAAAGAAATAAAAATATTGAATCACAAAAAATAAATAAATAAAATAATAGACACTATTCCCTCCCTTCCTCCCTCCCTCTCTCTCTCTCTCTCTCTCTCTCTCTCTCTCACACACACACACACACACACACACACACACACACACTCACACTCGAGATAAGAAGGTCCCTTTAAGCTAAACAGGAGCTCAAATATAACTTGAGGATTGTCAATAAACATAACTCCATCACATGAATAAAAATGAATAGCTTAAAAAAAAACAGTGGTGATGTGATGGCAGCAAGATGGTGGAATGGTTGTCTATAATCATTCCACACAGAACATCGATTTTGACCCACCACCCACGGACAAGAGTACCTTTGTGGGAGTTCAGGAGTCCAAAAGTTCCAACACAGCATTGAAGCAAAAAATCCAAGAGCAGAGGCACTGAAGAGAGTAATAGGAACAGTTTCACTTTGCCCGTGTCACCCTCCCACAAGGTGGCAGTGCTCAGTGCCAATGAAGGCCCCTCAGCCTGCAATGTCTTCAGGAGGGAAAATTAGAGTTTGAGAGGGCTCCTGGCTTCCCCAGCTCTGCAGGACACAGTCCTAGAGGCCCACTCCTTTCTTGCCCTGCCCAGAATACTGAGGTCATCTGCTCTTAGTACCTGCCCTGGCTTTGCGGGACTGAGAGATGGCAGACAATCTTAAAAACTCCCCGCCAAGGGGCTTCCCTGGTGGCGCAGTGGTTGAGCGTCCGCCTACCGATGCAGGGGACGTGGATTCTTCCCCCGGTCCGGGAGGATCCCACATGCTGCAGAACGGCTGGGCCCGTGAGCCATGGCCGCTGAGCCTGTGCGTCCGGAGCCTGTGCTCCGCAGCGGGAGAGGCCACAGCAGTGAGAAGCCCGCGTTCCACAAAAAAAAAAAAAAAAAAACAAACAAAAAAACAACTCCCCG
Source organism: Tursiops truncatus (assembly GCF_011762595.2). Lineage (NCBI taxonomy): Eukaryota > Metazoa > Chordata > Mammalia > Artiodactyla > Delphinidae > Tursiops > Tursiops truncatus. The sequence continues at coordinate 145,523,356 of NC_047035.1, forward strand.
CCAAGAAGGAACAAAAAGTATGGAGGAGGCATACCCACAGAAAAGGTCGAAGAAAGCCTCAGAATCCCTACCTAGCTGGACTGACTGGTGAAGCTATTTCTCCCCCAAAGTCAGTCAGTAAAGACCAGAGGAGGTGACTGCTTCTTCAAATGCAGGAACAGGACAAGGATACCCACTCTCACCACTTCTATTCAACACAGTACTGGAAGTCCTAGCCACAGCAATCAGACAAGAAAAAGAAATAAAAGGCATCCAAATCAGAAAGGAAGAAGTAAAACTGTCTGTTTGCAGATGATATGATCTTACAAATTAAAAATTCTAAAAACTCCACCAAAAAGAACTGTTAGAACTAATAAATTCAGTAAAGCTGCAGGATACAAAATCAATATACAGAAATCAGTTTTGTTTCTGTACACTTCACAATGAATTATCTAAAGAAAAAATTAAGAAAACAATCCCATTTAAAAGAGAATATATATATATATATATATATATATATATATGAGTAAATTTAACAAAGGAGGCAAAAGACCTGTACAATGAAAATGATAAGACACTGATGAAAGAAACTGAAGAAGGAACACATAAACTAAAAGATATTTCACGTTCATGGATTGAAAGAATCAATACTGTTAAAATGTCCAAACTACCCAAAGTGACGTACAAATTTAATGCAAATTCCCAATCAAATGCCCTGTCAAATTCCCAATGGGATTTGTCATAAAAATGGAAATAACAATCCTAAAATTTTTGTGGAATCATAAAAGACCCTGAATAACTAATGTAAACCTGAGAAAAAAGACAAAACTGGGGCATCACACGTCCTAATTTCAAACTCTATTACAAAGCTACAGTAATCAAAACAGTATGGCATTGGCATTAAAACAGACACACAGACAAATGGAACAGAATAGAGAGCCCATAAATAAACCCACACATATATGGCCAACTAATCTTAGACAAGGATGCCAAGAACACACAACAGGGAAGGGACAGTCTCTTCACAAAGTGGTGCTAGGTAAACTTGATATCCACATGCAAAAGAATAAAACTGTTCCCCTATCTTACACCACTCACAAAAACTTACTACATATAAACTAAAGACTTAAATGTAAGACCTGAAACTAAGAAAATTTTAGAAGAAAACATAAGGAAAAAGCTCTTTGAGATTGGTCCTGGCAATAATTTTTTGGAAATGACACTAAAAGCACTGACAACAAAAGCAATAACAAAGAAGTGAGACTACGTCAAACTAAAAAGCTCCTATACAGCAAAAGAAACAATCAACAAAATTAAAAAGCAAACTGTGAAATAGGAGAAAACATTTGCAAACCATATATCGGATAAGGGATTAATATCTAAAATATACAAGGAACTCACACAACTCAATAGCAAAACAACAACAAATAATCCAATTTAAAAATGAGCAAAGGACTGAATAGACATCTTCCCAAAAAAGAGATACAAATGGCCAACAAGTACATGAAAAGGTGCTCAACATCACTCATCATCAGGGAAATTCAAACCAAAACCACAATGAGATATCACCTTATGCTTGTTAAAATGGCTTCATGAAAAAGACAAGAGATAACAAGTGTTGGTGAGGATGTGGAGAAAAGGGCACCCTTGTGCACTGCTGGTGGGAATGTAAATTGGAACAACCATCATGGGAATGATTGTGGAGGCTCCTCAAAACATTAAACATACAACTACCATATGATCCAGGAATCCCACTTCTGGTTATTTACCTGAAGGAAACAAAATCAATGTCGAAGAGGTATTTGTACTCCCATGTTCACTGCAGCATTACTCACAATAGCCACAACATGGAAACAACCTATATGTTCAGCAACAGAGGAACTGATAAAGAAAATGTGTGTGTGTACCCACACACCACACATGGAATATTATTCAGCCATAAAAGGAAACCCTGCCATTGCGACAACACGGATAAACCTAGAAGACATTATGCTAAGTGCAATAAACCAGATAGAGAAAGAAAAATACTGTATATGATCTCACTCATATGTGGAATCTTAAAAAAAGATTTTTTTTTAAATTTCAACGGATAGAAACAGAGAATGGTGATTTCCAAGATGTAAAAACATCTTCCCATTTCCCCTAGAGGGTAGGGGAAATGGGAAGATGTTGGTCAAAGTGTGCAAACTTTCAGTTATAAGATGAATAAGTTCTGGGCATGGTGACTATAGTTAATAATATTGTACTGTACACTTTAAATTCACTAAAGAAGTATATCTTCAGCATTCTCACCACAAAATTTAAAAAGGCAACCCTGTGAGTTGATGGATGTGCTATTTAATTGTGGTAGCCATTTCACAATGTATACATATATCAAGTCTTCACATCGTACACTTTAAATATATACAACTTTATTTGTCAATTATACCCTAACAAAGGCGGAAAAAACAACGGCAAAGTCCAAAATATATAAACTGAAGATAATTCTGGTTTTATCTGAAATATTAAATATTATAAATAAAATAATATAGAATAGAAATAATCTCAAAAAAGATGACAAACAGATGTATACTTTACAAGTATTAGCTAAAGCTGACAAAAGTAAATAATCTTTTATTTGGATAATTAGAGAGCAAAATGACCATCAAACAGCCATTCAACTCTGTGATGTATGACCTATGAACTCACTTCCCACTTTCATCCTTCCAGAATTATTTACATTACTATTTATAATGGCCAACAAAAAAACAATGCAATTCCAAGCCTGGCAAGTTGACCCTGTATTAAATTTACCCATCAATTCTACACAAACCTCCCATGTTTCCTATGAAAAAAGAGACTTTTCATAAAAAAATAAGAGTCATCCACATACAACTTAAACCTAAAAAACAGCATTGAAATATTTTAAATTTGAAAAGCCTATTGTAGAAATCTACAAGAACTAATAAGTGAGTTCAGCAGGGTTGCAGAATACAAGATCAATACACAAGATGCAGCTGAATTTCTATATATTAATAACAAGTACTCAGAAACTTAAATTTAAAAACATTATTCAAAAATTGTGAAATAAACAGGGGTAAGTCTGACAAAAGATGTGTAAGACCTGTACACTAAAAAACACCTTTGAAAGAAATTTAAGACCTCAATTAAAGACCTAAATAAACGAAGGGGTATAATGTGTTCATAAGACATTAAACTCCGTATTGTTACAACATCAATTCTCCCCAAATTGATCAGTAGAAGTGATTTTTCAACACGGGGTGACTTTGTCCCTCCAGGAGATATGTGCAACGTCTGGAGACATTATTAGTTGTTGTAACTTGTGAGCAGGGGATAGTTCTGCTATCTAGTGAGCAAAGGCCAGGGATGCTGCTAAACAACCTGCAATGCAGAGGACAGTTCTCATAACAAAGCATTATCCCCGCCCCAAATGTCAACAGTGCCAGTGTCAAGATTGAGAAAATACTGATCTATAGATTTAATGCAATTCCAAAATCCCAGCAGGCTTCATTATAAAACTGAAACACTGCATCTGAAATTCACATGAAAATCCAAAGGATATAGAACAGCTAAGACAGCTCTGAAAAATAAGATCAAAGTTGGAAAATTAATACATCCTGATTTCAAGGTTTGATATAAAAGTTACCGTATGTTGAGAGAGAATTCTCCATGTATTTCTACAGTCTGGGCTTTCTGAGCAATCAGCATGGGAATAACACAGTGAGAGGGTGATGTGAATGTCTTGAAAGCCAGAGAGAGATTTAGAGAGATTTAGAGACTCATCTCCCCTGTAGCCATTTGCTTATATTCCAGTGTAATAAACCTGGGAGAGAAAGAACAGAGATGCCAGCCACCCTACATGAATCCACAGCTCCTCTCCTAGGGTGCAGCTCCCCCATACTTATGGGGAACAGCTGGGACTCACCATGCCGCCCCCCAGGGGAACTGACACAAGATGCACTATGAGTAATAAAACGTTTGTTCTTGGCTCCAGAGACCTCATTTCCACACACACACACACACACACACACACACACACACACACGCGCGCGCACACACACACATGGGTTTTTGGGAATTTTTTAACACAATAATCAAGGCAGTGCGGTGTTAGCATCAAGATAGACAAATAGACCAATGGAGCATTGCAAAACTAGACCCACAAATACAGGGACAAAAAATGTTGACAAACATACGAAAGCAATTCTGTTGAGAAAAGCCAGTCTTTTCAACAAATGGTGCTTGAAAATTGGATCTCCTTATGGAAAAAAATGAAATAAACTTCAGTGTTTATCTCATACTACAAAAAAAAGAGTTAATTTCAAATGACTCACAGACTTCAATGTACTATAAAATTTGCATCAAAAGAACAAGAGAAAATCTTTGTGACCTTGGATCTGGCAAAGATTTCTTAGATACAATACCAAAGCATGAATCATAAAAGAAAAAATTGAAAAACTGGACTTCGTAAATATGTTTAATGTTTTGTTTTTTAAAAGTCTTAGTGTCCAAGACACTGTTAAGAGAATGAAAAGACAAGCCATACAGTAGAAGAAAATAATTGCAAAGCATATATATTGCACAGGATTTGTTCCCAAAATATATAAAGAACTCAGAAAATTTAATAAAAAGAGGTATGACAGCAAAAGCAGCAGAGTAAGGACCAATGAAAAGTCTCTCCACCATAAAAGCAATGAAAAACTTGCTTTTTCATGGCCAAAAAAAGTCAGAATCAACTTTTCCAGAACTTTAGAAATAAATAAGAGGTTTGCAGCAATCTAGTGAGTATTTATTAAAGAAAAACAGCTCTATCTCAGTAAAAACAATGAGCATTTGCGGCATTTTAGCTTGCCCTATTCCCATCCTACCTCCCAAGCTCCACTGTAGCCTTGAAACTAACAGCCCACAATCATGGTGCATACCAGCAGTCAGGCAAAGCACAGCAGAAGCTGCCTCAAAGCCCCATTCCCAGAGAACTGTCACAACGTGACCTGTCTGCTCGTTCTCTGGAAGAACCCACTCAGAAGGCTGTCTTTATTTGACCTGATTCAGAGCCCACTCAGCATGAAAAGTCTTTTCCCTGGGAATATTTGTGGGAAACAATGGAAGAAAACTTAATAATCACAGCTACTAGAAGCAATGGATAGATAACAAAGGGGCACAAAATAGGCTGACCAAAAAGCTTAAAGGAAAAAGCCATGGAACGAGACGTCCATTAGGCCTTGGAAAAGCTCCAACATACTCCTGAAAATCTAGAAAGCCACAGCATGAAAAGGGTTATGCACGAGACAGGGACTGTGCACGTGCTCAGGAAAGGCCTGAGAAAGCCCTAAGCACTTGTCTCTGACTGACCTTGAGGTTCTGTGCAAGCAGGAAGTGAATGGAGCTGTAAGCTAACTGGTTGCGTGTAGAAAGTATGGCTCAATATCTACACACAGCCCTTCTGTAAAGACCTCTAGGACTCTAACTCATTCCAGGTATTTAGGAAATTTCTGTCTGATCATTGGTTGACCCCTAAGCTAACTGAGCAGAGAATTCAGTAGTGACACATGACAAAGAATACTAACTTTACAGAATCAGTTTAAATCACTGAACAAGCAACAATAACAAATAAACTAGGAAGGGGGAATGACCAAATATCCAGAGTTGCCACATTATATTATTTAGAATGTCAAATTTTCAACAAAAGATTATGAGGCATACAAGTAAACAAGAAAACATAATCCACATACAGCGGAGAAATACAGTAATCAATAGAAACTTCCTGAGGAAGCCTAGATGTTGGACATACTAAATAAAGACTTTAAATAAGCTATTTTAAACATGTTCAAAGAATGTTGTCTCACCAAATAGAGGATATCAATGAAGACATAAAAATAATAGAAAGAATGAAATGGAAATGCTGTAGTTGAAAAAAGTACAATAATTTAAAAACTTCAAATCAACTGCAGATTTGAAAAGGCAGAAAAAAAATGAGTGAACTTACAGATAGGTCAATTAAAATCATGCAGTCTGAGGAAGAGAAGAAAAAGGAATGAAGGAAAAGGAACACAGTCTCAGCCTCAGAAATCTATAAGACATCATCAAACATACCAAGACACATATAATGGGAGTCGCAGAAGGAAAGGAGAGACAAAAAAGGGCAGAATGGATATCTGAAGAAATAATGGCTCAAAGTTTTTATGAAAAACATTAAATAGGAGGTATAGCATCCAAGAAGTTCAACAAATTCCAAATAATATGAACTCAAAGACAAGCACACCTAGACAAAGCATAAAAAAGTTGTTGAAGGACAAAGACAATGAGAATATGAAAAGCAGCAAGTGAGAAGCAACTGATCATGGACAAGAGAGCCTCAATAAGACTAGCAGTTAATTTCTTATCAGAAGGCAATGAGATGAAATATTCAAAGTGCTGAAAGAAAAACTCTGAGCCAAGAATTTTATATACAAAAAAATTATCATTCAATAAGGCCAAATTAAGAAGTTCCCAGGTAAACTAAAACTGAGGTAGTCTGTCACTAGCACACTTGCCCTACAAGATATACTCAAAGGAATCCATTAGGCAGAAATGAAAGAACACTAGATAGGTAACTAAAATCCACATGAAGAAAAAAAAGCACCGGTAAGGTAACTACATAGGTAAATATTAAAAATGGTATAAATTTTTGTTTGTAACTCTTTTCAACAATCTGATATAAAAGACATCTACATAAAGCAACACTTAAATATCTCTGTTGATGTAGTTCACAATAGATAAAGATGTAATTACATAACAGGAACAGAAAAAATGATGGGTAAGGAATAGGGACACATAAAAGCAAAAATTCTGTAAGCTATTGTAATTAAATTTACTTGAACTCGATTCCTATAAATTGTTCATTTCAATCTCCAGTGCAACCACTATAAAATAACTCGAAAATGTAGTAAAAGACAAGGGAATAAAATGACACACCGGAAAATATGCATTTAATGCAAAAGGCGGCAGTAATGGATGAACCAAGAAAAAAAGAAGACATAAGACATACAGAAAACAAACAGCAAAATAACAGATATAAATACTACCTTACTAGTAATTACATTAAATGTAAATGGATTAAACGCTCAAATTTTAAAAGGCAGACATTGATAGAACAGATTTTTTTAAAATAACGCAATCCAACTATAAGCTATCTCTAAGGGAAACACTTTAGATTCAAATACACATATTGATTGAAAGTAAAAGGATGGAAAAAGATATACCATGCAAACAGTAACCAAAAGGGATCTGAAGTGGCAACACTAATATCAGACAAAACAGACTTTGAGAGAAAAGATATTACTGGTGACCCCCCAAAATTTAATAATGATAAAACTATCACTCTAACTAGAAGATATAACAATTGTAAATATATGTGCACCTAAAAACAGAGCCCCAAGATATATAAAGCAAAAGGTGGAAGAATTTAACATAGAAATAGATAATTTGACAATAACAGTTCCAGCGTTTCCACCTTGAAAATGGATAGAATATCTAGACAAAATATCCACAAGAAGACAGCAAACTTGAACAACTCTGTGAACCAACTCAACCTAACAGACACCTATAGAACACCCCACTCAACAAAAGCAGAATATATTCTTCTGAAGGGCATATGGGACATTCTCCAGTATAGACCACATGTTATGCCCTAAAACAAATCTGTGTAAATTTGAAAGGACTGAAATCATATAGAGTATGCTCTCTGACCACAATGAAATGAAATTAGAAATCAATAATGGAAGGAAAACTAGAAAATTCACAAATATGTAAAAATAAAACAACCCACTACTAAATAATCAATAGGTCAAAGAAAAAAATCTCAAGAGAAATTGGGGGAGGGGGGGCCCAAGATGATGGCTTAGGAAGATCCTGAACTTACCTCCTCCCACAGACACACCAAATCTACAGCTACACATGGATCACTTCTTTCTGAAAAAGTTCTGAAAACTAGATGAACTGCTTCTCCACAACAGATAAAAGGGCCAAACTGAGACAAGTAGGAAAGTCAGAGACATGGTCTTGCAAAAATCCCACCCCTGGTACAGCAGTGTACAATAGGGAGGGGTCTCACCACTCCAGCACTTCTCCTAGAAAATCGAGGGGTTTGTGCCCCACATCAGGCACCCGAACCCCTGGGATCTGCATGAGAGAGACAAGCACCCCAGATGTCTGCTCAGTAAACCAACAAGGGACCCAAGTGCTATAGAAAACTGAGATTCCCCCTTTAAAGGGCGTGCATGCAATCTCACTCACCCCAAGACCTAGCAAAAAAAAGCAGTTTGAAAAGCGCTTAGACTATACGTGAAGAACACTAATTCTGCTAATCTAAAAGCATACACTGGAAGGGCAGGGGTCGGCTGAAATTCTTCTTGGAGACAGAGGTGCTGATGCACACTGTTATTCCACTTTCCACCTACCCTGCCAGCACAGGCGGGCGAGATTGAAGGCAGCACCACCTCTCTACCTCACTAAGACAGGCAGGGGTGAGCGTTGGTAGCACTATCCCACTGCCTTGCTAAAGCCCGAGTGTGGGCAGGTGCAGAATTCCCCCACTCCCCGGCTGGGGAAGGTGAGCAAAAGTGGCCATGGCATTCTCTGTTCCCAACCTAAAGCCAACATGTGCACAATGGCAAGGCACTGTCCCAATGCACTGCTGAAACCCGGGGGCACGTGTAGTCAAGATGTTTTCTCATTGCCTTGCTGAAGCCGGGGAACATGTCCTGCCCTCTGCACTCTTAGGCTGCCTTGCTAAAGCCAGTGGGCCCATGCAATCCACACAGGGGGCACCCCTTGACCACCTGGCTCTGGTGGCCAAGGGGACTGGCGTTACTGGGCTCCAGGGGGCTGTAACAATCAGAAAGACAGTTCTCGACAGGCCACCCCCCCCCCCCAAGGCACTGCAAAGGCAGCGGACTGAAACACAACCCCAGTCTTCTTATGAAAGGCCTGTTTAGTCAGCCTGGAGCTTTCCCCTGAGGCTTCAGATTTCCCACACATCTGGAGGCTAAGGAGGCACTCCCAGGGCACATAAGTAGGGAGACATCACTCTTGCACATACCTCTGGCCTCACTACAGATCAACAAAACCACCCAGAAAGGAATTATTGCACTCATCTGGAGACCGGATTTTCGCAACTGTTACCGAGGGGACACTTCCAGATCTCCTAGACTGGAGGCCAGAAGGGATTATGACCACGGCCCCACAGGGGCCGTGTATGTATTTTCATACTTTAAAAGCTGCTGCCTGAGGGTGTGACTCCCAGTCAGCCTGAAACTAGGTGACAAATAAGATTCCTCCCCTTGGAACACTGACAAATCTTGGCACACCCTCAACACAGGGAATATCAAGAACAAACCAGGCAATTTAGACAATCACAAAGGTACTAGAGACAACCAAAAGCTAGGACAAGGTGGAACAAGAAGGTTCATCATCCAAGCAAGGCCACTCCTTCAAGGCTGAGAGAGGTAGCTGTTTCCTTTAATACAAAGACACAAACACATGAGGAGACAGAGAAACATGTTCCAAATGAAAAAACAAGATAAAACCTCAGGAAGAGACCTAATGATATGGAGATAAGTAATCTACCTGATAAAGAATGGAAACTAATGGCCATAAAGATGCTCAACAAACTCAGGAGAAGAATGGATGAAACAGCAAGAACTTCAAGAGATTGAGGGCTTCCCTGGTGGCGCAGTGGTTGGGAGTCCAACTGCCGATGCAGGGGACACGGGTTCGTGCCCCGGTCCAGGAAGATCCCACATGCCGCGGAGCGGCTGCGCCCGTGAGCCATGGCCGCTGAGTCTGCACGTCCGGAGCCTGTTGCCCCGCAATGGGAGAGGCCACAACAGTGAGAGGCCTGCGTACCACAAAAAAAAAAAACATGTATGGACCTAGACTGTATTATGCTAAATGAAATACGTCAGACAGAGAAAGACAAATACCACATGATTCCACTTATGTGTGTAATCTGAAAAACAAAACAAAACCCAGACTCATAGATACAGAGAACACATAATGGTTGCCGGAGGTGAGGACGTTGGAATGGGTGAAGAGGATCAGGAAGTACAAACTTCCAGTAATAAAATAAATAAGTTATGGGGATATAACGTGCAGCATGGGGAATATATAATAACATTGTATTAACTTTGTATGCATGTATGCATAGTAACTAGACTTATAGAGTGGATTATTTCACAACATACAAATACTGAACCACTAATATAATATTGTATGTCAATTATATGTATGTATGTTATATATATGTGGAAATTGGAAAATGCTTTCATATGGATGAAAACAAAACCACAGCATACCAAAATTTATGGAATGTAGCAAAAACAGTGCTTAGTGGTAAATTTAGAGCTATAAGTGCTTATATTAAAAAAGGAGAAAAATCTCAAGTCAACCTAACCTTCTACTTTAAGAAACTAGGAAAAGATCCAACTAAAGCAAATAAAGGAAAGAAACAGTAAGACTTAGAGTGGAAATAAACAGAAAATTTTTTTAAGTAGAGAAAAATCAATGAAACCAGAATTTGGTTCTTTTAAAAGATCACATTTTAAAATTGAAAAACCTTTAGATACACTGACCAAATAGAGAGGACGAGGGAGGGATAAAGAGAAAGAGAAAGAGGACTCAAATTACTAATGTCAAAAATTAAAAGTGAGCATATTACTACTGATCTTACAGAAATAAAAGAATTACAAGGGAATACTACAAACAACTGTATGCCAAAAAGTCAGACAACACAGATGAAATGCATAAATTCCTACAAAGTTACAAACTACAGAAACTGATTAAAAAGAATAGAAATTTTGAATACACTTATAATAAGAAAAGAGATTGAGTTAACAATCAAAAACCTTCGTTTAAAAAAGGCCCAGAATCAGATGGCTTCACTGGAGACTTCTACAAAACATTAAAGAAGAATTAACATCAATCCTTCACAAACTCTTCCAAAAATTAAAGAGGGAATAGTTTTCAACTCATTCTGTGAGACTAATATTAGTCTGATACCAAAATCCACAAAGACATCACAAGAAAACTACATAACAATATTCCCCATAAATAAGACTGAAAACACTCTCAACAATGTATCAGCATATCAAATCCAGCAACATACAGCAGGATTATGCACCATGACCAACTAGAATATATCTCAGGAATGAAAAGTTGATTTAACATACAAAAATCAGTCAATATAATACAAAATATTAATTAAAAACAGGAGAAGGAAATGGTATGGTTATCTCAATATACACAGTAAAAGCCTTTGTAAAAAAACAACTTTTCATGATTTAAAAGGAAAAACAAAACAAAACCTCAACTACTAAGAAACAGAAAGGAATTTCATCAACCTGATAAAGGGCATCTACAAAGAACCTACAGGCTACTTTAGACTGAAAGCTTCCCCATTAAGATCAAGACCAAGACAAGGATATCTGTTCTTACCACTTACTCTTTTCTATTCAACATTATACTGGTGGTGCCAGCCAGGGTAATTAGGCAAGAAAGTGAAATAAAAGGCAACCCAATTGGAAAAGAAGAATTAAAACTATATTTTCAGATGACATGATCTTCTAGATATAAAGATCTTCAGGAATCCACAAAAATATTACTAGAGCTAATAAATGAGTACAGCAAGGTTGTGAGATACAGAAATCAATAAACAAAAATCAATTGTATCTCTGTACATGTGCAACGAACAATCCAAAAATAAATTTCAGAAAATAATTCTGTTTACAACACCGTAAAAAATAAAAAAGGAATAAATCTTTAGCAAAAGAAGTACAAGATGTGTACACTAAAAACTACAAAATATCATTGAAGCAAATTAAAGAGTATTTAAATAAAAGGAAAGACAGCCTTTATTCCTGGACTAGAGAACAGTGGTCTCCAACTTTTTTGGCACCAGGGACTGGTTTCACGGAAAACAATTTTTCCACGGACCGGGCCGGGGCGGAGGGATGGTTCACATGGTAACACAAGTGATGGGGGGCGGCAGATGAAGCTTCGCTCACTCAACCACCACTCACCTCCTGCTGTGCAGTCCACTTCCTAACAGGCCACGGACCGGTACTGGTCTGTGGCCCGGGGGTTGGGGATAGATGGTGATACTGGTTTAGATGGTGATACTCTCCAAATTGATCTAAAAATTCAATACAATCCCAGCTAGACTTTTTGCAGAATTGGATAATATGGATCCTACAATTAATATGGAAATGCTAGGGGTAAGAATAGCAGGATTCACATTTCCTGATTTTAAAACTCACTACAAAGCTACAGTAATCAACACAGTGTCATACTGGTATAAGGATAGATAAATCAATGGAAAAGACCTGAGAGTCCAAAACTAAACCTATACATTTATTGTCAATTGATTTTCAACAATAGTGCCAAGAAAATTCAATATGGAAAAAAACAGCCTTTTCCACAAACAGTGGAATAGCTCCATGTAAAAGAATAAAACTGAACCCCTATTTCACACTATATATAAAACCTAAGTCAAAATGGATCAAAGACCTACATATAAGAGCTGAAACTATAAAAGTCTTAGAAGAAAACATGGATAAAAACCTTCATGATGTTGGATTAATGGTTTCTTAGATGGACACCAAATACAAGCAACCAAAGAAAAAAAAGATATTTAACCTCATCAAAATTAAAACTTTTCTTGTTCAATGGACACTGTAAGAAAGTATAAAGACAATGCACAGAATTAGAGAAAACATTTGCAAAGCATATATCTGATAAGGGTTTAGTATCCAGAATATATAAAGAACTCTTATAACTCAATAATACAAAACAAGAATACAAGGTGTGTTCTTCCCCGGGAGAACACACGGTGCGCCTCAGGCTGGTGCAACATCACTCCAGCCTCTGCCGCCGCAGGATCACCCTGCATCCGTACCCCTCCCTCCCCCCGGCCTGAGTGAGCCAGAGCCCCTGAATCAGCTGCTCTTTTAACCCTGTCCTGTCTGAGTGAAAAACAGACGCCCTCAGGCAACCTACACACAGAGGCGGGTCCAAATACAAAGCTGAACCCCAGGAGCTGTGCGAACAAAGAAGAGAAAGGGAAATTTCTCCCAGCAACCTCAGGAGCAGAGGATTAAATCTCCACAGTCAACCCCATGTATCTTGCACCTGTGGAATACCTGAATACACAACGAATCATCCCAAATTGAGGAGGTGAACTTTGGGAGCAAAGGTATATTCTTATCACTTTTTCTCTTTTTGTGAGTGTGTATGTGTATGCTTCTGTGTGTGATTTTGTCTGTAGAGCTTTGCTTTTACCATTTGTCCTAGGGTTCTGCCTGTCCATTTTTTTGTTGTTTTATTACTTTAAAAAAATATTTTCTTAATAATTATTTTTATTTTAATAACTGTATTTTATTTTATCTTCCTTCTATTTTTTCTACCTTTTATTCTGAGCCATGTGGATGAAAGGCTCTTGGTACTCCAGCCAGGCGTCAGGGCTGTGCCTCTGAGGTGAGAGAGCCAAGTTCAAGACACTGGTCCACAAGAGACCTCCCAGCTCCATGTAATATCAAATGGCGAAAATCTCCCAGACATCTCCTTCTCAACACCAAGACCCAGCTTCACTCAACGACCAGCAAGCAACAGTGCTGGACACCCTATGCCAAACAAATAGCATGACAGGAACACAACCCCACCCATTAGCAGAGAGGCTGCCTAAAATCATAATAAGGCCACAGACACACCCAAACACACCACCAGATGTGAACCTGCCCACCAGAAAGACAAGATCCAGCCTCATCCACCAGAACACAGGCACTAGTCCCCTACACCAGGAAGCCTACACAACCCACTGAACCAACCTTAGCCACTGGGGACAGACACCAAAAACAAGGGGAACTATGAACCCGCAGCCTGTGAAAAGGATACTCCAAACACAGTAAGTTAAGCAAAATGGGAAGACAAAAAATCACACAGCAGATGAAGGAGCAAGGCAAAAACCCACCAGACCTAACAAATGAAGAGGAAATAGGCAGTCTACCTGAAAAAGAATTCAGAATAATGATAGTAAAGATGATCCAAAATCTTGGAAACAGAATAGAGAAAATACAAGAAACGTTTAACAAGGACCTAGAAGAACTAAAGACCAAACAACCAGTGATGAACAACACAATAAATGAAATTTAAAACTCTCCAGATGGGATCAAGAGCAGAATAACTGAGGCAGAAGAATGGATAAGTGACCTGGAAGATAAAATAGTGAAAATAACTACTGCAGAGCAGAATAAAGAAAAAAGAATGAAAAGAATTGAGTACAGTCTCAGAGACCACTGGGACAACATTCAACGCACCAACATTCGAATTATGGGGTCCCAGAAGAAGAGAAAAAGAAAGGGACTGAGAAAATATTTGAAGAGATTACAGTTGAAAACTTCCTTAATATGGGAAAGGAAATAATCAAGTCCAGGAAGCACAAAGAGTCCCATATAGGATAAATCCAAGGAGAAACATGCCAAGACATATATTAATCAAACTATCAAAAATTAAATACAAAGAAAAAATATTAAATGCAGCAAGGGAAAAACAACAAGTAACACACAAGGGAATCCCCATAAGGTTAACAGCTGATCTTTCAGCAGAAACGCTGCAAGCCAGAAGGGAGTGGCAGGACATACATAAAGTGATGAAGGAGAAAAACCTACAACCAAGATTACTCTACCCAGCAAGGATCTCATTGAGATTTGATGGAGAAATTAAAACCTTTACAGACAAGCAAAAGCTAAGAGAATTCAGCACCACCAAACGAGCTATACAACAAGTGCTAAAGGAACTTCTCTAGGCAGGAAACACAAGAGAGGGAAAAGACCTACAATAACGAACCCAAAACAATTAAGAAAACGGTAATAGGTATATATATATATTGATAATTACCTTAAATGTAAATGGATTAAATGCCCCAACCAAAAGACATAGTCTGGATGAATGGATAAAAAAACAAGACCCATATATATGATGTCTACAAGGGACCCACTTCAGACCCAGGGACACATACAGACAGAAAGTGAGGGGATGGAAAAAGATATTCCATGTAAATGGAAACCAAAAGAAAGCTGGAGTAGCAATTCTCATATCAGACAAAATAGACTTTAAAATAAAGACTGTTACAAGAGACAAAGAAGGACACTACACAATGAACAAGGGATTGATCCAAGAAGAAGATATAACAATTGTAAATATTTATGCACCCAACATAGAAGCACCTCAATACATAAGGCAAATACTAACAGCCATAAAAGGGGAAATCGACAGTAACACGATCATAGTAGGGGACTTTAACACCCCACTTTCACCAATGGACAGATCATCCAAAATGAAAATAAATAAGGAAACACAAGCTTTAAATGATACATTAAACAAGATGGACTTAGTTGATATTTATAGGACATTCGATCCAAAAACAACAGAACACACATTCTTCTCAAGTGCTCATGGAACATTCTCCAGGATAGATCATAGCTTGGGTCACAAATCAAGCCTTGGTAAATTTAACAAAATTGAAATTGTATCAAGTATCTTTTCCAACCACAATGCTATGAGACTAGATATCAATTACAGGAAAAGATCTGTAAAACAAATGAACACATGGTGGCTAAACAATACACTACTTAATAACCAAGAAATCACTGAAGAAATCAAAGAGGAAATCAAAAAAATACATAGAAACAAATGACAGTGAAAACAAGACAACCAAAAAACTATGGGATGCAGCAAAAGCAGTTCTAAGAGAGAAGTTTATAGCAATACAATCCTATCTTAAGAAACATCTAGAATAAACAACCTAATCTTACACCTAAAGCAATTAGAGAAAGAAGAACAAAAAATCCCCAAAGTTAGCAGAAGGAAAGAAATCATAAAGATCAGATCAGAAATAAATGAAAAAGAGATGAAGGAAACGATAGCAAAGATTAATAAAACTAAAAGCTGCTTCTTTGAGAAGATAATCAAAATTGATAAACCATTAGCCAGACTCATCAAGAAAAAAAGGGACAAGACTCAAATCAATAGAATTAGAAATGAAAACGGAGAAGTAACAACTGACAGTGCAAAAATACAAAGGATCATGAGAGATTACTACAAGCAACTATATGCCAATAAAATGGACAACCTGGAAGAAATGGACAAATTCTTAGAAATGCACAACCTTCCGAGACTGAACCAGGAAGAAATAGAAAATATGAACAGACCAATCACAAGTACTGAAATTTAAATTGTGATTAAAAATCCTCCAACAAACAAAAGCCCAGGACCAGACAGCTTCACAGGAGAATTCTATCAAACATTTACAGAAGAGCTAACACCTACCCTTCTCAAACTCTTCCAAAATATAGCACAGGGAGGATAACTCCCAAACTCATTCTACGAGGCCACCATTACCCTGATACCAAAACCAGACAAAGATGTCACAAAGAAAGAAAACTACACGCCAATATCCCTGATGAACATAGATGCAAAAACCCTCAACAAAATACTAGCAAACAGAATCCAACAGCACATTAAAAAAGATCATACACTATGACGAAGTGGGGTTTATCCCAGGAATGCAAGGATTCTTCAATATACACAAATCAATAAACGTGATACACCATATTAACAAATTGAAGGAGAAAAACCATATGATCCTCTCAATAGATACAGAGAAAGCTTTCAACAAAATTCAACACCCTCCAGAAAGTAGGCATAGAGGGAACTTCCCTCAATATAATAAAGGCCATATATGACAAACCCACAGCCAATATCGTCCTCAATGGTGAAAACCTGAAACCATTTCCACTAAGATCAGGAGCAAGACAAGGTTGCCCACTCTCACCACTCTTATTCAACACAGTTTTGGAAGTTTTAGCCACAGCAATCAGAAAAGAAAAGAAAAAAAATGAATCCAAATCAGAAAAGAAGAAGTAAAACTGTCACTGTTTGCAGATGACATGATACTATACATATAGAATCCAAAGATGCTACCAGAAAACTACTAGAGCTAATCAATGAATTTGGTAAAGTAGCAGGATACAAAATTAATGCACAGAAATCTCTGGCATTCCTATACACTAATGATGCAAAATCTGAAAGAGAAACTAAGGAAACACTCCCATTTACCATCGCAACAAAAAGAATAAAATACCCCGGAATAAACCTACCTAAGGAGACAAAAGACCTGTATACAGAAAATTATAAAACACTGATGAAAGAAATTAAAGGTAGTACAAACAGATGGAGAGATATACCATGTTCTTGGTTTGGAAGAATCAACATTATGAAAATGACTCTACTACCCAAAGGAATCTACAGATTCAATGCAATCCCTATCAAACTACCAATGGCATTTTTCACAGAACTAGAACAAAAAATTTCACAATTTGTATGGAAACACAAACGACCCCAAATAGCCAAAGCAATCTTAAGAAAGAAAAACGGAGCTGGAGGAATCGGGCTCCCTGACTTTAGACTATACTACAAAGCTACAGTAATCAAGACAGTATGGTACTGGCACAAAAACAGAAATATAGATCAATGGAATAGGATAGAAAGCCCAGAGATAAACCCACGCACATATGGTCACCATATTTTTGATAAAGGAGGCAAGAATATATAGTGGAGAAAAGACAGCCTCTTCAATAAGTGGTGCTGGGAAAACTGGACAGGTACATGTAAAAGTATGAGATTAGAACACTCCCTAACACCATACACAAAAATAAACTCAAAATGGATTAAAGACCTAAATGTAAGGCCAGACACTATCAAACTCTTAGAGGCAAACATAGGCAGAACACTCTATGACATAAATCACAGCAAGATCCTTTTTGACTCACCTCCTACCGAAATGGAAATAAAAACAAAAATAAACAAATGGGACCTAATGAAACTTCAAAGCTTTTGCACAGCGAGGGAAACCATAATCAAGACGAAAAGACAACCCTCAGAATAGGAGAAAATATTTGCAAATGAAGAAGCTGACAGAGGATTAATCTCCAAAATTTATAAGCAGCTCATGCAGCTCAATGTCAAAAAAACAAACAACCCAATCTAAAAATGGGCAGAAGACCTAAATAGACATTTCTCCAAAGAAGATATACAGATTGCCAACAAACACGTGAAAGAATGCTCAACATCCATTAAAGAAATGCAAATCAAAACTACAATGAGATATCATCTCACACCGGCCAGAATGTCTACAAACAATAAGTGCTGGAGAGGGTGTGGAGAAAAGGGAACCCTCTTGCACTGTTGGTGGGAATGTAAATTGATACAGCCACTATGGAGAACAGTATGGAGGTTCCTTAAAAAACTAAAAATAGAACTACCATATGACCCAGGAATCCCACTATTGGGTATATACCCTGAGAAAAACATAATTCAAAGAGTCATGTGCCAAAATGTTCATTTCAGCTCTATTTACAATAGCCAGGACATGGAACAAACCTAAGTGTCCATCAACAGATGAATGGATAAAGAAGA
This sequence comes from Tursiops truncatus, assembly GCF_011762595.2. Lineage (NCBI taxonomy): Eukaryota > Metazoa > Chordata > Mammalia > Artiodactyla > Delphinidae > Tursiops > Tursiops truncatus. The sequence continues at coordinate 145,541,842 of NC_047035.1, forward strand.
TGTGGTACATATATACAATGGAATATTACTCAGCCATAAAAAGAAACGAAATTGAGTTATCTGTAGTGAGGTGGATGGACCTAGATTCTGTCATAAAGAGTGAAATAAGTCAGAAAGAGAAAAACAAATACCGTATGCTAACACATATATATGGAATCTAAGGGGGAAAAAAAAGGTCATGAAGAACCTAGGGGCAAGATAGGAATGAAGACACATACCTTGGCTTCCCTGGTGGCGCAGTGGTTGAGAGTCTGCCTGCCGATGCAGCGGACATGGGTTTGTGCCCCGGTCCGGGAAGATCCCACATGCCGCGGAGTGGCTGGGCCTGTGAGCCATGGCCGCTGAGCCTGCGTGTCCGGAGCCTGTGCTCCACAACGGGAGAGGCCACAACAGTGAGAGGCCCACGTACCGCAAAAAAAAACCCAAAGACACATACCTTCTAGAGAATGGACCTGAGGATATGAAGAGGGGGAAGGGTAAGCTGTGACAAAGTGAGAGTGTGGCATGGACATATATACACTACCAAATATAAAATAGATAGCTAGTGGAAAGCAGCCGCATAGCACAGGGAGATATGCTCGTTGCTTTGTGACCACCTAGAGGGGTGGGATAGGGAAGATGGGAGGGAGGGAGACGCAAGAGGGAAGAGATATGGGAACATATGTATATGTATAACTGATTCACTTTGTTATAAAGCAGAAACTAACACACCATTGTAAAGCAATTATACTCCAATAAAGATGTTAAAAAAAAAGACAACCCAATTGAAAAATAAGCAAAGTACCTGAATAGATATGTCTCCAAAGAAGATATTCAAATGATCAGTAAGCGCACAAAAAGATTCTCAAAATCTTTAGTCATTAGGGAAAAGCAAATCAAAACCACAATGAGATACTATTTCACAACCACTGGGAGAGCTAAAATCAAGAAACTGCAAAATACAAGTGTTGGTGAAGATGTGGAGAAACTGGAGCCCAAAACAGTGCTAGTGGACATGTAAAATCACGCAGCCACTTTGGAAAACAGTTTGGCAGTTCCTCAAAATGTTCAACACAGAATTACCTATGACCCAGCAATTCCACTCCTAGGTAAACATCCAAGAGAACTGAAAACATATGTTCACTCAAAAACTTGTACATAAATATTCATAGCAGCATTATCATGGTGGCCAAACAATGGAAGCAGCCCAAATGCCCATCACCTGATGGATGGATAAACAAATGTGGTATATCACTACAGTACAATTTGTTACATGCTACAACTTGGGTGAACCTTGAAAACATTTTGCTAAGTGTAAGAAACCAGACACAAGAGGCCACAACGAAGATGTCCTTTAATAGGTAAAGATAAACTGTGCTGTATCCATCCAACAGAATACTACTAGGCAATTGAAATGGATAAGCTACTGCCACATGCAACAACATGGATGAATCTCAGAGGCATTATTATACTGAGTATAAGAGGCCAGTCTCGAAAGGTTACGTACTGCGTGACTCCATTTAAGTGACATTCTCAAAAAGACAAAACTGTCGTGATGGAGAACACGTCTGTGGTTAGCAGGGGTTGGAGTGGGGGAGAGGGTGTGAATATAAAGGAGCCACATGAGATACGGGCGCTTTTTCAGGTAATGGAACTGTTCTCTATCTGATTTTGATGGTGGTTATAGGAATCTATACATGCGTTGAAGTTCATTGAACTGTACACCCAGCCAGGAAATAAAAACGAAAACGTAACCACAAACAGAAAATAAAGAAACAGGAATAAGTCCCTAACATGCACATTCTTATTTTTGTTTGTTTTTTTTGGCCGCACTGTGGCATGTGGGATCTTAGTTCCCTGACCAGGGATGGAACCCACGCCCCATGGAATGTAAGTGCAGAGTCTTAGCAACTGGATCACCAGGGAATTCCACCATGCACATTCTTTAGTATTTAATTGGAAGAAATGTTCGCAACTCAAAAAAGAACAGGTTTGAGACTTATTTCAAAAATGAGCTAATCCATTAAGTATGTATTAAATCCAAACGTTTCCAATGGGTAGATGTAATACGCTATAGCAGGCAAAAGGTGCAGGCTATATATTGAAGTACAAGAATTAACTGTTGAAGTGTGGGTGAAAAAAGTAAAATTAAAATTCCATGTATATGACATAATGCTAAGCTTGGGGAAAAAAGCCTTCCTATATAGATTGAACTGAAAAGCCCTTGCAAACATTTCAGTCACCTGATAAAAGAAAACAAAAAGAGAAAAACTAGGGTCACAACTCTGCACTATGATAGTGAAAATGTCCCTCTTCCTAAAATCAAGCACTCCCCTCAAGCTTCTAGAAGATGGTGTTTCTTTTAGGTAGCCTCGGTCTGTCCAAATCACCCTGCCCAACCCCACTGACAAATTCCTGGCTTCAAGACAAGCCCTCTCCCCCAGACGGCTACCTCTAACTGCCTCCTGAGCAGACACTTGAGAGCAGCCAGGTAGCAAGCCCCCCCCACAATGTCCCAGCATGTCACCCCACACCCACCTTGTGCCACCCCATTTTTCTAACGTTGCCAGAGGACCACGTCTGCTCCCGCGCTCCCGTCCTCTCGTCCATCATTCCCATCTGGCTGTATCACCTCATCTTCCTCAAAACCTGTCCTGCAATAGTCACCAACCATCTCCGTGCTGTGGGACCCAAGGGATGCATTTCTGTTCTCTTTGCCCAACTTCTCAAATGTCATCAACCCAGCTGAACGCACATTCCCATTTTCTGCTCTCAGCCTCTTTTACACCCCATTCTCCTGGTGTCTCCTGCTCTGGCCACTCTGTTGGCCGCTTTTGCTGACTCAGCCTGCTCCCCTGGGCTTCTCGATATTACAGTGTTTCAGGTTCCAGGCAAAGTCCCTCATTTCTCTGCACTCTCCCCTTTGTGGCCCACCTCTCCTGCTCCCGGTGCCACCTTTATGCCCCTGCTCAGTTTGTTTCAGGATGTTTTCTAATCAGTCTGAGATCTGAGTAAATGTTGCAATAAAATGAGGGTTGCATTAAAAAGAGGGAAAACGAGCTTGAGAAGTACTGCTTCACGTGACCCTCTCCTCAACGAAACGAGTAGAAAAACAAATACGTCTAAAACATTCTTAGAAAAATAAACCAGTCAACCAGTTCTCTGCCCTCTTTCACCCAGGTATTTGGCAAAACTTGCAACCTTCTTCTCATCCGCTCTTACTGAAATTTAGTCCTCTGTGAAATGAAAGACAGAACTTACTATGGTCATCCCTCAGTATCTGCGGGGGGTTGGTTCCAGGATGCTGTTCGGCCACCAAAGCCTGAGGATGCTCAAGTCCCTTATATAAAAGAGCACAGTACAGCTGGCCCTCCGTGTCCATAGATGGGGAACACCTCCCTCGCTTCCTCACCAGGGTGCAGAATCAGAGGAGTGCCGACAAGAGGGCTCTGCAGACCCACCAGTTTTACCACCTGAGTTCTTTGTGGGCCGTGGAAAAGCTGACGAAAGCTGTGATGCTCTCCTCAGAAAAATGAACACACACACAAGACACAAGCTTCTGTGCACAACGTCAAGGGTCCACGTGCTCAAGCTCGTTCCCTGACCCACAGACTCAAGCTCAACACCCTGGACTGTGGATTCCTGGGGGCTCCCCTAGACTCACACAGACCTCCACCCTATCAAGTTCACTGCTAAGACTACAAGAAACGAGGCCCAACGAGAACGATCGTGCACAACATAACCAAGACCTCTCTGGCACGTCCTGCAGGGACCACGCCATCCATTCACCGAGTCCAGGTTTACTGAGCTCATCCTACATCCCAGGTGCTCTTCTAGTTGAAGAAGACAGACTCCAGGACCCCTGTCCTCAGGGAGCAAACATCCTAGTGAAGGAGTATTCTTGATCTTGGGTGGTTAGTGGTATCACTTGACAGCCTTTGAGATTCCATTCCATAAAAAATCCCGTCAAGATGTGTAAAGCATCTCTAAATCCTTCAAAATAAGAAGCTATCATCTCAATGTTAAGGGTTGACTGAGAAGAAGAAATTAAAAAAAAAAAAAAAAGATGAGCTGGCAGAGCAGCTGCATATCCTTCTAAACTAATGAAGGGATGCTCATCCTCCCAGATGCCCACTCCCAGCAGAAATCTAGCCTCCATCACCAAGCGAGAGTCACACATTTCTGCCACAGTCACAGGCATCTGGTATGATGGCCTCGTGCCACTGCAGAGACAATGAGCCAGTTCCAAATGGTAAAGGAACCCAAAACTAAAGACGTAAAATCAGAGACCCTAAAATGAGCCAAGTGATACTTCCTCAGCAAACATCTCCTGATGGCAAATCAAGCACAAAGGTCTCATTAACAAAGAACTGTAATTCTAGACAGTGGGAGAATTAGTTCCACCATGAAAGGCTATATGCCAAAGCTCTTGTTTAATTCATTTAATTATAGGTCTCTGCATTTGAAAATTATATTCTTGTGTTTCAGATAGCCCCCAAAAATGAAATGCCTAAACTCCATCAGTAAGAGAACGGTTACATAGATGATGTTTTATAAAACAGAGTAATATGCAACCATTAAAAATAACTGGGTACACACTACTATATAAAATAGATAACTAATAAGGACCTATTGTGTAGCACAGGGAACTCTACTCAGTACTCTGTAATGACCTATACGGGAAAAGAATCTAAAAAAGAGTGGATATACGTCTATGTATAACTGATTCACCTTGCTGTACAGCAGAAAGTAACGCAACATTGTAAATCAACTATACTCCAATTTAAAAGAAAACTGGGTAAACCCCTATTACAGTTGACCCTTGAACAACGTGGCAGTTAGGGGCACTGACCCTTCATGGAAGTCCTTGTATAACTTTATAGTCAGTCCTCCGTATCTGCTGGTCCGCATCCTCGGGTTCAGACAACCATGGATCGTGTAGTGCTGTATTACTGAAAAGAATCCACATATAAGTAGACACACAGTTCAAACCCATAGTGTTCAAGGGTCAGCTGTACATTACTCAAGTGACGTGTATTGTTTTATCTGCCTAAAACTTTATTCTTCTCATAAACTCTCCTTCATCCCTTGTGATTCTACCTGGAACTTGCAAATCATACGGCCGCTGTGACTCATCCTGGGATAGGAATCACAGCATGAAAAAATAAGCTATTAGTCTCCCTTAGGACTTTCCCACCTGGAAAACAATTATGGGGCTGTGAGCACATGAGCTTACAAGAGCTTCGAGTGGCAGAAATCCACATAAAGGGTGTGTGCATGTGTGTGTGTGTGTGTGCGCGTGTGTGCGTGTGTGTGCGTGTGTGTGCCATCCCAGTATAAACATAGGATGACTGCCCTTACACAGGTTTTAATAGTGTGGGAGGCAAAGACAGAGGAAATGCTCCTTCTTTATGAAATTCAAAAGAAATTTTAGGATTATCAGTAATATTTTTCTTCCTCTTTAATATGTTTCAAATTAAAGGAAAGGCACCAGTGTACCACTGTCAAGACCCCAAGCTGCATTCCGTAACTCCACTTAGGCGTCGGTTGTTTGGAACTGAAAACATTTTTCCAGAGAAACCCTGCTACAAACAGCTGAGGTTAGAGCCCAAGCCAAATCCATAAATGCTTACTTAAACCATCATTTACTTTGGGAAAACTACATTTGTTAAAGTCCTTCCTATGTGCCAGACATTACGTCCTCCAAAAACATTAACTCATGTATTTCTCGAAACAATCACGGATGGGGTTTTACTTCCTAAAATGAGCATCTGTGAAGCATGAGGTAACAGGCCCCCTGGAGCTCCAGGTGATGGGTCTTCACTTCATTTCCGCCATAAACTCACCCACAACTGGGACGCTCCCCGGGGTGGGGGGCACGATAGATAGAGCAGAGCTCCCCTCCGGTGGAGACCAGGCTCCCAACATGCATCCTGGATCCTGGGCCTCCGCTGGTTTCCTATGACCCTCCTCTCTACTATCTGTACAAACGCACACCACCATTAAGCCCTGCCCTGCCTCCCCCTCCAGCCACCCTCCACTCCCTCCTTCCTGTCTCCCCAATCCCACCCCTCTCCGCATCCTAGCCTCTCTCGTGCCATCCAGCTTCTGCCCCAGCTGCTCGGGCCCTCAGTCCTTTCCTTGCCAAACCCAGTGGATGGATGCATTGTGGTCCTCAGGTGCTCTGGCCTGTCTGCAGCATGGGCACTGCCGTCACACCTCCCCTGCCTCCTGCAACACCTCTCTCCTCTTCTCCCAGTCCTGGGACCACTCCCCCATCTCCTGCTCTCATTTCTCTCCTAGTTCTCCTTAGGACACCGCTGGTTCCTGGAGTCCTGTCCTCGGCCATGAGTTCCCATCACACATGCTCTTCTTGGGTAACTGCATCTATTTCCAGAGCCTGAGCCCCCCAGCATGGAGACAAAGAATCCCAGATCTTTATCCTGGGACCTGCCAAGAAAGATCCATCAGGATCAGGAGTCAGCTGCCTCAGCCCTAAAGACCCCAGGCTGAAACCAAGATCCCTTTTCCACCTGCCTCCCGGCTCGGATCCTGTCCCACTTCAGGAAGGCCACACATCATCGGCATCTCAGTCTTCAGGCTTGCAAGTACTATCATGCACATTCTCCCATTCAATCCCCATGAAAACCTGTGGACAGGCAGGACAGGCATCGTGTTCCAAGGGTTCCCGGGATTTGTTTCTATCAGGCACGGTTAGACATGCAGACGCAAAATGCCTCTCACAAGGAAAGAGCTTTGAACTCAGTTTTCTAGAAACAGGAGGCACAACAGACCACGCAGGGCCACACAGGGAGGCACCAGTGTCGGTCAGGAGGCAGAGGGATGGGAAGCAAGGCCTTTATTGTGGACTCTGCAGGACGGAAAGGGCGAGGCAGGGTGAGGGGATTAGCCTTGGCTGATTTCGATAATTGCAGAGTGCTCCAGGGGGTAGAGGCTGTCCCGAGTTGTCTAGTACCCGGCCCTGGGGTGGATACAGCAGCTGGACAGGCAGACAGGGGTCCGGAATGTCAGAGCCCCGTAGAGGAGGGGGTTGGGAACACGCACTCTGGACTGGCTGGTCTGGCTTTAAAAGCCCCGCTCGCAGAGGAGTTATTTGCCATCTCTAGGAACTAGCTAGTCCTGGGAGGGGCGGTCTCTCCAAGGTCGCAAGATGTCAAAGCATCAAAATATAGAAAATAAAAAGGCATGATTAAGACACACTGAAACCCTGTCGTACAGGGAACATCCTAAAAAGTGGTTCACTTTTTTTGATGTCATTTATTTTTCTTAATTAATTTTTATGGGAGTATAGTTGCTTGAGGTTCACTGATGTGACCAAGTTCAAATGGGCTAATAAAAATCCTACCTTAGAGTTTATACAGCATTTACATACATTAGATACATTCATTTTTTTAATTGAAGTACAGTTGATCTACAATGCTGTGTTAATCTCTGCTGTATAGCAAAGTGATTCAGTTATCCATGTATATATATTCTTTTTTATATTCTTTTCCATTATGGTTTATCACAGGATACTGAATATAGTTCCCTGTGCTATACAGTAGGACCTTGTTGTTTATCCATATATAATACTTTGCATCTGCTAATCCCAAACTCCCAATCCATCCCTCCCCCATCCCCTCTCCCTTGGCAACCACAAATCTGTTCTCTATGTCCATGAGTCTGTTTCTGTTTCACAGATAAATTCACTTGTGTCATATTTTAGATTCCACACATAAGTGATATCATATGGTATTTGTCTTTCTCTTTCTGACTTAATTCAGTTAGTATGATCATCTCTAGGTCTATCAATGTTGCTACGAATGCATTATTTCATTCTTTTTTATGGCTGAGTAATATTCCATTGTATATATGTACCACATCTTCTTTATCCATTCCTCTGCTGATGGACACTTAGGTTGTTTCCATGTTTCGGACATTAGCTCTGTTTAGATCTCACAAGAACTCGAGAGCATGGCAGCTTTATGACCCTTCTGCTTCTGAGGGGAACGGAGCTCAGAGGTTGACGCAGTTTCCCCTACGTCCCCGACTAAGGAAAGGCGGGACTGAACCTAAGCCAGGCCTTCCCTTCCAGCCTTTGCATGAGGGCCTTGCCACACAGCCTCCCAGACCCCAGGCCCCATCAGAAGCCCCGGGGTGTATCAGGCATCTCTCAGTTATGAGAGTGTCAGCAGGGGTTGCCTTTCCCGCTGTCATCTCCCACACTCAGATATGCTGAAGACACCTCTGTGGGGATAATATGCTTCAGATCATGCATTTTTATTCCAGAACAAGGCTTCAGATTCAGTCTGGAGCTGTGTTCTCATCCAGGGAACAGGACTGGACAACACACTACTCCCTGAGCCCAGCCCCACAGCAGTGGTTTCTGGGGGGGTAGGGGTGGGGGACTGTGGGGACCCAGAGGGGTCTTCATATGACCATGCTGTTCCTGGCATTTGGGGAACAGTGTCCAGGCCAGAATGGTGACCATCCTTCAATACAAGAGGCACTAACCTTTAAATATTAATGTGGGTGAAAACATCAGTTTATATAACAATCTCAACCCAAAACTCGCTTCCACAATTAAACCCAAGGTGTTTTCCATTGTTCTACACACTGGAGTTGCCCAGGAACGCAACCCCTACCGGGGCAGTCGAGGGAACTGGAGTGTTACCAAGAGCTAGGCACCCTTCTGGCAAATCCTATCATTGGCGACAGCACCTCATCCTGGCTGCAGGGGCAGCTGTCACATCCATGGTGACCGTAGGCATAGGTGCAAGGACGTGGTCATTCATTATGTGTCTTAGTGGGGGCTGTCCTAAGCAGCAAATATGTATTATTTTATTGAAATGGACTTTCATTTATTTTTATACTACATTTAGGGCTGTATCATGCTTTTTGGAAATCATAAGTGAGACTATATTAGGCTTTCTACGACTCCCATTTGGGGAGATAACAAAAATATTGTATCAATGGGCAGTGGAGTTGGATGGGGTTTGGACCACCTGCAGCCTTTCCTCTGGGTCCCACCCTGGATCCTGTTAGCATTTCAGAGCTCAAATGCAGATCCATCTCCAAAATGGCTCTCCACATAGGTCTGGGATCAGCAACAGAGAAAGAAAAGAGAAGAGAGAACTGCATTCCTTTATTCCTCCTCTCTGTGTCCCGAGCACACTTGTCCCTGTGCACATTCTCTGCCCCCAACTGGCTGCATCTTATCGTCCTCTAAGTTTTCTTACTACCTGCAATGGCTCTTTATCACTCCTGCCTTTGCAGATTCTTTGCTTATGCCTGACTCTCCTTGAGGAGATGGGGACACAGTACGGAGGGGAGCAGGCAGGTTTTTTTATTTTTATTTTATATAGGAGTATATAGTTGATGAACAGTGTTGTATTAGTCTCAGGTGTACAGCAAAGTGATTCAGTTATACATATACCTATAATCATTCTTTTGCAAAATTTTTTCCCATTTAGGCTATTACAGAGTATTAAGTAGAGTTCCCTGTGCTATACAGTAGGTCCTTATTAGTTATGTATTTTATATATAGTAGTGTATATATGTCGATCACAATCTCCCCATTTGTCCCTCCACCTCACCTTTCCCCTTTGGGAACCGTAAGTTTGTTTTCTAAGTTTGTGAGTCTGTTTCTGTTTTGTAAATAAGTTCATTTGTACCATTTTTTTTGATTCTGCATATAAATGATATCTCACTTCACTTAGTATGATAATCTCCAGGTCCATCCATGTTGCTGCAAATGGCATTATTTCATTCTTTTTAATGGCTGAGTAATATTCCATTGTACGTATGTACCACATCTTCTTTATCCATTCATCTGTCAATGTTCATTTAGGTTGCTTCCATGTCCTGGCTATTGTAAATAGTGCTCCAGTGAAAACTGGGGTGCATGTATCTTTTCGAAGTATGGTTTTCTCTGGATATATGCCCAGGAGTGAGATGGCTGGATCATCTGGCAATTCTAGTTTTAGTTTTTTAAGGAACCTCCATACTGTTCTCCATAGTAGTTGCACCAATTTACATTCCCACCAACAGTGTAGGAGGGTTCCCTTTTCCAGGAACAGGCAGTTTTATCCACCCATGCAGGAAACATTTTAAATGCCTAGTATCTTTTTCACCAGAACTCCTCACGGACATTCCAGACTCTGAAATTGACCATGAAATGTAAAATAATTCAGATTTTCACATTAAAAGCGTTTAATACTTGGAAAATGGGCAGGTGTGGATTAACAGCCATCTTCCACCTTGAGGAGGGCCTGGGAGGTCAGGCAGACTCCTGGCTCAGAGCTCAAGACACTTGAAAGAAAAAAAGCAAAGCTGACTTGGGAAGAGCCAAACCCAGGGGAAGGATGGTTGAAGGCTCAAAAGCCTGCCTGAAACCTTCCGTCTTTAATGTTTATCCTATATTATGGACAGCAGTTTTGAACTTCTGTCGCTACACTGTAACTTAAACATTTTATTCAGAAAACATCACTGGTAAACAAAAAGCTCAAGAAGTGAACTTGGTTTACTAAAACTGGCGAGTACATTTTAAATATGTTCTGCAAGGATGAAATGCAGTTAACACAAGAAGGAGAGGGTGTTTCTAACATGGGGTATTCACCACTGAGACGCACGATAAAAAAAAAAAAACCTGCTTGATGATTTAGGCATCTCTTCAGAATCACAGGCATAAAACACGACCATACCTTCCCACTGGCAGACACACAAAACCAGAGCCTCCCAAACACTTGCTGTAGCAGCTCCAACACCAGCTGTTCCAGCAAGTTCTGCGAGAAGCTGCAGTCACAGACGGCCCTGGTCACTCATGTGCCAAACAGCAGCCTCTTCCAACCCAAAGCTAACGTCTCACGTTAACAAGTGGGCTGAGCAAATTAAATGAGCTAAACCAGTGCTTAGCCTGAGTTTCAACTTTTACAACTTTCTGTACATGCTGTACAGTCGTCCCTTGGTATCCGCAGGGGGTTGGTTCCAGGACCCCCATGGATACCAAGTCTCTCATATAAAATGGCACAGTATTTGCACAGAACCTACACCCATCCTCCCACACACTTTACTTGTTTTGAACTTGATGAATTGAACTTTATTTTTTTACTGAAGTACAGTTGATTTACAATGTTGTGTTAATTACTGCTGTACAGCAATGTGACTCAGCTATACATATATATATTCTTTTTCATATTCTTTTCCATCATGATTTATGACAAGATACTGAATATAGTTCCCTGTCCTATACAGTAGGACCTTGTTGCTTATCCATCCTATATATACCAGTTTGCATCTGCTAATTCCAAACTCCCAATCCATCCCTCTCCCACCCCCAACCCCCTTGGCAACCACCAATCTATTCTCTATGTCTGTTTCTGCTTCATAGGTAAGTTCATTTGTGTCATATCTTAGATTCCACATATAAGTGATACCATATGGTATTTGTCTTTCTCTTTCTGACTTACTTAGCTTAGTATGATCATCTCTAGGTCCATCCATGTCTCTGCAAATTGCACAATTTCATTCCTTTTTATGGCTGAGTAATATTCCATTGTATATATGTACCACATCTTCTTTATCCATTCCTCTGTTAATGGACATTTAAGCTGTTTCCACGTCCTGGCTACTGTAAATAGTGCCGCAATGAACACTGGGGTGCATGTATCTTTTTGAATTATGGTTTTCTCCAGGTATATGCCCAGAAGTGAGATTGCTGGGTCATATGGTAATTCTATTTTTAGTTTTTTTAAGGAACCTCCATACTGTTCTCCCTAGTGGCTGTATCAATTTACATTCCCACCAACAGTGAAAGAGGGTTCCCTTTTCTCCACACCCTCTCCAGCATTTATTGTTAGTGGATTTTTTTTTTCCTGCGGTACACGGGCCTCTCACTGTTGTGGCCTCTCCCGTTGCGGAGCACAGGCTCCAGACACACAGGCTCAGCGGCCATGGCTCATGGGCCCAGCCGCTCTGCGGCATGTGGGATCTTCCCAGACCGGGGCACGAACCCGTATCCCCTGCATCAGCAGGTGGACTCTCAACCACTGCACCACCAGTGTAGCCCCTGTTAGTGGATTTTTTGATGATGGCCATTCTGACTAGTGTGAGGTGATACCTCGTTGTAGTTTTGATTTGCATTTCTCTAATACAGATTTACATCATTTTAACAAAAAAGTAGAGACTGGAATTTATCCCTACTAGATTTCAAAACCTACAAAATCCAAGATCTTCCCAAGAATTAAAAGCAATTCTCAGATTAACATACTTATCAAATAAATAAATTCCATTGGTATTTCAAAGAAAATGAAGAAAAGACATTAAACAGAAGGACAGAGATTACAGCCAAGATTCTCAACTATCACCCTGAAACTGGGTGGCATATTCACCACCCAAAGACGGCAGACCCCTCCATGCTACTCTGGTCTCTGCTGGAGCAAAAGGAGGGGAGCATGTACTAAGCACCTGTTCTGTGCCCTGTAGACAGACTATTTCACTGAATTCTCCAACTTGGGGTTTCCCACAGGGCAGGCTCCTCATCACCACTCTGCAGGGGCAGAAACTGAGGCTGGGCAACTCGCCCACGGCTGCCCAGGCAGGAAGCGCCAGGCGGGTCTAGTGAGGCCTCCATCCTCTTCCGGGGCACCATGTCCATCTGCCCCTAAATCCACAGCATATCAAACTTCAACTCCAGAAGAATTCCAACCAACCTATGTTTTTCTCCTACCATAAAAAGTATGCATTTTGGTTATAGTAAGTAAGTATACACTTTAAATATAACAGATGCTGTGACCCTAAAGAAGGGCTCTGGGCTGCAGATGTACTTGTAACCAGTGGGAAGAGAGAAGCAGTAGCCAGAGAAGTGACCACGAAATGGTTGCTGGACCAGAGTCAGGGACAAGAGATACCTCTTTAATGTTTTCCAAATGAAATACTTCTCAGCCTACGCCTGTCAATCTGGTGGGAAACTCAATTTCCCCATGTCGTGTAAGAATCCCAGGGTGGATTACGCAGCCCAGAAAAATGTGGGGAAAGGTCCATGACAGTCATCACTGAGCCTCTCATGTTCCAGATCCATATGGTCCATCCCAAAGGCACTGATGGTGGCAAGGATTCTGTCTCCAGACATCTACAGCCATCCACACTGTGGAATTTACACCCCAGCAAATAAGAAGAGTCTGGCATTTCTCCCTGAGAGAAAGGGAACTTCCCACTCTGGCTGACCAAGGCTCAGTGCTCTCCTTGAGGGGCAGGAGAAGGGAAAGACCACCCCTGCCTCAGGAATGCGCCAGGAGCAGGCGTGGCCCAAGCAAAGAAAGCAGGTCCACATTTGGGTCTGTTTTAAATTGTGCTTTGCCAGGACCCCAGGAGGCCCCAGGACTCAGGCACTAGAGAAGATGCATCAGGCTGAACTGCACACCGCTGCCCATACTGGACCACATGTGACCCACAAAAAGGGCAACTTCTTAGATTCAGCCCAAGACCACACAGTACAGGTGGCCCTGGGCTGGTGTGGTCTTTTCCAATAAGGAACATGTGGGGATGTTTGAGCCAACGCAGCTCTGACTCCAATCTTCCTCTCACAATCCTAAATACTGAGAATCGACTCCTCGCTGGGGCCTTTGAGAGGATGGATAGGCCCATAACTAAAAAGAGTTCTGTGGCAACATTGGGTTAGACTTTATAAATGTGGCTCAAATTCCCGGGCAGCCCACTGGTTAGGACCTTGCGCTTCCACTGCAGGGAGCACGGGTTCAATCCCTGGTGTGGGAACTAAGATCCCACATGCTGCGGGGCTCGGCCAAAAAAAAAAAAAAAAAAAAGTTATATAAATGTGGCTCACGCATCCCAAAACCCGTAAATAGAAGACTGAGCTGCCAGGATATTATGATGACTGTTTTGTACTTAACTCTTTTATTTACATGCCTTCTTGTTCTGAAAAATATTTCAGGGGTTTTATTTCACCGTGACAAAAGGGTTGCTTTAGCCACAGTACAGAAGGAAAGGATAAAGAAGTATACTTCTTTTTTTTTTTTTTTTTTTGCGGTACGTGGGCCTCTCACTGTTGTGGCCTCTCCCGTTGCGGAGCACAGGCTCCGGACGCGCAGGCTCAGCGGCCATGGCTCACGGGCCCAGCCGCTCCGCGGCATGTGGGATCTTCCCGGACCGGGGCACAAACCCGCATCCCCTGCATCAGCAGGCGGACTCTCAACCACTGCGCCACCAGGGAAGCCCTAACAGTCACTTTTTAAATTGATTTTATTAAGGTTTTTAAATTGTGGTAAAATATAGTACATAACATAAAATCTACCATCTTAACAATTCTTTTTAAAAAATTTATTTTATTGAAGTAGAGTTGATTTACAATGACGTGTTAATTTCTGCTGTACAGCAAAGTGACTCAGTTATACGTATATGTATTCTTTTTCATATTCTTTTCCATTATGGTTTACCACAAGATATTGAATACAGTTCCCTGTGCTATACAGTAGGACCTTGTTTATCTATCCTGTAAATAAATAGCTTGCATCTGCTTAACAACTCTTAAGTATTCAGGTCTGTGGCATTAAGTACATTCATATTGTTTGTAGCCATCACCACTCTCCAGTCACAGAACTCTCTTCATCCTACAAAACTGAAACTCTGAACCCATCAGACACTAGCACCACACGCCCCCTCCTCCCAGCCCCTGCCACCCATTGTCCTACTCTCTGTCTCTATGGATTTGACTAGTCTAGGGCCCTCCACCATATAAATGAAGTCATACAGTATTTGTCTTTTTGTCTCTGGCTTATTTCACTTTACATAATGTCCTCAAAGGTCATCTACGTTGTAGCAGACTTCTGCATTTCCTTGCATTTCTTTAAGGCTGAATACTATGCCATTGTATGTATAGACCACAGTTTGTTAGCCATTCATCCATCGATGGACACTTGGGCTGCCTCCACTTTTTGGCTACTGTGAATCATCCTACTTTGAACATGGATGGGCAAATATCTCTTCGAGTCCCTGTTTTCACTTCTTTTGGGTGTATACACACCCAGAGTAACTTCTTACTTTTAAAGACACCCTCTACACTGAGTCAGTCATATGTGGTTTACAATAGGAATCCAGCACAAGCTGAACGAAAAACGCCTGTGTCAACTAAAGCAGCACGTACACCAGGGGGCTCCCACCGTGCCTGTGAACCAGACGTTGACCCCTGCTCCCGGGACACAACTCCGGGGCTCACACCTCCTGGGACACACCTCCGGGGGCTCTCACACCTCCTGGGACACACCACCGGGGGCTCACACCGCAGCTGACACAGGTCATGACCTCAGTTCTAACATGCGACATAATTCGGTCTTAGGAACTTGGTGAGATAGTTTCCATTTTTCCCTTCAAAGTTACCTAGTGGGGAAAAAAATGCTGTCTTTGACTTTTTATTGCAGAATTTAAAATTTAGCTACCAATTTAAAATTTAGAAGCCAATGACACATTTCAGGCTTAGAAAAGACTCCAAAAATTTCCCCCAAAGAACTTTGCTCAAACCTGCAATCTCTCTATAAATTTCATAATGAAGGTGACCAACAAGGTTGGCTTGATTCTACTACCAAAAGAGTCTCAAATTTTCTATCCTCTTTGTTCTTTTTTTTAAATTAAATTATTATTCATATTTTCTGTAAATAAGTGTTTATTTTTTAAAACATTTTTTATTTTTTTTAATTATTTATTTTATTTTTTATCTTTTTGGCTGTGTTGGATCTTTGTTGCTGCGTGTGGGCTTTCTCTAGTTGTGGAAGCGGGGACTACTCTTCATTGCAGTGCATGGGCTTCTCATTATTGTGCCTTGTCTTTGTTGTGGAGCACGGGCTCTAGGTATGCGGTCTTCAGTAGTTGTGGCATAAGGGCTCAGTAGTTTTGGCTCATGGGCTCTAGAGCGCAGGCTCCGTAGTTGTGGTGCACGGGTTTAGCTGCTCCGCAGCATGTGGGACCTTCCCAGACCAGGGCTCAAACCCGTATCCCCTGCATTGGCAGGTGGATTCTTAACCACTGCGCCACCAGGGAAGTCCCAATAAGTGTTAACTTTAACTAGAGGTGTTTACAAAACACATTCTCTTAAATATAACTTTAAAAAATTTTTATTTTATTATATATTTATTTTGTATAAATTTACTTTATTAAAATATTTCTACTCTGCATAATTTTATTCTACACACTTAAATGTGAAAAATTGATCCAGGGCCCTTTAAGGAACTCATTAATTTTATAAAATACAGTAATACTGCAGAAGAATGACTCAGAACATTCTCCAAGCCAGATAAATAGATACTAGAGTAAGGATATTTGCACATTCAGTATTAAATGGCACACAGAACAAAATAATCCATGGCTAGTTCAAATTCAAATTCATAGAGACAGAATGTAGAATGGTGGTTGCCAGGGGCTGGGGGGGAGGGGAGGGTAAGGAGTTGTTTAGCAGATATGGAGTTTCAGTTTTGCAAGATGAAAAGTGTTCTGGAGGTTGGCTGTACAACAATGTGAATGTGATTAACACTACTGGACCGTGCACTTAAAGGTTAAGATGGTAAATTTTATGTTATGTGTATTTTACCACAATTTTAAATTTTTTTAATTTTTTCAAATTAAAAAAAAAATTATAGTTTTTGCATAACTAATGCTAGGCAGGACTGGCCACTGGTCAGCAGGAGAAGACTGCTCACAATTACTCATAACTCCACAGGCAAGAAGCAGAGATCCTGGTTAGAGTAAGGTGTTAACGTCCACTTTGGAGAAGAAGGGGTGCAGCTCTGAATTCAGTCCTGGATTTCCTTAAGTGTAACAGTGACATTTCCTTACACTTAACAGTCCTGATGCTAAGGTGCCTCACGCAATCAACGTCAAATAAATCTGCTACCTGCTAAGCAGATGTGTAGACTGAGAAAGAGCTGTGGCTGGCTGTGCATGCATAAACGTGACCAGGCATGAAAGGTACTGGTTCCTAGTGACACGTGTCTGCACTGGTGGTACCAGGTGGTTGAATGTGAGCTTAAATTTGAATACCTAACTGGCCCTTCGAATTTCTTCAAAAACAGTCCCTATGATATATAACTAAAGCTAAATATTATCCTGTGGACAGAAGGTTGCCTTTCACACATCTAAGCTGTACAACTAAAATAAGCAACAGCTGCCCAATCTTGTGGGTAGATCATAAAATGTTCAAAGTTGGGACCGGTTGATGAAATTGACGGATGCACTGGGACACTTCTCTGTCCAAAGTTCCAGCTGACTTTCCGGGGCAGCTGTTTAATTTCCACAGATACATAATGCAATTATGGAAAAAGGCGAATTCAGAGATTAACCAAAGAGGGAATGCAGGCATCTCATAATTTTCAGTATGCCTTGAAATTATGCTGTCAATCCTAAAACTGTGCAAGAGGTCAAGAACAAGAGTATGGAATATAAAAAGTATCCTGATAAAGGCTGCCAACACAACCATCGTGGGCCAAAAGAGATAACAGAAAAAATTATACTATGAATGATAGGAGAGTTTAAGACTCAAACTTTGTGACAGTGAAGAAGAAAACAGAATGAAGTGAGGGGATAAATGCAGCTACCATTGGTTAGCTATTTTATGGAAGTGACATTTATTATAGTGTTTCTTTTCTCCAAAAAGATGCTGCTTAACAGAGGGTGGTCTTTATAAGAGAAGGTATGTCATTGGTTTTACTATTTACATTTACTATGTGGTGAGCCCAGTCACTTTTGCCATAATGAAGAACAGTTTGTTGCTGAAGGCCACACTGTCTCTCACTTTTTTATTATTAATGTGATGCAAACTCTTCTGATGAAGCGAGAATACAGACTTTTTTTTAAAATCAGTCAAATATGGACACTGTAAAGTCAACCTCTAGTACTACTAATAAACAACTGTTAAACTGAAAACTGTTACTCCTAAGCAGATCCTAAGCATTGTTTAACATGTTTAAGATTGGTGTCATTGACCACGCTTACCTGAGAAGAAAACACGTGATCAATTTAGGAAAACACTGAAAGTACACGTAATAACTCTACATCACTACTAGACATTTAAATTTCACGAAGACAAAAGAACTGGGAGTAGGAACCAAATTTGGAGTAAAGATAACAGAGGCAAAGGAAAGTGAAGGACCAGACACAAGTGGCAGACTGGTGAAGAGGAGGTAGATCTCACCAAATACATAGCCAAGGGTGCTGTCACTTCATGAAAACAGCAGAAGAAGGTGTGATGGAGCTATGAAACTATGATTAACCTATCTAGAAACACAGATAATAATAAAACTAGAAGATAGAAAAGAGGAAATTTTTAATAATAAAAAGCAATGGAGCAAGAGATAAAGAGCATTCAAGAGAAAGTCATTCGGAAGACAGGTAAAGAGGGTCCAACATATATATAACTGGAGTTCTCAGCAAAAAGAAACACTAAAAATTATAATTCCTGGGTTCACTAAAAACTATAATTCCTGAAGTTAAAAAAAAAAGATTTAAAACTAGGTATCAACTCAATTTTTTTAAATGGGTAAAGTACTTGATTAGACATTTCTCCAACGAAGATATACAAATGGCCAACAACATGAAAAGAGAGTCAACATCATTAACCATCAGGGAAATACAAATTGAAGCCACAATGAGGTATCACCTCAAGCCCATTAGAATGACTACAATAAATAAATAAATAAATAAATAAATAAATAAATAAATAAATAAATAACAAGTGTTGGCAAGGATGGGGAGACCTGGAATCCTGTGCACTGCACATGGGAATGTGACATGGTGCAGCCACTGTGGAAGTTGCATGGCTGTTCCTCAAAACATTGAAAACAGAATTACCATATTACCCAGCAATTCCACTTGTGGGTATACACCCAAAAGAACTGAAAGGAGGGACTCAAAGAGATACCTGTACATCCATGTTCACAGCAGTATTATTCTCAACAGCCAAAAGGTGGAAACAACCCAAGTGTCCACTGATTGATGAACAGATAAACAAAATGTGATCTACGCATACAATGGAATATTATTCAGCCTTAAAGAGGAAGGAAATTCTGACACCTGCTACAACGTGGATGAACCTTGAGAACATGATGCTAAGTGAAATAAGCCAGTAACAAAAATAAAAATACTGTATGATTCCATTTATATAAGGTCCCTAGGAGAGTTAAATTCATAGAGACACAAAGCAGAATGGTGGTTGCCAGAGGCTGAGGGGAGGAAGGAACAGGAAGTTGTATAGAACTTCAGGTTTGTAAAATGAAAAAGTCCTGGAGATTGGTTGCACAGCCATGTGAATATACTTAACAAGACTGAAATGTACACTTAGAAATGGTTAGGATGATACATTTTATATTATGTATATTTAACCATAATTTTTAAAAACTAAATTAAATTAAACTACATATCAAAAGAGCACATCATGTAGCTAAACACAGACACACAGACACAGACACACACACACACACACACAAACATACATGCAGCAGACCAGCCACACTAAGACATATTCCAGCAAAATCATTAAGGAAGAAAGGATAATGGTACTACAGAAGCACAAAAAGTTACCTCCAACACTTTTATACTTTAGTTCTTTGGGAAAAAAAACTGTACCTTGACGCAAGTAAGAAAAGAGTTATATTTTTCATTGTAGGAGGTACATACATGGGGATTTATTATATTACCCTCTATGCTCATCTGCATGCTTGAAATATTTGATCACACATTCACACCTATTGGCTCCCATAACTGAAAAGGTCAGAGATTAATGCTGTCTTCAGGACAAGCTTGAACCAGGAGCTCAGTGTCACCAGAGTCCCAATTCTTCTCTACCTTCTGCTTTGCAGCCTCATCCTGGGCCCCACAAAGAAATCCTCAAGCTTTCTTTTATGGTGACTAAGTATCTGTGGTGGTTCCCAGTCTCAAACCACTGTTCCATAGCAAACCAGAGCATTTCTTCTAGAAATTCCATTTAGGTCCTGGAATTCACTCTCTCACATTGACTGAAGTTGGGTTCCTGAAGCAATTGCTATGACAAGACAGTGGGTACAATGATGAGTTTAAACTTACTAGGACCCACTCATGGAGTCAGAAGTGGGGTCAACCCTAAGAATGGAAAAGGAAAACGGAGATGAACAAAGGAGAAACGGATTCCGTGAGGCACCTGCAGCATCTCTGACAGGGACCGTTGTCCTTGTGGTAGCTTCTCAGCTTCACAGACACTAGCCCTCTGCTGACCCCTCTGGGACCCCCAGACATGATCAGACACACCTGTGTTTGCTGTGAGGACATACGAGGCCCCTGCTTTGCTACACATATATAGTAGGATTCATATAAAAAGCACAAGGTCCTTTAAAGATAGGACAACTTTTTTAATACTCACCTGAGGAAGACAAAACAAATTAGAAATAATTTTCCCTCACTTCCTCCTAATCCTGACCAAGAAAAAAAATGAAGGGAAAGCCAGCACATAATTAAAATAGAGTTGATAGTCAATGAACAAGTCCTACTCAAAGATGAGAGAGGCTGAAAACTTCCCCTGGGTACTCACTCCATGAATACTCATTCATCTACTGCAAAAGCAACTCATCAATAATTTAACTCACTTAAGAAAGGATCTTTCCCATTATTTTATCTGGATGCTATCTTATCGTGATGTTTGGAAGTCTGACAGTTACCAAAGCAGATAAAAATACTAATGCTCTAAATGCTAAGCTGATCATTAATAATACATTTGGACTGAAGCTTTCTTGATGACTTTTGCTTCCTTGTTCTTGCCATAAATTAGCTTTTTTTAAAAAAGCTAAAATCTAAAGCATTTGCAGGACTCTAAAACCACCAGAATGTAACTGAACTAAGTCAGAGAAAGACAAATATATGATATCACTTGTATGTGGAATCTAAAAAATGATACAAATGAACTTATTTACAAAACAGAAATAGACACACAGACATAGAAAAACAAACTTACGGTTACCAAAGGGGAAAGAGGGGGAGGAAAATACTAGGAGTTTGGGATTAGCAGATACACACTACTATACATAAATAGATAACCAACAAGGACCTACTGTATAGCACAGGGAACTAGAGTCAATATCTTATAATAACCTATAATGGAAAAGAATTTGCAAAAGAACGGATTTATGCACATGTATAACTGAATTACTTCTGTACACCTGAAACTAACACAACATTGCAAATCAACTATACTTCAATAAAAATAATAATAGTAATAATAAAAACCCACTAGAATGTAAGCACACTCTATTTATTTTTTTATTGGTAATATTATTTTTATTTATTTTAGGCTGTGCTGTGCAGTTTGGGGACTCCCAGCATTGCTTGATCACCCCTCCTACATCTGGACAATGTCCCCAAGGTAGAAGCAAGATGCTGCTGTGCAGGATCTAGTTCCCCGACCAGGGATCAAACCTGGCCCCCCTGCACTGGGAGCACAGGGTCTTAACCACTGGACCTCCAGAGAAGTCCCAGCACACTCTAATTTAAAACAAAATTCATCACCAAAAGTTAACCCACCTAATAGTGATGTTCTTCATGCTCATTTATCTTTCTCCAAGGCCCGACTGACAACAGACTCATTCATTCATTCAGGCGGCAAACATTTACTAAGTGTCTTACACGTTCTGGAAGGGATCTGAAACACCACACTTCCTGAGCCCTTTTTCACAGATGAGGAAAATCAGGTCAAAGAGTGTAAGTGATCTGCCCACAGGTACGGAGCTAATAAACACGAGAAGTCACAGAAGCAATCACGTGTCCTCAACTCCGCCTGATGCCCTGGCCATCCTGGCACGCCTCCTCCCTTGTGCCTCCAACTCGGTCCTCCTCCCGACAGACAACACTACTATAGGAGGCGTTACTATAGGAGGCGTCTGTCTCCAGTTTGGGGACTCCCAGCATTGCTTGATCACCCCTCCTACATCTGGACAATGTCCCCAAGGTAGAAGCAAGACCTCATCCAGCCCCCTTGCAGTTGGGCCTCAGGCTTGTGACTCAGCTTTGCCATCGGTGGGCACAGCGGGGAGGCAGCGGTGGCTGGTGGAGCTGCTGGCACTCGATCCCCAGCAAGCACGGTGTCTGTGCTGAGTGGTGGTCACAGAGCTGTCTTCACTTGTCACAGCCCAGCGCAGTGCTCCTGGCACTGGTCCTGGCTACATGGAGTTTTGCGAAATTGGCTACAAAAACGGACTCTGTTTTTTGCAACTAAGAACCCTGACTGCTATTCCACCTATGTACTCAATTATCCAAATGCTCAGCAGATATGCCTCAGAGCTATATTCAAAGTAAAGGGAGCCTCTGCTCGGAACTTCACTATGCATCCCCAGTTCTCATCTACCTACCCAAGTCACAAACCTTAAAAAATATAAATGCTTCTTTTCTATAAAAAAGACAATGATGGAAAGAGAGAATGGGCTTGTGCCAAAATGTTCCTGTAGGCATATTTGGGGAACCTGTACTTCTTTGCTTTATCGAACAACCTTTATTCATCCTTTTATAAACAAAATGTCCCATTCATAATTGCAAAAACACTTTCCTTCAGTGCAAAAAGAGTTTTTTTGTTCACATTTTCAATAAACTTATATAGATCAAAAACAGACAGAGGGGGACTTCCCTGGTGGTCCCGTGGTTAAGATTTCACCTTCCAATGCAGGGGGTGTGGGTCCAATACCTGGTCGGGGAGCTAAGATCCCACACGTCTCATGGTCGTAAAAACAAAAAATAAACCAGAAGCAATACTGTAACAAATTCAATACAGAGGGCTTCCCTGGTGGCGCAGTGGTCGAGAGTCCGCCTGCCGATGCAGGGGACACGGGTTCGTGCCCCGGTCTGGGAAGATCCCACATGCCGCGGAGCAGCTGGGCCCGTGAGCCATGGCCACTGAGGCTGTGCGTCCGGAGCCTGTGCTCCGCAACGGGAGAGGCCACAGCAGTGAGAGGCCCGCATACGGCAAAAAAAAAAAAAAAAAAAAAATTCAGTACAGACTTTAAAAATGGTCCACATAAAAAAAAATCTTAAAAAACAAAACAAAACAGTACATGTACTTTTAGCAATATGTACTGAATTGTCAAATGCCTCCTTACTTTAAAGAAAAAACATTCAGAAGATGGCACAGTGAAAACCAATACCAAATATCTTTCCCCCCAAATTTAACAACACAGCAAAGCTGGGCCCAAGCCGCCATCCGAGCTGCACAGCAAGTCCCCACAGCTCCGGCGCTGCCCTCCTTGGAAGCAGGAAGCAAGCGAGAAGCAAGTTAATAAAATCCTGAACAACCTCACTAACAGCCACCAACTTCAGAGAATAGCGGAAGGGAAACAGCTGATGCAGCCTCCAGAGAATAAGGAGAATTTCCCCCAACACTTCTGTGTCATCCCAGAAATAGAAAAAAAATACTGCGACTCCCACAGAGAGGAAAGCAAGACACTCTTTCTAAGGGTTACAGCAGGGAAATGTTTAAAAATGACATTGCAAAAGGAATCGTCTTCTCAACTGGACAGGATGGAGGGGGGAAGGCAAAGATGTCTAAGGGCCTTCATTTCCTCGTCTGTCTAAGATAGGGCCTAAAACTGGTAAACCCAGAAAGAGTCTTCAACTTGGTATTTAAAGTTAAAATGTAACAACAACAACACAAAAACTAAAAATAAGAATATAAGAAACAAAACTCAGGAAATAGAAAATGTGATAATTTTTTCATTTTCATAGCAAGCAAACAACATATAATTTAAGAATTGCTAAACCATGAAGGAGAAGGTTATATCTAATAAATACACAGATTTAGACCAGTAACCACTGTAAAAACTAAAAGGAAACTAATGCACCAGGAGAAACACCACAAATATACACTCAGGTAACAAAAAAGGAGGAAAAATGCAATTAAAAAATGAACGATATGGCAGCCAGGGTGATAGAATTCGGACCCAATGTATCTGTTTTATCCCCAAATGCAAGTGACACAGAATTAGGGTAACTGGCAAATGATAGGTTGCATCTGGTAAGCACAAGAGAAAAGAGAAAGAGAAAGAAAATGAGAAAGAAAAAAAAAAAGAAAGAACCAAGGGGGAAGGAGCACCATCACATTTTAACACATAGTGAATCGAAGTCCATCCATTAATTCATTGAACAAATGCACATCAACTGTGTACAGGTTCTCACAGGCCAGGCTTTACGGGCAGAGTAGTGTACAGAACCTTCGTCTTTATGGGGTTTCAATTTTAGTGAGACAGACAAACAAACAGAAATTAACAAAAATTAATTTCAGGTAATATTAAGTGCTCTGAAGGAAAATAAAAATCGGGATAAGAGAGTGGAAAGAGGATGGTCAGGGCAGGCCTCTAGGAGGAGGTGATGACAGAGCAGACCCCAGCGAAGGGTTTGGGGCTTTCCCACTTACTTGCTAGGTTTATGAACCATGCAGCCTGTTCTTGGGGCAATTTGCAAAATCTGCCTCAATCTAAAATGCACGGACCCCTCCACCTAGAAATCTGCTGGCTAGGAAATTCCCTATGAAGGTGCTTACCCAAGTCAGCATATACTTTCAAAGTAAGTTTTAACAGGAATGGAAATCACCAAAGTGTCAGATCAATAGGCGTTTATTAAATAAATGATGTTCTAGTTATTCAATAGAGCACCACGAAGATTTAACAAGAAGTACGCTGAAAACCACAGAGCCACATCGTTTAGTGACAGTAGAAGGCTGAGAACAGGGCACAGGGTATCTCCCCTTCTGACTCACCCAGGGACCAAAAGACGTCCTCTTCCTTGGAACACCTCTGGGGAAGGGAAGGAGACTTCAACCTCTCATTCTGTACCTTTCTGAGTCCCTTGAATTTTCTAACAAGATGCTGTACGCTTCCCGTTTGTCCTGTAAACACCCACAGCAGTTATCCGGGCTGTGGATACAACACATGTGACAGCTGGGGCTGTGTGACAGCTTCTCCCCAGGGAAAGAACTGAGGTTGCCATAGAGGCGTGTTTCCTCTTCTGGGAGTCTTTATATTCTCAAAAACTAACAGAATGATAGTTTTTAAGTAGAAAAGATTTAAGGAGAAAAGCACTCTAACAACAAAAGACGAAATGGTGCTGAAATGCTGCCATTCTCTTGATTATATGAAAGCCTGCAAAATCCTACCGCAGAGCCCAGGCAGTGAACACTGCTCTACGTAAAGGCAGCCCTTCCCCACTGTTCAGAGGACCCCTACCCCAGTGATCCGGCCCCCGACGTTCAGATCCCCCACCCAGCCCCGCTGGCACGTGCCAACCAGTTCAGACCTGGGAGAGAAGAGCTGTGGGCCAGGCCCTCCCGATGACCCTCCGAGGGCAGCCACTTCTTCCCCCGCCCCCCGCCCCCCCCCAACCGTCCCCTCTTTCCAGAGCTCAGCAGGACCTGGGTCTCCCTGAGCAAATCAGACACACCTCTGGTGATACACGAACAATTCTTTATCCACCACCGCTCTGCCCACACCCTCCGCTGCAGCCCCCCAAATCTTCTGCACGTGGGCGATAGCTTCTCCCCAAAGAAAGAATCAAAATTCCCCAAGAACAGAGACAATAAGTATTTCCCAACTCATGGGTTTATTCAGTATTTTCATCACCAGAAAACGTCAGGAACCAGTTTTTCCACGAGTGGTGAAAACAAAACTTTACACTGAGCCTTGCCTGCAAGATCGCTCGGGGTAACCCCCCAACCCCCCGGCTGACTCGCTCGTGCAGGTGTCTGGCGCCCTGACCTCCTCCGATTTTCCTGTCTCCATCATGATCTCCTCCTCCATTCAACGGTTTCTCCCCTGAAGGGTTCTCTCCCCTGGCTTCAGCCCTACGCGGTCTCTACATACACAGACACCTGTAGCACCGAGAATGTTCGGAAGTTCACCACTCCAAGTGTGACTCGGGGGGCCGGGCTGTCGTAGGGCGAGGACTGGAGCAGCCATCTCAGGCCCAGAGCCTCTGTCCCATGACCAAAGGGATGGACACTCTGTCCCTGGACACCTGGTTGTGCATGATACACCGTGTGGCCTTTCAAATGTGTCCACATGCAAATAACCCAGGAAGAGCTAGCTTCACTCACTTACAAAGAACACAAAAGTACAAGACGAGTCTTTCTACTGCTTGCGTGATGTGAGTTCTAGGCGGCTCCTCATGTCCAAACCTGGCAGCCCCTCCCCTCCCCCCCCATGCCCCACCCTTGCATTGAGGGAGGGTCCCCAGCCAGGCTCCCTGCATCCCGTATGGTGCCCCCACTGGGCTCCCGAGGGCTCTTTCAGGCCAACAGACTCAGATCAACACCACCTTCGGTGACCCTGACTTTGACTCGCAGGGAGCTGGGGTGGGGTTTTGGTTTCTTGCTCTGAAAGCTCAGAGCCAGATGCAAACGGATCCACCCCATTCCTCGCCACTGGCTTCGCAGAAGGGGTGGCAAAGGGTAGAGCAAGAGTGAGACCCGCTCCCATCCCCGGCCCCTCTCCCCACCTCCAAGCCCTCCCTGCATCGATGCAATGAAGGGACCCGTTCCAGACTCTAGCCGGGATAAAGCAGCTGCCCCGGAGCGACCCAGGTCTCCATGTGACACAGGGGAGGAGGGGCTGGCAGGACTTCTGGACGCCCACACCCACTCGACAGTCCACTCGACAGGCGGTGTGCAGTGCTCACTCGGGACCGAGGGGGAATACATCACTCCTCGTTGAAGGGTCTGCAACGTGAGCCCACCTCAGTGACCCTGCTCCACTGCCAGGACCCTGGGGCAGGAGCCGGGCCCTCCGCAAGCTCCCCTGGGCGGCCGGGTTCCCACGCTACCCCCTTGCCAGAGCACCGGGGTCACAGACCTGCCCCGATGCCCAGAAACCTGTGCCCACTGCTCTCATTTATCTTAGAAGGTTACGCTGTTTACATTCTCCAGTAAGCTTAATGAGTAAAATGACCATTTTCTATGTATTTACCAACCTATAGCAGAGTCTGGCTTGGAAACAGACTCAGATCCAGTCCCCACTGTCCACAAATGAGAAAAGCGGTGCTCAGAGGTGAAGAATTAGCCAAGTCTTTCTTCAGTCAGTCCAAAGACTTTTTCTTAATTATTTAAAAAAAATTTTTAATTGAAGTATAATTGATTTATGATGTGTTAGTTTCTGGTGTACAGCACAGTGATTCTGTTTATATATATAATATATATATAAGTAATATTTTTCAGATTCTCTTCCATTATAGGTTATTTTAAGATACTGAGTATAGCTCCCTGTGCTATACAGAC
Organism: Tursiops truncatus; assembly: GCF_011762595.2. Classification (NCBI taxonomy): domain Eukaryota; kingdom Metazoa; phylum Chordata; class Mammalia; order Artiodactyla; family Delphinidae; genus Tursiops; species Tursiops truncatus. The sequence goes on from NC_047035.1 coordinate 145,569,095, forward strand.
GCTCCTGTTGTTTACCTAATTTATACACAGTAGTGTGTATCCACTAAACCCAAACCCCTAATTTATCTAGTTCTTAAAGGCTGGGTTAGTCCAAACTGCTGGGTCCACCACCCCGGAACTCATGTGACCTTTCACATATGCATTTTTCAAGATGACTCTGGACAAGGTGTGAAGGGCAGACGGGGGGACAAGAGTGGAAGTGAGAAGAAGCCAGGTAGGGGCCATGGGAATGATCTGGAAAAGAGACACACATGGGGGACAGGCATGGATACTTGAGAGGAAGAGTCAACAGAACTTGGGGACTGACAAGACGTGGGTTAGCTGCTTTGAGGAACCAGGTGGGTGTTGAGTGGGGAGTGGTGAAAGCACCCCCGAGACCCAGGAAAAGACACCTGCATGGAGGGAGGATGAGGAACTTGGGTGGGGACTCCTGAATTTGGTGCTGAGGCTCGTCCAAGTGGAGATGGGAAGGGGGCAGTGCGTGTCTCAGAGGAGGGAGAACGGTCTCAAGTGCGAAGAACTCTGTGAGTGAACCAGGCGCCCACTGGTGCAGGGCGAGAGGAGCCCCCCGGAAGGTGTAGCCCACCCGGGCGCATCCCCATCCTGCAGGGTCAGCCCCGCCCTCGGCGAGTCTGTGGCAGAGGTGGACCTCAGGAGACAAGGCAATGTCACCAACCCCGGCGAGCGTACCACTGGCCCTGCTGCCTCTGCCCCAACCTCACCGCATCTTGTGGGGTGGTCCTGAGGATCCTGAGCCTGGGCCATGGTCTGCACAGCGCCCACTGCAGATGCTCTGACCTATCATCTCATCTAGGGGCGTCTCTCTGCCTCCACCGAGGGGTCCTCACTCCGAGCTTCCTCTGACATGCCTCACATGTACACAGAAACCTCCAGACGTCTTTATCCCACACACGGGCCACGGGAAATCTCGGGCCCAATCATTTAGATGAGAGGTCAGCAAACAGTGGTCCGTGGGTCAAACCTGGCCTGCTGTGTTTTTGTGAACAAAGTTTTGTTGGGACACAACTACACCCATTCACTTACGAAGTGGGTAGGGCTGCTTTCACACTGCAGTGGCAGAGTGGAGTCCTTGCCATGGAGATCACCCCGCCCACAAGGCGTGAAATACCTACTGCCCTGGACAGAAAGGTTTCCTACCCTGGTCTAGACACTTCCTTCCCCAGCGATGCCTTGTGGCTCCTGCATCAGACTGGAAAGCATGAAGGGTGAAAGGGCTCCAGCAGCCCTCCGAGAGGGGGGGCAGTCTCATCCACCCACCTGGAGTCCGCCATGTGCAGTGGGGTGAGATGCCAATGTACCGTGTCCCTTCTCGGGGACCCTTTCTCTTTAATTTCAAAAAGAGTCTTTTAATTGTTCAAAATTGCACAAAACAACATCATACCATGGTAATACTGAGTCACTGGGGTTACTCTACAATAGATGCACGGCATACCGTTTCCAGAAACGAGAAATCAAAGGGCGCTCGGGTAAAGGGACGGGGTGTGGTGGGGGGAACAATGGGACCAGGTGATGGGCTCCAAAGTAACTAAACGTGATGTTTCCACAGCAAAGTACACTATAAAACAACAAACCAGAGGCCAGAGGGAGCCAGTAGGGGGCAGGGGTTGCAGAGGCTGGGGTCTCCGCAGCCACAGCTGCGTCTCCAGGGCAGAGAAAGGGGCTTTGAAAAGATTGGCGTAGCCTCTTCGCTCCAGCTTCTCAGGGTTCTTCTCTTACCCCCAGAGGGCTTTCTGCCTCCCCTTCCTGACGGCGTCCTGCTAGATGGAAAAACGCTTCCATCCTCCGTTTACCAACACAGTGCTTAAGACTAAAACAATCTTCAGGCCTTTAAGCTTTGCTCTCAGTAGATAAAGAAGAGCTCCCAGCACTGAAAGATTCCATTTCTCGTAAAAACGCCTGGTTTTCATGACTGTTGTCTCTCCAGAGACTCAAGGAAGTCAGTGTTGGGACTCAAAGCTGAGGAATGAGTTCTCTGTTCTCTTACCCTAAAGCCATGAAAGTCCTCGAATGAATGGGTGAAAGAGCTGCAGGGTAATATGATTTACAGGAAGTTTAAAAATGGGTCCCTTTAAATTCTCAGAAATACTGTTCTTGCAATAACTAGAGTGAGGGCCAGAAAGTTGACACCAGGCAGTGGAAAGAGGGGTGCAATGCAACTTGGGGAGCTAGCCCAGGATGCAAGGGAGGAGTTCTGCCATCCAGTCCCAGATCGTGTGAGCTGCTCCCCCTGAAGTTCTCTGCCAAGGCAGCTAATCTGGGTGCCAGAGAAGAAAAACAAGATCACTGAAAGATGTGAAAAAAATTTAAGCTCAGTTAACGGTGAAGGAACCGGAGGGAAGATTCTGGATCAGTGTATATGTGAGAGAAGGTTTTGGAGATGAGACCCCAGACCACAGGTCCCAAGGGCAAAAGCAAGACATGGGACCCAAAGAGCAAGTGACTACAGTCTGTCTGCAGAACTACAGATGGGCCTCAGACCCCCAGACCCCCTGCTCTCAACCCAGACTTACAGCACTGGTGTCTGCTCTCAGGCAGAAACCAAAAGAATGCTGTACGCACCAAAGAAACGAGCTTTCTGCCTCGTCTGCTTCCAAAGCGAGAATTCACACCCCAGAGCAGATGCTCTCTCAAGCACATGGGAGGAGAGTTCCCACCCAACATCCAAAGGTGAAGCTGCCAGGTGACCTGCTTTGCCCACACCTAGACAGAGCGAGGTCAAGCCCCTGTTCAATGGGTAGGACAGGAAAGCAAGGAAAACATGCCAAGCACTGCTATGAATCAACTAGTCCCTCAATGATAAACCCCAAAGGACACCAAGAACAGCCAGACCATTAGGGATAATCAAAACCACAGAAGAGGCAGATTCAGAAGAAAAAAATAGAAAAACGCTAGAGCAAACAATTCGAGAATAAGAAGAAACCTTCTTGACTTAATTAGTACCCTCAGGCAGAAATGGAAAATAATGCAAACAGAAAATAAGAGGAATATTAAGAAAAATTAGCAGAAAAGATGAAAGACAGCATCACAATCTTAATTATGGTTACTGTATCAATACAGGGTTCATCTCCCCCGGGTGGTTACCAAGCTGTGCTGGTGTCCAGAGAGGCTTGGAACAAGGGTGCAGACAGTTAGCCAAATCAGAATGAAATGCACAAACTTGCAACTGATGTTGACCCATACTGGAGTCCCAAACAGAGCAGGGGAGACCTACACCACTTTGTCAGATGGTTTATAGAAAGTGTTTGCACCTGTTCTCTAGGTTTTTGTTTTTGAACCTGGTAGCCTCGTTTTGGCTCTGTAATCAGAAGGATAGAAAAAACCCCGCCTCAGATGAGACAGTTGGTCTCAAACACCTTGGGCTTCACAATTCAAAGTGCATCCTGTGTGGCAGAGGAAGGCCCCTGGGTGGGGGCGGCGGGGGGGGAATCCAACTTCTGTGATATCTGCTTCCCTTGCCCTTCAGAAAAGCCTTGGGATTGACATGTACACATTACTACACTTAAAATGGATAACCAACAAGGACCTACTATAGCACAGGGGACTCTGCTCAATATTATATAACAATCTAAATGGGAAAAGAATTTGAAAAAGAAGAGATATGTGTGTTTGTATAACTAAATCACTTTGCTGTACACCTGGAACTAATACAACATTGTTAATCAACTATGTTCCAATATAAAAAAATTAAAAGAAAAGGGAAGGCTTACTCAAGTGCAGCCTGCAGACCCCCAGGGAGTCCTTTCCATTGGCCAACCCTGTCTCTGCTGCAATTATTTTTTAAAATTTCAACACCTGATCCAGAAGCTGAAGCTGAAACTGAAGAAATCTCTCAGAGGATAAAGTAAAAAGTAGTGGCATGGCAAATAGGAGAGAAAAGTTAAGATGCCCAGAAGATCAACCCAGGAGGTCAAACAGCCAACAAACAGAAGTTCCGAGAAAATAGAAATAAGGAAATAATCAAAGAAAAATATTTCCAGTATCAAAGGGACACACTGAGTGCCTAAGTCCCTTCACGAAATACTGTGAAATAATCAGGACACCAAGAATCAAGAGTAGACCCTAGAAGCTTCCAGAAAGGAAAAACAGGCTAGGTCACCAACGGAAGAAGATGAATCAACACAGGATCAGACCTCTCGTCAGTGACATCTGATATAAAGACAATGGCGCACCTGCCACCAAAGAAGTAACAACAGGGGGCTTCCCTGGCGGTCCAGTGGTTAAGACTTCGCCTTCCAATGCAGAGGGTGCAGGTTCAATCCCTGGTCAGGGAGCTAAGAGCCCACATGCCTCCCAGCCAAAAAACCAAAACATAAAACAGAAGCAATATTGTAACAAATTCAATAAAGACTCTAAAAATGGTCCACATCCAAAAAAAAAATCTTATAAAAAAAAGTAACAACAGAAAGGTTGAAAATATTTAACTCCAAGGAATGGGGAAGGCGGGAGCTAAGGGTTCGATTTAGCACTTCGATTTGCACCATTCCATGCTGTTTTAATTTCCATGAAATTAAGTCAATAATACTTTTATCATCATCATCACAATCACCATCAAAAAGCAGAGAGAGATACATTGCGTGCTTTCACCAGAATATGTGATATCACGGCTCTTTCTCTTAAACTCTGATTTTATGCATCTCACCTGAGAGGCACACCATCTGGACCACAGGTGTAATTCTTGAAGTCAACGGGCAGGTGCCTTGCTCAGGGGCTTTCTGGCTTTTTGTTTCATTTTCTTTTGGTTTCTGTTATTCTTTATACAGAAAAAAGATAAAGCATCATATATATATACACACACATACATATATATGTATTATATTTACACATTCTCTTTTTTCGAAGAGAAAGTCAATCTTCAGAAGCTATTTACCACTAGTTATGACAGACTCCAGCTCTCTTAATCCACTCATACCTCTTGGGTGTTACTTCCTCATCTTGAAAAGGGTCAGCTCTGAGGGCACCAAAAGGCAATGACAAGCATGGAGAGAGGCCCCGGGGACACCAACGCTGAATTTAATGAATTGGCAGGTGAAAAGCAGATGCTTTGACTTTTTCTGAGACTGGGTCAAACGTTAGTTTCTACAAAGGCAGCGTCCCTTAGTGAACAGTTGTAAAGAGCTCTGGGGGGTATAATTGAAAAAAAAAGATGTATTCTTTTTAAATCACAAGATTCTGATGAGTATATGCTCTTTATTATACGTATTATACTTAATATACATATATAGTATATGCTGCTTATTAACATGTTAAACAGGGACCATTCTCAGAGTCCTTTCAAATTCTGAGGGTTCCAAAAATGTATTTCAAAATCGTTATTTGTATCACTATCAAAGCCATTAGCTACAATTTCTCATTATAGATGAGAAACAATACCCATCGTTACGTCGCATCAATGTTTTTCAAAGAAAAATTTGCTTTTTCGTGAAGTCCTAAATTCTCTATACTTTTTCTGTAAAAGGATGAGCTGAAATGTTAAGGGTTTATCTTCGAACAATTAAGTTGCTTGTCTCTGTGATAGATAATTACGTAATAGGCTCTGGTAGCTGCTGATGCAAAAGAAGTAGTTTGTTTCCATTTATCATGTACTTGACTGAAGGCATCCCCCTCCCCACAAAATGCCAGTATCCCCAATTCCTGTGGTCTCCACCTCACTGTACCGCACCCTTTAAGTGAAATAGGACACTTTCATCGTCACTTGGATGCAAAGGAGGTAAGAGCAGGCCATAACGATCAACTGAAGCTATCAAGGTTAGATGGGTAAACTGCCTAAATGCAGAAACAGAATCAGGCAGGCCTGAGCCTGGGCATGTCTCAGACAGTGGGCCCGGAAATCTCACCTTCCCTAGGAATTGTACCTCGTCGCTGGAAAGGAAGGTCTCAGGGCTGCACTTGGTCAGCACACAGGCAGGCGTGCCTCCAGAAAAGAGAACAGGGGCCATTACACGTATGGCCCCTGTGGGGAAGGTAAAAGTTGTTCTCCCAGGACCAGAGGGTCCTCACTTCATCAGGCAAACTTCTCAGCAGAGGGTGTGGTCCTGCAGGCTGGAAGGCAGCCCTGTCACAGCCGCCTCTGCATCTTCCCTGCGGCCCACCATCTCTCCTTCCATCACTGTCACCCCAATGCCAGCTCTGCAAGAGCAAAGTGCTCGCATGTGGTTTTAACTCATCAACAAATATGGAAATAATACAGAGTCGTCTTAAGAACCCATCACCAGCTTTATTATATTTTCCTGACTCTGCAATAAGACCCTAGGATACACTACTTTTTGAACTTTTCAAGATTCAAATTCAAACTTATCCAATAAAAGACTGAAATCTGAAGCAAAAAAAAGTTCTCCCTCACATACTCAAATTATGTAGACTATATAATGTTCAAAGTCTGTTTTCTTTTGAACTCATCTTTCAGAATGAATCAGGGACACAGAAAAGTTCCAAAGGTTTCATCCTGTGGGGTTTGCAGGATAGGAGGCGAGGGGGTGGCCAAACTAAGGGATGAGAAATTACAAAGAAACCATTTGGCTTGAAGGAGAAGGCTAGCAATGATATCTATCATTCAATTGGGTGTGCTAACAGAAAATTCAGATTTCAATCGATTGTCAAAGATGAAAATATAACTATTAGGAGAATGGAGACGCACAGGAGAAGGGGTCTGGGGAATGGAATAAAAATCAAAATGGGCAGAAGATCTAAATATTTCTTCAAAGAAGACATACAGATGGCCAAAAAGCACATGAAAAGATGCTCAACATCACTAATTATTAGAGAAATAAAAATCAAAACCACAATGGGGTACCACCTCACACTGCTCAGAATGGCCATCATTAAAAAGTCTACAAATAACAAATGCTGGAGAGGGTGTGGAGAAAAGGGAACCCTCTTGCACTGTTGGTGGGAATGTAAACTGCTACAGCCACTACGGAGAACAGTATGGAGGTTTCTTAAAAAACTAAAAATAGAATTACCATATGATCCAGCAATCCCACTCCTGCACATATACCCGGAGAAAACCATAATTCGAAAAGATACATGCACCCCAATGGTCATTGCAGCACTATTTACAGTAGCTAGGACACGGAAGCAACCTATATGTCCATCACCAGAGGAAAGGATAAAGAAGATGTGGTACATATATACAATGGAATATCACTCAGCCATAAAAAAGAATAAAATAATGCCATTTGCAGCAACATGGATGGACCTAGAGATTATCATACTAAGTGGAGTGAGTCAGACACATAAAGGCAAATATACAATATTGCTTATATGTGGAATCTAAAAAAAGGGTACAAATGAACTTATTTACAAAACAGAAGCAAAGCCACGGATGTAGAAAACAAACTTATGGTTACCAGGGGATAAGGAGGGGAAGGATAAATTAGGAGATTGGGATTGACATATACGCACTACTATATATAAAACAGGTAATAAGAACCTGCTGTATAGCACAGGGAACTCTACTCAATACACTGTAATGGCCTATATGGGAAAAGAATCTGAAAAAAAAAGAGTGCATATATGTATATGTATAACTGATGCACTTTGCTGTATACCTGAAACTAACACATCATTGTAAATCAACTATACTCCAATAAAAAAATTTTTTAAAAAGCAGCTTGAAAAGAGATATGTGTACACCCGTGTTCATAGCAGCATTATCCACAGTAAGCCAAAAGATGGAAGCAACCGAAGTGTCCATCAACAGAAGAATGGAAAAACAAAATATGGTCTATCCATACAACAGAACATTATTCAGCCCTCAAAAGGAAGAAAATCCTGATGCGTGCTATCACATGGATGAATCTTGAACATATTATGCAAAGTGAAATAAGCCAATCACAGAGGAAATACAACTGTATGATTCCATTACACGAGTTGCCTGAAATAGCCGAATTCACACAGACAGGAAGTAGAAAGGTGGCAGCCAGGGGCTGGAGGTGGGGAAATGAGGAGTCATTGTTTAATGGGGACAGAGGTTCAGTTTTACAAAAGTTCTGGAGAGGCTGGTGGTGACGGTTGCACAATCGTATCAATGTTCTTAATGCCACAGACCTGTATGCTTAAAATGGTTAAAATCATAAATTTTATGTTATGTGTATTTTACCACAATTTTAAAAATACATATTTTTTTAAAAAATTAATTTTATCAATCCAGCAAAAAGAAAACAGAAAACAGTAAAGTATAATAATAAAGTCAAAAGGAATGACTAAATCTATCACACATCTTAATAAATGGGAATGGCCTAAATTCCTTGAGCTGTCTAACTTAGAACAAATCTTTCCTATGCTAGTCCGCAGAAAAATACGGAGAGCTCACCAATTTATGTTACAAAGCCAGCACAACATAACAAGGTTTAATAAAGATAGTGTATGCTTGTGTACATGTGTGAACGCACAAACTCCAGACCAATTTTGTATGTGGCTATGGAAGCAAACATCTTAATATTACAGCACATGGATTCTAACAATATCTTAAAAGAATAAGTGATAAGGATGATTCCAGAAAGCCAAGGATAATTCAACATTAGGAAATCAATCAACATCCTTCAGTACGTCAATTACTGAAAGAGAAAAACCAAGGGATTACATAAATAGATGACACCTGAAAATTTCAGCAGTCATTCCTTGTAAGAATTCTAAACAGGAAACTACGTAAGTTTGACTTTTAAATTCTTAATTTGAATACTGGACTAGAGAGCAGGTGAGGGGAATATTTATAAAGAACATTCTGGGGACAACTGGCAAAATTTGAATATGGACTGTGGATAGTGTTGTATCGATGTTAATTTCCTCACTTTTACGGTGGCTTCACGTTTATGTAATGCCTATTTAGGAAATATACACTGGAGTATTTAGGGGCAAAGGGGCATGCAACGTACTCTCCAGTGATTCAGAAAATATATGTAGATGGAGGTATCAATCAGTCGACCAATTGATTGTTCAGGGGGTTTGGGGGTCTGGAAACGACAAAATGAAAGGGGCAAAATGTTAATAATTGGTGAATCTGGGTTAAGGATATATGGCATTCTTTGTACTTTTTTGCAACTTTTCTCCCAGTTTGAAATTACAGCAAAATTTAAGTCATCAAAATTACCTACCTAATAAGAAATAAAAGCAATGAAACTAAAGCTTTTCCCAGTAAATTCAAGAGCAAGACATGAATGCTTCCTTTCACAGTACCATTAAAACTGAAGATTCCGATTAATGCAATAAGGACAGGAGTACGCAGCATATGACAAATATTGAGATATGAAAACACTGAATATAAAGAAACAATTATTTATAGATGATATGGATGTAGAAATGGAAAGCACAAGACATTTACTTTAAAAAGTAGAATAAATAATTTCAAAATAAGAGAGAAAAGTCAACAGTTTCTCTGTATAGGAGCAGTAAGTCCTGGAGAAGGGGAAATTTCAAAGACAACACAAACACACACCACAAAAGCTTGGAGCACATTTGACAAGAAAGGTACAGCAGCCATAGGACAGAGGGTTAGAACACTGCACCTGTTCAAATATTTAACATTCATATTAAAAACGTTAATCACTGAAGCAAACTACAAAGATCCAACATTACATTGTATCACGAATAAGCAAGAATATATGAATCCTACCTTGCCTGGTACCAAGAGTGAGGCCTCAGACATAGAGAACAGACCTGTGGTTGCCAACGGGGAGGGGGATAGGGGAGGGAAGGATTGGGAGTTTGGGGTTAGCAGATGCAAACTACTATACATAGGATGGATAAACAACAAGGTCCTACTGGATATATAGCACAGGGAACTATATTCAATATTCTGTAAGAAACCAAAATGAAAAAGAATGTGTATATGTGTAAAACTGAATCACTTTGCTGTACAGCAGAAATTAACACAACACTGTAAGTCAGCTACACTTCAATTTAAAAAGAGAGAGAGAGAGAGAGGCCTGCTTTCTTTTTATTTGAATTTGCCCGGTATATCTTTTCCAGTCCTTTTATTTTTGGCCTTTCTAAATCTCTTCATTTTAACTCTATCTCCAGATCTTGCTTTGTTAAGTCAACCTGAAAAACTTTTTAAACTAGGTGAATTAAGCCCATTTATATAATGTTAGTACAGTCTGTATGTGTGGCATCAGCTTTGCAGATTTTTAGCCTTATATTTATAACACTGACGCACAAACTCAGTCTTTTTGTCCGTGGGCTGCAGTCTACTTGCTTCTCTCTCTGTGTTTCTGTAGGTACGTAGGAAGGATTTGGTTCTAGTTGCTCCTTTTATATTACTACCTTATATAACTCCCTTAGCACCCTCCACTTTTGGATATTATTACCTCCCTCCTATGAGCAATAATGTAATTAGCTAGTAATTGCTTCTTCATCTCCCCCCGCCCCCTGTCTCCCCACCCCCACCCCCGCCACCTGCTCTTCCTAAAGCATCCATTTTAGTCACCAGTATTCAATCTGCTGTTAATCTGTATGGTCTTCAATAAACTTAACCTTCCACTTCTTTGTCAGTTTCCAGAGACATTTTTCCATCCTAGCTCACCCCAATGTGCCAATTAAGGAGCTGATTCTACTTCTCCCTCATCTCCTTCTATTTATTTTTCTAGCTGTACGGTTACACATAACCCAAACGTCTAATGCTATGTATTAGTCTGCCTCCCTTATTGCTACCTTTGAGTTTTAATTCTACAGTGAAACCTAGTCATTGTTCATCACTAGACCTTATGAAAAGCTTCACCATCACTGAACAGTTTTCTGAAGCTCACTCTCTAGTAAACAACTATGAAAGGGCTCACTAGGGGGAACCAGTCCCAGAGTTCTTGCAAATTCATAACCCTCTCTCTGTTTCTGCTTTGTAAATAAGTTCATTTGTATCATTTTTTTTGATTCCTAGAAGTGATATCATGATATTTGTCTTTCTCTGACTTCACTTAAAGAATCTGAAGAAGAATGGATACATGTATATGTATAACTGAATCACTTTGTTGTACATCTGAAACTCACACAACATTGTAAATCAACTCTACTCCAATACAAAATAAAAAATTAAATTTAATGAAACAAAACTCTATGTCTCTGGCCTTTATATTTAAAGGACAATTCTCTGAAGACAGGATGCTTGGCTCACAAAGGAAGCAGATTAAAAGCACTGAGGTTTTATCCCAGGTGGAGGAAGCACACACCACCCTGTGTCTCCCACTGATTGCAGCCGTGGACCTGATGGGATGCAGAGAATAGACCACTGGGAAACTCAGAGCAAAACAGCAGGCAGATGGGTGGAGAGCGATGGAACTCCAGTTACCACCACAGTGGCAGAGGGTTGTCATTGCTCCCTCTTGAGCATGCATCCCCCAGCCAAAATGCAACACAGCCCAAAACCCACAATTGAGCATGCGGGCAGACAGACAGGGCCCGGGAGAAGCCCCCGAGCTCTGGCTCAAGGATTTGGAAATCGGCTCCCTAGTGCCCAAAGAGAGTGAGCAAATCCCCAGTGTTTTTGCTTCTGGGTTTCTCTCTCTTCTCTCTGTAGCACTCTCACACCCCAGCACCCAAGCAACACCACAGCAGAAACAGGAGCTGGCAACGCACAGAAGACCCTTCCCCTTTGCCTGCTCCAGAGGAGGGGCTTGGTCCCAAGAGGGCGGGACAAAGCCTTGTTGCTGGTTCTCTCGCTTTGTCCCCCCACTGCACGGCCCCTAAGCAAGACAAGGTAAAGCCCTAGCATTCTTTTGTTTATTTTTATTTCCATTATTCTAGGATGTGGGTCGAAAAATATCTTGCTGTGATTTAGGTCAAAGAGTGTTCTTCCTATGTTTTCCTCTAAGTTTTATAGTGTCCGGTCTTACAAAAGGGACCTAATGAAACTTAAAAGCTTTTGCACAGCAAAGAAAACCATAAACAAGACAAAAATACAACCCTCAGAATGGGAGAAAATATTTGCAAATGAAGCAACAGACAAAGGGTTAATCTCCAAAATATAAAAACAGCTCATGCAGCTCAATAACAAAAAAACAAACAACCCAATCAAAAAATGGAAGACCGAAACAGACATTTTTCCAAAGACATACAGATGGCCAAGAGGCACATGAAGAGATGCTCAACATCACTAATAATTAGAGAAATGCAAATCAAAACTACAATGAGGTATCACCTCACACCAGTCAGAATGGCAATCATCAAAAAATCTACAAACAATAAATGCTGGAGAGGGTGTGGAGAAAAGGGAACACTCTTGCACCGTTGGTGGGAATGTAAACTGACACAGCCACTGTGGAGAACAGTATGGAAGTTCCTTAAAAAACTAAAAATAGAATTACCATATGACCCAGCAATCCCACTCCTGAGCATATACCCAGAGAAAACCATTAATCAAAAAGACACATGCACCCCAATGTTCATTGCAGCACTGTTTACAACAGCCAGGATATGGAAGCACCTAAATGCCCATCGACAGACTAATGGATAAAGAAGATGTGGTACATATATACAATGGAATATTACTCAGCCATAAAAAGGAACGAAATTGGGTCATTTGTAGAGATGCGGATGGACCTAGAGACTGTCAAACAGAATGAAGTAAGTCAGAAAGAGAAAAACAAATATCGTGTATTAACGCATCTATGTGGAATCCAGAAAAATCATACAGGTGAACCCGTTTGCAAGGCACAAAGAGACACAGATGTAGAGAACAAATGTATGGACACCAAGGGGGGAAAGGAGGGGGTGGGATGAATTGGGAGATTGGGATTGACGTATATACACTAATAAGTATAAAATAGATAACTAATGAGAACCTGCTGTATAGCACAGGGAACTCCACTTCGCTGCACAGCAGGAGCTAACACAACATTGTAAAACAACTATACCCCAATAAAAAAAAACGTCACGCATTACTCCTAAAAAAATTTTTTTTAAATAAACTTAATATTTACTTGAAAAAAAAAAAAAAACAAGCCCTAGCATTCTTGGAGGACTGGATAAGAGAAGCCCCAGGGAAACAGAAAACATCAGGAAGATCACAGAGGGAGGAACTGCGGGAGGTGATCCCTGAAATTTGTTTATCAACTAGTGGGCTCATCCCTGAGGTGAAGACACGACCCTAAACAGAATCCTTTCTTGTTTTTTTAATTTTTATTGGAGTAGAGTTGATCTACAGTGTTGTGTTAGTTTCAGGTGTACCGCAAAGTGAATCAGTTATACATAGACATATATCCACTCTTTTCTAGATTCTTTTCCCACATAGGCCATTACAGAATGTTGAGTAGAGTTCCCTGTGCTATACAGAACTACAGGAGAGATCACCATCCCAGAACCAGACTGGCCACTGGGCGTTGTATGTGCAGGACAGGCTGAAAAATACTACAAAGACTTTGAAAACTGGACTGACATCAGAATGACAATCCACAGAAGGCTGGGCTCCACATGGTGTAAATCGGAGAGAATGGATAGCCTGTTAACACAAAGATAGCAACATTCTTTTTTAAAAAATTTTATTGAAATATAGTTGATTTGCAATATTGTGTTAATTTCTACTGTACAGCAAAGTGATTCAGTTATACATATATAAATACATATTCTTTTTCAGATTCTTTTCCATTATGGTTTATCACAGGATATTGAATACAGTTCCCTGTGCTATACAGTATGACCTTGTTGTTTATCTATTCTATATATAATAGCTTGCATCTGCTAATCCCAAACTCCCACTCCATCCCTCCCCCGCCCCCTCTCCCTTGGCAACCACAAGTCTGTCCTCTATGTCTGTGAGTCTATTTCATAGATAAGTTCATTTGTGTCATAAAAAATAGCAACATTCTTAATTGCATTTAAAACAATGTACAGAGACTCACAACATAATATTCAAAATGTCCAGGATATAATCCAAAGTTACTCAGCCTACAAAGAATTAGGACTGTCAACTCCCAGGGGAAAACACAATCATTGATAGATCTTGGAATGATCAAAGACTTTAGAGCAGTGAAGATAAAAATGTTCCAGTAAGTAAGAGCGAACGTTTTGGGAATGAATGAAAAGCTACAAAAACTAAAATGAAAAAAAAACGAGTTGATATGAAAGGAAACCCATGGAAAGTTTTAAAACTGAAAAACAGAATAACCAAAGTAAAAATTTCACTGGGTGAGCTTAATAGCAGAATGGAGATGAAAGGAGAAAAAGTCAGTCAACTCACATGGGAACAACAATTTAAATTACCATGGACTGCTCATCAGAGAATACGGAAGACAGAAGGAATTGAAAGAACATCTTGCATCTCCATTCTGCTTTTCATTCATTTCCAAGAACGCATAACCCAACAGTGGCCATGAGGATAAACCGGATGGACCCAGGTTCAGGGTCATCCTATAGAATAATAAGGCTTATACTCTTTAAGACCATGGAAAACACAAAACACAAAGGAAGAGTGAAGAGCGCGAAGAGAAATGAGACACATGCATATTCCTGGATAGGATCCTGGGCCAGAAAGAGGAAAGGAACACTATTTGGACAGTTGGTGAAATTGCAATGGAGTCTATGAATCGGGTGACAGTGTTCTTTCAATGTTGATTTCCTAGTCTGGAGGAGTTTGTGCTGGTAATACAGAACAGTATCCTCGAGTGGCGGTGATATACTCTGAAATTACTAGGGGTGATGGGGCATCACGTCTGCAGCCTGCTCCCAAAAAGGTCAAGAAAAAAACTAATGATAATGGATTTTTTTCCCCCACTGAGGAAGAGAGACAGGGTACACAAGTGCAAGCCATGGGGCAAATACAGTAAAATGGTTACAATCGGAACTTAACTGAAGGGATACAGCACAGGAGTTCTCAGTTCTGTTCTAAAACTTTTCTACAAGTTGGAAATTTCAACTTTTTCCCCCCAAAATTTACTTTTTAAAATATTGCTTTGGGCTTCCCTGGTGGCGCAGTGGTTGAGAATCTGCCTGCTAATGCAGGGGACACGGGTTCAAGCCCTGGTCTGGGAGGATCCCACATGCCGCGGAGCAACTAGGCCCATGAGCCACAACTACTGAGCCTGTGCGTCTGGAGCCTGTGCTCCACAACAAGAGAGGCCGCGATAGTGAGAGGCCCGCGCACCGCGATGAAGAGTGGCCCCCGCTTGCCACAACTAGAGAAAGCCCTAGCACAGAAACGAAGACCCAACACAGCAAAAATAAATTAATTAATTAATAAACTCCTACCCCCAACATCTTAAAAAAATAATAATAAAATATTGCTTCACCTTTTCTAGCAAAGAATTTATTTGGCTATGAGAATTCCAATGCACAATACAAATGACTAGGACTTTTTATCTGGATGCCCAAAGGATTTTTTCCTTATCTTTAACATTCATTATTTTACAGGGATATATCTCAATGTTGATTATTCTGCATTGATTTCCCGCCCCCCCCCCCCCACAGTTACATGGTAGACACTTTCAGGTCTTCTTTTATTTTTAGGAGACTTTTCTTGCATTATAGTTCTAAATATTTATTTTATTCCATTGCTTTATTCATCTGTCTTAGACACTCTAATTGTATATATATATATATATCAGATCTCTTTTGCCTGTCTCCTATACTTTCTAATTCACTCTATCCCTTTCTTTATTGGCTATTGTTTTCATTTTTCTCCTTTTCATCCTGTATTTTTACTCCTGTGCTGTCTATGGAAACCATTTGCTTTTGTGTTCCTTCAGGACACAATTTAGCCTTCCTTCCTAAAATTCATTTTTTCCTAATTCTTTCCTGACATCAATCTGTTCTCATTTCATAATTTTCTGTTACCTAGCCATATCCTTTGTCGTTTCTAAATTTCTGCTGGATGTTACTCTTTCAAATTGTTTTTTCTTTTAGCTGATCTTGAAATATTAGTTTATGATTTTTCTGGTGTGCTCTCATTTTCTGTAGCACCATTATGTTCATTTTCATCATTTTCCTTTGAATCTATTTTGCATAAAGTTACCTAATGTTCCATTTTTTGTTCCCCATGTATGAATGAGGTGGATTTTCCCGATGTGAGAAGAGAAAGCTCCTAAAGAAGGGAGGATGGGCTAGGACAGCTTTCCCAGCCGGGCTCTATGGATCTGTAAAGAACTCAAGTGTGAGATCTCTACGTATCCACTTATTTGTTTCTCAGAGTTAAATCCAGAACCCTCATAAAGCTCACTCCCACCCTGGCCCTTTGCTCCAGCTCTAGACCCCCGAAGTCCTTAATTTCCAAGACCACACTCTCTGCTCGGGGTCTTCTCTTTTGCTGCTGGAGCAGTTTCTGAGATCTCTTTCCCCCGACCTGCACCGTCTGAACCTCCCCTGCCTTGCCGTCTGTGTACCCGTCCTGCTCAGTTTGGTTTATGTTTCCAGTCATTCAGCTCAGGGTAAGGCTCTGACCTTCTAGGAGAAAAGACTCACTGTGCATTTGTCGGATGCTCCCAGGCTTGTGCTCCATGTCCCTGCACGGCTACTGTTCTCACCCACAACCAGAAGCCCCAGAGCACCTCTCCGGCGCCCACCCACTTTGCCGCTTGAGTAACTCGTGGTGATTTTGGTTCCCACAGCCTGTCAACAGCTCCCGTTCACTGCCCACCACCCACGCCCCGCCTCCCCTGCTGTTCATCTGCAGCTCCGGCTGCTGCTGGTAGACTGGCTACACCGTCTATGTCCTGACCTGTGGGCGTCTCCCATCTTTCATCAACCTGTCCTTGCTCAGCTTTTTCTAGGATGATCTTAGAAACTGGTTTACTTTTCAAAAGCAGTTTAGGGGAGACTGAAAATCTGTCCCCATGAACGCATCCCCATAAAAGATTTTTCTGAAAGGTATAAAGACAAAGGACAAAGAAATGAAGATGCAAACCATGTTCCTGAATTGGAAGTTTTCATATGATAAAACTGTCAGTACTTCCAAAATTGATCCATCAATGTAATGCAATTGCAATCCAAATCCTAAGAGGGTTGGGCTTCCCTGGTGGCGCAGTGGTTAAGAATCTGCCTGCTAATGCAGGGGACACGGGTTCAAGCCCTGGTCTGGGAAGATCCCACATGCCACGGAGCAACTAAGCCCGTGTGCCACAACTACTAAGCCTGTTCTCTAGAGCCCGCAAGCCACAACTACTTAGCCCACGCACCACAACTACTGAGCCTGCGCTCTAGAGCCCACAAGCCACAACTACTGAGCCTGCGCTGTAGAGCCCGCGCGCCAAAACTACTGAGCCCACGCTCCTAGAGCCTGTGCTCCGCAACAAGAGAAGCCACTGTAATAAGAAGCCCGTGCACCCCGTTTGCCACAACTAGAGAAAGCCCGTGCACAACAACGGAGACCCAATGCAGCCAAAAAATAAAATAAATTTTAAAAAAATCCTAAGAGGGTATTACTGGAAACTACTAATTTATGAGTAATAAACACAGATATTTTAAAGTTAATACAGAAGAAGAGCCAAGGCACTTTTGAGAAAGAAAACAGTATGGAGGGACCTGCCTGACCAAACAGCAAAACTCACCAGGATGTTGCCTTAATCAGAAGTATGCGGTATTGACCCTAAAACAATGAAGAGAGTAAAGTTGTCACGGGATGTGACGTACAGTATGGCGACTATAGTTAACAACAATCCTGTACCGCATGTTTCGAAGCTGCTAAGAGACTAAATCCTAAAAGTTCTCATCCCAAGAAAAAAGAATTTTGTCAACTACGACATATATGGTGATGAATATGTAAGTAGACTTATTGCATAAGTAGACTTATTGTGATCATTTTGCAATACATACAAGTATCGGATCATTATGTTGTGCACTTGAAACTAGTATAATATTCTGTGTCAATTACATCTCAATGAAAAAAAATAAAAGAGAGTAAAACTGAATAGAATCCAAAACATAAGCATAGGTACATAGGAACTTTGCAAGCAAATAAAGTTAGGCCCTTTTTTCATACCATATGCAAAACAAATTCTGGATGATGTAAAATTTGAATGCAAAAAATAAAATAAAAACATTAGAAGGAAATGTAAAGGAATGTTTGTGTGACCTCTGTAATGACAACCATCTTAACTAAGAAAACAGCCCTCACACTGCAGAAGAGAAAACTAACAGATTTGACTACATAAAAAGTTTTAAAATTTTATATACGGTAAAAGACACCAAAAATTAAGCCACATGAGAAATGAAAAACTGCAAGAAAACATTTGCAACATATGAGAGAAATAACCATGGAAAGTCAGATCAAGTGAAAACAATGAAATATGTTTTTCTTCATCAGAGGAATAAAATGTTAAGGAATGCTAACAGCCTGGGCTGGTAAGAGGGTGGCAAAAGGGCACCCTGGTGTCATGCTTCTCTGGGCAGGGATGACTGCAACCTTTTGTGGAATTAATCTGGCAATATCTAATGAAATTCCAAATTTGAATACCCTCCGACAAGCCATTCCACTTTGGGGAATTTATGCTCAGAAAACAAGCACTGGTCTCTAAGGCTAGATAAGCAGCATTGTTTATAGAGACACAGAACTGACACAGAGTATTCTCAGCAGGAAAAGAACTGAATAAATTATAAAAATTCATACTATGGACCCTTATGCAGTCATTAAAAATAATGGGAATAATAAGAATAATAAATTATGGCTGGGAATATTTATTATACACGAAATAAAAGAAAAAAAAGAAGCCACGGAGTAAGGTGTGTAGTATGACCTCTTGTAAAGATTATTTAAAAGAAAAGAGACATATTCCACACATATACATAAATCCTAATATTTTTGTGATTGTAAAGGAAAGTATGGAAAGGTCACATGAAACGACACCATCAATGCAGGTTACCTGTGGGTACAGAATTGGGATGGAAGAAGGCACTGTCGCCATTTTCTTTATACCCTTCTGTGTTTTCAGTTATTGCAACAAGCATCTGTTGCTTTTGGAGTATAGTGTTGCTTTTAAAGGAAAAAAAAATACATACACACACGTGCATAAACAGTCAGCTCCTAAGGGCTATGTCTGGCTATGTCTTTATCAACACGGGTAACTGGCAATGTGGATAATTCACAGGGTACTTATTTGTCGCTGATGTCCTGGGCATGAAGAAAACTTCAAAGAAAAAGAATGAGGCTGGTCTATCAAAGGATACCTACTCAAGACCTCCACTAGTGTCTATCAAAGGATACCTACTCAAGACCTCCACTAGTGCCAGAGGCAGCACTGCAGATTTCCTTCCCCTCCCCTTTAATTCCATTTTTAATATTTTTTATTACATATATTAACCTGTCTAGTCTATCCTATGATATAAGGTTCACTTTTTTAAAAAAAAACTGAATTCGATGATCATTTAAAAAAACACACACAGCCCTGGTAGTCTTCTAAACTGTTCATATAGATCATCATCTCTCAAAACGGGCCAAGCATTTATCCCCTGGGGAAGTCAGCCCACCCCTAATTTCCAACTGGATGGCAGGGGCCCAGAACAGGACCACCATTTGCAGGTGGTTCTCAAGTCACTGAAACAGCAGCTGCTCCCTGTCCAGACCTGCCGCCCCTTCCCGTTTCCAACCTTGCCAAGGACCCCCCAGCCTTGTCCCCGATCCTCAGACTTCCTCAATTTCCCTAATTTCATGCCTCCCCAAAGTGCTCTTGAATCATCACCTTTCTACACATATTTTGTGCTTTTCCTAAGAAACAGGTGTGTCCTCCCTGTGGAGGCTCTACCTTTGACCCTTTACACCTGCTCTATTCTACCACCCCACCACCCCCATCAGCCTCTGCCTGGGGGGCAATTAAGTCTAATGGCTAGGACTGTGGCCTCACAAGTCAGAGCAACTAAGTGCAAACCTGCGTCTTTATTGCTGTCCTGCTCCTAGGTTCATCAGAACCATTTTTTTTTAGATTCCATATATATGTGTTAGCATACAGTATTTGTTTTTCTCTTTCCAACTTACTTCACTCTGTATGACAGACTCTAGGTCCATCCACCTCAGGGAGATCAGCTCGGTGCTTTTTAACCCCCAGAGGGGTGGGACAGGGAGGGTGGGAGGGAGGCGCAAGAGGGAGGGGATCTGGGGATATATGTATACAGACAGCTGATTCACTTTGTTGTACAGCACAAACTAACACAACATTGTAAAGCAATTATACTGGAAAAAAGATGTTAAAAAAAAAGTGCAAACCTGACATTGGCCAGGTGTGACCTTGGGCAGGCATGAAGGTTAATTTTATGTATCCACTTGACTAGACGAAGGGGTGCCCAGATGGACAGGAAAACATCATTTGGGGGTGTGTCTGAGAGGGTGTCTCTAGAAGAGATTAGCACTGAAATCAGCAGACTGAGTAAAGAAGGTCACCTTTATCCACGCAGATGGGCCTCATCCAAGCCAGTGAGGGCCTGAGTAGGACAAAAAGGCGGAACAAGGGCAGATTCACTCTCTCTGAGCTGGGACATCCATCTGCTCCTGCCCTCGGCCATCAGCACCCCGGGTCCTCAGGCTTTGGGGCCAGGCTGGGAATTACACCACGGGCCCTCCAGTTCCTGGGCCTTTGGACTTGGACTGAATTATACCAGCAGCGTGCCTGGGTCTCCAGCTTGCTCACATGTATTTATTGGTTCTCTTTTTCTGGAGAACCCTGACTAATACAGCAAGTTCCTTAATCCCTCTTCACCTCAGTGGACTCTGCAGAAGCTGCCAGGACATCTCAGGGCTTAGGCCTAGCCCTGGAGACAGCCTTAGTTCTGCTGCATCCCACTGGCTAAGGCCAGTCAGAGGTCCAGTCCAAGTTCAAGTGCAGGGAACTGTGCAAGAGCAGGGGCGCCAGGGGCCACAGACGAAATGTGCTATCACAGCACGAAAAACACTCAGCTTAACGCCTGGCACACAGTATGTGCTCAATAAATGCAAGCCATTTTCTTGGGTATTGTTTTTTCTTCAATAAAGGAAAATTATTTTTACAATGGTTCTTCACCATGGACACACCACAGAGAAGGCCTAGCAACCTAGAGAGTGCTAAAGAGCCCACACCTCTTATTTCAGGAAATGCAGAGGAAACACAGGGCAGCCCTAAACCACGCAGAACAGATTTTGGTGTAAAGCCGGCCATCTTAGTCACCATTCGTAAAAGAAAACTATCCTTGCAAAGTGGTTTCCAGGTCCAGGCAGGCAGGCACATCCATGGCAAGGGGCCAGTGTTAGCGCCGAAAGCCACGCCAACATGCAGACCTGTCCCAACATCACTGGAACCAACCACCATGTCTGCAAAGGGCAGAGGTCATATGTAAAAAATGGTATATACTGTTTGGAAAGAAGTGTCAAGGTGCATGTGGTAGATTCAGTTTCAAGAAAGAAAACTAGCACATGAAACAGTGGGTGTAAAGAGGCGGGGAGCAGGACGTGGACGGAGAGCAGAATCTACAACCTCTAAAACGTAAGCAGAGAATGTTGTTCACTGTTGTCCCCAGAGCCTAGAGGCACGTCTGCACACAGCAGACACGTGTGGAATTATTCTGAATCGCAGGAAGTTAGGACTAATAGGTTATAGCTGTGGAAAGGAATAACCATGAATCACCCAAACTGAATCCATGGATTACATATTTATTTAACTCTTTAGACTAAAATGCAGTGAATGTACATTTTTCACATAAACAGCTTTTCTACCGTTTTTGACGAGTGTTTTCCCTTTTAAGTTTATTATTAAAAGGCAGCTCTTTTTCCATGCCCTTTGAAAGTGCCAAAGCCACATAGCTAGGACTAGGTGGAGAAGCAGAGGCCCAGGGAGAAGCCAGGAAGAGCAGCTCATTTACCAGTCTGCCACCTGTAGGCCGCTCCAGCAGACACAAACTCGCGCCCACTAGACAGACCACATGGAAACAATGCATACTAAATCATGCTAAAAACTGAGCTACAGAGGTAGGAAGACTATACAGGGGCCCGTTTTAATCATGATTTCTGAGTCTTGCTTCCAAACCCCTGTCTTTGATTAGAACACTGCGAGCTATGGCCTAATTAGCTATAGCTGATATCCTAATCAGCTCTCAAAGACTCACCCCTGGTCTGAAATAAGCTTTGAAAATTAATACCCCCATTAGGATGAACCACCATACCTGTATCGATCAGGGTGTCACAGAGTCAGTTCTGCTCAGATCTCATTTTACCAGCCGGGCATCGGACTTAGAGAACAAAGGCCATTACAAAAGAACAACAACAACAAAAAGCGAAGCTGGACAGAATTTTTAAATTTCAAAACTCAACAACAAATAGCAAACATTCGTTACAAAGGCTTGGTTTGGATTTCTGGAGATGGAACTTAAACACACTGGGTTTACAGTTTAAACCTATAAGATGTACTCCGGCACCAGAAACCAAATGTAGTTACAGATGTCAAGAGTTCGCAGAACAAGTGCCTCTCTTTATAAAGACTATCTGCTTTTCATCGATTATTACCGTTTCCATATGTCCGTTCTTTACTAATACAGGAAAATACAACTTCAATCAAAAAATACCCCCCAAAATTAACTCTTGGAGACAATCATTTCCTTTAATGGGATTTCCTGGTGGTTTTGCTCCTATGGAGGTTTGTCAGCCACTGGATTCTCTAATTTGGGGGTCAAAATCCTGAAAATCGGTCACCCTCGCGGCGACGAAGCTCACTGAACACGCCCCCCGACGCCGCCAGCATTCCCTCGCCCAGGCCCGCCGCCCGCTGAGCTCGCCGGCCCGTTCCCGCCAAACGCGGGACGCGCCAAGTCCTGGACGCCAAGCGGGTGGGCGGCCAAAGCGGGTCCGGCCGGTTCCCGCCGCCTCGACTGACCCGCGACCCGACGCGACGCGCCCTGCTCCCCAGTGCCCGGCCAGAGCCGCCGCGGAGGCCCCGCGCACGGAGCCGTGGCCCGGCACCAGGCTCGCACCCCTGCTCCCGCCTCGCTCAGGGCCGCCCAGCCCGCCCGGCGGGTCTCCGGCCCCCGGGAAGCCGGGGGCCCCAGGGCGCAGCCGCCCGCCTCGGAGCGCGCCCGCCGCCCACCCTCACCCGAAGGCCCCTCGGGTGGTCGCGGGCGCCTGGCTTCTGCTTCCTCGAAGAAAAGTTACTCCGGGACCAGCGCGATGGGAAAGGGAAAGCCACGCTCCCAGGGCGGCGAGCGGTGAGTCGGGTCCCCGGAGTTATCCTGCCCGAGTTTTGAACCGCACCCCGGGCTGCGGCAGCTCGCCCGGGCGCTTGAGCCCCGAACCTGGCGCCCGCGGGTTGGTGGGCTCGCCCCCCCCGTAGCCCCGTGCGCGCCCGACGCCGACACTCACCGAGAAGCCGGCCCAGAAGGGGCAGGAGTGGCGGACGCGGGCCGAGGTGGTGAGCGCCAGCGCAGCGAAGCTGACGGCCACGATGAGGCATCCGAGCGCCATCTGCGTGGCCCCGAGCGCCAGCACGATGCGAGAGCGGCCCGGGCACTCGCGCAGGCGGGACAGGCTGCGGGGCAGCGCGGCGGGGCGCGGCGCGCGGAGACCGCCGGCCGGAGGCATAGCGCCCGCACGCCTCTCCTGCTCCCGTCCGGCCCCGCGCGCCGCCCCTCCTCACCGAGGGTCCGAGGCAAGTTGCTTCAGCTGCGGGGTTGGCCTCCCCGCGAGCCGCGGGGGCTGCGACGGCAGCGCGCTGGGAGCGGGCCGGGCCGGGCGGGGAGCCGGGCACCCGCAGCCCCCGCCGGTGCCCGCGCCCATGCCGCCGCCGCCGCTCAGCAGGGCCGCCCGCCGGCCGCGCCGCGCTGCGCCCTCTCCCGCCCGCCCGGCGCGCTCCCCAGCTCAGGCGCGGGAGCGAGCCGCCGCCGCCGCCTCTGTCCCCGGGCGCGAGCCCCGCCGCCGCGCGCGGGGCCGGGGCCGGGCCCGGAGCTCCAGCTGGGCCCGAGCGGGGCGGGAACGGGCTGGCGCAGGTGTGGTCCCAGTGGCTGGGCCTCGGCGCTCGCGCCCCTCGCCGCGGAGGGGAGTGGGGATCGCGGGCGCTTCAAGGGCGAGGGCGGCAGGCGGAGCCCCGGGCCAGCGGCGGGTAAGGGGCCTGGGAGCCGGGCCCGCGGCCCGGACAGGGGGCGAGCCCCCGCCTAGCCTGGGGCAGGCCCGGGGCGCCGGAGGGGCGTGCGTGGCGGGGCGGGGGTCGGGAGGATGTGAATTCCGAGCGCTCCGTCCCAGGTGTGGCGAGCAGGAGCCGCTCTCGAATGCGGAATTCCAAGATCCAGAATTTCTGCAGTTCCAGAATTTCTCAAGGCACCACTGAGAACTCGGCCCTGGAGGGCTCGGCATTTAGAATATTCTCAGCTCACAAACGGATGTCTCTTGCCCACCTTCCATTTGCAGGGCTTTTGATACAAGTAAAAAGTTGGGGCTGAAAACAAATTGCACAAAACGAATTTAAATGAACTGTATCATGAAGGACCTACGAAATCGTCTCTACTCCCTTTTGCCCGTATTAGGTTTTAAACACCTGACTGTTGGCTTCCTTAGGGTACCAAGAAAGCTTGGAAGTTTTGTCACAATTCACCTTGTGGCCCTGTTGATGTGACCACTTTAAGACTGCCAGTGTTGAAAAGGCTTGTGTTGACATGAGAGGCCCACGAGTGTCAGGCGACCTAAGGAGGTTAGACACAAAGAGGCAACGTTCACAGTAATAATAGTGGGAAATGGTGGGTCAGTCTTACACAGCCTCAAGGCGGGACTGAGGGAGTCCGCCTGTTGATCTGGATCGGCGACACTGCAGCGTCTCGCCCCCAAATATTTCAGTTGCTGTGATGGAAAATTACATCTTTAGAAGAGATACTGATTCCTTTGGGGCTGATGAGCCTCTATTAAAATGCAAATTCCTCTTGAAGGGGCAGTAGCTCAAGCCTTTATCAGTCAACACCTGAGCAGGGATGGGATTTATTTTCCAATTCAAAGGGATGGCCCAAGGATGAACAGGTGTGGGAATTCCACAGGTGAAGTGGCTGACCTCAGAACGCTGGCCTGTGGCCAAAGCTACTCCTCCTGCAGTTCTTACCTGTAACAGGACTGAGCCTCTGACTGGCATGGTTCTGAGCACTGGAGTACAAATTCAAATTTCCTGGAGACATTCTCTATCTAGAAATGTGCAGGCCAGCACTTTTTAAGGGCTTGGAATTATACCAAACAAGATCCTGGACTGCCAGGAAGTTAGGTTCTCACTGTAGTCAACTCACTCATTCATTCATTTATTCATTCCTCCAACAAAAGATCACAAAGGGCCCTCTAAGCACTGGGCCCCCTTTTAGGCTGTCAGAGAACATGGGTGAACAGAACAGCCAACCCCTTGCCTTCCAGGGGCAAGGTGAGAAACAGATAACAAGCATAACAAATAAGTAAGTTACATAGAGTTTATTGACATTATGTAGTATTTTAAAAAATATGTTAAACACTCACCGTGTACCAGACACTGAGGGTGTAAGGATGAGCAGAAGCAGACCAGCTTCCTGTACTCAGAGACCTTTCAGTGTAGTGGGGAGACCAGCAGCATATGGATAATTGCTCCAAGGCCAATTGCAAATGGTTCAGTGTTACGGAGAATTCTACACGGTGCCAAAAAAAAGATGATAAGGAGCTTTGGAAAGAGCTTTCTGACCACAGTATAGAAAATGGATTAAGGGATCCCCAAGGGAATGTAGAGAGATGAGATGCTGTTGCTGTCATGGAGGCAAGAGGTGACAGTGTTTTGGATTAACGTGGAGAATTGGATGGATTTGAGGCTGTATGGCAGGTGTCAGTGGTGAATTAAACATGGACTAAAAATATAGGGGGCCGCCAGTTGACACACCATGGGAAGAGTGACCAAGTGTTGGAAACCTCCAGTGAACTCCCATTTACGTATTAGATGTGCTTCCAAAATATATGTGAATCAATTCCTTCTATGTATAAATGACATGGAAAAAGCTCCAGGCAGCGCAGCAGGGGATTTTGGTGTAGGTGGGTTAGGATAGGGATCTACCTCCTTGGTGAAATTCGATTTGGGGGCTGACGGAGAGACTGATCTAGAAATTTAAATTACTTTGCTCTTTTAAAAATCAATTCTGTATTTTAGAAAATCTTAAAGTTCTGTCGTATTAAATGCAATAAATAATTAAGGTGAGTCAATTTCCTAGAAGTGAATCATAAAGAAAGGAAGGAGGGAGGAGGGGAAAGGGGAGGAGAAAAATAGGGAGGGTAGGAGCTGGCAACTCCTTGGCCCTCTTTGCTCCTCAGTGCTTTTCTCTTGTGAAAGGTTGTAGTAATACATGTCCTAGTGTTATGGGAGATTCCTGGAGACCCCTGGAACCACCTTATAGCAACTTTTTCTTCTCCCTAAATCAGATAAGACTAATAGACCATTGTTCTTTTTTAAAAAATTTTATTGAAATATAGTTGATTTACAATGTTAATTTTTGCTGTACAGCAAAGTGACTCAGTTATACATATATATGTATATATTCTTTTTCATATTCTTTTCCATTATTGTTTATCACAGGATATTGAATATAGTTCCCTGTGCTATATAGTGGGACCTTGTTATTTATCCATTCTGTATGTAATAGTTTGCATCTGCTAATCCCAAACGCCCAATTCATCCCTCCCCCACCCCCCTTCCCCTTGGCAACCACAAGTCTGTTCTCTATGTCTGTGAGTCTGTTTCTGTTTCATAGATACGTTGATTTGTGTGGTATTTTAGATTCCACCTGTAAGTGATATTACATGGTATTTGTCTTTCTCTTCCTGACTTACTTCTCTTAGTATGATAATCTCTGGGTCCATCCATGTTGCTGCAAATGGCATTATTTTATCCTTTTTAATGGCTGAGTAATATTCTATTTTATATATATATATATATATATATATATGTATATGTATGTGTGTGTATATATATATATATATATATATATATATATATATATATACACCACATCTTCTTTATCCATTCATCTGTCAATGGACATTTAGGTTGTTTCCATGTCTTGGCTATTGTAAACAGTGCTGCTATGAACATCGGGCTGCACGTATCTTTTCGAATTGTAGTTTTGTCTGGGTATTTGCCCAGGAGTGGGATTACAGGATCATATGGTAGCTCTCTTTTTAGTTTTTTGAGGAACCTCCATACTGTTTTCCATAGTGGCACCCACCAACAGTGTAGGAGGGCTCCCTTTTCTCCACACCCTCTCCAGCATTTATTATTTGTAGACTTTTTTTTTTTTGGCGGTACGCAGGCCTCTCACTGTTGTGGCCTCTCCCGCTGCAGAGCAACAGGCTCTGGAGGCGCAGGCTCAGCAGCAATGGGTCACGGGCCCAGCCGCTCCGCGGCATGTGGGATCTTCCCGGACCGGGGCATGAACCCGTGTCCCCCGCATCGGCAGGCGGACTCTCAACCACTGCGCCACCCAGGAAGCCCTATTTGTAGACTTTTTAATTATGGCCATTCTGTCCAGTGTGAGGTGGTGCCTCATTGTAGTTTTGATTTGTATTTCGCCAATAATTAGTGATGATTAATGGGGAGCAGCTTTTCATGTGCCTGTTGGCCATCTGTATGTCCTCTTTGGAGAAATATCTGTTTAGGTCTTCTGCCCATTTGTCGATTGGGTTGTTTGGTTTTTTACTATTGAATTGTATGAGCTGTTTGTATATTTTGGAAATTAAGCCCTTATCGGTCGTATCATTTGCAAATATTTTCTCCCAGTCCGTAGGTTGTCTCATTATTTTGTTTATGGTTTCCTTTGCTCTGCAAAAGCTTATAAATTTGACTGGGTCCCATTTGTTTATTTTTGCTTTTATTTCTATTGCCTTGGGAGACTGACCTAAGAAAACATTTATGTCAGAGACTGTTTTGCCTATGTTCTCTTCTAGGAGTTTTCTGGTATCTTGTCTTATGTTTAAATCTTTAAACCATTTTGAGTTTATTTTTGTGTACAGTGTAGGGGAGCATTCTAACTTCATTGATTTACATGCAGCTGTCCAATTTTCCCAGCACCACTTGCTGAAGAGACTGTCTTTTCCCCATTGCATATTCTTGCCTCCTTTGTCGAAGATAAATTGTCCATAGGTGTGTGGGTTTATTTCTGGGCTCTCCTTTCTGTTCCATTGATCCATATTTCTGTTTTTGTGCCAATACCATGCTGTTTTGATTACTGTAGCTTTGTAGTATTGTGAGACCATTGTTCTTAAGCAAAGAAGGTGGCTGAGCTTTTTGTGAAAGGCAAGCCTCACGCCTTCTTGCACAAAGGGGAGATAAGTAATTCTGATGCCTCCCTTACAGGCCCCTTGTTCCAGATTCCTGCTCTTTTCAACATATACCTCTCCATAAATGGATGAGAAATGAACTTGTCCCTTTGTGTCTCCTATAAGACAGAAGAAATTTGTACTTGGATCTCACAATCCCTACCTCTGGAAAAGTAATAATCAGCAGAGAACTCCTCTTCCAGGAACAGCAGGCTAGCGAATTCTCCTGCTGAAGACAACTAAGAAGCCAAATGAAATATTTTTTAAATATGTTTTTTTAAAGCATCAAAGAATTATGGGGATAACGAGAGAATACCAGGCCAAGATCTAGGAGGAATCCAGAGAGTTATGCAGCACTTGGACAGCTTCTGCCCTGAGCACTTGCATTCTGGCTCTGGCAACCACACAGGGTTAGAAAGATGAGTTTTGAGTCCAGGTCCCTCCAAGGGTGGGAACCCAGGAAGCCAGTCCCCTGCTTTGTGATGGGCCCCCAGATGGCTGTGCCTGGGGATTAAGGGAGTAAGCCAGCCTTCTCTCTGGTTGCAGGTGCCCAGAAATCCCAAACTCGAAATTTGAATTAAAGTAATTCTGCATTGCTGAAGCCTCTAGGAGCTGACAAAAGCAACTGAAAATCGTCTCTGGAGAAAAATAACACCAAAATAACATCATCCTAGGCCTCAAATTATTTCTAAAAATAACATTTTAAAGAGTCACTTTCCTTTAACTTCTTCACTATGATAAAGGACATTTATGAAAAACCCACACCTAGCATCATACTCAGGGTGAAAGACTGACAGCTTTTCCACAAAATCAGGAATGAGATAAGGGTGTTCATATTCACCACTGCTATTCAACATTATACTAGAAATTCTGACTAGAGCAATCAGACAAGAAAAAGAAAGAAGAGGCATACAAACTGGAAAGGAAGAACTAAAATTGTCTCTGTTCACAGATGATATTATCCTATATTTATAGAAAATCCTCAAAGAATCCACAAGAAAGCTACTAGAGGTGATAAATTCAGCCAAGTTGCAGGATACAAGATCAACGCACAGAAGTTAGTCATTTGTTTATATACCAGCAAAAAACAACCTGAGGAGAACATTAATAAAGCAATTCCATTTACAATACATGTAAAAGAATAACATACCTGGGAATAAATTTACCCAAGGAGGTGAAAGATTTGTATACCAAAAATTATAGAACATTGCTGAAAGAAATTAAAGAAGACCTAAATAAATGGAAAGACACCATGTTCATGGATAGGAGGACTTAATATCAAGACATCAATACCCAAAACACTCTACAGATTCAATGTAATCCCTGTCAAAACTTAGATTTTTTTTTTTTTTTGCAGAAATGGAAAAGCCAATCCTCAAATTCTTCTGGAATTGCAGTGGGCCCCAAATAGCCAAACAGTCTTGAAAAAGAAGAATAGAGTTGGAAGACTCACACTTCTGGATTTCAAAACTTACTATAAAGCTACAGTAATCAAAGCAGTGTGGTAGAGGCATAAGGATAGACAGACCATTAGAATAGAATTGAGGGTCCAGAAATAAATCCATCCATTGAACACCAGTCGAGTTTTGACAAGGCTGCCATTCAATGGAGAAAGAATAGTCTCTTCAACAGATGGAGCTGAGACAACTGGATTTTCACAGGCAAAAGAAGGAGGTTGGACCCCAGCCTCACACCATGTACGAAAATTAACTCAAAATGGATCAAAGACCTAAATATAAGAGTGGAAACCATAAAGCTCTTAGAAGAAAA
The DNA here is from genome assembly GCF_011762595.2 of Tursiops truncatus. Lineage (NCBI taxonomy): Eukaryota > Metazoa > Chordata > Mammalia > Artiodactyla > Delphinidae > Tursiops > Tursiops truncatus. Next base: position 145,599,048 of record NC_047035.1, read on the forward strand.
AATAGGTATAAATATTCATGATCTTGGATATGACTGTGGATTCTCAGCTATGACACCAAAACCATGAGCAACTAAAGAAAACCTAGATAAATTGTACTTCATCAAAATTAAAAATTTTTGTTCATCAAAGAATACTATCAAGAAAGCAAAGGGACTTCCCTGGTGGTGCAGTGGTTAAGAACCTGCCTGTCAGTGCAGGGGACCCAGGTTCGATCCCTGGTCTGGGAAGATCCCACATGCCGCGGAGCAACTAAGCCCGTGCTCCACAAGTACTGAGCCTGCACTCTAGAGCCCACAAGCCACAACTACTGAGCCCACGTGCCACAACTACTGAAGCCCACATGCCTAGAGCCCATGCTCCACAACAAGAGAAGCCACTGCAATGAGAAGCCTGCACACTGCAACAAAGAGTAGCCCCCGCTCACTGCAACTAGAGGAAGCCCATGCACAGCAATGAAGACACAACACAGCCAGAAAAAAAAAAAAAAAAAAAGAAAGCAATAGACAAACTATAGAATGGGAGAGAATATTTGCAAATTATATAGCTGATAAGGATTTAATATCCAGAATGTATAAATAACTCCCACAACTCAAAAACAAAAAGACAAACAACCCAATTTTTAAATTTGACAAATATCCGAAATAGACATTTCTCCAAAGAAAATATGTAAGTGGCCAATAATCACATGAAAAGATGTTCAACACCACTAATTAGAGAAATGCAAATCAAAACCACAGTGTAATACCACTTGGCATCCATTAGGATGGCTATTAACCAAAACAAAACAAACAGAAAATAGCCAAGTGTCATTGAGAATATGGAGAAATTGAAACCCTTGTGTGCTGCTGATGGGAATGTCAAATGGTGCAGCCACTGTGGAAAACAGTATGGAAGTGCCTCAAGAAAATTAAACATAAAATTACTATACCCAGCAAACCCACTTGTAAGTATATACCACAAAGAATTGAAAGCAGGGACTCAGAGAGATATCTGTACTACTATCTCCTGAACCTTGAGGACATCATGCTGAGTAAAATAAGCCAGTCAACAAAGAGACAAATATTCTATGACTCCAATTATATGAGGTGCCTGGTGTAGTCAAATTTATAGAGACAGAAAGTAGAATGGTGGTTGCCGGGGGTGGGGGGAGGACAGATGAGGAGTTAGTATTTAATGGGTGCAGGGTTTCAATTAGGGAAGGTGAAAAAGTTCTGCAGATGGATGGCGGTGATAGTTGTACAGCAATGCGAATGTGTTAGGTATATTATACCACAATATGAAAAAACACAATGAAATACCACTTCACACCACTAGGATGACTATAATAAAAAATTAAAAATGAAAAAACCCTGCAAATCACAAGAGTTGGCAAGGACATGGAGAATTTGGAACCCTTGTTCATTGCTAGTGGGAATATAAATTTATCACATGACCCAGTAATTCCACTTTTGGTGTAGAATTGAAAAACAGTGACTTGAACTTGTTCCCCAGTACCCTCTGTTCATCACCAACAGCTCTGGAGCACGTTTGTTCAGATAACTGTAACTGGAGGGGTGAAACCATTACAGGCATCTCTGGGCTTTGATAAGAGAATAACTCATGTATGAAAACTTTGACTTGTCTCTGTTCATTGGGTTATAAAATATCTATCTCATTATCACCTGGGAATAAATTTAACCAGGGAGGTGAAAGATTTATACACTGAAAATTACAAAAACATGGCTGAAAGAAATTAAAGAAAACATAAATGGTTGGAAAGACACTGTGTTCATGGATAGGAAGACTTAATATTAACATGTTAATACCTAAAATGTTCCACACTTAAATAAAATAATTAAAGTACAATTTAGTACAGAGAAGGAAGAAATCTAATTTTGACAGGCCTTGAAACACTCATAAAACCTCATAGTTTCTGTGATGAGATTTAAATTAGATCACAAATAGATAAAAGTATTTTGCAAACATAAAAGCACTTTGTGAATGCTGGGTGATGTTATTCCATCAGTAATGAGTTCCTTATAAACAGGAACACAGTTTCATTCATGCTTTCAATCCCTTAATGTACCTGGCATAGTCCTTAGCAGATTGTAGTATTTAATTACTATTTATTTCAATTGAATTCTCTATCCTAAACTCTATGTTAAAGTTAAATTTTTTATGTATAGAAAGGATAAAAAACAAGGTCCTACTGTATACCACAGGGAACTATATAGTCAATATCCTGTGATAAACCATAATGGAAAAGAATATAAAAATGTATGTATGTATAACTGACTTTGCCCTACAGCAGAGATTAACACAACATTGTAAATCATCTATACTTCAATTAAAAAATGAAAAACATATAAAGATAAAATAAGTAAATCCAAAGTTAAGTCTTTAAGACTTCTGAGCTACTGACTAGAATTTTGTGAGAAGCCCCTGAGAAATAAATGATGTTGGATTACTCAGGAAGGGCAATGAGGCTAAGAAGTAGGTTCCACTTAAATTAACTCAACCAGCACCATTAAGTCAGGTTATTAGAAACATATATTGTAATGATTTCGTTAGAATAAGCAGTTATTCATATTCACACACACTGACTCAAACAAAATTATGCATGAAAGAAATGTTTTGCCTTCAGGGAAAATGTATCAAAATTACAAGTCAAGCCACATGAGATTTGGTAATTCTCAACCATCAACTGAACAGAAAATAATGGAGTGAAATTTGTCATTTGGTTTTGAAGGATGAGAGTCACCTTCAACGAGAACTCCTTGAATAGCTTTTTTATTGTTTAAGTATGAAACAAAAGTAAAGCACTTTGCTCACGGATAAATGGGAAGTCCCTGGAAAAGTAAACATCAGGGCTCACTGATCTTCAGTGTCAATTACGTCATTGGCCCCACTTTTCACAGTGCAGATATAATTCTCAGGGGATAGTTGGCCTTTCTCATGCAAGTAAGCTGTATGCTCAGTGACAGCTCAGACCATCCAGCAAACCCCACTTCTCTCTCTGCTCTCCCAGACATGTTCCCCAGCCCTCCGCTCCAGCAAGGCACTGGCCTCTGCTTTTTTAGCTTCTGGACATTAGTGGGCCATTCCTGCTGAGAATGACCTACTTCATCACCTATGCAAACTGTATCTCTAAATTCTTTCTCACATCTAAAAGGCAGGCAGGCCAGCAGAGTAGTTAGGGCATTGGTGCCTTAAATGCTGGTGTCATACGGCCTTGGTCCAAACCCCAGCTCCATCACTTCCTACGTAATGTAATAACAGTACCTGCCATATAAGCTTCTTGTGAGGATTCCATGATTTAATTCATCTAGAGTACTTAGAACAGCACTACCATACAGCATACACTAAGTGCCCATTATTCTTCTGTGATCGTGACACCATCCTGTATGAAAGCAGTCCTGTTGGGTTCAGCTGATCCTGGCCCAAATCAGCAGAACAAGTTAGGTCAGAAAAGACCAAAACGTAAGTTAGATGCATAGGATATGAAACCAGAAGGTGAAGTTAGGTTAGGGCCCAAATGCCAAACCAAACCAAAATAGGAGGAAGGGTAAGCTTTAACACCATTGGTAGACAGAGAAGAGTACAGATGTCCAGCAGAGGTGACTTGGTATCTGGAAGCCACCTTCCAGGACACTGTAGGGAAAAACAAACTAAGCTGTTTCCTCAAATACAGTATAGTAACTTTAAGGAGAGAATTCACAGTATTTCTTTGGATTTCCCACAGTTCTCAGAATAGTGCCTTATTAGAACAAAGCTATAGTAAGTATCTTTTGTTTGATATTGATACAGCTTTCTTAAAATAATCTATATTTTTCCTGATGTCATCCATCTATTCTAAAATATTATTAGTGGTATATGTGCAAAGCATTGTCCTAAACATGTAAAGATCAATAAGACTCAGTGCCAGACATCATATTTATTTTTTTAATTTTTTTTTGCGGTACGTGGGCCTCTCACTGTTGTGGCCTCTCCCGTTGCAGAGCACAGGCTCCGGACGTGCAGGCTCAGCGGCCATGGCTCACAGGCCCAGCCGCTCCGCGACATGTGGGATCTTCCCAGACCGGGGCACGAACCCGTGTCCCCTGCATCAGTAGGCGGACTCTCAACCACTGCGCCACCAGGGAAGCCCTCATATTTCTTATGGATTAATTTCTATCTAGAATTCAAAAGGCATTATTGTAAGGCCTTTATTAGTTCTACTCTTCCAACTATACAATATTCCGATAACTTTAGGATAAATGGACAAAGTAATGAAACTTCAGAAATCATTGAGTGATTTAAATGTGGGATCCAGACCAAAACCTCTTCCTAGGAAGTTCCAGACTTGATTATAATGATCCCCCTAACCTGGAAAGGTGGTAGAAGTCCCTTTTCTACTCTTGCAGAATGCCTTCTTGTTCGGGGCAGGGGGGGTCATTCTTTGTTCTAGTGAGGCCTTCAACTGATTGGATGAGGGCCAGCTGCCTTATGGAGGAGAATCTGTTTTGCTCAAAGTCCACTGATTTAAATGTTAATATCTTTCAAAAAATACCTTCAAAGAAACATACAAAATGATTTTTTATCACATATCTGGGCACTATGGCCCAGCCAAGGTGACCAGAAAATTAACCATCACAATGATGAAGTCAAAAAATACCTAAACAGGGACTTCCCTGGTGGTCCAGTGGTTAAGACTCTGTGCTTCCCATGTAGGGGGTGTAGGTTTAATCCCTGGTCAGGGAACTAAGATCTCACATGCCACATGGCAAAAAGAAAAAAAAAAGAACTAAACAAATGGAGAGACACACTGTGTTCGTGGATTGGAAGATGCAACATAGTAAAGATGTCAGTTCCTTCTGAATTTCCCTATAGGTTTAATGAAATTCATGTCAAAATCCCAGCAAGGCTTTTTTTAGACTTAATTTTAGATTTGTGTGAAAAAGCACAGACCCTAGAATAGCTAAAATAATCTTGAAAAAAAAGAGTAAAGTGGGAAGGATCACTGTACTCAATACTGAAACTTACTATAGAGATATAATAGTCAAGATATTGTGGTTAGGGCAGAGGGATAAACACATTGAACAGTGGAACTGAATAGAGAACTCAGAATAGACCCAAAACGATATGCCAATTGATTGTTAAGATAGATGTACAAGCAATTCAATGAAGAAGGAGGGATAGGCTTTTCAACACATGGTGTTGGAGCAATTATCTATAAGCAAAAAAAGTGAACTCCATGGGCTTCCCTGGTGGCGCAGTGGTTGAGAGTCTGCCTGCCGATGCAGGGGACGCAGGTTCGTGCCCTGGTCCGGGAAGATCCCACATGCTGCAGAGTGGCTGGGCCCGTGAGCCATTGCCGCTGGGCCTGCGCGTCTGGAGCCTGTGCTCCGCGACGGGAGAGGCCACAGCAGTGAGAGGCCCGCGTACCGCAAACAAACAAACAAACAAAAAAAAGTAAACTCCAGCTTAACTTCACACTTTATACAAAAGTTAACTAAAAATGGATCACGGGATTAAATGTAAAACAGAAAAAGAATAAAAAGATTTCAGAAATAAGGTCTATGCTAGAAAAAGTTACAAGAGTGAGTAAATACAATTGCTAATAACCTGAGAGAAATAAAAGGTAAAAAGGAAGATGAAATTTAAATCATTGGGACTTCCCTGGAAGTCCAGTGGTTAAGATTCTGGGCTTCCAATGCAGGGGGCACAGGTTTGATCCCTGGTCGGGGAGCTAAGATCCCACATGCCACGTGGTGTGGCCAAGAAAATAATAATAATTAAATCATAAATAAAATAGGTAAGAAAAGATTTGTGAGAAAGCATATACTGAACAGTATTAAAGAAGATCGAACATATGGCTGAAAGGAGCTCCTGAAAAAGGAAACTAAAGCAAGGGAACAACACAAATATTAAAAACTATAATTCAAGAAAATAATACTAAAAAAAAGACTTGAAATTGCATATGGAAAGAGTACACTCTGTGCAAGAGACTATCAAACCAGTATGGTCATTACCAAGACATATTGTAGTAAAATTACTGAACTCTAAAGAAAAAGGAGATATCCTTTGGGTATTGAGGCAAAAAGAGCAAGTGGCTCTTAAAGGAAATAATATATTTAACAATAATGCATTATGCCAGAAAATCAATGAAGAAGCATTTCTAAGATAGTCAAAAGTAAAGAAAACGTCACCCAAAGATTTTATATCCAGAAACTGAACTTCAAGTATAAAGCTCACATATAAACTATGATCAGTGGGCAAGAACTCATGGAATATTGTCCCATGAGCCCTTGATGAAGAATCTTATTCGTTCATGAACCTCGAACAAACAAAATAACTAGAGAAACTTTAACATAAGTACAGGCTGAAGAGCAATAAATATAAATTTCCTTTTAGAACTAAGACTAAATGAGGACCCTACCTCATAACATATATAAAAATTAACTCAAAAATGCATCAAAGGGCTAAATATTAAAACTATGAAACTCTTTGAAGAAAACATGGCTATAAATCTACATGACCTTGATTTAGGCAATGGTTTCTTAGCAATGACAAGCACGAGCACCAAAGAAAGAACAGATAAACTGGATTTTATCAAAATTAAAAATTGTCTTCAAAAGACATTATCAAGAAAATGAAAAGACAGTCTATGGAAAGGTAGAAAATATTTACAAATCACATATCTTATAAGAGTCTAGTATTCCAGAATACATATTCTTTTAAACTCTTGCAATTCAACAAAACAAATAACCCTATTAAAAATGGGCAAAGGGGGCTTCCCTGGTGGCACAGTGGTTGAGAGTCCGCCTGCCAATGCAGGGGACACGGGTTCGTGCCCTGGTCCAGGAAGATCCCACATGCCGCGGAGCGGCTGGGCCCGTAAGCCATGGCTGCTGAGCCTGCGCGTCTGGAGCCTGTGCTCTGCAACGGGAGAGGCCACCACAGTGACAGGCCCGCCTACAGCAAAAAAAAAAAAAAAAAAAAAAAAATGGGCAAAGAATCTGAATTGACAATTCTGCAAAGAACATATAGAAATGGCCAATAAGCCGTGAAAAGATGTTCCACATCACCAGTTGTTAGGGAAATGCAAATCAAAACCACAATGAGATACCACTTCACAGCCACTAAAAGGGCTGTTATTACAACGATGACGAGAGCAGGTATTGGCGGGATGTGGAGAAAATGGACACTTTGGATGTGCTGGTGGGAATATAAATGGTGCATCCACTTTGGAAAACCATTTGGCAGTTTCTCAACGTGCCCAGCTTAAGTTACCACAGGACTCAGAGATTCCACTCATAGGTAAATACCCAAGAGAATTGAGAACATATTTTCACACAAAAACTTGTACATGAGCGTTGATAGCAGTATTATTCATAGTCACCCAAAAATGATAACAGCCTGTGTATCTCCAACTGATGAACAGGCAAAATATGGTACATCCAAACAATGAAATGTTTTCAGCCATAAAGAGGAATGAAGTAGTGAAAAATGCTATAAGATAGATGAACTTTGAAAACATTATATGAAAGAAGCCAATCACAGAGGACCACATAATTGTATCATTCCATTGATATGAAATGTCCAGAAGAGGCAAATCTATGGAGACAGAAAATAGATTAGTGGTTTCCAGGGGCCTGGGGAAGGAGGAATAGGAGTTTCTCCTAATGGGGACAGGTTTCTTTTTCAGGTGATGAAATATACTAAAATTAGGTCGTGGTAATGGTTGCATTCTGCTGTGAACACACTAAAAACTACTGAATTGCACATTTTAAAAGGGTGAATTTTGTGCTATGTGAATTATATTTTAATAAAGCTGTTCTATTTCAAAAGACCAAATGAGTGTTAAAAGAAAAAGTGTAGTATGTACTGGTTATGTGCTCCACTATAAACTGAATGTTGTGAACCTCCAAAATTCATATGCTGAAACCTAATCCCCAATATGATGATATTTGGAGGTGAGCCTTTGGGAGGTGATTAAGTCATGAGGGTGGAGTCCTCATGAATGGGATTAGTGCCCTAATAACAGAGACCCCAGAGAGCTCCCTCGCCTCTTCTGCCACGTGAGGACACAGGAGGAAGATGGTCATCTATGAACTAGGTAGCAAGCCCTCGCCAGACACTGAGTCTTCTGGCACCTTGATCTTGGAATTCCCAGCCTCTGGAACTGTGAGGAGTAAGTGTCTGTGTTTATAAGCCACCCAGTCTGTAGTCTTCCGTCATAGCAGCCTGAATAGACTAAGACATGCTCTGACAATGTAGCTATAATACGACTATTTTTTAAAACTGGGGTTGAATGGGAAGAGCAAATGCAAAAGCTTTAACTGTGTCCAGTAATTAATTGGTTGCAGTAGGATTTGCATTATTATTATGAGACTCTTTGCACATAATACCAGATAAAGCAAATGAGGAATTATGGGACATTCTAATTCTATCATTTTTTGTGTCCTTGAGAACTAGGATTCTCAGTGTAGAGAAAAGCAGTTAGAGATGCAATATAGATGTTAGATAAAATTCCTGCAGTCCAGAATTTGAATTGGAAATAACAGTATGAATTTATGAACTATTTTGTCTATCTGTGTAGCTTACTCTGTGTGTGTGTGTGTTTCTCTTCATTCTGTCCCCTGAAAAAGCCTAGAAACAGTGACCAACCCAGTTGCAATGAATATCCCTAGTGCACTGATTATGGTCTTAAAATACCAGTTCTCAATAAAAGAATTGGCTGATCCCAGGTTTGGGATCATACCAGATAGCAAAAAGCCATGAGAGATTATTAGAGTAATGGCAAAAGGAATCAGAGCTGACTTCAGAAGTTTTTACTTGCTAACAATGGGAAATTTTGAGTGTCAATTAGGATGCTCATTGCAATGCATTGGAACTTATCAAATATGTTTAAATCCATAGGTTCATGATGATATTTTTTAAAAACTCATTGGTTGCTCTCAGAGGATGATAGGGAAATAACTCATAATCTTAAAAACTGGCAAATAACAAGAAAATTATCAGGCATTTATCCTGTCTTTCTTATATAAAATGTACCCTTGGGTAATCAGATAGTAGGTGAGGGGAAGTATCATTGTATAATAATATCAATTATTACTGACAAGTGATCATTGAAAAAAATATTGAATTAAGATATCGCCACTTTGCATCCCACAATGAATTAATAGATACAGGAATTGAGCACCAACAGCTGCTGACATCAAAAAAAGAGTGAGGGCTTCCCTGGTGGCGCAGTGGTTGAGAGTCCGCCTGCCGATGCAGGGGACACGGGTTCATGCCCCGGTCCGGGAAGATACCACATGCCGCAGAGCGGCTGGGCCCGTGAGCCATGGCTGCTGAGCCTGCGCGTCCGGAGCCTGTAACGGGAGAGGCCACAACAGTGAGAGGCCCGCGTACCGCAAAAAAAAAAAAAAAAAAGAGTGAAAGCCAGACATGATGGTCCTCCTGATGGAAGGACACATCATTTGTATCTTGTGAAAGGGATTGAGCCTGACTCCAATCCAGTCTTTGGATCCAGCTGCCAATTGACAGGACACCCAGAAGGCAGAGTAACATATTGAATTGTACCATGAGAATGCAGTCAGCAAAAGCCAGACTGTCAGATAGTCCAGGTTCCTCCACAGATAAATTGTAGGGAAAAGAGAAGGATGGTGGGAAACCTGGAGATTGAGACTTGAAAGACATTACAAAATTTTTAATGGGCAAGACTAGCCTGTAGTGTCTAGGGAGAGATGCTTGAATGTTAAAACTACAAAGAAGTGAAAGGAAGTGATGACTACAAGTCAGAAAGTGGTTACTTTGGAGGAGGAGGAAGGGGTTATCATCAGGATGGGGCAGGTGGGGGGAACTCTGGTGTCGTTTGTGGTTAATTTCTTCACCTGGGGGCATGGTTACAAGGCCACTCACCTTATAATAACTTACCCAGCTCTACACTTGATGTGTGTGGCTTTCTGTATCTGTTTTCCCTTCCCTTCCCTCCCCCACCCAAAGCATGTTTATTTACATGAGATGGAAAACCTCACATTCTTGGCTTGTCAAGTTCGTCATGACCTTCCTGTACCATGACTTTTGTGCCTGTATCGGAGAGAGGGTGTGAATTTTTAAACAACTCCATTTTGTGTCTGACATCCTTGAACAAAGATGTATGTGCTGCTCTCCTGCGACGTGCCTCTGTGCGTCTTCATTCATCCTGGAAAAGGGGCTGCGTGTCATCTGCCAGATGCTTCTTGACAAGCAAACACTTCATAGAACGAAAGGAAGCCACGCTGGGAACACCTCCTTCAGCCCCGCCCCCCGCCTCCCTGCCCCACCTCTGCAGTCTTGTAGATGCTAACGTACACTGTGTGCTGTGCCGTGGATTTACAGCTATTTGGATGTCGACTCTTTTTTTTTAATTTTATTGAAGTGAGTTGATTTACAATGTTGTGTTAATTTCTGCTGTGCAGCAAAGTGACTCAGTTATACACACATGTATATATATTCTTTTCATATTCTTTTCCATTATGGTTTATCACAGGATATTGAATGTAGTTCCCTGTGCCATACAGTAGGACCTTGCTGTTTATCCATCCTATATATAGTATTTTGCATCCGCTAATCCCAAACTCCCACTCCATCCCTCCCCCATATTCCCTCCCCCTTGGTGACCACAAGTCTCTTCTCTATATCTGTGATCTGGATGTCAACCCTTTATTCCTCCCAGACTTAATCTGCAGCAGATTTGTCAAAACAGGCAGCTGTGAAGCAGAGTGGGAAAAAGCAATAAGTTTGGAATCCAAACACATGGCCCAGCCGGCCACCCCTCCCTGCCCTATGACCAGGGCCAGGCCACGTGCCATTCCTGCCTCCATCACCTCATCTGGAAGGTGGGGGTGACTCATGGGGTTTGAGGCTTCAGTGAAGAGACGAACATAGAAGCAACTTGTAACCTCAGCCGTGGAATGTCTGCCTCACTCTTCCACACTTTCAATGAATTTCTTTCTCTGTCAGTACCTATGACTCTACAATGGGTCGCATTATAACTCTGCCCATCAAACACAAAAAAATGGCCCAAAGAGCTTGACGCCCTCGCAGCAAGACCACTGGGAAACCGAGGATCGAGAGGAAGAGCCTTGGGATGTGAAGACTCAGAGCCATCCGGCCCAGATTGTCAGGCGGGTCCCTCCTGAGGAGCCTGGGGTTCACGGCCAGCGGCCACAGCTGCCTCAGGGCCAGGAAGAGGAAGCCAGCCTCTGACCCCACCCACTTCTTCCGGAGCTGTTCTGCGTCATCCAATCTATTTCTTGGTGCCCTGTGTACGGGTTCATTCTACAGGTTTTGAAAAGAACACAAAACAGAACAGAAACATAGCCATTCTAATTCTCATTTTACAGATGAGTATAAAGACCTAGGAAAGCTTAGAGACTTCTCCGGCATCTTCCAATGAGTGACAGGCACAACTGTGGCCAGAATGTAGTTCTTCCAGATTCCAGGCCAGCATCCTTCCCACCAGGTCCCTCTCCGTGGTGCCTCAAGGCTCTGTCTTGCCCTCATGGACAAGAAATTGAATGGGCAGCTGGGCCACCAGGGGTGGCTGTTCCCTGCACAAGGATACCCTGCCCAAGGACGCCCCGTCAAGGGGGCTCGGTGAACCGAGTGGGTCTAATTCACCCCCACTCACCAGGCCAGGCACCCTGGCCTGGCGCTTGTCCCTTTCTCATTTTCTGCTTGGCACCAAGGTGCTGTGCATACTGGCCTCAGCCCTGGCCACCAGTGTGACCAGCTCTGTGTGCCACAGCCCTCCTGCTTTGCTCCTCGGACCACTTTCAAGGTGTCCTTCCATCCAGCCTGCAGCTGATGTGTGGCCATGCAGACAGGTGAGTTTTGGATGAAACACATCAATAGAGTTGTGAAGCTTTGCTCCTCGGACCACTTTCAAGGTGTCCTTCCATCCAGCCTGCAGCTGATGTGTGGCCATGCAGACAGGTGAGTTTTGGATGAAACACATCAATAGAGTTGTGAATAGAAGTTGTGAAGTCACTTTTCCAACAGGCGATGTCCTTGAAATACTGGTAGGACTGGAAACTGTAATAGCATGTCCCAGCCACTAGGGTACCATTTAGGAAATTACATCCTCAGTAAAATTTAGTAAATTATGGTTGTAGTTTAGTAAAAGTAGGCTACTCTTTGGTAAATTAGTGTTTCAGGGCAGTGGAATCATTTACTGTACAGCATAGTATCCAAGTGACCTAAAATCCTTAATGCTCCTTCCAGATGAGCCTGTACAAAGGAGAAAGCTTCCGTGTCGGAAAAAAAATACTCAGTTTAATTATAATTCATGGAGAAGGGAGAAACCAAGGGTCCTTGGAGGTCAGAGGGTCCCCCTGTGTTCTTTAAGGAAGACAGCTCAAAGCACAGTAACTGTGCGTGTAAATGTCTCCAGAATGGATCCAAGATGCTAAGCCTTCCACAGCCTCACAACTTCCAGGAAAAATTAATTTGGGGGGAGGAAAGAAGGAAGAAAGGGAAATTTTTCATGACTGATATAATGGGTTATTTAAAGATGTAACACAAAAGACTTTTAAGGGATCCAAATATTCATAAACATGCTGATAGGATGACTGTGCTTTACAAACGCTCTAACATAAATTATTGTTAATATGCAAATAACACCCCAGAGGACCTATAATTTGATTCTCCTCAGAATTTTAACAAACTGCTGTGTCAATTAGCTATGAATACTGTCTCCATTAATCTTATACATTAATTAAACCTTCAAACGTTACTGTCATTTATCTTTTGCCAGTCTCCCGTCAGTCATTATTAAATACAACTTCTCATTTCTTTCTTCTTAAAAAACATCGCTTTTGGGCTTCCCTGGTGGCGCAGTGGTTGAGAGTCCGCCTGCTGATGCAGGGGACACGGGTTCGTGCCCCGGTCTGGGAAGATCCCACATGCTGCGAAGCGGCTGGGCCCATGAGCCATGGCCGCTGAGCCTGCGTGTCTGGAGCCTGTGCTCCGCAATGGGAGAGGCCACAACAGTAAGAGGCCCGCGTACCGCAAAAAAAAAAAAAAAAAATCGCTTTTTTTCTTAAATCTTTCCAAAAAGGTGTACCATACTAAAAGAGTTGAGAAAAATCTGTCTTTGCTAAAAGATGCCCATTGCAAGTCGATTCCTTCGAAAATAATTAATTTTCTTGAAATGAATGCCTAACTCATTTTTCAGTCTTCTTTTAAAAGATTCACTTAATTTTAGAAGACTCTTGTAAGGAGAACTTCTTTCCTGTCTTCATGCCCCCAAAAGGGCTGTATGGCATGCACAGTTCAGGTTTGTCTACTTCTTTGCTCCTCCCCATAAGAGAGGAGTGAGTTACTTGGTTAGTGATTGGACCACATTACCTGTAGGACGGTGATGCCCATCTCACCTGCTATGCATTGAATTGTGTCTCCGAAGAGGGTATGTTGATGTCCTAAACCCTGGTACCTGTGAATGTGACCTTATTTTCAAATAGCGCCTTTGCAGAGGTAGTCAAGTTAAGATGAGGTCATTAGGGTAGACCCTGATCCAGTGTGACTGGTGTCCTTATAAGACCAAGAGAAGAAACAAGATGCACCTACAAGCCAAGTGGTGCCCAGGACTGCTGGCAAACACCAGCAGCTGGAAGAGGCAAAGAAGGATCTTCCCCTACAGGTTGCATAGGGAGCAGAGTCCTGCCAACACTTTGACCTTGGACTCTTGCCTCCAGAACTGTGAGAGCATAAATGTCTGTTGTTTCCAGCCACCCGGTGTGCAGTACTTTGTTACAGTGACCCTAGGAGACCAACATGCCACCCTTGTTCCCTCTGCCTCTTGGATCTGTTTGCACCCAGCACGGTGACGGCCTGCTCCAGCCACATCTGATCTTTCTGATACAGCTCTCACCCGTTGCAAAACTAGGAAAATCAGGGTCATGAAGTGCTAAAAGTCTAGGTTGTGGGAGAAGGGTCCCTGCCCTCTCTCTAATCCACACCTGTCACTTACCAGAGGTGCTCCAAAACTTTGCTTCACTTTGTTCCTTGTGTCCATTTGCAGATGCTTATAATGGGGAGGCAGCTGCTGCTAGGCTGTGACATGCTCCCCATTTGTGTCTCCCTGCACACCCTGTGCTGGTTCACAAGTTTGTGTCAGCCCCAAATCCACCCGCTAGGCTCTGCTCTGCATGGTGGGTACATTCCAGGGTTTCCTGCCTTCTTCATCCAAGTCCTGCCATCTCTCGAGTAACTTCAACATCCTCATGACAGCCCAACCAGCAGCCTTGACCTCTCACCTCCTGCAAAGCCTCACCTCCGTGTTCTGCTCCACTGCATCTCAGCCACCCCCCTCCTGGAAGCACACCCAGATTTTGCCTTCACCAGAAGCAGCTCTCCTCCAAGATAATGACCATGAAACCCATCCCCTCCCTGAAGTTTCCAGCTTGATCACTCAACCGTGACCACCCTTGGACCACTGTTTCTCCTGTGGATTCTCTCCCATCTGTCCAGGCCCCTCCACTCTGCACAGCAGCAAACATGTCATATTTGGTCAGGTCACTCTGAGCATGTCAATCTGCTTCTTAAAAAGTAAATCATAAAAAAGTATATAGAGATGGAGAGCAGAACAATGGTCACCAGGTTAGGGAGAGGATGATGGTGGGTGTGGCTACAAAGAGGTACCACAAGGAAGCCTTGTGGTGATGGGACAGTCTCTTGATTGAGGTGATTACATGAGTTTCCCTCAAGTGATTTTTTTTTTATATTTCTTTAATGATTAGACTGGGGCAATATGTTTTTGGGGAGAAAGACCACAGAGGTAAAGCATCATTCTCAGCACATCTTACCAAGGGGACATACTATCAATAAGACCCATCACTGTTGATGTTGACCTTGATGACCTGGCTGAGGGAGAGTTTGTCAGATTTCTTTCCTGTGAAGTGACGGTTTCCCTCTCCCATGCTGTGCTCTTTGGAAGGAAGCCACCACACACAGCCCACAATTAGGAGTGAGAAGTTATGTCCCTCTCCTTAAGGGCTGGGTATCTACATAAATTACTTGGAATTCTGCCCGGGAGATTTATATCTTCTCTGCTATTTACTTATTTATTCAATCATTTATATAAATGTGGACTCGTGAATATTCATTTTGTGGTTTGTATACTACTTAATTTTCTTGCTCAGATTGTTCCAACTTGAGCCACTGGGAGCTCTTCAGTTGGCTCCTGTGTCCCTAGGACAGGCCTTCATCACGGTGGGTATTTGGGTTTTTTGAGCACTTACTTTCTGGACCACAAGATGCTCCTAGCTCATCTCATATATTTCAAGCCTGAGTCCTGGATTTAGCCATTCTCTGGGGAGCCCAGGTCCCTTCTATTGAAGAATGGTATTAGAAACCAAGGTCCGGACAGTAGGCATGCTCATTGCTGCTGGGGAGTCACTGCTTATAGGCCCTCAGCTCACAGAGCGAGGAAATGCGTGTGTGTATACTAACCTGTGTACATACACATATCTGTAAGTATTTCTATATGTAACCATCTCTAACTGTATTAAGATAAACATGAGGTCTCCAATTCTAATCCATTACCACGTGGATCCCTCTAGCTACTGCCCTTGCTTATCTGTAACCTCTCACTCCTACAGTGAGAAACCTAACTTCTACCATGTACTTCATTAATCATTTAATTCCAGGAAACCTGTACAGTGGTTTCAGAATTGTTCACTCATACCCACACGGGGAACAACTCTGTTAGCTAGAGTACAGCACTTGTGCATGGTTCTTTGTGCCTTTAGTCTTAGAGACTCCATTCATTTCCAAAGTTACTTAGGTCAGCACTTTATTCCCTACCCTCTTCTGTGAACTCGTTTCATACATTTGTTTTATATTTAGATTCTTTTGACACATTATGCATTTCATCCTAGGACCCCTAACCTCCTAAATTTTTTTTTTAATTTGCGTAATTAAGGTTTACTCTCTGTGCTGTAAAGTTCTTGGGTTTTACCAATGTTTGTCTTCACCATTATAGTATTATACAGAGTAGTTTCACCACTCCAAAAAAATCCCCTGTGCCTCACCTGTTCAATCGTCCCTCAGACTCCTAAATTTCTGGCAACCACTAACTGTATAGTTTTGCTTCTTACAGAATGTCATATAATTGGAATCATACAGAATGTAGCTTCTTTCACTTAACACTATGCATTTAAGATTCATCCATATCTTTTTGTGGCTTGACTCCTTCTAATTGCTGAAGATACTCCATTGTCTGGTTGTACTACAGTCTGTTCATCCACTCTCCCACTGAAGGACATCTGGGTTGCTTCCAGTTATTGGCTATTATGAATAAAGGTGCTCTAAACATTTGCGTGCAGGGTTTTGTGTGGACATAAGTTTTCAGATTAGTTGGGTGATACCTGGGAGTGTGATTGCTGGATCCTATGGTAAGACTATGTTTCATTTTGTAATAACCTGTCAAACTGTCTTCCAAAGTGGCTGTATTTGAGTGTTGCATTCCAACCCACCATGGAATGAGAGTTCTTGTTGCTCCACATCCTCTCTAGGAATTGGTGTTGTCAGTTCTTTGGATTTTAGCTGTTCTAGTAGGTATTGTATGTAGTGGTATCTCGTTGTTTTGATTTTCAGTTCCCTGATAACAAATGATATGCTACAGGTTAATTATTCTAAAATCATCCCTGTGAGCAGATACCCCCCCATTATTTAAGTGACTTACAACTAATAACCATATTGATTCAAATATTGATTCAGCCAGTTACTGAAGGGAACGTTTTGCAGCTACTTTTGCTTGGACTGTTCAACAGTTTATTACATGGTTTAAAGTTGGTATTCTATATTTTTTTATTGAAGGATAGTTGATTTACAATATTGCGTTAATTTCTGCTATACAGCAGAGTGATCCAGTTTTATTTATATATATATATATATATAAATTATGGCTTATCACAGGATATTGAATATAGTTCCCTGTGCTATACAGTAGGACCTTGTTGTTTATCCATCCTATATATATAAGAGTTTGCATCTGCTAATCACAAACTCCCAATCCATCCCTCCCTCACTCCCCCTCCCCCTTGGCAACCACAAATATGTTCTCTATGTCTGAGTCTGTTTCATAGATAGGTTCATTTGTGTCATATTTTAGATTCCACATATAAGTGATATCAGATGGTATTTGTCTTTTTCTGACTTCACTTAGTAGGATAATCTCTAGTTACATCCATGTTGCTGCAAATGGCATTATTTCATTCTTTTTAATGGCTGAGTAACAGTCCATTGTATATATATATATACCACATTTCTTTATCCATTCATCAGTCCATGGACATTTAGGTTGTTTCCATGTCTTGGCTATTGTGAATAGCACTGCTATGAACATAGGGGTGCGTGTATCTTTTTGAATTACAGTTTTGTCTGTATGTATGCCCAGGAGTGGGAATGCAGGATCATATGGTAGCTCTATTTTTAGTTTTTTGAGAAACGTCCATACTGTTTTTCATCATGGATGCACCAGTAAAGTTGGTATTCTGTAACTGCATTACAGAGATATTTTTATCACCAAGATTATATGTGTTTTAAAATTTTCAAACCAAAATGACTGAATGTATGGTAAAAATTTGAGGCTTCAATGATCTATTCATCCATTGCTGAAGTGACTAAAATCTTAACTCTGCAAAGTTACTCCCCGTCCCATCTCCATACACGAATGTTCCTCCTTTCAGAACCCTTTCAGCAAGTCCATCATTTTTCATAAGTGGATTTTGAACCACCTACTCATTAAATTATGCAACCCTGAACATAATCAGCAACATGCTTCCCAAGACTCGTCAGGGAGGACACCCTCAAAGGCACTGCTGCTGGACATGCAGGAAACTTAGGTAAGAGAAACAGTAGTAATGCGGCATTACTTGAAGGCTACATTGACCATCCACTCATTTAGACACATGAGGACAGAAATAGATTAGAATTGATTGTCACAATGACAATGCCCTAAAAAACAGACCATGAGGTCGTGCTTCCCAGATCCTCAGAGCTTTCCTGGTCCATCCAGGCTCCTTTGGAGCCCTGGTGGTTGAGATTTTCATCTGGTTCTTACAGCTGATAGAGCAAACTTCAGGAAGCAGAAGTAGAGGAGGAAAGATCATGAAATTAGGCACTGGATGACTGGGCCCAGCACCTAATACCAGAGCTTCCTTGGGCAAGTCACTCACGCTCTAGAAGCCTGTTTCTGAGTGTGAAAATCAGAAAGTAACTGCGTTATAACCTCTGCTTTGTCAGGATTCAGTGAATACTACATACAAAAAACAGCACCATCGTCTGACAGTCTCGCAGCCTGAGGGAGCACAGAGATGTGCTTTGTTTGCCCTGCTCCGTGATACATTGTTTGAAAGCTGGAGTCAACCTCTTCAAATTGGGAAATTTCATGTATAGCTGAGATTGCTGGCTTCTTTTAAAATCGTTAATGGACCTCACAACTCCTGGGCCTACATTTCCCAGAGCTGAGTAGCAGCCTTGCCCTTTAGACAGAGCGTAAGCCCTCCAGAGCACCTGTACAATTATAAGTTGTTGTTGTTGTTATTCTTGGAGAGAACTTAGGGCAGACTTCCTAAAACCTAAGAGGCCACTGGACCTACATCTTGCTCAGAGTAAAGCTGAGAGTGGTCTCTCCAATGAGAGAAGGCGCAGTTCAGTTGGTTGAGCGGAATCATTTTGTGCTCCACTATTCCACATCTCTGCTCTGAGCATGCTCGGCGTGAACACCACTTTTTAGGCAACACACTCTGACGTTAGGCAAGATGCTTGAACAAATTCCACAGCCAAGCAACCCACCTTGTTAACATTGTTCCTAAGGCAATGGTATTGCATGGGCTGCTATGTTGTTCTGCTCATACCTTTCCATGCTCCTGCCACCTTTCTTTCTCTGGGTTTGTCCAAATTGGAACTGTTGGCAGTGTCCACATTCCCATGGTCAGCTCTGTCTTCTGTGAGTCCCTGATTTGTTCTAGAATGCCAGTCACATCCAGCTCAAATTTCACTTCCATCTTTATCGCTTTGTGTTTCTTTGTTGCGCTTTCATCTTTGTTGGCCAATTGTTTCTTTTGATTATCCATTTTCATAAAGTGCCGGCTGATCACTGAGAAGCAAGGAGGCACCACAACTGCACACTTCGCTGCCAGTGCATGAGCTGAATGATCTGCTGGAATCAGGAGGTTCGCCCAGCAGTTGGGGTTTTCACAGCTCTCTGGGGGATTCTGACTCTCGGTCAAGTGTGAGATCCACTGGAATAGGTGATAGAACAGAGAGAAGAAACTCCAAAGGCAACTTCTGAACGAGGGAGGCTCCAGCTGAGAGCCTGGGTGGTAGCTATTCTCTGCCCAGGGCTGGCTTAAAAAAGCAAAAACAAAAACAACTCTGTCAAACACAAAGCAAAAAGACCACAGAAGCCCTTCTTAAACTCTGATTAACGTGCAACTCTGATTCTCTTTTCCACAGGACCCAATTGACAACCTAAAAATTAAATATTTCTATATGGCAAGATTTCTCACCAAAAATTAAGATGAGCAACAGGAGAGAAGATACTTGTAGTTACAATAGGGGGAAACGATCACTATCCTGAATATGCAAAGAACTCACAGAGAAAACTTAATAGAAAACTAGATAAAGGATGTGAGTGGGCATTTCACAGAAAGAAGAAATACTGGCTAATTCTGAATGGAGAGGTAAGCAGTTGTGTTAGTAACGAAGTAATGCAGTCATGGCAACAGGATAGGCTTCTTACCTGTCAGAAGGCAAAATAATTTTTTAGAGCTGATAACATCCAGTATTAGAGTTTCAGAAAATTGGGTGAATGGGCCACATTCTGACACTGTTGGTGAGAATATAAATTGGTACAATTTTTGGTTCTGTCAATTTGATAATCTTTTAAAACTTAAAAATGCACATTCTTTGTGAACCAGAAAAAAAAAATTTCCACGAGACATGCACCACAATATATTTTAAAGAAATCAGCTATTACACAGTTTAATTTCAATAAGATACCTTCTTATTCATAACATATTATATCAAGTAATTCTCAATTTACTTTCAGAGTAATTGTGTCATAAATTCCTGAGGTCATGGTGCCTCTCACCCAGGGAATTATTATACCTAGCAATAACAAAAAGCATTGAAAAGGAGTAACCTACTCAGAACATTTCAAATATTTTGAAATTCAATGTGGAATTTAAGCTGAGTGTTTTTATTGCTTTTGGTGTCGTAACAGAGAGCTATTTTCCCAGGGGAAAAAAAAAAAGCTTTGGTCCCCTATTACATCCAGTCCATTCTAAAGAAGCCAATTAGAGGAGAGAAAGGAGTGTGGTGAGTGGGGTAGAGGGGGTCCTGGAGCAGAGAAGGAGACAGTCCCTACTAGTGGGTAAGAAAGGCGGGCAGTGGCCATGCCCTGTGCACTCTGGGCTCACTACACAGGGGACACGCGCCGTGGTGTTTATAGGGAAATTCAAAGGCAGGCGAACCCCAACCACTCCCAGAAACGTGCAGAGAATGTTTTGGGGTTTTTTAACATTATTTATTTATTTGGCTGCACCGGGTCTTAGTTGCGGCACACGGGATCTTTAGTTGCGGCATGCAGAATCTTAGTTGTGGCATGCGGGATCTTAGTTGCTGTGAGTGAAGTCTTAGTTGCAGTAGCGGGATCTAGTTCCCCAACCAGGGATCAACCCCAGGCCCCCTGCATTGGGAGCGTGGAGGCTTAACCACTGGAACGCCAGGGAAGTCCCCTGGCTTTTTTATAGACTCACTTTCTGTAAGCTGCTACCTGGTTATCCAGTGGTATAGCTCATATAGGAAAGACAGGAAAATGTTGGATTCTTTCCTTTGATTTTCAGGTTTTCAAGATAAAAGACTTGGTGCCCTAACATCTGAAGGTGATCAATTCTTTTTGTCTTAATATTACTATTAATTCATGGATTTAACATATTTGATGGATTTCAATCCGTTTCAATGATTATCCTTTTTAAAGCTTAAATGGCTCAATCTTGGGCCAATCTTTGCCTCTTCAAGTTGGCGCCTAGGTCCCTATGATCTGACTCTCCTGGTCCTCGACAGCTTCTCTGCCGTCTGGTGTCACAAGATGTTCCAGCCTCATCTTGTATGTTTCCTGCTCCAGCCCTCAAATCAATTATTTTGAAGCCCTTGTTTCTTTTGCTAAGAAGTAGTATTTCAATGCCATAGAATGGGTCATTATTTCTGGGCTGTTTTGGCAGACAGGGTTAGAAAAACAAAGTAAATAAATAAAATACCTCTTGAGTTTATATTTATATTAGTCAGTGTTCTCCAGAGAAACAGAACGAATTGGAGAGATATAGATAGATATGTTTGTGTGTGTGTGTGTGTGTGTGTGGTGTGTGTAGATAAAGATAGATAGATAGATAGATAGATGGATAGGCAGATAGGAAGGAAAGAAATTGGCTCACAAGATCACATGATTCTGAAGGCTGAGAAGTCTCTATCTCCAGCCAGCTGGAGACCCAGGAGAACTGATGGTATAAGTTCCACCCTGTGATTTATGTTATAGACTCCACACATGGGAGGAAGGGAGCTCAGGGTCTTCTACTCCACTATCTTGTCTTCTGCCTCTAAGAAGGAATTGTTAAAGATGATATTTATGAGTCCCACCACACACCTGCAGATTCATAACTTCTTAGAATGGGGAGCTGATCACAAAGGGATTTGTATTCACTTTAAAGCTTCAGAAAAACATGTTTAGGTAAGTGGTTACCTTCCAGTTTCCCATCAGGATCAGATGAGCCGTATTAAGAAATAACATCACCTGTTCCCTGCCCACAGAGTCTGTTTATTCCTCCTGTGAGAGAATCAGTGTTGTACTAATTAAGTGCTCCAGGTGATTCTAAGGTGAGGCCAGGGTTAAATACGTGAGCTCTTGGTATATTTGTGAGAGTTAAGCCTAAGCTTTAGTCCAAGGAGAAGCAACAGTGTCTGTTCTGAGTTTGGAAGAGTGTCAGTGCATCCCACATACTTCATTGTAGTGGAGTTTTTGGACATCTATGAGGAAAGAATGTGTGTAGACAACAAAGGGAAACCTCAGTGTGGTCTCCATGTGAGACCTGATTATTCCTGAATCTCTCCTGAGACCAAGCGTGGGAGAGGTTGGCCTTTTCAGCATTTCAAGGTCCTTCTCCCTGTGGGTGCAGTGGGAGCAGGTGAGGAAGCTGTGCTGACACCTTTGAAGGTATTCAGTATATTCTCAAGATGCTGTTGTGATTCCTCCACATAATACTGGTGAGAAAACAACCCAGAGCAGGAGGAAGAAGAGGAGGAAATGGCGGCTTCTCAGGTAACTGTCCTGTCCTGGGTCAGAGGCTCTGTTTGCTTTTCCTCCTGATATGTCTTGGATTGAGAACCTGCAAAATTTTAATTATCTCCTTTTGATCTTTCTGCCTCATGAGGTTGTTTTCAAGTACTTATTTTTTCTTTTATTCTTATGACCCTCAGGATCAGCCTTTTAGAATAATTCTCTGTTATTTCCCAGAGCCTTATTTTGGTAGTCGACCTCCTTGTTTCCTATAGAGTCTGAAGAATTCTCACCATGATTTAGTGACATCCAAGTATTGAAAATATTCCCTTTGTGAGCGATTAACACAGAAATTCATTGACATCCAAGATTCCCATAGGGATGTGGTTGGGTTTTGGGCTCCTAGGGTAGAATGAGAAAATGTAGTTATTCTCTCACATCCGGATGCAGGGTCAGCTTTTTGGACAGGATTAAGAAAATGCATGTATAGTTAGGATGACCTTAGTGATCTTGAAGTTCTCAGACTTATGGAAAAAATTAAGAAAGTAGCAGAGTCTTTTCCCTATATTGATAAGAATGCTTTACTTTTTTTTTTTTTTTTTGTGGTACGCGGGCCTCTCACTGTTGTGGCCTCTCCCGTTGCGGAGCACAGGCTCCGGACGCACAGGCTCAGCGGCCATGGCTCACGGGCCCAGCCGCTCCGTGGCATGTGGGATCTTCCCAGACCGGGTCACGAACCCACGTCCCCTGCATCGGCAGGCAGACTCTCAACCACTGCGCCACCAGGGAGGCCCTGTCTTACTATTTAAATGCACTATTTGGAATACAGAACATGGAAGGCATATAAGGATTAAAATTTTCATAAAACTGGCCTTTAAAAAAAACTTTATTGATGTATAGTTGATTTACAATGTTGTGTTAGTTTCTGGTGTACAGCAAAGTGATTCAGCTATATGTATATACACATTCTTTTTATTTTTAATATTCTTTTCCATATGGTTTATCATAGGGTATTGAATATAGCTCCCTGTCCTATACAGTAGGACCTTGTTGTTTATCCATTCCATGTATAACAGTTTGCATCTGCTAATCCCAAACTTCTAATCCACCCCTCCTCCAAGCCCCTCCCCCTTGGCAACCACAAGTATGTTCTCTATGTCTGTGAGTCTGTTTCTGTTTCATAGATAAGTTTATTTGGGTCATATTTTAGATTCCACATATAAGTGGTATCATGGTATTTGTCTTTCTCTTTCTGATTTACTGCACTTAGTATGTAATCTCTAGTTGCATCCATGTTACTGCAAAGGGCATTATTTCATTATTTTTATGACTGAGTAATATTCCATTCTATATATGTACCACGTCTCTTTATCCATTCATCTGTCAATGGACATTTAAGTTATTTGCATGTCTTGGCTATTGTAAATAGTGCTGTTATGACCATAGGGGTACATGTATCAGTGTCTTTTGGATTATAGTTTTGTCTGGATATATGCCCCGGAGTGGGATTACAGGGTTATATGGTAGCTCTATTTTTAGTTTTTTTAAGGAACCTCCATACTGTTCTCCATAGTGACTGTACCAACTTACATTCTCACCAACAGTATAGGAGGGCTCCTTCTTTTCCACACCCTCTCCAGCATTTGTTATTTGTAGACTTTTTAATGATGGCCATTCTGATTCGTTAGTGTGAGGTGGTACCTCACTGTAGTTTTGATTTGCATTTCTCTAATAATTAGTGATGGGGAGCATCTTTTCATGTGCCTTTTGGCCATCTGTATTTCTTCTTTGGAAAAATGTTTATTTAGGTCTTCTGTCCATTTTCTGATTGGGTTGCTTTTTTGTTGTTGAGTTGTATAAGCTGTTTGTATATTTTGGAAGTTAAGCCCTTGTTGGTCTCATCATTTGCAAATATGTTCTCCCACTCCTTAGGTTGTCTTTTCGTTTTGTTTACGGTTTTCTTTGCTGTGCAAAAGCTTATAAGTTAGATTAGGTCCCTTTTGTTTATTTTTGTTTTTATTTCCATGCTTTCTTTTTTATGATGTGTTTCCCCCAAATTAGTTAATTTCACTTTCTTTTTAACCTATATTTCATGACTGTAAATGATAATTTTCAACTCAGTACACTTAAGACAATGTGGTGTTGAATTCAAATCTGACTTTTCCATATGTCTATTGCCAATAAAATATGTGATTGTTTATTCTTACCCCTACTGTGTACCTGATTTATCAATATTATTTGTCTTCTTGGTTAATGACCAGTGTTTGTTTTATTCTGACTTGGTGAGTAGTTATGGAAATAATCTTAATCTCTCATCTATTTTTTAATGAATTTATTATTTTTATGAGAAAATTTTGAATTAAAAGTATTTTTTTTAAGTTTTTTACACTTCTATTTTGGGTATTTAATGTTTAATTATGAGAAATATATCACAATATGTATCATCTTCACCATTTTTAACTGTACAGTTCAGTGCATTAATTATATTCACGTGATTGTGCCATCCATCTCTGGATAGTTTCACCTTGAAAAATTGACTGAATACTCGTTAAACAAACACTTCCCCATTTGCCTCTACTCCAAGCCTCTGTCAACTAACATTCCACTTTTTAAAATGAAGTTAACTACATTAAGTTGCTCACATAAGGGAAATACTATACTTTCTGTCCCTTTGTGACTATTACGTATCACAACATAACATCTTCAAGCTTTATTCATGTTGTATCATGTGACAAGATCTGTTTCTTTTTCAAACTTGAATAATAATACACTGTATGTATATGCTACATTTTCTTTAACCATTCTTTTATGCATGAATATGGGGCTGTTTCCTCTGTTACTGATTTTGTGAGTAATGCTCCCGTGTAGCTGAGTGTGAAAATGTCTCTAACAGATCCTCCTTTGAAGTTCTTTATATACATACCCAGAAGTGGGAGAACTGGATCATATCATAATTTTATGTTTAATATTTTGAGAAAACTCCATATTGTTTTTTATGCTTGTTATGTACTTTTTTATGTTTCCTTGAACAGTAAATAAGGATCCTAATTTCTCCATATCCTTGCCAACATTTGCCATATAAATATATCATAGATATAATATAGATACATAATATAATATAGATAGAATATAATATATAAAATATATGTGTAGTGGTCATCCTAATCACTATGAGGTGATACCTCATTGTGGGTTTTTTATTTCTCTAATAATAACTTATTGTGAGCATCTTTCACGTTTCTGTTTTTATTTGCATATCTTATTTGAATTAATGTCTGTTTAATTCTCAGCCTATACATTATGGTACTTGTTTTTTGAAGTTGTGTTCTAGGAGTTATGTATGTATTCTTCACTTTGCTTCCTTATCAGATATTTGCTTTGCAGAATTTTCTATTCTTCCACAGGTTGCCTTTTCACCCCATTGATTGTTTCCTCTAATGTGTACAAGTTTTTCATGTGATGTGATCCTTTTCAATGCCACTGCTTTTGTGGCTTGAGCTTTAATTTCATATCCAAAAAATCACTGCCAAATCAAATGGCATAAAACTTTTCCCCTATGTTTTCTTCTAGGAGATTTATAGTTATATATTCATATTTCAATCTTCAATCCTTTTTGAGTTAACATTTGTATGTGGTATTAGTTAAGGGTCCAACATCAGTCTGTCACATGTAAACATCCAATTTTTCCAGCTCCATTTCTGTATGAGACTATCCATTTCCATTTGCTTGTGATAGGCACCCTGGTTGATGATGATTTGACCATAAACATGAGAGCTTCTATCTGTGCTCTCTATGTTGATCCATTATTTTGTTTCTGTCTGAGGGTTTGTACTACCCTTTTTTTTGACAACTGTTGCTTTGTAGTATGTTTTAAAATCAGGACATGTCATGCCTCCAACTTTCTAATTTCTTTACCAGGTTATTCAGTATTTTATGATATTCCACATACATTTTAGAAGGAACTTTTCTATTTTTGCCTAAATTGTCATTGGAATTTTTTTTTTTTCAGTACACGGGCCTCTGACTGTTGTGGCCTGTCCCGTTGTGGAGCACAGGCTCCGGACGCGCAGGCTCAGCGGCCATGGCTCACGGGCCCAGCCACTCCGTGGCATGTGGGATCCTCCCGGACCATGAACCCGTGTCCCCTGCATTGTCAGGCAGACTCTCAACTACTGCACCACCAGGGAAGCCCTGTCATTGGAATTTTGAAAGCGAATGTTCTGATTCTATAGATCCCTTGAATAGTATTGACAGTTAATGATATAAGTATTCCTATCCAAGAGCATGGAATGCGTGTCTGTTTATTTACATCTTCTCGAGTTATTTCCAGAAATATTTATAATTTTCACCATACAAGTCTCCATTTCCTTCATTACATTAGCTCCTAATATATTATTCTGTTTTAAGCTAGTGTAAATGAAAATATACTCTTAATATCTTTCTTGGATTATTTTTTGTTACTGTATAGAAACACAACTAATTTTTGTTTAATTTTGAATTTTGCTAAATTTGTTTATGATGTCTATGTTTATTTGCTTTTTAACATAGATGCTTTAAGTTTTTCTATGTAAGATTTTGTCATCTGTAAACAGAAGTATTTTACTCTTTCCTTTTTTTCTTTGCATGATCATTTTGATTAGGCAATCCAGTATGGTGTTGAATCCAAGTGATGAGAGTATGAATTCTTACCATTTTCTGAAATATAGAGAAAAAGCTTTGTCTTCTACTATTGAGTATACTGATAACTGTGGCCTTTTTGTATGATTTTTATTACATTCTGATAGTTTTCATTAATTCCTATTTTTAGTGTTTTTAACATGAAAAAGTCCTGAATTGTCTATTTGTCTGCATCATTTGATATGTAGTGTGACCTTAATTCTTTGTATGTGCTCTTAATATATTTTTTAAATTTCCATTTGTTGAAATACTTTTGAATTCTACAAATAATTCTGAATTTTATTGGTGTACAATCCTTAAACGTGCTTCTGAATTCATTTTTCTAGTATTTTATTGAGGACTTTTGTGTCAGTATTCAGCACAGTTATTGGCTTGTAGTTTTTTTCTTTTCTTTTTAAATTTGTAGTATCTTTGTCTTTGATATTGGGTAATGTTGGCCTCATAGAAAGTGTGATAATTTCTCTCCTCTTCACACTTTGGAAATATTTGTTGAGAATTGGTGCTAATTTTTCTCGAAATGTTGCTGGAATTATCCAGTTAATTCATCTGGTTCATAGATTTTCTTTGTTGGGAATTCTTTAAAATTGGTATTTTGTCTACTTAATAGTTGTAGGTTTGTTGTGATTTTTTAAATTCCTTCCTGCTAAATTCTAAGTAGGCTGTATCTTTCTAGAAGTCCAATTAATTATTCATAGTAGCCTCCTTTAATTTCTTTTATTTCTATAGTATCATTTTTTTATCTCTGCTTTCACTTCTGATTTTAGTTGAGTCTTTTCTGTTTTATCCTTAATCTAGCTAAGGGCTTATCAGTTATACATAAAATTGTATGTATCTTCACCGAGATTACTAGGTGGGATAATTTATTATTTGGTATCTTTCAGCTGTATCTTCTCATGATATCCAGGGTTTGATGCCAAAAAAGCCAGGCATAGAGGATTTATTCCAAACCATGCTGGTCAGAAAATATGAAAGCTATTGCCTTGGAAATTTAAACTTAATGAAAGACTGGGAAAGTAAGGGGTCATGTGAAGGGCTGAAAGTATGTTATTATGGACATAATCATATTGGGACAGTTTCCCATAATAAAAGCATTACTGCCAAAGGAAACCAAGGGTATAAATGAAAGTGGGAGAAACTATACTTTACGTCAATATCTTTGGCAGAAAATTATGTTTTTGTAAGCAAAGACCCACATCATTTTTTTTACCATACACATTCTCTGAATGGAAATTTGGAAAACCTGTAAAGTCATCTAGTCTATACTGCAAATACTCATTCAGGCAATTATGAATATAGGCTTGGATTAAACATTCATTTAAACTTGTCTGAAGACAAGGGATTTTATTTTATTTTATTTATTTATTTATTTTACATTTCACTTACATTCAGTGTCCAATATTTTACAGCGCTTGATTAAAAGGTACACACTCCTACATAAAATAAAGACAAGAGATTTTAAAATGAAGAAAAACATCCCAATGTGACCAATTTGAGAGATCCTTTTGCAAGTGTTCTTAATTCCCTAACCAAGAAATATTTTCTCCATGTTCCAAAACCTGTAATGTTGATAATAATGGGAGAGTCGTTATTCAGCCAGCATTGTTCAACAGGTATCATAGTGTAGGTAATATGTAACAACTCTTCTTGGGTAGTAAAATGAGTAAGGCCTTAAGCAAGAGTTCTATTTTCAACAATCACAGGAGTGTTTATAATGGTG
Organism: Tursiops truncatus; assembly: GCF_011762595.2. NCBI lineage: Eukaryota > Metazoa > Chordata > Mammalia > Artiodactyla > Delphinidae > Tursiops > Tursiops truncatus. The sequence continues at coordinate 145,627,731 of NC_047035.1, forward strand.
CAAGAAGTTATCCATGCATTGAAACTTGGAAAAACTTTGACCAAGACTCAAATCTTATGAGACGTCAGAATTCAACTTTCAGAGAACCATCTTAAAAGTAATAAATGTAGAAATGTCTTTTATCAAAGCTGAAATCTTACTGTGTATAAGAGTGTTCATATTGGAGACAAGGCTTACAGATGTAGTGAATACGGTAAAGTTTTTAACCAGTCTTCAAAACTTACTCAACATCAGAGAATAGAGAGGAGCATTACAAGTGCAATAAATGTGGGAAGGGCTTTAAGCAGTCATTAAATCTAAGAAGACATAAGAAAATCCATACTGAAGGGGAATCTTACAAATGGAAAGAATGTGGTAAAGACTGTAAATTGTGTTCAAACCTTAAACATCAGATAATTCATCCTGGGGAGAAACCATACAAATGTAAAGAACATGGCGAAGCCTTTACCCAGGGCTCAAATCTTAAGCAGCATCAGAGCTCTTATATTGGAGAGAAACCTTACAAATGCACAGAATGTGGCAAGGCTTTTAAAAGGCATTCAAAACTTTCTGAACATCAGAGAACTTATATTGGGGAGAAACCACAGGACTGTAAAGATTGTGGCAAAGCATTTACCCAGGGCGCAAATCTTAAGCAGCATCAGATGCAGCAGAAAAGCCTTACAAATGTACAGAATGTAGCAAAGCCTTTAAAAGGCATATGCACAGTTTACTCAGCATCACAGATTTCACACTGGGGAAAAACCATACAAATGTAAAAAATGTGGCAGACCTTTCTTTAATCAGCGTTCGTGTCTTACTCAGCATCAGAGATCTCATACTGGAGAGAAACCTCCCAAGTGTAGCCAATATAACAAAGCCTTTAACTGGCTCTCGAAACTTTCTAGACATCAGAAAATAGGTACTAGGGAAAATCGTACAAATGTGGAGAATGGGACAAAGCCTTTAACCAGAGTTGTCACCTTGCTCGACATCAGAGTCCATGGTGGAGAGAAACCCTGCAAATGTAATAAGTGATGAAAGATGTTTGTCTTAAATACATACTTTAGGAAACACCTGAGAGTTCATAATGGAAAGAAATTTGAATGACAAAAAAAAATTAAGTCATCAAAAATAAATACTAATCCAATGCCAGAATACATAGTAGAACCATTCAATCAATACCGCTTTTCTGGCATTACTCTAAATCAGAATATCGTAGAAAATAATCTAAAGACAAAACACTTATAGAATTTATTTGTTGGTATTGATTACGGGATAAAGGGGATGGATGTTTGGACAAGTAAATCATTATCAATACCTTTATTTATATCAGCACTACTTGAGATTATTTGAAAACAAAAGTTAATACAATTCAACTCTCAAATGACTACATGTTATGCTTTTCTTTCTAGTGTGAATATATACTTATTTTTTTTTAATAGATCTTTATTGGAGTACAGTTGCTTCACAATACTGTGTTAGTTTCTGTTTTACACCAAAGTGAACCAGCCATATACAGACATATGTCCCCATATCCCCTCCCTCCTGAGCCTCTCTCCCATCCTACCTATCCCACCCCTCTAGGTCATCACAAAGCACCAAGCTGATCTCCCTGTGCTATGCTGCTGCTTCCCACTAGCTAACTATTACGTTCGGTAGTGTATATATGTCGACGCTAGTCTCACTTCGCCCCAGCTTCCCCCTTTCACCCCGTGTCCTCAAGTCCATTCTCTATGTCTACATCTCTATTCCTGCCCTGCAACTACGTTCATCAGTACCTTTTTTTTTTTTTGCAGTACGCGGGCCTCGCACTGTTGTGGCCTCTCCCGTTGCAGAGCACAGGCTCCGGACGTGCAGGCTCAGTGGCCATGGCTCACGGGCCGAGCCGCTCTGCGGCATGTAGGATCTTCCCGGACCAGGGCATGAACCCGTGTCCCCTGCATTAGCAGGCGGACTCTCAACCACTGCGCCACCAGGGAAGCTCTGTTTCTAGGTTTTTTGATAATAGCCATCCGGACCGGTGTGAGGTGATACCTCATTGTAGTTTTGATTTGCATTTCTCTAATAATTAGTGATGTTGAGCATCTTATCATGTGCCTCTTGATCATCTGTATGTCTTCCTTGGTGAAATGTCTATTTAGGTCTTCTGCCCATTTTTTTTTTTTTTTTTTTTTTTTTTTTTGCGGTACGCGTGCCACTCACTGTTGTGGCCTCTCCCGTTGTGGAGCACAGGCTCCGAACGCGCAGGCTCAGAGGCCATGGCTCACAGACCCAGCCGCTCCGCGGCACGTGGGATCCTCCCGGACTGGGGCATGAACCCGTGTTCCCTGAATTAGCAGGCGGACTCTCAACCACTGCGCCACCAGGGAAGCCCTTCTGCCCATTTTTTAATTGGATTGTTTGTTTTTTTGATATTGAGCTCCATGAGCTGTTTGTATATTTTGGAAATTAATCCTTTGTCTGTTGTTTCATTTGCAAATATTTTCTCCCATTCGGAGGGTTGTCTTTTTGTCTTGTTTATGGTTTCCTTTGCTGTGCAAAAGCTTTTAAGTTTAATTAAGTCCCATTTGTTTGTTTTTGTTTTTATTTCTGTTACTCTAGGAGGTGAGTCAAAAAAAAGATCTTGCTGTGGTTTATGTCGGTGTGTTTCCTATGTTTTCCTCTAAGAGTTTTATAGTGTCTGGTCTTACATTTAGGTCTTTAATCCATTTGGAGTTTATTTTTGTGTATGGTGTTAGGTGGTGTTCTAATTTCATTCTTTTACATGTAGCTGTCCCGTTTTCCCAGGACCACTTATTGAAGAAGCTGTCCTTTCTCCATTGTATGTTCTTGCCTCCCTTGTCGTAAATTAGGTGGCCATATGTGTGTGGGTTTATCTCTGGGCATTCTATCCTGTACCATTGATCTATATTTCTGTTTTTGTACCAGTACCATATTATCTTGATTACTGTAGCTTTGTGGTATAGTTTGTAGTCAGGGAGCCTAATTCCTCCAACTCCTTTTGCCTTTCTCCAGATTGCTTTGCCTATTCGGGGTCTTTTATGTTTCCATACGAATTGTAAAATTTTTTTGTTCTCATTCTGTGAAAAATGCCATTGGTAGTTTGATAGGGATTGCATTGAATCTGTAGATTGCTTTGGGTAGTATAGTCATTTTCACAATATTGATTCTTCCAATCCAAGAACATGGTATATTTCTCCAACTGTTTATGTCATCTTTGATTTCTTTCATCAGTGTTTTCTAGGTTTCTGAGTACAGGTCTCTCACCTCCTTAGGCAGGTTTATTCCTAGGTATTTTATTCTTTTTATTGTGATGGTAAATGGGATTGTTTCCTTAATTTCTCTTTCTGATTTTTTGTTATTGATGTATAGGAATGCCAGAGATTTCTGTGCATTAATTTTGTATCCTGAAACCTTACCAAATTCATTGATTAGTTCCAGTAGTCTTCAGGTGGCATCTTTAGGATTTTCTATGTATAGTATTATGTCATCTGCCAACAGTGACAGTTTTACTTCTTCTTTTCAAATTTGTATTCCCTTTATTTTTTTTTTCTTCTCTGATTGCTGTGGCTAGGACTTCCAAAACTATGTTGAATAAGAGTGGTGAGAGTGGACATCCTTGTCTTATTCCTGACCTAAGTGGAAATGCTTTCAGTTTTTCACCATTGAGTATGATACCTGCTGTGTTTTTGTCGTATATGGCCTTTATTATGTTGAGGTTGTTTCCCTCTATGCCCATTTTCTGGAGAGGTTTTATCATAAATGGGTGTTGAATTTTGTCACAAGCTTTTTCTGCATCTATTGAGAGGATCATATGGTTTTTATTCCTTAATTTGTTAATGTGGTGTATCACATTGATTGATTTGCATATATTGAAGAATCCTTGCATACCTGGGATGAATCCCACTTGATCATGGTTTATGATCCTTTAATGTGTTGTTGGATTCTATTTGCTCGTATTCTGTTCAGGAATTTTGCATCTATGTTCATCAGTGATATTGGTCTATAATTTTCTTTTCTTGTGATATCTTTTTCTGGTTTTGGTATCAGGGTGATGGTGGCTTCGTAGAATGAATTTGGGAGTGTTTCTCCCTATGCAATTTTTGGAAGAGTTTGAGAAGGATAGGTGTTAGCTCTTCTCTAAATGTTTGATGGAATTCTCCTGGGAAACCCTCTGGTCCTGGACTGTTGTTTGTTGGAAGATTTTTGTCTTTTTTATAAATTTATTTTATTTTTGGCTGCATTGGGTCTTTGTTGCTCTGTGCAGGCTTTCTCTATTTGCAGTGAGTGGGGGCTACTCTTCATTGCAGTGCACGGGCTTCTCATTGCAGTGGCTTCTCTTATTGGGAAGCACGGGCTCTAGGCGTGCAGGCTTCAGTAGTTGTGGTGCACAGGCTCGGTATTTGTGGCTCACGGGCTCTAGAGTGTGGGCTCAGTGCACAGGCTTAGTTGTTCTGTGGCATGTGGGATCTTCCCAGACCAGGGCTTGAACCCATGTCCCCTGCATTGGCAGGCAGATTCTTAACCACTGCACCACCAGGAAAGCCTGGAAGATTTTTAATTACAGTTTCAATTTCATTGCTTGTGATAGGTCTGTTTATATTTCCTAATTCTTCCTGTTTCAGTCTTGGAAAATTGTACTTTCGAAGAATTTGTCCACTTCCTTGTGGTTGTCCGTTTTACTGGATATAGTTTTTTGTAGTAGTCTCATAATCCTTTGTATATCTGTGGTGTCAGTTGTGATTTCTCCTTTTTCATTTCTAATTTTATTGATTTGCGTCCTCTCCCTTTTTTTCTTGATGAGTCTGGCTAAGGGTTTATCAATTTTGTTTATCTTCTCAAAGAACCATCTTTTAGTTTTATTGATCTTTACTATTGTTTTCTTCATTTCTATTTCATTTATTTCTGCTCTGTTCTTTATGATTTCTTTTCTTTTACTGACTTCTTTGGGTTTTCTTTGTTCTTCTTTCTCTGGTTGTTTTAAGTGTAGGGTTAGATTGTTTATTTGAGATTTTTCTAGTTTCTTGAGGTGAGATTGAATTGCTATAAACTTCCCTCTTACAACTGCTTTTGCTGTGTCCCATAGGTTTGGGGTCGTTATGTTTTCATTGTCATTTGTTTCTATGTATTTTTTTAATTTCTTCTTTGATTTCTTCAGTGATCTCTGCGTTATTTAGTAGTGCACTGTTTAGCCTCCATGTATTTGTGTTTTTTTACAGTTTTTTTCCTGTAATTGATTTCCAGTCTCATAGCATTGTGTTCAGAAATGATGCTTGATACGATTTCAATTTTCTTAAGTATTCCACGGCCTGATTTGTGACCCAAGATGTGGTCTATCCTGGAGAATGTTCTGTGTGCACTTGAGAAGAAAGTGTATTCTACCACTTTTGGGTGGAATATTCTATAAATATCAATTAAATCTATCTGGTCTATTGTGTCACTTAAAGCTTGTGTTTCCTTATTTATTTTCTGTTTGGATGATCTGTCCATTGATGTAAGTGGCATGTTAAAGTCCCCTACTATTGTTGTGTTACTGTCGATTTTTCCTTTCATGGTTAGCATTTGCCTAATGTATTGAGGTGCTCCTATGTTGGGTGCATAAACATTTATAATTGTTAAATCTTCTTCTTAGATTGACCCTTTGGTCATTACGTAGTGTCCTTTGTCTCTTGTAATAATCTTTATTTTAAAGTCTGTTTTACTGGATACGAATATTGCTACTCCAGCTTTCTTTTGATTTCCATTTGCATGGAATATCTTTTTCCATCCCCTCACCTTCAGTCTGTATGTGCCCCTAGGTCTGAAGTGGGTCTTTTGTAGAAAGCATATATATGGGTCTTGTTTTTGTATCCATTCAGCCAGTCTGTGTCTTTTGGTGCATTTAATCCATTTACATTTAAGGTTATTATTGATATGTATGTTCCTATTACCATTTTCTTAATTGTTTTGGGTTTGTTTTTGTAGGTCTTTCTCTTCTCTTGTGTTTCCCACCTGGAGAAGTTTCTTTAGCATTTGTTGTAAAGCTGGTTTGGTGGTGCTGAATTTTCTTAGCTTTTGCTTGTCTGAAAAGCTTTTGATTTCTCCGTCAAATATGAAGGAGATCCTTGCTGGGTAGAGTAATCTTGTTTGTAGGTTTTCCTCTTTCATCACTTTTAATATATCCTGCCACTCCCTTCTGGCCTGCAGAGTTACTGCTGAAAAATCAGCTGATAACCTTATGGGGGTTCCTTTATATGTTATTTTTTGTTTTTCCCTTGCTGCTTTTAATATTTTTTCTTTGAATTTAATTTTTGTTAGTTTTATTAATATATGTCCTGTTGTATTTTTCCTCGGGTTTATCCTGTATGGGACTCTCTGTGTTTCCTAGACTTGGGTGACTATTTCCTTTCCCATGTTAGGGAAGTTTTCGAGTATAATCTCTTCAAATATCTTCTCAGACCCTTTCTTTTTCTCTTCTTCCTCTGGGACCCCTATAATTTGAACGTTGGTGCGTTTAGTCTTGTCCCAGAGGTCTCTGAGATTGTCTTCAATTCTTTTCATTCTTTTTTCTTTATTCTGCTCCTCAGCAGTTATTTCCACCATTTTGTCTTCCAGCTCACTTTTTCATTCTTCTGGCTCAGTTATTCTGCTATTGATTCCTTCTAGTGTATTTTTCATTTCAGTTATTGTGTTGTTCATCTCCATTTGTTTGTTCTTTAGTTCTAGATCTTTGTTAAAAAATTCTTGTGTTTTCTCAATCTGTGCCTCCATTGTATTTCTGAGATTCTGGATCATCTTTACTATCATTACTCTGAATTCTTTCTCAGGTAGATTGCCTGTTTCCTCTTAATTTATTTGGTCTTGTAGGTTTTTACCTTGCTCCTTCACCTGGAACATATTTCTTTGCTATCTGATTTTTTTTTTTTTTTTATGAGTGGCATTGTGTTCCTGTCTTACTGGTTTTTTGGCCTGAGGCTTCCAACACTGGAGTTTGTAGGCTGTTGGGTAGAGCTGGGCCTTGGTACTGAGATGAGGACCTCTGTGAGACCTCACTCTTGATGAATATTCCCTGGCGTCTGAGGTTCTCTGTTAGTCCAGTGGTTCCGACACAGAGCTCCCACAACAGGAGCTTTGGCCCAACCCCCAGCTCGTGAACCAATATCCCACAAGCTGTGTGGGGTGGCAAAAAAAAAAAGAGAACAATAACAAAATAAAAAATAAAATTAGAACAGATATGTTAGAAAAAATATAAAAATTAAAATACAGATGAATCAACATCCGTAAGGTACAACAGTTCCACAATAGCAAGAAAGAGGAGGGAAAAGAAAAAAAAAAAAATGGGGAGCTTCCCTGGTGGCGCAGTGGTTGAGAGTCCGCCTGCCGATGTAGGGGACACGGGTTTGTTCCCGGGTCCGGGAAGATCCCACATGCCGCGGAGCGGCTGGGCCCGTGAGCCATGGCCGCTGAGCCTGCGCGTCCGGAGCCTGTGCTCCGCAACGGGAGAGGCCACAGCAGTGAGAGGCCCACATACCGCAAAAAAAAAAAAAAAAAGGGGGGTTAAAATGGGCTGTGGAGGGTGGGGCCTAAGCAAGGGCGAGGTTTGGGCAGTGGGCAAGGCCTTTGCTTAGGACCCACAGGGCTGGAAAAGGCTTTGGGGGCTGTGAGGGGTGAGGCTTAGGCTCAAGGAACAGAAGGGGCGCAGGCGTGCCCCCCACCTCTGGTCTCACGGGTGGGGGATCTCAACCGGGAGCCCAGCAGGCTTCCTGGGCTCGAGCGGGTCGGGCAAATGCCCTCCTCTCCTGTCCTGCTCCTCCTGTCCCGGAGGGCCCCTCCCACCTGCCTCTCCGGATTTCCCTGGCCTCCCTCCTATGCCCCCAGGACCCACACGGCCTGGAGGGTCTTTGGAGAGCAGGGGACCGGCCTGGGAGCTCAGCAGGCTCCCCAGGCCAAGTGGGCCAGGCGATCTCCCTTTTCTCCTCTCCTGCTCCTCCCAGAGGGCCCCTCCTGCCTACCTCTCCTAATCTTCCCAGCCTCAGAGATGCTGATCCTGTCTGGCCTCCACTTCTTCTCCCCTCTCTGTCCCCCTACATCCTACCGGTTCACTTGGGGGTTCTCCCATCTCCTTGGGCGTCAGGGTCCCCCACCAGCAGCCGGCAGGCGCCCCAGTTGTGGGGAGACGCTAACTCGGTGTCTTCCCACACCACCATCTTGACTCCATCCTCTACACTCACGTTTTTGATTGTTGATGCCTCCGAGGTAAGAGAAGTCCTTCTATATTAGGTGGCAATCGTTTATTTTTACTACCATGTGTGTTTAAAGACCCTGTAATGTAAAATGTACAATGAAAATCTAAATGGACATGATGTTTGTCATTGATTTAAATCATTCCTGTAGATCCCCGTTAGTTAAGTGTTCGGGGAATCATTCTTTGTATTAAAGACAGACCACTCTAAGTTTTAAATAGTTTTGCCAATTGCTTTTTGGGATAAAAAGATGGCAGTTCATTAAAATCCTGATAAACATTCACTGAATCAATAGATAGAAGTCATGAATATTAGTTGGCATGGTTTTTTTTTTTTTGGTTTTGGGGTTTTTTTTTGCGGTACGCGGGCATCTCACTGCTGTGGCCTCTCCCGTTGCGGAGCACAGGCTCCGGACGCGCAGGCTCAGCGGCCATGGCTCACGGGCCCAGCCGCTCCGCGGCGTGTGGGATCTTCCCGGACCGGGGCACGAACCCGTGTCCCCTGCATCGGCAGGCGGACTCTTAACGCCTGGGAAGCCCTAGTTGGCATGTTTGAAATAAACACATCTTCATCCATATCCAGAAAAGCATAGGTAAACCTTGTATTAGAGATTATAAAATTCGTGTACATCCATGTTTACTAAATAATTAGCCTCCCTTTTGTAAACCATCCAAATCATAATTCTCAGATCATTCTACCAGGAGAAGAAAAATGCTTCTGAATGTCTGTAATCTGTATTTTGATAGAGAATCATAGGTGGATTGTTAAAGGTTTATTTAGGCTCTATGTGAACTTGTATGTTAATTAACAAAACTGAATGGTTTTTAGTATGTTAAACTTGATGTGTAATGAATGAAAATCAACTTCTCCCACATTATTTAAGCATTATTTTGGGTAACAAATAACCACAAAAAACTATCTGAGAACAGACTGGGGTGACATCTGTAGTAATCCCTTTCCTGTTGGCCTTAAAGCTCAAATAATTTGAGATTGTATTTTTCATAATTTCTATATTGTATTTTTCCTCCTTTTTGTAACTACTGGCACATTGTGGTGGTTATAATAAGGATAATACAGGAGGATTGTTGAGAGCTGCCGAAGCTACTGCCTAATACTGCTTCCTCAGCAATTTTGTGTAGCCAGGCAGCCTCCAGGTGCCTTGAACTGACACCAGCCATTCGTATGAGCACGTGCACTAGAAAGAAGGATACAAACTCACACGCAAATGCAAGTTCTTGCTGTGTCTTCCCCAGTAGCCCTTGTGATCAGCAGTCTTCCAGAAACCCTGGTCCCTCCTCTCAAGTATCCTTTCAGTAAGACCCTCAGAGCTTATGAAAATCCTGCTCAGTTGGTTTTAATACAACAATACACACTTAACCCTGGAAACCGTAAGAATTTCACCCATTGTCATAAAGGCATGAGCCCAACTACTGTGACGCTCTCTGCCTGCATCTTGCCTTGGCCTCCATGAGTGAGCCTTCAAGGTTTGCTATTAATTATTACAGGACCTGTGAGTAATAAACTCATTTGCTTCAATTTCCCTTCTGGTCTTTTACTAAACCTGGATTCACCGCGCATTACTGAGAGCTTTATTTTTTTAAATGTTAATTTAGCAAAGTCACAAGTATAATGAAAATCCATACTTTGAGCCAATATTTTAAATTTTGACACTATATTTTTCTTTGCACACGTTTCTTTGCTCAGCAGATGGAACACAAACTTTTTCATGATTTTGATATACAGGGAATGCAATATGTAAATATATGGAGATATATTTAGGAGTAAGAAAACTAAGAAGGAAGAGTGTGTGTGTACACATAGTATTAGAAAGAATTTAGAAATAATGGATCATAACTGGTAATTTCAAAATTGTGGATGAATTACAAACTCGACACAGATATGTAATATAAATCTATTTTGTCTGCTTTACATTGAATTCATTTATTTCCATATGTCACAAGTCATGATTGAGATGCTCTCAAACCATCTTGTTTACTTGCCTGTTTATCATGAAAAATCTAGTTTATGATTTTATTTTCAAAAATTCGTAAACAATTGCTTTCATGATATGCTGAGACATTTTAAGGATGGTTTTCATTAAATTTAATGGTGTTCAGAAATTAATTTAAAGATGAGAATAACTCCCCAATGAGCATATGAAGTTGATTTTGTTTAATTAATACATTATTACTTCTTAACTGGAGAGGAACACTAAAATGACTTTTCTTCAGTTATTGTTTCTTCCACTTCTTATAAGTAACATTATCAAAGTTATTCATTTTAGTGTGACAGATCAGGTGAAAACCTGGAGACTTCATGAGTTATGGGATTGTTTAGGCATGTGCGTGAGGTGAACAAACACACCTGATGGTGATGGGTGTTTAATAGATATTGTAAAATTAGAAAAATATTCTAATTTGAGTGAGACAGAAAATGTGCAAAAGAAAGAACTGCATGAATCCTGCATGTGGAGAGAGGAGACCTGTTCTCTTGTTGCACAACTGACCCTCAGAGTTTAGGAGAAAAATCTACTTGTTTCGTTTCCTGATTATTTCCAGGTTTTTAAAAAATTTAACCTTGTTGTCATCCTTGCTAACCATGAGTCCCAGTCATTGTCCTTCCTTGCCTTCATTATGGACACAGAGTTCTCACTGCTTTCCTCACCCCCAGTCATCCATGCAGGGCCTGGTAGTTTCTGATGTGTACTTTCAATTTTTTCTAAAGCAATGAGAAACTTAAGTGATGAATTTGAGGTCACTTATAAGATTCAAGTGCAACGTTGCGATCACTTAATTGTGGTCAGAGTGGAGCAGCTTCAGTGGACCAGGAAGACCTGGTCCTGGACCTGGACCTGGAAGCTTCCAGGACTCAGAAAGTTAGCTCTAGGAGACGTGTGAAGACTGAGCTCTGCTCAGTACTCTGTAACAACCTAAACGGGAAAAGAATCTGAAAAAGAATAGATACATGTATATGTTATAACTGAATCACTTTGCTGTATACCCAAAACTAACACATTGTTAATCAATTATACTCCAATATAAAATAAAAATTAGAAAATAAAAAATAGACACATAAGACTTGCTGAAAGTACATATGGGGAGTTCTTTCAAAATGTAGGGAGGCAAGCACAAGGGGGCTCTCTTTAATTCTCCAAGGTCCTAGGCAACTGGTGGTGGTGTGCAAATGACAGAGATGGAGACTTGCCAAATGTGCTGGATTCCTGAGAATACAGGAAATCAGATACTGTCCTCTTTATTTAAAATATTTCCTGGGAAGTACTGAGGACTGGATGCTGTTAGTAGAGATTATTACATTTTCCCAGGCTCAGATCAGTGGCAGTTGGTTGGAGAGGGGTGTGGAGTGAAAAACTTTGTTAACATAGCTTTAAAATGTCCTGTGGCAGACTAGATGTGGAGATGAGGAAGGATTCTGGACACTGTGATAGGCAGGTCAGCACGGCATGTGCTGTGGTTTTACAGAAACCTAAGTGCCAGGTATATACCTGCAACATAAATTATATCTCCTTTAAATGAGTGACCTTCCAGGGAAGCTGACCTGCAGATGTCAGGGACCCTTCTCACTTCCTCTCAACAGAGTGATGGTCTTATGATGAGTTCTGGGTTCTGTACCAAGCGTCACTTAGTTGGGTGAGAAGTTCACCATAAGAGGCAGTGAGCATTTCTTTTTCAAACAGTTTATTTAGTTTTTAAGCTAGAAGTTCTCAAGGTTTTCACAGCCCATTTTTTCTTTTAACGCATCTTGATTGGAGCGGAAGGACAATATTTTCAGTTGTGGTAATTGATACAATGGAGTTGGTATCAGGTTATGCTCATGTTTAACATTGGTATAAATGAAATATAAGAATCTGTGTTTTTCTGTAACTGGTAGTTTGTTTTCAGTTATACCAAGAACAGACTAATGCATATGTATAGAAAAGAAGATGTATACTTGGTGCTGTGTACACAGGGAATAGGTAGATGTTCAATGGCTGCGAAAACAAAAGGGACCTTTTTTTCACTTCTTCTCTCTGACATGGTTTACATGCAGTGTTGTGCATGTTTTTGTTCTCTCATAACCCCAGTATGTATGGTTGCCACACTGTCAAGCATCAAACCATGTTCCATGCAACAAGAAGGAAGCTGTGTGAATCTGATAGGACATAGGGGTTTTGATTTGAAGCCACTCCTTTTTGATTTGGGGAACAACATCCCCCCCTGCCCTTCTCGCCCCGTATCATTGTTCAGAATTCTATCAAGTGACCACTCTAAGGAAATACGTGTTCTGTAGCACAGGGAACACATGAGAAGATATTTGTGAATGGCTGATGTTACTTGCACTCTTTCACAGAGCCTGACACAAAGGATATTACAGATGGTTAAATGTTTGAATTCAGGATTGTGTGGCCAGTGCAAAAAGGAGGGGTGTGTAGGGGACTTTGGCTTCATTTGGGCCAATTACCTTTCTCTGTTGTGAGTTCTGATGTCACCCCTTGAAGGACCATCAACTGTCAGGAGAGGTTATGATGATATTGATGATGATGACAATGATTTGTATGTCTTTGAACTTAAGAATAAAATAGTTTCTAGTATAATTGTCCCAGAAAATTGTGTTTATGTTAAATTGCTTTTATTTCACTATATAAAATAGGCAGGGAAGTGACTAAATGGGTTCAAATAGTGTGACTCTGGAGGTTAAGTTTCTGTTGGTCAGGCTTAGGGAAGGACGGTGAGGGAATGCCCCGGAGAGCCGGCGAGAGCAGTGCAGGGAGCCAGCTTCTTCCTCAGCCCCGCCCAGATCTGCCCCCTCAGGAGGCTGCATCCAGGTCTATCCTCACGCTGGGTCCTCCCCTCGCTGCACAGGTTACAGGAGATCAGAGTTTGGTTGGCTGTTCCTCCCACACTTCAGTGGCAGATGCTCCCATTTTGCTGAAACCCAAAAGCAGATATGTGAGAGCAAAGACCTGTATGTTTTGGAGTCTTAATTTCTCATTAAATCCTGCATTTCAAGAGCCATCCCATCCAGTACCCTGCTTTCCATTCCTGCAGATCCAGTATTTGCTCAAGTTCAAAAATGTAAATAAACATGTATGTTGTGAAATGATTTCCACATTCAAGCTAATTAACCTGTCATCTCACTTATTTGCATTTTTTTCCGAGAACACTTCAAATACACTCTCTTAGCAAAAGTATAATATACCCCATAACTAACTGTTTCACCAGGCCGTACTTAGATCTCTACAATTCATTCACCCTGCCTAAGCAAATTTTTATACCATGTGACCAACATCCCCTGTCTCCCCACAGCAAGTTCCTGACAATCAAATTTCTGCTCTGTTTTATGAGTTGCACTTTAGTAGTTTCCACATATAATTGAGGTAATACAGTATTTTCCTTTCTGTGTTGCCTTATTCCACTTAGCATCATGTCCTTCAGGTTCATTCATGTTGTCCCAAATGGAAGGATGTTCTTTTTTTAAGGCTGAACCATACATCACATTTTCTTTATGTAATTATGCTAGTCACCAGGGGAACAATAGTGAGATGCCACCTCAAATTTCTAGATGCCTAAAATTAATTAATTAAAAAAAAACGAAAACAGGGCTTCCCTGGTGGCGCAGTGGTTGAGGGTCCGCCTGCCGATGCAGGGCACATGGGTTTGTGCCCCGGTCTGGGAAGATCCCACATGCTGCAGAGCGGCTGGGCCCATGAGCCATGGCCGCTGAGCCTGCGCGTCTGGAGCCTGTGCTCCGCAATGGGAGAGGCCACAGCGGGGAGAGGCCCGCGTACAGCAAAAAAAAACTGGTTACATCAAATTTTAGTGAGAACAAAGAGGAACTAAAATACCCGGTATAGGGGCTTCCCTGGTGGCGCAGTGGTTGAGAATCTGCCTGTCAATGTAGGGTATACGCGTTCGAGCCCTGGTCTGGGCAGATCCCACATGCCGCGGAGCAACTAGGCCCGTGAGCCACAGCTACTGAGCCTGCGCGTCTGGAGCTTGTACTGCGCAACACGAGAGGCCGCGATAGTGAGAGGCCCGCCCACCGCGATGAAGAGTGGCCCCTGCGCGCTGCAACTAGAGAAAGCCCTAGCACAGAAACGAAGACCCAACACAGCCAAAAGTAAAATAAATAAATTAAAATTACCCTGTATTGCTGATGGGGGTATAAAAAAATACATCCAGTTAGGAAAACTGATTGGCTTTTACTTATAAACGTAAAACTATACGTAAAATTTTATCTACCCTATCAGAAAAAAAAGTAAGTAGGACACAATGAAAACTCTCTGAACTTCTAAGATACCCTTCCTTTCTGTATTCCTCCAGCCATCTATAGAGATCTTCTGTTGTATGCAAATACTTTAAAAAATCAATGATAGGGAAACAGAAGAAGAGACAGAAATGTGAATCCCAGTATCTGCATCGTCATGGTTACTATGAGACGCCTAGTGCCCAAATCCCAGGGTATTATGAGGGTTAACTCCAATAATACCTGTGAGGTCCCCAAAACAGTGCACCATAATCTACTTGTAAACACATAGTAGATGCTCCATAATCGTTGCACTAATGACTATATACATGTTGTCGTTTTCCAGATAGAGACTTACTCAGAGGTTACAGCCTTTATCGGCCTTGCGTAAACTTTAAAGTGCCAGCAAAACTTGTGGTCCTTCAAGATGGTGATGGTGGTCGTTAGTGGAACCAACAGTAGTCGTGTTGAGATAAGCTGGTTGGTACAAGGGGCTGAGGTGTGGTGTGCCTGCTTTCTCTAGTGTAAGGACACTAAAAATGGGTCTCGGAGAGTAGCATCAGCTCAAGGAAGAAACCTGATAAAGATGCAATCCATGGGCCGCACTCCAAACCTGCAGAATCACAATTTCTTCAATGGGTGCTGGAAAGCTTTGTATCATAGGAAAGTTTGAGACGCAAGATTTACATAAGTGCTTATCACTCTAGGCTTACAATAAAGATGACATGGTGAGTTTTAATAAGTACTATCACCTGTGACCTCCCTCACAGGTTCTGGGTGGGGGTGGTTTTTTAAATGAAGTAGAGTTGGTTGAGAGTCCGCCTGCCGATGCAGGGGACACGGGTTCATGCCCGGGTCAGGGAAGATCCCACATGCCGCGGAGCAGCTGGGCCCGTGAGCCATGGCCAGTGAGCCTGCGCGTCCGGAGCCTGTGCTCCGCAACAGGAGAGGCCACGACAGTGAGAGGCCCATGTACTGCAAAAATTAAATAAATAAATAAAATAAAATATTGTGTTTGATTCAGGTGTGCAACATAGTTTCAGGTGAACATAATTTATATAGATTACAAATAACTTTGTTTTGATTAGGTGCTCCAGGCAATTACAGGGTGAAACCAGGGTTAATCAAGGTGGCTGTCAGGTGTATTTGTGGTGTGAGAGTTGAGTCCAGCCTTTGGTTCAAGGAAAGGTAATAGAATCTGTGTGGGCACGTCAGGTCCTTGCAACCCACGTGCGCCATTGCTATAGAATTAGTTGTTGACTGTGGGACAGGCGGGCCTGTGAAAACAGGGCAGGAGAAAACACGTTTTGCTTTCCCTGGAGGAGCTCATTTTTTTCTGAATCTGTCACGTGACCTTTTCTGCATTTCAAGGTCCTTCCGCCTCTGACTGGGGGCGTAGCATGTGAAGGGGCTGTGCTGATGCCTTCAAAGAGGTACAGGTGTGATTTCTCTCCACAGTATCGCCTGAGAAAGAAACCTCAAAATGGAGGGGGAAGAGGAAGCAAGAGCAGGTTCTCAAGTAAGTATTGTGACCCAGGTCAGCGGCTGTGTCACCTTTTTTTGCTGAAATACCAAGTATTTAGAACTTGCAAACATTTACTTCTGTAGCTCTGGTAGTCCTAACAAATTTGTCTTCGATACTTTTCTGTCTTTCCTAATGACAGCCATGGGTAAGTCTTCCGGATATTCCTCTCTTATATCCCAGAGACTTCTTTCTGTTTTCTCCATCCAAACTCCCTTTACAGCATAAAGAATGCCTACCGTGAATTGCTGACTTGTAAGTGTTGAAAATGTTCTCTTTTTGTCAAATCAGCTTGGGGGATGTGTTGATACACAAGATTCCCACTGAATATGGGGTTGGGTCCTGAGATATCAGTGAGGAAGGAGAATGTGTAATATTTAGGTCCTGCCTGGATCCAGCATCCGTATATGTAGACTAGGATTATGAAAATGCACCAGTAATGCAGATTGATATATGGTCCAGGGTAACTCAAAGTTCTGAAAAAAAACAAAAAAAACCCAGAGCTGTCAGTTGCCTCAAGGAAAGACTTACTTATTTAAAATACACAAGAATACAGGATATCAGAGTTATATGTGGCTTTAAATGTGCTCACCCTGTTCTCATAATTAGATTAATTTTTTTTGTTTGTTTGCTTATTTGCAAAACTATCATAGCAATGATGAGTCCTGCGTGCATGGGGCAGCTGCTATCAATTTGTCCCATTATAGTTGATGCTAATTTTGTTCACTTGGCTCAGGGCCTGTCTGCCGTATTCCTTGACTGAGAAGCTAACAATTTTCCAATTATCATTAATAGGGTCTTGGAGGGATTTACTGAGAGATGTGCATAAACCATTGCATTTAATCTGAAAACTCCCCCTGTCTAGTTCATTTCCCTTTACTTGTAGATTGCTTTGGAATTGTTCTCACCTTTGTTCAGCCTTTTGTTAGTAAATGTTCTGTAAATTCCCTTTCTTTTTTTCTTTTTGCGGTACCCGGGCCTCTCACTGTTGTGGCCTCTCCAGTTGTGGAGCACAGGCTCCGGACGCGCAGGCTCAGCGGCCATGGCTCACGGGCCCAGCTGCTCCGCGGCATGTGGGATCTTCCCGGACCGGGGCACGAACCCGTGTCCCCTGCATCGGCAGGCGGACTCTCAACCACTGCGCCACCAGGGAAGCCCTATATGCCTTATTTTGAATAGAGTAGTATTTGGAGGTAGATTTGAGCATCTGCAGTTTAGAAATACTTCCTAAGTGTCTTAAAGGGGCTGTCAGGAAGTAGTATTTGGTGAAGTAACTTTCTATGACTTACAATGTCCTCTCTTCTCTGTTGAACACAGTATTGGATTGAAAATTGTAGAATTCCCAGGATGAGTCATGTTCCTTTTTTTTAATAAAAAAGGTCTTGCTGTCTCGAAGGGGAACCTGGCCACTTGTTTGAACAGAGAAAAGAACCCCGGGATGTGAGGAAAAGGAGACAACAGTCATACACCCAGGTATGTGGGAATGAATGAAGCAGATAGCACAGGTATGATGTCCAAAGGTGAAGGAGGAAGCTAGGCTTTAAAATGTGGGTTGGGAAGCTCTGCTTCAATGGAAATTATTTTGAGAAGCCCAGGTTTATGTCTCTTGCTGTCACAGAGGTACATCTCCATCTCCTGTGTGAAGGTTTGGGCTAAAGAAAAGGCAAAAAAGCGAAAGGTTGTCAAAAACCCTAGGGGTAACAACATGGGTCAGAGGGAGAACTGGTCTGTGCTACAGATTGTGGTACCAGCTTCCAGCTTGCCTGAACTGTGAACTCTAGGGTGTGGGGCTCGTTGAAATGGGATTCAAGACTGGTGAGCTGGAGCCCCGCCCTGGGGAAGGGAGGAGACTGCGAGTGGAGGTTCTGGCCCTGGGCGGGGCTGGTGTGTGCCACAAGTCCTCTGTGCGCTGCTCAGCAATGAGGTGCGAGACTCAGTGCGGGTGTTGTGGTGTTATTATCAAGGGTGGAGTCTGGTCAGGTGAGGGCATAGCGGTGCTGGTGTGTTGCTGGCGTGAGAGAGTGGGGGCAGGGAGAAGTGGGCAAAGACATCACACTGAGTCCTCAGGCCACGATGCACCTCGGTGAGGCGTTCAGGGACTACGTGAGGAAAAAGCGCAAAAGGAGGTGTGGCTCTATGTGGTGTTAAAGATAAAATGATGCACATTCACAGTTTCAAGAGTTAATTTGAGCATCCTTCTACTCAGTTCCAGTAGCCTCAAATCAAAGGTGGTTAGGAGCACTTTATCTGCAAAAGCTAGGGGAGAGGTTTTTCCAGAGAAGACACCACATCAAAGCAAGGATAATATTTGACTGTATCTTTACCAGTCACCTTGTGTTTGGAAAGCCTAGTTGGCTGTGTGTGATTGGTTGTTCTTAATTTATTTTCTCAGATTAAAGTGCCTTGACTCTGGATTAAGTTTTGTTTGCTTATTGTAGGCTACCAAAGCATGAAAGTCACCTGAACCTAATGGCCTCCTTGTTTAATTACTTTAACACTGGAAACGCAGTGTTATAATGGGACATTATACTTTTCACTCATTCGCACAGTAATTTAGCAATGCTCCACATAGTGTAGAAATGCACAGTCACGTTGGTGCAAAAATTTCATGTCCCAGAACCACCCAAGATAAGCCACATGTGTACAAATCAAAGATCCACGTTCTGTGATCACAAGAGAAAAACACATGCAACTATGCAAATGCATAACCAGGGAGTGTTTCAGTAAATTCATTTTATTCATAATTACCATGGAATATGATGTCGTGTGTTTGGGAATGCAGGAAACCCATTTCTACTGGTGCGACGATATCACCTTCATATGTCATTGGTTAAGGAACGTAATCTGATAGAAAGTTTGATTTGACAATATGTATGTAAATATTCAACCATGTACATAATATTAAGTGTTTGTCTATGTGTGGATGCATATTATACAAATTCAAATATAATTTCAGTTACACATGGAAATGCATAGCAAGGAGGATATACTTGGAACTGATGATGTTATATCTGGAGAGAAAACTTTTATTGCCTTTGGGAATGGTTAATTAATGGGCACTGTTACTTGACTTTTGTTTATATTTTACAATATTTTATAATGTTTATTATTTTATAATTAAATTCATTCCTATGCATAGTACTTTCCTATCACTGCCATCACATATGACCACACATTTAGCAGTTTAAAAAACATTCTTCAGTTCATAAGTTAGAAATCCAGTTGTTTTTGCTGGGCTTTCTGTTTAGGGTCTTCCAAGGTCAAAAATCAGGGTTTCATGAGGCATAGGTTCTTATCTGCAACTTCCAGGGTAAAATCCACTTCCAGGACCATTCAGGTACTAGACAGAATCCATTTCAATCTGTGAGCCCTCTGTGGTGACACTTTGCACCCGATGTCCCTAAAGGAGAGAAGAAATATTGTATCATTGTTTAATATTTTTTTTCTCTAATCCTTTACTGTGTATTCAGTTGAAGGGATCATCACGAGTATTTTATATAAATAAGGTTATTACCTCAAGGTCTCAAATTAGAAACTATTCACAATTAAGTTATGATTTGAATGCAAATCATGGAATTAATGAATAGGAGAAAAAATGAGTGACCTTCAGTCTACCCACTGCAACTACCATCACCCCACCTCCACCCCTCTACTCCATCTTTCTCTATTCCTCTGTGACCTTTATCTCCAGAACTAATTCTTCCCCTTCTAGGCATCTTTGTTGCTCTCCCATGTCCATCCTGTGCACTTTAGACCTCCATTCCCATGAAACCTCTATCCCCTGGATTCCAGAGCTCTCAGCCCAACCCAACTCCCCCTTCTATTGCTCCCAAACCTTTTATCCTTCATATCTTCCTTCTCCCTTGCCCTTTATCCTGCCCTCATTCCAATGACTTCAGCCCATTTCTCATGTCCTGTATGTCCAGTGCCCTCAAATGTTCCAGGCATCAGTATTCACATGTCCTTGGTTTCCTCATGATCCTGCACCCATTTCCTCCAACGCTATAATTCCTGACCCTGCAATTTCCTCTGCAAGTTTTTGGAATAGTTCGAGAGAAATAGGTGTTAACGCTTCTCTAAATGTTTGGTAGAATTCACTTGTGAAGCCCTCTGCTCCTGGACTTCTGTTTGTTGGAAGTTTTTTATTTTTTAATTTTTATTTTACATTGGAGTATAGTTGATTTACAATGTTGTGTTAGTTTCAGGTGTACATCAAAGTGCTTCAGATTAATATATACATATATCTATTCTTTTTTAGATTCTTTTCCTATATAGATTATTACAGAATATTGCATAGAGTTCCCTGTGCTATACAGTAGGTCTTTGTTGATTAGCTATTTTATATATAGTAGTGTGTAAATGTTAATCCCAACCTCCTACTTTATCCCTCTCCCCGACCTTTCTCCTTTGGTAACCATAAGTTTGTTTTTGAAGTCTGTGAATCTGTTTCTGTTTTGTAAATAAGTTCATTCATATCATTAGATTCCACATATAAGTGATATCATATGGTATTTGTCTTTCTCTGTCTGACATACTTCACTTAATATGACAATTTCTAGGTCCATCTGTGTTGCTGCAAATGGTATGATTTCATTCTTTTTTATGGCTGAGTAATATTCCATTGTATATATATATTCCACATCTTCTTTATTCATTCATCTGTCGATGGACACTTAGGTTGCTTCCATGTCTTGACTGTTGTAACAGTGCTTCAGTGGACATTGGGGTGCAGGTATCTTTTCAAATTACACTTTTCTCTGGATATATGTCCAGGAATGGGATTTCTGGATCATATGGTAGCTCTATTTTTAGTTTTTTAAGGAACCTCCATACTGTTCTCCATAGTGGCTGCACCAACTAACATTCCCACCAGCAGTGTAGGAGGGTTCCTTTTTCTCCACACACTCTCTAGCATTTATTGTTTGTAGAGTTTTTGATGATAGCCATTCTGACCAGTGTGAGGTGCTATCTCATTGTACTTTTGATTTGCATTTCTCTAATTAGCAATGTTGAGCATCTTTTCATGACCTTTTTGGCCATCTGTATGTCTTCTTTGGAGAAGTGTCTATTTATATCTCCTGCCCATTTATTGATTGGGTTTTTGTTTTTTTGATATTGAGGTGGATGAGCTGATTGTATATTTTGGAGATTAATCCCTTGTCAGTCACATCATTTGCAAATATTTTCTCCCATTCTGTGTGTTGTCTTTTTGTGTTATTTATGTTTTCCTTTGCTGTGCAGAAGCTTTTTTTTTTTTTTTTTTTGTAGTATGTGGGCCTCTCACTGTTGTGGCCTCTCCCGTTGCGGAGCACAGGCTCCGGACGCGCAGGCTCAGCGGCCATGGCTCACGGGCCCAGCCGCTCCGCAGCATGTGGGATCTTCCCGGACCGGGGCACGAACCCGCGTCCCCTGCATCGGCAGGCGGACTCTCAACCACTGCGCCACCAGGGAAGCCCTGTGCAGAAGCTTTTAAGTTTAATTAGGTCAAATTTGTTTATTTTTGTTTTTATTTTCTTTAGGAGGTGAATTGAAAAAGATATTGCTGCAATTTATGTCAAAGAATATTCTCCCTATGTTTTCTTCTAGGAGTTTTATTGTATTTGGTCTTACATTTAGGTCTTTAATCCATTTTGAGTTTATTTTTGTGTATGGTGTTAGGAACTGTTCTAATTTCATTCTTTTACATGTAGCTGTCCAGTTTTCCCAACCCCACTTATTGAAGAGACTGTCTTTTCTCCATTGTATATTCTTGCCTTCTTTGTCATAGATTCATTGACCATAGGTATGTGGGTTGATTTCTGGGCCTTCTATCCTGTTCCATTGATCTATAAGTCTGTCTTTGTGCCCGTACCATATTGTTTTGATTAATGTAGCTTTATTGTATACTCTGAAGTGAGGGAACCTGATTCCGCCAGCTCCATTTTTCTTTCTCAGGATTGCTTTATCTGTTCTGGATCTTTTGTATTTCCATACAAATTTAAGATTTTTTGTTCTAGATCTGCAAAAAATGCCATTGGTAATTTGATAGGGCTTGTAATGAGTCTGTAGATTGCCTTGGGCAGTATAGTCATTTTGACAGTATTGATTCTTCCAATCCAAGAACATGGTATCTTTCCATCTGTTTGTGTAATCTTCCATTTCTTTCCTCAGCATCTTATAGTTTTCAGAATACAGGTCTTTTGCCTCCTTAGGTAAGTTTATTCCTAAGTATTTTTTTTTTTGATGCAATGGTAAAAGGGATTTTTTCCTTAATTTCTCTTTCCAACCTTCTGTTGTTAGTGTATAGAAATGCAACAGATATCTATGTATTAATTCTGTATTCTCCAACTTTACCGAATTCATTAATGAACTCTAGTAGTTTTCTGGTAGCATCTTTAGGGTTTTCTATGTATAGTTCATGTCATCTTCAAACACTGAAAGTTTTACTTCTTCTTTTCCAGTTGGGATTCCTTTTATTTCTTTTTCTTCTCTGATTGCTGTGGCTAGGAATTCCAAAACTATGTTGAATAAAAGTGGCAAGAGTGGACATCCTTGTCTTGTTCCTGATCTTAGAAGAAATGCCTTCAGCTTTTCACCATTGAGTATGATGTTAGCTGTGGGTTTGTCATATAAGACCTTTATAACGTTGAGGTATGCTCCCTCTATCCCCACTTTCTAGAGTTTTTTATATTTTATTTATTTTTGGCTGTGTTGGGTCTTCGTTGCTGCGTGCAGGCTTTCTCTAGTTGCAGCGAGCAGGGGCTACTCTTCATTGTGGTGTGCGGGCTTCTCATTGTGGTGGCTTCTCTTGTTGCGGAGCACGGCCTCTAGGCATGTGGGCTTCAATAGTTGTGGCACGTGGGCTCAGCAGTTGTGGTGCATGGGCTTAGTTGCTCCATGGCATGTAGGGTCTTCCCGGACCAGAGCTCTAACCCATGTCCCCTGCGTTGGCAGGCAGATTCTTAACCACTGTACCACCAGGGAAGTACCCTCTAGAGAGTTTTTGTCATAAATGGATGTTGAATTTTATGAACAAAAAGCTATATGTGCATCTTTTGAGATTATCATATGATTTTTATTCAATTTGTTAGTGTGGTGTATCACACTGATTGATTTGATATATTGACAAATCTTTGCATCCCTGGGGTAAATCCCACTTGATCATGGTATATGATACTTTTCATGCATTGTTGGATTTGGTTCGCTAGTATTTTGTTGAGGATTTTTGCATCTACGTTTGTCAGTGATATTGGCCTGTAATTTCCTTTATTGGGGTATCTTTGTTTGGTTTTAGTATCAGGGTGATGGTGGCCTTGTAGAATGACTTTGGAAGGCTTCCTTCCTCTGCAATTTTTTCAAATAGTTTCAGAAGGATAGGTGTTATCTCTTCTCTAAATGTTTGATAGAATTTGCCCACGAAGCCATCTGATCCTGGACTTCTGTTGTTAGGAGTTTTTTTTAATCACACTTTCAATTTCAGTACTTGTAATTAGTCTTCTTTTCAAAGAATCAGCTTTTAGTTTTATTGTTCTTTTCTATTGTTTTCTTCATCTCTATTTCACTGCTTTCTGCTCTGATCTTTATCATTTCTTTCCCTCTACTAGCTTTGGGTTTTGTTTGTTCCTGTTTCTCTAGTTGCTTTAGGTGTAAGGTTAGGTTGTTTATTTGAGATTTTTCTTGTTTCCTGAGGCAAGATTGTATCACTATAAACTTCCGTCTTAGAACTGCTTTTGTTACATCCCATAGGCTTTGGATCATTTTGTTTTCGTTTTCATGTGTCTCTAGGTATTGTTTGATTTCCCCTCTGATTTCTTCAGTGATCCATTGGTTTGTTGGTAGTATATTGTTTAGCTTCCATGTGTTTGTGTTTTTTGCAGTCTTTTTTCTTTGTAATTGATTTCTAATTTCATAACGTTGTGGTTGGAAAAGATGCTTGATAAGATTTCAATTTTTTAAAATTTATCGAGGCTCGCTTTGTGGCCCAACATGTGATCTTTCCTGGAGAATGTTCCTCATGTACTTGAAAAGAAAGTGTATTCTGCTACTTTCAGGTGGAATGTCCTATAAATATCAATTAAGTCTATCTGGTCTTAATTGTGTTCCTTGTTTATTTTCTGTCTGGATGATCTGTCCATTGGGGTAAGTGGGGTGTTAAAATCTCCCACTATTATCATGTTACTGTCGATTTCTCCTTTTATGTCTGTTAGTATTTGTCTTATATATTGAGATGCTCCTATGTTAGATGCATATATATTTACAATTGTTATATCTTCTTCTTGGATTGATCCCTTGATCATTATGTAGTGTCCTTCTTTGTGTCTGGTAACAGTCTTTAATTTCTATTTTGTCTTAAATGAGTATTGCTATGCTAGCTTTTTTTGATTTCCATTTGCCTGGAATACCTTTTTTCATCCCCTCCCTTTCAGTCTGTATGTAGCCCTAGATCTGAAGTGGGTCTCTTCTAGACAGCATATATATGGGTCTTGTTTTTGTATGCATTCAGCCAGTCTATGCCTTTCGGTTGGAGCATTTAATCCATTTACATTTAAGGTAATTATCACTATGTATGTTCTTATTGTCATTTTGTTAATTGTTTTGGATTTGTTTTTCTTGATTTTTTTTCTTCCCTTCCTCTTTTATTCTCTTCTTTTGTGAACTGATGACTAACTTTAGTGTTGCGTTTGGATTCCTTTTTCTTTTTTGTGTATCTATTGTCGATTTTCAGTTTGCAGTTACCATGAGGTTTTGATATAGCAGTCTGTCTATGAACAAGATTGTTTTAAGCTTCTGGTCTTTTAATTTCAAACATATTGCCAGTATCCTGCGTTTGTACTCTCCTCTTGTCACATTTGTTGGTTTTGATATCATATTTATGTGTGAATGATTTCCTACTATTACTGTATGTTTGCCTTTACCAGAGAGCTATCCCATTTTGTAGTTTTCTGGTTTCTAGTTGTGGCCTTTTCCACCTAGAGGAGTTCCTTTAGCATTTGTTGTAAAGCTGGTTTGGTGGTGCTAAATTCTCTTAGCTTTTACTTGTCTGTAAGCTTTTGATTTCTCCATCAAATCTGAATAAGAGCCTTGATGGGTAGAGTATTCTTGGTTGTAGGTTTTTCCCTTTAATCACTTGAAATATATCGTGCCACTCCCTTCTGGCCTGTAGTTTCTGCTGAATAATCAGCTGATAAAATTATGGGAATTCCTTTGTATGTTATTTGTTGCTTTTTCCCTTGTTGCTTTTAATATTTTCTCTTCGTCTTCAGTTATTTTCAGCTTGATTAATATATGTCTTGGCATGTTCCTCCTTGGGTTTATCCTGTATGGGACTCTCTGCACTTCCTGGACTTGTATGACTGTTTCCTTTCCCATGTTAGGGAAGTTTTCAGCTATTATCTCTTCCAATATTTTCTCAGGCCCGTTCTCTCTCTTCTCCTTCTGGGACCCTAAAATGCAAATGTTGGTGCATTTAATGTTGTCCCAAAAGTCTCTTAAACTGTCCTCACTTCTTTTCATTCTTTTTTCTTTATTCTGTTCTGCTTCAGTGATTTCCAACATTCTGTCTTCCAGCTCAGTCATCCATTCTTCTGCCTCATTTTTTCTACTATTGATTCCTTCCAGTGTGTTTTTCATTTCAGTTAATGTATGGTTCAACTTTGTTTGTTCTTAATATCTTCTTGCTCTTTTTTAAACATTTCTTTTACTTTCTTGGTCTGTGCCTCCATTCTTTTTACAAGATCTTTGATCATCTTTACTATCATTACTCTGAATTCTTTTGGACAGATTACCTGTCTCCACTTCACTTAGTTTTTCTGGGGTTTTATCTTGTTCCTTCATCTGGAACATATTCCTCTTCTGTCTCATTTTGTCTAAGTTACTGTGTTTGTGGTCTCCGTTCCACAGGCTGCCAGATTGTAGTTCCTTTTGCTTCTTTTGTCTGCCCCCTGGTGGGTGAGGTTGGTCCAGGGGCTTGTGCAGGCTTCCTGGTAGGAAGGACTGGTATCTGCCCGCCGGTGGGTGGAGCTGGGTATTGTCCCTCTGGTGGGCAGGACCATGTCAAGTTGTGTGTTTAGAGGCAGCTGTAGGCTCAGGATGACTTTAAGCCGCCTGTTTGCTGATGAGTGGGGCTATGCCCCTGCCTTGTTGGTTTTTTGGCCTGAGGCCTCCCAGCACTGGAGCTTGCAGGCTGTTGGGGGGGTCCAGGTCTTGGTGTCAAAACTGTGACCTCCAGGAGAGCTCACACCAATGAGTACTCCCTAGTACCTCCACCACTAGTGTCCTTGTCACCACAGTGAGCCACAGCTAGCCCCCACCTCCCCAGGCCACACTCCAAAACCAGCAAGTAGTTCTGGCCCAGGATCCTATGAAGTCACTGCTTTTGCCCTGAGTCCCAGTGTGCATGAGACCTTGTGTGTGCCCTCCAAGAGTGGAGTCTCTGTTTGCCTCAGGCCTGTGGAGTTCCTGCAGTCATGACCTGCTGGCCCTCAAAGCCAAATGCTTTGGGGGCTTCTCCTCCCGAGGCCAGACCCCCAGGCAGGGGAGCCTAGTGTGGGGCTGAGAACTCTCAGTCCTGTGGGAGAACCTCTGTGACTATTATTATTTTCCATTTTGTGGATTGCCCGTCTGGCCAGTATGGCATTTGATTATCTCATGAATGCACCCCTCCTACCATCTCATTGTGGTTTCTCTGTCTTTGGATGTAGAATATCTTTTTTGGTAGGTTATAGTCATTTTTTATCAATGATTGTTTAGCAGTTAGTTGTGATTTTGGTGTTTTCATTAGCAGAGGTGAGCTCAAGTACTTCTACTCCAGATCTTGTCTCCAGCCTATCCATTGTAGATCCTAGCATTGGCACTGAAGGTGGAAGTGTGTTGTGGGTACCAAGGGAGAAGATGGAGGAGCAGGCTTCAAGGCCTATGGAGAGGACTGGCTGGAAGAGGGCAGGCATAACCTGGAAGTTTGTTTTTTTTTTTGTAACTGATTCAATGTCATTACTGGTAATTCATCGGATTATATTTTCTGTTTCTTCTTTGTTCAGTCTTGGGAGATTGTGCATTTCTAGAAATTTGTCCATTTCTTCTAGGTTGTCGATTTTATTGGCATATAATTGGTCATAGTAGCCACTTTATGCTCACTGGTATTTCTGTGGTGTCAGTTGTTACTTCTCCTTTTTCATATCTGATTTTATTGATGTGGGCCCTCTTTTTTCTTAATGAATCTAGCTAAAGGTTTATCAATTTTGTTTATCTTTTCAAAGAACAAGATCTTAGTTTCATTGATCTTTTCTATTGATTTTTAGTCTATTGATTTCTGCTTCATCATTATGGTTTTTTTACATCTTTATTGGAGTATAATTGCTTTACAATGGTGTGTTAGTTTCTGCTTTATAACAAAGTGAATCATTTATACATATACATATGTTCCCATATCTCTTCCCTCTCGCATCTCCGTCCCTCCCACCCTCCCTATCCCACCCCTCCAGGTGGTCACAAAGCACCAGACTGATCTCCCTGTGCCATGCGGCTGCTTCTCACTAGCTATCTACCTTACATTTGTTAGTGTATATATGTCCATGCCTCTCTCTTGCTTTGTCACAGCTTACCCTTCCCCCTCCCCATATCCTCAAGTCCATTCTCTAGTAAGTCTGTGTCTTTATTCCTGTCTTACCCCTAGGTTCTTGATGACATTTTTTTTCTTAAATTCCATATATATGTGTTAGCATACGGTATTTGTCTTTCTCTTTCTGACTTACTTCACTCTGAATGACAGACTCTAGGTCTATCCACCTCATTACATATAGCTCAGTTTCGTTTCTTTTTATGGCTGAGTAATATTCCACAGTATATATGAGCCACATCTTCTTTATCCATTCATCCGATGAGGGACACTTAGGTTGTTTCCATCTCCGGGCTATTGTAAATAGAGCTGCAATGAACATTTTGGTACATGACTCTTTTTGAATTATGTTTTTCTCAGGGTATATACCCAGTAGTGGGATTGCTGGGTCATATGGTAGTTCTATTTGTAGCTTTTTAAGGAACCTCCATACTGTTCTCCACAGTGGCTGTATCAATTTACATTCCCACCAACAGTGCAAGAGGATTCCCTTTTCTCCACACCCTCTCCAGCATTTATTGTTCATAGATTTTTTGATGATGACCATTCTGACTGGTGTGAGATGATATCTCATTGTCGTTTTGATTTGTATTTCTCTAATGATTAACGATGTTGAGCATTCTTTCATATGTTTGTTGGCAATCTGTATATCTTTGGAGAAATGTCTGTTTAGGTCTTCTGCCCATTTCTGGATTGGGTTCTTGGTTTTTTTGTTGCTGAGCTGCATGAGCTGCTTATAAATTTTGGAGATTAATCCTTTGTCAGTTGCTTCATTTGCAAATATTTTCTCCCATTCTGAGGGTTGTCTTTTCATCTTGTTTATGGTTTCCTTTGCTGTGCAAAAGCTTTGAAGTTTCATTAGGTCCCATTTGTTTATTTTTGTTTTTATTTCCATTTCTCTAGGAGGTGGGTCAAAAAGGATCTTGCTGTGATTTATGTCATAGAGTGTTCTGCCTATGTTTTCCTCTAAGAGTTTGATAGTTTCTGGCCTTACATTTAGGTCTTTCATCCATTTGGAGTTTATTTTTGTGTATGGTGTTAGGGAGTGATCTAATCTCATACTTTTACATGTACCTGTCCAGTTTTCCCAGCACCACTTATTGAAGAGGCTGTCCTTTCTCCACTGTACGTTCCTGCCTACTTTATCAAAGATAAGGTGACCATATGTGCGTGGGTTGATCTCTGGGCTTTCTATCCTGTTCCATTGATCTATCATCCTGTTTTTGTGCCAGTACCATACTGTCTTGATTACTTTAGCTTTGTAGTATAGTCTGAAGTCAGGGAACCTGATTCCTCTAGCTCCATTTTTCGTTCTCAAGATTGCTTTGGCTATTTGGGGTCTTCTGTGTTTCCATACAAATTGTGAACTTTTTTGTTCTACCTCTGTGAAAAATGCCATTGGTAGTTTGATAGGGATTGCATTGAATCTGTAGATTGCTTTGGGTAGTAGTCATTTTCACAGTGTTGATTCTTCCAATCCAAGAACATGGTATATCTTTCCATCTATTTGTATCATCTTTAATTTCTTTCATCAGTGTCTTATCATTTTCTGCATACAGGTCTTTTGTCTCCTTAGGTAGGTTTATTCCTAGATATTTTATTCTTTTGTTGCAATGGTAAATGGGAGTGTTTCCTTGATTTTCCTTTCAGATTTTTCATCATTAGTGTATAGGAATGCCAGAGATTTCTGTGCATTAATTTTGTATCCTGCTACTTTACCAAATTCATTGATTAGCTCTAGTAGTTTTCTGGTAGCATCTTTAGGATTCTCTATGTATAGTATCATGTCATCTGCAAACAGTGACAGCTTTACTTCTTCTTTTCTGATTTGGATTCCTTTTATTTCCTTTTCTTCTCTGATTGCTGTGGCTAAAACTTCCAAACCTATGTTGAATAAGAGTGGTGAGAGTGGGCAACCATGTCTTGTTCCTGATCTTAGTGGAAATGCTTTCAGTTTTTCACCATTGAGGATGATGTTGGCTGTGGGTTTGTCATATATGGCCTTTATTATGTTGAGGAAAGTTCCCTCTATGCCTACTTTCTGCAGGGTTTTTATCATAAATGGGTGTTGAATTTTGTCGAAAGCTTTCTCTGCATCTATTGACATGATCATATGGTTTTTCTCCTTCAATTTGTTAATATGGTGTATCACGTTGATTGATTTGCGTATATTGAAGAATCCTTGCATTCCTGGAATAAACCCCACTTGATCATGGTGTATGATCCTTTTAATGTGCTGTTGGATTCTGTTTGCTAGTATTTTGTTGAGGATTTTTGCATCTATGTTCATCAGTGATGCTGGCCTGTAGTTTTCTTTCTTTGTGACATCCTTGTCTGGTTTTGTTATCAAGGTGATGGTGGCCCCGTAGAATGAGTTTGGGAGTGTTCCTCCTTCTGCTATATTTTGGAAGAGTTTGAGAAGGATAGGTGTTAGCTCTTCTCTAAATGTTTGATAGAATTCGCCTGTGAACCCATCTGGTCCTGGGCTTTTGTTTGTTGGAAGATTTTAAATCACAGTTTCAATTTCAGTGCTTGTGATTGGTCTGTTCATATTTTCTATTTCTTCCTGATTCAGACTTGGCAGGTTGTGCATTTCTAAGAATTTTTCCATTTCTTGCAGGTTGTCCATTTTATTGTCATAGAGTTGCTTGTAGTAATCTCTCATGATATTTAGTATTTCTGCAGTGTCAGTTGTTACTTCTCCTTTTTCATTTCTAATTCTGTTGATTTGAGTCTTGTCCCTTTTTTTCTTGATGAGTCTGGCTAATGGTTTATGAATTTTGTTTATCTTCTCAAAGAACCAGGTTTTAGTTTTATTGATCTTTGCTATCGTTTCCTTCGTTTCTTTTTCATTTATTTCTGATCTGATCTTTATGATTTCTTTCCTTCTGCTAACTTTGGGGATTTTTTTGTTCTTCTTTCTCTAATTGCTTTAGGTGCAAGGTTAGGTTATTTGAGATGTTTCCTGTTTCTTAAGGTAGGATTGTATTGCTATAAATTTCCCTCTTAGAACTGCTTTTGCTGCATCCCATAGATTTTGGGTCGTCATGTCTCCATTGTCATTTATTCCTAGGTATTTTTTATTTCCTCTTTGATTTATTCAGTGATCACTTCATTATTAAATAGTGTATTGTTTAGCCTCCATGTGTTTGTATTTTTTTACAGATCTTTTCCTGTGATTGGTATCTAATCTCATAGCGTTGTGGTCAGAAAAGATACTTGATACAATTTCAATTTTCTTAAATTTACTAAGGCTTGATTTGTGACCCAAGATATGATCTATCCTGGAGAATGTTCCATGAGCACTTGAGAAAAGTGTGTATTCTGTTGTTTTTGGATGGAATGTCCTATAAATATCAATTAAGTCCATCTTCTTTAATGTATCATTTAAAGCTTGTGTTTCCTTATTTATTTTCATTTTGGATGATCTGTCCATTGGTGAAAGTGGGGTGTTAAAGTCCCCTACTATGAATGTGTTACTGTCGATTTCCCCTTTTATGGCTGTTAGTATTTGCCTTATGTATTGAGGTGCTCCTGTGTTGGTGCATAAATATTTACAATTGTTATATCTTCTTCTTGGATTGATCCCTTAATCATTATGTAGTGTCCTTCTTTGTCTCTTCTTATATTCTTTATTTTAAAGTCTATTTTGTCTGATTTGAGAATTGCTACTCCAGGTTTCTTTTGGTTTCCATTTGCATGAAATATCTTTTTCCATCCCCTTATTTTCAGTCTGTATGTGTCTCTAGGTCTGAAGTGGGTCCCTTGTAGACAGCAAATATATGGGTCTTGTTTTTGTATCCTTTCAGCTAATCTGTGTCTTTTGGTGGGACCAGTTAGTCCATTTACATTTAAGGTAATTATCGATAGGTATGTTCCTATTCCCATTTTCTTAATTGTTTTGGGTTCATTATTGTAGGTCTTTTCCTTCTCTTGTGTTTCTTGCCTAGAGAAGTTCCTTTAGCAGTTGTTGTAAAGTCTGTTTGGTGGTGCTGAACTCTCTCAGGTTTTGCTTGTCTGTAAAGGTTTTAATTTCTCCGTCAAATCTGAATGAGATCCTTGCTGGGTAGAGTAATCTTGGTTGCAGGTTTTTCTCCTTCATCACTTTCAATATGTCCTGCCACTCCCTTCTGGCTTGCAGAGCTTCTGCTGAAAGATCAGCTGTTAACCTTATGGGGTTCCCCTTGTGTGTTATTTGTTGTTTTTCCCTTGCTGTTTTTAATATGTTTTCTTTGTATTTAGTTTTTGACAGTTTGATTATTATGTGTCTTGGTGTATTTCTCCTTGGATTTATCCTGTATGGGGCTCTCTGTGGTTCCTGGACTTTATTAACTATTTCCTTTCCCATATTAGGGAAGTTTTCAACTATAATCTCTTCAAATATTTTCTCAGTCCCTTTTTTTCTTCTTCTTCTGGAACCTCTGTAATTCGAATATTGGTGTGTTTAATGTTGTCCCAGAGATCTCTGAGACTGTCCTCCATTTTTTTCATTCTTTTTTCTTTATTCTGCTCTGCAGTAGTTATTTCCACTATTTTAACTTCCAGGTCACTTATCCGTTCTTCTGCCTCAGTTATTCTGCTCTTGATCCCATCTGCAGTATTTTTAATTTCATTTATTGTGTTGTTCATCGTTATTTGTTTCATCTTTAGTTCTTCTAGGTCCTTGTTAAATGATTCTTGCATTTTTGTCTATTCTATTTCCAAGATTTTGGATCATCTTTACTATCATTATTCTGAATTCTTTTTCAGGTAGACTGCCTATTTCCTCTTCATTTGTTAGGTCTGGTGGGTTTTTGCCTTGCTCCCTCATCTGCTGTGTGTGTTTCTGTCTTCTCATTTTACTTATCTTACTGTGTTTGGGGTCTCCTTTTTGCAGGCTGCAGGTTCATAGTTCCCATTGTTTTTGGTGTCTGTCCCCAGTGGCTAAGGTTGGTTCAGTGGGTTGTGTAGGCTTCCTGGTTGAGGGGACTAGTGCCTGTGTTCTGGTGGATGAGGCTGCATCTTGTCTTTCTGGTGGGCAGGTCCACGTCTGGTGGTGTGTTTTGGGGTGTCTGTGGACTTATTATGATTTTAGGCAGCCTCTCTGCTAATGGGTGGGGTTGTGTTCCTGTCTTGCTAGTTGTTTGGCATAGGATGTCCAGCACTGTAGCTTGCTGGTCGTTGACTGAAGCTGGGTGCTGGTGTTGAGATGGAGATCTCTGGGAGATTTTTGCCATTTGATATTGTGTGGAGCTGGGAGGTCTCTTGTGGACTAGTGTCCTGAAGTTGGCTCTCCGACCTCAGAGGCACAGCAGTGACTCCTGGCTGCAGCACCAAGAGCCTTTCATCCACACGGCTCAGAATAAAAGGGAGAAAAATTGGAAAGAAAGAATTAGAAGAAGACAGAAAGAAAAAAGAAAGAAAGAAAGGGAGGAAGAAAGAAAGGGAGGGAGGAAGGAAGGGAGGAAGGAGGGAAGGAAGAAAAAAAGAAAGAAGATAAAGTAAAATAAAGTAAGATAAAATATAATAAGGTTATTAAAATTAAAAAAAGAAAAAATTTTTAAAAAAAGGTTGGCTAGAATCCTAGGACAAATGGTGGAAGCAAAGCTATACAGACAAAATCTCACACAGAAGCATATGCATACACACTCACAAAAAGAGGAGAAGGGGAAAAAATCATAAATCTTGCTCTCAAAGTCCACCTCTTCAATTTGGGATGAATCGTTGTCTAAAGGAGGGAAGAAAGGAAAGAAAGAAAGTAAGAAAGAAGATAAAGTAAAATAAAATAAAGTTATTAAAATAAAAAATAATTATTAAGAAACAAAATTAAAAACAAAAAACGGACGGATAGAACCCTAGGGCAAATGGTGGAAGCAAAGCTATACAGCCAGTATCCCACACAGAACCATACACATACACATTCACAAAAAGAGGAAAAGGGGAAAAAATCGTAAATCTTGCTCTCAAAGTCCACTTCGTCAATTTGGGATGATTCGTTGTCTATTCATGTATTCCACAGATGCAGGGTACATCAGGTTGATTGTGGAGCTTTAATGCGCTGCTTCTGAGGCTGCAAGGAGAGATTTCCCTTTCTTTTCTTTGTTCTCACGGCTCCCAGGGGCTCCGCTTTGGGTTTGGCCCCGTCTCTGCGTGTAGGTCGCCGGAGGGTGTCTGTTTTCGCTCACACAGGATGGGGTTAAGGAGCCGCTGATTCGGGGGCTCTTGCTCACTCAGGCCGGGGGAAGGGAGGGGCACGGAGTGCGGGGCGGGCCTGTGGCGGCAGAATCCGGCGTGACGTTGTACCAGCCTGATGTGCGCTGTGCGTTCTTCCGGGGGAGTTGTCCCTGGATCCCGGGACCCTGGCAGTGGCGGGCTGCACAGGCTCCCCGGAAGCGGGGTGTGGATAGTGACCTGTGCTCGCACACAGGCTTGTTGGTGGCGGCAGCAGCAGCCTTAGCGTCTCCTGCCCGTCTCTGGGGTCCGCGCTTTTAGCCGCAGCTCGCGCCCGTCTCTGGAGCTCCTTTAAGCACCGCTCTTAATCCCCTCTCCTCGCACACCAGGAAACAAAGAGGGAAGAAAAAGTCTCTTGCCTCTTTGGCAGGTTCAGACTTTTCCCCGGACTCCCGGCCAGCTGTGGCTCACTAGCTCCCTTCAGGCTGTGTTCACGCTGCCAGCCCCAGTCCTCTCCTGGCGCTCCGACCGAAGCCCGAGCCTCAACTCCCAACCCCACCTGCCCCAGCAAGTGAGCAGACAAGCCTCTCGGGCTGGTGAATGCTGGTCGGCACCGATCCTCTGTGCGGGAATCTCTCCCCACTTTGCCCACTGCACCCCTTTTGCTGTGCTCTCCTCCGCGGTACCGAAGCTTTCCCCCTGCGCCACCCGCAGTCTCCGCCCACGAAGGGGCTTCCTAGTGTGTGGAAACATTTCCTCCTTCACAGCTCCCTCCCACT
Source organism: Tursiops truncatus (assembly GCF_011762595.2). NCBI lineage: Eukaryota > Metazoa > Chordata > Mammalia > Artiodactyla > Delphinidae > Tursiops > Tursiops truncatus. Next base: position 145,662,222 of record NC_047035.1, read on the forward strand.
GGTGCTGGTCCCATCCCTATCCTTTTGTCTCTGTTTATTCTTTGTTCTTTTGCCCTACCCAGGTATGTGGGGGCTTTCTTGCCTTTTGGGAGGTCTGAGGTCTTCTGCCAGCGTTCAGTAGGTGTTCTGTAGGAGTTGTTCCACGTGTAGATGTATTTCTGGTGTATCTGTGGGGAGGACAGTGATCTCCGCGTCTTACTCTTCCGCCATCTTCAAACGCCTCATTGGACGAAGATTTGATGATGCTGTTTTCCAGTCTGATGTGAAGCATTGGCCTTTCATGATGGTTAATGAGGCAGGCAGGCCTAAGGTTCAAGTAGAATACAAGGGAGAGACAAAAAGGTTTTATCCAGAGGAGGTGTCATCCATGGTTTTGACAAAGGTGAAGGAAATAGCAGAAGCTTACCTTGGGAAGACTTTTACCAATGCTGTTGTCACAGTACCCGCTTACTTTAATGATTCTCAGCGTCAGGCTACCAAAGATGCTGGAACTATTGCTGGGCTCAATGTACTTCGAATCATCAACGAGCCAACTGCTGCTGCTATTGCCTATGGCTTAGACAAAAAGGTTGGAGCAGAAAGAAATGTGCTGATCTTTGATTTAGGTGGTGGCACTTTTGATGTGTCAATCCTCACTATTGAGGATGGAATCTTTGAGGTCAAATCTACAGCTGGAGATACCCACTTAGGTGGAGAAGACTTTGACAACCGGATGGTCAACCATTTTATTGCAGAATTCAAGCTCAAACACAAGAAGGACATCAGTGAGAACAAGAGGGCTGTCTGTCACCTTCGTACTGCTTGTGAGCGTGCTAAGCGCACTCTCTCTTCCAGCACCCAGGCCAGTAGTGAGATTGATTCCCTCTATGAAGGAATTGACTTCTATACCTCAATTACCCGTGCCTGATTTGAAGAACTGAATGCTGACCTGTTCCGTGGCACACTGGACCCTGTGGAGAAAGCCCTTCGGGATGCCAAGCTAGACAAGTCTCAGATCCATGATATTGTCCTGGTGGGTGGTTCAACCCGCATCCCCAAGATTCAGAAACTTCTACAGGACTTCTTCAACGGGAAAGAACTGAATAAGAGCATCAACCCTGATGAGGCTGTTGCTTATGGTGCAGCTGTCCAGGCAGCCATTCTATCTGGAGACAAATCTGAAAATGTTCAAGACTTCCTGCTGTTGGATGTCACTCGTCTTTCCCTTGGAAATGAAACTGCTGGTGGAGTCGTGACTGTCCTCATCAAGCACAGCACCACCATTCCCACCAAGCAGACGCAGACCTTCACAACCTACTCGGACAACCAGCCCGGTGTACTCTTTCAGGTTTATGAAGGTGAGCGTGCCATGACCAAGGATAACAACCTGCTTGGCAAGTTTGAACTCACAGGATACCTCCTGCCTCCCGTGGAGTTCCTCAGATTGAAGTCACTTTTGATATTGATGCCAATGGCATCCTCAACGTCTCTGCTGTGGATAAGAGCACAGGAAAAGAGAACAAGATGACCATCACTAATGACAAGGGCCGTTTGAGCAAGGAAGACATTGAACACATGGTTCGGGAAGCAGAGGAGTACAAAGCTGAAGATGAGAAGCAGCGGGATAAGGTGTCTTTGAAGAATTCTCTTGAATCCTGTGCTTTCAACATGAAAGCTACTGTTGAGGATGAGAAACTTCAAGGCAAGATTAATGATGAGGACAAACAGAAGACTCTTGATAAGTGTAATGAAATAATCAACTGGCTTGGTAAGAACCAGACTGCAGAGAAGGAAGAATTTGAACATCAGCAGAAGGAGCTGGAAAAAGTCTGCAGTGCCATCATTACCAAGCTATACCAGAGCACAGGAGGCATGCCAGGAGGAATGCCAGGAGGAGTGCCTGGGGGCTTCCCTGGTGGTGGAGCTCCTCCGTCTGGTGGTGCCCCCTCTGGGCCCACCATTGAAGAGGTGGATTAAGCCAGCCTAGCATAGGGTTAGCACTGTTCCACAGAACATTGAAAGATTTCTCCCTCTGTGTCTGTTAGTATTTGTTGTATATATTTGGGTGCTCCTATATTGGGTGCATATATGTTGACAAGTGTAATATTCTCTTCTTGTATTGATCCTTTTATCATTTTAGAGTGTCCTTTTTTATCTCTCTTTGTAGTCTTTGTTTCAAAGTCTATTTTGTCTGATATAAATATTGTGATCCTGACTTTCTTGTCATTTCCGTCTGCATGAAATATCTTCTTCCATGTCCTCACTTTCAATCTATGTGTGCCCTTTGCCCTAAAGTGGGCCTCTTGTAGTCGGCATGTTTTAGGCTCTTGTATTTTAATCCAACCTGCCACTCTGTGTCTTTTGATTGGAGCATTTAGTCCATTGACACATAAGGTAATTTTTGACAGACATGTATTTATTGCCATTTTAAACCCTGTTTTCCTGTTGATTTTATATTTTATTTGTCCTTTTGTTTTTCCTTTTGTGTTTTGATGGTTTTCTTTTGTATTATACTTATATTTTCTTCTTTTTGGGTTTTGTGACTCTACTGTATATTTTTGATTTCTGGTTACCCTGTTTTTCACGTGTGTTAACCCCTTCTTATATTTACTTGCCTTAGACTGGAGTCATATAGGTTCAAACATTTTCTAGGGAAAAAAATCTACATTTCCTTCCTCTCCTTCCCCACATTTTGTGATTTAGATGTCCTCTTTTACATCTTCGTGTTTATCCTTTTACTGTTCCTTGTGGTTATCATCACTTGCACAGAAAATTTTTCTTTTGTTTTTGTTAAATGTGTGTACTGGCTTATTTAAGTGATTTATTTTCCAATAGTAATTTTCTCTTTCATATAGATTCTTACTACTTTTCTGTTTAGAGAAGGCCTTTCAATATTTCCTTTAGGATAGGTTTAGTATTGCTGTATTCTTTTAGTTTTTGCTTGTCTGAGAAGTTCTTTATCTCCTATTCGAAATGATAATCTTGCTGGGTAGAGTATCCTAGGTTGCAGATTTTTCCCTTTCAGGACTTTGATTGTGAATATATCTTGCCACTCCCTCCCTGCCTGCAGCGTTTCTGTAGAGAAATCAGGCTGATAGCCTTATGGGGGTTCCCCTGCAATTAACTCTTTGTCTTGCTGCCTCGAGAATCCTCTCTTTAATTTTGCCATTTTTATTATAATATGTCTTGGTGTAGGTCTGTTTGCGTTCATCTTGTTAGGGTGCTTCCTGTACCTAGATATCTGTTCCCTTCTTTAGGTTAGGGAAATTTTCAGCCATAATTTCTTCAAATGCATTTTCAATCCCTTTTTCTCTATCTTCTCCTTCTGGGATCCCTATTATGCATATAGATTGGCACACTTTATATTATCCCATAGGTCTCTTTTATTGCTTTCAATTTTTTTCATTAGGCTTTCTGTCTGATGTCCTGATTGGGTGATTTCCATTATTCTATCTTGCAGATCACTTACTCGTTCTTCTGCATTATTCATTCTGTTATTCACTGCCTTTAGCTCAGCTTTTGTTTCAGCGAATGAGTTTTCTAATTTTTCCTGGTGGCTCCTTATATTTTCTAGTTCCTTTTGACAGTGATATGCATTTCTGTCCCTAGCCTTTCTTAATTCCATCAGTATTTTCATCATCTCTTTTTTGAACTCAGTGTCTATTAGATTGAAGAGGTTGTTTTCATTCTGTGTTCTTTCAGGAGAATTCTCTTGATCTTTTAACTGGGAGTGGTTTCTCTGCTTCTTCATTTTACTTATATTTCTCTTGCTCTGTGAGTTTAGGAGAAACAGTTGTCTACTGTGGTCTTGGAGGGGTGTTTTTATGTGGGAACATCCCTGCATAGCTTGTGTGGATTTAATATTTTTTGGCACGAGGGCTGTTTTCAGTGTGGATACCTGCCGTGTCTTTCCCTAGTGTATGGTGGCCATTGATAGGAGATGTGACTGCTGTTGTGGTGACCAGAGCCTGCACTGTGTATTGAGTGGGGCCTCCTCTTTGCTCTGTGGTTGTCACTGCCCTGTCAGGGGCAGGGTCTGCTCCCTAGTTGTTGGAGTAAAGGCCACCAGATCTGTTTCTGAGCTACGTTTCTGGGCTGCAGTGTGAGGTAGATGGGATTGGAGTGCTGCTGCTGGGAGACGAGCCACTGCCTATTCCTCTGCCAGAGCTGTTCACTGGTGAGCATGCTCTGTTGTGTCACCTGTCATCTGTTGTGCAGGTTCACAAAGTACACTGTTGTTGGCACTGCCCTCGGTCCTGTCTCAACCTTGGAAACGCTAGCAATTGGCCCTGGTGTCCCTCAGGCATTGTTTTCACATGGCCACCAGCACAGATCCACTGAAGTCAGGTACCGGGACCACATTGGTCACACATCCAGACCCACTGTGGGATCTATGGGGGCAGCTCAGACCCTGGCCCAGCCCAGCACCCATGTGCAGGCACCCACGTTCATGCATCCACGTTCGTGCACCCACAAAGCCCACAGCTGCTTAGGACAGACCCGTCCCAGCCACAGGAGCACCCGGTGTCCACTCGGATGTCCTGCAGGCGCTGAATTTACAAATCCAACAGCGGAGGTTTAAATCTGCAGCTGGTGCAGCTGCAGGGAGAGATTTCAGCCCTGCTTCCTAAGTCACGTGGCCCCTGGGGCTCAGCTGTGGTTTCAGCCCTGCGTCTGGGAGTGGCAACCCACTGGCACCTACTCCCAGAGCCTGCTGAAGTGGCAGCTGGGCGCGAGACCCCGTGGAGGCCTGAGCCCCCGGTAGTGGCTGGGGCATGCTCTCCCAGAGGCTGAAGAGGTGGGAGCCAGTGCGTGGAGAAAGGCTGTAATGGCAGCCCCACCCCTCCCTTCATGCACCTCCTAACAAGGGCACTTTACTTCCATGGAAGGTCCGGGCTTTTTCTGGGAACAGCCCCCTTTGGGGCTGTACCACACTCCAGCCCCTTCACACTGTTTCCACAGCCAACCTCAGTCCTCTCCCTGGGTCTGTCCTCTAGACCCTGAGATCCAGCACCCAGCCCCCTCCCCTGCCAGTGGATGCGTGTCTCAGACGGGGGTGTGCAGGGCAGTGGCAGGGACTGTCTGTGTAGGTCTGTCTCTGTTGTGTCTGCCACAAACCAGTTGCATTCTCCTCTGAGCCTCTTCTGCTCCCTTTCTGTCCCAGGTGATCTCCCCACAGCTGAGAGGGTTTTCCAGGGTGCAAAAACATTTCCTCTCTTTCAACTCCCTACCAGGGGCACAGGTCCTGTCCCAGTACCTCTTTTTTTTTTTTTTTTCTTTCATCCTACCCTATTTCGTGGAGATGTTTCTTGTCCTTTCAGGTATTTGAGGTCTTCCGCTAGTGTTCAGTAGGTGTTCTGTGAGAATTGCTCCATTTGTCGAAGTATTTTGGATGTATTTGTGGGAGGACGTGAGTGCTACTTTTCTTCTACTCCACCATCTTGATTTGATTCCCTAGTCTGTTATTTTTTTCTGAGTACAAGTCTTTTACCTCCTTAGTTAGTCTTATTCCCAGGTATTTTATTATTTTTGATGCTAATATAAATGAGATTGTTTTCTTTGTTTCAATTTCTGAAAGTTTGTTTTTAGTATGTAGAATTGCAACAGACTTCTGTTTAGTAATTTTGTATCCTGCATCTTAAGCAAATCCATTTATGAGTTCTAGAAGTATTTTGGTGGAATCTTAAAGATTTTTTTTTGTATAGTATCATGCCATCTTCCACACAGTGACATTTTTAGGTCTTTTGTTCCAATTTGGGTTTCTTTTATTTTTATTTCTTGCCTACTTGGTGTGGCTGGGATTACCAATACTATGTTGATAAAACTGGCAAGTGTAGGCATCCTTCTCTTTTCCTGATCTTGGAGGAAAATGCTTTCAGCTTTTCACTGTTGAGTATGATGTTACCTGTGGGCTTATCATATATGGCCATTATTAAGATGATGTATGTTGCCTCTGTACCCACTTCATTGAGAACTTTTATCATAAATTGATGTTGAGTTTTTTCAAAAGCTTTTTCTGCATCTACTGAGATGAGCACATTATTTTTACTCAAGTCATTAATATGGTGTATCATATAAATTGATTTTCCCAATAAAGCACACTTGATTATGGTATATGATCCTTTCATTGTATTCTTAAATTTGGTTGGAGTGAATTTACATCTCTGTTCATTAGTGATATTGGCCTGTAATTAATTTTTGTGATATCTTTGTCTTGTTTTGATATCAAGGTAATGGTAGCCTCATGGAATGATTTCAGAAGAATTCCTTCCTCTGCAACTTTTAGGATTAGTTTGAGAGGATAGGTTTAACTCTTCTAAATGTTTGGTAGAATCCACCTATGAAACTGTTTGCTTCTAGATTTTTGCTTTGGGCCTTTTTAAAAAAAATTATTACTCGTTCAATTTCATTACTAGTTATTGGTCTGTTCATATTTTCTGTTTCTTCCTGATTCAGTCTTAAGAGGTTGTATGTTTTTAGGAATTTGTGCGTTTCTCCTTGGTTGTCCATTTTATAGATGTATAAAGGTTCGTAGTACTCTCTTATACTCCTTCCTATTTTTGTGGCATTATTTGGAACTTTTCCTTTTCTAATTTTCTTTTAACTGGGTCCTCTCTATTCCTTTCTTTTTTTTTTTCCCATTGCCTCTTTTTTTTTCTTTTACCTTCCTGTGCTTTTTACATTTTATTTTATTTTATTTTTAACATCTTTATTCGACTATAATTGCTTTACAATGGTGTGTTAGTTTCTGCTTTATAACAAAGTGAATCAGCTATACATATACATATATCCCCATATCTCCTCCCTCTTGCGTCTCCCTCCCACCCTCCCTATCCCACCCCTCTAGGTGGTCACAAAGCACCAAGCTGATCTCCTTGTGCTATGGGGCTGCTTCCCAGTAGCTATCTATTTTGCATTTGGTAGTGTATATAAGTCCATGCCACTCTCTCACTTCGTCCCAGCCTACCCTTCCCCCTCCCCATGTCCTCAAGTCCATTCTGTACGTCTACATCTTTATTCCTCTCCTGCCCCTAGGTTCTTCAGAACCACTTTTTTTTGATTCCATATATATATATATGTTAGCATACGGTATTTATTTTTCTCATTCTGACTTGCTTCACTCTGTATGACAGTCTCTAGGTCCATCCACCTCACTACAAATAACTCAATTTCGTTTCTTTTTATGGCTGAGTAATATTCCATTGTATATAGGTGCCACATCTTATTTATCCATTCATCTGTCGATGGACACTTAGGTTGCTTTCATGTCCTGGCTATTGTAAATAGAGCTGCAATGAACATTGTGGTACATGACTCTTTTTGAATTATGGTTTTCTCAGGGTATATGCCCAGTAGTGGGATTTCTGGGTCATATGGTAGTTCTATTTTTAGTTTTTTAAGGAAACTCCATACAGTTCTCCATAGTGGCTGTATCAATTTACATTCCCACCAACAGTGCAAGAAGGTTCCCTTTTCTCCACACCCTCTCCAGCATTTATTGTTCGTAGATTTTTTTGATGATGGCCATTCTGACTGCTGTGAGGTGATACCTCATTGTAGTTTTGATTTGCATTTATCTAATGATTAGTGATGTTGAGCATCCTTTCATGTGTTTATTGGCAATCTGTGTATCTTCTTTGGAGAAATGTCTATTTAGATCTTCTTCCTGTCTTTGCATTGGGTTGTTTCATTTTTTGATATTGAGCTGCATGAGCTGATTGTAAATTTTGGAGATTAATCCTTTGTCCGTTGATTCATTTGCAAATATTTTCTCCCATTCTGAGGGTTGTCTTTTTGTCTTGTTTATGGTTTCCTTTACTGTGCAAAATATTTTAAGTTTCATTAAGTCCCATTTGTTTATTTTTGTTTTTATTTCCATTTCTCTAGGAGATGGGTCAAAAAGGATCTTGCTGTGATTTTTCATGGAGTGTTCTGCCTATGTTTTCCTCTAAGAGTTTTATAGTGTCTGGCCTTACATTTAGACCTTTAATCCATTTGGAGTTTATTTTTGTGTATGGTGTTAGGGAGTGTTCTAATTTCATTCTTTTACGTGTAGCTGTCCAGTTTTCCCAGCACCACTTACTGGAGAGGCTGTCTTCTCTCCATTGTATATTCTTGCCTCCTTTATCAAAAATAAGGTGACCATATGTGCATGGGTTTATCTCTGGGCTTTCTATCCTGTTCTGTTGATCTATATTTCTATTTTTGTGCCAATACCATACTGTCTTGGTTACTGTAGCTTTGTAGTATGGTCTGAAGTCCGGGAGCCTGATTCCTCCAGCTCCGTTTTTCTTTATCAAGATTGCTTTTGCTATTCGGAGTCTTTTGTGTTTCCATACAAATTGTGAAATTTTTTGTTTTATTTCTGTGAAAAATGCCATTGGTAGTTTGATAGGGATTGCATTGCATCTGTAGGTTCCTTTGGGTAGTATAGTCATTTTCATGATGTTGATTCTTACAATTCAAAAACATGGTATATCTGTCCATCTGTTTGTATCATCTTTAATTTCTTTCATCAGTGTCTTATAGTTTTCTGCATGCAGGTCTTTTGCCTCCTTAGGTAGGTTTATTCCTAGGTATTTTATTCTTTTTGTTGCAGTGGTAAATGGGGGTGTTTCCTTAATTTCTCTTTCACATTTTCATCATTAGCGTATAGGAATGCAAGAGATTTCTGTGCATTAATTTTGTATTCTGCTACTTGATAAAATTCATTGATTAGCTCTAGTAGTTTTCTGGTAGCATCTTTAGGATTCTCTATGTATAGTATCATGTCATCTGCAAACAGTGACAGATTTACTTCTTTTCTGATTTGGATTCCTTTTATTTCTTTTTCTTTTCTGATTGCTGGGGCCAAAACTTCCAAAACTATGTTGAATAATAGTGGTGAGAGTGGACAACCTTGTTTTGTTCCTCATCTTAGAGGAGATGGTTTCAGTTTTTCACCATTGAAACGATGTTGGCTGTGCGTTTGTCATATATGTCCTTTATTATGTTGAGTTAAGTTCCCTCTATGCCTACTTTCTGGAGGGTTTTTATTATAAATGGGTGTTGAATTTAGTCGAAAGCTTTCTCTGCATCTATTGAGATGATCATATGATTTTTCTCCTTCTATTTGTTAGTATGGTTTATCACATTGATTGATTTGCGTATATTGAAGAATCCTTGCATTCCTGGGATAAACCCCACTTGATCATGGTGTATGATCCTTTTAATGTGCTGTTGGATTCTGTTTGCTAGTGTTTTGTTGAGGATTTTTGCATCTATGTTCATCAGTGATGCTGGCCTGTAGTATTCTTTCTTTGTGACATCTTTGTCTCATTTTGGTATCAGGGTGATAGTGGCCTAATAGAATGAGTTTGGGAGTGTTCCTCCCTCTTCTATATTTTTGGAAGAGTTTGAGAAGGATAGGTATTAGCTCTTCTCTAAATGTGTGATAGAATTCACCTGTGAAGCCATCTGGTCCTGGGCTTTTGTTTGTTGGGGGATTTTTAATCACAGTCTCAATTTCACTGCTTGTGATTGGTCTGTTTATATTCTCTATTTCTTCCTGGTTCAGTCTTGGAAGGTTGTGCTTTTCTATGAATTTGTCCATTTCTTCCAGGTTGTCTATTTTATTGGGATATAGTTACTTGTAGTAATCTCTCATGCTCCTTTGTATTTCTGCAGTGTCAGTTGTTACTTCTCCTTTTTCGTTTATAATTCTATTGATTTGAGTGTTCTCCCTTTTTTTCTTGATGATTCTGGCTAATGGTTTTATCAATTTTGTTTATCTTCTTAAAGAACCAGCTTTCAGTTTTATTGATCTCTGCTATTGTCTTCTTCATTTCATTTATTTCTGATCTGATCTTTAGAATTTCTTTCCTTTTGCTTTGGGGGTTTTTTGTTCTTCTTTCTCTAATTGCTTTAGGTGTAAGGTTAAGTTGTTCATTTGAGATATTTCTTGTTTCTTGAGGTAGGAATGTATTGCTATGAACTTCCCTCTTAGCACTGCTTTTGCTGCATCCCATAGGTTTTGGGTCGTCATGTCTGCATTGTCATTTGTTTCTAGGTATTTTTTGATTTCCTCTTTGATTTCTTCAGTGATCTGTTGGTTATTAAGTAGTGTACTGTTTAGCCTCCAAGTATTTGTATTTTTTTACAGATTTTTTCCTGTAATTGATATCTAGTCTGATAGCATTGTGGTCAGAAAAGTTAGTTGATATGATTTCAATTTTCTTAGATTTACCAAGGCTTGATTTGTGATCCAAGATATGATCTATCCTTGGAATGTTCCATGAGCACTTGAGAAGAAAGTGTATTCTGTTGTTTTTGGATGGAATGTCCTATAAATATTGATTAAGTCCATGTTGTAGAATGTATCATTTAAAGCTTGTGTTTCCTTGTTTATTTTCATTTTGGATAATTTGTCCATTAGTGAAAGTGGGGTGTTAATGTCCCCTACTATTATTGTGTTACTGTCGATTTCCCCTTTTATGGCTGTTAGCATTTGCCTTATGTATTGAGTTGCTCCTGTGTTGGGTGCATAAATATTTACAATTGTTATATCTTCTTCTTGGATTGATCCCTTGATCATTATGTAGTGTCCTTCTTTGTCTCTTGTAATAGTCTTTATATTAACGTCTATTTTGTCTGACATAAGAATTGCTACTCCAACTTTGTTTTGATTTCCATTTGCATGGAATATCTTTTCCCATCCCCTTACTTTCAGTCTGTATGTGTCACTACGTCTGAAGTGGGACTCTTGTAGACAGCATATATATGGGTCTTCTTTTTCTATCCATTCAACCAGTCTATGTCTTTTGGTTGGAGCATTTAATCCATTTACTTTTAAGGTAATTATCGATATGTATGTTCCTATTACCATTTTATTGATTGTTTTGGGTTTGTTATTGTACGTGTTTTCCTTCTTTTGTGTTTCCTGCCTAGAGAAGTTCCTTTAGCATTTGTTGTAAAGCTGGTTTGGTGGTGCTGAATTCTCTTAGCTTTTGATTGTCTGTAAAGGTTTTAATTTCTCCATGAAATCTGAATGAGATCCTTGCTGGGTAGAGTAATCTTGATTGTACGTTTCTCCTTTTCATCACATTAAATCTGTCTTGCCACTCCCTTCTGGCTTGCAGAGTTTCTGCTGAAAGATCAACTGTTAACCTTATGGGGATTCCCTTGTATGTTATTTGTTGTTTTTCCCTTGCTGCTTTTAATTTTTTTTCTATTTATTTATTTATTTATTTAGCGGTACACAGGCCTCACTGTTGTGGCCTCTCCCATTGCAGAACACAGGCTCCGGACGTGCAGGCTCAGCGGCCATGCCTCACGGGCCCAGCCGCTCCACGGCATGTGGGATCTTCCTGGACCGGGGCACGAATCCGTGTCCCCTGCATCAGTAGGCAGACTCTGAACCACTGCGCCACCAGGGCAGCCCTGTATTTAATTTTTGATAGTTTGATAAATATGTCTTGGCATGTTTCTCCTTAGATTTATCCTGTATGGGACTGTCTGCGCTTCCTGGACTGGATTGACTATTTCCTTTCCCATATTAGGGAAGTTTTTAACTATAATCTCTTCAAATATTTTCTCAACCCGTTTTTCTCTTTTTCTAGAACCCCTATAATTCGAATTTTGGTGCGTTTAATGTTGTCCCAGATGCCTCTGAGACTGTCCTCAATTCTTTTCATTCTTCTTTCTTTATTCTGCTCTGCAGTAGTTATTTCCACTTATTATCTTCCAGGTCACTTACCCATTCTTCTGCCGCAGTTATTCTGCTATTGATTCTTTCTAGAGAATTTTTAATTTCATTTATTGAGTTGTTTATCATTGTTTGTGCTCTTTAGTTCTTCCAAGTCCTTGTTAAACATTTCTTGTGTTTTCTCCATTCTATTTCCAAGATTTTGGATCATCTTTACTATCATTACTCTGAATTATTTTTCAGGTAGACTGCCTATTTCCTCTTCATTTGTTTGGTCTGGTGGGTTTTTACCTTGCTCCTTCATCTACCGTGTGTTTGTCAGTCTTCTCATTTTGCTTGACTTACTGTGTTTGGGGTCTCCTTTTTTCCAGGCTGCAGGTTCATAGTTCCTGTTGTTTTTGGTGTCTGCCCCCAGTGGCTAAGGTTGGTTCAGTGGGTTGTGTGGGCTTCCTGGTGGAGGGGACTGGTGCTTGTGTTCTGGTGGATGAGGCCGGATCTTGTCCTTCTGGCAGACAGGACCGCGTCCAGTAGTGTGTTTTGGGGCGTTTGTGACCTTATTATGATTTTAGGCAGCCTCTCTGCTAATGGGTGGGTTTGTGTTCCTGTCTTGCTAGTTTGGCATAGGGTGTCTAGCAGTGTAGCTTGCTGGTCGTTGAGTGTAGCTGGGTCTTAGCGTTGAGATGGGAGATCTCTGGGAGAGCTTTCACCATTTGATATTACATGGAGCCTGGAGGTCTCTGGTGGACCAATGTCCTGGACTTGGCTCTCCCACCTCAGAGACACAGGCCTGACACCCAGCCGGGGCACCAAGACCCTGTCAGCCACACGGCTCAGAAGAAAAGGGAGAAAAAAAGAAAGAAAGAAAATAAAAAGTAATAAAGTAATTAAAATAAATTTTTTTAATTATTAAAAATTAAAATGTAATAATAAAAAAGAAAAGAGCAACCAAACCAAAAAACAAATCCACCAATGATAACAAGTGCTAAAAACTATATTTAAAAAAATAGAAAAGAAAACAGACAGAACCGTAGGACAAATGGTAAAAGCAAAGTTATACAGACAAAATCACACAAGGAAGCATAAACATACACACTCACAAAAAGAGAAAAAGGAAATATATATATATTTTTTTTTTAAAAAAAGGAAGAGAGCAACCAAATCAATAAAGAAACCTACCAATGATAGTAAACTCTAAATACTAAACTAAGATAAACATAAAACTAGAAACCAGTCAGTCGCATACAGCAAACCCCAAGTCTACCATTGCTCCCAAAGTCCACTGCCTCAATTTTGGGATGATTCGTTGTCTATTCAGGTATTCCACAGATGCAGGGTACATCAAGTTGATTGTGGGGATTTAATCCGCTGCTCCTGAGGCTGCTGGGAGAGATTTCCCTTTCTCTTCTTTGTTTGCACAGCTCCTGGGGATCAGCTTTGAATTGGCCCTGCCTCTGCTTATAGGTTACCTGAGGGTGTCTGTTCTTGGCCCAGACAGGACGGGGTTAAAGGAGCAGCTGATTAGGGGGCTCTGTCTCACTCAGGCCGGGGGGAAGGAGGGGTATGGAATGCAGGGCAAGCCTGTGGCAGCAGAGGCCAGCGTGGTGTTGCAACAACGTGAGGCGCGCCGTGTGTTCTCCCAGGGAAGTTGTCCCTGGATCACGGTGCCCTGGCAGTGGCGGGCTGCACAGGCTCCCGGGAGGGGAGGTGTGGATAGTGACCTGTGCTTGCACACAGGCTTCTTGGTGGCGGCAGCAGTAGCCTTAGCGTCTCACGCCCGTCTCTGGAGCTCATTTAGGCAGTGCTCTGAATCCCCTCTCCTTGCTCACCTGGAAACAATGGTCTCTTGCCTCTTAGGCTGGTCGAGACTTTTTCCCAGACTCCCTCCCGGCTAGCTGTGGCTCACTAGCCCCTTCAGGCTGTGTTCACACAGCCAACCCCAGTCCGCTCCCTGGGATCTGACCTCCGAAGCCGGCGCCTCAGCTCCCAGCCCCCTCCCGCCCCCGCAGGTGAGCAGACAAGCCTCTCGGGCTGGTGAGTGCTGGTGGGCACCGATCCTCTGTGCGGGAATCTCTCCCCTTTGCCCTCCGCCCCCCTGTTGCTGCATTCTCCTCTGTGGCTCAGAAACTTCCCCCCGCCCACCCCCTGTCTCCGACAGTGAAGTGGCTTCCTAGTGTATGGAAACGTTTCCTCCTTCACAGCTCACTCCCAGAGGTCCAGGTCCCGTCCCTATTCTTTTGTCTCTGGTTTTTCTTTTTTCTTTTGCTCTACCCAGGTACGTGGGGAGTTTCTTGCCTTTTGGGAATCTGAGGTCTTCTGCCAGCGTTCAGTAGGAGTTGTTCCACATGTAGATGTATTTCTGATGTATTTGTGGGGAGGAAGGTGATCTCCACATCTTACTCCTCCGCCATCTTGAAGGTCTCCCTCTTTTCCTTAATGTGTAGCTAGAGGTTTATCAATTTTGTTTATCTTTTAAAGAAGCAGATCTTTATTTCATTGATATTTTCTATTATTCTCTTAGTCTCTATTTCATTTACTTCTGATCTGATCTTTATGATTTATTTCCTTCTACTAACTTTGTGCTTGTTTTTGTTATCCTCGTTACTTTGGTGTAAGGTTAGGTTGTTTGACATTTTTATTATTTCTTGAGGTAGACTGGTAATGGTATAAACTTCCCTCTTATAACTCATTTTGCTGTATCCCATAGATTTTGGATCATTGTGATTTCGTTTTCCTTTGTCTCTAAATATTTTTAAGTTTCATCTTTGACTTTTTCCGTGATCATTAGTCGTTTAGTAGCATATTATTTAGTCTCTACATGTTTGTGTTTTTTGAAGTATTCTTCTTCAAAATTCAACTTCAAAATAGTTGATTTTTACTCTCATGGATTTTTGGTGAGAAAAGATGCTTGATATGATTTCATATTTCTAAAATTTACTGAGCATTCTTTTGTGGCCTAGCATGCAATCTATAATAGAATATTCCATGTGCACTTGAAGAATACGTGTTCTGCTGGTTTAAATGGAATATTCTATGTGTCTAATAAGTCTACCTGGTCTAATGTGTCCTTCTATTCCACAGTTTTCTTACTGATATTTTTGCCAGGATGATCTGCCCCTTGAAGTAAGTGAAGTGTTTAAATCTCCTACTATTATTGTGATACAGTCCATTTCTCTATTTATATTTCTTAATATTTAATTATGAATTTAGGTGCTCAAGTGAGTATTTTGAAAACTTTGCTCTGAGAGAGAGAGTATCAGGGTCTATGTCTGGATGAAAAGGAATTTTTCTGGAGTGCCATAGTCACACATGAAGAGGGCATATTCCTAAGAAATGGGCTGAGGTTGTGGGGACAGACTAGAGGTGTGACATTCCACACCAATTTCTAATTGGTCCTAATATGTTTTAATATTATTCTTTTTAAAAAAAATTTATTTTATATTGGAGTATAGTTGGTTTACAATGTGGTATTTTTTCAGGTGTACAGAAGTGATTCAGTTATAAATATACAAAGATATATTCATTTTCAGACTCTTTTCCCATATAGGTTATTACAGAATATTGAGTAGAGTTCCCTGTACTATACAATAGATCCTTGTTGATTATTTTATATATAGTAGTGTGTATATGTTAATCCCAACCTCCTAATTTATCACTGCCCCCCCCAACCATTCCCCTTTGGAATCCATGGGTTTTTTAAAATTGGATTATAATTGCTTTACAATGTTGTGTTAGTTTCTGCTGTACAGTGAGGTGAATAGCTATATGTATACATATACCTGCTCCCTCTTGGACCTCTCTCCCCCCATCTCACCCATCTAGGTCATCACAGAGCACCGACTTGAGCTCTCTGTGCTCTACAGCAGGTTCCCACTAGCTATCTATTTTACACATGGTAGTGTATTTATGTCAAACCTAATCTCCCAATTCATCCCACCCTCCCCTTCCCACACTGTGTCCACACGTCCATTCTCTGCATCTGCACCTAATCCTGCTCTGCAAATAGGTTCATCTGTACCATTTTTCTAGATTCCACATAATGTGTCAATATACGATATTTGTTTTCTCTTTCTTAGTTCAGTCTGTATGACAGACTCTAGGTCCATCCACATCTCTACAAATGACCCAATTTTGTTCCTTTTTATGGCTGAGTAATATTCCATTATATATATGTACCACATCTTCTTTATCCGTTCCTCTGTCGTTGGACATTTAGGTTGTTTCCATGTCCTGGCAACTGTAAATAGTGCTGCAGTGAACATTGGGGTACATGTGACTTTCTGAATCATGGTTTTCTCAGGGTTTATGCCCAGTAGTGGGATTTCTGGGTCATATATTAGTTCTATTTTTAGTTTTTTAAGGAACCTCCGTACTGTTCTCCACAGTGGTTGTATCAATTTACATTCCCACCAACAGTGCAAGAGGGTTCCCTTTTCTCCACACCCTCTCCAGCATTTATTGTTTGTACATTTTTTGATGATGGCCATTCTGACTGGTGTGAGGTGATACCTCATTGTAGTTTTGATTTGCATTTATCTAATGATCAGTGATGTTGAGCATCTTTTCATGTGCTTCTTGGCCATCTGTATGTCTTCTTTGGAGAAGTGTCTATTTGCATCTTCTGCCCATTCTTTGGGTTGTTTTTTTGGTATTGAACTGCATGAGCTGTTTATTTGTTTTGGAGACTAATCCTTTGTCCGTTGCTTCATTTGCAAATATTTTCTCCCATTCTGAGGGTTGTCTTTTCATCTTGTTTATGGTTTCCTTTGCTCTGCACTCTTTACTTAGGTCCCATTCACTTATTTTTTTAAATTTCATTACTCTAGGTGGTGGGTCAAAAAAGATCTTTCTGTGATTTATGTCAAAGAGTGTTTTTCCTATGTTTTCCTTTAAGGGTTTTATAGTGTCTGGTCTTACATTTAGGTCTTTAATCCATTTTGCATTTATTTTTGTGTGTGGTGTTAGGGAGTGTTCTAATTTCATTCTTCTACGTGTAGCTGTCCATTTTTCCCAGCACCACTTATTGAACAGGCTATCTTTGCTCCATTGTAAATTCTTGCCTCCTTTGTCATAGATTAGATGACCATAGGTACGTGGGTTTATCTCTCGGCTTTCTATCCTGTACCACGGATCTGTATTTCTGTTTTTGTGCCACTACCATACTGTCTTGATTACTGAAGCTTTGTAGTGTAGTCTGAAGTCAGGGAGCCTGATTCCTCCAGCTCCGCTTTTCTTTCTCAAGATTGCTTTGGCTATTTGGAGTCTTTTGTGTTTCCATACAAATTGTAAAATTTTTTGTTCTAATTCTGTGAAAAATGCCATGGGTAATTTGATAGACAATGCATTGAACCTGTAGATTGCTTTGGATAGTAAAGTCATTTTCACAATATTGAGTTTTCCAATTCAAGAACATGGTATATCTCTCCATCTGTTTGTGTCATCTTTGATTTCTTTCATCAGTGTTTTATAGTTTTCTGAGTACAGATCTTTTGCCTCCTTAGGTAGTTTTATTCCTAGGTATTTTATTCTTTTTGTTGCAGTGGTAAATGGGATTGTTTCCTTAATTTCTGTTTCTAATCCTTCATTGTTAGCTTATAGGAATGCCAGAGATTTATGTGCATTAATTTTGTATCCTGCAACCTTACCAAATTCATTGATTAGTTTTAGTGGTTTCCTGGTGGCATCTTTAGGATTTTCTATGTATAGTATCATGTCATCTGCAAACAGTCAGAGTTTTACTTCTTCTTTTCCAATATGTACTTCTTTTATTTCTCTTTCTACTCTGATTGGCCACTAGTAGGACTTCCAAAATTTTGTTGAATAATAGTCGCCAGAGTGGGCATCCTTGTTTTGTTCCTCATCTTAGAGGAAGTGCTTTTAGTATTTCACCACTGACGATGATGTTTGCTGTGGGTTTGTCATATATGGCCTTTATTACGTTGAGGTAGTTTCCCTCTATGCCCACTCCAGAAGAATTTTTATCATAAATGGGTGTTGAATTTTGTCAAAAGCTTTTTCTGCCTCTATTGAGATAATCATATGATTTTTATTCTTTAATTTGTTAATATGGTGTATCACATTGATTTTGTGTATATTGAAGAATTCTTGCATTGCTGGGATAAATTCCACTTGACCTTGGTGTATGAGCCTTTCAATGTGTTGTTGGATTCTGTTTGGTAGTATTTTGTTGAGGATTACTGTATCTATGTTCATCAGTGTTATTGGTGTGTAATTTTCTTCTTTGTGATATCTTTGTCTGGTTTTGGTATGAGGGTGATGGTGGCCTCATAGAATGAGTTTGCGAGTGTTCTTCCCTCTGCAATTTTCTGGAAGAGTTTGAGAAGGATGGGTGTTAGCTCTTCTCTAAATGTTTGATAGAATTCACCTGTAAAGCCATCTGCCCCTGGACTTCCGTTTGTTGGAAGGTTTTTAATTACCATTTCAATTTCATTACTTGTGTTTGGTCTGTTTATATTTTCTAATTCGTCCTGGTTCAGCCTTGGAAAGCTATACCTTTCTAAGGATTTGTCCATTTCTTTCAGGTTGTCCGTTTTATTGGCATACAGTTGCTTGTAGTGGTCTCTTATGATCCTTTGTATTTCTGTGGTGTCATTTGTAATTTCTCCTTTTTAATTTCTAACTTTATTGGTTTGAGTCCTCTCCCTTTTTAAAATTTTATTTATTTATTTTTGGCTGCATTTGGCTTCATTGCTGCAGGCAGGCTTTCTCTAGTTGCAGAGAGCGGGGGCTACTCTTCGTTGCAGTGCATAGGCTTCTCATTGCGGTGGCTCCTCTTATTGCGGAGCACGAGCTCTAAATGCATGGGCTTCAGTAGTTGTGGCATATGCACTCAGTAGTTGTGGCTCACGGGCTCTAGAGCACAGGCTCAGTAGTTGTGATGCACAGACTTAGTTGCTCTGCGGCATGTGGGATCTTCCCAGACCAGGGCTTGAACCCGTGTCCCCTGTACTGGTAGGCATATTCCTAACCACTGTGCTACCAAGGAAGTCCCCCTTTTCTTATATATAAATTTATTTATTTATTTATTTATGTCTGCATTGGGTCTTCATTGCTGTGCGTGGCTTTCTCTACTTGCGACATATGGGGGCTACTCTTCATTATAGTCCACAGGTTTCTCATTGCGGGGGCTTCTCTTGTTGCGGAGAACGGGCTGTAGGCGTGCGGCCTTCAGTAGTTGCAGCACACAGGCTGAGTAGTTCTGCCTCGTGGGTTCTAGAGTGCTGGCTCAGTAGTTCTGATGCACAGGCTTAGTTGATCCACAGCATGTGGGATCTTCCCAGACCAGGGCTTGAACCCATGTGCCCTGCATTGGCAGGCAGATTCTTAACCACCTAGCTACCAGGGAAGTCCCCTGTATCTTTTTTTTGTGATGATTCTGGCTAAAGGTTTATCAATTTGTTTATCTTCTCAAGGAAGCAACTTTTAGTTTTATTGATCTTTGCTATTATTTTCTTCGTTTCTATTTCATTGTTCTGATCTTTATGATTTCTTTCCTTCTACTAACTTTGAGTTTTCTTTGTTCTTCTTTCTCTAGTTGCTTTAGGTGTAAAGTTAGTTGTTAATTTGAGATTCTTCTTGTTTCTTGAGGTGAGCTTGAATTGCTATAAACTTCCCTCTTAGAACTGCTTTTGCTGCGTCCCATAGGTTTTCGATCGTCATGGTTTAGTTGTCATTTGTTTCTAGGTACTTTTAAATTTCCTCTTTGATTACTTCAGTGATCTCTTGGTTCTCTAGCAGCGCACTGTTTAGCTTCCATGTGTTTGTGTTTTTTTACAATTTTTTTCCCCTGTAATTGATTTCTAGTCTCATAGCATGTTGGTTGGAAAAGATGCTTGGTACGATTTCAATTTTCTTAAATTTTCCAAGGCTTGGTGTTTGAGCCAAGATGTGATCTATCGTGGACAATGTTCTGTGTGTCCTTGAGAAGAAAGTGTATTCTGTCACTTTCAGGTAGAATGTCCTATAAATATCAATTAAAAGTATCTGGTCTAGTGTGCCATTTAAAGCTTGTGTTTATTTTCTGTCTGGGTGATCTGTCCATTGGTGAAAGTGGGGTGTTAAAGTCCCCCACTATTATTGTGTTACTGTCAATTTCCCCTTTTATGGCTGTTAGCATTTGCCTTATGGATTGAGGTGCTCCTATATTGGGTGCATAAATATTTACAATTGTTACCTTTTCTTCTTGGATTGATCCCTTGATCATTATGTAGTGTCCTTCCTTATCTCTTGTAACAGTCTTTATTTTAAGGTCTGATATGAGTATTGCTACTCCAGCTTTCTTGTGATTTCCATTTGCATGGAATATCTTTTTCCTTCCCCTCACTTTCAGTCTGTATGTGTCCCTAGGTCTGCAATGGGTCTCTTGTAGACAGCATATGTACAGGTCTTGTTTTTGTATCCATTCAGCCAGTCCGTGTCTTTTGGTTGGGGCATTTAATCCATTTACATTCAAGGTGATTATTTATATTTACGTTCCTATTACCATTTTCTTAATTGATTTAGGTTTGTTTTTGTGGGTCTTTTTCTCTTGTGTTTCCCACCTAGAGAATTTGCTTTAGCATTTGTTGTAAAGCTGGTTTTGGTGGTGCTGAATTCTCTTAGCGTTTGCTTGTCTGTAAAGCTTTTGATTTCTCCATCAAATATGAATGAGCTCCTTGCTGGGTAGAGTAATCTTGGTTGTAGGTTTTCCCTCTTTCCTCCCTTTAAATATATCCTTCCACTCCCTTCTGGCCTGCAGAATTTCTGCTGAAAAATCAGCTGATAACCTTATGGGGATTCACTTGTATGTTATTTGTTGCTTTTCCCTTGCTGCTTTTAATAATTTTTCTTTGAATTTAATTTTTGTTTGATTAATATGTGTCTTGGTGTGTTTCTCCTAGGGTTTATCCTGTACGGGACTCTCTGTGCTTCCTGGACTTGGGTGACTATTTCCTTTCCCATGTTAGGGAAGTTTTTGACCATAATCTCTTCATATGTTCTCAGACCCTTGTCTTTCTCTTCTTCTTCTGGGACCCCTATAATGCGAATGTTGGTGCGTTTACTGTTGTCCCAGAGTCTCTGAGACTGTCCTCAAGTCTTTTCATCCTTTTTTCTTTATTCTGCTCTTTGGCAGTTATTTCCACCATTCTATCTTCCAGCTCACTTGTTCGTTCTTCTGCCTCAGTTATTCTGCTATTGATTCCTTCTAGTGTATTTTTCATTTATTATGTTGTTCATCACTGTGTTTGTTCTTTAGTTCTTCTAGGTCTTTGTTAAACATTTCATGTATTTTCTGAATCCGTGCCTCTATTCTGTTTCCCAGATTTTGGATCATCTTTACTATCATTACTCTGAATTCTTTTTCAGGTAGGTTGCCTATTTCCTCTTCATTTATTTGGTCTTGTAGGTTTTTACCTTGCTCCTTCGTCTGTAACATATTTTCTTGTCGTTTCATTTTTTTTGATGGGTGGGGCTGTATTCCTGTTTTGCTCGTTGTTTAGCCTGAGGTGTCCAGCGCTGGAGTTTGCAGGCAGCTGGACAAAAGCTGTGTCTTGTTTCTGAGATGAGGACCTTCAGGAGACCTCACTCTGATTAATATTCCCTGGGGTCTGAGGTTCTCTGTTAGTCCCGTGGTTTGGACTTGGTGCTCCCACCACAGGAGCTCAAGCCCAACCCACTGTATGGGAACCAAGATCCTGTAAGCTGTATGGTGCAGCAAAAGAAAAAAGAAGGAAAAAAAAAGGGTACAATAACAAAAAATAAAAAATTAAATTTAAATTAGGGAAATAAAAAATATATTAGAAAAAATATAAGTGAAACAGTAACAACAAGTTAACACAGAAGCACAAGAGCAAAAAACAAAAACAAAAACTGGAAAAGGCCTTAACTGTGGGGGTGGGGCTTAGGCGGGGGCAGGGACCTACGCTAAGGACTTGTGCCACTGGCAATGGCAGCATGGCTGGAGGGGTCGTTGGAGTGTGGAGTGTAGAAGTAAGGCCCTGGGTGGGGGTACGTGGACAGGGCTTAGGCTCAGCGCACCTGGAGGGGCCCTCTGAGTACAGAGGATCAGGCCCGGGACCGCAGCAGGGTCCCAGGGCCCAAGTGGGCAGGGGAAACGCCAGCCGCATTCCCTTCCGATCCTCCCATGTCCCTAGGGTATCTCCCCGTACCCGTTGCTCCCCTCACCATGGGTGGGCCCCTCTGGGCATGGGAACCCCTCCTGTCCCCCAGCCGCCCCTCCAGGGCACTGGTCCCATCCTGCCTCCACTTCTCCTCCCCTGTCCGCCCCCCTCCCACGTCCT
Organism: Tursiops truncatus; assembly: GCF_011762595.2. NCBI lineage: Eukaryota > Metazoa > Chordata > Mammalia > Artiodactyla > Delphinidae > Tursiops > Tursiops truncatus. The sequence goes on from NC_047035.1 coordinate 145,684,182, forward strand.
ACCTGGTCGCTCAGGGGTTCATCCCGTCCCCTTAGGTGTTCGTTGTCCCCCACCAGTGCCTGGCAGGTGCCCAGTTATGTGATTCAGTTATAAATATACAAATATCTATTCATTTTCAGATTCTTTTCCCATATAGGTTACTACATAATATTGAGTAGAGTTCCCTGCACTATACAGTAGATCCTTGTTGATTATTTTATATACAGTAGTGAGTATATGTTAATCCAGCCTCCTAATTCATCCCTCCCCTCCCCTTTCCCCTTTGGAAACCGTAAGTTTGTTTTTTGTTTTTAATTCAGGCATATTTATTGAAGATAAAAAACTAGAAATTAATAAAAGAGTAAGTGGATTTCCACAAATGGCTAACACAAATGCCTGAGTTTGTTTTTGAGGTCTGTGACTATTTCTTTTTTGTAAATAAGTTCATTTGTATCATTTTTTAGATTCCAAATATAAGTGGTATCATATGATATCTGTCATTTTCTAACTCACTTCAATTAGTATACTTATCTCTAGGTCCATTCATGTTGCTGCAAATGGCATTATTTCATTCTGTTATGGCTGAATAGTATTCCTTTGTGTATGTGCACTTCTTTATCCATTCATCTGTCGATGGCTACTTAGGTTTCTTCCATGTGTTTGCTATTTTAAATAGTGCTCAATGGACATTAGGGTGCATGCATCTTTTGGAATTAATGGTTTTCTCCTTATGTATGCCCAAGTGTGATTACTAGATCATATGGTAGCTGTATTTTTAGTTTTTTAAGGAACTTCCATACTATTCTCCATAGTGGCTGTACCAGTTTACATTCACACCAACAGTGTAGGAGGGTTTCCTTTACTCCACACCCTCTACACCATTTGTTTGTAGACTTTTTGATGATGGCCATTCTGAACAGCGTGAGGTGATACCTCATTAGAGTACTGATTTGCATTTTTCTAATAATTAGGGATGTTTGAGCATATTTTCATGTGTTTGTTGGCCTATATGTCTTCTTTGGAGAAATGTCAATTTAGGTTTTCTGCCCATTTTTTTATTGGGTTGTTTTTTTGATATTGAGCTGCATGAGCTGTTTGTGTATTTTGGAGATTAATCCTTTGTCCGTTGATTCATTTGCAAATATTTTCTCCCATTCCTAAGACTCTCTTTTCATCTTGTTTACGGTTTCCTTTGCTGTGCTAAAAGCTTTTCAGTTTAATTAGGTCTCATTTGTTTATTTTTGTTTTTCTCATTACTTTAGGAGGTGGGTCAAAAAAGATTTTGGTGCGATTTATGTCAGAGTGTTTTGCCTATGTTTTTTTATTTTCCTGTATGCGGGCCTCACTGTTGTGGCCTCTCGTGTTGCAGAGCACAGGCTCCGGACACACAGGCTCAGTGGCCATGGCTCACGGGCCCAGCCGCTCCGTGGCATGTGGGATCTTCCTGGACCGGGGCACGAACCCGTGTCCCCTGCATCGGCAGGCGGACTCTCAACCACTGTGCCACCAGGGAAGCCCTGCCTATGTTTTCCTCTAAGAGTTTTATGGTGTCTGGCCTTACATTTAGGTCTTTAATCCATTTGGAGTTTATTTTTGTGTATGGTGTTAGGGAGTGTTCTAATTTCATTCTTTACATGTAGCTGTTCAGTTTTTCTAGCACCACTTATTGTAGAGGCTGTCTTTGCTTCATTGTATATCCTTGCCTTCTGTTATAGATTTGGTGACCACAGGTGTATGGGTTTATCTCTGGGCTTTCTATCCTGTTCCATTGATCTGTATTTGTTTTTGTACGAGTACCATAGTGTCTTGATTACTGTAGCTTTGTAGTAGTAGTATAGTGTGAATTCAGGGACCCTGATACCTCCAGCTCCATTCCCCCACCCCCACCCGCCCCACCAAGATTGCTTTGGCTACTCAAGGTGTTTCCATACAAATTGTAAAATTCTTTGTTCTAATTCTGTGAAAAATGCCACTGGTAGTTTGATAGTGATTGCATTGAATCTGTAGATTGCTTTGGGTAGTACAGTCATTTTCACAACATTGGTTCTTCCAGTCCAAGAACATGGTATATCTCTCCATCTGTTTGTGTCATCTTTGATTTATTTCATCTGTATCTTATACTTTGCTGCATACAAGTCTTTTGCTTCCTTAGGTATGTTTATTCCTAGGTATTTTATTCTTTCTGTTGCAGTGGTAAATGGGATTGTTTCCTTAATTTCTCTTTCTGATCTTTCATTGTTAGTGTACAGGAACGCAAGAGATTTGTTTGTTAATTTTGTATCTTGCGACTTTACTAAATTCATTGATTAGCTCTGGTAATTTTCTGGTGGCATCTGCACAAACTGCAGATTAAATCCCCATAATCGGCCCATGTTATGTTTTTCTAAAACTATAAGGGAGGAGACAAAACCATATAACAAGTTGGCCCTAAGGAACATGAATAAACACATACATCCACATACACTTACAGGCACAGTGGGAAGACTCCGCCTTCCCCCCCTTCTCCTGCTCTGTCTTCTGCCAGGATGCACTGGCAACAGGGGCTCACTCCAAATCCCCCACCCCCACCAGGACCAACGCGGCAGCAGGCAACTGGGTGATGAGGATCAGTGTGCAGGATTTTAAACTAGGATTATGAAGTTAAACAATACTAGAAATAGCGGGCAAACAGACCAAACCAGCACTTTATTTTAAAAAGTTTTATTCTGCAGATTTAGAAATTTGAGATTTTTTAATAACTGCAAAAGAAATTCAGTCACACCTACTGATTAACAGAATGTAGCGGTGTATTATCTAAACAGAAATTGTGCTGATGTGCCACAATAAATTGTCTATTAGTAAAAAAATACACTTTAGGGCACAGCATCATATCACAAATTACAATAGGGATACTTTGCAAGAATTTATTCAAACTAGAGAATTCTGAGTAACTGTATCTTTTGAATGCAGCATTTAAAAATGTAACAACTCTGTGCATTCTTTTTCTTAAAAAACTGACCTTGTGTGTGTCATAGAAATGCTGCTTTATTGCTGCAGAGGTCAAAGTTCAAGGCTCAAGAGGTACAGGAGAGAATACAAAGGTAGCCTTAAGAAACTTGGTTTTGTTTATGTATAAAAAAGGTAAAGTTTATAAAAGTTAATTTACAAACCAAGAACAAAGTGGTATGCACGCCTTATGTACAAGCATCCTTAAAACATCAAAAGTTTTTAAATGCATAGCCTAAAAAAAAAAAAAAAGAGAGAGAGAGAAAACAACCACTGCCCCTTGCCAAACAAACAAAACAAAAAAAACCCCACCCCAAATCACACCATTATTTTCTTCTGGGTGATTACACATTTCTGAAACCACCAAATCCACAATTCACTCAATCTTTTCATGATACAGTATCTAGATGTGCACAAAAGCCATAAAACCTTAGTAACACACAGAACGATCTAAGAATTAAAAACACAAGGGTAAGGCATTCCTGCTGGTTAGTATGTCTATGGTGATGTGGTTAACTTATAGATCCAAAGAGGCCACAGAACCAGTCTCACATGCTTTGGTGTCCTTCCCTAAGAAAAACGAGTTTTCATATACAGTAAGTAATTGTCTTCACTTGCCCCGCCCCGCCAAAAAAAAAAAAAAAAAGCTATAAATTCCTCTTGCTGTACATTTCTGTTAAATCCACTACACTGGTTATACATTTGAGGTGCTTTTTAAAAACGTGTGATTACCTCATGCATAATAAAAATGTGTATGCCAGGCCAGGGCCATAATAAAGTCTGAAACAGTGTACTTTGGAAAGAACAAAACTCAAATGCACCCCATTTACTGGCTGGTATTTTAACGGAAATCAATATGTGAAGTTAAGCAGTGACCATATAAAAGTACAAAACTCATTACAAAGCATCACATCGTGGAGCCTGTAGCCAACACCGACCCCCAACATGCAGCAGGCAGCATGTTTCCCAAGCACGGTTCAGGGGATGTTCACTCAGCCTCTCCAGTTCAAACAAAGCGTGTGATACTAACACACTGCAGTGTCAATTATAGGAAAAGTATATAATACTTGATGGAGTGGTTCCATTTAGATTTAGTAAGTTTAACCCAGTTTCACATTATTTAATCAAGTTCCTATATTTTAAGAATTAAAAGTGGTCAATCAAGACAGAAACACAGTTTGCTCCAACAAGATAATTTGGATCTCCAGGAAGACACTTGTTTTGCCAGGTTTTAGGATCGCCTACGAGAGAAAAAAAAAGTTCATGTCATTTCTGGTTGGTTAAACTGCTATCTGTAATGCTTTGCAATCATGGGACAAACACAAACATATATATTTAGATACAATTTTCCTCTATTTCTTCAGCATACCGCACTTGTACCAAAACTCTTAGTGCTATATATGTACTTCATTGGAGACCCACTGGAATCTAATGATCCAAAAGCTGTTGCAGATTTCTCGTTTATTTTTTATGTTTTCAAGTTTGAGCCTTTTAAAAAATGAATAAAAGTTAGGGTGATCATGTGCCTGGGACAGTTCCAGTTTGCCCCTGAGTATTATTATTAAGAGTACCCTTCTTGGGCTTCCCTGGTGGCGCAGTGGTTGAGAGTCCGCCTGCCGATGCAGGGGACGCGGGTTCGTGCCCCGGTCCGGGAAGATCCCACATGCCGCGGAGCGGCTGGGCCCGTGAGCCATGACCGCTGAGCCTGCGCGTCCGGAGCCTGTGCTCCGCAACGGGAGAGGCCACAACAGTGAGAGGCCCACGTACCACAAAAAAAAAAAGAAAAAAAGAGTACCCTTCTTTCACTTTCAAAAGTTTAGACAATAATTATATGATTACCCCATTTGAGCTGAGTATGAGAACACATTTCTCACACTTGACAGACCAAATGAAACCCTCAACACTGCAGAGTTCGGTTAAGGAGCCTCCTCCCCTTTACAAAAAAAAAAAAAAAAATCATTGAGACTGGGCCAGAGATTCTTAGCCCTGATCCTGCTGTACAACAAAACCATTCATGATGCTTCCAAAGTCATTGAACTGAGTAAGACTGAAGCAGGGCCTGGGCTTTGGAGTTTTTAACCAGCTTTTAACCAGGTGATTTGAGATTTGCAGCTACAGCTAAGGAGCCCTGGCAGTGGACTCAACGTAAAGAAGGCTGGGACAGCCATAGACCTCTTGTGTCCATGGTAAGTGACAGTCAAAGCTGCTGCCTGTAAAGCAACAGTTCTCCACCAGAAGCAGTTCTGCCCCTCAGGGGACAATGTCTGGAGGCAATTTTGCTTGTCACAACTGGCATCTAGCGGGTGGAGGCCAGGGAGGCTGCTAAACACCCCACAGGGCCAAGGCTGAGAAGCACTGCAGACTGTAAGCTGTCCGTTACCTAAGCAACATCTGAGTCATGGTGGGCTCAGCAGTTTAAAACAGAGGGGTTTAACTTCATAGGTACATGTGGGCTTGTGCCATACTGCAGATAAATTGTTTAGGCAATGAGATAGTTACGACAACTCTTGGGAAAAACTTTATCTTTAGGTTCAAAATTCTTTCCAATATACTAATAAATGCTTCTTGGAATTAAGTCAGTAGCTATCAAAATCTACCTTGACTTTTTAAAACAGAAATTTATAGTAGCAAAAGCATTCCGAAGCCACACAGAATTACATAAAATTACATTTCTCTTCTAGGTGTACATACTCAAATTTAACACAGGAAAAAGTAAGTTGTTTCAATCTAACAAAATAACATAACATGTTCTGTGGCACAAAACAAATTATACGAAGCATACTGATTTTTTTCGTATCTGGAGAAAAAATCGCTTATAAAACAAGTAACAACATAGTTACTTTAAGGACCCTCAACCTATTTTGGGTTAGAGGACGATCACAGCCCACACTAAAACCTGACTTTTGGAATATATGTTTTAAATGCAGTTTTATTAATTTTAATTCATTAGTTCAAACTAGGCTAATAAAATGTTTCTCAGTGGAGTTCCTGAAGAACTTTTCCCAGAAAATGGGGTAGTTGTGAATGAATATATGTAATATTTTATGTTGGGTAATATTAAAATATGTTCTTTACACCATAAAACTCTATTTCATACTGTACCAAACTAAAACTGTATAATGCTCATCTGATTTATCAGAAATTCAGAAGAACTTTAAATTCTTTTTTTCTACATCAGGTTCAATTAAAGTGTTCTGTGCCATAAATATAGAAAGTTCTGACTTTAGTCTAACTGACTTAGTCACCCAAGGAAGTGAGAAATGTGAAAATGCAATGGAAGCTTTGAAATTATGATCTTGACAGCAATAAGCCATTTTAAAAGTGTATTACAGAAGTTATTTTGAGTTTTACATGGAAAAACCATGGCCAAGTATGATCACAGTGTAAGGTCTTTTATCTTTCAAGCTTCTCTAGTGTGTGTGTGTATACACACCCCTACAAAGTATATATATATATACTTTGTAGACTGAGAAATAGTAACCAAAAATAGAAATTATTACATAAAGGAATCAAATCATTTTAGTATAAAGATGAAAATGCATATATATGTAGGACAATATCAATTCTTCCACCTCATCTTAAAAATTTTGACAGAATAATTTTGTTGAACACCAAGAAACAGTCAACCTTTGGCCAAATCATCAATGTTTACAAGGCAGAAGCTTCTCTACCTTGCAGTTTTCATTTACAATATATGTACCACAAATAAACTCCAAAACACTGGTGATGCCTACAAGGCCACAGGAACAGAGGGAGGATCTGTGCACAGACAGCACGGGTAGCTCCGTCAGCCCACGGGTCAATCAACGACAGTACCCAAAGCCCCCAAAGGACAGAGTGAAGACAGCATACCCGACGAGGAGTCGGATGATTTTAGAGCAAAAGACCAACCGTCAGGAGTCATGGACGCACAGTGTGGTAAGCGCAGCTCCACGGGCTTCAGGAACTTGAGGCCATGGGGCCCGCACATCACTAAGGGGCTCAGCAGGGTCTCACCTGGGGCGGGGGGAGAGAGGTTAGACGGCTGGCTTCCTTCTAGACCCACACCCTCCTCACCCTCCTTCTAACCATATGCTTTAAAGCCAAAGAGGGTTAGTTCTCTGTAGTAGCACTGACCAAGAAAAATGTAACAGGAGCCACAGATGTAACTTAATATTTTCCAGTAGCCACATTAAAAAGGAACAGTTGAAGTCAATTTTAATATTTTATATAACCCAATATATCCAAAACATTATTTCAACATGTGAGCAATATACTGAATCTTTGAAGCTGGTGTGTATTTTACACTTCTAGCCCGTTTCAATTAAAACAGCCACAATTCAAGTGCTAAACAGCACAACGTTGCTGGTGGCTACTTCATTCAATCACAGCATTCTTATGGTATAAGACATACTCAAACATTTTACAAATGTTACTTATATCTTGTGTTTTTAATGTTGTATTTGCTACAGACGTGGTTTAAGAGATTCACGCAGGAGGGCCAACATGTTAGTATTCTGGCGAAATGTACGAAAATGAGCTAAAATAATGTATTTAAGGAAGCAAAGCACTGCTAAAATATTCTAAAAGACGTTGCAACATGGTTCATTATCATTTCATCCTGACAGATCTGGAAGACTGTGAAAAATAAGAGCATTCCTAGATTCCTGAAGCAGCTCAGAAACACACACCGCGACAGCCGATGGGGATGCTTCCTCCTCTGCAGCGTGTTTACTTGTGCTAGGTCTGCGCAGTGAGGAAGATCTGACCCGAGAGCCTTGCATTCCACCAGCAGGTGGCAGCACAGAGCAAGGCCTTTGGAGTGGGTGTTACCTAATTCATCTCTAGAGCTGCAAGGCAGGAAGGAACGACTCAAAGACAAAAATCTGGTGAGGTCGGCTAAGACTGGCGACTGGCTGGCAGGTACAGGAGTGCCCAATGACCCATCCCCTATTGTCACTGTCACAGTAAAGGTAGCACAGGCTCCCCTCTCCACAGTGCTCATTAGAGGGGCCCTCCCTTGTAGAAGGAACTTGAGGGCAGCCAGGGTGGGGGGAGAACAGAGGTCTAGGGTATCCTGTCTACTGAGCACAATAAGCTTTGAAAAGCACACAGGGCAACTCGAGTTATTGAAACTAAGCAGGAAATCACACACTCACCTTTCTCCTTATCCAAAGGCGGGAGGATGCTGTTGTCTCGGCAGACCTTGAAATAGATTTCCTGCTCGACTCCCTCAGGAATGGCTCCTTGTGGGATAATGATACTAACGCCGGTCTCTATGGAGCTCAGCACCCCGCCGTTGCTGTTAAATACGCCGCGGGCGGTGGCCACCACAGTGTGACCATCCTCATCTTCATCCTCTTCTACGGCTGAGGGACTGAGAGTTCAGAAATGGCCAATGAGTACATTCCTAGTCACATACAGGCACTTTCACTGCTAGTCTAGTCGGTGGTTTCATTCTCTTTCTCTCTCCATATAATCAAGCAGTTACTTACTTTAATAAGTTTTCAGTGACTGACAGACTTTACTCACAGGGATAACTAAGCATATTCTTCCTCGAGAAGTCAATGTCACTTTTAAAGGTAATAGTCACGTTTCCTTCATTACTGATTTTTTGCGATCAGAACATGTAAGGCCTGATACAGTGCTCACCCAATATTTTACAGCCATGAAACTGGTGTTTTAAAACTGATGGCACATCATGGTTTAATTGGTAGCATGTTTTTTCCTTCTTAGTGATACGTAAGACAGTGGTGCATCTCACAACTGGTGGCATCTCAGACCTGATAAAATACACTAATTAGGCTCGCTCTCTCCTGAGGATTTCTGGTGTGCATACTATGGCCTTCCCTCCCCACTCCCTAAGCACAGACGCCCAATTCCATGAGGTAATAAAGACTCCGGTGTGGGCAATCGCTCATGGAGAGGAGATGGTCCATTCACGCGGTTCACACAAAGACGCCTGAGGCAGAGGGGATGTGGTACCAAATCTCCTTCAAAAGTGCAGGCTCTCAGGACTTCCTTTTTTTTTCCCCTCAGGACTTCTTGAAGCAAAATTTTGAGCCAGGACTAAAGGTGAGCAGAAAGATGGGCCAACAAAATGAAAGTGAGTGCAGGGAGCTGCGGCTTCACTCCTCCGTGGCCAGAGCGGTGGGCATGGGCTCCCCGGGGCAATGGTACCGCGGGGCCCCTGTGAGGGGGCCGCTCCTCCACATCCCCTGGCTGGCCTGTCCTTCCGCTCGGGAGGCAGCCTGCCGGTGGCCCGCGAGTACTTTCTGCGTCAGTGGCTTAGGGAGGTTTCTGCATGGCCAGCACGGGTCTTGTCGGTCACTGTGCAGATGAGGGGAGGGGTGTAGGGAGTGTGGCTCCAGGCAGGCTGGGTTCATCTCATTTGCTCAGCCATCTGACCAAAACTATTAAGAAAGCTCTTTTTTAAACAACCATTTTGAGGTTATTACATCTTCTTTTCAAACTCACTGCTGAATAAACAGTGGATGAGGAATACAGATACTCTATTATTTTTGAGATATTCTCCAAACGTGCCGCCCCAGCTGGAGGTCAGAGGTCATGGGAAGCCAGGGCTGGTTAGGAGTCTGGCTCTGAGGTCAGAAGTCAGACCAGTGGCTGGGTCTAGGCTCCCTGAGCATGGCTGTGTGACCCTGAGTGAAATACAGTGCCTCTCAGCCTGGGTTCTTACACAATGGAGATAATGAGCACCAGCTTTAGTGCCTCTTGCAGAACCTTTAGTCATTCCAACATTTTGGACAGCACCATTCAGCTTAAAGTTTGAGTTGAAATCATCAGTCAGGTTCCCAAAACTACACCCAACTCATGTGAGAGACATCACCAGGCCAAGAAAAAGTCTTACCTCACGGGCACAGCTTTAGGCCCTGTGCTGATACTGTTTACTTGATATTTAGGCTTATTATCTGTGTGGACAGAGAACGTCTCAACTCCACTATCAAACTCCGGAGGCTGCGTGGAACTGTGTGCTTTCACCAGAGTTTTCGGAGAAGTGGGGGCTTTGGAAGACAAGTCAGGTTTATGTGCAGTTTCGCTCGTCAGGAGATTGTGACTGAATTTAGGACTTTCAAACTTGCGTTCAAATGGCCGCGCAGAACTTGTATATGGTTTTGGTGTGAATCGATTGTATGCTGGAGTGATCGTTTTCTGAGTCTGTTCGGCCCCGTTAGCTGGGGCTTTATCTGGGAAACTTTTCTGGGGATAGAAAGCAGACTGGGCAGCGTCTTCTCGGTTGGCTGGTCTGTAAGCTGCTGGCTTATTCTGAGATGGAGGTGGGTCTGGTTTGGACACTAAAGAGCTCTGAAAATCCAATGACATGGAATTACCTGTAAAACACACACATATAAGTATTTCAAAAACTTCCTGAAAACAGCTACTGAATACTATGTTGTACATCAAAACTAATATTATAAGTCAACTATACTTCAGTAAGAAAAACAATAAAGTACATTCGGTGGCTGGAACAAAAAAAGCATTACAAACCCATCTCTAACTGACTGTAATGGTTTGTGAGATGGAAAAGATGTTATAATGGGTCAAGAATAAAATCTATCCAGATGAGTAATTCATTCATGAAAGTTATCAACAAGTGATTCTGTGGGAGACCGTGGTGACCATGTTAAACTAAGTTTTTAGGAATAAACCTTGAAACAACTTTTCATCCATACAGAAAACAAAAACCCAAACGCCCTTCCTGACACAAGTTCTAACAGTCATCTGATGTCCCTCTCATCTTAACCTGTCCTGGTGTCAGAGTCAATGACTGACTGGGTCTGGGTCAGCAGTCTGAGGACACTCTTGACCCCTGGTGGCTGTGTGTGATGCTGAGGGGCCAGGAGGTAGCAGGGACACCTGGGACAGTGTTCATGTACCTGCTGCCTGGAGTCAGGGTCATGTGGCTGGGAGTCCTGGCCTCCAGAGACTGGCATCGGAGTGACCCCGCTCCAGTGTCCACAATAAATTAGAAACAGAATGACAAAACTGGCCATGTTAAAAAAAAAAAAAATCAGTACTACAAAACTCACCATAATTAAAGTTAAAAAAGAAAAGTCACAGATTGGCAGAAGCTATGTACAACACATATAACTGATTTTAAAAAAAATTAGGATCCAAAACCTATGAAGAATACCTATACATCCATAAGAAAGAATCAACCAATAGGAAAATAGGCAAAGACCTGAACAAGCAAAAACGCAAGTGAAGACTAGACTAACCAGTAATCATACAATAAGATACTCAACATCACTATTAATTAGGAAAATGCAAAACAAAAACAAAAAACATCATTTCACATCCATTAAATTGGCAAAACTTACAAGTCTGGTAATGCCAAGCATTGGCAAAGATGTGGAATAACAGAAATTTCCATGTACAGATCTTCCTCTACTTCCCAGGGGAGGTTCAAAGTAAAAAATGTGCTTAATACACGGGACCTACCAGAATCATAGCTCAGCCCAGTCTCCCTGAACGTGCTCAGAATACTCTCACTAGCCTACAGTTGGGCAAGATCATCTAACACAAAATATTATAATAAAGTGTTAAATATCTCATGTGATCTATTGAATACTGTCCTGTAAGTAAAAAACAAGACTGGCTCTCTGGGTCCAGGACAGTTCAAAGTGTGTCAGTTATTCACCCCCGTGATGCAGCGTCTGACTGGGGGCTCTTCTCACAGCCGCTGCCCAGCTTCACGAGAGATTGTATTGCTTATTGCTAACCTGAGAAAAGATCGAAATTCGAAGTAGTTTCTAGTGAATGTGCATCGCTTCTGCACCATGTAAAGTCAAACCGTCATAAGTCAGGGACCCTCTGTACCGCTGGTGGCAGTGCAAAATAGCACCAACTGAATTCTATGAAATAATTAAGGAAAAAATCATATCAGTGCTATACAAACTCTTCCAGAAATGAGAGAAAGAGGGAACACGTCCCAGCTCTCTTTCATGACGCTAGCACAACTTTGATACCAAAACCAGACAAGGACATTATAAGGAAATTATAAACCAAAGCTCCTTGTGAACATAGTAAGATAACTTATTACAGAAACAAAATGAAGGAGACAAATCTTAGGATCGTCTTCGTGCGTTTGGCCCTCTGTATCTGCGGATGCAGAGCCCATGGACACAGAGGGTCGACTGTACTACACCAGTTACACAGGGGACGTGTGTATCCGCAGATTTCAGTGTGCGTGGTGGGATGGGGGTGAAGTGGTGGTGGTGGTGGGGGTCCTGGGATCAGTCCCCTGCGGATACTGAGGGACAATGTACATACAAGAAAAAAACAGTTGACAAAATGCTTTCAGCAAACTAGGACTAGAAGGGAACATTCTAAACATAATAAAAGGCACCTACAAAAACCCCTACAGCTAACATTGTAACGGTGAAACATTCAATCGTTTCTCCCCACAATGGGGAACTAGCAAAAGATGTCTGCCACCATCATTTCAACTCAACATTTTACTATGATGTCTCAGCCAGTGCAAAAATGGCATAAGGTTTGGAGAGTAAAAATTTAAACTTTATCGGCAGACATGATAGTGTGTAAAGAAAATCCTAACATAAAGTAATATCAAATTATACCCCTGGGATTGGACTCCTACGTAAATACAGAGGAGCACTGTCTCTAGGAGCAAAACATCACCAGGAGATGGATGAACTGTGGTGTATCCTTTGAAAGCACCAAATGAGAAGAGAGATGTTGGTTGGGAGGGTGGAGGCAACAGTCCCTTCCAGGACGTCTAATGGCTGTGGAGCTGGGAAGGTGGCATGAGGCAGTGGCACTTACTGGAAGGCAAAGGGAAGGATTATGGGGAAGGGGAGAGGAAGATGAAGGAAGCAGGAGAGCGGGGAGAGGAGCTGGGCCAGTGGCCCGGGAAGAGAGGCAGTTACTGCTCAGAGATGTGAAGGAGAAGACGTGGGTGCACACGCAGGGACGCCACCCTGAGGTGAGCGCTCTGGAGCTGATGGGATCTATCTTGATGAGCCTCCGCCACAGAACACAAATGCAAAGACGAGGTGCTCAGGGACACGTATTATGTGAAACTCTACGGCCGCCCTATATCCACATGCGAAGACGGACATCACCATAATTTTTACGAACCACCATTCAAACATTTAGTTTTGGGCATACTGGTAAACAAAAACTACTTTCAGAAATTAAGCTATGTTAAGGAGGCAGGTTAAAATCTATTTAGCTAAAAGGCTTGTCCGATGTAACTGTCATTATCATAAAAAAGAAGAGGTACTTTTAACAAAGCCCCTTATTTTTCGCTGTTCTCAGCCCAGAGGTTTCTAGCACGTACTTTTCATCTTGTAAGTGTGAGTCTATTACAGTGGTCCTGCCAACTCCTGAGCCGCCTACCTTCGCCGAGTGTCCCCTTGGTGTGTGAGTGGAGGCTGAAGGTGGTGCTGGGGCCGGGCTGGGCGGCCTGGCTGTACTGGGTGGGCGGCGGCGGAGGGGGTGGTGTGGCCTGCAGTGGGTCATAGCGCTTCTCCCCAAACGGCCTGTCCACAGCTTCTGCCTCAGCAGACTTCCCCCTGTGGAAAAATGAGGAAATGCCAACACCTACAGACGGATCCACATTCACAAAGCAAGTTCCCCTTCTTCTAAGTATCCCTGAGGGGTTTTTTTTGAGAATTTCACAGTTTACCCTTATGAGTGTGGGTACTCTACCAAAACACACAAACAAGTCCAACCAGTCACCAGCACAAGAGGTGTAAAGGCAGCACAAGTATTTTAAGAATATTAGTAAAGCATCCAAAAGACGGCAACCAAAAGGCAGATGGAATTCGGGGTATACTTGTACTATTCAACACTGTGGTCTACAAAAAATAGTAATGGCTGGTAGGTTTAATGAAGTCGTCCAAATATTCTGAAAAATATTTATTGGCCCAAATCCTCATTAGATTCCCTTCTGGTGTAGTGCCTAAGAAGGCATGAAGCACCAGCTTCTGGTGCAGGCTAGGCACCACAGGTGACGTCACGGGCCAGGGGCTGGCAAGCCCTTAGTCAAGGGCTGACAAGAAATGCTATCAGCTTCTTGGCCATACGGCCTCTGTCACAGCTATTCAAACTCTGCCCCAAAGCAGCCAAAAACAGCTTGTAAATCAAAGGGTACTGCTGTGTTCCAGTAACACTGCACCTTTTTTTTACTTCAAAATTTATCCTAGATTTACCAGATCCATTTTTTGTTTAGCAATTGCTAGAGCAGCAAATAGTGCTTGATTTTTAAGGCTCATTTAAATCAAATTGTGAATGTATGCTTATTTTTTCAGATTCCCAATTGTTAATATAGAACACGTAAAATTCACACAAAAGAAATCTTTAAAACAGGACCCATAATTGCAACACTGCCCTCTGAGCTCTGCAGAGCCAAAGCTGTACACTGGCTTTCCGTGCACACGCAGTCACACAGACGCCTGGAATGTACTTTCACAGAAGACTACTGTCGCGGAGTCTAGTCATGATCAGCTTTAAAGCCGCGCCATTATCTCATTTTGGGTGTCTGGACTAAGCACTGAAGATGACGTTGACACCTGCAAGTGCACGTAATGCCAGTGCCACAGCGAGGGACCCTCACGTCACAGCCTCACACCAGTGCCCCGTCTTACCACATGAAGCTCCTTTCCAAGTAGTCAGAGCTAGTATAAGAGCCAAGAAATCTAGGTGATGGCAAAGCAAGCGCAACAGAAAAATTAAAGAAAACGATCAATCTAAGTTTGCAGCAAACAGAACTCAAATGTCATTTTAAAGCATCAACCAAAAAACACACATCCACCATTTCAGCATACTTCAGTCTATAAAGGAAACCACCACTGGCTCTCATTTAGCTCGAGACACCAGCAGCCGGTGGAGACGTGGAACGCAGCTAGGCCCCGCCCGCCCACCCTCCACACACATGGGGCTCTGGTGGGCAGCAGTGTGGCTAAGCTTCACTCCTTGGCCCGCTGCCCACTCCTGGTGCTGAACAAAGAAATGAAATAAAGCAGCGGGTTCTGAAGAAGTGGGGGTGAGTGCTCTGTTGAAAGAAAGGGGGCTAGGCACAGAAGTCCAGAGTGAAAACACAGAAGTGATGCAGCACCACAGCTAGCACGGTACGGATACACGATCAACACGTGCTCCTTCCGAGCCTGACGCTGAGCCCCGAGGTGGGCAGAGCTGCCACGCTGACTCCCTTGGTCTCCACCTCTCTCATCTAATAATGCTACATGCACACAAAACCACCTAACGCCAATCTTATGCTTAATTCTTGTAAGCTGAAAACCACCACCATTTATCTTGAGACCTGGAAGTCTCACGGTAGGCTGCGTCTTCAGAGGTAGATATTCCAGTGACAGAAATCACATTAGATGCCCTGAAGGAGACAACTCAATCTCTGAGCTGCAGCACGTGCACAGACCCAGATGGAGCCTGCTCTTCTAGCCCTGGCCTGGAATCCTGGCAACTCCTAACTTGCTTTGGAGGTGATGTCAGGGCTGCTGTCTCCTCACCTCTCCAGCATCAATGTGGCTCAACAGACTGTGAGACTGGGTGACAGCTACCTGCTTCTGGGGCACTTATCCTGTGCTATCAAAGACTTCTCCCTGCTCTAATTCCCTCCATTTTTAAGGTGTGCTTTTAAGTGGAACAAAAGCACGCATTATCTGGAAGACGGTAACTTTGTTATTTCTATGTTTTACTTTAGAGAATAAGGCCTGTAGGCAATCTATTGGTGACAAACAGTAAATAGTTTTGAAATGTAAGACAAAGAGGGCCCCATATTTTAAAATATTTTCCAATTATTAAAGTTGTATTAATTGGGCAAAAGAGTGAAACAGCATTAGAAAGGGAAGGCATAGAAACAACTTCCTGCTGAGTCATCTTCTAGGACACTCGAGTCTCCTTTCCAACTCTCTAACCATTAAAAACCTATATGGGAGGGCTTCCCTGGTGGTTCAGTGGTTAAGAATCCGCCTGCCAATGCAGGGGACATGGGTTCGAGCCCTGGCCCGGGAAGATCCCACATGCCGTGGAGCAACTAAGCCTGTGAGCCACAATGACTGAGCCTGTGCTCTAGAGCCCGCGAGCCAGAACCACTGAAGCCCACGCACCTGGAGCCCATGCTCTGCAACAAGACGGCAATGAGAAGCCCACGCACCGTAACAAAGAGTAGCCCCCACTCGCCGCAAATAGAGAAAGCCCGCATGCAGCAAGGAAGACCCAACGCAGCCAAAAATTATTTTTTTTAAAAAACCTTATTATATGGGAAAATGCAGCATTACTTTCATATACAAAGGAAGGAAAGGCATCCTAGTATCCATCTCAAGTTAGACTTTCTCACCCCATAACACTACCAACAGTAAACAGTAATATCAAACCGAGTCCGCAGTGAATCTACAGAGACAGACATGATCTCTTTCTCATGGGACCTCTGCCCAGCAAACACTGGTTCCTCCCAGGGCTGTGGACGTGAGGAGGAGTGCGCCGGGGCTTGTGCTGAGCCTTGGTCACTCCACATGGAATGACTGAGCCCCTCCACCGCCAAGTGCTCGGCAGTGTTCTAGACCATGTCTGAAAGCTATACGTCATAGATATATTACTGAGTCTTCTCTCCAGAGAACAAGATTCACACAAAACCAAAAAATACCTTGTCATCTGATTCCCTAGCAAAACTTTTAATTTACTTTTTAGACCTAAATGTATCCTGTTAAGGCTGTATTCTATTTACCAAGTATGTAAAAGGATAAATAAAATCTCTCTTTAAACTGGACTCCCTTCTGAGAGGAATGAATATGTTTAAACAGCTTCAGTAAAAGTGGTGACGCCCTTCCATCTCATGGAAGGTGAGCTTCTCAGGCTCCACGCCTAGCTCATCCTGGTCTGGACTCTCTCCAGATGCACTGGGCACCTCTCTAGGCTTGTGTTAGGGGAGGCTCACAACACTCGTGCAAGACTGTCTGCTTCAAACAGAGCCCGAACTGCACCACTCACAGTTCGCAGCTGTGTTTCTCATAAACTGCTTTCTTCCGTAGACAAAGATTTAAATGGATAACAGTGGAAAAGGTTTTAAATCTTCACTTTAAATGATGTCTTAGAAGGCAAGTGGTAATTGAAAGTAGGTTTTTAGGGACTTCCCTGGTGGTGCAGTGGTTAAGAATCCGCCTGCAAATGCAGGGGACACGGGTCCGAGCCCTGGTCCGGGAAGAGCCCACATGCCACGGAGCAACTAAGCCCGTGCACCACAACTACTGAGTCTGTGCTCTAGACCCTGCAATCCACAACTACTGAGCCCGCGCACCTAGAGCCTGTGCTCCGCAACAAGAGAAGCCACCGCAATGAGAAGCCGACGCACTGCAATAAAGAGTAGCCCCCGCTCGCCGCAACTAGAGAGAGCTCGCGTGCAGCAACGATGACCCAATACAGCCATAAATAAATAATTTTTTTTAAGTAGGCTTTTAATATTAGAGGTTTTAAAGTATATTCTAAAAGAATTTTCACTGATCAGCAAGTGACAAATGATATGTTCAGACAGTCCGAAGCATCTAATTCAGTAAAAATCTTCATGATTTTAAACTTAGGCACAAAAGTGATTTGTGGTTGCTTTTTTTTTTTTGCAGCACGCGGGCCTCTCACTGTTGTGGCCTCTCCCGTTGCGGAGCACACAGGCTCCGGACGCGCAGGCTCAGCAGCCGTGGCTCACGGGCCCAGCCGCTCTGCGGCATGTGGGATCTTCCTGGACCGGGGCACGAACCCGTGTCCCCTGCATTGGCAGGCGGACTCTCTACCACTGCGCCACCAGGGAAGCCCTGTGGTTGCTTTTTAATGTCTCATCTTGGCTACGCAGAACTACAGTCCCAGTTATTCACTCAAACACTAATACGGGTATCCCTAGGGAGATTATCTAGATGGGCCCTTCTCAAGAGGAGTTAACAGCTTCCCTGAGCTCCGAGACCACTAGGCATTTCCCTTCCTGCCCTGCAGACTTAGGACTTGCTCAGCCTGGCCCCACAACTGTGTAAATGAATCCCTTGTAATAAATCCACATCTACTTCCATTCTGTGGGCCTGTTCTGCTCAAGTATGAACCCACCTGTTCCTGTGTGTGTTTATACTCCACTCTCAGAACCAAATTCACCATTAGTCAGGGCTCAACCAGTGGCAGAACCAGAACGGGATACAAACTCACACGGGCACATGTGGGTTTGTAGTTTGTACCCCAACAAAACACACAAGAAAGAAAACCAAAAAACCCAGTAGACAAGCAAACAGAAGGGAGCAGCACAGACAGGAAAAAGACAGCAGGAACCTGGGGCTCACTCCTAGCTCTGCCCCTGTCATGGCCCCTCGCTGGAGCTTGGGTTCCTCATGTTTACAGCTAGACCAGAAATCTCTAAAGTCTCCTCAAGCTCAAACAATAATAAACGACAAGTTTTCTCTTGACTTGGAAAAAAAATTTTAAAAACTCTTTAGTATCGTCCCTCAATGTCACTCCCCAACACAACCCTACTTTTTTTTTTTTTTTTCCCGGTACGCAGGCCTCTCACTGTTGTGGCCTCTCCCATTGTGGAGCACAGGCTCCGGACACGCAGGCTCAGCGGCCATGGCTCAAGGGCCCAGCCGCTCCGTGGCATGTGGGATCCTCCCGGACCGGGGCCCAAACCCATGTCCCCTGCATCGGCAGGTGGACTCTCAACCACTGCGCCACCACGGAAGCCCTAACCCTACTTTTATTTTTAAAAAACAAACAGAAGAGAAGGATGAGAACGTGTGCTGCACAGAAGGGAGAGACTCTTAAAAATCAGGGTCTTAACCGTTTATCCTCTCTTACCTCAAAACGCTTTGATTTCAAAATCCTTTGATTTTAACGTATTTTTAATGCAAAAAATTTACATAGCTGACGCTAGAGTTTAAGAACAAAAAACACACATCCCAGAGCTAGATAGAACACACACTGCTGAAATGCTAAGAGCCTACAGAAGTCATGTATTACATAGCTAACTATTTTCCTTCAAAATATACTGAACTTAGGACTTCCCTGGCAGTCCAGTGGTTAGGACTCTGCACTTCCACTGCAGGGGCAAGGGTTTGATCCCTGGTCAGGGAACTAAAATCTCGCATGCCAAGCAGCAAGGCCAAAAAACAAAACAATACACACACACACACGCGCGCGCGCGCGCGCACACACACACTGAACTTTGTGTGATTAACTGCACTTTATGTTTCATCTTATTTTTAAAAGGTAAGTCTTAAACAAAATAACTCACTTGGAAGAGTAACTAGAAAACTGTGGCTGACTCTGAGAATGAACCGGCTTGGCGGGCTCTGAGAGGTGGCTGGCAGGGACATGTGCAGAAGGCTTGCTCTCAAAACTTCTTCGATCAAAGTAGGAGAGCTGTTTTCGATAGTATTCTTCATCTTCCTCAGGATCATAATGATTTGACCGAACAATGTCTTCAGGTGGCTTCATTTGAGGTTTTTGCGGTTCGGGGATCCTGATAATGAATGATAAATGAAATAACTTTTGAGAAGTTAATTTGACAAATAAAATGGAATACGTTAAGTTTCACCTTGACCTTCCACTGACTGCTGTGGTTACTCAGGATCTGGCTGAGCAGTGCAGCAGTCAAGGTGGACATTCCCAGTCCCGTGTCCTCATACATTATACTCGATGGCAACACTCTCCTGGCCCGTGAGTCCTAAACACAACCTATCTATTGAGCTTGATAGTGACCTCATTAGAAGCAGCTCATCAGAAAAAGAAAGTAAGCCAGACAGTGGAGGGCTTCCTCAAGTACATGCACCATCATCGTCAGCAACAATAAAAACCGAGAGCTGAAGAACTTTACAGCAGGATCAATAAATGATCCTCATATAAGGAAAGAGCTCGACATGTCCAAAGTTCCAGAGGACACAGGAAGCACGTGGCAAAGAAAGTACATTATCAGCAAATTAAGGCACTGTTACATAGGCCCTAGTTAGCAAATTTCAGAAACTCCGCATCAAAAATGGATAAACTTAAATACGTTTCACACCAAGAAGGGGGGGCTAAGCTTTCAGTTAGTACATGTTTACTCTGTGTAGAAGAGCTTATTTGCTAGTGATCCCAGCTAAAGGAGACATCACAGTAGTTTACATTTTCATGAAGAGCAACAGACATTAAAATCAGAGGAAAATGTACATGTTAGACAGTAGTTCCTCTTTATTACAAGCACAAATATAAGCGAATGAAACATATTAGGCCAAAGAACTGTATTCAAATGCAGCCCATCAACTTAGCAGCAGCCAAATCAGGCCACAGCTAAGAGCACAGCTGGCGGGTTCCTCTCCCAGCAACTCCTGTCAGCCTCAGCTTCATCCCTCCTGGAGCTTTCTAAAGGATTAAGTTTAGTTATCTCATAGCTATCTGAGTCTGTTTCCTCACCCCTAAAAACTAACAGTTTGCATGTCCAAAAGCACTATTAAACTAAAAAACACAGTCCAAAAGTAATTAGGGCTTTAAAAACTGTACTTTAGCCATTTGCTAGAGAAATATGTGTTCGAAAGATTTGTTAACTGAAAGAATAATAAAGATGTGTTACAGAAGGTATAATACATAAAGCTGTTTACTTTTCCTTCTAGGACCACTGTTTTAACTGCAAAAGCTGGAGGAGTTCACCTAAGGACAAGGGAGACCTCTGCCTTCCCTGCCTCCTCTCTAGTAAGAGGGCCACACTCTCAGTCAGTTGTAGGCCACAAGCCTGCAAAGCACCCACCTGTGCAGTGTTCTGTCGTGTTCAATGAGCTGATTCTGAGCAGGGGCTTTAGGACCTAGGACGGGAGCACCTGCAGGTTTAGACGTGACCTCTGGAGGCTGCAGAAAAATAAGACACACGAGCCTCAGGGAGAGATCATGAGAAAACAGGCTTCGTTTAAGGGGGAGGGAACATTATGAAGCGTTACGCACAGCAGTCACTGAATGTGCTCTGAACGTGAGGCAGGAGACACAATCACGTATTTACCTTGAAACCAGAGTTATGGTTTTCATCCTTCTTGCTCTCCACTGATGCAGACCTTTTGTTTTCAAACATTTTCACTCTGGTGAGCACTGACTGTGGCTTCATCGCTGGGTCTTCCTCTTCCTCGACCAGAGCTGGGGGTGGAGGCAGTGGTTTGGTACTTGCGGGCGGCACTTCCGGCTTGTGTTGAGGCGGGACAAGGGCAGCACCGTGGAGAGGCTCGTAGTGGCCCGGGCCTGCTTTGGAGGTGAAGCCTTGGGGCGGGACCTGCTCATAACTCCGTGAGTACTGGTCAAAATACTGCTTAGGCTCGGACGCCTTGGGGCCTGTGGAGGAGTAGGGCTGCGCGTCTGGCCTGTACCTCCCATGCACGTCAAACCCAGGAGCGGGCTGCTCTTCGTGCCGCAGGGTGGAGGTCCTGAGTGGTGGGTCGTAGCGCGGTCGGCTTTCATAGGACAGAGGGGTTGGCTCCTCGAAACGTGGGAAATACCCTCGTTCTGAGGACTCCTCGGGATGCTGTCTGGAGTCCAGGTCTCGCGGGTGCTGATTATCAAAAGAAGGCCGGGGCTGGTACGGCTGTTTGTCATCATAATAGGACCACTGCTCCTCATACGCAGGGATGCGGTCGTCATAGCGCAGACGATGGTCGTAGTTTCGAGGAAACTGGTCCGTGTAGTTTGAGGAGTCATATCTGTAGGCAGGCTGCTCCAGGTCCCTGCTGGCCTGTCTCTCTGCGTATGGGGGCTGCGGCTCATAGCTCAGACTGGGCTCCTTGTCTAGCCTCTGCCCTGGGTGAGCAACAACTGGCTGCTTCAAAACATGGTTCTGTCTCATCACTTCCTCAGGATAGGGATCCTTCCTATATACCTGTATAAAAAATCCACGTGTAAGGACACAGGCTTGTTTCAAATTCTAGTCTATTTTAAGACAAACTATGATTTAATATGTAAAAATGGCATGTTCTACCATTTATTACCAGGACAGAAACAGATTAGTGGAGAAAGCCAGTTTAAGTGAAGCTCAAACTTTACAATGCAAGTAGGGGCTTTTACTTTTCAGCATACTAAATGAAAAGTGAGTTAAAGATACTTTAACTTTTTAATTATTAAGTTTAGTAGAAAATTAATGCACTGAACTGTTGATTCCACTTGATTTGGACACTGAAAATAAAATCAAAAAGAAAATTTATGGACACCATAATTTATAAAACATAAAGAAGTTTAAAATGGGTCTGAACTATAGATTAAGAAATTCTGACAACCTAGAGGGGTGGGATAGGGAGGGTGGGAGGGAGACGCAAGAGGGAGGGGATATGGGGATATATATATATATATATACATATAGCTGACTCACTTTGTTATACAGCAGAAACTAATACAACATTGTAAAGCAATTATACTCCAATAAAGATGTTTAAAAAAATAAAAAGAAAGAAAGAAAGAAATTCTGGAAGATTCTGAAAGCCAAACATTAAAAAATAATAAAAATATTAAGTACCAATCCCAATTAAAAGGCCTATTTTAAAATAATCAGTATATCACTGGAAGCCATGCAAATTATAGAACCGAAATGATTTGTACTGATTTGAAAACAGTATGGTGCATAAGCCCACAGTAAAAAGCAAAAGGAACACGTAAAGGGCAAAGCAAACACAATCATGTGCTAGACTGATGGAGAGCAACAGATTAGCGCAACACTGCAGCACAGGTACCTTTGCTGGATCTACATGCGACGACAATGATGGCTCTTGACCTCTTAGCATTATGTGAGCTGCCTCAGTGCGTGGTGCTCTTAAAGAATCAGCTTGTTGTGAGTCAGAGGTGAAAGGAGCTGGGGTGGGCTCCTCCAGTCTGACATTAGTTAAGTTTACATTAGGATTAACAGCAGAGGTTGATGATGCTGGGTTTGTTTCAGGCGAAAGGTAAGGGCCTGGAGATGAGGCTTCTGCTTTCTGTGAAGTGTTTAAAATATTTTAAATATAGTGTTTCTGTTTACTGCTAACTTCCCACTTCCATTTATAGTGGTTGATAGACATACATTTTAAGTGTGCTGAATAACAAAACTATGACCTCATGTCCTGAATTTTTTAAATTTCAATATACTGCTGTCTAAGATAAACACACAAAGTTTAGAATTAAGTCCTTGGTATTCTCAAGTTGAAATTAAAGATTAATTCTTAATCTGGAGAAAGGACAATATATTTTTAATTCAATCACCATATCCTAGACTTTAACAATGCACCTCTAACTGCAAAACGTTGAATGCTTGCTGCTTACCTGTTGAGAGGCTGTCTTAAGTCCAGGGGAGTCTATTCTATGAACTGGCTGTGGCTGCGCTTGTGGTGAGTAAGTAGGATATGTCTGGTGGTCATGATGCATTCCAGAGGAATCCTCTCTGACAGGCTCAGAGGACCGTGTAATGGCAGACTCCGGGGGAGTCCCCACCTCATCATTAAGAGTCTCATCTAGTTCTTGATCAGTGTAGGCCCCGCCTTCTGTATCTGTATCTTCATAGTCAGAAGTATGTCTACTGTCCGTGCTATACATTGAGTATTCACTACCTGGGGCTGACAGGTAGGACAGACGATCATCATGCAAATCAAGGTCATCACTTGTAGCACCATCCGCCTGGGTCAAATAGAAGTAAATTAAAAATTTATTCAGTAGTTCTTTAAGAGATGGCCTTTATTTTACAAGGGAGACTGAAAAGGATACTTTTCTTTGCAGAAATCACATCTGTTTCTTGAAACTTCTGGTGAGGAAAGGTCAAGAAGATAGTACAAGCACACATGCAGACACACAGAGCATCCTTTGAGATCTGAAGGGCTTGGATGAGTGGAACGTCGGCTGGCCGGCCGTGACAAAGCCCCAGAAGACAGCGAAGGAGCCCTGGCCCCACTCTGATTTTGAAACCTAGTCAGTCACTAGCTTGTCAGCCCAGAGGAGGGTGAAGAGGGAGAGTGCTGCCAGACCAAGCTCACAGAAACAAAGACACAGTGACTGACAGAACAGCGCACGTGAGAATAACCAGGAAAATAAACGCCACGGTTCAAGCTGAACAAGAGTTTATGTATATGTAAAATCTATATATTAAAGAAAACAGCTTCTTAAAAAACTTGGTATTTGGCCCTAGAGCTTTATAAAACACAACGGAAAAGCATCATCTAAGTGCTGGCTGCCTAATTAAACTAAGAACTTTTAAAAATTATTCTTCACAGATGGATGCAGAGAGGGAAGTGCAGTTATGACTCTCTTTTACAGACAATTAAGAGCTGAGTTAGCCTTCAGTCTGCACTGATTATCTTCTGAGCAGACCAGAAAGAATGGAAGTATTTGAGGGAAAGGGAAGTACAGTGCTGCAGTCAACAGGCTGTCATGGATACTAATTTGAAGCTAGTGCCCGTATTACACACAACAGTCCTGGAAGACCATGCCTGGACCCTGCGCCCAGAGAGGCACGAGAGCTGGAGGATCCAGAACCCAGAATTCTGACGGCATGGACTGAAGGATAAACAAGGCTCGAGCCGCCTGAATGGTGCTTCCCCCACAGTCCCAATCCTGGCTCTGCAACAGCCTGACCCTGAGCCCTCCCTTAATGGGAAAGACCAGCCTTCCGTGACTCTGGCTTTCAACAGATCACCTGCCTGGTTTGGAGAGTGAGCGCACTAGGGCTATGCTCTATGTTCCGGCAGAGTCTCTCCCACTGAAATCTCAATGGCTTGAAACCTTCTTGCTATCTACTTTGATCTCTGACTCGCGGGGTCTGGAAGACTATAACCCAGGAGCCAGCCAGGGAAGTATTTAAGGCCCTGGGGAAGAACAACTCAACTCACTAACCTGCTCAGCTTTTGCAGTGGTATGAAATGCAGCTTTTGCAGTGGTATGAAATGCAGAAGTGAGCAAGAACCAGGAGTGCTCTGAACCAGAAATGACATATGCTTACATGTTAAGAAAGCCTCCGGATGATTTTTCTTGGTTTAATAGGGAACATACAAGCCTGTCACAGAAATTGCAAAAAGGAACTCTTCCTAGCAATCAGATCAAAGTAGTTAGCTCAGGAGAGTCGATGTGAAATGAAGTGGTTTTAGTTTAAGAATCTATTTGGAGAAAATATACTTGAATGGAAGGGGGGCATAAATCAAACTTGATTTAAATTGTAACACTTTTTCTGATTTACAAAATGCATCAATCTATTCTAATAGTAAATGACCTATTAGACCTATTAATAAAGTTAATAAAATTAATTGAGATGACCTATTTTCCTCACACAAAAAGCTGGGAGAGCTAGACCTTCATTTTAAAATCCAAGCAAAGAAAGGAAGCACACAATAGTATCAAAGAAATCACAGAAAATTAAGATTTGTGGATTTAAAAAACCTCTCAGATAGGTAGACATGTATACCTTGTGCATTTATAAACTAATATTATTTCAAAAATCACCAGTGATACCGCAAAAAAAAAGAAAAGAAAAATCACCAGTGAAAGCTATTAACATTCTACCTGACCAAGGCTGCTGGCAGAACTGTGTTGTCATAGAAGATTAGTATGGAGAGGACGGTAATCCTTTTAATCAAATGCCACAAGAGTTAAGAATTAGTAACAGTGTGTCGTATAAAGTGGTGTAGTGAGTTTATTCCACCTGCCTCTGTCTATAAAGCGTCCCGGCTGATATGTCAGTTACTCAAAGTGGTCTCAGGTTCTCATGTGTACGGTCCACCGCCCAGAGTGGTACTGAGGAGAAAAGGCATGGTTCTGACACAGGACCACAGGTGGGAGCAGCAGACACTACCTCTAGATGTCAGCATTTCAACATCTCTTCTTGGCAGAGGTTGTGTTTTCTGGGTGAGGGGCACAGGGGTTCTAAGCATGCAGCATGCACGGCCACAGCACCTGGGGCCATAGCCAGGCAGAGGAAAGGAGGGGCCATGCAGGGGCAAAACACAACAAAAACCAAGCCGACAAGGAAATACAAAAAACAAAATAAGAGAACAGATATTCTCAATCTTCCCTAGCAACTAAAATATATTAATATTGTGTTGATCTGAAGGTAAAAGACATTTAAAACAAAAGATTCTTTTAACTGTATATTTTGAGAAAATTATTATCTCTCCCAACAAAATAAACAGGACTTTCCCATCAAGAACTGCTAAAAGACCAGAAAGACTTAACAACAGAAAGTAGTTATTTTAATCTTTATAAAATCAAAATTCAAAGCCAAAAGGATGTATTGCTTTGTCTAACATTTTCAGTACGTTTTAAGAATGTTAACAGGTGCTGAGTGAAAAAAAAATTCCTTAGGTAAGGATTTAGAGAAATGCTTAAAGTAGCAAAGTAAGTCCTTTACTTCAGACCTCTCAGAGCCATCACCACGCTGGTGGGTACTGTGCTGCTCCAGGGCGCTTGGTTTGCAGCACGGTGGTCCCCAACCATTCCTTGCCTTCAGAGTGCCTCTTCTTCAGGGCGAGTCCTGGATCTCACATGCTGAGCACAGCACTTTGGGGACCACTCATCTAGCCCACCCATTCCCCTTGTTTCCAGAGGAAGAAACAGAAGCCAGGTTCAAAGTCATTCCTCAGTCAGACAGGGGCAGAGTCAGAACTCAACCCTGCTCTTTTAAGTTACCCTCTGAGAATTCTCTGAGAATACCACTGAATGGTAATTCAGTGGGGAGAGAAACTTCAGAATCTTCTACTATCAAAAACAACTTTCATAACCCTTACAAATTATAAAAACCTAAAAGCTAATGCCCCAAATTACTTTAATCAGTTGATCCAATTAGAAAACAATGGTGACTCAAAGGCTTCTCTGATTAGTTATATAATTTATCAAATGGGTTAAAAACAGGAAATTTCTTACCTTTCCCTCAGAAACCCACACCAACTGGTTCTGTTGTTGCTGAATTGCTTCTTTCAATGCACCATACCAACCGTCATTCATTGAATTTAAATTAATTGTAGCTGCAAATAGATAACATTGTTCTATGATTACAACATGGCAAAAGTCAGAATTCACTCAACCATTGCTTAGAGTTCAGTCACCACTACTGAGTTATCTGACAGATAGTATTGAGGACACACCTCTGGAAATGTCTATTTTGGCACTGAACCATTTCTTTCAATCAACAGCAGCCATTAACACAACAACAAGCATAACAGGCAAAGGTTATATGAGTTTTAATATTTGAACAACACAACATTTTTGCCCACATATTGTTGCATAGACACTGTAAGCTGAAAGAAGGCCTTTAATATACTCACTTGTAAAAAGATGGTGATTATTTTTACGAAGTTTATGAGACCGCTCATATAATTTCCTGGCGCTTTTCCTAGATTCTGGACATAACCTCATCCTCATTGTTTTCACACCTTGCTTAGAATCAGGGTTAAGGAACACTACAATTGGATACCACTGGGCATAATTCAGACGATCAACTGCATTTGGTGTTACATCCAATAAAGCATGTTTATCCTGAAGACACAAGAAAAAAATAAACAAGGACGCAAGACACGGTAACTAAGAAGCATCACCTTCAGAAAGTCACAGCTGAGACTACATTCCAATGGGAATGGACGTTTAACTGTGCTCCAAAATGTCTCAGGAGCACACATTAGAAAAAGGTGTACTCAGAAGTTAATGCAATATAATTTCTAGTCCAATTTAAAAAAAAGTTTTAACTAGCTCACTTTTAAGATAGCCCAAATACTTGCAAGCAGAGAGTGAAAATAAGTGTAACAATTTAATGTTCCTGATATGGCCTTGTGAGTAGCAACACATTCCTAACATATAAATATCAAAGTGCAACCTGAATTGTCCTGATGCGGTATCAAGTCTATCGACATATGTGAACACTGTATACTCTTTTGTGGTAATGAAAGCTCATCTTTTCAGGCACGTACTACCGTTCCACTGAAAGTGATTATTTTAATGTCTCAGTAATTTACTTACGGTATACCAGTAATAACTTTAGAAAAACTACCTTCTACTTTCAGTTTAACCAAACCCATCCCACTGAGAAACACAAAATTCACAGCTTACAATGAAACGGGTCAATTTCTAATAACTTACTTGATCTATTATTTGCTTTATTGTATGAAGGCGAATAATACCAGAGCTCCGTTGGTCAGTTCCAGCATCTCGAGGTTCACTTTCTAGTCGTGCAGTCAGGACAAAAACAAAACACCAAATTTCCACTGGTTAGGTCAGTTTCTCAACTGCTGGGCATAATGACACGCTGGGCTCCATGACGTGTAGTTGTGGGGGCTTCCCGTGCACCACGGCCTATTGAGCAGCATTTCTGGCCTCCACCCACTGGATGTCAGTAGCAGCCCCCCACCTCCTTTTTGCTCCCACGGTGACAAACAGAACTGCGGCCAAATGTCGTCTCTGGGACAGACCCACCCTGGCTGAGAACCCCGGGTTACATCAATGCTTCCAACACTGCTGGGATCAGACGGCAAGGGGGAGAACTTCCCTGGTGGTCCAGTGGCTAAGACTCTGTGCTCTTGATGCAGGGGGCCCAGGTTCAATCCCTGGTCAGGGAACTAGATCCCACATGCCCCAACTAAAGATCCTACATGTCACAATGAAGATTCTGCATGCCACAACTAAGACCCAGCACAGCTAAATGAATAAGTAGGTAGGTAGGTAAGTAAGTAAATAAATAGTTTTTTGTTTTTTTTTAAAAGCAAGTGGGCCACTCACCCCGGTGCAAAATTCAAGGGAGTGCCCCCAAACCTCAGAAGTCCAATAATATTTGGATGCAATATGTTCACAAAAGCAAAATAAATACTTCAAAATGAACATTTTAAATAGAATCAGTAAGTGGAGGGACTTCCCTGATGGTCCAGTGGTTAAGAATCCGCCCTGCAATGTAGGGGACGTGGGTTCAATCCCTGGTTGGGGAACTAAGATCCCACATGCCACGGGGCAACTAAGCCTGCGTGCTCTAGAGCCTGCATGCCCCAACTAGAGAGAAGCCGGCATGCCACAACGAAAAGCTCGCGTGATGCAACTAAAACCTGATGCAGCCTGACTAATTAATTAATTAATTAATTAATTAAAAGAAAAGAATCAGTAAGTGGAACGTGAGCAAAAATTACTTAGGACTGTCACTTGGTCAAGAGAAACAGCCAAATATGGCAATTCTCTCAATTGAAAATAAGCTTAAAAAAAATGTAGATTTACAAAATAATATTGATAAATTTGCTTCCATTAAAACCAGAAAGGTAAAATTATAAGTTATGTGTTTGGTCTAAATAAAATATTTAAATTTAAAATAATGTCAGTTTTAATACTCATGTCTTCAAAAATTTTCCAACTATTTTCATGTTCTGGAAAAAACAGCCATTAAAAAAATATATATAATATATATATAAAAACACGTATATAGGGATTTCCCTTTTTCTTTTGCTCCAGTGTGGCCTGGCATGGCACTGTCTGCAAACCTTTTTCACATTGTGGCATGTGAGTGGCAATGGTTCTGTCTGTATGGCACACAGATACCCTGAGGAGGCCTCCCCACAGCAGGGCCCGCCCGGCCGCAGACGGCTGCTCAATACCCGGGCAGGCCCACACTCAGCAGCAACAACTACAGCAGACTGGCTGGGGAGTCCTGGGTTAGGGACCTCTTTTCACATCAGCAGAAGGGGACTTGGGAGCAGAGAAGGCTGTAACTTGTGACTATGACACAGCCTGTGCTTTCACACTGGCAACCTGTGCCTCCCTCCTGGCGCAGAACACGCCAAGGCAGCTTGGGCTGATTTCTAACCACGCGTCTCAGAGGTCCACAGACATGAAGGCTTTCACCGAAAAGGCACAGCGATGTCTGAGGCTCTGGTCACAGGAAAGCTCAGAAGTTAGAGCTCTGGTTGTTCAGATCAGACAA
Source organism: Tursiops truncatus (assembly GCF_011762595.2). Lineage (NCBI taxonomy): Eukaryota > Metazoa > Chordata > Mammalia > Artiodactyla > Delphinidae > Tursiops > Tursiops truncatus. The sequence goes on from NC_047035.1 coordinate 145,714,000, forward strand.
AGACAGAGACATGGAAGTTCAGAGGTCAGGCTGAGGGACAAGGGGATGATCTGGGAGAACAAGGCCATCGCGAGACAGCAGGGCCAATCTCCAATCTGGTGGACATGGGAGAACGACAGAGGGAGATCAACTGGGAGGTTCTGGGTGGAGAAAATGCTACTAGTCTCTAAACTCAAAATACTCTCGTTAGATTCAAATAGGATACATAACTAAGCGATCTGAATCCCTTTCGTAAGAGTCTGGTTGTAGAGTAAACCCAATTAATCAACCAATTAGTCCTTAAGACAGAGCTTTCTAAGTCTTCACACTTGCTTTTCCTAAATTTAAAAGCCCTAAGTTTGGTTACAGGTGGTATCTATACGTATCAACTTCTTCAGGCAAAATGTTATCTATAAGCAATGACCAAAAAAAGATCTCTTCTGAAAAGACTAACAAACTGAGTGATGAATCAGAAATGAACATTTTCTAAATTGCCCAAATTTTACTATCATTTGTCTGCAAATCTTCTGAGTTTCAGAAAATATCCTCATTCAACTTCACCAGCAACCAAATGAAAAGCAATATATATAATATTAAATCAGCACTTGGGAGTTTATAGTGCCAGCAGGAACAACAGCTGCACAACCCTCTGGAAGCAGCCAAAGTTACACAGCAGCAGCCAGGAGTGCTCGTGTCTTGGGTCATTCCTTCCTATCTTTGGTAATTCTGTCTAAGAAATTCAGCATATATATGGAAAAAGCTATATTCTTGAGTATTTAAATCCTTTGCAGAACAAAAGCAAAGCATAATATGGACAGACAAAGCAAACAAAATATGGACAGATTTCTGCACCCTTTGTATTAGTAAAATATAAATTTGAAACGGACGATACAAATAACTTAAAGCAAGCCTAAGTGATAACTAAGTCTGTGTATTTAAACTACCATAATAGCTAAAATAATGAAACAATGAAAGAATCTGCAAGCAAAATCTGTAAGCATTTAAAGCACTACTTCCTCGATATTTATATTTAATACTAACCTACTATATCTGTCTGCAATAAGCAATAGCATGAATCATGCTTTTATTACTCTTCTGACATATCTGAGTATTTGTTTGCTTAATGACTGAAAGCACTGGGCTGCAGCCAGAAAGAGCTGGGTTCAGAGCCAAGTGTGTGACTCATTAGCTGGGTGTCATCATGACACCCCAACTAAAGAGGCGGGGCGGTGGTCTCCGTCACAACCACCCTACAGCTCAACTCGCCCAGCTTCAGCTGGACATTCTGACACCCGCCCCATGGGATACTGTCAGGATTAAACAAGACTGTGTGCTAAGAGATTCTCATAAATGGTGATTCTTTTTCTTATGAAAGGGAACTGGCAGAGCACAGACACAGTCACTCAGGTTTCCCTCATGGGGTCAATTGCAAATGTTCACTTACAAAAAGTGTTATTTCTATTAAGTGAATGGATCAGACCCACCCTTTAGAGAAGTAATTAGTAAAGAAACACGCTCAATCTCATCTGAAGTCCGTATGGAGACTACTTACTTGCAATCTGATAAATATCTGGTTCTTCTCTGGCCAGCTTTTCTCTGGCAACATCAGCTATCGGTCCAAAGATGGTTACAGGCCTCAGAAATCCAGCTGGGGAGATTCAAATGAAAAATAGCACAGTTTATACTTCTTCTTTCTTAGGCAAACTGACATTAAAAGGTATTAGGTTCATCTGTAGAAAACAGACTACCTTCTCGAAGAACAACTCTCTCATATGCTGGGAACTTTGTCTGAACCGGCTGGGCTGACAAATCTTCTCTGCTCTTGCGCAGATTTCTCTTGGAGCTACGCAGACCTCGGAATCTCCAGAAGTCGGCGCGGTCTCCTCCTGCCGTCTTTGGAAGTGTGTACTGTACACTGGCTAACTGCTCAGCTCTGGACAAGAAAAGACAAAAATAAAAATAAGGGTATTTTAAAAACAAAATGGAGAAAGACTTATAGTGAAACAAAATGTCAAAACACTGGATAGAACTTCACATGCAGTTTAAATCTTAATGGTTAAACTAAAATAAAGGAGTTTATACAACTAAGTCAGTTTTAGATATGGTAAATACAGTGAAAATTAATTCTTTACGTTACCAAAATTTCCCAGTGGGACTGAAATATTGTCATCATTTCCTTAATTTGTTCTGTAAGAAGTATCCAAACATTCATACCTGTTCTTATTAGGGATGATGCCTCGTTCTACCTCCTTATGATTTTTGCCAATTCGAATAGCAAGCCAAGAGCCCAGTTTTCCGTTGTACAAAGTATCCACAACACGGAACACCTCTCCTTTGTTAAAACTAAGTCCATAGGGAGATTCCTTTTCATATTCAAAATGAGTTCTAATATAGAAAGAATCTCCTACATCTGATTCTACGATGCGACGATAAACTAAAAGGAATCAAAACAAAAAATTATCAGTAACTAGTGGGAAAAGATATTAATCTGAAGAGAATACATTACGTGAAGATTCTATTGATAATATCAACAATAACAAAAACAACAGTTTCCAACAAACGGTGGCTCCTTACTAATTACTAAGTATTCTGTCTTGTGGACATCATCATTATCTCACGAAATGGGAACTCTTAGCACTTCCATTTCACAAATGAGGAAACTACTGCAGATACAGATCAAGCAACTTGTCCAAAGCCACACATGCTTTCTATTTAAATCATCTAACTTAATTTCGCTGCAGCCCCTGCAAACCTCATCTGTGTCCCATTTTCTAAATGAGTGGTTCTCAAATGAGGGCAATTCTGTTCCCCCCAGGGAAGAGCTGGCATACATGGAGACATTTTTGATAGTTGCAATTGTGTGTTGAAAGGAGGTGTGTGTGCTACGGACACTTAGTGAGCAGAGGGAAGGATGCTTTTAAACAGCCTAAAACACACGGGATAGCCTTTACAACAAAGAATTATTTGGTTCAAAACATCAACAGTGACAAGCTTGAGAAACCCTGTTCTAAATGAAAATGTATCTGCTTAATCACAGAGAAAATCAGGCATTCCCTTGCATTAATGCTAACAAACATCAGAGTATATTGCTTAGAAAACATGAATACAAAATTCAGAAGCTACCCATATGCACTTTTGTGTGGAATACTATAGGATTTTTCCGTGCAGATGGCACTCTACTTCAATAGAACGCCAGAAAGGTTGGCTGGTCCTATTACTGTGCTGTGTTAACAAGCACAGTGTAAGACTGTGTGCCCCTAAATGACAAAATAAACAAAATCTGTGAGATTAACAAATTCATTTATCACTTAACTTTGATTTATTAAAAACATTACAATTAAAATTCCTATTTAAGTCCTCAAACTTCTCCAGGTTTATTTTCTCAATATTCTGACAGTATCTCACCATCCTTCTTCTTCTGAGCCAATATGGTCACTTCTTCTCCTTTTGGGAGGTCAAGTAGAAAAAGGACAGCTTCTTCTCTTATGATATTTGTGAAGTCTACATTGTTTACCTGTTAAAATACATTTCACAAATTACTACTGGTCATATTTTAAGATTATAAAAACATTTATCTATGCAGGAAACAAATATATCCAGAGTTTATCTAATTTGAAAATATCACATCTTCGAAAGTGAAAATTTTCATTTTACTTTGGAGAAAAGAATATACCCTAATTTAAAACAAGCAGGAACCAAGTAAATAAAGTGAGTGAAGGTGTAAAGTCACTTAAAGAGTAGTCACAATGCATCCCGACATTAGAGATCATGCACTGCAAAATCCAACCAATTCAGACCAAAAAAGACAACTTCTAATTCCAACTGTTTATTATTATTGCAAAATCTCGGGATTTAAAATTTTAAATTATAAGTTCTATGAATGTATAATAGAGCTCTACTTTTTACTAGGCTCTGAAAAAGAAATCAAAAGGAAACAAGATTAAAAAGAAAGAGTGCATGCATTGTGCCATCTCTGTAAGAGCATCTGTATGGTGTAAGCTCAGTGTCTGCCAAATCAATGTTTAATATTAGACGCTCCTAAGGACCAAAATGTAACTTATCAAAATGTCCCCAGTGACTATGTGCAGGATTACAGGTAGATTTTCTTCTACTCATCTTCTGGAAATTTTCCGCATTAAAAAAATTTTTTTTTTATACATGTACTACCTTTATGATATGAAACAACAAAAAAACTATTAAGAAATATTTTTTGAATGATGTATGATTACTTCAAACAGGATATGGGGTAGGTAAGAGAATAACAGGTCTGTTTAATTATCCATGTTGTATTTGAGAAAATGTAGACATCATCTGGAGGAATCATAACACAAAGTCAGGTGGAAACCAGTGAGTCAGGAGACAATGCCCTGACTTTCTGACATGTAAGTCTGAAGGGGGAGGAGGAGGACGGGAGTGGCCATAGGCAGCCAGCACAGTCTGAAGGGGCTTGCAGAGGGCTCAGCGGGCAGCTTCTGACCGCGGGCTGCTGCCAAAAGCGACCAAACCCAAGATAGAGATACGAAAGCAAGATAGAAGCAGGGGGCCGCTGACACATCCCAAGTTTTAGGAAGAATGATTAAAGAAGGTAGGAAAAGAACTGAAATGATTAGAGGAGCACCAGAAAAGCAGTGTTATGGAATCCAAGGAAGAAAGCACTTCAAAAAGGACTTGTTAAGAAGGTCAAAACACTAGCAAGAAATACAGGAAAATGAGGGCTGAAGATGACATTAGGTTGGCAATGCCTCATGAAAATTCACATTCAGTCGTGGTTAAGGTGGAAGGCAGACTACACAACTTTATGACACAAGGACTGAAAAGCAAGCAGGGAAGGGACTCAACCAAACCTTCAACAAGTTCAACAGCCAAAGGAGAAAAGACAGACAATGGAAGGCTGATGAAGAACCAAAGGATAGGGAAAGAGGAAAACATGAACAAAGCAGCCATATTCTGGGGCAGGAGGAGAACGAATGCAGGACACGGGCAGGAGGCAGCCTGAATGCAGGAAGAGACCAGAACAGAGGTGGCAACGACAATCTGAGGCAATCTCCTCTGGCAAGAGGAGTAGAGCAGATGTAGGAACTCCCACTTGAGAGATCTGATCTTCCGATTAAAACAGCACATAGTGCATCTGGCAGAAAGTTTGGATATTTTAAAAAGAGGAGAGAAATAAAGATGGTACTACGTTACTAGGCGGCATTGCTTATGGAAAAGAAACAAAAACATACACAAACAAAAAACAAAAGAAAAAGACCCGATTGGCACCCTGCATCTAAACTAGGCTTTCCTGGACTCTCCCCTCTTGTGGGGTATGAAGCTTCAGAGCCCAGGCAGCTTACACATGTGCCTGATGGAAACCCCATGTCTGCACACCTGAGCCATCACCTGTGGTGAAGAAGGTCCTACAGGGCTCTGTGGGCTGCTGCAAAGACTACTCCCACTGGAGAGGAACACCCGCCGCTGCCCTAGTGGCAAGTTGTGGCCCACGGCAGAGTCTAGCCAGCCTGAATGTTTAATTGAACTTAAAATAACTGGTGGATATTATGGGGCTCTAAGACTTACTTTTTTTAGGTTCTATGAACATGAGTGATTAACACGAGACCAAAGCACCACACTGTGTAGTAACAACACAGCAGTGAATAAGAGCAAAGGCAGGAATGAGAGACCTGATGGATTCTCAATCTGCATGCTAAATTGGTTCTAGACGCTACAACAAATTACAAGCTAACTGCGATAGTGAGTCTCCTGTGTCTGATGCCTTTTTCTAAAGATCTAAGTACTTTGAAACCACATAAGTTGACCACTGACATACCCTGAGAATCTGATCACCCTCTTCCAAGCCTTCTTTGGCAGCAGGGCTATCTTCAAGAACGCCAGCTACAAATATTCCAACATCATTTCCACCAGCCAGCCGCAAACCCACACTATCTCCTTTCCTGAATTTTACTAATTTCATGCTGGGCCTGTTAAGACAAATATTTCATTTGAAACAGTTAAGAGAAGCTTGAAGAGTTATAGCAAACTACTACAATAAAAACCATATTTAGAATAAAACAAAGGACCATCATCTCTAAAATTTGCCCTACACCTCTAATTTACTGAATAAAATTTATCATTAGAATACCAAACCAGATTTAATAGCACTTTCTTTTAATTTTTGATTAACAAAATAAGTTTCGAAATATCCAAATTCAATATGTAAGTACTGTTTTACATAATAATTATAAAATTACTTCATAACAATGCTTTCCCAACTCTGAGTCTTGGATTTATGTGGTACATTAACAATGGCTAAAAAATCTTCCATTTCTCCCACCCCAATTCATACCATATCATCTCTACTGAATAACTAAGAAGCACTATTGTACGAAGGTAGAAACTGAGCATAAACTGACAAATTTCCCTAATGCCAGAGAGTCAAAAACAGGCTCTAAGCACTGTAATCTCTATACCCAACAGACAGCGGTTTTGAAACTTTGCAGTTAGGGGACTCCTTCAGTAGTTCACACAGATCACTTACTCTGCAGCCCCTTTGAATTTTAAACAAAAAGCTTATCATCATTCAGCCTTTTGGGATTAGCCCCATATTTAAGCTCTGCCCCCTTCTTGCTAGAGAGAATGGAAAGGAATTAATGCAGGCACATTCCTCTACTATCAGTGTAGTGTCAAAGCTCTGTGACACTCCTAAAACACCAAAGAATGCCTTAGAAGAATGGCTAGACAGGAACACATCGTAACTAAGCATTACCCTTTTGGGTAATTAATTACAAATTACATACATAATTACAAATTTCCCTTCTAGGTTTCTATAACCATCCCACATTCCAAGCCAAGAAGACACACAATTCTACCTATTCTGACACGATGTGTGGGAAAAAGTCCTTTTCCTCTTAATTTACTAAGTAACAATGAGCAAATAATTAGAAACTAGTAGTAACGAAAAAAACACAAATCAAACGAATGAATGAGTTGAGGGAAGAGAGATGCCTCATTCTTTAAAACCAACTAAAGACCACCTTAGCTTTCAGAACGTACAAGGTAGTCACATTTGACCTTGTTTCTTCATGTAGAACTAACATTAGCTAGATGGAAACCTGAGAGTCTGTAGGTCAGATGAGGTCACTTACTGCCAGGGCTGGTGGTACCCTCAGTGCCCCAAATCCATTTTCTGGCTTTACCATGGAGGGTGTGAGTCCCTCAGCTGTGATGGATCCTACTTTTCCAACTGCATCAAGAGCCTTCTGACAGACTCCTCTCCCAAACCAACTGTACAGACAGCTCTTTTAAACATTTCCTTAAAGACCTTAAGGCGCCAGGTCCCTCAAGTCCTCTCCTAACACTGACCCATCTAGTGCACCTCAAAAAGTAAAATAGCTGATTGTAGTCTGCATCCTTTAGTAAAACCTGGCTTTTTATTGATAAAACCACTGTTCAAGGACAGCTCTACGCCCCATCTTAGGGTCATGTACCCTACATGCCTAATATTTTATACTCTGCCCTGTGTTATGTCAACCACATGCAATAGCAAAAATCCTTCTGCCTCGAATCCAGTCACTGAATCTGAATGAATAACTAAACCTTTCCTGGCTAAGCTACAAATCCTGCCCACATTCTCAGTTCTCTTTGGTATCTGTCCTTCAGTGCTCCCTCAGGGAAACAGGTCTCTGGAATCTAGTTATTAAAGTTTTCGTAAAACTTACAGAGTTAGGAAAGCTCTCAGGGCATTCTTTTTTTTTTTTTTTTTGGCTGCACTGGGTGTATGCTACTGCCCACAGGCTTTTTCTCTAGTTGTGGTGGGCAGGCCTCTCATTGCGGTGGCTTCTCTTGTTGCGGAGCATGGGCTCTAGGCACGCGGGCTCAGTAGTTGTGGCGCACGGGCTTAGTTCCTCCACGGCATGTGGGATCTTCCCGGACCAGGGCTCAAACCCGTGTCCCCTGCATTGGCAGGTGGATTCTTTTTGTTTTTTTCTTTTGTTTTGTTTTGTTTCTGCGGAACGTGGGCCTCTCACTGTTGTGGCCTCTCCCGTTGCGGAGCAACAGGCTCCAGACGCGCAGGCTCAGCGGCCATGGCTCACGGGCACAGCCGCTCCGCGGCATGTGGGATCTTCCCGGAACGGGGCACGAACCCGTGTCCCCTGCAACGGCAGGCGGACTCTCAACCACTGCGCCACCAGGGAAGCCCGGCAGGTGGATTCTTAACCACTGCTCCACCAGGGAAGTCCTCAAAATGTATAATTTTAAACTTGTGATACTTTCACCTATTTCAGGAGCCATTTCTCTCTACCAAGCTAGGTCTTATGGTAATAACCCAATTTTCTTTAGCAGAGAAAACAGATGAGAGCAGAGGTCTACATCTAATCTACTTTAGGAAATCTGGTAATTTTCCATTATTCATGTCATGTCTCTTTTACCAGAGAGGCAACAAAAACTAATCTGATGATCATGATAGTTTGAAATCTGGATATAAAATCTACATCTCAATCTCAATGTATAAAATATAAAGTAATAAATGTTGTGAATATCAAAAACTTACTTTTGAGTTGCTAACTAATCTAGAACAGGTTTCTCAACCGGAGGTGATTTCGCCTGCAGGGAACATCTGTCAGAGCCTAGAGATATTTTTAGTTGTCACAACTGGGTGTGTATGTGTGTGCTACTAGCAGCCAGTGGCCAGGGACGCTACTAAGCATCCACCATGTAAAGGACAGTCCACCACAATAAACAATTATCTGGCCCCAAATGTCAACAGCGCTGAGATGGAGGAACACTGATTTGTTTTTAAAATGCTAGGGCTTTAGAATGCCTGTGAAAATTCTGATGTTTAAATAGAAAGCAATTTTCTAGTTTTGTAATTCCTAATCTAAAAACTAGGTAGAGAAAAAAACAGTGGTGAGAAAGAAGTAAACATCTTAAATGTTTCTTTGTTGTTCTCTAATCTCTAACTATTCTATCATATAAATAATTTTAAAAACCAAAACAAACACTAACCATAGCATTTAACAGTATACACTGTCTTTAAAAGCATATATAATATGGTTCGCAATTGAATTCTCAATTTAAATAATCCTTAGTAACGGGCAGAGGAGACAACACAAGTTTAAAACCACATTACCGAAGAATCCCATCTTCATGAGTTGCATTAGGCAGGATCCCATCAGATGGACTGACAGGTAAATCCACGTCTGGCTGTCCAACCTGAGCATACACAGGCTTTGGTTCTAAAAGAAAAGAAAATTTAAATTATGCAGGAATCACTTTACAAAATGGAATAACAAAGCAAGCAACCACTGAAATAACCAAACAATAAAAAGTCTGCAAAATACAGCAAAAATGTAAGTTCAGAGAACCTGATCAGGAACATATATACTACATATGCATATATCAGGGTACATTTTACAGTTATAAATTCTGGGATCTTTATAGCATGTATGCACGTTACATGGTCACCTATGCTTTCTATAGCTCCAGCTGTTACAGTCTGAAAAATATACTTTTTAGGGAAGAATAACAGAGGAAGAAGAATATAAGAAGAGAGAATCCCTACATTTCTCTGTTAAGACTGTCAAAGTAGCCTTCTTTCTTCACTCTGATACAGTTTATTTTTAAATTTGCACATTCCTGCCACTAAATAATCAGAGCAGAAACAGGTTTTGAGAGAAGGACCTGAGAGACAGTAGAACCAGGACCTCCAGGCCTGTCAAGCAACTGGATCTCAGAACCTTGCAGATTCTTATGTGTGGTCTTATATACAGGTCAGCAAGGTATACTTCATAAAGTGTTTCTGAAAACACTTTCAATAGACAAGAGAACTTTAAATAGTGTCTAAAGCCAATCTAATGTTTCCCTTAATGAGCAGTACTGGAAAACAACCTCACTCAGTGTGAACAGCTGTGAACCACAAATAACTTCTATCTGGAAAATCTGAAAAACATTCACGAACGTTTACTGATATACGGCAACCTCCCACTTACAAAGAAAATGCTGGAAGTACAGAAAAATTCACACATGGGTAGTAGGTAGCAGCAATAGTAGTAGTAATAATAATTGCATCTTTATATTTTCTGTAAATATAATTCTGTAAATTGTGAAACAATTTAGTCTGAATGCAAATGCTTCCTGCACTCTAGGCTAGGCTTACCTGGAAGATTGGGTGTTTGTTTCTCATTTCTTTCAACTGTAACTTCTTCCACTGTTTTAGGTGTGTGATCATCTGCATGCTTTACAGGAGTTGAGACAGCCCCGGGTTTAGAAATTCTCTCTTCCTCTCTGCTCCGGAGACTATACATCAGTAAAATAAAAACTTATGAGCATGCCAAGACAATGTCAAAAAAGGGTGACAAGGGACTTGCGCTAAAAGATAACAAAATATTGTAAAAACTTAGTAATTAAAACTAGAGTGCTACTGCCACAGAAACAGATAAATAGATCCATGTAACAAAACAGAAAATGGAGAAATATATCCACAGTACCAAAGTTTATTACGGAAGCAGCAGCCCAAAACTGCTGGAAGAGAACACACTGTTTAATAAACAGTGTTTAGAACAACTGTCCACAAATTTAGAAAAATTAGATCTCTATGCATATCAATGACATAAGTATAAATTTCAGATAAAGTCTTAAACATAAAATATATTTTAAAAATCTTATCAAAAATAGAGGACTCTTAAAGTAAGATTCAGTGCACAAAATGAAGTGAATACATAAAAAGTTTAAAAAGGTGTGAAAATAATTTGAAAAAATATGTCTTAGGTTGAACCAAATGAATTTTTTTTAAGTTCAAACAACTGAACATTAGCAATTTGACCAAACAAATGTAACAGGAGTTCAATTTTAAGACTATATATTGATCTAACAATACATATAATAAGAATTTGATATTTAGAACATACACAAACACACTTTTTAATTATTTTAGAATAAAAAGAGCCAATATGTGAACTCATGGACAAAAATGAAAAAGACCTTGGGCTTCCCTGGTGGCACAGTGGTTGAGAATCTGCCTGCTAATGCAGGGGACATGGGTTCGAGCCCTGGTCTGGGAGGATCCCACATGCCGCGGAGCAACTAGGCCCATGAGCCACAACTACTGAGCCTGCGCGTCTGGAGCCTGTGCTCCACAACAAGAGAGGCCGCGATAGTGAGAGGCCCGCGCACCGCGTTGAAGAGTGGCCCCCGCTCGCCACAACTAGAGAAAGCCCTCGCACAGAAACGAAGACCCAACACAGCAAAAATAAATTAATTAATTAATAAACTCCTACCCCCAACATCTAAAAAAAAAAAAAAAATGAAAAAAACCTAGAAACAGACTTCCCATAATATGGAAAATTTCTCATCAAAGGAATAAGCTGGAAGGATGCTCACCTGTGTTAAGTGAAACAAACTACTATCTGAGGAATATGTGCAGAGCCTGATCTTTTCAAATTATTTTTAAAACACACAGAAACTCTATGATGCTAAAATGTTTGCACGAGTACGGAGGAAAGCTTAATTCAAGAAGGAGATCTGGGATGAGGTGGAGTTGGCAGATTTGGCCTATTTCACCTAGAACGTTCTAACGAGCATACAATGCTTTCATAATTGAAGATTAAAAATTAAAATATTAAAGTTACAATGAAATAGAGTTATATCTGGAGACATGAAAATAGCCCCAAAATAGAATGTGAAGAACAAACTGCAGAATATACGTGGTGTGACATCACTAAGGTATTAAAGAAAACTCTCCACAGCTACACAAACACATGTCGACGCCACATGCAGAAAGACCCAGACGGACAGAGGCGACAGAGGTTCTCGGAGTGGGGAGCAGACAAAACAGCAGCCCAGGGAAATCTGAGATTTATCTCCACTATTTCAGTTTTCCTAAGAAAATATTTACATAGTACTTATGAAGTAAAGACTGAAATGTTTTTAAATATTTTAAAATAATGTTCATTATTTAAAAATGGAATTAAGTCTAATTTTAAACAATGAATTTGATTCTATTACTGCATATTATTAGCAGTCTCGTACCAGGAAAAAATTTCTTCCCGTTATCCTCTTGAAAAAATAAAACATAAGCACTTTTCAGAGTTTCTATTTTCATGTTCATCTAACTACTCAGTGGGGGTGTATTCCAGTTTTAAATTATATGTATTAAATGAGCTGCATGTAAGTAGAACAGTCTTTCAGAAAGTAAAGCCAAGATATCTTCTAGCTCAAACCAGAATGAACTGTCTAAATCATAAAAGGTTAAAATTTTTAGCCACTGCTTATGTAATAAAATCTTACATACAATTAGTCTAAGTATAAATAAATACAGTTAAACTCTATCCCCAAACTGCTCTAGGCACCTCAGAATATAAAGGGAAATACAAAATAATAAATTCTCCTTGCATTCTTTGCACTGAAAAATGCAAATGATGCATTCTCATTGCATCTTTATAGATGCAATGAGATGCAAATCTCATTGAAGAGAATGCGATTAAAGAACTACATAATTTTAGTAGTTCTACAGATTTTGTTGCTCTGCAACAGACTTTAAAGACTATTTGCTTAAAAAAGATCAAAAAACAAACGTTTCCAATTGATTTTCTTGTTTCTTGTAACTTAAAAATTCTAAACTTAGAATGTGACCAAGTGACATTAATGATAACTAAGAATCAATGATAATATTTTAATCTGAACGTCCTCCCCAGTGATAACCAGGACTGTCGTGCAATAGGGCTCTTGCTCCGTACATCACACGGAACTCCCGCTAGTAGAGTTGGCTAATTTTCATACTCTATACCACCTTTCTTTAATATAATTATTATGACTTAACATTGCAGATGGGTGGAACGCACATCATTCTATTAAATTTTTCATACAATTAATATTTGGAAAAATCATTGTTCATTTTTAGTGTATTTCCATTATCTACCAAAAGATGGAAGCATTATTCAATACATGCAGATTTGGAGCCGTGCTGTTAATGGAATTGTGAAGCAAGTCATTTATGTAATTTAAAATTTTCTAGACTCCATATTAAATAAATGAGGTGAAATCAATTAATACATTTTATTTAACTCACTATACCCACAATATTATTTAAGTAATCAATATAAATGATTAATGAGGTATTTTACACATTCTTTTTTGTGTACTCAGTCATCAAACTCCAGTGTATAGGTTCACACTTACGTCTCTATTTAAACTGGCCACATTTCAAAGGCTCCACAGCCACATGTGGCTAGTGGCAATGGTGTTGGGCAATGAAGATCTAGAGTAACAGTATAGAACAAAATAATCAACTTTTCCAAACATTTAAAATGTTCTACTATGAGCATGTATGACCATTAAGTCTATTATAAGACAAAGAATAGAATTTAGACACACAGAATCAGCCTACAATCAGGGGCAATTATTGAAAGTGAAGCCATAAAAAAGGAAAATATATTTTCCCCAAACCTTCCTTACATAGTTCTACCCTAATGGCTCCCATGTAATATTTAAGCTTTAGTAAAAAACAACTTTTGCTATTATGAGTCAAGCCAGCTTTATACAAAAACCATCTTTGTCCTGAGTTGGACTCATGTTTATCTACCACACTCTGGCTCCTAGTAGCCTAGAAAGAAACTCCAGGCATTCTAGGGGACCTTGAGACCCTCTGAAGGGTGTTTTTGTTTTTCCCCTGGAGGGTAAGCAGATAGGTTTTGTTTTTCAGATTTTTCACTTGTACATATTAATCTAACGGTAATGATCCATTAATCTAGAGACTTTGGGCTGGTTAAAAGCTCTGCGGAACAGCTGTTAAGACAAAGTCTCTGAAAGAGAGTTTTTACAGTCACATAAATGGGCTCATTGTAAACAGAGCCTTAAATTGTATCCAGTCAACTCTGTAAGTACAGCAGCAGATTAACACACATTCAACCAGATCAGCAAAGGGTAACAGATTAAGTGCAAAACTTCAGGTGTAAAGTCACAGCTGTTTGGGACCACTTAGTGCAGGCAGAGGGCAGGCAGCGAGGTCAGGAGAGGGACCTGGAGAGACACTGCAGGAGGAAGGGGCTCTCCTCCGTCCCCTCGGCAGCCCCTGCAGGACACAGGGGCCAGAAGCACTCAGTGGCCAGCAGCTTTCCCCAGACACTTCCTAGGTTGGTTTTACAGTGCGCCGTCTCTGACAAGACACCTCCTCAAGATTGGCTTTCCCAAGCCCCTTGGAGGGCAGATTTCCTGCAAGTTCATCCAGTGACACCACAGTGAATTCTCTGCCATGCAGTGGGCCTCAGGTGTTGTGAGGACAGGTGGGGAAGCTTCTTCCTTTGGCAAATCCATCTCAGCACCAGGGGAAGGACCTGCTCCTTACATCTGATTCTTATATTTTTCAGTTCTCTTTGTTTATTACTGGCGAATCCCTTGTCACTCCACTCTCGTTATATTTAATCTCTTTGTATTAAATTCGCTCTGTTCACAAGAAACTGTGCTTTCTGTCTTTTAGACGCTGATGAAATATGTCAGACTGCCAATTCTTCAAGGAGTTTTATTTCTGATTTCCAGTTCTCAAACACCTCCCCATCTGACTGGTTACATCTTATTTAAAACTAATCTTAATACAGGAAATAAACTGAGGCTGAATGTTCACTGTAATAAAAAATCCTTTTATAAAGCTAATTTCCTCTTATATAATAAATGACTCATCCTACATAAGCCAATTTATAATTTCTTTTCAGAAACTCATTTATTGCATAAAGGTAGGCAAGATCTACACAGCTTAGGATGAACACAGCAACTAGGTACCGTTTAAAGGCCACTGGACTATCTCAGCCCCAATTATCAATAAAGATAGAAACTTAGAAAGTAACTTAACCAGACTCCAAAGTTCTTCTCCACTGGCAGGGACAGTTCGGCATGGAGGGCTCCTAATACATATGAGAAAGAAAAACTAAGGCACACTCAAGTCTGACTTCTCAGAATATTGCAGCCATTGCTAATCTTCTAAATTTCATATGGAAACAGATATTTACATACTGCGGTTCCTCCTCGACAGCAATTCAAAAATTACAGCATGGCACACAGACGATTATAGGGATGAAAAAGGCAGAGAGATGTGGAGATTCTGGGCTGGTACTTGGGCAGAGAAGTGAAGAGCTGCCCAGGGAGTATGCTGAGAAAGCAGGGGGAATAATTACCTTATATCTACTTGGCTACATTTGCAAGCAAAGTTCTCACAATTTAAATTTGTTCTTTATACATTGTAATCTATTTTCAAAAATATATATATGTGTGGTGTACGTTTTTGAAAAAATATGAGTGTCTGTATTGCTCACTTTGACAAATGGCTTTCTGGCAATAACCTAGCTACATATTTATATGAAGCCTATCAGCTTGTACAGAGATTCTCATCTTGCATGTTCCTTTATGATGATAATGACTAACCTAGTCCATCTGAATTAGAAAACAGATCTGTTGTTCAACAAGTGTAATTGAAAAAATGATCAATTTTTAGTAAGGAACAACTGGGGAAAGACTAAGAAGGACCCTTCTTTCACTTAAGGGACAACAGCATCATCAGGGCTTCACTGGTGGTATGATTATTACATACTTAGATTAATATTTAGTGTAAACCAAGCCTTGATTGTGCAGTATGTTTGGCTGATTTTATAACAAGAGACCAGTGTTACCATACTCTTCATTTTTTATTAACATTCTCTCAAAGGCAATAAAGAATTGTCCTACGTTATTTAAACTAGAAATAAGATTTTTCATATACTTACTACTTTTACACGTGAGTGGAAGTCTGTTTTTATAATATTTTATGTTTTATATTGTACAAGAAAATAGTTCTCAGCTGATGGAGTAAATAAAATGTACACTTTTACTTTAAAAATAGTGACTATAAAGTATAATATTTAAGCTTGCCTTGCTGTCATTAGGTCCATGAACTCCTCTTAGGGGTTAAAATCCATCACCAATCACTGAGCACAACACTACTAGACCTAGGTCTATATTAACTAGAGAAATGTATCAGCTATGGTCCTCCCTCAGCCCTTCCCCTTACAAAGCATATGAAAACAAAACCTCAGTTTAGAGTTTTAATCCTGTAACCGAAAATTCCCAAGGATTGAAAGTAACAGTTGGCTCTTATCTGAATAACAGAAGTTCAGGATGGGTCTTTAATATTCCACTCACTTTGAAAGGTTAGACAAAGAATCTTATTTTAAAAAGATTTAGTAACAATTCAAGTGATAAACTTTGAAGTTTCACATTCTCCCTAACCAATTTTCCAAAACAGGAAAAAAAAAAAACGTTTAAGAACTCCAAATCCCTGGCTATGTTGCCCTTGTGGTCCAGCCACACCAGTCACCTTGCTGTTCTTCCAACAAGCTGAATGTATCTCCATCTCTGTCTTATTCTGGAATGATCTTCCTTTGGCTGGCTCCTTCTCACTCACTCATATCAAGATAAGTTGACCGTAGAGAAGCCTTCTTTCTGCCCAAGCATGTCTCTAATACTGCCCCCTCTTCCTGCACTGTCACATCACCCTGATTTTCTTTACCGCTAATGCAAATTACTGTTTCATATTTCAAACGCATTTATCAGTTTTATTCACTTGGATATAAGCTCTATGGTACAAGGGATCTTGCCTAGATTGTTGAGGGCATAATTTATAATCATACACTGACAACATGTGCATTATCAAAAAATACTTCATAGGGGTTTCCCTGGTGGTGCAGTGGTTGAGAGTCCACCTGCCGATGCAGGGGACACGGGTTCGTGCCCCAGTCCGGGAGGATCCCACATGCCGCGGAGCGGCTGGGCCCGTGAGCCATGGCCGCTGAGCCTGCGCGTCCGGAGCCTGTACTCCACAACGGGAGAGGCCACAACAGTGAGAGACCCACGTACCGAAAAAAACAAAACAAAACTTCATAAAGGAAAAATGAGCGGGGTAATGTCAAAATTACTGGTGAAGGAAAAAATCTTTCAACCTTCACTGAAGAACACTCACTGTGCTGACTGCTGATCACTCACCATCAACTGTGCACGGCACAGGAGGCATAGAAAAGGAGGCATCAATTGTTGATTAAATTCACTAAGATTTAATAAGCTGAATCTCTCTACCTGACTATCTGAGGTGAAAGCGGGAGGGAAAAAAGGATGCAGGACTCCACAGCATGTCTGAAAAAGAAAATGTAATAGTACCTGCACCAAATTAATTACCAACAGTATCACATATAAATCTTGTTTTGAATCAAGCATCTTTCAAATTGGAGGTAATAAAATCTTTTCTACCTAAGACAAAGGACTAAAACCAAGGATCAGGGGAAAAAACCCTGAAATTCACCAGTCAGAAGAAGGTTATACTTCTCTACATTTTGAAACAGTAAAAAGAAATGTTCAGCTTATGTATATGGATGTTTCCACAATAATTTTTAGCCTATTGGCAAAGTTCTAGGTATGTTCCAAACAGAACTACACAATATCTAACAGAAACGATATATACTAGGGCAAAAGAATATTTACAGCTCTCTAAACTCAAAGAAAACAACTATGGAAGGTGACATATAAGCTGTGTAAATAAAAAAACTAGATCTTTAATTTAAAAGCCAAGGCTTCTCTAAGGTATTTAAGCAGAAACACCATATGCCCTACATGCATGTGTATGAGGACTCACCTGGCACTCTGAGAGAACAAAGGCATGAACCTGCATTCAACCCTGATGATATAGGTGGACTGTATAGTTAAAGGATTTTTGATCCCATTATTTAACTTGATTATTTAACTTGGCTCAATGCTCAGATTTAGGCTAGAAATTCGCATTCATAAGAACAAATTTAATCATCATATATTTGTTACACCATAAGCAGTATCAATACTGACACCACTAACTTCAGAATTCAGTGGAGACATTTCTCTCAAGAGAAACAAACAATGAAACAAGTATTTTAAACTTCTACAGTTTTAATCTCTAGACTGCTTTCAAGTACTTCAGAAGCAATCATTTTTATGAAATAGATATGCTAAATATAAATCAGACTTTTTCCTGTTTGTTAAAATATACAATTCCCTAAAAACCTTAAACAGCTTATTCTCAGATGCACCTTGTCAGTTTATGGAATGACTGAGTATAAGAAATACAAAATACAAACCTTTACAATGCAAATTTTCTACAGTTGAACCTTATCCTAACTGGTCTGAGCTTTTACTGTAATAGAATTTTTTCAACAATGCGACGGCTTATGATTAATCAGTAGCATGAGAGTCACTTTTATTAAAATAGTTTATAGAACAGAACCAAAAACGTAAACATATGTTGCTCCTCTAGGGAGAAAACGCATAAAATGGATCTGTTAAATTAACTGTAAATACTAGGGAGAGTACAATATAACCAAACAGAGGCTTAGAACACACTCTGCAAATCCAATACTCTCTAGTCATGCAGGGGCTGCAGTGAAATCAGTGAAAGAGTCTTCTCATTGACAGCCCCTGACAATCGCCATGAGGCAGTGCCACCAGCCAAGGACTCTCAGTATGCCCAGCTCCCTCCTAGAGAGGGAGTCTTGGCCCAGAGTGGGCAGTGAAAAAACACCGAATAAAATATACAATACAAACTTAGCAACAGCATCAAGCTATAACAAAATCACTGTAATAATTCTCTATACATATATTATTTTTCAATTTAAAAACAAAACTATTTTAACATCCTAGACCAGGGAAGGACTGGCAGACTTTTTCTGTAAATGGCTCTGTGGGCCATGCAGTCTCTGCCACAACTTAATTAGGATGAGTTCCAGTAAAACTTTATTTGCAAAACCAGGCAGCAGTCTGGATTTGGCCCACAGGCTGTAGTTTGCCAGCCCATGTTCAAGACAACAGTAAGGGTACACTGCTCATCCAATTATTATGAAGAAACACGCTCATGTGTTTTTCTCAGAACTCAGACCATATAACATTTGTTCTCCAAGAAAAGAACATCACACAGAGGAACATAAGTAGGTCATGACAACAATGGAACACAATGGAATGCTTTATAGATTTCTGCTCCCTTAAGTAACCTTCCACTTTTTTCTTTCTCTACACCCATAAGGTCAAACACTTAAGTCAAAAGGCCAAGAGCTTTAATCCTGGCTCTAATCTCTTGTCAACTACATAACCCTGGACTTTATCACAACCACTCAGCTTAAGCTGACTTGCCTACAAAACGAGCAAATCTTCTTAGAAATGGTTTAATATGAGCAGATGTGAAAGCACTTTTGGAAACTCTAACTGATGATACTATTACTACTACTACTAATCACCATACTAATGAGAGCAGCCAATATTTGCGCCAGGTGTTCTAATAACTAATTTAACTTTCACAACTTTGTAATGTATGATGCCTTTTTTTACAGCAAATGAGAAAACTAAAGTGCAGAGAGGTTTCAAGGTTGCGCAAGTAACCAATGGCAGGGTGGGACTTAAACCCAGGAAAACTTGCTTCAAAGCCCAAAGAAATCACTATATTCTATTGCCTCTGACAAAATGAAAGTTACTATTCTCAACAGATAACTGCAGTCTTACAAACATAGGAAAATACTCAGAAATCTAGGAAGAGAAAAAGGTGGGGCTAGTGTTTTACACACTAAACTGAAACTTTTCTCACCAGTTTTTTTTGTTTCACTTTTTAAACAAGAGCATTTAAAGAACATTTGTAAAACAAAGACATCTGTACAAAATTAAATAACAAAAAGAAAATGTCCCATGTGTTTTTTAATACTAGGATTTTACTCTCTTACTATATCTAAGTTGTTTCTCAAAATGCAAGGCACCCTCTATATTAAAACTCCCACAGTTATCTGGATTTTAATATTAACTTTAGGGGGGAAATGAAAATGAAACCTTTAAGCAACTGGTACTACTTTACATCCTGTCTTTTGACAGGTCACTTAATTTTCAGGAATTATATTCTCAGTACAAACATTTGGAAAAGAATCTGAAGACTTTTTGTCTTCTGTACTCAAAGTACTATCTTTTCCTTAGTATATGCTACATGTTCTAACCAGAAGTTCCCAAATCTGGTAATGTATAGAAGAGAATGCTATCAGGAACTTTAAAAAAGTATTCCCTGCCTCCACCTCAGATGAACTGAGAAGCAGGCCCAGGATTCTGTATTTTTAAAAGATCTCATATAACTGGTGTTACCCATAAAGAATACTTGAGGTTCCCAAGAGAGTAAAACAACCCAATATAATATGAAGATAGTTAAAAAAATTTTTAAATCCTCTTCAACTTTTAAAGTTACAGATGTCAAGTGTTTAGGAAATCTAAATGGAAAAAAGTAAGTATCAGAAAGAACTTTCTAAGGTTTAGAATTTGATTACAATAAATACAAATGGCCAAAGTTTTGATGAGCATTTCTTTCTTTCTTTTTAAAGGAAAATCATGTCCAAATTGCTTGATGCCAGCCTAGCTTCTAGGTGAGAGAACTGTGTTACAATTACAGCCACTCCCCGTGACTCATCAGGGATGTTAGCTCTGTCACTGTGTACATGTTGCAGCAGCTGTCCTTTTCCAGATAAGGTCTGTACTGTGTCAGGGAGATTTTTAGAATTAATATGTTAACCTGCAGCAGTTAAAACTAATAATCGACTATAAGTCCATTTTGCATGTGACATACTATAATATTCCTTAAAAAAATTATAACATTAATTACAAAGATCAGGGTTAATACAATTTATATGTCTAAAATCTGAAATTCAGAGAGAATCAGCCTCACAAATATCTAAACTCAGGGGTGCATAACAACTGTTATCTGTATGATTTCTGACAATCTTGAGGACAGCTCTCTCCCAGGGAGGGACTTCTCCCTTGCCTCCTCGGGGAACACTCCCTGTGGTCCACCTCTGGGCGTTCTATCTATATTGTTTCTCTTGGCACTTTTAGTGACTTCTATGGCTTCAGCTAACACCCTCATGCAGTAAGTCCCAAATCACCACCTTGAATCTTAAACTGGTCAGCTCTGGACCTGAAATTTCAAGTGTCTACAGAAGATCTCCATATGGATTGCTGTTAAACACTAGGTCCACCCCTAGGTGGCCTACAGAGCCCTGGGGAGTGTCCAGAATTCTTATGTAAAGTGCTACACGTATGTGTACATGTGCATTTTTCTGGAAAGAAGAGTCATAATTTTCCTCACATTCTCAAATGTATATGTGACCCCAGAGACTATAAACTCAGGTAAGTCATATACTACTAGCATAGCAGACCCTTTGGCATAAATACCAGACAGTGTACTTTAAAGCAGAAAATAAAGTCCAGGTTAATCTCTCCACTAAAGGACTTCTACTGTATACAGTTAACTTGTCCTAAAGCTTGCTAGCATCTTCTAATGCAGTGGGTCAGCAAATTGCAGCTGAGAGCCAACTTTTTAAAAATAAAGTTTTATTGGAAAACAGCCATGCCCATTTATTTACATACTGTCTACAGTTAGTTTTGTGCCACAAAGACAGAGCTGAGTAGTGACAAGACTTGGCTCACATGCCTAAAATACTTACTCTTTGGCCTTTTATGAAACAGTTTGACCTCTGTTATTCTAGATAAGAAATACCTAAATTGATAAAGAAACACGAACCTAATTTAAGTAATCCAAAGACAACCTATCTTCTAATTTTATTTCTAAGCAAAACCAGAAACATGTACCAAGCACACACACCTGTTTTATTTTAAACAACAGAGCATGATTACCTGCCATTGCTGGGCTGCTGTGGAGACTGTCTAGAATGGTCAGAAGGCTCTGACCGCTGGTCAGGAGATCGTGATCGGCTGTGACGGGGAGGCCGGTCGTGTGATCGACCAGAATGATCTGATGCCAGTGACTGAATTTCTGAAATGTCTGTTAAACAAAAGAGTGCTGTTTATTTTCCCATGAAATGACTACAGTAAAATATAAGGTACTCCAATAATAATGGAAATAAGTTACTAAATATAACTTCATATAAAATGGTTGATTTAAGCATTAACTTAATCAGCTACTATTTGATATTGGTGAGCTGTCAACAGAAAAAATTTTTTTTGAATTCTTATATTTTGAAGGTGTCTGGCTTATAGAAAATTATCATTTCATTCTAAAATGTCAAATCTTCCCACTTTAAGAAACAGGTCACTTAAAGGGTCTCTGCAAACAGAGCCACACTCACCATCTCTCTCAGAGGCATTAGCAGAGTGGATACTGTCAGAAAGATCAGGGACATTCAGCAGAGTAGCCCGCTCATCTCTCTGAACTACCATCTTTAACTTGCCTTTAGACCTCTCTATCAATGTCTTTGCATCTGTCAATGACATATTTTCCGTCACGGTACCATTTATCTGCAACAGAAAAGAAACTATAGGTTGAAGGTAAATGACAAAAATACAAACGTTAACTTAGTCTGACATGAACAGGAATATCTAGACTACTCCTGGGCTTGCTCTGAGAACCAAAATATTCCCTTTACACTTCTCCTAAACTATCAAAGTACTCCTCCTTACTGAAATAATAAAATCTGTACTACACTGCTGCTCTGCCAGAAAAGCCCAAATTAGCATCCTCTACCTCCTCCCCATCACTTTCTATTACTCATGGGCAAACTAACAAAACACATCAATAATATCCGGAGGAGTTATCAAAACCACTTAATGTGGAACAACAAACAAATCTATCTACAAAAGTAACTCCTATTAGTGAAAAATACACATTTGGCGCTATTAATTCTCTAGGATGACTCTATGCCCAAAGAAAAGCGTCAGTGTTGACATGTAATAATAGCCAGTGGCAAACTATCTAGTCCCCAAATACTGATTTTTAATTCTTTTTGGCAAAATCGCTTCAAGCATGAACAGGAGCTATGTGGTCACACTAGAACTTGTTTTCTACTGCAGTTCATCAAAATGTAAGAATATGACTATACCTTCAATACAACATCGCCTTCTTGAATATTGCCATCTCTTGCTGCCAAACTATCTTGTGAAATTTCCTTTACAAATATATGGCTGGCCAATCGAAGACCATATTCTGAAATAATATATTTAAATGTCTTTAGTGTAAAATCCCAAGAGTAAAATCCCAAGACTCTTAAATAGAGTTTAAAAGTATGAAACTAATAATCACCGCATAGAGTTTTTAAGTACAATCAGTAATAAGAAATTATTCTTGGCCTTCCTGCAAAGAAGACATTTCCTCTAATCATCAGAAAGTTTTCACTGTCAGTGTGAAAGCAAAGGGAAAGTGCGTGGTTCAAACAAAAGATTGACACATCGTGCTCTCACTGTACTGAAAGAGAGAAAAATCCGAAGAGATAACCATTTCTCTCTGATGGTGTCATGCTGATGCACTAGCTTCTCAGAAGGTTTAAAGAATAAAATTCTGAAAAGGAAAACTCTGGAATCCTTTACGATTTTGTTGATGACTTTAACACCTCTCTGAGAGACATACACAGAGCATCAGTGTGCACCACTCAAACGAGGGCTTCAAACAAGCCAAGCAGATGTGGGGAGGAGTTAAAGATGCCAGTCCTTCCAACAACCGACAAAGTGCCCAAAGTGCCCAAGAGCGTGGCAACATTAATTGCACCTGTGGGTGAGGGAGTGGTCAGAGTTAAAGAAGTTACCAGGAGAGTCCAGAAAACTGTCCAGGGGGCCTGCAAAGCTGTACAATGACTACAACTAACAGTATAATGTCAATAGAACAGGACTGCCCCGGTTGCGTTAGGATAAAGAGTAGGACTGAGTCTTACTGGGAAAGAAAAACAAAACAAAAACCAGAAGGGAAACAAAACTGTTTTTAAGATGGGATAAGTTAGCAGACCTGCTACTCAAGCTTTTAAAAGTTACATCAGTTACAGTTCAACTTAAGGCAAATATACAAAGAGTGTTCACAAGCAGGAATAGAATCAGGGTTAAAAAAAAGAAAATGACCTTCTAGGGGATCTAGGCAGTCAACTATGTGTGCTTTAGAAATGGTGACTATATCTCACAGAAAAGAAAGTATTGATTAAAAGACTGTCCTTATTTAAGACTTAAAAATTATAAATGACCAAAATACAGAGATGACTCTAAAATATTCCTTGTATATTAATGTATTCGTTTATTCTAAGTATTTCCTTAGTAAATATTAACTAGGTGGTAGGCACTAGAGATAAAAACCAGCAATTGAGACAGTCCCTGCACTCTGGCAGCTTCCCTAGTCAGTAGGGAAAAAGACGTTACCACAATTACCTGTGTGATGAAGAGTTCGGATGGAGCAATACATGATTCTGTGCCTAGTGGGGGTCAGAGAAGGCCTCCCTGAGAAGCAAATGCTAAAGCTGAAACTCTACCTAAGAAATACTAACACTAAACCTGAGAAATGGACTTCCCTGGTGGCGCAGTGGTTGAGAATCCACCTGCCAATGCAGGGGACACAGGTTCGAGACCTGGTCTGGGAAGATCCCACATGCCGCGGAGCAACTAGGCACGTGAGCCACAACTACTGAGCCTGCGCGTCTGGAGCCTATGCTCCGCAACAAGAGAGGCTGTGATAATGAGAGGCCCGCGCACCGCGATGAAGAGTGGCCCCTGCTTGCCACAACTAGAGAAAGCCCTCGCACAGAAACGAAGACCCAACACAGCAAAAATAAATAAAAAAACAAATGTGGGTTTAAAAAAAAAAAAAAGAATATAAACCTGAGAAATGAGGTTGGGTGGGGGTGGTGGTGTGTGTGTGTGGGTGTGTGCGTGCGTGTGCACACCGGTCGAGACAGAATGGTTAAAAACAAGTGCACCAGAAGGTATGAAGGAAAGACAAGACAGGTTTGATGAAGTCATAAGTGTAGGGCAAGAGTCAGACAGAGAAGCAGCCCAGAGGACCCTGTAACCATGTGGAGCAGTCCACAGAATGGACCAGGGAGATCCAGAGACTGCATCATGAGGCTGGGTGAGTCACTTAATAGACAGTGGTGTGATGCTCCTCACCCGCCGTGCCCCACAACACAAAAAAGGAAAAAGTAACGATGTGTTGATTAACTTGATTGTGGTGATCGTTTCCTAGTGTATACATACCTCAAACCATCACACTGTACACACCTTAAATACATAACAACTTTACATATTAATATACAATGTCAATTACACCTCAATAAAGATGGAAGAAAAAAAAAGATGCTGGTAGCTTGGATGAGGGTGGTGGTGGTGGAGAAAGGAGGAGTAGGACAGTCAAGTGTGGTGTTTAGGAAGTTAGAAGGTGTTAACCGGGCATAGGAAAGCAGGGGAAAAAAGATGTCACGGAAAACTATACCATGCTGCCCCCGGCTGGCTTGAGAGACCGGGTAGACAGGAATATATGCAATGGGATATTTCATAAGAAACATTCCACGAGGGAGATGTGCTGTATCTGAGGGATGCAGACGAACACCTAAGTGTACATGCCTATGAGTCAGCTGGGGCACCAGGGTACACACACTGGACCTAGGGAAGGAGCTGTGCCATCATGAGCAGCCCACGACACTGAGAGACATGAGATTTCCTAAAGATGTTATATGAAGTAGAAAAGAGATTCTAGAACAGAAATCCACAGAACACTGAAAGGTAGAATGAGGACAAAGAGATTGCCAAGGATACAGAAAAGAAAGAGGGAGGAACCCCTGAAACCCAGAGCATTACAGGAGCCAAGAGAAAACATTATTTCAAAAAACAGGGAGTGGTTAATTATTAGAGAAATGCAAATCAAAACTACAATGAGGTATCACCTCACACCAGTTAGAACGGGCATCATCAGAAAATCTACAAGCAACAAATGCTGGAGAGGGTGTGGAGAAAAGGGAACCCTCTTGAACTGTTGGTGGGAATGTAAATTGATACAGCCACTATGGAGAACAGTAGGGACGTTCCTTAAAAAACTAAAATAGAATTACAGTATGACCCAGCAATCCCACTACTGGGCATATACCCAGAGAAAACCATAATTCAAAAAGACACATGCACCCCAGTGTTCACTGCAGCACTATTTACAATAGCCAGGTCATGGAAGCAACCTAAATGCCCATCAACAGATGAATGGATAAAGATGTGGTACATATATACAATGGAATATTACTTAGCCATAAAAAGAAATGAAACTGAGTCATTTGTAGAGACGTGGATGGACCTAGAGACTGTCATACAGAGTGAAGTCAGTCAGAAAGAGAAAAACAAATATGGTATATTAACATATATATGTGAAACCTAGAAAAATAGTATAGATGAACCGGTTTGCAGGGCAGAAATAGAGACACAGATGTAGAGAACAAACGTATGGACACCAAGGGGGGAAACTGGGGGTGGTGGGGGTGGGGGTGGGATGGGATGAACGGGGAGACTGGGATTGACATATATACACTAATATGTATAAAACAGATAACTAATAAGAACCTGTATAAAAAATAAATACAATTCAAAAAAAACAGGGAGTGGTTAACTATGTGAAATGGTACTGAAAAGGCAAGTAAGATAAAGACTAGAAATTTCTACCGGATTTAGTATGACCAGTTCTAGGAGCAGATACCAGAGAGAGAGGGCTGAAGAGTGAGTGGTGAACAAGGAGAAACAGCTCTGAACACAGACAGTCTGACTGAGAAGTTGGTATGGATGAGGGCAGAGGGGAGCAATAACCAGGAGACATGTCAGGTTTCAGTAAAGCGGATCAGAGCCAGCCTTCAAATACTCTTACACCTTTTTATCAAAATGATCAGTCATCAACGCTTTCCTGCATGGGAGAGACACGCCCACGGCAGCAAGAAGCCACAATCAGACTCATTTGTATCAAATGTGATTACCTGAGGGGAGGCAGCTAGGCTTCAGTTTCAAAATTTTTTGACAAACAAGTCCTTTGCTTTTAGAGCAATATCCTGTGGCGGGTCCTCTCCCTCCGACTCTCCATTTAGAAAAGGCAGCCTGCCCTCCCTCCGAATCCAATGATTTCCACCCAGATGTAGGTACTACTGATCCTGACAGCTAAGTAAAACACTGAATTGCAACTTGGTGATGGCGTGACATTTCTTGTATTAGCCTATTCTACTCACAAGAAGTAATCCAAAATCCAACTACTGGACAATTTCTGTGAAGTACTATCTGCTACAACAAAATGATTCAAGAAGAGGAAACAGATGACCCCTGAAGCCTGACATCACAGGATTTGATTTAAAGCAACAGGACACAAAAACGAAGATAACAGAAGACAACAAAGCAAAGATATAAAGTGATGGCAAACTTACTTCTCATTAAAATTAGTCTTAAAATTTTCATGTGAAAATGATAAACGAGTTGGTAGAAAATACCTTCGTTTTTCCGGGATTTCACCAGTGTGACTTTGGTGGGTCTGGCAGGTTGACTGGAAGCCACAGATCGCCTATCAGATCGCGGAGACAGACTCCTCTCTCGACTTGCACTTCTATCCCTGGCCCAGCTCTTCTCACTCCTCCTGTTAACCATGCCCCCACGGCCACTTCTCGGGTCGTGTACTTCCTCATCATAACTATCTTCTTCATTCTCAGATACTGGTTCAGGATCAGGACGACTTACTGGTATCTGAACTTTCTTTTTCCTTCGAATGGTCTACAAATAAGAAGGATTAGAATATGAGCTGATTTTCATATATGTACTTTCAGTTCTTAAGAGAGGAAGATCACATTTTTCTGGTCTCATACTCATTATAAATAAGAGATATAATACACAAATATAACAAATTAATAAGGAATACTTTTCTATATTGGTTATCTTTTCTGCTCTCCTGGTAAACAGATCTGGTTAAGAAGCAAATTTGGAATAGAGGGCCTAATAAAGTTCTTAATTAATTCAGAAGATCTTCTATGTGTAATAATTACAAGCTTACAGGAAAACTAATAATTACTGGTGGTTTGAATAAAGTAGGGAGCACTGTACTCTAATACAATCAAATATACTGTAGTTGTTACCAAACCAGAGCAAACTTGCAGGCCCAACTTGATTCCTTAAAAATTTCAGAATCCATGAGTATCAAGGCCCACAACTGTCCTACAGGAACTCTAAGAGAGAAATTTATTGTACTTCCACACTAACACTGAACTTAGTGTTGTGTTGGAGCTAATAACTCCATGATACTCCACCAATACAAACTTTGTTTCTCTCTCTCCAAAATTTGTAATTTATGGTCTATGCATAAATTCCTTCTTCTGGCTTTCTTTACTCAATTGACTCTGATACTGGTTCAATTTTCCCTGTCCACTTATTTCCTTTACTTTCTGTAAGATCAAGATCTATTTGCGTTGCCTTCTGACTGAGTGGCCTCTTAATCCCTGGACTGCACTCTGTCTTCTCACACCAGTATACATTTGATCTCATCAGAGATCTGCAAGATCTTCTTGAGTAACACTCCTTGTCTTCTACTTCTGACACCCTGATCTACTGAAACTTCTCCATGTCCATCTTATGTCTGACTCCTCCATGCCCTCCTATTCTCCTAGTCCATCAATTCCCTCCTGGTTTCAACTGTCTTCCTCCCAAGTTTGATGAGTTGTCATGCTTCGATATTTAAATGATTTTCTCTAGCCCCGGGATACCACAGCCCTGTACCTGCTGAGTCAGGACCCAGCCCACCCCAGTAGGCTGGCACCAGCCCCTGGACCCCCAGGGCCCTGCAGCCAGAGACTCCATGACCAGCCTGCCTACGCTGGGCACTAGCCCTGGGACACATAGGACCCTGACCCTGTCCACCAGTAGGCCGATACTAGCTCTGAAACACCTTGGACCCATCAGCCAGCCACTCTGGGATCCAGCCCCACTCACCAGTAGGCTTACAAAGCTTTGGAACACCCCGAACCCTGCAGCCAGTGATGTCTGAAACCAGCCTGCTCACCAGCAAGCCTACACTAGGACCCCTGGCCGCACAACCAGCCACCCAGCTCTACCCACCAGTGGGCCAGCACTAGAGAGAGTGGGCCCAAATCAATAATATCAGAAATGAAAAAGCAGAAGTTACAACTGACAGCACCGAAATACAAAAGATCACAAGAGATTACTGTGAACAATTATACGCAAATAAAATGGACAACCTAGAAGAAATGGACAAATTCCTAGAAATGTACAACCTCCCAAGACTGAACCAGGAAGAAATAGAAAATATGAACAGACCAATTATCAGTAATGAAACTGAATCAATAATTTAAAAACTCCCAACAAACAGAAGTCCAAGACCATATGGCTTCACAAGTGAATTCTACCAAACATTTACAGAAGAGTTAACATGTATCCTTCTGAAACTCTTCCAAAACATTGCAGAGGAAGGAGTGCTTCTGAACTCATTCTATGAGGCCAGCATCACCCTGAGAGCAAAACCAGACAAAGAGAAGAGAAAAGAAAATTACAGGCCAATATCAATGATAAACATAGATGCAAAATTACTCAACAAAATATTAGCAAACTGAATTCAACAATACATTTAAAGGATCATACACCATGATCAAGTGGGATTTACCCCATGGATGTAAGGATGGTTCAATATCCACAAATCGATGTGATATATACCACATTAACAAACTGAGGAAGAAAAATTTTATGATCGTCTCAATAAATGTTGAAAAAGCTTTTAATAAAATTCAACATCTACGTATGATTAAAAAAACTCAACAAAGTGCATATAGAGGGAACATACCTCAACATAAAAAAGGTCATATATAATAAGCCCACAGCTAACATGGTGGGCTCAATGGTATAAAGCTGAGAGCATTTTCTCTAAGATCAGGAACAAGACAAGGATGCCCACTGTCGCTCTTTTATTGAACTTAGTGTTGGAAGTCCTAGCCCCAGCAATCAGACAAGAAAAAGAAAAGGAATCCAAATTGGAAAGGAAGAAGTACAACTGTTACTGTTTGAGGATGACATGATACTCTATAGAAAATCCTAAAGGCATCATGAATAAACTGCTAAGAGCTCATCAATAAATTCGGCAAAGTTGCAGGATACAAAATTAATACAAAGAAATCTGTTGTATTTCTATACACTAACAACGAACTATCAGAAAGAGAAATTAAGAAAACAATCCCATTTACAAATCGCATCAAAAAATAAAATCCCTGGGGGCTTCCCTGGTGGTGCAGTGATTGAGAGCCCGCCTGCTGATGCAGGGCACACAGGTTCGCGCTCCGGTCCGGGAAGATCCCACATGCCGCGGAGCGGATGGGCCCATGAGCCATGGCTGCTGAGCCTGCGCGTCCGGAGCCTGTGCTCCGCAACAGGAGAGGCCACAACAGTGAGAGGCCCACATATCGCAAAAAATAAATAAATTAATTAATTAATTAAAATCCCTGGGAATAAATCTAACTAAGGAGGTAAAACACCTATACTCGGAAATATAACGACACCAATGCAAGAAACTGAAGACAACGGGAACAGATGTAAAGATATACCAAGTTCATGGACTGGAAAACTTAATATTGCTAAAATGACCATACTATCCAAAGCCGTCTAAATATCCAATGCAATCCCTATCAAAATGCCAATGGCATTTTTCACAGAACTAGAACAAGTAATTCTAAAATTTATATGGAAACACAAAAGACCCCAAATAGCAAAAAACGAACAAACAAAAACAATCTTGAGAATGAAGAACAAAGCTGGAGGCATCATGCACCCAGATTTCAAACTATACTATATGGTTACAGTCATCAAAACAGCATGGTACTAGCACAAAACCAGACACATAAATCAATGGAACGGAACAGAAGGCCCAGAAGATGAATCCACACTTACATGGGCAATTAATCTATGACAAAGGAGGCAAGAATGTACAATGGGGAAAAAACAGCCTCTTCAATAAATTGTGCTGGGAAAACAGGACAATTACATACAGAAGAATCATGCTGGACTACTCTCTCATATCATGCACAAAAATAAATTCAAAATGGATACAAGATTTAAATATAAGCCCTGAAACCATAAAACTCCTAGAAGAAAACATAGGCAGTACACTATTTGACATCAGTCTTAAAAATATTTTTTGGATATGCCTCCTCAGGCAAGGGAAACAAAAGCACAAACAGGACTACATTCAACTAAAAAAGCTTTTACACAGTGAAGTTAACTATCAACAAAACAAAAAGGCCGCAGACGCAATGGGAGAAGATATTTGCAAACAATATGACCCACAAGGGATTAATATCCAAAATATACAAAGAACTTACACAACTCAACGTCAAAAAATAAACAAACAACTCAATTAAAAACTGGGCAGAGGATCTGAATAGACATTTTTCCAAAGAAGACATACAGATGGCCAACGGGCACATGACAAGATGCTCAATATCACTAATCATCAGTGAAATGCAAATCAAAACCACAATGAGATATCACCTCCCACC
This sequence comes from Tursiops truncatus, assembly GCF_011762595.2. Taxonomy (NCBI): domain Eukaryota; kingdom Metazoa; phylum Chordata; class Mammalia; order Artiodactyla; family Delphinidae; genus Tursiops; species Tursiops truncatus. The sequence goes on from NC_047035.1 coordinate 145,745,292, forward strand.
TGTCAGAATGGCAATTATGAAAAAGAAAACAAATAACAAGCACTGACAAGGATGTGGAGAAAAGGGAACACTCATGCTCTGTTGGTGGGAATGTAAATTAGTCCAGCCACTACGCAAAACAGTATGGAAACTCCTCAAAAAATTAAAAATAGAACTACCATATGATCCAGCAAATTCCACTCCTATTCACCCAGAGAAAATAAAAACACTAATTAGAAAAGACATTTATGGGAATCCCCTGGTGGTCCAGTGGTTAGGACTCTGCACTTCCACTGCAAGGGGCATGGGTGCAATCCCTGGTCGGGGAACTAAGATCCTGCATGCCACGAGGCCAAAAAAAAAAAAAAAAAAAAAAAGGAGGGGAGGGAAGAAAGGAAAAGGAAAAGACATTTGCATGTCTCTGTTCATTGCAGCATTATTTATGATATCCAAGATATGGAAGCAAAGCAAGTGCCCATCAACAGATGAACGGATAAAGAAGATTTGATACACACACACACACACACACACACACACACACACACACACACACACGAATACTACTCAGCCATGAGAAAGAGTAACATCTTGCCATCTGCAATAACACAGATGGACCTGGAGGGTATTACACTAAGTGAAATAAGTCAGACAGAGAAAGACAACTACTGTATGATTTCACTTATATGTGGAATCTAAACAACAAATGAACGAACATAACAAAACAGAAATGGAGTTACAGATACAGAGAACAGGCGGCTGCCAGAGGGAAAGGAACAGGTGAGACAGATCAAACAAACTTCCAGTTGCAAAATAAATGAGTCATGGGTATGAAATGTACGGTGTAGGAAACACAGTAACTACCTAGTATCTTTGTATGGTGACATATCGTAACTAGATTTATCCTGGTGACCATTTTGAAATGTAGAGAAATATAGAATCACCATGTTGTATAACAGGAACTAACAGTGTTGTAGGTCAATTATACTTCACAAACAAACAAATTTATAGAAAAAGAGGTCAGATTTGTAGCTACAGAGGTGACGGGGGCTGGGGGGATTGGATGAGGGCAATCAAAAGTGCAAATTGGGGCTTCCCTGGTGGCACAGTGGTTGAGAATCCGCCTGCCAAGGCAGGGGACACAGGTTCGATCCCTAGTCCGGGAAGATCCCACATGCCGCAGTAACTAAGCCCGTGTGCCACAACTACTGAGCCTGTGCTCTAGAGCCCGTGAGCCACAACTACTGAAGCCGGCGTGCCTAGAGCCTGTGCTCCGCAACGAGTGATGCCACCGCAATGAGAAGCCTGCGCACCACAATGAAGAGTAGCCCCCGCAACCAGAGAAAGACCACGCGCAGCAACAAAGACCCAATGCAGTCAAAAATAAAATTATTATTTTTTTTTAAAGTGCAGACTTCCCTTCATAAGATAAATAAGTACTAAGGACATAATGTACAACATGGTAAATATAATTAAAGTTGCTAAGAGAGTAAATCCTAAGTGTTCTCATCACAAGGAAAAAATGTTTTTTTCTATTTCTTTAACTTTGTATCTATATGAGATGATGGATGTCATAATTTCATGAAGTCAAATCATCATGCTGCACACCTTAAACTTACACAGTGCCGTATGTCAACTGTATCTCAGTAAAGCTGGGGGGAAGTTACGTTCTCTTGACCCGTTGGTCCTGTGCCAGGTCAAACCCTGTCCTGTATTATCTTCCCCTTCAGATGGCTGCATCCCCACACCGGCTGGTTAGGTTCTCCTCTATAAATTCATTTTACTTGAAAGAATTCTTTCATTTATTCAGCAATCCTTTCATCTACCTCTTGTTGCCTCAAATTCCATGGAATGTGCTAACACAGGTATCCCGAAACCGTTCTCTGAGATGCCAGTCACTAGGCCTGATTTATAGAGATCAGTGCCACTTCACCTCCCCACTCCCACATGCTTTCAGTGTCTCATTTATTTGGTCTTCCTTCCTGGTCTCAGACAATTCGATTCTCTTCCTGCATGAACAACACCCTTTCCGAGGGGCTTATTCTCATCCCTCCCCACCTCCAAGACCTTTCCTCATCAATTACCACCCCCCCGCAAGCCAGGTACCAACAACTATAATCTCTCCCTATTTACCTCCAGTCTGTCCTCTGCCTACTAATCTGCAAACTCATCTTCGATTCCCATCTCGCTACTCATTTCCAAGCTATCATCTTTTCTCTTCCTTTTGTGACTCACTTTCTTCAAAGGGCTGCTCCACACTTAATACCGCAGCTTCTTACCACCAAGAGTGATCAGAGAAGGCCTCCCTGAGGACACATCGAAGCTAAAGGTCAACAAGCAGCAAGAGGCCAGCATGTGGAAAGGACAGGCAGCCAAGGCCCTGTTATGAATGAAGAAAAGGCTGCCTGCCTTGCTACTCTTGGTGCCTCATGGCTGAGGCCCTTCTCGGGCAACATTTACTGTAAAGCACCCCTCACTGCCTCCCTGAGTCTTACTCTCACCTCTATTTCCATCTCCAACATGTTGTATTACAAGCAATTCTTTGTGTTAGCACTTCGATCTTCAATCGCTCCCTAGTAAGGTATAAACAAAATAACCAGTTGAGTCCTCAAAGCTTTCCCCGTCACTCCCCTAAGAGAGTGAGCACCACCTGTCTGAAATCTGCACCTGACGCACCCTCCATCTCAGATGATTTGCATGATGGCTGTGACTGTGTGTACCCATCAAGCCTACTGAAATTCAAGTTCCCTGAGGAGAAGGTCCGGGCCAGGTCATTTTAACTGTACCTGTAATGAAGTATTTGCACGTAGTAAGTGTTTAACTCATTGAAAAATATCCAATCCTGCTATGTTTCCCCATTTATATTATGAGTTAAGTACTATAAACCCACTCAGGCTTGGTAATCATACTTGATTTTAACACTGAAAATTGTGAAACAAAAATTTTGGGAAAAAATGCCTACTTCAAAACAGGTCAGCTGAATTAAACATTCAAATATAAAACAAAACAATGAAATTATGTAAGTACTAGAATAAAATATAAGATATATGTTTTTATAACTCTGGTAAGGTAAAGACTTTTGTAAGCATGACACCAAAGGCAGAGCCAATCAAGTGAAAGTCTGACAGATATGACAGGATAAAAATGAAAACATTCCCATGATGATGAAATAAAATGATATAAAAGCAAACCAAAAAAACACTGTAAACAACGTACACACACTCACAAAGAAAATGGAAAAACAATATATGCAGTGTATACCACAAAAGGCTAATCATCTTAATACACACAACACTAGTGTGACAGGCATCAACATAAGAATAGGAACAGGCAAAGAAACATAACGGGAAGTATACATACCAGGTGAAGATCAAACCCACTTGTAATTTGAAATACTATGTTTAGTCCATCAGTTTGGCAGAGATGTAAGCGTTGATAAAATTGTACTCTCTCAGTAGCTTATTGGTTTTCTAATGGGCAAATTGGCAATCCATGTATCAAAAGTCGTTCATGCCATCTGACTCTAAAAAGCTACTCCTAAGAAGTTATTCTTAAAAAGTAACTGAACAAGTAGATAGAAATACGATGATCTTTATTATTTTTAAAATAATAAAGATTATTTAAAAAATAATCTTATTAAAAATAATTTTAATAAGATTATTTTAAAATAATCTTAATTTTTAAAAAAATACTTGTGGAAACTGGACATTGAAATGCCCATCAGTGAATGCATTGAGGAAGTGTGCACACACACTGAAATGCTATGCAGCCATGTGGGTAAATACTAAAGTGTTCAGAGTTTATCTCTAGGAAGGTGTTTTCGCCCATTCGCTTCATAATGCTTTTTTAGTATGTTCAGAATTTTAGTAAAAACTACACATGTTCACTATGTTATAAACAATCTTTTACTATCTTCTCTTCACCTACTGTTAAACAAAATTAAGCACATTTATGGTAGTTATATTATCAAAGGAGTTCTAACATTTTAATTCAACGGAAAAGAAATTTATTGAGCCTAATGCCCAAGGGATCTTAGTTTATGGGAAGATATAAACTAAGAACCATCAAAATATAAGAGCCCAGGGCCGGGGAGGGAAGGAGCTAGCTACTCAGAACTGGGGGGAAAAAAAACATATATAGTGACCTGAGGTTCTGGTTATGGCAGGAGATGAGTTAAGGAAGACATCCTACAATGAAAGGCCACATTTTAAAACACTACGGTTTTATTCTCAATGATGAAACCTTAGCGTATGTTGATGACGTAACCCACTCTCTTCAGACGCAGGAATGAACAGCTACCCTCTGCTGACTGAACATGCTTCCACCCAACCCTCCTACAGCTTCTCCCTGAAGAGCAAACTACTTGCCCAACCTTCCTGAGTTCCACCTTTCCAAATGATGTAGCGAAGCACAGTGAGAGGAAAACTCATCCTTCTTACATGTGCTATTTCAAATACATAACAGGTTTTGGACTGTTTCTTACAAAATCATTTCTATGGTTAGAAAAGTCTGAAGTGTAGGAGTACAACTTTCTTGGTTGTATTATTGATGTGGGGCATGTGTACTAAACATTTTGCATGGAAAAACACAACAGTTCAATATTCCAAAGAATGAAGCTGGAGCTATGGGTGAAGCTCACAACCTCAGACACAGGGAGAAAAATCCAATTTACCTATGGTGCTCACCTTGGAATATGCAGTGACTCATCTGAAGAACACTTACTCAATTTATAAAAACCAACAAATATAAAAATTAGCAATTTGCTTCTGTAAATGCTACAATCTCATGTTATAAAAACTGTTTAAAAATTGTACCATCAACTAGCCAGTCTGTACACGAACTGCAATTTAAAACAACACTAGAGTTCCAAATGTAAAAATACAGTTACAACAAAAAGCTGTGAAAACACATGCACAGTAGAAGATGCCTGTCATCTGGAATGCAGTAACTAAACTCTGGGTCTACTGCCACATGAGAAAACTCACTTAACCAGCAAGGACACTGGTGCGGAGATGAGCCATACGGCACAGCAGCCTACACAAGGTGAGAGGGCCTCCAACTGTGGGTATACAGTCTCAGGAAATAGCCCTTCTGGCTCTCACCATAGCTCCCAGAGGTCAAAACACCATGCAGGCCTCCTCACTCCAGCCCTCTCCTTTCTGTTGGGTCCACTGTGGCTCTGACTGTCTGCTGCAAAGTAGAAAGGTTCTCAGTGGACAACGCAGGACAAACCATGTAGCCGCCAGCCTCTTCCTCCTACTCTATACACCTGAGCTAACGCCTCAAGCAGTACCTTAATTAGGCCTTTCAGAGTCTAGATAAGGCAGAAACAGGGGCAGCAAAGTGGTTAACGTGCTCCTCTATGCATTGATAGATACACATATATATATATATATTTTTGGCCTCATGGCATGTGGGATCCTAGTTCCCCAACCAGGGATCAAACCTGTGATTCCTGCAGTGGAAGCACAGAGTACTAATCGCTGGACCGCCAGGGAAGTCCCTATGTAGATACAATTTTACGTAGGATTTTGACGTTAAATCCATTCTCTGCTACATGTGCCTAGTTTTAAATGAAACAGAAGAGTCTAGCAATACACTAAAAAACATATGAACCCTGAACAACTCTATAAAACAAAAAACAGAAAAAAAACAAAACACACAGAACAACCAAAAAAATAAACCCTTACCACTCTCTCTTTCCTCAAACTATATCACAGTAACAAAGTAGCAACAATATACGTGTTCAAGGGACAACATAAAATTTGTCCACTGAACAAAACCTATAACAGAAAATACTTTAAACTGATTATACGCCAAGATTCAGTCTAATGTAAGTATTTTTTTAAAGAGGAAGCATTAAGCCATAAAGAGGTAACCATTCAACCAGGAGCCCCTTCCTTTCTTTTTCAATCAAAAAAAAATCCTGGTATCTGAGCTTTGAGAAAATACACACCAGTGACAAAACATACCACCGGTATTAGAAGAAAGAAACATTCTTACTTGTAAACAACTAACTTTAGAACTACTGTTCCAGATTTTATTTTCTTAAATGGGAAGAATGAATTCAAACACCAAAAACATACCAACAGTAAAGTTGGTATCTTTATAAAATTAAAGGTAAAAAACACTTACAATTTTTGCATTTTTTCCACTTTTCCTTAGTTGCTGAACAGCAAAAGCATGTTCAACATTATCCATTGAAACGCCATTAACCATCGCGACTCGGTCATTTTCCCTAAGGAAAAAAAGTGACCAAAATAATAACAAGTTAGACGAAACCATACAAATAAGTTTATAAAGATATTTTTAAGATAGGATCTTTAAAAAAGATATTCTAATTATGGGCTAATTAACCTGTCTTCAGATCAATGATAAAATAATGTCCAGCTATTTAATTTTCAAATCCCCCACAAAAAATGTTTAGCACTTGTAACTAACCACAGGTCATTAATTTTTTAACTATTAACACAATGTTTCCCAAAAGGACTGAACAGGTACCACAATACACATAATGACTTCTGGTGGTACAGTTACAGGCATTCAATGATACTAAGTCATAAGGCTGGAAAAAGTTATTCCTTCTTTAAAGATAAAGTCTTTCTCCTTCCAATTTTCTTTCAGTCCTCTACTCATACTCTCATTTTTTTGCTAATGTACCTTTTGCCTCTCTTTTATCTTGCTAATCTTCTTGTTGAACAAAAACACTAAGACTCAGGGTGAGAGGCTCCTGAAGGCTAGATTCTACCCCAAACTTAGTAACAAGTTTTCTTTTCACTATCTTTATTTTTTACAGTGACCTTCTATTTAAGTTTAGTGATACTAGCTTTCCATATATGACAGAGATAAGCATAAACGTATATTAATTTAGAAAAATCACTAGCATGGCATGCCAATGGCTGAGGGTAGGAAACATGCTTACTGCAGCTGCCCTTCTGCGGGTCCTCCTTTAAGCACATCTGAAATCACAATCGAGGTTTCCCCACTCTGGAAATGAGGATTATCTCTTCCACCAGATATTGCAATTCCAAATCCAAATCCAGGAGCCTAAAGTAACAATTATAGTAAAATGTTATGATGTCATACTCTACAATCTAAAAAAGTTCAAATATAAAAATTACAATCCTATTACAAAATGCTCACTCACTTGTATGGAAACACATCAGAATGACCTATCCTGGTATGGGAATGCAGGCTTTAATAAATTTAATGCTGGGCATAACAGAATATCGAAAACTGTCAATTACATGAATGTTCTTTAAGAACTAAAACACATTTAAAAATTCTGAACACTGAAATCCTGAATTCATTTTTGCTTATCAGAAGGGTTCCTGAGGGAATTGGCAGTGCCCCCCAGCCCCCCAGCCGTGATCATCACAAACACTGGCAACTGATTTGCAGAATGACAGATTTAATGAGCATATAAACCGGGTGCCATTTTATATAATAGAATATCAACAGCTGTGAAAATCAACTTCCTTCACTTACCCTAAAAATCTCTACTGAAGTAATACACTATAATGTCTTATACACACTGCATACAATAGAAAGTATACATTAATCATATCAAGCATTTTTTAATTACTTATATTGTTAATTAAACAAAATCGTAATTAATTATATACTTCTAAATGAGCTGAGAATCTTTACCATGGTGACTAAGGACAGCCCAGCACAGAAACAATCAAAATACTACCAAGTTATTTAAAAATTACCTAATCTCGCTTTTTTCACGAAGATGGCGCCAAAGGTGAAGAAGGAAGCCCCTGCCCCTCCCAAAGCCGAAGCCAAAGCAAAGGCTTTGAAGGCCAAGAAAGCAGTGCTGAAAGGTGTACACAGCCACAAAAAAGAAGATCTGGACGTCACCCACCTTCCGACGGCCCAAAACACTGCGGCTCAGGAGGCAGCCCACATATCCTCGGAAGAACGCCCCTAGGAGAAACAAGCTTGACCACTATGCCATCATCAAGTTCCCCCTCACCACCGAGTCAGCCATGAAGAAAATAGAAGACAACACCACACTGGTGTTCACTGTGGATGTCAAGGCCAACAAGCATCAAATTAAACAGGCCGTGAAGAAGCTCTATGACACTGACGTGGCTAAGGTCAACACCCTGATCAGGCCTGATGGAGAGAAGAAGGCATATGTTCGACTGGCTCCTGACTATGATGCTTTGGATGTTGCCAACAAAATTGGGATCACCTAAACTGAGTCCAGCTGGCTAATTCTAAATATAGAAGTTTTCACTCTAAAAAAATAATTAAATAAAAATAAATAAAAATAAAAATTACCTAATCTCAAAGAAATCCACACCATTCCCTAGAAAGGAAATGAAGTATTCAGAGTAGTCTGAAAGAAACAGCCAATATTCTCCTAGGGCTCCAGAATCAAAAAATCAGAGGCTATGTTTTCATATAACGTTGTACTACACTATGCTCTACAATCCAAACCACCTGAGGACAAAGGTAACAACTTCCTTCCACTACTGTCCCATCCACAAAGACCACGCTCACCATGGACAGGGGATACATCATGACCTCCCCTTCTACCCCAAAGTCTACTGAAATAGCCAAAGAAGAAGAAAAGAGAAAAACTCTTATTAAAAAAGAATAAACACCAGCAATTCCACGCCTAGGTATATACCAAAAAGAAATGAAAACGTGTGCAGAGATTTATACCCACACACAGCAGCATTTATTAATAGCCAAAAACTGCAAACAACCCAAATGTCTATCCACTGATGAATGGATAAATAAAATATGGTATATCCATTAAATGAATTATCTGCAATAGAAAGGAGTGAAGTACTGATACATGCTACAAAATGGGGAACACAGAAAACATGATGCTATCTAAAAGAAGCCAACCATAGAAGACCACACATATCATACCATTCCTCTTAGATGAAACGTTCAGAAAAGACCAATCTGTATGAAACAGAAAATAGACTGGTGATTGTCGACGGCCAGGGTGTGGAAAGGGATGGAGACATTGGGGAGGGATGGTTTATGACTAACATTATTTTTTTTAGGGTGATGGAATGCTTAAAAAGTGACTCTGGTGATGGTCTTACAGATCTGTGAATATACTAAAAATCACTAAATTGTACATTTAAATGGTGAATTGTATGGTATGTGAATTATACTGCAATAAAGCTAATACCCCCCAGAAAAGGTTAATGTGAAAAAACAAATAAACAGGAAAACATCTGGGTGGCAGAAGATAATGGCAACTGCCTGAATCTGTGTCTCCAAAATAATACAAAACAGATCACTACACAAAACCATAGCCTTAATATAGCTCAAAACCAGAGAATATGCAAATCTCAAAATAGCTAGAAGTAGGCCTAAAATTTCAAAAATAAAGAAATGATTAGAAAGAAAACTATTAGCACACAATTAGAAAACTTAAGAGACTACAGAACAAGTTCAAATAAATTTGAAAACTTAGATAAAACAGATAATTTTATAGGGAAATACAGATTATTGAAATTGACTCTATTAGAAATAAAGACTTAAGCAACCCCATCGCTGAAGAGGAAACAGAGATAGTTATGAGGGAATTATCCCACAAAAAACACCAGCCACAGATGATTTCACAGGGAATTCTACCAAAACATCAATATCCAGATAGCCTCAATGCTCCATAAATTGTTCCAGAGCATCCTAAAATGAAGGAAAGCTTCTAACTCTTTTCAAGAAGCAATTATAATATTGATATCTAAATCTGATCATGACTATCCATGATAAAGACAGGGCTTCCCTGGTGGCACAGTGGTTAAGAACCCACCTGCCAATGCAGGGGACACGGGTTCGAGCCCTGGTCTGGGAAGATCTCACATGCCACGGAGCAACTAAGCCCGTGCACCACAACTACTGAGCCTGTGCTCTAGAGCCCACACACCATAACTACTGAAGACCGCACGCCTAGAGCCCATGCTCCGCAACAAGAGAAGCCACCACAATGAGAAGCCCAAGCACCGCAACAAGAGTAGCCCCTGCTTACTGCAACTAGAGAAAGCCCACAAGCAGCAACAAAGACCCATCACAGCCAAAAATTTAAAAAAACAAATTAATTAATTTTAAAAAGACAGAGCCCCCCTCCAAATACTAAAGCCTAACATCATTTATAAAGGCCAACACCATACAAATATTCCATGACAAGGTGATTTATTTCCAAGACTGTTGTATTAGGAAAGCCACTATATCGGAGACCCTATTAATAAACGTAGAGAAAAAAATTCAGAGACTATATCCATAGACCCTGGAAAGGCCTTTGACAAAATCCAACATTCACGACCAAGGGAAAGAAAAATTCAAGAAAATACTTTCAATCTGTTTTAATATTTCATTTTATGTTAAAGTACATGAAGAACCTTACCCACACACATAGTTGAAAAGGAGAAGAGTGATTTTAGTAAACCTTTTAGATGATTATGGATACTCCTGTTTGACTTTATATCGGTAAGTGATAGTTTCTTAATGGGTGGCTACAATGTGCAACCTAAAACCGTATCAGTGGACTTTTTGTACTTACTCTGTTACATGAATACCCATCCACTGGCCTATTTTGCACTTTGAATGGATTATTTTATCCAATGTGATTTTATAATACATTTCTTGGTCATTTGGAAAATATTTAGGTAAATCTTTCAAATGATGACACATTTCACTATACAATATTTTTTAAAAATCATACTTTAATTAATATCACCACCAATGCAATCAAAGTCTTTAAGTAGTGAAAAGTACTGAGCTCATCTCATGGTGGCAGATAAATGTTTTCCAAATTTTAATTTCTGTTTTAAAATTCAATTTTCTTCATTGGCAACAACTATTATCAGAGTTGTTTTCCTTGAAGCAACAGGTACTCATCACTTGAGAAAAATGTTTGTCAAATATTCCAGTCTGGATAACCATTCCTTCAAGTGAAAGTGGTGTTACACACACAAATACACAGCTGGTTGAGCTTCCAATTCAAACAATCATGCAAGTACTTCAGTATAAAGCAGAAATACCTTATGCATATTTCCCATTTCAATATACAGATTATTTGTTAAATGTCTATTCAAAAGCTGACATGTGGTAAAATTAGTAATTTTTACTGCTTTGAGTTATTCTGCAGCAAAACTGGGATTGTTCTTATAAACTCTGAGTAAGTCCAGGAACTATTAGGATGGTTTGGGGCTATGAGGCCAGTTTTACCTCATACCACTGCTTTTGTACCTTCACTACAACTATCAACACAGTGAAAAAGACAAATAACATTTCTGTGCTGTTATGAAAATAGTTCGTCCTAAGCATAAAAAGACTTCAGAGGTCTTTTGGGGTCCTCAGCCCATACATTGATATTAAAAACCACTGAAAAAAGAAGAAAACGAAAAAAAACCCAAAACAAACAAAAAACCCAACGAAGCAATTTACAAAAGATATGAAATGTTAAAACTCATAAGAAACGCAAATTAAAACCACACAACAACACATTTTGTTGAGGCGGCTGTAGAAAAATAGGCACCACTGCTAATGGGCATGCAAACTGCTACAATTCTTTAGGAGAGGAATTTGGCAATCCTAACAAAATTACAAAAGCATTTATGTATGTATGTATGTATGCATTTACTTATTTGTATTTTTGGCTGCGTCTTAGTTGTGGCACGCGGGCTCCAGAGCGTGGGCTCTGTTGTTGTGGCACACGGGCTCTCTAGTTGTGGCACAGGGGCTCAAGCAGTTGCGGCACAGCCTGTGGGATCTTAGTTCCCCGACTAGGGATCAAACCCAACCCATGTCCCGTGCGTTGGAAGGTGGCTACTTAACCAATGGGCCACCAGGGAAGTCCTCAAAAGCACTTTATCTTTCAACAGAGTGAACCAGTTTCTAGCAATGTACACTGAAGATTACATATACAGCTCCAAAAATAAGAAAATACATATGTACATAGTTATTCACTGCAGATTGTAACTGCAAATACTGGAAAAAACCTAAAACACCCAAGGGTTACCTCCAAGGCAGTTTGGGGAGGGGTGTGTTATTCTCTGGCTCTTTTTCCATCCTTGGAGGAGGCTAGCACTAATCTTTTATTCTGTATACTTTTAAACTGTGCATTTATATCTTGCTTGATAATTCTTTTATTTAAAAATTAAAAACATAATACAAAAATATTAAAGAGGGCTTCCCTGGTGGCGCAGTGGTTGGGAGTCTGCCTGCCGATGCAGGGGACACGGGTTCGTGCCCCGGTCCGGGAGGATCCCACGTGCCGTGGAGCGGCTGGGCCCGTGAGCCATAGCGGCTGGGCCCGTGAGCCATAGCGGCTGGGCCCGTGAGCCATGGCCGCTGAGCCTGCGCGTCCGGAGCCTGGGCTCCACGGCGGGAGAGGCCACAACAGTGAGAGGCCCGCGTACCGCAAAAAAAAAAAAAATATATTAAAGAGATGCCAAAAACATAAGGACCTTTCAATAAGGAAGGCGGAGGTGAGTAGATACTTCCTAAGATTTGCTTGTGAACAAGTTAAGTACAGTCTTGGCTGCATGAGCCAGGCATCAAACCCAGGCAGAACATACTGCTTCCATGCAGTGCCAGCACTCTGTGGGGCATGTCATCCTGCTGGATCAGCACTGGCTGCAGTTCATTTAATGACTACCCAGGAAGTCTGTGATTCCCAACCCTGTCTACAGATGAAAATCATTTGGGATCAGTCTCAAAACTGCTTGATGATTTCCAAACCCCCCACCCCACAACCATTAAATAAAACTGGAGGAGGGCAGATGGCAGGCGTTTAAAAAAAAAAAATCTCCTAAGTGATTCTAATGGGCAGCCAGGGCTGAGAACCCTAGCCTTAAAAGCTTTGTGAATTTAAGACCAGGGTGATCATCAAAAACTATAAAAGGTTCGACTATCTCACACTTTCCCTTCCCTCTTAGGGAAGGTTTCTCTCCAAAACCTTTTTAGGCTTAGATCTCCACACGGTCCTATTTTTGGCCTTTTCAACAGATTTCTTACCTCCACTGCACTACAATTTACCCTCCATCGTGTTCAAAGGATTATTATTCTAAAACAAACCCAATTCTGTCATTCCATTGCCCAGAGGTCCAAGTTCCTTAACATGCAATATCCTGAAATGCAACGCCAACTTGCTTCCCAGCACCCCAGTCTTTACCCTAAACACACTTAACTACTGACCCCTGCTTAACCATGCCATGCATCATCAAGTTCCAAGCTTTCACATTTCTTCTCTGCCTAGGACTCCTTTAACATCACACCCTTCAACATCCAGGTTCAACGACACCTCCTTCATAAAACCAACCTAGCTTTTCACAGGCACAAGTGGCCCATCCTGTAGGCTCTCCGGCCACATAGACACACTTCTGCTACTTAACACACAGCACTGTAAATAGCCTGGGTATCAGAGGTTCGTTTGGGAGGGGTTTACATATTCTTCTACATATCCCACCTGAGTACAACCCTGCAAGGGCCTAACACAAAGTGGCTCATCAATGTTAGGGCACTAAAACAAGTATCTAGCTAATTATTCAATTTAATTTTAACTCAATTTCCCTTTATAGAGTTGTCTTTTAAAACTCACACTAATTTGAGCACTAAAACCTCATTAGCAGCCAGAGTAGTAGCGTGGATTTGGAATTTCTTGAATTTCCAAATAAAAACAAGCAGGGCAACTATACAGCAAACCAAAAACCGTATATACAGCAAAAAAAAACAAAACCCCACAGGCAACCAATGTACCCTCCTGAGGAAGCAGATAGGGATGAGCAACACCTATGAGACTTGTGTGTTCCCAAAACCTACTTGGAAAGAAAGCCACAAGGCATCTGACACACCTTAGACCTGAAGAACCTCCCAAATAACTAACAGGTATTTACTGGAAAGAACGGCAAGGCAATTTTAGAACAACAGCTGAAACTGGGAGGGATTTTGCCTCTCCAGTTGTCAGTGAGAGCAAGGAGCCTGCAGTAGGGCGTGAATGGGCTACAGCAGTGTAATCCCTAGGAATTCTCAACACAGACCTGCCAGTGGATTCAGACTAGAGAGGGACAGAACAGCAAAAGATGAAAGGGTACAAAAGGCATGAGCCTAGGAAATGTCAGAAAGCAGCAGTTATGTTTCTTTAGTGCATGCACACATACAAGAAAACTAAGCCAATTTCTAGAAGCTCAAGAAAGGTAATTTCCCATAAAATTGAGCAAAAAAGGGATTATGATCAAATCCCTTAGAAAATTACTATAGAACACAATGAGTAGCAGAATATCCCTACAGAAAATGAAAGCATGCCAAAAAGAGTACTCAAAAAAAGAAAAATAAAGGATCAAAACTGTTACTATTATAAAACAAGTGAAAAGGCATTACAAAAATACACAGGACATGAAAGAATATAAATAAGAATTTTAGACAATCACAGAAAGATAGACAAAATGAAAAGGCAGAGGACTTTGTACCAGATGAAGGAACAAGATAAAACACCATAAAAACAACTAAATGAAGTGGAGATAGGCAACCTTCCAGAAAAAGAATTCAGAATAATGACAGTGAAGATGATCCAGAACCTCAGAAAAAGACTGGTGGCAAAGATCGAGAAGATGCAAGAAATGTCTGACAAAGACCTAGACGAATTAAAGAACAAACACCTGGAAGAATTAAAGAACAGAGATGAACAATACAATAACTGAAGTGAAAAAAAAAGAAAGCTGGAGTAGCAATACTCATATCAGATAAAACAGACTTTAAAATAAAGAATGTTACAAGAAACAAGAAGAGACACTACATAATGATCAAGGGATCAATCCAAGAAGAAGATATAACAATTAAAAATATATATGCACCCAACATAGGAGCACCTCAATACATAAGGCAACTGCTAACAGCTATAAAAGAGGAAATCGACAGTAACACAATAACAGTGGGGGACTTTAAGACCTCACACCAATGGACAGATCATCCAAAATGAAAATAAATAAGGAAACAGAAGCTTTAAATGACACAGTAGACCAAATAGATTTAATTGATATTTATAGGATATTCCATCCAAAAACAGCAGATTACACTTTCTTCTCAAGTGCGCATAGAACATTCTCCAGGATAGATCACATCTTGGATCAAAAATCAAGTCTCAGTAAATTTAAGAAAACTGAAATCATATCAAGCATCTTTTCTGACCACAACACTATGAGATTAGAAAAGAATTACAAGGGAAAAAAAACATAAAAAACACAAACACATGGAGGCTAAACAATACGTTATTAAATAACAAAGAGATCACTGAAGAAATCAAAGAGAAAATCAAAAAATACCTCGAGACAAATGACAATGAAAACACGACAATCCACAACTTATGGGATGCAGCAAAAGCAGTTCTAAGAGGGAAGTTTATAGCTATACAAGCCTACCTCAAGAAACAAGAAACATCTCAAATAAACAACCTAACCCTACACTTAAAGGAACTAGAGAAAGAAAAACAAACAAAACCAAAAGTTACCAGAAGGAAAGAAATCATAAAGATCAGATCAGAAATAAATGAAATAGAAACAAAGAAAACAAGAGCAAAGATCAATAAAACTAAAAGCTGGTTCTTTGAGAAGATAAACAAAATTGATAAACCTTTAGCCAGACTCATCAAGAAAAAGAGGGAGAGGACTCAAATCAATAAAATTAGAAATGAAAAAGGAAAAGTTACAACAGATTCTGCAGAAATACAAAGCATCCCAAGAGAGTACTACAAGCAACTCTATGCCAATAAAATGGACAACCTGGAAGAAACAGACAAGTTCTTAGAAAGGTATAACCTTCCAAGACTGAACCAGGACGAAACAGAAAATATGAACAGACCAATCACAAGTAATGAAATTGAAACCGTGATTAAAAATCTTCCAACAAACAGAAGTCCAGGACCAGACGTCTTCACAGATGAATTCTATCAAACATTTAGAGAAGAGCTAACACCCATTCTTCTCAAACTCTTCCAAAAAATTGCAGAGGAAGGAACACTCCCAAACTCATTCTATGAGGCCACCATCACCCTTATACCAAAACCAGACAAAGATACCACAAAAAAAGAAAATTATAGACAAATATCACTGATGAATATAGACGCAAAACTTCTCAACAAAATACTAGCAAACAGGATCATATACCATGATCAAGGTGGATTTATCCCAGGGATGCAAGGATTCTTCAATATATGCAAATCAATCAATGTGATACACCATATGAACAAACTGAAGAATAAAAACCATATGATCATCTCAATAGATGCAGAGAAAGCTTCTGACAAAATTCAACACCCATTTATGATAAAAACACTCCAAAAAGTGGGTATAGAGGGAACCTACCTCAACATAATAAAGGCCATATACGACAAACTCACAGCAAACATCATTCTCAATGGTGAAAAACTGAAATCATTTCCTCTAGATCAGGAACAAGACAAGGATGTCCACTCTCGCCACTATTATTCAACAGTTTTGGAAGTCTTACCCATGGCAATCAGAGAAGAAAAAGAAAGAAAAGCAATACAAATTGGAAAAGAAGAAGTAAAACTGTCACTGTTTGCAGATGACATGATACTATACATAGAGAATCCTAAAGATGCCACCAGAAAACTACTAGAGCTAACCAATGAATTTGGTAAAGTTGCAGGATACAAAATTAATGTACAGAAATCTCTTGCATTTCTATACACTAACAACAAAAGATTAGAAAGAGAAATTAAGGAAACAATCCCATTCACCATTGCAACAAAAAGAATAAAATACCTAGGAATAAACCTACCTAAGGAGGTAAAATACCTGTACTCAGAAAACTGTAACACACTGATGAAAGAAATCAAAGATGACACAAACAGATGGAGAGATATACCATGTTCTTGGACTGGAAGAATCAATATTGTGAAAATGACTATACTACCCAAAGCAATCCACAGATTCAATGCAATCCCTATCAAATTACCAGTGGCATTTTTTACAGAACTAGAACAAAAAATCTTAAAATTTGTATGTAGACACAAAAGACCCCGAAGAGCCAAAGCAGTCTTGAGGAAAAAAATCAGAGCTGGAGGAATCAGACTCCCTGACTTCAGACTATACTACAAAGCTACAGTAATCAAGACAATATGGGGGCTTCCCTGGTGGCACAGTGGTTAAGAATCCACCTGCCATTGCAGGGGACACGGGTTCGAGCCCTGGTCCAGGAAGACCCCACATGCTAAGGAGCAACTAAGCCGATGCGCGCCACAACTACAGAGCCTGCGCTCTAGAGCCCGCGAGCCACAGCTACTGAGCCCGCACACCTCGAGCCCATGCTCCACAACAAGAGAAGCCACCGCAACGAGAAGCCGGTGCACTGCAACGATGAGTGGCCCCCACTCGCCACAACTAGAGAAAGCCCTCACGCAGCAATGAAGACCCAACGCAGCCATAAATAAATAAATTAAATAAAAATTAAAAAAAAATACAATATGGTACTGGCAAAAAAACAGAAATATAGATCAGTGGAACAGGATAGAAAGCCCAGAGATAAACCCATGCACCTATGGTCAACTAATCTATGACAAAGGAGGCAAGGATATACAATGGAGAAAACACAGCCTCTTCAATAAGTGGTGCTGGGAAAACTGGACAGCTACATGTAAAAGAATGAAATTAGGACACTCCCTAACACCATATACAAAAATAAACTAAAAATGGATTAGAGACCTAAATGTAAGACTGGACACTATAAAACTCTTAGAGGAAAACATAGGAAGAACTCTCTTTGACATAAATCACAGCAAGATCTTTTTTGATCCACCTCCTAGAGTAACAGAAATAAAAACAAAAATAAACAAATGGGACCTAATGAAACTTCAAAGCTTTTGCAAAGCAAAGGAAACTACAAACAAGATGAAAAGACAACCCTCAGAATGGGAGAAAATATTTGCAAACGAATCAACGGACAAAGGATTAATCTCCAAAATATATAAACAGCTAATGAAGCTCAATATTAAAAAAACAAACAACCCAATCAAGAAATGGGGAGAAGACCTAAATAGACATTTCTCCAAAGAAGACATACAGATGGCCAAGAAGCATGTGAAAAGCTGCTCAACATCACTAATTATTAAGAAATGCAAGTCTAAACTACAATGAGGTATCACCTCACACCAGTTAGAACGGGCATCATAAGAAAATCTACAAACAACAAATGCTGGAGAGGGTGTGGAGAACAGGGAACCCTCTTGCACTGTTGGTGGGAATGTAAATTGATACAGCCACTATGGAGAACAGTATGGACATTCCTTAAAAAGCTAAAATAGAATTACCGTATGACCCAGCCATCCCACTACTGGGCATATACCCAGAGAAAACCAAAATTCAAAAAGACACATGCACCCCAATGTTCACTGCAGCACTATTTACAATAGCCAGGTCATGCAAACAACCTAAATGCCCATTAACAGACGAATGGATAAAGAAGATGTGGTACATATAGACAATGGAATATTACTCAGCCATAAAAAGGAATGAAATTGGGTCATTTGTAGAGACGTGGATGGATCTAGAGACTGTCACACAGAGTGAAGTAAGTCAGAAAGAGAAAAACAAATATCGTATATTAACGCATATATGTGGAATCTAATAAAATGGTACAGATAAACTGGTTTGCAGGGCAGAAATAGACACACAGATGTAGAGAACAAACATATGGACAGCAAGGGGGGAAAGTGGTGGTGGTGGTGGTGGGATGAATTGGGAGATTGGGATTGACATGTATACACTAATATGTATAAACAGATAACTAATAACCTGATGTATAAAAAATAAAACTCAAAAAATGAAAAAAAAGAATTTTAAGAATTCAGAAATGAGGCTGACAGAATTCAAGAGTTAATTAGAAATTTTAAAAAGCCATTTTAGACAGGAACACAAATAAACATAATACCATGAAAGAAACAGAAAGTAAAAAAGATAAATCTTTTATAAAACAAAAAAGAAATGTTTCAGGAGATTTTTTAAAAAGGATTTGAGAGAAAATTACAAATAATGAAGACAGGCAAGAGATACAACATACGGATAGTAGGAATACCTGAAGACTAAATTGAAGTAGGAGAAAAAAAATAGTAAAACTAAAATTAAATAAAGAACTTTCCTGATATATGTATTTTATATATCCTTCCATATATTTATATATATAATTGAAACTGTATACTCAAAGGACACAAATCACTGTAGATACCTGAGAATATCAATTCAGAGGAAATGCCAAAATATATTCAAATAAAATGAGTAGATTTTAAGGCAGAAGATTCTTTGGCATCTAGGCAAAAAGAGCTATAATTTTAAAAGAAATATAAATTAGATTATCATCACACTTGGGTAGCAACACATTATGCCAAAAATAACATCGTTAAGATACTTAAGGGAAACAATGAGCCATGGATTTTATATCCAGTAAAGCTAATCTTCAAGTATAAAAGGGCACAGAAAAGCTAATAAACATATAAGAAAAATACAGGGAACACTGTTTTTCATGATCCTTTCCTAATAGAAAATAACTTTCTGACAATCAAAATGACAAGAGGCACATGGAAAGGACTGGTGATAAGCATTAAATATACACCTACTTACAGCATTAAATATACACCTACTTACAGGATTAAATGTGGATTAAAGGGAGAAAGGTTAAATTATATAATAGCTATATGGCCTACACAGAGTAAAACCATTTCTTTAAATGGGGAGAGGAACAGGATAGAATAGAGGAATAGTTAAAAAATTTTAACACTGTTTCCAGTAATCAAAATTGACAGTAGTAGAATTATTATTTATTGAGGCAATCGTATGCTCTGTACTGGATTTACAAAAGACTAACATGGTGCTTTTCAGAGGGATTTTCAAAAGAAATGGAAAATAATCCATTTTTCTCATATATCTTTACCATAAGAAAATTGTAGGTGTGTCAAAATATAGTTGATTTTTATATGTTTACATGAGAAAATGTCCAAGATAATGGTTTTTATTATGGTGATGGGAGAAGTAGTTTAAAGCAGTATAATATGATCTCATTGACCTGTATGTGCACACACACACATGATTATAGCTTTTGGATGGAATTAAATGCATCAAAGAATTTTACTTTCATCATATTTTGTCCTTTCGACATCACAGGCAGCCATAAGCAACAATAATATGTATTTCTACCTGTGCCTGGTAGTGAAACTGAGTTTATGATAAACAAGAGGCCTGGAATCTGTTCAGTTATTTGCCCAGTTTCACTGGACACTAGCCATGCCCATTCCTTTACATTTCATTGTAACTGCTTTTGCACTGAGTACTTGCAACAGGGAACATATGGTTAACAAAGCTGAAACTATTTACTATCTGACCTTTAATAGAAAAGGTTTGCCCACTTATCTGTTATAGTATTTCTTGATTCCTTAAAAGATTTTTTACAAAGGGAAAAAAATTCTTGAAGGTTGACTGTTGATTCATTTGCAGAAATATAACTGCATAATATGAATAACCTCTCCTCCAAAGATTTTTCTGTTTCCTTCAAATATGCCCAATTCTCTAGTTAAAGATTCTCCCCGCTGCCTTTTTTTCTCCTGTTTTTCATGCCAAATTTCTACAACCAACTAACTTAATTCTAACTTTTCTCACCTTATACAGTTTCATTCCTATAGTTTTTGTAGTTTGACTCCTCTCCCCTTCTTCTCCCAATCTACCCTCAACATTCTATGGAAACTGTTCTAGTCATGTGTTTTCACAGTAAACACGGCGATCAAAATTTTTTTAAATGAATGGATCCAATTTTTTCAAATGGTTCCTCGGCAATCATTTGTTCAACTTCCTTTCTACAGATGAACTCAGAAGGCCTGGAATCCTATGTGCCACTCCACTACCTGCCAACTAGACCTTATGTAGGACTTCTCTGTGGACTTGGTCAGAGAGATTAGGATTTTATCACCTCTGGTAACATTTTAATTCTATGAGGTCCCAAGAGATCTGAAAGGCCTGTTCAAAATCAGTTAGTGGTAAGCCCAAACTAGTTCAGAAGTCACAAGACCTCTACAGTTTTTCCACTGTACCTTGGTAGTTCTCAAAATGTTGTTTAAATGTCTACGACTGTTAGACTGGTTCTTTTTTACCTCTGCGTCCTTCATCAGCCCGTTGGTTACTCGCTCTTGTGGCTCTGTTTCCAAAATTATAGCTTTCATTTCTAATTCTTATTCCACTTTCCTATTCCCAGCTTCTTAAAGGACACCTCCAATTGCCCTTCTCCAAACTGTCATTTTCGCCAAAAAACTGACCTCACCACCAATGTTCTAAACTTAAAAAAAAACAAACAGAAAAAAAAACAGACAAAAAGCCAAAATTCTGGCTCCTTCCTTAACAAGGTCACTACTTTTTATTAATTTTATTACATATATATGTAGTTTATGTGGTAGAATTACGAGTTCTGAATTTCAGATATTATATTCCATAAGTATTTCTAATATTTAAAATTAAATTTTACATGTAAGTGAAAAGAGCATTATATGATGAGTCCAGAGACCTGCGTTCAAGATGTACCTCTTTGGGACATTTCACTAGACCTTTCTGAGACTCAGTTTATTCCATGTGGTTATTAACCCCTATTTCACAGAGAATTAAATAAAATAAAGGATTTGAAACATTCATAATACACTCTATAAATGTACACAATGGCCTTCAACCAGATAAAACAAGCCTAGCTTAGCTTACACGCTTACCTTCTACCCACCATACACTTGCCTGGAGCTACAAAACAGATATGTAGGATTCCCCTTCCCTGGCCCCTTTTCTTAGAATAGCTTTATTGACATGTAAATTACCTATCGTAAATTCACTCTTCAAAATGTACAATTCTATGTTTTTTGTGTGTTCAGAGTTGTGCAACCATCATCACAATCAACTGCATAAAATTTTCATCACCCTGAAATGAAATTCCCTACCCTTTAGCCATCATCCCTGAATTCCCGCATCCTAAAAACCACTAATCTTTCTGTCTATTCACCTGTTCTGACCATTTCATATAAATGGAATTATACAATAATGGTCCTTTGTGACTGCCTTCTTCGAGTTAGGGTAACGTTTTCAAGGTTCATCCATGTCACGGCATGTATCAGTACTTCATTTCTTTTCACTGTTGAACAATATTCCATTATATGGATATACCACATTTTGCTTATTCATCATTCATCAGTTAATGGGCATGTGGGTTCTTTACACTTTCAGGCTATCATGAGTCATGCTGCTATGAACAACCATGTTTAATAAGTTATTATGTCGGTATTTGTCTCCACTTCTCTTGGGTATATGCCTATGAGTGGAACTGCTGGGCCATGTAGTAATTCTACATATGTTTACCTTTTGAGAAATACCTTACTTAGTTTACCACAGTTGGCTCCACCAGCCAACATCCACATCCTCATCAACACCTATTATTGCCTGCTTTTGTGATTACAGCCATTCTAGAGGGTGTGACAGGGTATCTCACTGTCGTTTTTGACATATATTTCCCTGATGGTCGGTACTGTTGAGCATCTTTTCATACGTTTATTAAACAGTTCTGTATCATCTTTGGAGAAATGTTTTTCAAATCTTCAGTCCATTTAAAAAACTGAATTATTTGCTTTTTTACTACTAAATTTCTATATTCTGGATACAAGTCCCTTATCAGATATGTAACTTGCAAATACTTTCTCATTCTGTGGGTTATCCTTTCCCTTTCTTGTTGAGAGTTTCTTGGTTTCCTTTGAAACACAAAAGTTTTAAATTTTGATGTGGTCCAATTTTACCTGTTTTCTCTTCTGTTGCTTTTATTTTCAAGATTGTATCTAAGAAACCATTGCCCAACCCAAGGTCATAAAGATTTATTCCTGTGTTTTCTTCTAAAAGTTTTACAGTTTTAGCACTTACATTTAGGTCTATGATCCATCTTAGGTTAATTTTTGTTCTTGGTGTGAAGTAGGAGTCAAAATTCATTACTTTCCACGCTGTTGACCAGTTGTCAACAGCGTGGAAAGAGTAAGACTACTCTTTCCCTCACTGCATTGTCTTGGCACCCTTGTTCCAAGTTTACTTCCTATTGAATCCCCTCCCTATTTGAAACACTTAGCTGCTTGCCCTTAGATGATTTCTTAACTAGATTCCTTGCTTTCAACATACTTTCACCATTTGATTTTTTTTTTTTTTTAGTTTTAGGTGTACAACATATTGTTTAGTATAGTTGATTTATAATACAATATTAGTTTCAGGTATACAACATAGTGATACAAGTTTTTATACATTATACTCCTTTTATAGTTACTATAAAATATTGGTTATATTCCCCTGTCCTATATAATATATCCCTGTAGCTTATTTATTTTATAAATAGTAGTTTGTATCTCTTAACCCCCTACCCCTATCCTGAACCTCCCCCCTTCCCTCTCCCCACTGGTAACTACTAGTTTGTTCTCTATATCTGTGAGTCTGTTTCTTTTTTGTTATATTCACTAGTTTATTTTTTTAGATTCTGCATATCCATGATAACATACATTGTCTTTTTCTGTCTAATAAGCATAATACCCTCTAGGTCCACCCATGTTGCTGCAAATGACCTTATTTTATTCTTCTATATGGCTGAGTAATATTCCATTATATATATATGTACCACATCTTTTTTTTTTTTTAACATCTTTATTGGGGTATAATTGCTTTACAATGGTGTGTTAGTCTCTGCTTTATAACAAAGTGAATCAGTTATACATATACATATGTTCCCATATCTCTTCCCTCTTGCGTCTCCCTCCCTCCCACCCTCCCTATCCCACCCCTCCGGGCTGTCACAAAGCACCGAGCCAATATCCCTGTGCCATGCGGCTGCTTCCCACTAGCTATCTACCTTACTACGTTTGTTAGTGTGTATATGTCCATGACTCTCTCTCGCCCCGTCACAGCTCACCCCTCCCCCTCCCCATAACCTCAAGTCCGTTCTCTAGGAGGTCTGCGTCTTTATTCCTGCCTTACCCCTAGGTTCTTCATGACATTTACCACATCTTCTTTATCCATTCATCTGTTGATCAACACTTAGGTTGCTTTCATATCTTGGTTATTGTAAATAATGCTGCTATGAACACTGGGGTGCATGTATCTTTACAAATTAGTGTTTTTGTTTTCTTCGAATATATACCCAGAAGTGGAACTGCTTGATCATATGGCAGTTCTATTTTTAGTTTTTTGAGGAACCTCCATACTCTTTTCCATAGTGCCTGCCCTAATTTACATTCTCACCAGTGTACTAGGGTTCCCAAATTTCTCCACATCCTCACCAACACTTGTTATTTGTAGACTTTTTGATGATAGCCATTCTGAGGGGTCCAAGGAGTCCTGGGGCTGGTGTCACACGGTGGGTGGGGATGGGGCCCAGGGGATCCCGGGGCTGATGCCCACCCACCAGTGAGTGAAGCCAGGTTCTAGGGCTAGTATTGGCCAACTGGTGGGCAAAGGCAGGTCCTGGGGTCTCTGGCTGCAGAGCCCAGGAGTCCCAGAGCTGGTGTGGAACCACTGGTGAATGGGGCTGAGGCCCAGGGGGTGCTGGGACTGGTGCATGCCCACTGGTGTGTGAAGCTGGCCCCAGGGTTAGTGCCAACTCACAAGTGGGTGAAGCCAGGTCCTAGGGTGTCTGACTGCAGGGCCCTGTGGGTCCTGGTGCTGATGAGCTAGAGGGAGGGTTCCACAATGACTCTTGCCAGCACCAGTGTCCATGTGGTAGAATGAGCTCCCCTAATGTCTGCTGCCAATGTCTACGTTCCTCGGGTGCACTCCAGTTGTCTCCTGCCTCTCTAGGAGGCTCTCCAAGATCAGATGATGGGTCTGATACAGGTTCCTTTCAAATTACTGCTTCTGCCTTGGGTCCCAGAGGATGTGAAATTTTATGTGCACCCTTTAAGAGTGGAGTGTCTATTTCTCATAGTCCTCTGGGTCTTCAGAAAGTGAACCCTGCTGGCCTTCAAAGCCAAACATTCTGGGGACACGTCTTCCCGGTGCAGGACCCCTGGGCTGGGGAGCCTGATGTGGGGCTCAGACCCCTCACTCCTTGGGGAGAACCTCTGCAATTGTAACTATCCTCCCATTTGTGGGTCACCTACCTGGGGGTATGGGTCTTGACCATGACTCCACCCGTCCTACCCATCTCACTGTGGTTCCTTCTTACTATCTTTAGCTGTAGATCTTTATGCCTCCAGTCTTGCTCATCAATAATTGCTCCGTAAACAGTTGTTAATTTTGGTGTACCCGTGAAAAGAGGTGAGCTCAGGGTCTTCCTACTCTGCCATCTTGGCCAAGCCTCTAACTTCTCTCAACCCTTTAATTCTTTAATACAGAAATATTCACTTAATCTTTCATGTAATTTTTTTCAGAAAATAGAAAAATAGAGGTGACCAACTCATTCCTGAGTATTCATTTCTCAAAGAATTATAAAAATATGTGCATTTTCTAAGGGAGAACATCTGAAACTAAAGAAAGTTGTGGGTATGTAATGGGTGGGAGGGGTGGAACACAAGACCCTCTGGATGCAACTACCATCTCAAGCTGCAGACCTGCACTTGCCAATACTACAGCCACTATACACACAACTACTGAGCACTTAAAATGTGGCTAGTCTTACCTGAAAGGTGCTGAAATTACAAGATGTACATCAGTTTTTTAAGACTCAGTATGGGGAAAAAAAGCAAAGTATGGTATACCAATTTTTAAATATTACATGTTGAAAATGACAACATTTTGGATATACTGAGTTAAATGAGATCTATCATAAAATTCACCCATATTTTACGTTTTTCAATGTGAAGACTAGGAAAATTTTAATTACATTGTGGTTTGCATTATATTGCTACTAGACAATGCTGCTATTTGATCTCCTAAGACTTTGTTGAATAGATTGGCCTCCTGTGAAAATAAGTTTTACTGGGCATAACTAAGTACACTAAGCCCTTATCTGGCAAGACACAATATCTGTAACTCCAGGTTATTGCCAAAAGCATATAGTCTCAAATTATCTCGGTCACTTACTACTACTATTCCAAAAGCTCATTTGGCTCACCTCAAGGAGAATAACTTTCTCTCATTCCTTTGTCAGCGTTTCTTAAAAATGTGATGCCAGAGGACATGGCCCTCCATTTCAAACATGCATTTTTAAACATACATATTACGGGTCCCATCCCAGACCAAATGAATCAGAATCTCTGGTAGTTGGGCATGATCCAGTTGATTCCTCTTTACAATAAACCTTGAGAGCTACTACTCTAGATCAGCAAACTATGGCCTGCAGGCTAAATCCAGCTAGCTGCCCATTGTTGTAAATAAAGTTTTACTGGAATATAGCCACACCCATTTGTTAACCTACTCTGTACAGCTGCTTCTGCAATACAGCTACAGAGTTGAGAAGTTGTGACAGAGATTTATGGCCCGCAAGGCCTGAAGTATTTATTTATCATCTGGTTCTTTACAGCAAAAGTTTGCTGACAGTGCTCTAGACAGTCTAAATTTTATTCTGTAACAACTCAGAATACCAAAGGAAAGATACCTGAAAGTATAGTTCTGCAGCCTCGGAAAATGAAGTCAACTGAATTATGCTTTGGCATAAGTTTCTGGGCTTACAATGACAGGTCTATTTTTAAAAACCTTCAAAAACGATTCCTGGAGGGATGGTTGTTGAGGACTTCCATTCTGTCATAGTCCCTCTCTGATGAGGCCCAGAGGCAACACAGCTCTGTGTTTCCAGCACAATAGTTAACATGTTTGAAAACCAAAGAATTATGAACTATATACTCATCTTATCTCCATGTATCTTTTGATGACATTTTTCTGGGCTAGTACCCCCCTCCCTCAGGGCAAAAGAAAACCGAAGCACAAGAAGAGCCCAGCTACAGAGTGGAGTTTACACTGACCTTCTTTCTAGACAGGAGTTCCAGACTTGCCTGAGTATTACAACTACCATGATGAGTTGGTGTGACACTTTTAACACATTCAAAAAATCAGATTCTGTTTTCTCAACATTCAGAATCTTTTCCTACTTTGCCTAAGTTCTGTAGTAAATAACCTAACATTTCCCCACAACTGACAAAACCAGGCAAAACTGTAGAAAGGAGAAACGTACTTTAGCTAATTTAAGTGTCTTATTTTATTTTCCTTATTTAAAAACTAAGAAGGTATTAGGAAAAAACAAATGTAATGTGATACGGTCAAATTACACCTATGGTCCCAAATGATCTAGCTTCTACCTTAAGAAATCATAAAAAGAAGAGCAACTTAAACCCAATGTAAGCAGAAGAAACATTAAAATAAGAGCAGAAATCAGTGAAATACAAAGCAGAAAATAAAAAATATCAATGAAAAGAAAAGCTGGTATTTTGAAAAGGTCAATAAAATTGTTAAACCTTGGGCTTCCCTGGTGGCACAGTGGTTGAGAGTCCGCCTGCCGATGCAGAGGACACGGGTTCGTGCCCCAGTCCGGGAAGATCCCACATGCCGCGGAGCGACTAGGCCCGTGAGCCATGGCCGCTGAGCCTGCGCGTCCGGAGCCTGTGCTCCGCAACAGGAGAGGCCACAACACTGAGAGGCCCACGTACCGCAAAAAAGAAAAAAATTGTTAAACCTCTAGCCAGGTTGACCAAGAAATAAGAGAAGACACAAATTACCAATATTATAAATGAAAATGGGCCACCATTACAGATCCTAAAATATTAAGGTAAGAGAATGACATGAACAATTTTATGTCTATAAATCTGACAACTTAGATAAAAGGAACTAATACTTTGAAAGATACAAACTACCAAAGTTACCAAATAAATCTCCAAAAGCTAACAAAGAAAAAATACATAACCTGAATAGTCCTATATAAAATTAAAGAAAATAAATTTATAGTTAAAAGCTTTCTCACAAAGAAAACTCCAGAACCAGATGGCTACACTGGTGAATTCTACCAAACATTTAAGGGAGAAATACCTTCAGTTGTACACAAACTCTACCACAGAACACAATAGGGAAGAATACTTCCCAGCTGCTTGTTTTGAGACTGGTAGCTTTCCTTACTCCAAAACCAATAAAAACACAAGGAAAAAGTACTAACCAATATTCCTCATGAACACAGAAACAAATATCTTCATAATACATTAGCAAATCAATCTGGCAATATATAAAATGAATAATACATCACAACTAGGTAGAATTTATCTTGGGAATGAAAGGCTCTTCAACATCCAAAAAGCAAGAAACTGACCACACCAACAGACTAAAAAGAAAACTCGTATGATAACCTCAATCAATACTTACCAAAAAAGCACTGGCAAAATCCAACATCTATTCATGATTTAAAAAAAAAAAAAAAGCCTCTTAGCAAAGTTAAGTATAAAAGGGAACTTCCTCAACCTAGTAAATAGCAAAACAGAAATACAAGGGAACTTCCTTAACCTCATAAAGGGCATCTACAAAAACCTTACTGCTAACATCATACATAATAGTGAAAGAATGCTTTCATTTAAAATTTGGAATAAGGCAAGGATGCCTGCTTACTGTCCCTATTCAACAACATCCTGGAAGTCCTAGCAAGTACAATAAGGCAAAAAAAAGAAATGAACAGCATATAGATCAAAAACGAAGAAATAACACTGCCTCTCTTCACAGATGAGATGACTGCATAGAAAAAGGCCAAAGAATCTACCAAAGGAGTTCCTAGAAAACTTAAAGTTCACTATTTAAAAAAAAAACAAAAATCAATTGTATTTCTACATATTAATAGACAATCAAAAACTGAAATTTAAAAAAATACCGTTTACAATGGCATGAGGAAACATAAAAAATATACTTGAGTAGAAATCTAACAAAACATGTGTAGAATCTGTATGCCGAAAACTACAAAACCGTAATGAAGAGATACATCACATTCAGTATGGAATACTCAATACCGTTAAAGTGTCAATTCTCCCCAAATTAATCTGTAGATTCAATGCAAACCCAATGAAAAATCCTGGCAGATTTTTTTTAATTTGACAAACTTATTCTAAAGTTTATATACAGAGACAAAGGAACTAGTCAAAATAATTAAAAATAATAATAGTAAGTTTGGAGGATTCACACTACCTGATTTCCAACTTAATATAAAGCTACAATAATCAAGGCAGAAGTAACTGGCAAAGGACAGACACACCGATCAATAGAAGAGACTAGGGAAAGGCCGACACACACATGGTCACTGATTTTTGACAAAGGGAGAAAGCAATTAAATGAAGAAAGGATAACCTTTTCATAAATGGTTGTTCAAAAAATTGGACATCCGTATTAAAAAAATCCCCTAAAAAGAAATCTTAATACAAATTTTAATTAAAACAAAACAAACACAAAACAAAACCTTCCAGAAGAAAACAACAGGAAAGATAATTGGGACCTTAGGTTTGGCAGACTTCTCAGATACAAAACCAAAAGCAAAATCAATAAAAGCAAAAACGACTTTATCAAAATTTGAAACTTATACTCTGCAAAAGACACTGTTAAGAGAAGGAAAAAGGCAAGCCACAGACTGGGAAAAATATTTGCAAAACAATACCTATTAAAGAACTTGTATCCAGAAGATATTCAAGACTCTCAAAACTCAGTAACAACTTCTGTGCAACAAGGGACACAATTAACAGAGGACAAAGGTAATCCATGGAATGGGAAAAAAAACATTTATGAGTCATATTATCTGATAAGGGGTTAATGACCAAAATATATAAAAACTCCTACAATTCAACAGATAAAACCCAATTTAAAAATGGACAAAGGAACTGGACAGATGGCAAATTTTGTTATGTGTATTTTACCACAGTTTAAAAAAACAGTAAGTATAAAAATTAATAAACAGAAACCTCAATTAAAATAGAGTTGGGGCCTTCCCTGGTGGCGCAGTGGTTGAGTCCGCCTGCCGATGTGGGGGACGCAGGTTCGTGTCCCAGTCCGGGAGGATCCCACATGCCGTGGAGCGGCTGGGCCCGTGAGCCACGGCCCCTGAGCCTGCGCGTCCGGAGCCTGTGCTCCGCAACCGCAAAAAAAAGAAAAGTGAGGCCCGCGAACTGCAAAAAAAAAGAAAAGTGAAGAAAAAAAAAAATAGAGTTGGGAGGCCAGAAGAGGGAGCACTCATGCACTGTGCTGTTAGCAGAGCCTAGCAAGAAGAAAGACTTCCTCTTCTTGCCTGCCAAGAACTCAGCCAATGACAGACTGTCACAATTCAGCCAATGAAAAACCACTACACTCTGGACTCTCAATTCCTCCAATGGACTCTGTTTACTACAGCCCTCCCAACTTCCTTTTCCCCTCTATAAAAGAGTTCTATTTTTGCTGGGGTCTTGCACTGTGTCTTGCAGTAGCTGCAGACTCTGAATTGCAATTCTTTGTTGATCCCAAGTAAACCCATTTTTAAGGTCAATATAAGAAAACAAAAAACCTAATTAAAAATGGGTAAAAGATTTGGACACATTTTACCAAAGAAAATAATGGATGACAAATAAGCGCATAAACAGATATTCAAAATCATAAGTCTTTAGAGAACTACAAACTAAGAACAATTCCATTCCTAGGAATATACCCAAGAGAAATGAAAAGCTATGTTCATTCAAAAACCTGTACACTAGAGATTTATTCACAATCACCAAAAACTGGAAACCACCCCAGGGTACCAAGACTGGAGAATGAATAAGCAAATTATTCTACATTCATACAACGGAATACTATTCAGCCATAAGAACTACTGATATAAGTACATCACGGAGAAATCTCAAGTGCATTAGGCTAAGTGTAAGAAACCAGTCTCAAAAGGCTATGTATTGTATGAGTTCACCTACATGAGAGAAAAAGCAGGCATATAGGAACAGAAAACACATCAGAGGTTACTCAGTGCTCAGGGTAAGCGGACGGGGTTGACTACAAATGGCAGAAGGGAAAATTTCAGGGCGATGGAATTGTTCTATATTGTCTGTAGTGGTGGTTATATGACTTACATGACTAAATGCGTTTGTCAAACTCAGAACTGTACACTAAGGATGAATCTTACTGTGTGTAAATTATACCAATAAAAATAATAAAGGTATTAAGAAAATAAATGTAATGTGGTAAAACACCAAATTATTCTATAAAAACCAGCCAATTAAACATGTATAAGGTACGATGGCATATGTTTAATCTGATTTAAATATGCTATCAGCACATTTCAAATAAATTCAAGCCATACCTTAGCTTTATAAATTAAAAGTTAAGGTTAGTATTATTAATGATTTCTTTCACCATTTAGGGAGGCACAAAAAAGTCTTATCTGAAATCACTGTTTTTTAATAATTAATTTACCCACTGTCTATTATGTGTAGATTCAAAGATTCACGAGACAGTCAGGTGCAGGGTGGTTCAGGAACATGATTTTCCCCCTTTCCATTTTCCTAGTAATGGATATAGCTGGTAGAAATAGTAAGTGTAAAATATTTAAATATTCTCTAATCTCTTTCTGTACATTCTCTAAGGAGAAGGGTAATCAGTAGATTCAGCTCTCTTCAAAGGGAGGATAGGAGAGATTTATGGGAGGCACTACTTTATGTCAAGCATGAGGTGGCATAAGCCCCATTTTTAACACTGAAAACCAATGCTTTAAAGGCCGTTTGGTCACTTGCTCATTTCTAAAAGGAAGCAGGCAGCAGTAGGATTCAAATTCAGGGCAGTCTCATTTCAGACAAAGCTCTTTTTTTTTTTTTAAAGCTATTATTTATTTAATTCTTATTCCAGAATTTTCCATCTATTTCTAGTGCCATGTGGCATGCGGGATCTTAGTTTCCCAACCAGGGATCAAACCCACTCCCCCCTGCATTGGAAGCGCGGAGTCTTAACCACTGGATCGCCAGGGAAGTCCAAAAAAGCTCTTACTCTTACCCAGCTCACTGCGATTTGCTCTCTGCCCATCTGCAATTGCTTAAGCAAGAGCTTGGCTCTGCATGTTTCAAATCAAGGAGTATCTTTTAAGATTTTATTACTCGCATGACCCTGTTCAATTTTAAACCCCAAGCCTACAATACATACATATTACTCAGAAAAGCTGAAACAGTTTACAATTTACACGAAAATACGGTGACTTTTATCTGATCAAATTTTTAAAAATAAACCACTTAATTTCTTAAGTCATGATTAAAAACAGCAATATACAAATAACAACCAAAAGGATATATGAAAAAGTAATCATGTTCACTTTTGACCTTAATAAAGAATTTATTGCAACTCTAATTTTAAACAAAGGAATATAGAAAAGTTCTTCCCCTTTCTTCTGGCTTCCTGACATCTGGCTTTCCTCTATTGTTTTCAAAAGCTGCCAGTATCCTGACCTACACACAGATTATTTACTTCAACAGAACTCACCCTGTGAAGTGTCACCGTGTGTTGTTCCCATATAGCTGTTTCCTCCATTGCTGTGTTCTGATAAAGAAAAAGAAAAACAATAATTATCTTTTAAGAAAATGTCTAATAAAGTGAATGAGAACAGCCAGCAAACAATTTAGCACAGTAAAAAAACAAAATTCATACTTTCAATATTAGATACTCTAAAAAGAGCTTAATAATTATTGAAGGTTTTTTGCTTGCTTTTGTTTTTGTTGTAAGAGACAGGAAATTACACACAGGAACTTCCTTTGTTTTTAACTTAATTTGGACAGATGCCACTCTATATTCATTTCATGCCAGCTGAAATCAGTGTTCAAGCTAATTCTGCAACTTTATACTTAACATCAGATAGAAATGAACAGAAGTTGGAATAGTATTTTAAAATATCTAACGAACAACACATAAAACATTTAAAAGTATTCCTTAATGTTGTGCAAAGGAAGGAAACGTCAAATACCTCTGAACTCAGTAATTATAAATACACGTATCACAGGAAAACAGATAAGACCATTTGATAGGTTTGGTCAATGGCTGCTTCAGTATCAGTTAAAACATTACTGCTCTACCTAGTTTCAATTTTACTACAGAATTATCTTCAAGCTTTGTTTATAACCCTGAAGAAAAAAAAAAGGCTTTTCTAACATACATATCATGCACACATGCCCATGCCACACACAAAAGAAACAAAAAGGAAAAACAAATAAACAATTCCAAACTCCCTGCCCCAAAGAACTGCCTTAAAATAAACGTGATGCAAGCTCCAATAGAGGTGCTCAAATGTCAGTGTAGTTCAGGTTCTTCTCCTGTCAAGAACTTTTTACTGAAGAGAGAAATAAATCACTATCTAACAGATAGACACTAAAGAATTCAAAGTAAATTTCTTATAAATTGGGTTAATTGCTCTTGGAGGCTTAAAGTAATTCAATCTCTTTTAATGTTACCATTTTCTGTAATTGGGGTTCCTGAACATATATATCTACAATTTGTTTAAAGTCTTTTTCAGAGGTATCACAAGGTAAGGTAGAAGTGAGAATGCTGAGCACGATGCTTCCAGGACATCACTTGTCACCCAGCCTTATCAATGTCTATTCCACAAATAAGGTTTGTTTTCTACTGCACTGCTGTCACTACCATCATGAGAACATGTCCACCAAGGGGCCCTGGACCCATTTCTCCTTTCCCACAGCAACTTTATTCGAACATTAATGCCACTTTAGAAAAGGAATCCCTATAAAGAAAGCCTGCTTCCCTAAATACAAAGCAACTAGATTAACTTTCCTGCCAGATGAATAAGAGAGGGAGAGAAAGGATCCCTCTGTTCACTCCCATAGATAAGAACTGTCAACCAGCGTTTTGTTTCAATCTTTCAGTCAAGTGCAGCAAAACCTCCTTTTAATGAGACCTCTGCTGGAAACAAAGCTGTTTTGTTTTTTAAAAAAATTGACCAGCATTTATGTATTTTAAAATATACCTCCATCAATGTGACACAGTGATGATATGAGTAATTCTGCTAAACATCAAGAGTCCTACTAAAATATACAGGATAAAAATATCTGCAATTGCCAGTTTGTCCAATCTTAGCTGACTTATTAAAAATGAGAACTGCTTGCATGGCTTTAAGCTTGTCTTGCCTTGATCTACTTCTTAAACCAGCAGCACTGCTTCACTACCCTTTTAATTCCTTTCCTATCAGTGCAAACTGAAAGTGATCTGATAACCAGAGAGGACCTCCATAACATATTCTTTGGAACGAAAATTTATCATCCTCCATATGGTTTTAATGGCCACACAATTTACCATTTAGTAAAAGAATATGAATCAAAATGAGAAAATTCATTTAATGCGAAGGGAGGAAAAGCAGATTATGAAATGGCTTGTATATTGTTATCCTTTGTTTAAACGTGAATATGAAAAGAAAGGCTAAAAGGATATACAAAATGTTAACACAAATCATCCTCAAAGTGAAGGGATTCTGGGTAATATTTTTTCATTAGGTTTTTTTTTTTTTGCTTTCCTTTCTCCATTCCCAGTCAGAATAAACTGCCAAAATATTTTAAGCCACATTCATCAAATCCCACTTGAAACTTCAAATATCTATTTTTAACTTTGCTTTTAGGAATAATCAAGTAATATTTAAGATTCTTTTACGTTTTATTGTTAATTATAAAAAAGTATCCTGTTAGTAAGGGATTTATAGAATAAGGTCTTAATGTACAAGCTTCTAGGAGTACAATAAGAGAAATTTAGATTATTTTGTTTATATAAGGGGAAAAATAAAAATACTAAAACAATTGTTCTCAGCATTCCAATCAAAATTAATGTTTCTTCAGAAAAGTACACAACTCAACCAACTCAATGGCTTCCCCCAAATGGGTAATACAATAGCTCCCTTCTCTGTTAAAGCCAAACACAGCCTTATTAGCTTGATTTATCAGAAGGGAGACCAATGTGCAAGAAAGAAGCCGAGAGAACGAAACATCAAAAAGGGTGGTCAGTTAGGCTCTTAACCTGTGCTCTAAAGCAATTGAATCCATAATATAAATAAGTTGTTATGCCTTGATGATCCTAATCACTTAAAACACACACACAGAGAAAAAAGTGTTACTAGTTTAAACCATGGACCATTCCATCTCTCTCCACTCTCAGGCCTTTGGTTTCCTTCAGTGGCAAAAGCAGCAAAATTCTATCCATGGCTGTTTATATAACTAGGCAGACTTTATGAGGAGTTCTGAAGGAACTGAGAATACAAATACAGTAAAATATAATAGTAGAATCTTACTTGACGGGATTCAAGTACCCACTGTAATTCTTTCAACTTTGCTATGTTTGAAAGTGAA
The DNA here is from genome assembly GCF_011762595.2 of Tursiops truncatus. NCBI lineage: Eukaryota > Metazoa > Chordata > Mammalia > Artiodactyla > Delphinidae > Tursiops > Tursiops truncatus. The sequence continues at coordinate 145,780,540 of NC_047035.1, forward strand.
CATAAAATGTTGGGAGGTGGTGAGAGGAGATTCTTATTAAATCACTCAGAAACTGAAGGCTAAAATGGATATAAAAAACTTTTAGTACTACTAAATGTGATACTTTCGAAATTTGATACTTTAGATTTTAATGCTAAAATTTTGATACTTTAGAAAAAGGAGAAAGGGGATTTCCTTTGATAGAATACCTAAAAAAACAAGTGGCCTCTGGGGTGGAGAAAGAGAAATTGGGGCAGGGAGGTAGGGAATCTTACATTTTCACTGTGAGCCCTTTTGTAATGTTCTATTATGTTCATCTACTACTTACTCAAATAATTTTTGAAACATCATCCTTATTGTAAAATTGCTTACTTGTCATTTTTCTTACTGGTAAAAAAAAGCAGAATGCGTAACTGGCAGAAGGATTTTCTGGTAAATGAATAGTCTCATTCCCAAAACATTTAGGCTTGTGGGGAGACCGCAAGTAAAAAAGTGTCACTCCTCTAAGAATGATTACAGCACTATCATTCCCTATAACTATGAAAGATGCTGTTAAACAGAAAATGAACTAAGCCAGAAATATCAAGATCACAGCCCAAATTTGCCATTAACTAGGTAAGTAAACTTAGTGTTCCTCATTTAGGGAATGGTATGACATTATCTCAAGTAAAAAGTCCTGTCCATCTCCAAAATTCTATTAGACTGTAATTTCAATTCCAAACAGGCTGCAAATTCAATAATTAGTGAAGCACTGTAGGCATCCAGAGGAACTGTAATCGTGGCCACTGGACTCTGAGTTCTACATACACTTCTAAGTCAGTGTCAACTGACCAGAATCACAATTTCTGAAAAAGCAAAAAGCTGCATTTCAGAGAGTGCCAAGAGTTTGTTTGGTTTCTTTGTTCTAAGCTCCAGCTGGCAAAGACACTACTCAGATCACCAACTCTGAAGGGCTTCCTGCCAAAACTTAAGATCCTAATTCTAGGCAGTTTCACTGTCCTTTAGGGCTGATTACACATCAAGTGGGGAAAAGACAGGAGAACACAAGGACGGACAAGAAGGGATGAACCTGTAACTGGGAGAAGACCAAATCCAAGACGGAATAAAGCCAGTGTTCTCCAAATGAAGGAAAATCTTAACTCCTCAATATTCACTGAGTATATAGCCAGTTAAAATTTACCATCCTTATGGCTGTAATTTTAAAAACAATCCATTCATTTATTCAATCCAGACATTTATGCTAAGTGCTGTAGAGGTCAAAAATAGGTCCTTCTTCCTCCTTAAGGACTCAAGGAGAGGCTTATAACACTAGATAAATGTGTATACAAGGTGCCACGGGGGATGGAGAAGACGCTGCTTGCTGAGAAGATGGGAGACTGAGTCCCCGAGAAAGAAACATCTGAGTTCAAGCTTGAAGGATGACCAGGAAAGAAAATGGGGAAAGATGTTTCCAGAGAAGAAACAGGGTATCAGCAAGGCTGTTGATGCTGCACATAAAGCTGGCTTTGATGTGGCTGAACAGTACCATTTGTGGAATAGGGAAAGGGTAAAATAAAAAGAGAAGCTGCAGAAGTACATCCCAACAGGCCTTGTAACAAATCTAACGCTAAGGACTGTAAACTCAATGGGAAGACACTAAGGAACTTTAGGCTCATATTCCATAGTCAGGACTCATTCTGATGGCTGTGATGTGGAAGAGGGAGTTGAGGCAGGGAGACCAGTTAGAAAGTGGAAATAAAGAGGGGGAGGAGCTAAAGATGGCTGTTACAGGTTCTGAATTGACCATCTGCGTGAAAAAGCCAGCAGAAAAAGAGATTACAAATTCAGTTTTAGTCACCTTTAATTTAAGGTGCCTGTGGAAATACTGAAGCAGAGATATAGGCAGTAGGCAGGTGGATATAGGAGATCTGGCACAGATAAGGATCTAGGAGTAATCAACAAAGTAGTATTGAATCCAAGAGAAAAGATCCAATTACCAAAGGACTAAGATGACCCTGTGCACCACAAATATTCTGAGGGGAAAAAAGGAAGAACCTAAGGAACCTGAAAAGGCACAGCCAGTGAGGAACTAATATAAAAATGTCATTTATTGTCCAGAGAATACACCAAAACAAAATATAAAAATGGAAGATACCATAAAAGAATAAAATTTTCATGTTTTTTAAATTGTTGGACCCTTACATATCAAATATATACTTTAAATAGTTTATTCAGTACTATCTCTTAAATAAAGCACACTGAGCTCCTTCCTGATGCCTTGTGGTCCTCCACTAGGAATATCAAGTAGCAAACACAGAGGTAACACTGGTGGCTCTGAGTTTTTCTTCTCTACGCAAAGTTGTTATGCTGAATTGTTTCTGAATTCTCCTGCCCTCCAAAGTGTTTTGTTTTTTGTTTTTTTGCTTTCCATCCAAAATAGAAAGCAAGATTACCTACTGAGATAAGGTTGAGCCAGGAACTTAAGAAGTACAACCTAAGTTTTAGTGAATAAAACAAATGACCCCTGCCCCTCTTTGACCTTTCAGTTAAGCATTTAATTTCAAATGTGATCACTGCTATGCAAATAAAGTACAAAGAAAGAGACTAGTGTATGTGCTAAAAGGCGGGGAAAATATACATTTGGATTGATCTGAAGGGCTGTCAAGTAAACTCTCAAAATGGAGATGTCCTGTCCAAGACAGAATAAAAAAGATAAATCTGAAGTCAAATGAAGAGTGGTCTTGGAGACACTCAGGGAATTCAACAAATCTCACAAACAGGATAAGAACTCACTAAGCATAAGAACTAAAAATAATGATCAAAGTAACACTGCAGCAATTGTGGGATGACAGCCTCAACAGAAAGTAAGTAAATCGAGCATCTGACATCCCACTATTCTCATCACCAGTTAAATTTTCAAATACTTTACTGTGTGTTCACTACTTGGCTGACAATTCAGGAGACAGATGATGAGATGGATAGGATTAGAAAATATTAAGAGCTGGAAGAAGGACACAGGTGGGCCTAGAATTTTTTTGGTTGATCAAAGCTAGAGATTTGCTTAAGTAACTTCACAGATAAATTGCTATATTTGCCAATGTCCTAAGATCAAAGTGAAAGTGTTACCAAGTCCAAGCTCGCTCCGCTCGCCACATGACAGGCCAATGAATCGGAGACGAGGTATTGAGGCAAAGGAATATTCGGAAAGCCGGCAGACCGAGAAGATGGCAGACTAGTGTCTCTGAAAAACCATCTTATGGGGGTCTGGATGCCAGTTTCTTTTATAGAATCAGAGAAGGAGAAGCAGTGAGGAAGTAAAGTAAAAGGGCCATCAGTCTTGCAAAACATCTCCTGGAATGACCAGCCCCATTGAGGGGATGTGTTAGTTTCTTTTTTCTTGCAGCCAACTGACAGGTGGGCAGAGTTCCCTGAGGCAGGCCATTATGTGTGATTATAATAACAAAGGCAACAAAAAGCAAAGGTTGAAGTCCAAGAAACAGATCCTACGTGGAGTCCGATTTAGCTCTTCCCTGTTACAAAAGAATATCAGCTTAAATAAGTTACCATTAAACCTTGAGAAATTCTCATCAGGGACAGTTACAGATACCCTCGAAAACTTAGTGCTTTCCAGTTATCAAAAATAAAACTTTTTAGGTTGACATTTTCTAATGGCTGAAAGTGGATAAAAGACCTTTCAAATTTTTTCCAGGTAGAAAGGGGAAAGGAAATGGGGTAGCATAGATGAGGAAGTGATATTTCTGAGTGTATCTTTTTGTGTAGCAGTATTGTTCCATGATATATTATCCTCCATATATACAAAAGTCTTTCTCCAGGGGTGAGGGGAGAAATGGGTAAAAAATGTAAACTGTTTTATGCGTATACTAGAAGTGAAGAAATAATAGATAATGAGAGCTGGGTTTCTATTGCTGGAGAAAAAAACTATAAATAAGAAAAGGAGGGAGGCTAAACTGAACTCTATGATGTGAGATCGGAATCTGAGGTCAGTATAAACCCATGGTTTTCAATACACATGCAGACAGATACAGAAATAAGAGTCTTGTAGATATGCATATGCCTACAGGATTCCTAGCTCTGTCTGCTGAGAGCCTAGAAGAAAGAAAGACTGCAATGAGCACAGCTAGCTTGGAGATCTTAATTTCTAAATACGAGTCTTTAATAAAACAAACCAGAATTTCTCAGAGAAGGGGTTGGTTGCAGGGCTGGGTCAGGAAAATGCAGCATGAACCTGGAATATCATGTGGCACTAGAAATGAAGGTACTGCTCAAAAAATTATGGGGGTTTGTCAAGAGAACACCAGCTTGAAAGAGCTTGTAAAGGCCAAAGCTGGAATAATGTGAGCAACAAAATAATATTAGACTTTAACCCACAGAATAATAACCCTTGAGTCCATACTGATGTAATCAAACAAATAAATGGGAAAGGGACAGCTCTTCATTAGAGTGGAATTTCAATTAAATGTGAAAGGAAATGGGAAAACAGAATTACCATCAGCCAAACTCCAGAAACTGTTCCAGATAAAGATCCACCCACAGATGATAAAACTAGTGGGTGAATGTTTGAGGACTAACAGTTAAATTAAGCACAGCCCCAAATTATCTCCTCCAAAATATTTATAAATTACAGAAACACAGTAACTTTACAGTGGAGAAATACCATCTTAACCAAGGTAAACATTACCAATAATAAGACAGATCAATATCATGAACCCCTTGAGATGATGAACAACATGGTTTTTGTAGTATTCTTGCCAAAAATGCACGACCTCATTCCAATGATGAAAAAACATCAGACAAACCAAGTTGAAGGGCATTCTAAAAAATAACCAATCCTCTTCCAAAAGTTATAAAAGACAATGGGAAAACTGAGGATCTGTTACAGAGTCAGACACCAAAAAGAAGTAACAACTAAATGCAAAGTGGAATCCTGGAAGAGAAAAAGGAAGAACTAGCAAAATTCAAATGTGGTGGGTAATTTACTTATTATTGGATCATTGTTCATTTCTTATCCTTGATAACTGTTCTACAGTTGCAGTTATGTAAAACGTAAGGGGAGTGGAATGAAAGATATAAGAGAACTCTAATATTTTTGCAACTTTTCTCTAACATTAACTCAAAATTTAAAAGTTTTTCCAAACACAAAACAAAAAGACAACTTACAGACTAAGAGAAAGTATTTGCAAATGATGTAACCGATAAGGGCTTAATTTCTAAAATACACAGACAGCTCATAAACCTCAGTATCAAAAAAACAACCCAATCAAAAAATGGGCAGAAGACCTAAATAGATCTCTCTCCAAGGAGGACATACAGATAGCCAAGAGGCACACGAAAGGATGCTCAACATCACTAATTATTAGAGAAATGCAAATCGAAACTACAATGAGGTATCACCTCACGAACCTGTCCAATGGCTATCATCAGAAATTCTACAAATAATAAATGCTGGAGAGGGAGTGGAGAAAAGGAACTCCTGTACGTTGTTGGTGGGAATGAAAATTGGTGCAGCCACTATGGAAAGCAGTATGGAGGTTCTTTAAAAAACTAAAAATAGAGCTACCATATGATCCTGCAATCCCATTCCTAGGTATATATCCAGGGATTAACAGATATATACCACTATATATAAAATAGATAAACAACAAGGATTTATTGTATAGTACAGGGAACTATATAGTCAATAGCTTATAATAACCTATAATGGAAAAGAATCTGAAGCTGTACACTTGGAACACGACCTTGTAAATCACTACAGTTAAAATAAAAATAAATAAATATTCACAGAGCAAACCAAAAAAGGAATGGTAATGACAAGATTAATAAGGAGCTGAAAATTGCTAGGTACAAAAGAATGCCATCTTGACCACATTTGCCTTGGGCAGTAGAACATCTAAGTCATATTCTGAACTATCATATATGAGCAAATTCATCAAATTCTTATCAAAATCAAGAACATTCTTTCTTTAGCTGCTAAAATGAAGAATATAATTAACCTATTAAAGGAACCTGAATGGGTAGTTAACACGTCTGGTTTTGGAGTTTCTTTGGTTATTCCTCCTCCTTACTAAATCACTGATTTTCAAAAAAAAAGAAAAAAAACTAAAAAGTTTTAGGAAGTCTTTTCAATTTCTAAATAATAAAATATATGAAAAACCATGATACTTCTCTAACAAAGCACTCAATGGAAAACAGAAAATTTGTACACTCGACAGGCCACATTTCTTTAAAACCAGCCTCCTTACTTCACCTCAACCCTAAAACTATTTTAAACAAATCACAAAATGTCTAAGGTAAAGTAACAAGCTGTGTTTCAACTGCTAAGCCCCACTTGGGCACACTCCACCAGGCAGCTCCCTGGTTCCCAGACCAGGCACCTTGAGGCTGAAAACTTCACTATTACGGTGGAAGTTGCGATACTTCAAGGTTCGGTAAGAAGTAAATATACCAGTCTGAATGCAAGCTGTTTGGTTATTAAGACTTAGAACTTCTTCCATACAAACAAAGAAGCAGTATCACTTATTTTCATGTAAATCTGGGCTTTTAAAGTTAACCTGCTAATATCTATCTAACGAATCTAGTATTCACAGCCAGAAAATCAATAAAGACAAAGCACCTAACAGAAAAGATGGGCTGAGGGCTTGAGGAAGCGCTTCAAGCAAGAGGACAGTAAACACGTGGGAAAGTGCACAACTTCCTTATTCAACAGGGCAATACAAATTAAAAACACAAGTAAAGGCTACTACACAACCATACAATAAGCTAAAAGAAAATAATAATGAACACTCTAATCAAAATGCACCACTAGTGGACTTCCCTGGTGGCGCAGTGGTTAAGAATCCACCTGCCAATGTAGGGGACACGGGTTGGAGCCCTGGTTCGGGAAGATGCCACGGAGCAACTAAGCCCGTGCGCCACAACTACTGAGCCCAAGTGCCACAACTACTGAAGCCTGCACACCCATAGCCCGTGCTCCGCAACAAAGAGAAGCCACCTCAATGAGAAGCCACCTCAATGAGAAGCCCATGCACCGAAACAAAGAGTAGCCCCCGCTCGCTGCAACTAGAGAAAGCCCACACGTAGCAACGAAGATCCGACAGGGCCATAAATAAATAAATAAATAAATAAATTTATAAAAAGAAAAAAAACCTCACCACTAGTAGGAGTGTAAATTGGTATCACTGCTTTGGAAAGCTGGGTAAAATAAGCATACTGTATGATCAATCAACAGAAATGTAACATATATTTACAAGAATGTTCACAAAAGCACTATTCTTTTTTTTTTTTTTTTTTGCGGTACGCGGGCCTCTCACTGTTGTGGCCTCTCCTGTTGCGGAGCACAGGCTCTGGACGCACAGGCTCAGCAGCCATGGCTCATGGGCCCAGCCGCTCCGCGGCATGTGGGATCTTCCCGGACTGGAGCATGAACCCGTGTTCCCTGCATCGGCAGACGGACTCTCAACCACTGCGCCACCAGGGAAGCCCAAAAGCACTATTCTTAACAGCCAAAAACCAAAAACAATCTAGATGTCCACCAATCATAAAAGTGAAAACAATGCAACATTCACTCAATGGAAAATTACAGAGCCATGAAATGAATAAACTCTAACTACACAAATCAATATGGATGAACACTGATCAGTGTTGAACAAAAAAAGCCAGACATAAGAATATGTTTCCCTTTAAGTTTAATAACAGGTAAAACTGAAAAAAACACTGCAAAAGAAAAACTACTAGGGGGGAACTAGCCCTATCAAGTATGGCCTCTTAATTAAGACATACTATAAGGCATCTACAATTAAAAATGTGATACTGGGGCACGAGCAAATAGACCAGTGGAATAAAATGGGAAAATTCATAAACAGACCTTCAAATCACTGGAAAAATCAGTGTATGAGAAAGGTAACATCTCAAATTACTAAGGTAAAGATGCACTTTTTTTTTTTTTTTTTTTTTTTTGCGTTATGTGGGCCTCTCACTGTCGTGGCCTCTCTCGTTGCGGAGCACAGGCTCCGGACATGCTGGCTCAGCGGCCATGGCTTATGGGCCTAGCCGCTCTGCGGCATGTGGGATCTTCCTGGACCAGGGCACGAACCCATGTCCCCTGCATCGGCAGGTGGACTCTCAACCACTGCGCCACCAGGGAAGCCCAAGATGCACTTTTTAATAAATGCGGCTAGAACATCTGGGCTGTCATTTGGAAAAAACATATATTAGATCTATATCTCACCACATACAAGAATAAACTCGAATGAATTTAGGAATCTAAAGGTAAAAAACAAAACCATACGAGTACTAGAGAAAACCTGGGTGAATTCCTCTTTAATGCTGGTGTAGGGAAAGACTTTCTAAGCATAACTCAAAATCTAATGGAAAGAAAACAAAGTATGTAAAAAATTTTAAATGTCTGCTTGACCAAAAAAAGAAACACAAATACAAAACACCATAAACAAAGTCTTAAGAAAAGTGCAAGATACACCATGAGAGCCAGTATCTCTAAAACATAAAGAAATCAAAAACTGCAGGAAAAATTCAGCAGAAAAATGGGGAAAAAAATACATCACAAAAAGGATATTAAGATTTGAAAAAATGTTCAAACTCAGTCATAATTAGAGAAATGCAAATTAATATAACACCAAGATGCCATTTCTCACCTGCCAAAGCAGTCTGAGGGCAAGACTGTGAGGCTATATTCACTCACAAATATTTCCAGGGGAAATGCAAAATTCATCCTGCCTTTCTGGAGGTATATCTGGCAATACTGGGGCTTCCCTGGTGGTGCAGTGGTTGAGAGTACGCCTGCCGATGCAGGGGACACAGGTTCGTGCCCCAGTCCAGGAAGATCCCACATGCCGCGGAGTGGCTGGGCCCATGAGCCATGGCTGCTGAGCCTGCACGTCCGGAGCCTGTGCTCCACAACGGGAGAGGCCACAACAGTGAGAGGCCTGTGTACCGCAAAAAAAAAGTAAATCTGGCAATACCTAACAAAACTGAATGTGTACCTAACCTTCTGACCCAGAGATCCCACTCTTAGGAAATCTGTCCTGAAGATAAACCTCCAAAAATGCGACTATACATATGTACCAGGTATTCATGGTAGCAATGTTGTAACTACAATACTGGGAACAACCTGTATGACCAAACTTGGGAGAACGGATGAATAAATTACAGCACATCACAGAGCGGAGTACTATGCAGTCATGAAAAATGGAAGATCTCTATGAACCGACATGGAGCAATTTCAAAGACAGACCTTTAAAAGAATAAAGCAAAGTGCACACATATCAATAGTATTCCATCCTTCATGAAGGAAAGAAGGGAATATAAGATTATATACATGTATCTGCTCATTTGTGCAAAAGAAATATAGAAATGATAAACCAGAAACTAAAGAAATTGCTTACAGATTAAGTAGGAAAGGGGTGGAAGGGAGAGGGTGGTAGGACTGAGGAAGGAATGATATTTCTTTGCAACACTGAACTACAGTAACGTATCACATACCCCAAAATAACAAATAAATAATTAAAATTAACCAGGATGAGGTGGTGGGAACCAAAATGGAATACACACAGTAGCAGATAAACCTATCTATTACAAATGAATACCACAAGCGAAGAGGATGGGTAGAAAAACACTCAGCTAAGTAACTGTGGAAAACACTATTCTGACTGGATACTGTAATGTTAAAGACACAAAGAACTGTACACAAACACTGTACTCGAGTTAAGTCAATCTGTTTCTCAGAAGGATAGGATGGGTTAACAATCTGCTAACTACTGGACAGGTACATGAGGATTAAACAAATAACTGAATATACTGTAGACAATGAGCTGATTTCTCACTGTCAGAGAAAGAAGTTACAAGAAAGAGTGAAGGCTAGAATGAAGAGTGCTGGATAGGAATCATGGCGTCCATATAAACCCATGGTTTAAAACATACACATACAGATAACTAGATACATGAGGAAGAAGAGGCAGCTCTTCCTTACAAAGGAATGTGGAAGAAATGAGAGAAATACAAGATCACTATTTTAGGGAAAAAACATCGTAATAACTGCTGCAGGCAAGATCAAAGAGCATAACCAGTGGGCAAAAGTTTGAAGAGAAACAATCTCAAAGTATCTTGCCCAAGATATTTATCAATTACAAAGGGAAAAACAGTAAGTACCTCACCAAATGTTCAAGGTTATCACACCAGTAATAAAACATAAATATCACATACCCTTTCCTAATCTGATGCATAACCTCAATCCAATCATGAGACAACATCAGACAAACCCAAATGGAAACATTCTAAAAAATAACTGACCGGCGTTCACTGAAAGTGTCCAAGTCATAAAAGACAGGAGAAGACTGAGAAACCCGGAAGGGCTGTCAGAGTTAAAATGATAATATATTGGATATATGCACAAATAAAATATTAAAATTATTTTCACCTGTTAAACTTTTTGATGTGGTTAACAAAATTTAAATCATGTATGTGGCTCATATGATATTTCTATTAGACAGAACTGCACTGGCTCTAATCACCAATTTTCAGGAAGTACAGAGAGCAAGAAACACTGTAACTATGACAGGGAAAATCCAGACCAAGAAATTGCATAGGACAAACAATTCTGTTCTTCACCAATAAAACTGCACCGTGGGTGGGGAGGCCAGGGCCAGGGCCAGAGCCAGATGGGAGAATCCTACAGTCTAAAAGACTTAGGATGGGCTTCCCTGGTGGTGCAGTGGTTGAGAGTCCGCCTGCTGATGCAGGGGACACGGGTTCGTGCCCCGGTCCGGGAGGATCCCACGTGCCACGGAGCGGCTGGGCCCGCGAGCCATGGCCGCTGAGCCTGCGCGTCCAGAGCCTGTGCTCCACAATGGGAGAGGCCACAACAGTGAGAGGCCCGCGTAGCGCAAAAAAAAAAAAAAAAAAAATCTTAAAAAAAAAAAAGACTTAGGAGACACACCAAACAATCACAATGGGAGGATTTTATTTGGATCCTGTTTTTTCTTAAATATATTGAAAACAGAAGTTGATACTTAAGATAATTAGAAACTCCATTGACTAAATGGTGGATTTTTTAATTTACAATTTGTTTTTAAAGTGTGATAATAGTAATATAGTTATTTTTTTTAAAAGAGTTATCTTTTAGAGATATATACTCAAATATTAGATGAAAAGACATGTCTGGTGTTTGCTTCAGAATAACGGGGGAGAAAGAATACAATGGGTAGAAGTATAGATGGAACAAGACTGGCCGTAAACTGACAACTGGAGCTGTGAGGCTAGCATGGGGATTCATTACACGCCTCGTATACTTCTGTATGGGCTTGAACTTTTTCCACTTAAAAAAAAGGAAGGCAATTGAGGGGACTACAAGTTAATTATTGAATCTAGAAAAGACCCAAACTAAGAATCCTACGACCAAGATGCCAGGCCATTATGCAAAGTTTCCATGGGCTGGCTCCTCAGCAGCTGCCTCCCCTTCCAGGAAAGATAAGTGCAGCAGGTCCTGGAGATGCACTAGGACCTTCTGGGAGTTTCTTGGCTGAATGTAACCTGGTCTATTACCAGTAAGTGAGCAACAGAGTGAAAACAGTGCCTCTGGTCCAGGAGGGACGTCAGATTTTAATCAAATAAGCAGCAGACAAATAAGTACAAGTTGTTGTACAGTGAAATACAGGTAAAGCACAGGGAGCTTAAAGCAGAGTTCTGAACTGTCTTCTGGGCTCAGGACAAGGTTCTCGAGGTTTAGTATTGGGACATGGCTATCTGAGGAAGACAGGTCCTCAGAGCTCTGCCTGCTCTGGCTGGGGAACAAGGCGGGCAGGAAGCCCGGTTGCAGCCGCAGCAAAATGCGGGAAGGACCTGTGGGAAGGACCTGTGGGACCAGACTTGGCAGTTCAGGGAATTACAATCATCTTCACCAGCCTCAACACTGACTTGACCAGAGGCACAAAGGAAAAGCATCTCAAAGTGAAAGGACCAGTTCAGATGTATATACCAAGACTCTGAGAATAGCTACAAGGAAAATTCCTGGTGGTGAAGGTTCTAAGACTTGGGATGGTTTTCAGAAGAGGCTCCACAGCGACTCACTGACTTGCACAGTCCTGAGATGGTTAAGCAGATTACCTCCATCAACACTGAGCCAGGAGTCAGGGCTGAAGTCACCACTGCAAATGCTGAAATCAACTTTTAATAAGTTGATAAGCACTTGTCAAAAAAAAAAAAAATTGGCACAGATGCTGGGTGAATGAGGGACAGAAGTGGGGAAGCTTTCCAGGTAGAGAAAACAGCATGTGCAAGAGCCCTGGCGTAGGAAAGCACTTTCCACGTTAATTCAAACAATACTTGAGTTTATTATAAGCTAGACACTCTGTTAAGCTCTGCGATGACAGGACACACCAAGATGACCTTTGTTCTCATGGAGCTTACAGTCTAATGACACAAATGGATGATCAAAAAATGTCACAACTGAATATATTACCACAGGCTTAAATAAATACTACAAAGAAAAGAATGAGTGCCGTGAGAGGAACTCAAAGACAAACCTGGCAGGAAGTTCAGTACCCGCTAGGAACTAAAATGAGGACAGCACAGGTTGAGAACAGAGACCAAGAAGGGGGAAAAGATGCAAGGTGAGGCTAGAGCAGTAGGTAGGGGTCAAATAATCCTGTAGCAGTTTACTGATCATATTATGGATTTTGGTCTTTTACTTCTGAAGTCAATTAAGAAGCCTAGGAGTTTTAGAATGAGCATGTGTACTGGGGCACAGGGAAAGAGGGGGTACTAATCAAACTTGAATTTTGAGACGATCGTTTCAAAAAGACAGACTGTAAGGGACAAGAAGGGGTATGATACTACTTAGGAGGCTATTACAGGAGTACAAAGAGAAGAACAGAATGTGTGTATGTGTGTATATATCTGTTTTGGAGGGAGGGGGGATGTAAATGGTAGAAAGTACCCATGGAACGAGTGGAAAGATATGAGGTGCTCAGGAGTTAAGAACTGAACAGAATCTGCTAATCGGTCAGGTCATTCACCCTACCAGATATGTAGCCCAACTGAACCAGGTACACTGGAGTAGGAGTAGTCTTTAGTCTCTATTCCCTAATTCGTCAGACAAAAGAGTGCCTCTCTGACTTAATACTACCGTAATAAAATTTTCAAAAGTATCTCGGGAGCTCAAGGACTTTCTCTGACACCACAACACATCTTGCTGGTCTGGGACTCAACTAACCCTTTGTCCAGTATCAAATACATACATACATACCTAAATATGTAAAGTAAGTAAATGTTTTAAGAGTGCACATTCACAGAAATACCATAATTCCTATACACCTCTTCCCTGATATTAAGGTGGGCTTCACTTAAAATGTTTTTATTAAAAGATACAGCCAACATAACAGCTCACCCTGTTCTGGGCACTGTGCTGAGTGTACAACCACCCTGAGACGGGTCCCTGAGTGTACTGTGATCATCTGAGCTGTACAGATGACAACACAGTATTAACTGGTAGACTCAAGATGCAGATTCCAGAGCCTAAACTCACGTAATAAAGTAACAAAGACTTAGGGTTATTCAATGATAAAACTTTTCAGTTCTTATATTGCTTGACCTCTCTCTGTGCAGGGTCTGGCCTACCAACAGGCAGGTCCCTCTCTGGAAACTCTCTATTCCCTTGCTGGCCTTTCTCTTGTGTCACTACACTCAGACCACATTCAAATGAAGAGCTTGTATTCATCAAAAGACCATTAAGAGAACTACCACATTGGAAAATATACCTACAATATATATAATCAACTAGCTTTTATCCAAAAAAAAAAAAATACAAAGCAAATCAATAAGATAATCCCAAAGAAAAATAGACAATAGACTCAAACAGGGCATAAACATGCAAAGTTGCTCAACTTCATCTAGTCAAAAAATGCAAATTAAAATCTCCAATGAGATTCACTAAAGACCAACCAGAAAGGGCTAAAAGTATCTGCTAATACCAAGTATTGGTCAAAATGCAGAGCAACAGAAACCCTCATTCACTGATGATGACAAGTGTAACTTGGTATCATCTCTTTGCAGAAGACATCGTCTACTGAAAGTGAAGACACACTAAACAATCCAGCAGCAATTCCGTCCCCAACCACATCTTAGAGAAAAACGTGCACATGTTCACCGAGATGAACAAGTGTTCATCTTAATAGTGGAAGCATTATTAATAGCCCAAAGTAGTAAACAACCCAAATGCCCATCAACGGTAGAATAAATAAACTGTAGTACATTCACACAATAAAATACTAAACAGCAATGAAGATGAATGAATTCATGATGCAACAACACACGAATTTTAAAAACATAAAGTCAGAATAGTGGCTGTCTTGGGGAAAGAATGGTGCTGGCATGAAGATCCTAACGCATGGGCCTTACTGTCGGGACAGTGGCTCACTGGCAGGATAAGGTTATCAGGTAGAGGGCAATGAAGGAAGCTGAAGAGCTGCCAATATTCTACTCCTTGACCTGGGTGGTGTTTACATGGGTGTTCACTTTGTGATAATTCATTAATGTACATGTGCTTTCTGCTCTTTTACATAGGTGTTACGTTTCACAATAAAAAGGTATAAAAAATGAAGTCAGCTCCCAACAAGTAAATCAAGGTAATTTACATAAAATCTGGATTTACAACCAGTTCTGGAAAAAAACGGGAAGATCCAGCCTGCTGTCTTCACCACCAGCAACAATCAGCTGGGGCGGGGCAATCTTGGCCTCCTTCAGAGGAGCTCGTGCTCTCTGACCCCACAGCACCCTCTCTTCCTGCTCTCAGGAGTCACGACTCGCCTAACGCCTAACGCCTAACACCTAACACCATTCCATACTCGTCTCCTTGACACTCCTTACAGCACATGAACGTAAAAGCATGCGCATGTGTGAATTATAAAGCCTAGAAGCAAGTGTGTCATTAGCCAGAGCAGTAAATTTAACCTCAGATTCCTCACCTATGAAACAGAGGTCACAAGAGTACCTACCACAATTGTTAAGACCAGATGAGACAATGCACATGAAACAGCTAGCTTAGTATCGTCACAGAATCAGCACTCAGTATTAGGAGGCTATTGTTTATTATTAATACACATTTCTCATATTTACAACTAGGATGTAAATCTGCTTGCCATGGCCAGAGTCTTCTGACTTTACAGGAAATACAGCATCAAAATATGGGTTGGTATACGTTTAATTAAATAGTCCAACATGTATCACTGTTTAAAAAAGAAAAACAATAGGGACTTGCTGGTGGTGCAGTGGTTAAGAATCTGCCTGCCAATGCAGGGAACATGGGTTCGAGCCCTGGTCTGGGAAGATCCCACATGTCTCAGAGCAACTAAGCCCATGCACAACTACTAAGCCTGCGCTCTAGAGCCCACGAGCCACAACTACTGAAGCCCATGCACCTAGAGCCCGTGCTCCGCAACAAGAGAAGCCACCGCAATGAGAAGCCCGCACCATAATGAAGAGTAGCCCCCGCTCGCTACAACTCGCGCAGCAACAAAGACCCAACACAGCCAAAAATAAATAAATAAATTTATTTTAAAAGAAAAACAGTAAATAAATCTTCCAAAGTTCCTTTACATGACACCACTGGGAAAGATTTCTTATAATTATACTTTGAAAAGTACACTTGTGTTTACTTGTTTTTGCCGAACCACAAATTTCTCCCTATCAGGGCTTTCACTGGTCTGATCAGCGTCAGGTAAATAGATACCTATGAAAATACACTTTAAGATAATGGATTTTAAGATCTCAGTCATAAAAAGCCCTCAAAATTAAAACTGACTTTTCAAGGTAAACATCATATGAACACCAAAAGCAGCTCCCTATTTTTCACATAGCTGTTAGTGTTCCAACGCCTAGCCAATACACTTATCTAATTCTTGCCCCTCAGACAAGTATACAACATTTTTCCCCCAAAACCCACAAAAGTCTAATTCAAACTACTTTTTCCAGAAGCCAATCTGACAGTAAGCCCTCCTAAAATGGAAGACTACGAATTTCACCCACGAATATAATGACAGCTAATGAACTAGTCACCCACGATGTCCATCGTCTCACAGACACAACACTGAGCAAGAGAAGCCATATACAAGAGTCCACACCAGAAGATCCTGTTTGTGTAAAGTTCACAGGCAAAACCAGTGTTTACGGAATGCGTAAGTGGTAAAATTACACAGAAAAACTAGAAAATAAGTAATATAGAAGACAAGATACTTATAATCTTTGGGGAAAGCAAGTTATGATCCAGAAATGGCCTGTTAGGGATTCTAGGTGCTCATCATCATTTTATTTACAGTATTTTATTTGTTGCTTTCTGCCCACAGCATTAAAATGGTCCACAAGTACAGCATAGTGATATGTTCACTGCTCTATTTCTAGCACCTAGAACAGTGCCTGGTTCATACTAGGCCAGCAGTGAGTATCTGTTAAATATAGAATACAGCTTCAAAAATCCAAATTGTTACATATTTAACAACTGGCTAGACCCTAAGTATAATAGTAACAGCCAGCTTACTGTCCATTTTCCATGTCAGTATATTCAAGGAGTTATAAGTATGTAAATAAATTCTAATTACTTTATAATTCTTAACCTTCTTCTCTATTTAGACGTTTACCAAATGCGTGAATGTATCCAGATTCAACTGAAACTTTTTTTTTTTAATTAACAAGGGAAAATGCAGAAACTCATGTGTTACAGTAAGCCCAGGCTCTAGATGGGATTCTACCACCTTCCCCAACCAAAAAAGCACAGCAGAGTGCTATGCTTTTATAAGATGACCTGAAGTGTGCTCATATTTAAGAATAAAAACTCAAATCCTTTGGATCTTAAAAATGAATTACACATTTCACAACAGATTATTACAATACAGGGCAGCTAAAACCTATAAGCCTTTAGAGGACAGGGATCCAAATCAAAGTGTGCTCAATAAATACTTGCTGAACTAACAAAAAGAATCTCATTACTGATAACCTCCTGAATTTTAGCATTATGTACTGAATTAAGAGATCATAAATTAAGTTTAATTCAGTTATCAAAAACTGTGTACAAACCCAAAAGATTACTAGCAACAATTCGAAAGAGTGAAAATTCCTAAAATAACCAAGAAAAAAATGAACTTTCACTCTTTGGGAATGTACACTATTTTAAAAAAAACAAAAAAAATACTTCAGCAAATCAAAAAAAAATTTTTTAATCAAGCCAGGAATATGCTAATCTTATGTTCCTAATTAGCATCCCTGCAAAGTAATATTCATTCCAGTTTTCACCTCTCTTCTGGACATGATAAACTAGAATGAGGTCACTCACCAATCAACTCACTTCCCAGCATTCTACCAGCATGAAAGAGTTAAGACTGTTCTAATATATACTGAAATGCAGCTACAACACAAATTAAAACATACCTTTTCATCTATCCCAAAGTTAAGGGCTTTCTGTGATTCAGTATCAACACTACATATGTAACAGGGTATTTTGTGGTATGAATTTTGGAAACATTGGTTTCCTCATATTAAAACAGTACTCTGTGGGATAGTCGATCATTCAGAGTCCATTATTTTCACACATTTTTAGGATATAACATGAAATTCCCTACCCATGAACTCATCGCACACTTCTCATTGTTAAGAATGTATCTGTTTAGGAAGGCACGGAAATCAAGCACCTGGCTAACCCATAAAGAAGCAACCTGAAGCCACTCTTCTCTGCAATAAATAAATTAGGAAGCACTCTAGGTCAGCAGTAGCAAAAGGCCTATTTTTATTGCTGGCTTATATTAGAAATACTATACTGAAACAGACCAATTTTAGATTAAATTCAAAACTTGGTAAACTGTTCTAACGTGTCTCTTTCTACAAGATTAAAAGTTAAGCTAAGGAGGTTTTTCAAGATTGTCTTTCAAAATTCAGAGATACAAAGCAAGTTCTAGTCAAATATTTCAGAAATATCATACTAGTCATAAACTATCTTTTAACCTTATTTAACATTTGATCAAAAACTCTACAAATAAAAAATAACTCTGCTTGTCCCATGGCTGGTCTCCAGCCCTACCACGCTCCATCAGTGCTCGATCCTGAGTGCGTGATTGGCACGGAGCCTGCAGTGAGCTGTGGCTGGGCGGCCAGGGACCAGTGGCACCACACGTGGATTTACAGCTGGACTCGTGGTCTTTCATTAGATTGAATTTTTATCATGTCAGAACTATGTCAATAAACAGAATTACACTTCCAATTTTGTCACCAAAATTATTATTTTTAATGACACTTTCCTTAGCAGCTTGGTAATGTCTTGTTTATACTCAGTTTTATTCTTAGAACTGTACTGAGTTTACATTTGGTCTCTAAATAGAGAAAAGATTAAAGAGCAAGTAAAAGTCAAAGCCAGTACATTGTTACCAGGATTGGAAAAAAAAAAAAAAAAAGCAGTGAAACTACTGTAATCTTTCTCCTTCAAACCAAACAGGAAACAGTACTATATATACTACATTACAGCTCTCAAAGCCACAGATTGGTTTTAACCTCATTATTTGTTGGTGTGGATGGCTGACCTCCACTATCACTCACTAGTGGGTAAGCACTGTAGATTTGAAAAGTACCTGTCTAATGGAGCTGTCCTAAAATGAACTTAAGAGTTATAAATGCAGTCAGGATTATCAACCAAGCACATAAATGACAGGTTTAACCACAAGCATCTACCATGTCAAACACACTAACATAAAAAATTAAGTCTTTACCTTAAATACTATAAAAATATTTCTAGTGAAAAACATTGTACAAATTTGGCAGGTAAAGAAAAATATTACTCAGTGAAGCCCAATAAACGTTGGCACACACAATTAGTGAATTCTCATAAAGCACAGTGAGTTTTTAATTTACCTTTAAAGCAGTATGAAGCGAATACCAATCACTAAGTACCAAAATTAAAACTACGTCATAACAGCCACTGAGGATACAATTCCTATCTATAAGGACTAATTTTGTAATTAGTTTTGTTCATTTAGCTTTATTCTACAGTTTTTAACTTTCAAATGTTAAGCTGTTAAGGAAAGTTCATTGTGCCTTATTTGATAACTATAAATCAATTCCTAAGAAGTGCTGTAAATAATTTCCATACTAAACTACATTATAATTTTAAAAATAATCAACCAGGCGAAAAAAATTCTGTTCCTGAGACAAAATGGAAACTTTTAAGCAGCAAAATCAAATAAGCATACAGTACAATGTTACATTTTATTGCTTCCTCTGAAGTGAAACAGCTTAAAAATCCAGAAGCCACTGTACTTGCTTCAGCCACTTTCTGTGATTCAACAAATGGAAATGTTCCCAATTATTCATATCATTTTCTTACATAACTAAACAATTCCTTGGTGAGACAGAGAACCGCCCTCAAATTCCTGTTTTCAACTTTTGAATCATTTCATATCAGGTACACTAGTTAATTCTGTTTGCAAATTCAGATGTATATCTGAACTTTTCCTTTATTACTTAAGTTAATATCATGCACTGAGAAGCCCTTTCCAATTTAAGTATTTATTTTTTAAAAGCATCCTATACTTTCTTCTAGTATTTTATGATTTATCTTCTTTGCACTTTTTCAAACATTTCATTTGGACTTTTTGGGGGGGGGGGCCCTAAAAATTTCTTTTTTTTTTTTTTAAAGAGGATAACCAACAGTCCCAGCACTATTTATTGAATAATCCATCCTTTCTCCAGTAATCTTCCATGTTATTTTTATCATGCAGTCTCAATTCTCCCTCTTGCTGGCTAGGTGAATTTAGGCAAGTTACTTTATCTCTCTGTGTTTCAATCTCCTCATCCATAAACTGGGGAATAACAGTAGTACTCACTTCATATCGATACTGAGAACTACATCAGTTAATTCATGTTAAGCACTTAGAACAATAGCTGACACACATTAAATGCTGACGATCGTAATCACTAAAACCTCATAAACACACAGATGTTTCTGGACTCTGTGATTCCAATGTCTATTCCTGAGCTAAAAGACTGCCTCAAATTACTTTGAATTTATAACACATTAGGTTTTCTAATAAAGTATTCTTTTTCCAAAAATTTCATGGCTATCATCCATTTATTTTATCAGATAAACTTTCTCATCAGTATGTCAAGTTTTCTACAACACTGCACTGGAATTCTATTTGGAATTGTGTTAACATTTATACACCAACTCTAGGAAATTTGGTATATTCTACAAGAGTCACTCTCCCCCAGTCAGAGAGTATATTTTCTCATCTCATTTACTGAGGTTTTATGTCCTTTAAAATTAGGTAAGTTACCAACAATTGTTATATTTATTCCTAGGTACAACCGTTTTGGAGAAAGATTTAGTGGCGTATATCAGAATTTTAAATGCACATACCCTTTGACCCAGAAATTCCACTTTTAAGAATATGACATACAGTAATACTATATAAATGCAGATATAAAAATATAAGGCTACTTATTACAATAAAATCCTGGAAACAAATTAAATGTCTATCAGTAAGGCAATAATGACCTGCAGCATATTCATGGGATGGAAGAATATTCAACCATTACAAAGAATATAGAATCAAAGGTACTGGTTTCGAGAAGAGTTCTACAAACTATTATGCTAAAAGCAATAAAAGCAAGCTGCAAAATTAATGTCTTCACTTTTTAACTGGGAAGTGGAGGAAACAAAAATATACATACAGTATTGAGTACACAGCCTGGTTCTTATTAAGCATTTTAATCACCTTACAAAATTAAACGTGACTTGGTTGGTTGAATACTATTTCATTTCATCTATCTTTTACAGCCTGCCTTGCTCTACATAAGATTTAATGGTGGCCCCATAACACAGCATTTCAGAAAAGTAAGCTTTCAACTGACATTCTACTCATAAATATTTAAGAATGCAAACGTCCCTAAAATGTAGTGTTTAACTAGGGATATTTTTCAATATGCCATAAAATCTCAACACCATGATTCAGGACAAAATGTATGACTCCTTCTAAATCATCATTTTACCATGGCAATCTATTGAAAACTTACTTCTCTCCATACATGAAATAACCTTTTTAGAGTGTGTGGTCTTGTATATTAAGTGCCAGAGATCACAGTGCAGGAACACAGTGACATTCTCTGTAATACGGCAACAAAGCCTTTCCTCCCAAGAAAAGTAAATAATGAAAGCTTATTTTAAAATCATGCAAAATTCTGCCTTTTATTCTAAATCTTTAGATTGTGCTTAATCAGTGTACGGTCAAAAAGGTACACATGAAAGTTTTCTTGTACACATACAAGTTTTCTTAAAGAGAGAACACTAAATTCCTTAGAAGAATTTATTCACTACTAAATGTATCCGCTAACTTCTGCCAGCCAGAAAACAAGGTCTTGAGATCAGAAACTCCAGGGCCATATTATACCTGGTCCGAGATACTATGAATAAACATTTCAAACAGAAAAACAAACAAAAAAAAATCAAACCAGTACCTGCGTAAGCACTTTGATACTGTTTGAAGTAATGAATTGATTTTTAAGGGAGAAGATTTTTACTCTTCACATTTCTGTATTCCCGCAATCGTTTAAAAGAGCAGGTACTATTTTATGGTGAAAAAGGTTAAAATGTACAAAAGGAGAGGAGAATATTAACTGATTTTTAAGAACTTCAGGGAACTTCCTTGGTGGTTCAGTGGTTAAGAATCTGCCTACCAATGCAGGGGACACGGGTTTGAGCCCTGGTCCGGGAAGATCCCACATGCCGCGGAGCAACTAAGCCCGTGGGTCACAACTACTGAGCCTGCGCTCTAGAGCCTGCAAGCCACAACTACTGAGCCCACGTGCCTAGAGCCTGTGCTCCCTAACCAGAGAATCCACCGCAATGAGAAGCCCGCGCACCGCAACAAAGACCCAATGCAGTCAAAAATTTAAAAAAATAAATAAATGTATTTTAAAAAAAAGAACTTCAGCTTTTTGATGTCATATACGAATTGGTTTGAAAGCACTGAGAAAATGGCATAATACTTCAAAGCACATGGAAAAATTGATAGGAAAAAGTGTTACTTTTTTGAGGAAACCACACGTCTTTGCCAATTTTTATTGTTTAGAGTTCATCT
The DNA here is from genome assembly GCF_011762595.2 of Tursiops truncatus. Lineage (NCBI taxonomy): Eukaryota > Metazoa > Chordata > Mammalia > Artiodactyla > Delphinidae > Tursiops > Tursiops truncatus. Next base: position 145,802,640 of record NC_047035.1, read on the forward strand.
AATTGTCCATTTTTAAGGTTATTTTGTGGTACTTCTGAAAGTTTAATTCAAACTAAACTATTAAAAACTGTTAAGAGATTAGTTTTTTCAATGTTTCCGTAAGTAAATAAAAGAGTTAAAACAACAAAAATCCAGCCTACTCCACACGGGCTGAGTGTTTGCCGTCCCAAAGTCTTGTCGCGGGCGCGCGCATACCAGCGACAGTGACATCAGATCGAAACCACACGGTTTCGCCAGGGACCAACCACTCCCGCAAAGACAGCAGCCGCCGCCCACCGGGGTGGCTCCGGCCCGACCTCCGCTCCCCGCGCCCGGCTTCCCGGCGGGACCTGTTGCGCGTTCCCGCCCGCCCTGCTCCCTCCCCGAGCAGGCATGAGCCGGGGACTGCCAGCGACGCCGCCGCGATGCACCTGCCTGGGCCCCAGCCGTCCCCACCCCCGGCCAGCCGCCCGCTCCTCGGGCCCCGGCCCGACAGCCAGCCCGCGGGAGGAGGGAGACGGGCCCCCGGCGGGACGGGCCCCCGAAGCGCTCACCTTGGCGGCCGCGGCCCTGGCGGACATCTTGTCTCTCCGGTGCCACAAGACGCTCCTCGGACCCGAGACTCCTCGCCGCCAGCCACCGGCTCCTCACGCAGCTGCCCAGATAAACATCTCCCGGGAGCGAGCGGGGCGGGGGCGCCGGAGAGGCCCGGCCCACGGGGAGGGGACTCAACTAGGACAAAAGTCCGCGCCGCGCCAGCCCCGCCCGGGGCTCCCCGCGGGGCGCGCCCGGCCGGCACCTCCCTCCGAGCGCGGCGGCCGCAGCCCCGCCACCGGCACGGGCCCGCCCGCTCAACGCGCGGCAGCACCGAGCCCTCCGCGGCCCGCCCGCCGTCTCCCTGCGAGCCGCTTCCGCATGTAACTTCCCAGGAACGAGCCGCAACGACGGGACGTGGCGTCGGCGGGCTGAGCCGGCGCCGGCAACCACGGACGGCCACGCAAACCTGCCAACCCGACCCGGCCCACTGAGCATGCCCGGCCGGGGGGCGGGGCCAGGGCAAGGGCAGGGCCAAGCGCGGGAGGCGGGGCCGAGGCGGGGGCGGGGCCACGAGGGCGAGGGGCGAGCGGCTGGTCAGCTTCCTGTCCGGACGCGACCCCTGTTGCGGAAGGAAAAGCCCAGTTTCCGAAGTAGCTTGGAGACGGAGTTTCCTGTTTGTTCGCATCACGGGTCCGGCGGAAAGCGGCCCCCAGGAGCGAGCCTCCGTGTATCCAGCCTTTGCGACTTGAACAGAGACACACCTGGCCGCGGCCCCCGCCGCTCGCCTGCCTAGGCCTCGCTGTGAAGTGCGTCCTGGCTGTCGTTGTGGACGGATCGACTGCCCCGCGGACACTGGTCACGGGCACCAGGGGGCTCACGCACACGAGGCCTCGATATAGACCCAACACCCCCTTCTCCAGCCAGTACAGACAGGGATCCCAAAAGCATATTTTTGGCATAAAAAATGTTGAAATTCTTAGTGGCGAGAGAAGGGGAGGCGCCCAGCAGAAAAGGCTGCTGTCCGGCTGATCAGCCCGCAGTGCAAGCGCCCTCGCTAGACACCAAGGAGTATTTAAGAAACCTTTCCCGCCTTCATTATTCTACACTCTGTAAAATGTAAAGCTCTTCACAAATGTCAGGAATTCTTAGTAACATTAAATGGTAAGCTCCTTAAAAGTACCTAGTATAGTGCCATAAAAGGTACACGAGAAACAGAAAAAAGCAGAAACATCAGGTTTTAAACGATGATTTTCTCTAGAATTCAAACTGTATGAAAAGACCTAATTTACCGTAACCAAGAAATATCTGTATATCATACATAAATATCAATTAAAATTTCAAAGTAAAATACCATACATTTTGCAACCTGAAGCTATGGAACTAGAAAAAAACATTCTGCAAATCAAACCCTTATTCTTTCCTTTTTTTTCCCCATGCACAGAAATGGTTACAGTCTCTTTTGTTTTAAAGTCATGTTGGATGTAACTTTTGTTTTTGGACAAAGTATTATTTATTCTTTTAGGAACTGTAATTAAAATTTCCTTATGAACAAATGCTATTTTTTTTAAATTGTGGTGATATTTTTTTATTTGAAAAGGTGGCTGTGGAAGACCTTCCACATTATCTTTATTAGTCTTCCCATTTAATAAGATGTGCAATCAGCATGACCTGCCTAGAACTAGACATCGTACCTTTAACAGACCTAAACCTAGAAATGTTATCTACAAATGCACTGAGACCTTTCCTCTTTCCTCATTTGTCACTCTTCATCAAGCCTACCGTATGTAAGTTACATGCTAGATTACATAATGATCTGTCAAAGATCTAATACATCTGATGGCAATTTTAGTTTATTTTCCTTTTGGCATGGTTTTAAAAATAATGAAATCAAGCAAGAAATTTAACCTTGAGAATGCTATGCTTTAAAAATTACATTGATAAAAATATTTCAAAGAATAATAGTATACTTTAAATTTTTTTCAATGGTAGTTATAATATCTAAATTAAGCTGTACGAATGGGAGAAAATATCTGCAAATGAAGCAACTGACAAAGGATCAATCTCCAAAATTTACAAGCAGCTCATGCAGCTCAATAACAAAAAACCAAACAACCCAATCCAAAAATGGGCAGAAGACCTAAATAGACATTTCTCCAAAGAAGATATACAGATTGCCAACAAACACATGAAAGGATGCTCAACATCACTAATCATCAGAGAAATGCAAATCCAAACTACAATGAGGTATCACCTCACACCAGTCAGAATGGCCATCATCAAAAAATCTGCAAACAATAAATGCTGGAGAGGGTGTGGAGAAAAAGGAACCCTCTTGCACTGTTGGTGGGAATGTAAATTAATACAGCCACTATGGAGAACAGTATGGAGGTTCTTTAAAAAACTAAAAATAAAACTACCATACGACCCAGCAATCCCACTACTGGGCATATACCCTGAGAAAACCATAATTCAAAGAGTCATGTACCGCAATGTTCATTGCAGCTCTATTTACAATAGCCAGGACATGGAAGCAACCTAAGTGTCCATCGACAGATGAATGGATAAATAAGATGTGGCACATATATACAATGGAATATTACTCAGCCATAAAAAGAAACAAAATTGAGTTATTTGTAGTGAGGTGGATGGACCTAGAGTCTGTCATACAGAGTGAAGTAAGTCAGAAAGAGAAAAACAAATACCAGATGCTAACACATATATATGGAATCTTAAAAAAAAAGAAAAAAAAAAAAACGGTTCTGAAGAACCTAGGGGTAGGACAGGAATAAAGACGCAGATGTAGAGAATGGCCTTGGGAACACGGGAAGGGGGAAGGGTAAGCTGGGACGAAGTGAGAGAGTGGCATGGACATATATACACTACCAAATGTGGAATATCTAGCTAGTGGGAAGCAGCCACAAAGTACAGAGAGATCAGCTCGGTGCTTTGTGACCACCTAGAGGGGTGGGATAGGGAGGATGGCAGGGAGATGCAAGAGGAAGGAGATAATGGGGATACATGTGTATGTATAGCTGACTCACTCTGTTATAAAGCAGAAACTAACACACCATTGTAAAGCAATTATACTCCTATAAAGATGTTAAAAAATTAATTAAGCTGTACAATTTTTTTTAATGTATCTCCTTTTCTCTAAAGAATCAAGAGAAAGTTTTTGTCATTTGTAAAAATAAAGGTAAAAGTTAGTTGTCAAGAATTAAAAGCACATATCCATTCCTACAGTTTATTTCCGGGGAGATGGTTTGATAAGAAGTGGAAAGCATAAAGCATAATCTCAGATAGTTGCCCCTTTAACAATGAAGAGTTTATCCTTTCAACATCAAAAAAAGGTTCACATTATACCACAACTTTAATGCCTACATATGGATGTGATTATAGCTCCTCTAGATCAATTATATGGGAAGAAATACAAGCAAATTTGAGATTCTCATTTAGAATTACAATAAAGTTTAACCAAGAATCTCTTTCGATAGCACAGACTATTTCTGATCATCTAATGCAAACTGAACAGGAAACTAAAAAACCACAACACTTTCAAAGACAACTTCCTGTGGGACTTTTGGTGTCTGTGGCTCAGAATGAAAAAACAGCATGTATGCGAAATCTTTATAAATCTTAGAACCATTTATTAAAACAGCTTTGACCAAATGAACAACTATAACCACACCCACATTTTACATATGTATATTTATCTTTCTGTTACCAAAAAAATCCTTAGAAAAACATAGCTATTTTTAGTATGAGCTGTGAATTTACACATGAACTATAAAGGGGAAGTATGGCACTGTGGCAGAAAGTGAGACAGTCTTGATAATGTCACAAAAGAGACATATATACAAAATACTGGAATTAGGAGAACTTTATCAGAGCACTGTAAAAACAAAATAAAATAAGTAATCCTAATCTCACTCTTATGCCATATTTTTAAACATTCTATAAACTGCTTCCAAGTTTTCCTCTGCCGATAAGAGTCATATAACACTGTTAAATAGGAAAAAGTTTTTTAAGGCTCATAAAGTTTCTAGATTTCAAAGACCAGTAAAATTTCACAAAAACAAAAGAAACAAAAAAACCCACTTTAGGGGTACAATACAGAATGACCAACTTTTAATCTTATTTTATTTTGCAAAGTAAAGAACATTTAAAAACAAACATTATGAATTGTACACACTTAAAGATGTTTAAAATGGTACATTTTATATAGATTTTTGCCAGAATAAAAAAAAATACCAAAAGAATGCTACTTATCACCAACATCATTTCGTTTTTTTAAAGAACATAGAAACACTAAAAACAAGTCATTTTTTATTCAGTTCAAAATAAAGAACAGTCCTTCCTAAGAAGAGTTCCTCCTAAGGAAGAGTGGCGCCATCCTTCCTCTGACCATGGCAAGGTAGAGCTTTCTCTTTTTAGGGTCGTGAATGTCACACAACCAGGCTGACTAGAAAGTTCATAATTCCGTGGAATCCATGACTCCAGCTGGACTGGAGGGAGCAGTCTGCCCCTCCTTCACAGCTCCTGTTTCCCACTTCTACACTCTCCTAATGACCCCTCAAAGACCTCCTCCCCAGCCCAAGCAGATAATCCATAGAGAAAACAGAAATTGAGGAATGGAAACTCCCTTCCCTTCCTGCCAAATATGACACACCTATCCTAACATTGGCTTTTCTTCTCTTTCCCTCCCCCCTGGGCAGGGAATCCCATCTGGGGGCCTGGCCCTATCAGCCAAGTTCTCTGGCCATCATCTTTGTCCTCTCTCAGCTAAAGGATTCTACCTCTCAGAATTCAAGCTTCTCCTAGTTTCTCCCATCTTAAAAACGGAGGGAAAAAACAAAAACAAAAGCCCCTGACTCCACCCAGGCTACCTTCAAAGGTGTGCCAGCAGTGCAGCTGTACAACCCGGCGCTCAGAAGCCCCTGCACTTGGGGTTTAATGCTCTGAATCTGAATGATTTTCGCTTTGGATTTGTATTTTGTAAGTGAAGGTGGACAGAGCGCACGCTGGGGTCCTGTGGTCTCAGCTCACACTGGTCCTGGCTCCTGTGGCCTCTGGGGCGGGGCTCCAGGCTGCCTGCTCCCAGGACTCCTGAAGACTGGCCTGTTCCTCCCTCCCTGACAGGGATGGGCGAGGGCTGGGTACCACAGCATCCTGGGTGGGGCAAGAGTCCAGACAGGCAGTGCTGTTTCCCACCTTGGTAGGGGGAGCCTCTCTCTCAGCTCCCACTCGGGTACCAAGCCTTCGCGGCCTGGAGGTTTAAGGATCCCTGGTGGTTGCCGTCTGCTGTGGGCTGCAACAGCAGGCCAGGAGCTCAATCCCCCCAGACCCTGTGCCCAGCTAGGGCATCTTGGTCAGGCAGCTTGTGAGAAGGGGGTTCTGCTAGGCCCAGCAGGCAAGTGGGACCCCCAGGGCCTTGGAGGGTCTTTTGGTTGTGATTATCCCAGGCCCAGGGGTGCTCCCCCTGCCTGTGGGTCTCTGCTTGGGAGTGGGGTCCTGTCTCCTCCCAACCTTTCTGAGTTTGCTTGTGCTTGTCTCTTCTGGCTGGCTTGAGGGACAACTCCAGGGAAAAGCCATGAAATATCAACTGTATAATTCAACTAATTCCTCATACGAGTTAAATGTTCTGATCTTTGCATTTAAAACTAGCCTGAGGGCTTTCCTGGTGGCGCAGTGGTTGAGAGTCCGCCTGCGGATGCAGGGGACGTGGGTTCGTGCCCCAGTCCAGGAGGATCACACATGCCGTGGAGCGGCTGGGCCCGTGAGCCATGGCCGCTGAGCCTGCACGTCCGGAGTCTGTGCTCCGCAACGGTAGAGGCCACAGCAGTGAGAGGCCCGCGTACCGCAAAAAAAAAAAAAAAAAAACTAGCCTGATATAAAAATAAATGGAAAAATTATATGTACTGTTAATGACACTTTTTTCTGCTTTTTGAGCAAAGGGTTCCACATTTTCATTCTGCACTGGATCCCACAAGTGGCACAGGCAGCTTCGAGTCCAGCCCCTCTAGACAGTGTTCTACCGGTTCATGATGAGCTTCCCGAGAGTTCTCTCACCTCTGGGACTCTCTGTTGTCAATGCCTGCCCTGGGCTCTTGGCATTCTTTCTTTTCCCCCTTAATTTCACAACTAATACAGGGGTACATTCCTCCTGTAAAAGACTCAAGCAATAGGTATTTTTTAAAAGTCCAACTGGCCTACATCCCCCATTTCCACTACCCAGGAATACTGGTATTTAAATCTAACTAGAGAGTGATATCCAAATGGCCTTTTTTTTTTTTCCGGTACGCGGGCCTCTCACTGTTGTGGCCTCTCCCATTGCGGAGCACAGGCTCCGGACGCGCAGGCTCAGCGGCCATGGCTCACGGGCCCAGCCGCTCCGCGGCATCTGGGATCTTCCCGGACCGGGGCCGAACCCGTGTCCCCTGCATCGGCAAGCGGACTCTCAACCACTGCGCCACCAGGAAAGCCCCAAATGGCTTTTTTTTGATTGAAGTATATGCTTATTTAAAATAAAAATGCTAAACTGATACTGTTGACTTGCCAACCAAGAATATTAGATCAACCTATCCTGTTTCCCCCACCCATATGAACGCTTGATATTAATCTTATACATTTTTGCCTGTCTGGCAGACAAAAACAGTATATTACTTGACATTTATTCATTTACCCCCTTTTTTCTGTTAGGTTATTTATCTTACTGCTTTGTTGAAGTTCTCTAAGGATCCCTTTGTATTTAATGCATTCTAAGACTTTTTAGTCTGCTGCCTGTGTGTGTGTGTGTGTATGTGTATACGAAATAAAATTTCTTTTGGAATAATTTTAGCTTTACAGAAGAGTTGAAAAGATAGTACAAAGACTTCCTTTATACTTTTCACCCAGGTTCCCCTAATGTCAACATTTTATATAACTATGGTAGATTTGTTAAAAACCAAAAAAATTAACAATGTTACAACATTATTAACAGAAGTACATCAAGTTCTGCCCGTTTTCTCTCTTTAATTTCTCTGATATTCTTCCAATTTTGCCAAGCCTCCTCCTTTCCAAATCTTATGAAAACTATTTTGGCCATGTCCATTTTGAGCCTCTAGAATTTCTTAAGTTCAAGTCTGTGAACATGACTATGAATGAGGCAGAGGGTAAATTAAAAAGTCACAGAGGGGCTTCCCTGGTGGCGCAGTGGTTGAGAGTCTGCTTGCCAATGCAGGGGACACGGGTTCGTGCCCCGGTCCGGGAAGATCCCACATGCCACGGAGCGGCTGGGCCTGTGCGTCCGGAGCCTGTGCTCCGCAACGGGAGAGGCCACAACAGTGAGAGGCCTGCGTACCGCAAAAAAAAAAAAAAAAAAAAAATCACAAAGGACAACACTCAGGGCACACCTGGAGTTTCATGGTTCTTATTATACTCAAGGAACTTATTTTCTCAGACTCATCATTGTAAAAGAACTTCTGTGAGATATTTTCTCAGCCTCAAACAATAAATGGAGATCAGAAGAAATCTTTCTATCCCACTTTAGTTTGGCATCTGTCTTTCCCAGATGGCAGGGAGTACCAAACTCATTGGATTAAAAAAAAACAACCAGATATATTCCTTAACAGAAGCTAAACAGTCTGGTCTCCCAAAGTACAATGTTTGGATTTTGTTTACAGTTTATGCATGTGTAAAACCTTTATAATAGTAGTCTTTTAAAACAAATAATAAACATAAAATGTAGAAAAGTTAGTGTAACTCCACTGAAAAAGAGGTAAATACATTTTTATATTTAACATAATTTTAAAAGGGAGTAAAATATATACATATATTTGCAAAATAAACAAATAAAAGGAATTGCCTTTAGAGGAGGGAGAGACATCAATAATCTGAGACTTTTCTAGACAGACTCGATATTATAGTTTTGACTTTGGAAACAAAAATGTTTTGCATATTTTTAAAAAAATGAAATCAAGAAGAAAAAAGGCATCTGTAAATACTGGGGTGAGAAAATAAACACTACTTTCGTGCCCTAACCATACAAAGAAAAGAACTGTTCCCAATGACTTGTCCAAAGTGCTTTGACTGTATTCTCAGTGGAATATCTTCTAAGGAAAAGGGCACTGCAGAGAAATCTTAAATTTCATCCAGTAGTCTGTTAGTAATAATATCAACATTATTATTTTGAAACTTTTATCTACGTGTGTGTGCACATTAATATAAAACTGACATACTCATTAGTGTATTAACTAATATATAGTAATTAGCTGTTTTATATATGTATTAATACATTAGTATATTTAATATTTATTAGTATTATTAACATACAATAATTTACAATATTAGCATTATCACATTATGTGTATAACAGTTTCAAAGTTAAATGTAAATATACAACAGTTTCAAAGTAATAATGTTAATATTATTAGCATTAGTATATGCTAGTAATGCTAAATTATAATATATGTTTTCACACTAGTTATATATTAGTTAATATATCAATATATATTAGTGTATGTTAACACAGTTAGGAACCAAAATTTTCCACTGAAAAGAGAAAAAAGCATAAAATTGAAGAAGTTAAATAAAAATTTTGCAATTCTAATTTAAGTTAAAAAATCAGTATAACAACTTTAAAAATATACTTAAGAGAAAAAGAAACATATATATGTATCTATATGTTCCAGGACCCTTGGAGATACCAAAATTTGAGGATGCTCAAGTCCCTTATGTAGTATTTGCATATAACCTATGCACATCTTCCCATACACTTGAAACCATCTCTAGATTACTTATAATACCTAATACAATGTAACTGCTATGTAAATAGTTGCCAGTGTGCAGCAAATTCAAATTTTGCTTTTTGGAAATTTCTGGAATTTTTTTTCCAAATATTTTCAATCTGCAGTTTGTTGAATCCATAGATGCAGAGTCCACAGATACAGAGGGCTGACTATATATATATATATATATATATACACATATATATATGTTTCCCAGCTCTTGCCATCGAAAGGACTAGAAATAATAAAAACTCAATAGCATTGAGCCCAACCAGTGCCCATACTATAATCTCCAGCCAGGAATGGCTGATTACAGGTCTGGAGCAAGAAACATACAAGATAATCCTGGGATATACTGTGCCAGAAAGCAAGGAAATTCTCAAAGAATAATGGATCAAAAGGTGAGAGAAGCGACCAAGTAGCTTCCACTGGCCAAAGATGAAACAATTTGAGCCTCAAAAAAAAAAAAAAATGCGATTGAAACACACTGAATATTGAAAACCCATGAATTCATAATACAAGCATACCTCGTGTTATTATACTTTGCAGGTATTACATTTTTTTATAAATTGAAGGTCTGTGGCAACCCTGCATTGAAGGTCTGTGGCAACCCTCCATTGTCAGATGGTTCGCATTTTTTATCAATCAAGCATTTTTTAATTAAGGTATGCACATTCTTTTTTCAGACATAATGTTATTATTGCACATTAACAGACTACAGTATAGTGCAAACATAATTTTTATATGCATTGGGAAATCAAAAAAATTCATTTGACTTGCTCTAGTGTGATACTTGCTTTATTGCAGTGGTCTGGATTAGAACCTGCCATATCTCTGAGGTCTAGCTGTAATATCAAAAAAGAGAGTAAATAAGCAAGAGAGGCCCCCAAACAACTACGTATTGAGTAGCTCTAGCTATAACTCAGGTACCAACTCCTTATTCTCTAAGCTGTCAATTAAAAGGAAAGAATATATATTCTGTCTGAATATTATTGCAGATAACCAAATGACTCTAACTGATGAGGGAAAGTTCCTTATGAAAGAAACTCCACCTAATAAATCTGGAAGGAATGACGGAATTAGGAAATCATCGTCTTGTAACACTGAAATAACAGATTCGGGTACTGATCATCAAAGGATCAACCCACCCATCACTGTTATAGCATTATTGAAAGCAAGACAAGCCAACACTGATGCCTCTGTGTGATGCGACTGGAAGCACACAACCCTCTCTACAAAGGACACCTGCCCCAAGAGTGGCACCTGAATGAAATTCACCTATAGGGAGACTTCCACAAACAGAAATACAAGAGCTGGAGATGCACCTTAAATGACTCCACGAGGAAGCAGACAGACAAACGCAGAATGTGGGAGGTTCTATACACTATATAGAACTATACTATACTATTCCTATAGTATATAGGAAAACTCAGCCAGTTTTCAAAACAAATTAATAGGAAAAAAGAAAAGAAAAGCAAGTTGGGACTGCTATGGACCTTATGTGGATGGAATCCTTTTCAAATCTACCTATTGTAAAAAGACATTTTTGAGACAATTGGGGAAATTTAATTATGGACTAAGTGCTAGATGATACCAAGATATGATCATGGCATGTGGCCACATAAGTAAGGTATCCTTTTTGAGTAGATGCATATTGAAACATGCAGAGCTGAAACAGCACCATGTTTGGGACTTGCTTTAAAATACTTCAGCAAAGAGAAAAATTTAAAAATACAGGCAAAAAAAAAAGCAGCAAAATATTGAAAATTGTTGAATCCAGGTGATGGGCATATAAGAGGTTTAATGTATCATTCTTTTTACTTTAGGGTATGTTTGAATGTTGGTGTACATTTGAAATTTGTTATCATGGAAATCAATAAAAACAGAAATATTCCCATCAGCAAAGGTAGGGAGATGACAAATAATTGTCAGAAATTCTTGCCATCCCTGTTTGGATGCCCCATTGCAATGTGACAGAGCAGCTCTTCTCAACAAGAGGTAGAGTCTTTCTTTTCAACCTCCTGAATCTGGGTAGCAGCATGACTTGTTTTAAAGGGCAAACATGACACAAGCAGAAGCCTGAAAAGCACTTGGGCATCAGGGCTTGCTGTCTCTTGCTGCTGAGGACCCTGCAACCTCCAGGGGAAGAAGCCCAGGTTAGCCTGCTGGAGAGGTCACATGGAAAGGAAACAAGATGCTCTGGCTGAAAGTCTGCCAACCTCCAGAGACATGAGCAAGGGAATTCTAGACCATCCAGTCCCAGCCAAGCCACAAACTGACGGCACCAACCTAAGTGAGCCCAGGCAAGTCTAGCAAAAGAACCACTTAGCTGACCCGAGCCCAAACTGCCAGCCCATAGAACCATGATGATTTTTTTTTTTTTTTTTTTTTTTTGCGGTACGCGGACCCTCTCACTGTTGTGGCCTCTCCCGTTGCGGAGCACAGGCTCCGGACGCGCAGGCTCAGCGGCCACAGCTCACGGGCCCAGCCGCTCCGTGGCATGTGGGATCCTCCCGGACCGGGGCACGAACCTGTGTCCCCTGCATCGGCAGGCGGACTCTCAACCACTGTGCCAGCAGGGAAGCCCTAGAACCATGATTATTTTTAAAGATGCTTAGTATTGGGGTGGTTTGTTACACTGCAAGGACAAACTGATAGGTAAGGCTAAACCTATAGGAGTACTACACAAACACATGAAAAAGATTAGCTTCTTAGTACTGTGGGGTACGTGGCATGTGCTCTGTAAGTGTATCTGAATGGGAATTCCACATCGCTAGAAAATGATATATATAGAAACTGCTCTAAAGGCAAGAAGGCTTAGGTAGACTGCCTCCTTTTGTATGTATAATAAGGGCTATAAAACCAAGTAGTCTCTCCACTGATAAAGGCAGGTGTGACCGATAAACGTAGAACTTTCTTTTTTCTTCTAAGGACTAAAAAGGTCTGGCTCTGCCCCCTGGTCACCTATGATCAGACACTACACAATAGCCTTTGGGATTGCTGGCAGACGGCCCCGCCTGTCTCCTCTGACACAATTCTGCAACCCAAGTAGCCAGTACATAGAGAGAGCATACACTCTCCTGTCAGAGTCTGGCTGACCCGCTCTCCCCTAAGGGCCGCGCTGGGGCTACCCAGCACCCAGGAACACATCTGGGACACTTTCCAACAGGGCATATTTCACCCTGTGGACCCTAAGGACAAACATGACCCTAAGGACCCTAAACAAATCATGTTTCCTCTTTACGACAGATGTTCGCCAGCAGATGCTGGATTCAGACATAAGGATTAATTAGAGAGTGTTTAGGGTGCCACAGACAAACTAAACCAAAGTCACTGAGGTGCATAGTGATGTTTTAGCTAAGGTATTTTTTCACTAAAACAAAATATTAAAGGATTTTAAATTGACTGATCAATTTAGCTGAATCACATAGCTTTAAAATAATCTTTGTAAGGATTCTGTAGCTCATCTTAGTATCATTAGCAAAATACTGTACTTGTAAAAGAAAAATTCAACATAGTTAAATATTTCTCCATAATACTAGCTATTTATTTGGAAATATTTGAAAGTTAATTTGATACTTTAACTTTTGATGAATATGGCTACTTTCAGTACATTAGAATTACTTTTCACACAAATGCCACCCACATTTACATGCTAATTTATCCAGTCTCTTCATTTATATTTTTCAAGGTGCAGTATAATTTTTCGTAAGTACATTTTTTAAAGCACAAGAATCTTATAAGTAAATGACCATATTTTATACTATTCTGAATTAGCAAACTATTATTTAGTAAATGTTGCAAAAGCCTTTTTGGACTATGGGCCTGGAATTAACATTATTCAACAAGGTTTAATGATACAAAAAGATGGTATTGGGGAAGAATGGACTTTAAAAACTAAAAAATAAATAAGTAAATAAATTGGTGGCAGCTTCATTATTTGTGGAACTAAACTTAAAGGGGACAAATGAAAACTTGAGGCTGAGCTGAAGGTACAACAGAAACTAAGGGCAGCAGGCTGATCCCTCACTTGAGGGAGCGCTTCTGAGCTCCTGCTCCTGGCAGTTCTACCTTCTCTTTTTGAAAGGACCACACACAGAGCTAGGAAAAGCCGTTAGATTCATTATCTTTCTACTGAAAACCAAAATAAATGTTCTCTTTGGTTAACAAAGTGTGGACACACATGGTGAAGGCATCAGAAAGAACACGATGGAAATATCTGGGAAAGGTCTTCTGGGACTAAAGTTTCCTCATCTACACAATAGTGGGGGAGGGCCGTTAGGGGTGGGGTAACCCGGAGGGATTGATGTGTGGGTGGGGATGGGCTGGGTTAATTCTCAGACCCTTTCCAGCCATAACTTTCAGTGATCTGAAGAGTCAAAAGCTGAAGATCTTTTTCATCCCTGAAGCTATGAGTCCACTGTGGGATGTGGTTATTCGTAGGTCTTACAAGTTTTGGAAAGATACATATTATAAAACCATATAATTTGTTTCTATGAAAAGCTAACTTTAAACAAGTTTAATTTTAAATGTGATTAATATTTCCATGAGAGTACCTTTATGAAAATGAAAAGTTTTATAAAAGCTGGGCAAATTAAAAAACACGTAAAAATCCAGCTTAACTTAAATCTGTGTGGGAGAGTGTGTATGTTTTGAAAGGGTGTGGCTTCCTGACTGGATTGTTTGGAAACATTCTGACAAAGCCAAATTCACTTCTCTGATATCCTGAAGGCAGCAACGGAACTGGCACCTAAAATAGCACAAAAGACCATATTCCTATACACATAATCAATTTAAGTCAACTGAGAACTGTGATTTTAAAAAGATTTCTAATCTGTATTCTCCTAATTCCTTTTCAGAGATAGTCTACACCAGGGGTCCCCAACCCCTGAGCTGCAGACAGGTATGGGTCCTTGGCCTGTTAGGAACCCGGCTGCACAGCAGGAGGTGAGCGGCAGGCAAGCAAGGGAAGCTTCATCTGCCACTCCCCATCAGTCGCATTACCCCTGAACCATCCCCCCACACCCCTTCCATGGAAAAATTACCTTCCACGAAACTGGTCCCTGGTGCCAAAAAGGTTGGGGGCCTCTGGTCTACACAATAAACCGGATTGGAAAATTTAGCAACACTTTGCATGCTTTTCACTCATTCACTCATTCATTCATTAACTCACATCTATTCAACAAATATTTATACATCTCTTTATTTTTTACAAACATTTATACATCTCTTAGTATATGCCAGAAACAATGTCTTCTAATGTTTTTCCCAATTTTTCTTTTTCATACTCCTTTACTCTCACTTCTGCTTTTGTTAGGTATGATGCCATATTCAGATTACTCAAGAATACATTTAATGGGACTTCCCTGGTGGTCCACTGGTTAAGAATCCACCTTCCAACGCAGGGGACGCAGGTTCGATCCCTGGTCAGGGAACTAAGATGCCGAGGGGTAAATAAGCCCACACGCCACAACTAGAAAGTCCATGCACTGCAACTACTGAGCCTGCATGCTCTACAGCCCACGAGCCACAACTAGAGAGAAGCCCATGCATCGCAAAGAAAGATCTGCATGCCGCACCCAAGACCCAACTCAGCCAATAAATAAATAAATATACAAATAAATAAATATTTTAAAAAAAGAATACATTTACAATTGAAGTACAGTTGATTTACAATGTTGTGTTGATTGCTGTACAAACAAATAATATTTTTTTAAAAAAGAAGACGTTTAAAATGTGGTACTAAAATCACAATGCTCTCTTACTGAGGGAAAAACACACACCCCTGGGTCAGCCCCTCATGCTGCGGTATCAGGAGGATTCTTGAGTAGTTTGGTACACTCTACTATCCCCCCTCAAGGGAACTACAGTCCTGGCTGGACTTACTTATGCTTCTTCCACTATTGTTAAGAGAAGTTATTCTTGGGATGACCAACTTTTAGAGAGTCAACCCAGGACACAGCAATACAGACAAAAGACATAATAATATAATATATAATAAGTAACTATACACATGTTACTGCTTTAACATAAAAAATTAGGTGCTGATGGAAATTGTATTATTCTGCATTATTTCCCTTTCTATTACATAAATGTTATTATTTAAATAAAACAACACTAGAACTAGTTAATAGTGTTAATCAGTAGTAATTAATAGGACTAATTAAATAATGTGTGAGAAAATATAACAATATTTTTTAATGTTTCTGTCCTCTGATACAGCACTGTAACTCTTTTTAAATTATTTATTAGATATTTAAATTTTGTAGGCTTTATACTGTGTACTTTTAAGATATACGAATGTAAGACTTCTTAAAAGGAAAATATAAATACAAGGCTAAACAGATATTACTTATATTTAACCACCACCACCACACACAGAAATATCCTGTTCCTTTCTGCTCCATGATACAGTAGGGTATTTTTACTCTTTCTGTTTCCTTTCCCCATAATACCTGTCTGAACCGCCTGCAGCTGCTGAGATACCCCTCTTCTCTTCCTGTGGTGGCAACAATGAACACAGTCACATGAAAAATTCACTCTGACTTGCCGCTCTGCCTTTGTCAGGCCCACAGGACAATGATGCCTGGTGTCAGTCCAGTGCGATGATATCAAGCTAAACATCCTCTCAACAAAAACATTTCAGCGCGGAGTAGTTACAATTTTATTTACTAGCAAGAGCAGGTTTTTAGACTTGTGGGAATTCATTTCAACCCTTCCAAAACCATCCATCCATTTTGTATCTACAGGCTGGTTTGTTAATCAGGTCGTCTGCACCTATAACTTCATCAAATAAGCTACGTCTAAAAGATCCACTGTTTTATAAAACTCTTCATTTTGAAATAATTACAGATTCAAAAGAAGCTGCAAAGAAATGTACAGGGAAGCCCCGTGTTCCCTTCACCCAGCCTTCCCTGAAGTCAGCAATGAATACAACTCAGTATCACTCTGATACCAAAAATGCACACTGGGACAATCCAAAGACTGTATTTAGATTTCACGAGCTGTACGTACGCTCGTGCACGCGTGCCTGCACGCCTACACCACTTGTATAACCACACACAGCAGCCCCCACTCACACACTCTGTCTTCCCCACAGGGCTCCCTCCTGTCAGCCCTTTATAGCCACACCCGTCCGGTCCCCCCATCCCCTAACCTGGCAACTACTAATCTGTTCTCCATCTCTATAATTACATTACTTCATGAATATTAGATAAACGGAATAACATAGTATGTAACCTTTTGGAATTGGCTTTTTTCACTCGGCACGATTTCCCTGAGGTTTCTACAAGCTGTTGCATGTACCAAGGGCTCCTCCCTCCTTAGTGCTGAGCAGTGTCCCACTGTATGGATGGATCACAGTCTGTTCAACCATCACCCACTGAAGGACATCTGAGGAATTTCCAATTCTTGGCTGTCATGGATAAAACTGCTATGAGTATCTGTGTACCAATCCCTGCATGAAAATAACTCTTCATTTCTCTGGGATAAATGCCCAAGAATTCAAATGCTGAGTCTCTATGGTGAATCCACTTTTAGTTTTGAAAGGAACTGCCCAACTATTTTCCAGAGAAGCTGTACCATGTTACATTCCTCCCAGCAATGAATGAGGGCTCCAGTGTCTCTTCATCCTTGATGTTATCACTATGTTTCATTTTAGCCATTCTGATAGGTGTGTGATGATATCTCATGTGGTTTTAATTTGCGTTTCCCTAATGGCTAATGATGCTGAACGGCTTTTCATGTGCTTTTTTAAATTTAAATTTTTATTTTTATTTACTTATTTGGCTGCATTCGGTCTTAGCTGCAGGATCTTCCTTGCGGCATGTGGGATCTTTCATTGTGGCATACAGGATCTTTCATTGCGGCACACGGGCTCCAGAGCGCACAGGCTCAGTAGTTGGGGCGCGCAGGCTCTAGAGCGCGCAGGCTTAGTTGCCCAGCAGCATGTGGGATCTTAGTTCCCTGACCAGGAATCGAAGCTGCATCCCTTGCATTGGAAGGAAGATTCTTAACCACTGGGCCACCAGGGAAGTCCCTCACATGCCTTTTCCTTTTTTGGTCGCACCATGCAGCTTGTGGGATCTTAGTTCCTGACCAGGAGTTGAACCGGGCCCTCGGAAGTGAAAGCAGGGAGTCCTAACCACTGGACCTCCAGGAAATTCACCCATTTTCTCATCAAATTGTTTTTTTACTGTTGTTTTGAGAGTTCCTCATACAGTCTAAATACAAGCAGTTTGTTGGATGCATGGTTTGCAAATATTTTTTCCCAGTAAATAGCTTGTCTTTTCAGCCTTATGGATCACACTTTTGGTGTCCTCAGCCCTGTTTTAAGTCCTGAAGATTTTCTTTTATGTTGTTTTCTAGAAATTCTATAGTTTTACGTTTTACATTTAAGCTTGTCTATCATTTTTAAACCATCTGAATGGACAAGTTACACCTCTCTCTCAGAGAAAATAGTTTTAAAGCAAAGATGTAATTTGAACTTGTGAGATCAAAGTTTTAGTTTAGTTGAGAAAGTTGCCCTTTTCTGATGACTTATAAAAAAATTTTAAGCAATCATTTCAAAAAACGAGTCATTTTCTCACCATACGAGTTTTTACCTCAACTAAACGTAACAGCAAACAACTCAGGTACAGTCGCTCCATCCTTTTCTAGGCTTCTTATACATCATCAAAGACCATTAAGCAGTTCTAAAGAAAGAGCATACAAATGTCTGTTTTACTGTACCTCTTTTCTCCATTCTCATCTTCAATGTATTTCCAAATTAGAGAAGGACATTCTTTCTGTCCTGCACTTTGAAAATATGATTTTATGACAGGGCAATATTTTAACATCATTTGATGGCTGAGAACTACGGTAGCCATTTTGTAGGCACATGTGCTAAGGAGGCTATCTCCTTCCATTTCTATAAATTCAAACATCTCATTAGGTGCTTCTAAACATTTTGAGGAAGCTGAAGAGCGACCAAACACTTGTATTATGAAAGTATCGCAGGTAAATCTTTTTTACCTCATACACAACACTCTTAAAAAGATTTACCTGCGATACTCTCATAATACAAGTGTTTGGTCGCTCTTCAGCTTCCTCAGAGTGCTGTGTATGAGGCGTGCAGGCATTTACTAGGTAAGATCATTTCAGTTTCTTTGGTAATAAGTTTATAGACTAACTGGGATTTCCAAAATTTACATTTGCACTGCCTGCTGAATAGGCCGATGGATAAGCAAAGTAGGACAAGATATCAACAATCTTGTACAGTCTGTTTACTGAGATCTCATTAAAGCCTTCATAGAAATGAAGATGATCTGAAACTTCAATTTTCCAATCAAAACACCTAATAGCTGGGCAGAACATTTTTGCTGCCCTGATCTGATGCATCACTTGACATACTGTAGACGCAGGATGGTGGATGAGCCCTGACAGAATCAGCTCTACGCCATAAGGGCCCAACACATCTGGAATCAAGATTTCCTCTCTTTTTTTTGGCCCACATGGCACTTTATTGCAACCTCTGAATCAGGAAATATAACTTTACTCAGTTCCACAGAGTAACAGGGGAATAAAGCCGTGATGCATTCCTATGGTATGCCCAAGATTATTCCATGCCAGTTATTTTCATTTGAGTATTGGTGTCTTTGGGGGAGATGAAAAAACTTTTGATTGATTCAGAAATATATATATGTATATACTTGCCTATCTCAGCCCAAGTTCATGAGATCCGGTGTCCCTGTGTTCTCACCCTGCCCCTCCTGATGCCCTATTCCAATTCTGCTCTGTGTATTGCACGTTACCTCTGTTTGATCATCCCGCTCCCTGATCCAGTCCTCCTGATCCTGATGCATCCCTCCATCTGTCGTTAAAACATCACAGTCATTCAGCCTTCTTTTTCAGTGAGGTCTGGGCCAAACTGTCTCCGCTATTGTAATCGTATTCATCTTAATTATCTGACTCCTTAGAAAACATGATCAGAATGTTCACAATGTTAACATTTTAACCATCCCTATCTTGACACAAAGCACAACAGTCAGACAACAGTCTGAGTCAAAGCCGGATTCTTTAACGCTCGTGGTTGCAATGGCCTTAATTACACACTTAAGTCTCCTTGCTCGCTGAGGAAACAATGGGTGATGCTTTACTGTGACCTGCAAATCATGGATGCCATCAGAGGTCAGGGTAAAAAGAGTGACAACAACCGCAGAAGGCAAATAATCCACGCAGGACCCAAGAGACACTAAAATGGCATTGTTTCCAGCCCATATTTGGGGCGCCACCTTATGGGCTTTGTAGTTTTCCCCAACCTTCAGTACCCATCACCAGAAGCCGGGGTGTTTCGTGTCCCAGGGAGTCGTTTCGTGGGACACAGGATCTTCAGTGCTAGAATTAGGACACTCCTCGCTAAGGAAGTCAGTTAGTCCCCCCACCGATACTGTAGAAGAGCCTTCTAGAGGGCCCTAGACCAGGACGGCCCCGCTCACTGGCTCCAGTCAGACCTTTCCTGTGCTCATCGTAGAGGACCGGGGGAGAGGTTTCAGAGAGCAGATAAATGGGCATGTCTCCTTCTCTTCCTCCTTCTCAGCCACATCCCCACTTCATTCTTAGTCCAGAAGTTAAAACTGGTCCCAGAAAGGAAGAGGCAGAGATCAGAGGGGCAAACTATAAACTTGGAAGGCGCAGTGTGCAGATTCCTCCAGACATTTCTACTCAATGCACAGAGAAAAGTCGCACGCAGTAGCCGCATCGTGAATACAAAGCAGCCTTCTCCATCATCCACTAATGTTTCCTTATTAGGTGCCATTCACTACTCTACACGTTTGGGATACAAGAAAGAATCTACAGTCTAGAGAAGGAGACGCTATAAGAGATAAGAACCAGAGAGCGAGGGCTAAGAGCAGGTCGGGGCAAGGGAAGCAGAGAAGAGAAGGGAGGTTTGCTTGGGTGGAGGCTTCGGGGAAGGCGTCCCTAGGAGATGGCTTGAGGGGGAGGGTAAACATGTGAAACAGAAAACCATGGACCCAAGAATAAGAGTTCCTGCATTTCAAAGTCCCTAAAGTACCCTTCAAAGGGTACCACCGGTTTGAGGGCTGCTCTTCCAAAAACAGGACACTGGCATTTCCCGTGAGCAGCAAGAAGAACCCACCAAGGGTAGATGTGACTGCCTATGATTGACAAGAAGGGGAAGCAAGCCTGACACCAACCCCACCAGCCTGGAAGGCTGGGTTTCCACCGTGATGGTCAGGGGCTGAGCCCCAGTCTGGGCTGAAGTTTAGTCTGGCGAGTCCATGACAAAAAGCTTACCAAGCAGAAGGGCAGAGGGAAAATATTTCAGCAAAACTATTTAACTCACTGAAAATAATTTATATCTGTGTACAAACAACCTGCTGATTAAAATTGATCCTTAACTGCTCATCAAAAGGAGGTCCACCCTTCAGGACCTATACTTTGCAACACTTAGTTACCATTAAATTGGAGTTACAGTATCAGCAAAATAGAAAAAGGCTGCATTTCTTTATATGCTATAATTTTACTTTCTTGACTAATTCCAACTTTCTCTGTGCTCAATTAGTCTGACTTAGTGATGTTTTGTCATGTATAAGCTGTAAAGTCCTGACTTGTCTTTCAACTTTCCAGCCAGAAGTAGCAGGATTAGTAAATTCTTCAGATTTTTTAAAAAGGTCAAATTTTCTTTACTAATTTTAAATGACTGTAAGCTCTTGGGAAAATAATTATTTATCATCAAAAATACAATCTATATTCTTCTTGACCTCAACTTAGCTATGACTGAGAATCAAATTTGAGTTTGTGGTCTCTGTCTTATAATGTCCAGAATGCACTGTACATAATAAAGTTGGGTTCATCTGGGGCTTCCAAAGCCCAGAGACCCATTAAGAGTTCCCATAAATAAGGACATTTCTAGAGGTGGAGGGTATAAAGCAAGGTTTTCTGATCTTCTGGTAAACTTTTAACTGGGAAGCCCAACTTTAGGTTATTTTATTTTGAGAGAGGGATGAAAATTTTAGCAAGTTGTAGCTTCCCAACATAAGTATAGAAGGGAGACTGAATGCATGATCACAAGTGCAAATCTCTGACAAGGAAGTTAGGAAGAACCACTCTGCTGTTCCCTTAACACCTGCTGCCCACAGCAAAAAGAATAATCAGTTTTCTTAAGTCACACATTTCTCTGCCATGTGTGAGAAGAAAATTTCACTTCTGAAATGCTAAATTAATGTGTGGTTTCCAGCGAGCAAAGTTGCATAACGGTCCTGGCTTTGCCAGACACATGCTGTGTATGTGTGGACAAATTGCCCAACTTCTCTAAGCCACACTGTTCTTCTCAATAAAGGTGGTAATAGTCACTGCTTTTTATAAGCTGATGCCATGAGGAAGGATTAAATGAGCTCATGTATGAGAGAGTCCACCGGCACTCAATAAACATCTGCTCATTTCTTTAAGAATTATTCTTTGCTTTGTTCTTAATTTTGACATGCTACTTGCTATTTACTGATGTTCTTATGTTTCATTTTTGTATCAGTGTAAAGTCAGAAGAGTCAAGCAACCATTCTAAGGATGACACGAGTTATTTTCTAGACCCAGTTCAGTGATCAACCATCTGTTACGCTCTACATGCTGAGGACTCAGCCATGGACAGCAGACAAGAAGTCCTTCCCCCACATAGCTTCTACTGCAGTGGAGAAACAGAAACAGATAAATAAGAAAAATATGCAAAATGTTAGACATAGTAAATGCAAGTGAAGAAGACTGGGGAATCCATGAGGAAGGCAGGGGACAGCTGGATCTGTGGATTCAGGAAGGTCTCATGAAGAAGGCGACACCTGAGCACGGGGAGTGAGCCCTGCACACGCTGTGGAAGACCCTCCAGGTGGAAGGGGTGGCACTGCAAGGTCTCTGCGGAAGGACGGGAGGGGACTCAGTGTGTCAGAAGCAGCAGGAGGCCAGTGGCTGGAGCAGAGGAGAGGAGACGGAGCCGACAGGGAAGTGAAGGGTGGGGCATGCTGGCCAGCAGGCTTTCCCTGTGTTGGATGCAGGCCTGCTCAGGAATCTGATGGGGTGACAACGGAGCCACTGTTTGACAGAAATGCTCTGCTGCTGTGCAGAGAACGAAGGGAGAGAGCAACAGGGGAGGCAGGGAAGCCAGCCAGGGGCACCCACAGGGGCCTGGACCCACATCAGTGGCGGTGCTGTCCGTGAATCCCATGTGGGGTCTGATGGTAGAGCCCATAGGGTGTGCTGAGAGAGGAGATGCAGGGTACACCGGAAGAGAGGAGTCTAAGATTTTTGATCTGAGCTACTGAAAGTGTGCAACTACCATAAAATAAGATCATAAACTGTGTGGAAAAAAGCAGGTTTTGGAGGCTGACATGAGGCGCTAGTTTTGGACGTGTTGAACATGAGACTTGTGTGGACATCCAAGGAGAAATGTTGGGTAGGCAGCGGGAAACGTGACTGGACTTGATGTCCAGCTGGATGCAGTGATCATCAATGTGAGATGGTCCCTGAAGTCACAGGTGGGTGAGCTCATAGAGGAGTGGGTGTACATGCAGAAAAGAGACCCAGGACCCAAGACCAAGCATGCCAGGGCCAGAGGTCAGGGAGAAGCAGCCCAGGTTACTAAGAATGAGAAACCAACAAGACAGAGGACAGTGTCTTAGAAGCCAAGTGAAGATGATGTTTGAAGGAGGAGGGGCTGATCAACTGTGAACCATGTCAAATGCTGTCACCAGGCTAAGAGCAGAGAACTGAGCAAAGGGATACCCCAAATCCTCATAAAAAGGTAAGTTAAACCAGTTTGTAATGTTTTAATAAGGTCTTACAATTAAACACAAGATTTACATATGAATTTATCTCTTTACTAAATCTCACTAAAATGACAGTAAGTTATAAACACATAAGGACAAAGAGACAACATAGGTCAGGAAGTGTCTCCTTCCTTGCCCTCTCCCCTAAAACTTTAAACAGACCCTGGAATCTATTCCAAACATTCCAACAAACAATCTGTACACCAAACAACAGAGCCTCAAAACGCCTGAAGCAGAAACTGATAAAGCTGAAAAGAGAAATGGATAAGTCCACATTTGTAGTTAGGAACTGCAGGCTCCCCTCAGCAACTGAGAACTACTAGACAGAAAATCAGTAAGAACAGAGAAGATCCACACAATCTCACAGGATCTTACTGACATATGTAGAACACTAACCCAAACTCAGCAGAATACAAATTATTTTCAAGCATTCTAGGAACATTCACTGACGGACCATATGTTGGGCCATAATCCATGCCCCCCAAAATTTAAAATAATTGCAATCATGCAAATGTGCTATCTGCCATAATGAAATCAGACTAGAAAATGATAATAGACAAGAAAATATCTAATCATGTGGAAATAAAACAACACTTATAAATAATCAATCTGTCAAAGAGGAAGTCACAAAGAAATTTTAAAAATACATAGAACTAAATGAAAATGAAAACACATTGTATCAAATATATGGGGTGCAGCAATAGCAGTAACCAAGAGGAAAACTTATAGCACTAAATACTTAAATGAAAAATGCAGGGCTTCCCTGGTGGCGCAGTGGTTGAGAGTCTGCCTGCCTATGCAGGGGACACAGGTTCGTGCCCCGGTCCGGGAAGATCCCACATGCCGCAGAGCGGCTGGGCCCATGAGCCATGGCCGCTGAGCCTGCGCATCCAGAGCCTGTGCCGCAAAAAAAAAAAAAAAAAAAAAAAAATGCAGAAAGGTCTCAAATTAATAACCTAACTTCCTACCTCAAGAAACTAGGGGTGGGGTGGGGGGTGGGAAGAAGAGAGCAAAATCAGCCCAAAGTGAACAAAAGGAAGTAATAAAGAGCAAAAACTAGTAAAATTAAAAAGAGAAAAGCAAAAAACAAAAGGCTGGTTCTTGGGGGAGGGGGATCAATATAAAATTGACAAACCTCTAGTGAGACTGACAAAAACAAAAAGAGAGAAAACACAAAAAAAACATTATCAGGAATGAAATATGGGACATCACTACAGATCCCACAGTCAGCGATAAGATTACAAGGGAATGCTATGAACAACTTTATACTCAGAAATTTGAAAACTCAGAGGAAATGGACCAATACCTCAAAACCCACAAACTACCAAAACTCAACCAAGAGGAAATAGTCAATCTGAATAGTCTTATCGCTTTTTTAAAAAACTGAATATCTAACTTTAAAGCTTCCAAAAGATAAATTTCCAGGGCCAGAAGGATTCACTAGGGATTTCTACCAAACATTTAAGTAAGAATTAACACCCATCAAAATCCCTGCAAGATATTTATAGATATAGGCAAGATTATTCCAAAGTATATATGGATATGAATTCAGATGTCTCTGACTCCAAAGTGCTTTTTCCTTGTACAGCATGTTAGGGTTTGTGTATAATCATTTGCCTATTTCTTAAAACCCTTTGTGATGTGAGAATCCTAGTGTGCAAGAAATTAGACATCTTCCATTGTTTCACTGTGCATTTTAGAAAGAGTTGTTCCACTGTAAGCCAGTCCTCAACAAACCCATAAGTGGTTACATTCCTAAATGGGAAAAGAATTTGAAAAAGAATAGATACAGGTATATGTATAACTGAATCACTTTGCTGTACACCTGAAAGTAACACAACATTGTTAATCAACTATGCTCCAATATAAAATAAAATTTTTTAAAGAGTGGTTAAAAAAAATAGTATATATGGAAAGGCAAAGAAATGAGAATAGCTAAATTCATTTTGAAACAATGAATAAATAAAATGGGAGGAATCAAGTCTGTGAGATTTCAAGACTTATTATACATCTATAGTAATCAAGACTGTGTGATATGGACAAAGATCAGTGCAATCCACACAAATATGTCTGACTCATTTTTAACAAAGGTGCAAAAGGCAATTCAATGGAAGGATAGCCTTTTGAACAAACAGTGCTGCAGCAATCAGACATTCATGAGCAAAAAATGAACCCAGACCTGAATCTCACATCTTACACAAAAACTAATTCAAAATCAATCAGATACTTAAATGTAAAACTGTAAAATCTTTAGGGAAAAAAAAGAGAAAATCTTCAGGATCTAGGAGTAGGCAAAGATTTCCTAGACACAGCACCAAAAGGACAATCCACAAAAGGAAATACTGAAGAATTGCACACCGTCAAACTTAAAAACTTTTCCTCTGCCAAAGACCCCGTTAAGGGGATGAAAAGACAAGCCACAGACTGGAAGAAAATATTTGCAAACCACGTATCTGACAGAAAGACTAAAATATATAAGGAAAAGACATTTCATTGAAGGGGATATTCAGATGGTTATTAGCATGAAAAGATGTTCAATGTCCTTATCCCTCAGGGAAATTATGCAATGAGGTATCACTGCCCATCTATCAGTTACAAACCTATTTGGAGACAACACCGAATGCCAGAGAGGACATGGAAAAGCTGGGTCACTCATACACCGCTGGTGGGAACGCGGTATGGTCAAGCCACTCGAAAGTCACTCATACACCGCTGGTGGGAACGCGGTATGGTCAAGCCACTCGAAAGTCACTCATACACCGCTGGTGGGAACGCGGTATGGTCAAGCCACTCGAAAGTCACTCATACACCGCTGGTGGGAACGCGGTATGGTCAAGCCACTCGAAAGTCACTCATACACCGCTGGTGGGAACGCGGTATGGTCAAGCCACTCGAAAGTCACTCATACATCGCTGGTGGGAACGCGGTATGGTCAAGTCACTCGAAAGTCACTCATACATCGCTGGTGGGAACGCGGTATGGTCAAGCCACTCTAAAAAACAGTTTGGCAGTTTCTTATAAAAGTAAACATGCAACTAGTATACCGAGAAATTGCACTCTTGGGCATTTATCTCAGCAAAATGAAAATTTATTCTCACACAAAAACTTGTACATGAATGTTCATAGCAGCTTTACTTATAATAGCCCCAAACTAGAATCAGTCCAGATGTTCTTCAGCGGGTGAGTTAAACAAGTTGTGGTCTAGCTATACCACGGAATATTATTTCGTAATAAAAAGGAAAAAACAATTTACATATGCAACAACTTGGATGAATCGCCAGGAAATCATGTCAGTGAAATAAGCCAATCCCAAAAGGTTCAGTCTGTACTGAATGCTTGATTCCATTTATATAACATTTTGAAATGATAAAATTTTAGAAACAGAGAATAATTAGTTGTTGTCAGGGGTTAGGGACGTGCCAGGGGAAGGGAGAAAGTTGCGTGTGATTATAAAAAGGCAACATGAGAGATTCTGGTGGTGCTGGAAATATTCGGTATCTTGACTGTAGTCCCCTATTTAATTAGCCATTCTAAGTAGGTCACTGTGTGACCGACCATCCTACTCTCTGGCGGCTGCTCAGATGATGATTTAGGGGGGTGGGGGGGCCAGTGATGTTTACTCTCTAGAACTACCCAGGTCCCCACCCCCCAGACGCTGTCTTTGGTTTAAAAGACCAAAGATGGGGAGGGGACGCAGCAGCCTGGGCAACAGCAGGCTCCTACTGGGGGTTCAGGATTGGGGATAACCCTTGAGAAACGTCTCCTCTCTTCCCTGCCCTCCCTGCTCCTTGTGGGCATGGGTTCCCATCACTCACACATGTCTGTGCACTGATGGGCTGGGATAGCTGGGGCGGTGGGTGGGACTATCTCCACAAGTCAGATGCACACAACTTTTTCAGCCTATGAGACAAGTTATGAAAGTTCAGTGACCTGTATTTAATACTGACCTACTGCTATACGGTATTCTTTTTTTATATGACCTCAGAGACTCTTCTGGACTAGGACACTCTCCCTCCAGTGTCCGGCATCCAGTGCCAGCCCCAGAGCATGGGGCAGATTTGCATATTTATTTGTCTGTTTGGTAGGCTTCCATGTCCAGGATCCTGTTTAAGGTTTTAGGATGCCTTCAGTACACTAACTTTTTGAAATAAAAATATTTCCTGGGCTTCCCTGGTGGCACAGTGGTTGAGAGTCCGCCTGCCAATGCAGGGGACACGGGTTCGTGACCCGGTCCGGGAGGATCTCACATGCCGCGGAGCGGCTGGGCCCGTGAGCCATGGCTGCTGAGCCTGCACGTCTGGAGCCTGTGCTCCGCAACGGGAGAGGCTACAGCAGTGAGGGGCCCGCGTACCACAAAAAAAAAAAAAAAAAAAAAGTAATATTTTATATACCATATAGAAAGTATAGAAATATAAAAAAGATAGAGAAGTACCAAAAAACTATAAACAACAGAGACAGTCTATGTACTGGCAACTGCAGAATGGCTCCTGTAGTAGGGTAGATGGTGGCCCCAACAGATAGGTCCATACCCTAGTCC
Organism: Tursiops truncatus; assembly: GCF_011762595.2. Taxonomy (NCBI): domain Eukaryota; kingdom Metazoa; phylum Chordata; class Mammalia; order Artiodactyla; family Delphinidae; genus Tursiops; species Tursiops truncatus. The sequence continues at coordinate 145,830,269 of NC_047035.1, forward strand.
CCAGAATCTGTAAAATGTGACCTTATTTAGAAAAAGGGTCTTTACAGATGTAAATTAAGGATTCTGAGACAGGAGATCATCTAGATTATTATTGGGCCATAAATCCAAAAAGTGTCCTTACAAGAGGGAGGCAGAGGGAGATCTGACAGAAACAGGGGAGAAGGGATGTGAAGACAAGGCAGAGACTGGAGAGCAGGGGTCGCTAGCCCACGAACACCCAGGGATGCTGGGCAGCCACCCAAACTGGAAGAGACAAGGGTCAGATTCTCTCCTGGTCTCCTGGAGGGAGTACAGCCCTGCCAGATTTTGGACTTCTAGGCTCCAAAACTGTGTGGTGATTTGTTACAGCAGCCACAGGAAACTAATACACTCCCTTTACCAGGGAATACAATCCACACACCTGCCAATCAAAGCAAAACATGAAAATCACTATCTTTCAAATTCAGGATAAAACAGGTCTCAGGAATACCTTAGGACTCTAGCTCACAAAAGTGTGAAAATATGAAACAGAGTATCAAGGAATAATTTCAACCAACTTTGCATGGACCTATATGAAAACAAAGAAACAAAAAAGTTCATTATTATTTTATTAATTATTATTTATACTTGTTTATTTCTTCAAGTCAAGAAGTGGGACACACCCAGCTGCTGAGTGGAGGACTAAACACTGTAAGATGCAAGTTAGTCTCAAGTTTGTTTGACACAATGCAAAAAAAGTCCCAAATATATTTTTCAAAGGAATTTAAATGACTCCAAAGTGCAAAGGGTGCAAAAATCTAGTGATAAAGGAAAGATCTATAAGGTAAACTAACAGATATGATGATAACAAGATCTGCTAGATATTAGACATAATATAAAGGTATAACTAACAAAACATAAGGATGAAGCTAAATGAAGCAGAACAGATAACAGAGAAATAAATCTTGTTATGTAAGAGAATTAATCTATGGTAAAACCAGCAACAGGAAAGAAAATATCAAATCAATAAGCTTTATAAGGACACTGGGCTAGCAGCTGGGTGGAGTGGGGGTAAGGAAGGATTCATATCCTTGTATCATACTGTATATGACAATAAACTACAAATGAACTGAAGACTTAAATGTTAAAAATTAAACAACAAGCCAGAACGAAGGGAAAATGGACCAGATCTGGAGGCAATGGGGTGGGGGTGGGGGGGTTAAGAGATGAAAAGGGAAGGACTTTTAAATGCAGTGGGATAAGCCAAGAGGAAAAAGATGGATAACTCTTACAAAGCCAAACTTTTTAGACTGAAAAAAAAAAAAAAAAAAGACAAGCTGGAGCAAATATTTGCAATAAATAAGTCAGAAAAAGGATTAATATCCTCAATATGTAATAAGTTCACTCAGAGTAAAAAGTACATGAGAAAAAAAGAGAAAATGGAAGAAAAATATTAATAAACATATAAAAAAAGAGCATGAAGAAATCCTACAATCCAAATAAAAAGACAACCCAATTTTAAAATGGACAAAGGATGTGAATAGACGTTTCTCCCAAGAAGATATACAAATGGCCAATAAGCCCATAAGAAGATGTTCAACATTAGTAGTCATTAGGGAAATGCAAATGAAAACCATAATGAGACAACCCTTCACAACCACTAGGATGGCTATAATCAAAAAGACGGACAAAAACAAGTACAAGAGGATGCAGAGGAATTGAACTTCCATATATCACTAGTGAAGATGTAAAATGGTTCAGCTGCTTTAGAGAACAGTCTGGCAGTTCCTCAAAATGTTAAATACAGAGTTACCAGCAATTCCACACCCAAGAGAATTGAAAACATATATCCCTATAAAAATTTGTAAACAAACATTCATAGCAGCATTATGTCACAACAGCCAAAGAGTAGAAACAGCCCAAATGTCCATCAACTGATGAATGAACAAAATGTGGTCTATTCATGCAACAGAATATTGTTCAGCCATAAAAAGGAATGAACTATTGCTACAATATGAGTAAACCGTGAAAACATCATGGTAAGTGAAAGAAGCCAGACACAAAAGGCCATATATTGCAATATTCTATTTATATGAAATGTTCAGAATAGGCAAATCCACAGAGACAGAAAGTAGATTGGTGGTTGCCAGAGACTTGTAGGAGGGGAACTGGGGGGTGACTGCTAATCAGTATGAGGTTCTTTTGGGGATGATGAAAATGTTCTGGCATTATAAAGTTTTATTTTTACCTTGTACCACGTCATGAAATAAATTTCAGTTAGAATAAAGACTTAAAAATAAAAAATAGGTCTTCCCTGGTGGCGCAGTGGTTGAGAGTCCACCTGCTGATGCAGGGTACACGGGTTCGTGCCCCGGTCTGGGAAGACCCCACATGCCACGGAGCGGCTAGGCCCGTGAGCCATGGCCGCTGAGCCTGCAAGTCCGGAGCCTGTGCTCCGCAACAGGAGAGGCCAAAACAGTGAGAGGCCCGCGTACCACACAAAAAATAATAATAATTTTAAAAAATATATAATAATATAAGAAGAATATTTCAATAATCTTTAATTGGGATGGGTCACTCTAAGCACAGCATGGATTAAAGAAATTATAAAGGATGGATAGACTTAAGTTTATAAAATTCACAAACTTTTACAACAAAAGAGACTTCCTGAATGGATACTGTTGGATTATAAAAAAAGGTGGTTTCTATTTACATTTTTTAAAAGGCCAGTATAGTCAACACCTGCTGGTCTGCCTCTTATATCACATGGATCCACCTTGGGCCTTGGTCATGTTTTTCTGCCACAAGGACAAGAAAAGCAGAGGAGGCCTTTCTGCAGACAAACAAGAAGAAGAAAAGATTCGTGTGGGAGGGAAGACACCAACTATGGGGAACTGAATGCTGATGGCGTTCAAGTTCCTGCTCCAGCCGTTCCCCAGCCAACATGCATCCTGCCTTCAGGAGCTGGGAGACACTAGGTACTCTCAAACGAGCCTGTATTTCCAGTCAGTGGCTCTTAACAAATGTTGCTTTGTTTCCAAGATTATTATTACTAGAAAGTGTTCTGTTAACAACGATGGCTTTATTTTTATAAAATCTTCAAGTGAATAGTGTTTACGCCTTTGTTTTTTTGCCCAGTGTTTCTGTATTAACATTCAAATTTTAACATTTCAGGTGGAAACAAATATACACAGATTATAATAAGTCCACTTAGTTTCCATAAGAGCTGTTTGAAAGATTCTGAGAGTGTGAAAAACAGCTTTAAAGGACAGGAAATACACTCAAGGCCGAGACGCTCTGGCATTGTTTCTGCAATGACAAACCATGGTGGCCAATAAAAATTAAAACAGTTTCAGAGCCAACAAGATTTTTCAATTTTCATGCTTAAGTTTTAGGATCCCTAAAACATCACAGTATCCCTAAAATCTGGAAGGAAAAACAAGTGAGATACAGCCTGAGTGGCTGTGAGGTGGACTGTTTGATTTTTAAGATAAGAATGAGAAACGGTGTCATTTTCTTAAAGCCCAACCAGTAAGATCAGCTCTAACGTCACATCTGAAAGGATGTCAAATTGCTATTGGATGGTCTTGTTCATGGGTCTATCTTGTTTATAGGACCATCTAATTTAGAGAGCAAACTGTTTTGTGCCATACATTTCTCCCTATGTTGGAAATTAAATGAATTTTTTGGTTGGTTTTTATTTTTACATTTATGCTCAATGATTTTATGACTTTTTAAATGAAGTATAGTTGATTTACGTTTTGTTAGTTTCCACCGTATAGCAAAGTGATTTAGTTATGTGGGACTTCCCTGGTGGCACAGTGGTTAAGAATCCACCTGCCAATGCAGGGGACACAGATGTGAGCCCTGGTCTGGGAAGATCTCACGTGCCGTGGAGCAACTGAGCCTGTGCGCCACAACTACTGAGCCTGCACTCTAGAGCCCACGTGCCACAACTACTGAGCCCATGTACTGCAACTACTGAAGCCTGTGCGCCTAGAGCCCGTGCTCTGCAACAAGAGAAGCCACCACAATGAGAAGCCCGTGCACTGCAACCAAGAGCAGCCCCTGCTCGCTGCAACTAGAGAAAGCCCGCACGCAGCAACGAAGACCCAAAGCAGCCAAAAATAAATAAATACATAAATTAATTTTTTAAAAATCCAAAGTGATTCAGTTATGTGTGTGTGTATGTATATATACATACACACACATATATAATATACATATATATATTTATTCTTTTAAAGATTCTTTTCCCTTATAGGTTTTCACAAAATATTGAGTATAGTTCCCTGTGCTATAATGATTTTATAACTTGCCAAGAAAATATCTTACGGAGAAAAATTGATTGCAGGACATCTTCAAAGATACACTGTCCACCAACCAAGTGAAGCCACAGGCACACATGTCCCGCAGGCAGGCCCTGTCTCCCCTGCTCTGCTCCCCACAGAGCGCTGCCTCCACATCACTGTCAAGGGGATGACGATCTTAGACCTGCTGTCCACACCACATCCTTGCCCTGGGGACTACATCCCACGCTCTGGCCTCAGGAGGGCGGGCTCCTTGCCCTCACTCTTCCTGGGAGTCCTGTGTACCATTCTGCCTCCCTCCCTCCCTCCTGCTGCCTGGTTCCAGACAGCAGAATAGAATCACAGGACAGCTCTGCTTTCCACTCCCTCCTCAAGTCATCCAGGGCACCCTCAGATTTGCACAGTTATACTTACATACCTAGAAAACACTTCATGCTTGCTCTAAGGTAACCCAAGTCTGTGCATTGCTAGTCAGAACTCCTGGTTTATAACATCATCATGAGTATTGCAGATGGAGCCCTAGACGTGTTCCAGTCCTACTGAATCTGAACCAAGACAACAGGACAGAAGATGGTACGTGTATACTTTAGGAAAGCTCTCAAAGGGATTAAAAAAAAATAATAACAGCTTTCTTGAGATATAATTCAAATACCAAAAAGTCAACTTCTTAAAATGTACAAATTCAGTCACGTTTTGAAAGTGTACAAATTCACAAAGCTGTACAACTATCACCAGTATCTAAATCCAGAACATTTTCAGGACCCCATTAAGAACCTCATTCCAAGTAGCAGTCACTCCCCAATGTGCTCCCCTCCCCAACCTCCTAGTCCCTGGCAACTATTAACCTATTTTCTGTCTCTATGAACTTGCTTACTCTGAACATTTCATATAAATGGAATGATATAATATGTGGCCCTTTGTGACTGCCTTCTTTCACTTGGCACAATGTTTTCAAGGTTCACCGATGTTGTAGCATGTGTCAGTACTTCTTTTATTTTTATGGCTGAACAAGCTTCTATCATATGGATATACCACAACTTGTTTATCCATTTATCAGCTGATGGACATTGCGGTTATTATGAAATAATGCTGCTACGAATGTTTATATATGAGTTTTTGTGTGGACAAATGTTTTCAGTTCTTTTATGTATATACCCCTAGGAATGGAATTGCATATATGCTAATTATATGTTTAACATTTTTAGGAAATGCAAACTTTTTTCCTCCGCAGTGGCACCATTTTCCATTCACACCAGCATCCATGAGGGCTCCAATTTCTCCACTTTCTAGTTAACACTTGTTACTGTTCATCTTAATTATAGCCAATCTAGTGGGTATGAAGTGGTATCTCAATGTGATTTTGATTTGTGTTTCCCTGACAACCAATGATGCTGAGCATCTTTTCACATGCTTATTGGCCATTTGAATATTTTCTTTGGAGAACTGTCTATTCAAGTCCTTTGCCATTTAAAAAATTGAGTTGCCTTTTAATAGGTGACTTGTAAGAGTTCTTTATATATTCTGGATACTAGACCCTTATGAGATGTATGATTTGCAAGTATTTTATCCCATTTTTTGAGTTGTCTTTTCACTTTACTAATGGTGTCCTTTGAAGCACAGAAGTTTATAATATCGATGAGGTCTAAGGTATCTATTTTTCCTTTGGTCACAAGTGACCAAAGAACCATTGCTTATTCCAATGTCATGAAGGTTTACTCCTGGGTTCTCTTCTTATGAGTTTTATAGTTTAGTTCTTATATTCAGGTCTATAATCCACTTTGAGTCAATTTCAGTGTTTGGAGTGAAACAGGGCCCCAACTTCATGACTCTGCATGGGATGTCCATCGTGTTGTCTAGCACCACGGGTTGGACTCCAGGTGACTATGATGTGCACCTGCAGTTAAGAACCACCAAATTCTAGCCCAACACTTCCAGTATCTTCATTTCATAGATAAGAAATTTTAGGCTCAGAGAGATTGAGGTAAAACTGCTCTGTATTTGGAATAAAGGAAGTTACAGAAAAAAAGAGAAGTTGGTTCCCACATTTTAGAATTTCAAAGTCTGGTGAGGAAGGCAAACATCACAATGTCGGAATATAAACATCATAATTCAGGAATAAGCACAGAAATATACAAAGTGGCATGAGATCGCAGGGAAGGGGCTGATTAAGTAACTGTCTGGTGATTTCAGCTAAGATTCACTGGTGAGGGTCACTCCAGCAGAAGAAAGCTCACTTATGAAACCTTTAGGCTGAAGTGCTGCGGGAAGCACACACAGTCACCGGAGCAGTGGGGTCTTAAACCAGGGCCAACAGGACAGGGAGTGATAGCAGACGAGGCTCTGTGCTCCGGCTGAAGCCCGGGCAGCAGGGAGCACTCCACTAGACATATGCTTCAGGAATCAGCGGCTGGCGACAGGGATGGCGGGTCCCGGGCAGCAGGGCCGGGAGGAAGGCTTCAGGAGATCCTGTAACAGCTCCTGACGAGGGCCCGAAGCACAGTCCTCAGCCCACAACCAGTTTTCTGATACGGCCGGCAGATAAGCCTTGTTTGGCTAGAACAGCATCTTTAAAACATCTTGAACTCAAATGCCTGCTGGGGAGGAGGGGGTGCAAGATCTCCCTGGGGTGCTGGAACCCAGCACTCCCTCCTCAGGCCTGCCCAGCAGGAGCAACCAGGGATGCAGCCAGCCCAGCCCTGTAGGCCTTTCAGTTCACAACCTGGGCCTAGACTAAGGTGGCGATGACGCGAGAGCAAGAAGCTACGGCAGAGTCCCAGGATAGCGAGAAAGCGGCTGCCGCCCTGTGCGGGTGAAGGACCGCAGGGTGAGGCTGACCTCTGGACTTGGGTGCGCCTCACGCACCCACCCACCCTGCTCCCGGGAGGATGACAAAGCCTCTGCTGAACTCACCACTCTAAATCGTTTGCACTGCTGGCTCCTGGCCTCACGTGTCAAGAATAAGAATACATGAAGTCTTTCAAAATGGCTTGTCAACTGTGGGGTTTTTTCCTGCTGAAGTTTTATGACGGAAAGCTGTGGAAAGTTCCCACCTTCCAGTTCCCTGGGGACTACAGATTTCAAATTTCCAAGGCTGTCCGGAAATGCTGGTGCTGGCCAGTGATAGGGTATTTACTTTACTTTCATCTGTCTTCAATTGATATCTCTCAAAAGAGTTCTCTCTCTCAAGATGAAAGGGTGTATCCTAGTTTCGACAGAACGGTCTGTTCTCTTCTGAAGTCTGCTCATGCATGTCCTTCTTTTAGAGCGTAAGTTCCTTAAGGGGAGGGACCGTGCACCTCATTCAGTTCAGTAACCTGGGAGCTTAATGAGGTCCCAGAGCACAAGCGGTGGTTACTGTTGAGAACTGTACAAGACTCCTACTGTCAGGACAGTTATCTGCAAGCTCTTTTTGGCTCCATTCGCCTGCAGGCCTCTGGGCCAGGTTCAAGTCCACAGGGCTCTCATCCGAATGAGGGGAATAAAGGCTGTGGAGGAAGGAACCTGGCATCTGACCCTGAGGGTCTCCAGCTCTTTTCTGTGGGACTGTGTCTCTGAGTCCTGCTGCCTTATCACCATCCCCACCTTTCTCATCAGTTGCCTCTGTGGGCACTTTCTCTCCAACAGACCCTTTACACCTGGCCCCTCTGTCTCTGTCTTACTGGGTACTGAGTGGTAAACATTTGTAGACTATTTATTAATCCTTTTAACTTTTTGCTTTACAAACACCTGTATTTTGTTTGTAAATCTCTTTTCTAAAATCAAAACAAAAGTTATATGCTAGAAAGCAAACATTACGCTAAATTTAGAAGGCTTAAAATAACCTTTTTATCTCCTTCTCCAGGAGCGACATAAGAGGGCTCTTCCAACTCTGTAATTTGAAGATTCAGGAAACCATGAAAGCTCATGTGAGCCAAGATCTTCATAGTTGGAATGGGAATCTACAAGTGAATTTTAACAGGATAAGCAATATGTAACAAGACCAGGAAACTATTCAAGGGCAAGATTAGATGGCTGTTCTTGGTTTTAGCTGCACAAGTCAACACCAATCCCTCTGACAGGATAAGAATTCCTCTTTTAGCAGTTACTGACAGCAGCAAACGGTAAGATGTTAACAAAGAGCATCCTCAGTGCACGTGGAATGAAGCAGACGATTCTTACAAATGTTAACGTAAGCTCTGTAGTTCATTCCACTCCGTCTTGTTGAAAATTTTACTCTGCCAGGTCTGGTGCAAACTCAAAATACAGTTTTCCACAAAGAATGGGGCTGCAACTTCCTTCAACTTCAGAGTGATTTTTATGTGGAAAGAAATCTGTGATATCCATAAGAACTTGGGGGCTTTTCATAATATGATCATCTTCAGAAGTGCATTTTTTTATTTGTAAAAATTATCTTAATAGATATTTGGCAAATACATGAATGAATGAAGGTGCATAAAGTGGTGAAACATCTGGAAGCCACTGGCACACACCCAGAGGAAGACTGATCCAGATACACAGGGCCTTGTCAGCAAAGAGGGCTGGTGAAGATGTTCACACACCTGGCAACATCTCTCGTGAGGTCTGAGCCAGACATCATCACCAATGCCAAGCAGGGAATGGATCTGGCCCTCCAGAGCCTTAATAGCTGTTGGAGAATGTAGAAAAGAAGTGAGGGAGTGAATTAGAGAGACAAACAGAAAGCTTAAAAGGCAGAAGTGGAATGTTGAAGAGAAACAGGGATCCAGTCTCGTCCAGGATGAATTCTCATCTCCAGGTTCTGCCTAGGAACTAGGGGACACAATGTCTCTAATGAGAGAAGCCTTCTGCCCTTGACCAGTAATGAGACAGAAAAAAATTTGCAGATAACAACTGCAAAAGCATACTTCCATCACAGGCCCTTGGAAGAAAGGAAACACAGAGAGCTGACACAAATTTCAATGTAAACACAGCTTTAAGCATTTTTTCTTTTTCTTTTGGTGATCTGACACCTTCTCCTTTTCAAAACTAGCAGCATATTAATTCTCTGTTAAATCTTCTCTTTGAAATCTACGTTTCTGTCAGGCATGACTTTATCCCCATGTCACCTAGTCCTGCCCCCCACATTCCTGTTCCTTCTGGTAACATCCACCTAAATTTCAACCCATTTTCCCTCACAAATGTAGCATTAGCTTAAATCATTAACTATATTTAGAGCTTGCCTTCACCCTTACTGAGACATAAAGGCTAGCTGCGATAATGGTTCTGTTTGTTTATGAAGAAAAAGTGTCCATTTTCAATCAGTACTTTTAAATACATCACTCTGTATTGGAACACAGCTTTGACAAATGTCCGGTGGGATGAAATCTCCACCCTGGTCAGAAAACAAACAGGCAGCATTCTTCATCTTATTATGTGAACTCCCCACAGAGCAGGCCATGTGGAATTTGTGTGGGATCTTATTTACTATATTATTACAAAAGCTGTCCTTAGTGTATGTTTTCTGCAGGACAAAAAAAAAAAAGGCTGCTTTTATAGAAGTCAAATGTCACATCAGAAAATAGTAGTCTGGAATGCTTGGAAAGCATTCTAATGCTTTGGATCCATTGAAAAATATAACGTGCTCTTCACAACAACAAATTAACTGAAGAGGAAAGGCATGTTTAATAAAAATAAAGACGTCTTCTGGTTGGGAGTGAGCTGTCAGGAGGCTGAGAAAGGAGGTGAGGCCTCCCATGGGCCTCCTTCAGCAGCCACCCTCACCCCAGCTGGCCTGGGGGGCGGAGGGCCAGGGGCCCAGAGACCGCAGGGAGCTGGCATCAGGAGCCCCCAGCCTCTCGAGGGGGAAGGGGAGGGGGAGGGGAGGAATGCTCAAACTGAGCCCAGACGCATGGTCACTCAGGTCCTGTCCTGTCCGTGTAGGGGCCCAGAGCTGCCTGTGCTTCTCGTTGCTTCTGTGCTCCCTAGGTCTTCCTACAAGACCAAGCGAACTGGACTCAAGACATTTATTCAGAACAAATAAGATCAATCAAGTACTATATAGACTGTAAGAAGTGCAAAGAGCAATTTCTGGCCAGCACCAGAGCTGCCCTGGACACAAGAAACTCCACCCCATCCAAGCTGACCAACGCCCGGATCAGATACACCGTCTGTACGTGGCCAATATTAGAACTTGGTCTTTAACTGTAAAAGCCACGGGCAATGGATAAACAAGAAATCAACTAAAAAAGATGAATGACCTACGTGATGGCCATCACAAGAGGTGACGGCAAAACTGTAACCCTGTTTGTTGGAGAGTCCAAGCAGGCATCCCTGTAGAAAGGGGACCCACCTTGCTGCCTCACACCCGACTCAGCCCACTTGCTCAGGGAAGGAGAAAAGCATTTCCTTCCCTTCCACGACATGGGGGCTCCGAATGCAGCTCTCCACTCTTTCCAGGAGAAAGACAGGGTGTGTGTATTCCCTTGTAAACTGTCTCAGTGAGTAAAAATTATATTTTGAAAACATTTCTAAGTAGAATTAGCTGAGGATTAGAGCAACAGCTCCTAATTCCTTCTCTGTAATTTTCCAGGCATTAAAAATCACTGGTCAGTTATAAGGTTGCTAGTCCTGCCTGTGGTTGTACAAAGGCTTAGGATAAGATGCAGGAACAGTTGCTGAGGAGGCTTCGTTCCCTTTTTTGCCTTTCTGGTGATCCGGACTCTAAATGAGCTCTGAGACCGGGCCCTGTGTGTGGCCCAGGCCCAAGGACGAGGCCAAGCTCGAGGTGCTCTCCGTGAATCCGAGGCTGGTCCTCCTCTCCGTCCCCGGCCAAGTTCAGTGTCCACACAGAGCAACACGCAATAAATGCCGAGGGAGAGAAGGCAGGAAAAACAAATCAAGAGAATGAAACTGTGTCTGGCATTGGCAGACACTAGCTTCCCAATATTTGTTGAGAAAATGAACCCCCTAAGGAAAATAGTCCAAATTTAAGTTTTTTTCAAACTTCCTTTATAGACTGGTTCTGAGATTTTGCTACTGCTAACAAACTTTGCAAAAAGAAAAGTTTTCACCATGGAAAGAAAATCTGAAGAAAAAAAAAAAAAAAGGAATGAGTAGAAGCTAGCCCTAGCTGATAATAAAACATATTATGAAGCTTCAATATCAATACAGTTTAGAAGAAATAAAAAAGAAGAAATAAACAAGACAGATGACTGGATCACTAAAAAGATTAAAATGTATAAGAGAATTTAATTTACTACAAAGGTATATTATATTACTATAACACAGCATTTCAAGAAAAGAGATCACTTAATCAATGTGTTTAAATGTAACCAGGTAGCTATCTGGAAAAAGTAAAGCCAGATTCCTCTCATGCTTTATATCAAAATTAATTTCAGATGAATCAAAGTTTCTGATGCAAACATGAAGCCATAAGAGAAAGCCAGGGAGAACAGTGAATATGTGCATCATCTCAAGATGGGAAGGATGGTCTTTTTCCATGCAGGACATAACCTCAGAATCAAACAAATAGGGAAAACATTTGCAACACAGATACAAAGGGTAATTTCCTTAATCTAGAAAGTGCTCATATGGGGACTTCCCTGGTGGTCCAGTGGTAAAGGACCCACCTTCCAATGCAGGGGACGCAGGTTCCATCCCTGGTCGGGGAACTAAGATCCCACATGCCGTGCGGCAACTAAGCCTGCAGGCCACAACTACTGAGTTCTCGCACCTCAACGAAAGATCCCACGTGCCTCAACAAAGTTCCCACATGCCGCAACTAAGACCCGACGCAGCCAAAAAAAATAAACAAAATAAATAAAATTTTTAAAAAAAGAAAGTGATCATACAAACAATAGATAAATAAACCAACGGAATAATGGGGAAGACATCAGAAAATTCACAGGAAGAGAAACACACATCTCAAAAACAAAACAAAAATCGTAAGAAGATGCTCAACTTCACACATACTTAAAGAGGTAAGATCAAATAAATAATGAGATACTGTTTATTTTACCCATCACACTGCAAAATGGTGGGGAGAGCCTGGAATAACGCACTGAGACACCCCTGAGGGGAGTATATATTAAATGTAATGTTTCTGGGGAATGTGGCAATGTTTATCCAAATTTAGAAAACATGTATCTCAGCAATCCCTGGACCACGAAGAATTTACCCGACAAATATACTCCCCTGATCCAAGGTCCGTTCTAAGGTCAAGGTTGCAGAAGCAGCAGTGCTGTCTCCAGGTGAGGAACTGCGCTCAGGTTCAGCCCCACGTCCCTCAGACACGGCTCGGTACCCTCCCCGATGGTCCCAGGATGCCCTGGGCATACATCTCACCAGGCTCCAATATTAGTATACCTAATATTATATAGCCCATAGTAGGTGTGCAAAATAACATTTGTTGAATGAATGAACAAATGAATGAGTGAACGTGTCAATGAGGAAAGTTAGCTAATGAGAAATACCAGTGGGCAGATTAGAGACAGGACTGAAACACAGGTGAAAGGTTAAAAAGAGAGAGAAAATTTTAGAATAGTTCTCTAATGAATTTAACCTGAGTCTTGTGTGTAAAAACGACTTTTATATTGAGTATGCAAAATTACCTTACAATAACAGAGCAACATGAGTAGGCAGTAATGATCTTACAAATGGAGCAAGCAGGTTGGGTTAGATGGGATGAAACCAAAGACCCTCAAGCTTTGGAGACGAGCTTGTTAAATAACCAAGCTCCTGTAAACAGGCAGCTAGATTTATCGTGCCCCCGGGAAACTCTCTGGAATGAGAACAGAAAATGCTGCTGTTGATTAGCCCTCCTAGCTGGCGGCGGAATGTTGACCTAAAAGGGAAAGGCTTGCCCTCCAGATTTTACATAACGTGTGCCCTTATCAACTCCCACCCGGGACTGTCCCTCGCAGGGACATGAGGAAGGCGAACCCTCCAGCCTCAGCAACAGCCTGTGCTCCCAAGAGCCTGCCACCCACCAGAAGCTGTGTACACCCGCTTGCGGACCGGCAAGAACAACTTTAAATTGAGGGCAAAAAGAGAAGGATAAGGAAGGATGAGGAAATTAACACAATGAACAAGTTTACTGACTGATGTATTCAGACAAAGAGAGGAAACCAGGGCCATGAGTGTGTGACCACCTGCCCCAGGTCATAAGGGACCTCGGGGGCAGCAGGGCCGGTCCTCCCCCCAGCCAGGCCTTCTCCGGCCACCTCGAAGGCAGGCTCAGCGGCAGGGAGGGGGCATGTCCACGAGGTACCTCTGAATACCTCGCAGTGTTTTCACTTGACAAAGCAAAGCAAAGAGGCTCCTCCAAACAAGACACTGACCACTCACTCAGAGCTGGTAACTGACGTCTCTGGCTGCAACTCAAGGCTCACTTTAACCAACTTTGGGGTTACTTCCCAGACAGTTCTAAAAAAGTACGCAAAGCAGGAAATGGAGTCAAAGAGAGATACTTCAAATCTTGTGAGAGTGACAATAAAATGAGAAGACTTTAATGTCGTAGGAAGCACTGTAAAATGTGGAAATGTCTATTGTTGATTTTCTGGCTATTGTAGCCAATCTCCAAGGATGACACCCAGTCCCAACCCCCACCATGGCCACAGGGAGAACCCCCTGTATTCACCTCCGTGTGGCCCCCTGTCCCTGAAGGCAGCGAGGCGGAGCTGTGTGCCTTCTGAGACTGGATTCCTAAGACATCTCACAGCTTCCATCTCTGGGGAGGCCTGCTGTGGGGCGAAGCGCGCTGCTCACGAGGGGGCACAGCCCAGAGAGGGAGGCCCTCAGCCCCCAGCAGGCACCCAAGAGGCCGCCCTGGACGCCCAGCCCACATCACAGGAGCCCAGTCCCCACCCCATCAGAGCGCCAGCCCAGGACAGACCCTGGTGAGAACCGAGACAGAGAACAAGAGACAAGCCACCGAGTTCTGGGGTGGTTTCCTATTCAACAACAGATAATAAAACATTAGCTAACCACAGTGTGGAAAGTACTGAAGTAGATTTCATGCTGTAAGACGTGAGAAATGTAAACCAAAAAGGTTAATAAACGATGACTGCGCTCTTATGCTGCTTCTTTGAATGGAAGGCCTTAGAAATGCTTCTCTATTTTGGGGTCTTTTGAAGGGGCGCAGGTGTGAACACACAGCAGCGCCAGCAGGGGAAAGACGGCCAGGAGCTGACAGGACGTACTGTGGGGTAGGGAGAGAAGGATGGTGACCACAGGGGCACAGGCAGGAGGCTGGCAGCTGAAGAACTCAGGACAATACTTGACTTTCAATCGGAAACAAATTCAGCCCTGCCGGTTATTTCTCTTACAAACTCTAGAATGGTCTAGGGTTGCAGAGGTATTTATACTGTGAGCATAAATGTGCTCGTACTGTCAAATTGTGTGGCAAAATCTTTATTCTGTACTTTCTCCAGATTTATATCTCTTTTTTTAGACTTAAATCTTATTGTACTTCAAAGATGATTATGAAGTGCCTTGAACTCACGTTCAAGTTTAAAATATAAAACAAAGATGAAAGCACAGACTAGAACAGAAAATAAAAAAGCAAACAAAACACAATTCAAGGATAGTATAACCAAAACATGTTTCAGATCCTGGAGAAAGCTGGTATTTTGCGATAGGAGGTCAAGTTCCAGGGGTACCTCATCCTTAACAACCAGATGTGTCCACCAGTCACTTCGGCCAAGTCATTTCTGCGTCTCAGAGCGGCACTGAAACGGGCCTCACGGGACGAGTGGGATTTGGAAGAAAGCTGTGAAAGAGCAGGTGTTCATGTGAAAGGCACACACACCAGGGGCCTCAGGTGGTGACGGGCAAAGCTCTGAGCTCAGGAACTTCAAGCAGTTCTGAGCGTTTCTTTTGATGTCTGTTTGGCAAAAGAATTTCTTTTTAAACAGACCAACTCACCGTGTTTTGCCAAATATACTAAACACTTCTGAGACATTTTCCGGATCTTTCAGGTTTAAAAAATTAATTCTGGATATTAGTTGTTCCCAAATTCAAAGGTGACATCCCTTGCCGTTAAAACCTAATCCAGATGCGGGAAACACCTGGGGGAAGAGAAGTGACCAGGGCCCAGGGGCTGCCACCCCTCCCGTGTAAGAGCAAACTGCTCCTCGGGATGAGCTGGTCCCTTTCTGAATCAAATCAGAAACGTAAAGAAAAGATAGAGGTCTATTCACGTATGATCGAGGCAATTTTTGGCTACGCTTGATACTATTTTTCAGTGTCATGTTTTCATGTTCTCATTGAGTAGCTGTCAAGCACGGCTCAGCGGGGGTGTGAAGGCAGCTCCACCTGCCCAGTGAGGCCCTGGGCTTTGTGGCCTGGTGATTTCCTAGGGGACGGACCACACAGGTATGCTGCTCCAGATAAACCTAGAAATCTTACGGTGTAAATGCAACTGCTGTTCATTAGTCCACATTTTGCTGAGGACAAAAGTGCATTCGATACTGCACAGAGCACAGCATTAGACAAGCTCCCACCCCAGAGGCTCGAAGTCCACATTAAAACAAAACAAGGAACAGAAAAGAAAGCAGTTTTCTGTCGCCCACCTCCCCCTCTTCTACCTCCTCCTCTCCCCGCAAGTGCACCACCCACCCTTGGGGGGTTTCCTGGTCACACACTTTAGTGCACAGAGATGACATGCCACGCTCTCCTCGGGTCCCGGTTTACAGCCGTCACCACCATCACAGCAGCAACAATGACAGGGTGCGGCCACATGAGTAAAACAAGAAGGGCCTGTTCTGAGGCCACGCGGCGGGGCCCGTGTCCTGGTTCCTCTCTCTCTGAGAAGGAAGGTGACAGGGTGAGAACGGCCCTCAGGGGGACGGTGGGGCACGAGTCACCGACGGGGCTGCAGAGCCCTGCGAAGTCCCCACTGTGCACTGTCAGAACCAATCAGGCGCTCAGCTTGTTAGAAGTTGGTTGCAGAGCAGTGGGTGGCGGGGTGCAGGGTAGGGAGGGCAACCTCACCCACACATCTCAGTCACGGGGCACAATCGGGACTGGCGTTGGCAGCCCTGAAACCAGCCTGCAGTGATGCAGCCAGAGACAATGCCCCGGGTAAAGCAGGAATGCACCCTATTATGAAAGAGGAGAAACCTCAGCAAATCGTTGTCTATGCTCTTTCTGAGCTGATAAAACGGCTTTACAATGAGCCAGGGGTGGCTAGTCCCTCAAAATCCACGTTAATGAAATTTCCTAAAACAAGTAAAAACTAGCAAAATCATCCTTTTAAACAAATTTAGAATTAAAAATTCTTATTTGTTTGCAAACACGGTCATAAGCTTTTGAGATGAAAAGTCTAATTCAGCTCCTTATTTAACAAGGAGTAGCTTTTAAATACAACTTAATGCGTTGCTGTATCAATATTACAACTACTAATATACGTGCTGCTTCTAATGATGCCTATGCATATATACACACACACAGATATCATGTAAATAGTGACACCTAATTGATTTTGACATGCATATGTACAAAATAGGACCATTTGGATAAAGATCGAGTTCATGATTACAAGAAGCAAATAACACCCATGAAAACGACTTTTAGGGCTTCCCTGGTGGCGCAGGGGTTGAGAGTCCGCCTGCCGATGCAGGGGACACGGGTTCGAGCCCTGGTCTGGGAAGATCCCACATGCCACGGAGCAACTAAGCCCGTGAGCCACAACTACTGAGCCTGCGCGTCTGGAGCCTGTGCTCCGCAATGGGAGAGGCCGTGACAGTGAGAGGCCCGCGCACTGCGATGAAGAGCGGCCCCCGCTCTCCGCAACTGGAGAAAGCCCTCGCACAGAAACGGAGAGCCAACACAGCCAAAAATAAATAAATAAATTTAAAAAAAAAAAATATATATATATATATATATCTCTCTTCATCTTGCTAGCTACTTTGAAATATGTTGAGTATTATTTTAAGAAAACAATTGCTTCTCATTAATATAGAGTTAATTTCAAAGTTACACAAGCTTTTACTTCATTTATTGCTTTCGTCTTCACCATATCCTCACTAATTTCTTTCTTGGTGCAATTTATTGCGACAATTGATTCAACCATTTATCTCTGTGTTAGGTACTTGGAGGGATTTTTGTTTCTTTGTTATTTGTTTTGTCTCTAAAAACAATGCAATAATAATAATAATAATAATAAAACATTAATGCCCTTGTGGTCTGTTGCATCCTTTGCAGGCAGGTAGTCCAGTGAAGCGGGTAAGGAGGTAAAGCTTATAGCTTCATTACCTGAGTGCAAATCCTTCCAGTATCACTGTTTAGCAGAGGGCAAGTAACTGACTCTTTCTGCCTGGTTTCCTTCTCCCCTAATCTGGGGTAACATTAACTGAGAGACACAGGATTGCATCTACAAAGACTTCATCCAATTAATGTTCATCTCCTGTTGTGACAGTAGATTCAAATTTGACCCACAATTGGGATACTTTTCACCCCTACTCAGGAAGCTTTGTGGATATTTAGTAGTAATTCCCAGATACTCAAGTCAATGAAATTTTAAAAAGTGTTTCCGGACAATAAAGTCTGATGTCCTTGCCTCATCCCAATCCGGCCTTAAACTGCCCCAGTGCACTGACCAGGGAGACCTAGCGAGCCCCTCATTAGCACAGTTTCCCCATCACCAAGCATCAGGCAGAATTCTTACCATATGTTTTACTTGTCTGTGTCTCAGTTTGGGGAAGGGGAAAAGAGGGGTCAGCGAGCTCAAAGCTATACCACGGAGCAGACCTTAAATATGAAAATGACTCTCATGCCCCCATCACCAGTATCAACGATAAAAGACTTCCTGATAACACTTGGAGATCTGAGAGACCTTTCTAAAATGCCTTTGTGACTTTCATTCTAAATCGTTAGACAAACAACTCATTCAACAGACTGCAGAAAATGGGCCACAAAATGACCAGGAGGCACATGATATCACGCAGAGAAGAGGGAACAGGGACCACAGTTAAATCTGTAACTAGGTTTAAGTACAAAATCCCTAAGAGACTTAGGTGGCCGGATTACAAATGAAGAGCAACCGTCCCTGCATGAGTAACAAAGTCCCTCCCTAACAGCCTTCCCCAAATTCACAGTCATGGGTCCAATCCAGTGTGATCAATAATCGTTAAAACAACAAAAGCAACACCACCACCACCTTTAGATCAATGTGGTGGAGGGTGATTTTGAGAGTCACTAGAAGAAGCGAAACAGACCCAAGATCTGACTAATGGGCTGCTTGCTCACTTGGTCTTGGTGGTGACTTCATCACTGTGGAATGCCGTCTCACTTTTGTCTGTGGCCTTCCTACTGCCCCTTCCGATTCTGCCACTCCCAGGACTTCTACATGGGAGGACTACAAACATGGCTAAAGCACTTAAAATTATTTTAAAATGGTTGTTTGAAAGAACTAATATAATTAATGAAAAAAAAAATATGCCTCAATTTGAGTTCCAGGACTATTACTTCTGCTGGAAAAGAAAGTCTAGTAAATCTTCTTTCTGTGCTAAAATGCAGAGACCCCTGTTTGGCTGTATACAGTTTGCAGCCCACTGGCAATCTATTCGCTTCCTGTGACTACAGTCAAAGAAATTTAACTTGGAATCTAATAAAAGAAAACATTTCTTTCAAGTTGTAGGCTTGCCTTGGGGCTTAGAGTTAACACTGGGTCCACTTCCTGCAGCCTTGGAAAGCCTGCGAGGGAGGCCTTTAGGGCAAGGCTCGGGGCTTCTGTGCACAATGCCCAGAGAATGCAGAGAATGCAGAATGTTCTGTGTTCTCTCTCACTCTGAATTGTTTATACTTGCTAAATAACCTATATTTACTCCTCAATTCAAGATGACTTGTGTATGTGACTGAGGCGTAAAATGATACAATCATCTCACACACTCAATGTAGCAACCATCTCCTTACTGCGCCACCCCCCAACCCCTGCCCACAACTTTTCAGTGGTGAAATGATGTTTTTATTTCCCTTTTAATCCTGACATCATTTATTCTATCAATGCCATTTAATAAAATGACCAAATGATAAAGGAGAAAAAGAGGTATTTTGAGAAAGGGTTTCATTTCTGGCTTTAATTATAAGGATAGGGATTTTTCTTTTTTTTTCAGAGAAAAAAATTCTAGTGATAAAAGAACAGCATTTTAATGAATGCTAACTTTTAATAAATCTTTTATAATCTGTGGATATATTCTACTCATAAAATATTTACAACTCAATGAAATGAAGGAATAGACAAGCTATACACGGAGCTTGACAGCCTCATGTGCTTGGTGGTGAAATTATCACAACCATGGGCCACTACTATAATGTATTAATAAAGTGAACAAATGATAAATATGGAAACTCCTGAAAGGTAACAATTCTTCAGAAAAAGTCTTTAGGCCGAAAGCTATACAGGGTATCCCTGCTAAAACAAGGCCATCCTACTGACCATGCCGTCCTTGTAGAGAATCTGAAGACACACCTTTTTCTACTAAATGATGAGGCACCTGCTCCTTATCTGTACTTGCGGCTGCACTGAACTCACAATAGGGAAAGGAAACTAAACATCTTCTGAAAGAAAGTAACTTTACAAAGAGATGTCCATCATGTCTAAGTGTTCTTTTAAAACAGAGCTGGAGAAACCACAGAGATCACCCTGTTCAGTGGTTCTCCACAGATGCTGCATGGACCACGGAGGGGAGCGGGGCTGCCGTACTCACACGGCTCAGCCCTGCAGCTAGGCCTGACAAATCTTGGAAGGTAGAGCCCAGACACCTACAATTTTAATAAGCACCTTATTTCATTCTTCTCTACAGTACCTGTTTTCCTAGTCCCTTTTCAAACACAGAAACTCTAATCCGGGTTGTCCAAGAAGGTAGAACCAACTGTCTCACAGTGACATCGTGGGTTTTTCTCATTCATTCTTCTATTCCACAAACTTTACTGAATGCCCACACTACACAGGCATCACTGTCACAGCAGTAGGGGCTATAGAAGGGAGCTTACAGTTGAGCAGAGATAAGACATTTACACAAAGAGGTAGGATTCAAGGTAGCCTGCAACAAACACAACAGGAGTAGGCTAACTAAAGGGATCCAAGGCTTCTAAGTAACTAGCCCTCCTCCTGGTTCAGGTGATCAAGAAAGACTTCAGGGAATTCCCTGGCAGTCCAGTGGTTAGGACTCCGTGCTCTCACTGCTGGGGCTGGGTAAAGGCCAGACGGGCAGGAAGGATAGGCAAGCAAGGACAGGAGGGGCAGGGAGAACTCAGCTTACCGTCTCATGCGCTGCCCAGTGTGGACATCGTGGGCGGCTGCAGCCTTTATACAGAAGTGCTCCAACTGAACGGAATAGGATGGGGTGGGGAACAAGACCGTCCCTGTACACGGGGGTGGCGTCTCCCCCAGGCTGCCAGGCTGCCCCGCGGGACTGCTCTCCCTGACTCCTCAGACTGTCCTCTTCTCAGACTCTGAGGAAGATCTGGACCCTGCCCTCCCCACACCCCCAGTTCTGTAGGGAACCCCCATATTCACCAGTGTCTTACATTCTTTTATGATGTGAACCCAGGCTCAGAGGGGACTGGCCCCTTCCCTGGGGCCCCGCTCCCTGCAGGAGCGGCCTGCAGGCTTGGGTTTAGATGTCCTACCTCTCAAGCTGTGCTCCCCCAACCTCCCAGTTCTCTTTAAGATCTGGCTGTAAGGGGCTCCCTTAGACAGCATTCCTGAGGGGAAAGGGAAACCCAAGCAGCACTTCTGAAGGCCGTGGGGACGGGCTTCAGGCCTTGAGGCTTTGTTTCATCTTCCTTCTCCTTGATCAGTAAACGCCCCCAGGCATTTACTGAACACAGGCAGCAGAGGACTGCCCTTGTGTTTTTCAGCTTTAGAACAATAACAACAAAAACTGATAAACAATCAGATTTCTTTCCTGCTTTGGGCCAGTAAATTAAAAAAAGAAGTGAGCAGGGGACTTCCCTGGTGGGCAGTGGTTAAGAATCCACGTGCCGGGGCTTCCCTGGTGGCGCAGTGCTTGAGAGTCTGCCTGCCAATGCAGGGGACACGGGTTCGAGCCCTGGTCTGGGAGGATCCCACATGCGGAGCAACTGGGCCTGTGAGCCACAACAGCTGAGCCTGCGCGTGCGTCTGGAGCCTGTGCTCCACAACAAGAGAGGCTGCGACAGTGAGAGGCCCGCGCGCCGCGATGAGGACTGGCCCTGACTCGCCGCAACTGGAGAAGGCCCTCGCACAGAAACAAAGACCTAGCACAGCCAAAAATGAATAAATAAATAAATTGAAAAAAAAAAGAAAAACCTCACTCACTTAAAAAAAAAAAGAATCCAGCTGCCAATGCAGGAGACACAGGTTTAAGCCCTGGTCCGGGAACATCCCACGTGCCACGGAGCAACTAAGCCCGTGCGCCACAACTACTGAGCCTGCACTCTAGAGCCCGCGAGTCACAACTACTGAGCCCGTGCACCTAGAGACCGTGCTCCCCAACAAGAGAAGCCACCGCAATGAGAAGCCCGTGCACCGCAACGAAGAGGAGTCCCTGCTCGCCACAATTAGAGAAAGCCCGCACACAGCAACAAAGACCCAAAGCAGCCAAAAATAAATAAAATTTAAAAAAAAAAAGTGAGGGGAGGAAAACAGAAAGCTGACCTAGAATTGTCAACCTTTTATTTTGCCATCTAAGAATATTTGGGGAAATATTTCCTATTTTATACAAATAGGAAAGTCACTATTTTAATAGAGAGCAATTCTTTAAGTAGAATAAATTCAGATTATGAAAAATACGTTTTACGTATTTTATTTTATTTATTTAGCCTTGGACTAGTGGCTGGTCCAGGTGGCCCCATCTGTAGTACTTAGAAATGAGTTCAGGCTGAGAAATGTAAACCACAGCTCAGAGATTCAAAGAGGGCGCAGAAGGGGGCTCATGAAGAGCAGGGAAAAGAGCAGAAGCATCAGAGCTTCTCAGGACAACAAGCACAAGTTCAGATCTGAAAACCCCTCATCAACTGTAATCCAGGCTACAAAACTGTTCCCTGAGCCAAGAGAACCAAGCTGGACGAGAGGCTGATTTTAAAATATAGTGTGCTGTAAATAAATTTAAACATCAGCAGTGTAGGAAAACCAGTTTATGTCAAAACATACTGTTTAATAAAGTTCTTATGGAGTGTCTCCACAAGACACAAATGTTGGCAAGGATGCAGAGAAAAGGGAACTCTTGTACACTGTTGGTGGGACTGTAAATAGGTGCAGCTACTGTGAAGAACAGTGTGGAGGTTCCTCAAAAAACTAAAAATAGAGCTACCATATGATCCTGCAATCCCACTCTTGGGCATATATCAGGACAAAACTATAATTCAAAAAGATACATGCACCCCAATGTTCATAGCAGCATTATTTACAAGTGCCAAGACATGAAAGCAACCTAAGTGTCCATCAACAGATGAATGGATAAGGAAGATGTGGACTATATATATAATATTACTCAACCATAAAAATAATAAAATTTCGCCGCTTGCAACAACATGGATGGACCTAGAGATTACCATACTAAGTGAAATAAGCGAGACAGAGAAAGACACACACTATCATATCACTTATATGTGGAATCTAAAAAAACAAACAAATAAAAATAAAAACAGAAACAAACTTACAGATACAGAGAACAAACAAGTGGCTACCAGTACGGAGAGGGAAGGGAGGAGGCGCAAGATAGGGGTAGGAGATTAAGAGGTACAAACTACTATGTATAAAATAAATAAGCTATAAGGATCTATTATATAGCACAGGGAATGTAGCCAACGTTTTTAAATAATTTTAAATGAAATATAAGCTATAAAAATATTGAATCACTATGCTATACACCTGAAACTAATAATATTGTAAATCAACTATACAATAAAAATAATAAAATTTTACTATTTGGCTTTTTAAAAAGTTCCTATTTTAAAATTTTTTTTCAGGAAATCAGTTCAATAGTAAGACATGAGAAAGAAACAAAAACTTAAATATTAAGAAAGAAGATAATTTTTGCATGTGTTTCTAGGAATCAAATGGGAAACTATCAGATTTAATTTAAAAGTGAGTGAATACAAGATACACAAAATTAAAATACCAAGTATCGGTCTGAAAATATGATGAAATGAGATTGAAACACAATCTAAAATAAATAATAATAAACATAATGAGAAATGAAAGGACCTATTTAAAGAAAATTGGAAATTTTGGTGGGAAATACAAAAAATATGATTTGAGTTAAATGCACAGTCCATGCCATGTGCTTGATTAAGAAGACTAAACATTTTTAAGTGGCCAGTTTTCTCAAAATAATTTGTAAATTCAACATAAGTATTCCAAAGTTCCTCTGAAAAAACAAACAGGAAAGAATCACAAAGAAAATTTGCAGAAGAATCCTGAAGGGGGTTAGCCCTATCAGATACTAAATTATTTAAACAGGGTGGCACTGGCAGAAACACAGATAAGCAGAACTAGAGACAACGAAGAAATAAAACCTACTCATATTAAAAATATATCACATGGCTTCCCTGGTGGCGCAGTGGTTGAGAGTCCGCCTGCCGATGCAGGGGACGCGGGTTCGTGCCCCGGTCCGGGAGGATCCCACATGCCGCGGAGCGGCTGGGCCCGTGAGCCATGGCCGCTGAGCCTGCGCGTCCGGAGCCTGTGCTCCGCAACGGGAGAGGCCACAACAGTGAGAGGCCCGCGTACCGCAAAAAAAAAAAAAAGATATCACAAATCAATCAAATAAAATGGGGGAAAGATTGAGCCAACTTGGTAGCAATTCAAAAAGAAAAAAAGGCCCCTCATCCAATTCCATATACTGAAATAAATTCCACATGAATTAAAGAGTTTAATAAGAAAAAGCTTTAAGGTAGAAAAATATATTGGATATCTAAAACTTCTGGAAAAGAAACACCAAACTGCAAAAAATATTTGCAGTTAGAAATGATTATCAAGACTAATAGCTCTGCAATAAATAGAGTTATAACATTTGTATTAGATTTGCTAGTACCATGGTAAACTAGTATAAACTTTTGGGAAGGTAATTTGGCAACACATGTAATTGGAATCTTAAATATATTCGTATCCATGATCCAGTAATTCCACTTCTGGGAATCAAGCCTAAGGAAACAATCACAGATAATAAATACTCTCTGTGCACAAAGATGCTCATCACATGGAAAAGAACTAGAGACAATCTAAAAAAGCATTAAAGAACAATTAACTGTGCAGCCTTTAAAAACGATGCTTAGGAACAATGTGCAATAATATTTAAGTTTTATAATGTTAAAGAAAAAGCCTAGGTACTAATTGCATATTCAATGAGGAACATAACTTTATTTTTTTAAACCTAGATTTAGGTATAAAATACTAAACTATTTCATTAAAATATTTATTCAAACACTATATATACTCATTATATATGTGTACATATATAATGTACTATATATACATTTACATATATTTTATATAAACATTATATATAATACACACACCCATCACCTGTTTAATGCCTTTAATTTGTTAAAAAAACAAAGCATAAGGCCAAAAGTACATTAATGTAGTACCCTGACTTACCAGGGTTCAACTTAACGATTTTTCACCTTTACGACGGGGCAAAAGCAACACGCATTCAGCTGAACTGTACTTGGAATTTGAATTTTGGTCTTTTCCCAGGCCAGGGGTGTGCAGTGTGATCCTCTCCTGCGAAACTGGGCAGCAGCCCCCAGTCAGCCATGCGATCATGGGGGTAAACAGCTGATATACTTAGAACCATCCTGGACTCACAGAACCATTCTGTTTTTCACTTTCAGTACAGTATTAAACAAACTATTCAAAACATAAGCTATTCAACACTTTAGTATAAAATAAATGGGCTCTGAGTTGGATGATTTTGCCCAACTACAGGCTAATGTGAGTGTTCTGAACACGTTCAAGGCAGGCTGGGCTGAGCTACGATGTCTGGTAGGTTAGTGTGTATTAAATGCATTTTCAACTTAGAATATTTTCAACTTAAGATGAGTTTATCAGGATGTAAGCCCCACCTTAAGTCGAGGAAGATCTGTATTACCATTCATTTTGAAGGGTAATATTATAATTAATCCCAGAGCATCCTTAAGTCCCAAATTTTTCACCAAAATAAAGTCATTAAAAAAATACCCCATTATGAATTAAATGTATTATTAAATAGTACTTATATTTAAAACAACAAATCATTTAAACCTTAAATACAATTCATTAGTCTCCTGAAATGGGTGAATAACACACAAACATTCTCATAAAAGTTCTTTTTTGTTTCTGCCTCCACTAGCGTACATCCTAAAACTACATTCCGTAAGGAATGGCTCTGGCCCAGTGTGCCCAGAACTACAAGGGCATCTCCACTCATTTTCACTCCTGTCACTACAGTGACACCCCAACAGAAGCACAAGAAGAATGCCGAATGCAGTGGGATGCTATTAAAAGGACTAAACATGGGGCTGAAAGCCTGGCAAGAAAATAGGAGAAGGAGGAACCCAGGGAGGCAGCAGACAGACTGGATCTCACCAAACGCTCGAGCTGACAAATGCCCAGAAAATGTGCTCCACGGAACCCAAGGACTCCTGCTCCGCGGGACCAAGAGGTGGCAAATCCACTCCCCTGGCTGGGTAACCAATCCCGGGAAGGAAATGAGACGAGAGGCCTCAAAGTAAATCAGACTCGTAGAACAGATCCATGTATATGGTTTCAGTGTTAAGTGCAAGATAATCTCTGAGTGACTGTCATTTAAAGTGTTTAATATTTTAGAAGACCTGTCAGAATGGTCTTGTCATCTGTAAGCTGAAAGATGTACCAGAAGTGTATTGTTTATAAATAATACTGTTATGTTTGAGATAACTTGATTATTGTACTAATAGTTTACTATATTTTGTTTGTTTGAGACTTTTTTTTTCTATTGCGATTGTAAATTTGCCTCTCACACATTTTAAAGGCTTAAAAATAGAATATACTAAACCCATAAATGTAGTTTAAAATGTTGGAGGAAAATCCAATTAACTAAAATTAATCAACAATTAGTCTAATTTTATGCAAAATAATTAGATTCATTAATAGAAAATAAGATTTGTAAACTGAAAAGGAAAATTAGCTTTTTAAAAGTAAAACCTCCACAAACTGAACACCATTTTTAAAAACAAGTAACTACAAATGTCCTTTGTAAGGACAGCAGTCCCTCTGGACATTGTGACCTATCACTTACTCCTCCCCAGCCTCTCCTGCAGCCACGGGAGACTTCCTGTGAAGGCTAGCCAGGCCCCAGCCCCTCCGCAGCCTTCTCCCACTCTGAGGTCACACTAAGTCATTCATCTCACCCTCCAGGGAGACCCAATGCCAAAAGGCATGATCAAGTCATAGTCATTTTACTAAAGATTTCACGGGGAAAAGGTCAGCAAAATTAATACTTTTTCCACATACCAAAAAATTTTTAATTTTAATTTCTTCCATTAGATATCTCCTTTCTTCTGCTCAAAAATTCTCTTTCCTACCAGTTTCATTAACTCTTTTGGCCTCTCCCACACCTCTCTTCAGATACAGTTCTGACCCTCACCTGCATGCCCCACTCAAGAGAACAAAAGTTCCACGGTGGCCAGACAGTGGCCCTGCTCCCCCACCCACCCTGAGTCCACCACTCCAGTGTAAAAGCCCAACAAAACTGGGTAAGATAGGATCCCGCTGCCAAGGAAATGAGATTTTTCTTATATCATTTAAAATAAAATCACTATGATAAGCCAGTTGAAACAAAACGAGAGTTAAGGGGATACAGGCCATCATAAGGGAATAGAAATACAGCCACTCCACTATTTTGCAATGCCATCAGTTAGATCTTTATGCTACCCAAGGCAATCTACAGATTCAATGCAATCCCTGTCAAATTACTAATGGCATTTCTCACAGAACTAGGACAAAATTTTTTTTAATTTGCATGGAAACACAAAAACCCCCAAATAGCCAAAACAGTCTTAAGAAAGAAGAATGGAGCTGCAGAAACCAGGCTCCCTGACTTCAGAATATACTACAAAGCTACAGTCATCAAAACAGTTTGGTACTGGCACGAAAACAGACATATAGATCAATGGAACAGGACAGAAAGCCCAGAAATAAACCCATGCACCTACAGTCAATTAATCTAAGACAAAGGAGGCAAGAATATACAATGGAGAAAAGACAGTCCCTTCAATAAGTGGTGCTGGGAAAACTGGATAGCTACATGTAAAAGAATGAAATTAGAAGATTCTCTAACACCATATACAAAAATAAACTCAAAATGGATTAAAGTCCTAAATGTAAGACCGGATACTATAAAACTCCTAGAGGAAAACACAGGCAGAACACTCTTTGACATAAATCACAACAATATTTTTTTTTTGATCCGTCTCCTAGAGTAATGGCAAGAAAAGTAAAAATAAACAAGTGGAATCTAATTAAACTTACAAAAGAAACTATGAACAAAATGAAAAGACAACCTACGAACTGGGAGAAAATATTTGCAAATGAGGCAACCAACAAGGGCTTAATTTCCAAAATATACCAACATCTTATACAGCTCAATATCAAAAAAACCCCCCAACAATCCAATCAAAAAATGGGCAGAAGACCTCAATAGACATTTCTCCAAAGAAGACATACAGATGGCCAACAGGCACATGAAAAGATGTTCAACTTGGCTATTCATGAGAGAAATGCAAATCAAAACTACAGTGAGGTACCACCTCACACTGGTCAGAAAGGCCATCATCAAAAAGTCTACAATCTGTAGACTTGTAATAACCTATAATGGAAAATAATGCTGGAGAGGGTGTGGAGAAAAGGGAACTCTTGTACACTGTTGATGGGAATGGAAATTGGTACAACCATTATGGAGAACAGTATGGAGTTCCTTAAAAAAAATAAATGAAGAACTACCATATGATCCTGTAATCCCACTCCTGGGCATATATTCAGAAAAGACTAAACTCTAATTTGAAAAGATACATGTACCCCAGTGTTCACCACAGCACTATTCACAATACCCAAGATATGGAAACAACGTAAATGTCCATCAACAGATGAATGGATAAAGAAGATGTGGTACATATATACAATGGAATATTACTCAGCTATAAAAAAGAATGAAATATTGCCATTTGCAGCAATATGGATGGGCCTAGAGATTATCATACTAAGAGAAGTAAGTCAGACAGAGAAAGACAAATATATATCACTCTTTCGTGGAATCTAAAAAAGTGATACAAATGAACTTAGTTACAAAACAGAAACAGACTTACAGACTTAGAAAACCAAATGGTTACCAAAGGGGATAGCGGGGTGGGGGAGATAAATTAGGAGTTTGGGATTAACAGATACACACTACTATGTATAAAACAGATAAACAACAAGGACCTACTGTATAGCACAGGGAATTATATTCAATACCTTGTAATAATCTATAATGAAAAATAATCTGAAAAAGAATAGATATATATATGTAAAAATGAATTACTTTACTGTACATCTGAAACACAATAAATGAACTATACTTCAATAAAAATTTTAAAAAGACTAGAAAAGCTGGAAATAGGTATGGGCATTCTAAACAAGCTCAAAGCCCAGGTGAATCACTCCCACTTCAATGAAAAGCAATTACATATGTTACACCAACAGAGCCACTGTTGGTGTGGTTTCCTAATGGAAAAAATGGACAGCTGTCAAGAAATGGAAACCAGAGGAATATTTTCCCAGTTTTCAGAAAAGAGCAAAGAGTAAAAATACGGAAATTGCAAACTGGTAAATATGACATTGATCTCTAACAAAATTCTAGAACAGACAAACCAATGTTCTGCTGTGAAAGGAATAGTATATACAGTTATGTTCAATACAAAATGCATTAAAAAATTATTAGACACCCCCCCCCCCACAGCCCTTCACAGAGAACTTGATGTGATAGTAAATCTCTACACAACTGCTAAAGGAGGAAAGAGAATCCTCCTCTACTATTCCCTCATCTACTGTCAAAAAAGCAGAATCCCTAGAAAACTGATACCACAGAAGAGTGCAAAGGCCATGAACGAGGAGAGACACTGCCAGGGGAAACGTCTGCCTGTTCCACTGCAGCCCTCCCTCTCAAGCCTGCAATCCAGGCCTCCATGCACGTGAGCCCTGCCTGGGGGCTGCAAGGGCGCGGCTCCCAGCCCAAGTTCACCCCCTCCCCTCTACACTGCCTGCCTCGGTGCAGGACCAACATCGTGCTGGGGCAGCATCCTGGGAAAGAATGCTTTCTGTGGCCGGATGCACATCTAGAGTCCGAAGCCTGGCGTTCACTCCTCAACTTGAAACCCTCCCTGGCTTCCGTCCTCCTATTAAGGGTGAGAGTAAGCCTTGCAGGTTGATGGTGAGGACCCAATGCCAACAGGTATGAGGTGAACTGGACAGAGTGCCAGGCGCCACCCTGAGAAAACCCCGAGGGTCTTAGACCAGACCTCTGTGGTCTAGAACTCTAAATCTGAGATCCTGTGACCAGAGTTTGGAATCAGAAACTCTTGACTCAGATCCTTTTGGACTATAATCTTTTCATTACAGTTAAAATTTAAAATGTGAACAACTGGAAAAAAGAGGATTCTCTGAACACAAATTTGATTTTCTATTCTTCCCATTTCATAAAGCCAACTATAAAAACAAAAGCTTCTGAAATAACTGGTTTATTATACTTGTTCTCTGTGAAAAGTCATAAAGTCATCCTCTGCACCGTCCCTGCCCATTTTCCTCTCTGTTTTAATCAGATTCTATGAAGCCACATTTATGCAATAAGTAGATTTTTGTAAAAAAAAAAAAAGGGGGGAGGTCGGGGGGAGGATTCCTATGTGACCATGTCTTGAGAAGCAAGTTTTCCACGGATGGTCTCATTAACGATGTGTCTGGGGCCAGGTGGACAACAATGACGTCACCTGAGGGACAAATATTGAAGGATGTGCTGTGTCCACACAACTGACAGGTGGTGGTTAGAAGAGACTCCAAGTGCATAAAAGTCTGTACATAAAGGAATCTGAACACAGGACACAGCTATACAGAATCTCTTCAGATATGTTCTGAAAGCAAAAGTTCTTTCGTTTCAATCAATAGTTCTATTTAATGAATATATTTCAGAATGTTTCAAATAAAATCTATCCAATAAAAGAAATACAGCACGTTTGTTACATAATGCTAATATAATAATTCTTAAACTGGAAGAATTATTCCCACCACGAATTCTCGCAGGGTATAGGAGGCCTTGTCCGATGGGGAGCCCAGGCCTGTCCGGCCAGACATGTGGTTCCGGAAACCGGCTAAGCCTCCGGGTACGATGGCCACTGCCACGTCTGCAGCAGCACAGGTCTGCCGGGGAGGTTTAAAGCCACTGGAAGGCACATAAGCAGTTCAATTATCATAATAAATTCGTTGAAAAGGTGGGGTTTCTCTTTTCCTCCTGATCAAGGTACAGTCCTGGATGAAAATCATACAGCCAAGAGGATCCCATCCTCAAAGAAACCCACCAAATAATCATCTAATAGCAGGGAACTGGACCAGTGAATTCATTTCTTCACCAAATATGCCTTAAATATTTGTTCTGTGCCAGATGCTGTCACAGGTACTGAGGATACAGCAGGGAACAGGCACAAAGCCCAGCTCTCCTGCAGTTTATATCCCAGTAGGGAAAACACAACTGACAAAATAAATATGTAAGCACAGGGAACTCTAGTCAACATTCTTTAATGACCTATACGGGAAAAGAAACTAAAAAAGAGTGGATATATGTCTATGTATAACTGAATCACTTTGCTGTACAGCAGAAGCTAACACAACACTGTAAATCAACTATATTCCAATAAAAAAATATGTAAAACATACAGTATACTAAACGGTGCTGGGGGCTTTGAGGAAAAAAAATAAGGCGGGGGAAAGTGAGAGGGGACGGGAAGTGTGACTGTAACGGGGGTTCTGGCACAGGTGACACTAAAGCAAGACTGAAGCACTGAGCATCCCGGTCATGCAGCTATGCAGACAGGCCGAGCGGCTGCAAGGGCCTGGCACAGTGGTGCATGTCCAGACGGCCGGGGCAGCCGCAGCAGACACCAGGGCAAGGGAAGGTGGGCAGACAAGAAGGGACAGCCACGGGCTTTACCCAGCGTGAGACGGGAGCCCTGGCGGAGCTCTGTGCGGAGGAGTGACATCCACAGCTTCCCTTTTCACAGGATCCTGAGGTCCTCTGAAGAGTGTGCTAGGAAAACTGACTGCAGGAGGGCAGCATGAGAACCGGAAGTTGCCAATGAGCCACTGCACCAACCCAGGTGAAAGGTAGTGCCAGCTCAGGCGCGGGTGGCAAATGCAGGCGGGGAGAAGCAGTCACAGGGGCATCAACTCTGAGGTGTGGCCAGGAGAGCCCTGCTGATGGACTGAACACAGCCGAGCACGAGAGAAAGGGGGCAAGGATGAGCCCAGCGTCTCTGGCCTGAGCAAGAGCAAGGACGAGGTCACCACTAACTGAGATAGCAGGTAGGGGAGCAGTCAGATCTTGGTTTTGGACTCAGTTTGAAGCGAGGGCCTGTGTGATTCTGGAGTCCAGGAAAGAGGTCCCTATTAGCATTTGGATGTACTAGGTAAGCCATGAGGCCGGCTAAGGCCAGCAGGGGAACGAGTCCAGAGCGAAGGGGAAGCCCAGGAACCAGGCCCGGGGCCAACACTGAGATGTGGGGCAAAAGGAGAACCAGAGGCGTGTGGGTCCTGGGGACATGCTCCCAGGCAGAGAGGGTTTCATTTGTGCCGAGGACAGTCCAGGAGGTGGAGGCTGGCTGACCAACACGACTGTGACCTTGGCAGCACGAAGGTCTGCCAATAAGCCACTGGTGACTTCCCAGGAGAGCGGTTTCAAGGGAGCAGTGGAGACAAGCGCCTGATTCAAGTGGATAGGAAAGAGACTGGGACACAGCCGACTCTTCTAGGCTCCAGTGCTGATTCCTGTCCGAACTGTGGAGCCTCAGAACTCCAAAGCCTCCTTTGCTCTTAATTCTCACACAAGACTTCCTTGTTTCCAATTAAACATCTCCTGTTTTAGTTTTTAACACCATTTCCTTGTATTTGGTCCTCTATAAACTGGGAAAAAATATTCTGTATCTCTCTAACATGGACAAAAATCTGTTAACGTTTTATATTCTTAAAAACAGTAGTCAAGGGACTTCCCTGGTGGTCCAATGGTTAGGAATCCGCCTTCCAGTGCAAGGGACACGGGTTTGATCCCTGGTCAGGGAACTAAGATCCCACATGCCATGGGGCAACTAAGCTTGCATGCCACAACTAGAGATCCTGCATGCTGCGACTATAGAGCCCACATGCTCTGGAGCCCACGCCCCACAACTCGAGAGCCTGTGAGCCACACAAAAGATCCCACGTGCCGCAGCTAAGACCCGACACAGCCAAAAATAAATAAATGAATGAATTTTTTTTTTTAAAATAGTAGTCAGTAAGAAAATAATTCCATTTACAATAGCATCAAAAGGAGGGGTTTCCCTGGTGGCACAGTGGTTGAGAGTCCGCCTGCCGATGCAGGGGACACGGGTTCATGCCCCAGTCCGGGAAGATCCCACATGCCGCGGAGTGGCTGGGCCCGTGAGCCATGGCCGCTGAGCCTGCGCGTCCGGAGCCTGTGCTCCACAACGGGAGAGGCCACAACAGTGAGAGGCCCGCGTACCGCAAAAAAAACAAAAACAAAAAAAACCCAAAAGGAATACGATACTTAGGAATAAATTTAACAAAACAAGCACAAGATTTGTATACTAAAAATTACAAAACATCCTTGAAAGAAATTTTAAAAGACTGAACTAAAAGGAAAGACATCCAATGTTCAAGAACTGGAGGCCTTAATACTGTGGAGTTGGCAGCATCGTACCAATCGCTCTACAGACCTAGCGCAGCTCCATCCAACTCCCAGCTGTCGACTTCCCTGGCGGTCCAGTGGTTAAGACTCTGCACTTCCACTGCTGAGTGTACAGGTTCCATCCTTGGTCAGGGAACTAAGTTCCCACATGCTGTGTGGCATGGCCAAAAAAAAAAAGTCCCAACTGCCTTTTTAAAAAAAAGAAATTGACAAGCTCATCCTAAAACCCATATGAACAT
The DNA here is from genome assembly GCF_011762595.2 of Tursiops truncatus. Taxonomy (NCBI): domain Eukaryota; kingdom Metazoa; phylum Chordata; class Mammalia; order Artiodactyla; family Delphinidae; genus Tursiops; species Tursiops truncatus. Next base: position 145,863,644 of record NC_047035.1, read on the forward strand.
ACAGTGGACCCAGAATAGCTAAAACAATCTTGAAAAAGAAAAAATAAGTGGGAGGATTGACATTTCCCAATTTCAAAACTTACTGCACAGAGTGGCTCTGGCCTAAAGAGGGACACACAGATGAATGGAATAGAAGCTAGAGTCCAAAAACAAGCTGTACAAACAAAAATGTATTTATTGTCAATGGATTTTCAACAAAGGTGCCAGGACAATTCAACAATTTCAACAACTGATGCAGAACAGCTGGATAATAACATGCAAAAGTATGAATCTGGACTCCTACCTCACACCATCTACAAATTAACTCAAAGTGAGTCACCAACTTTAAATGTAAGAGCTAAAACTAGAAAACTCTTGGTAGAAAACAGAGGAGTGAATCTTTGTGACCTCAGATTTAGCAATGGTTTCTCAGATATGACACCAAAAGAACAATCAACAAAAGAAAAAGCAAATAAATTAGACCTCAAAAGGATTTTTAAAGTTTTGTGTTTCAAAGGACAGCATCAATCAAGTGAAAAGACAACCGATGCAGTGGGAGAGAAATATTTGCAAATAATATATCTGATAAGCGACTTCTATCCAAAGTATATAAAAAATGCCTATAACTCCATAATAAAAAAATAAATAAGCCAACTGAAAAATTGGCAAAAGATGTGAATAAACATTTATCCAAAGAAGACATACAAATGGCCCAAAATCTCACAAAAAGATGCTCAACAAGATTAACCATTGGGGAGATACAAGTCAAAACCACAAGGAAATTCTAATTCTCAGCCACCAGACTGGCTATAATCAAAAGATGAACAGTAAGGAGCGCTGGTGAGGGCGTGGAGGACCTGAGCCCTCAGACATGGCTGGTAAAAATGGAAACAGTACAGCCGCCATTCAGCAAGGCACAGAACTGTCAGATGACTTCGCAATTCTCCTCCTAGGTTTATATCCAAGAGAAATGAAAACATATGCCTACACAGCCACAAAACATACATCCGTACACAAATGTTCACAACAACATTACTCAAAATAGCCACAAAAATAGAAACAGCCCAAATGTCGATCAATTGATATATGAATAAATAAAATGTGGCACATCCATATGATAAAATATTATTAGGCAACAAAAAGGAATGAAGTACTGATACATGCTACAATATGAACGAACCTTGAAAACATCACACTAAGTGAAAGAAGAATATATTATTCCATTAATATGAAATGCCCAGAACTGGCAAATCTACAGTAGAGACAGAAAATAGATTAGTGGTTCTCTAGGGCTGGTGGAGGGGATGAGGGAGGGAACGGGCAGTGACTAAGCCCAGGATTTCTTTATGGTGATGAAAAAGTTTTAAAATTAGATTGTGGTGACAGCTGCATAACTGTTAATATATTAAAAACCACTGAAATGTATACTTTAAATGGATGAATTGTATTTTATGTGAATATCTCAATAAAGCTGCTACATAAAAAACAGTAATCAAAGCTCTAACCGACTCTATGTTAAATAATCCCGATTTTTAAAACTCTGAATAATTTTCATTATTTGTTAACTTTTCTATGATCCATTTTTCTGGCTTTTTTTCCCATAACCTTTAAGAGATGATAGCTTAATTAAAGTGCTCATTTAATCTAGAACAGGGGTCAGCAAACTACAACCTGAGAGCCAAACAGAGCTAAGAATGGTTTTTATTATTTTAAAGGGTTAACACACAAACAAAAAAAGAATATCCAACAGACACCATATTTGGTCCACAAAGCCTAAAATATTTGCTGTCTGGTCATTACAAAGGTTTGCTGACCCATGATCTAGAACAACAAAGTGAGTCTGCACAGTACACTCATCACAAAATATATTAGAAACATGTTCACTTTGATCCATATTCATACTGTGATTAGCTATGTTTAATGCATAGAGGAGGAATAAAGGGACTGTATTAAACAAACTCCCTTTCTACTAATATAATCTATTTTAAATGTCTATATTCCAGGCTGTGAGTAACCACAGGTAATTTGGAGAAACTGTAACTATATACACAACTGCCCCGTCCAGAAGACAAAAGAGATACTGACTCAGGCAGGTGCTACAGTCGGACCTTAGAGGTTATTGTGCAAAATCCGTCAGATTTTGGCCAAATCGCTTTGCGACGATAAAGTCAAGGATGTACTATCTTGACTGTGAACATGTGTGAAGGAAACCTGACTCAGAACTGGAGGCGGGAAGCTGGGAAGGAGGGTGCCGGCCCAGCCCGCAGGGCCCAGCAAGAAGGAGGAGGGTCTCCCGAGGACACCACAAGCTGCAGGGTCCTTGCCTGCAGCCACGGGGAAGCCGCCACCATTCTGTGCTTTCGTTTTCCTCCAGTGACTTTTATTCCAAACATCTTCTGTCAGCCTCCTCCTTTCCTCCACAAAGAACGTTCTCCTCTGTTCACTGGACTAGCCTAGGGGCCACCAGTTTGCTTGTCCCGAATGGCAATTCCTCTGCTATTCCCAAATAAATCTTTTCTGCTTAAATAAAATTGCTCTTTGCGCTGTTAGACGTTGACATGACCTGAACCCTGCGAGTTTTCAAGTGCATTATCATCTTACCATCCCCACTCTTTAGTCGGTGTAATGCTAGCAGAGTCAGGATGCAGGCTCTGCTTCCAAGCTGCACAACCTGTACCTGTGATGTAATTTCTGACTCTGAGGATTAGATGAGTAATGAGCACAGGTCAGCACACAGCCTGATGCCGGGCACAGTGGGCCCTCAAGTTAGATTTGGGTTCAAATCAACGAAACCTACTGAATGTCTGCTCTGTGCCTGGTGCTGAGTCTGCTGGTCCAGAGATACAAACGGAGAAGATGTGGAATCCACCCTCCAGAAGTTCACAATCTAGTGAAAGAAAGAAACCTTCCTCAGTAGCACAAGGGTCAACATCTGTCACAGGAATGCGCATAAGATACCAAAGTCAGGCTGGGAAGGCGAGGATGTCTAGGAGGGCTTCCGAGAAGAGGTGTCAGCAGAGCAGTGAGCGGCCTTCACAGAGGAGAAGGGATGAGAACTGGCACACCTGGGGAAAGACTGTAGAGAGGGACAGGACGCTGAGCGTCTACCACTGAGGACAGGCCATCTCCCCTTTATGTGTCACAGCGCAACAGTGCCGGTCACCCGTCCTGGAGATCACAACACAGACACAGGTCCCTCTAAACGATCCCTGACCGGCACATAGCTGCTGTTTGGTTTGACCACTCCTGCTTTCATAATCATAGCTGGGTTCAGCCAATGCTAGCCGGCAGCATAACTCTGCATTTCAGACCTCCAGAGCAAAACTGCAGAACTACAGCTGTCTGAGGAGGAGGTCCCTGATCCACACCACTTGGGCTTCCTCTTCCCATAGCTTCCAACAACCACAGAAGCCCCTTGCACACTCTGATCCTCAGCCATGAACTAGTGTCACTTTTTTTTTTTTTTTTTTTTTGCGGTACGCGGGCCTCTCACTGTTGTGGCCTCTCCCGCTGCGGAGCACAGGCTCCGGACGCGCAGGCTCAGCAACCATGGCTCGCGGGCCCAGCCACTCCGCGGCGTGTGGGATCTTCCCGGACTGGGGCACGAACCCATGTCCCCTGGATCAGCAGGTGGACTCAACCACTGTGCCACCAGGGAAGTCCTAGTGTCACTTTTAATAACATTTCTCAATTGGTGATATGTTTGCTTCATGGTCAACATAATTCAGACTTTTTTTTCCAGTTATACATATATACATTCATATTCTTTTCCATTATGGTTTGTTACAGGATATTGAATATAGTTTCCTGTGCTATACAGTAGGGCCTTGTTGTTTATCTATTTTATATATAATATAGTTTGTATCTGTTAATCCCATAGTCCTAATTTATCCCTCTCCTTCTCCTTTTCCTCCCCTTTGGTAACCATAAATTTCCTTGCTATGTCTGTGAGTCTGTTTCTGTTTTATAACTAAGTTCATTTGTATCATTTTTTTAGATTCCACATATAAGTGATATCTAATGATATTGTCTTTCTCTGCCTGACTTACTTCACTTAGTAGGATAATCTCTAGGCCCATCCATGTTGCTGCAAATGGCATTACTTCATTCTTTTTTATGGCTGAGTAATATTCCATTGTATATATCTACCACATCTTCTTTATCCATTCATCTGTTGATGGACATTTAGGTTGCTGCCATGTCTTCTTGGCTATTGTAAATAGTCAGATCTTTTTATACTGTTCACATATTAAGTACCAGCCTATAATTCTGTACTTAATCTGATTTTTCTTAGTAACACAAAAGGACTACAAACATTTTAAATAATATGGAAAAATAAACCATGAATTTCTGTATTAACCCTCTAGTTCATGCCACCCACCCCCAAAACAACTCTATTTCCAAGGGTTGGAAGATAAATAGGAAAAAAAAATCCAGATAGTAAATGAAAATTTTAAAATGTCACATTTGGTTCTTTAATTAAACCATGGAGAGCTTTGAAATTTTATTTTGTGAGAAAATCGTAAAATGGGAAACAAACAAAAACAGGCCATAAAGAGATGCAATTTTAAAAACCTTTTCACTGAAAGAAATGCAACATTATATTTTTTCCCTTGCTGGTTATTTGAAAGTTACAGGTTCAACTGCTTGAGAAATTAAGTTAATACTTCAGTGTCATTAGTTTGTATTTTGTTCTAACAGTACAAACAGTAGAAGAAATCATTAGTAAAGTGAGGGTAAAACAAACTCAGTTAATTACAGTTAAAAACAGCTAAAAACAAACAAACAAACAAACAAAACAGTTAAAAACAATCAAGGGTCAGGCTTAATTTTAAAAAGAACCTTTCCAGGGCTTCCCTGGTGGCGCAGTGGTTGAGAGTCTGCCTGCCGATGCGGGGGACACGGGTTCGAGCCCTGGTCTAGGAGGATTCCACATGCCGCGGAGCAACTGGGCCCGTGAGCCAAAACTACTGAGCCTGCGTGTCTGGAGCCTGTGCTCCGCAACGAGAGGCCGCGACAGTGAGAGGCCCGTGCACTGCGATGAAGAGCGGCCCCTGCTCGTCCCAACTGGAGAAAGCCCTCGCACAGAAATGAAGACCCAACACTGCCAAAAATAAATAAATTAATTAATTAATTAAAAAATATATATATATATTAAAAAAAAAACCTTTCCAGAATGTTAAAAATCAATGTTACCTCAATTTAAAAAAAGTTTTTAATAAAAAATAAATTTAAAAATAAAGTAAAGAAAAAGAAACTTTCTATCCAGTCACAATACTCATGTAGGTTTACGGGGGTAGATTCCTAGTCCCATATATAAACACCTTTTAAAAATGACCAGGAATATGGGAATCTTCTTCATTAATGCTCCTTTTTGACCATGAAGCAGTTCTGTTAAGACAGAACTTCTCTACTCAATAAATTGCTCTAAAGTACCATTTGCCCTGCCCTAAAGGAATTAGTTTGATCCAAAAGAAACTGATAAGAGCTAGGGAATGTGGAAACCAACAGTTCAGCAAGTTAACAACAGTTACATGCCATTCACTTCCAAGGAAAAAAACAACACAACTGCCAACCCTATTTAAGAAAAGTACGTTTTCTATCTCACAGGCCAGGTCTTGACCTGAGTGATTTACAGGCAAGCCAAGCCTCAGTGAACAAGGCCAGGCTTCTCACAAACACACCTGCCCGGTCCCCTCCACCGCTCTCACACCCATCTCCCGTCTTCATACACTCAGAGGACGGTGAGCCTGAACGAAGCAAAACTTTCCAACTCATCTATGTGTCATCTTCCCCAAGCTCTATATGAAGCTCGAGATGAATACTTTACAAAGGCACAACACGCATACCACAAATTTAATATTTAGTTTCCTTCCAGGATCAAATGTACTTATAATATTGTGTAATATTTACCTAGAAGGATCTCCTTAGCATTTGGTAAAACAGTAGATAAAGATTAAAGCCTTACTCATTGAGAAATTATTAAGTGTTCACTCTGACATGTTTAATCTTACCAAGTTTCAAAATACTAAAAAATCAGAAAATTTCCCTTTGCAGTCTTGGAGATATTTGTCCTTTCTTTCTCAGGAATCGGAGTAGAACTTTTGTGAAAAGCAGCAGTCTAAGCAGATCATAGCAATGGGAAATTCCTTTATGGGAATTTAACTTTTAAAACTCCAAATGAAGACATGTATTTGCAGTAGGCAACCTGAAGGCAAAATACCACGCTCAAACAAAATGAGCTGCAGAGCTGGGGAACAGGCCTGCTCGGGAGCAGCTCCATTTGTTATCAATTCTTTGACCTCTCCGAGCTGGGTCTGAGGCCTAAAATACGCAGAGCAGATTTCAGCAGAGTTGCCTGAAGGCCTGTATCTGCAAACAGGAGGGAGGGCTGGGGCAGAGGGGCAGGAGAGGAGGGGGAGGAGGTTCAGACCCCAGGACCACAAGCGGGCCTCAGGCTTTTGTTCCAAATGTGAGCAGATCCATTGAAGGGCTTTGAGCAGAAGAGCCACAGGGTCTGATTTACATTTGAAAAGGACTGTTCTGGCTGCTGGTTGAGATCAAACTGGGTGGAGAAACAAAAGGATGGCGTGGACCTCGCAGGCAGTAGAGGAGGGGTGAGAAGTGATCAGATCCAGGATATAATTAGAGGGGAAGATGCAAGATGTAAGAGGAAGACAAAGGTACATCTCTACCTCTTTTCATAAATAAAAATAAATTCCAGATTTTTCGATGAGTTAAGGTAAACCATTGAATTGAAAACTAGGTAAGGGCTACAAACAATTTACAAAACAAGAAATACATGCAAATAACCATACCAAAAGATTTCAACATCACTAGTAATACGAATTGCACTATATAAATACAAATTAGAAAAAAAAAAAAAAAAAGGATGCTTTCCCCCCTGCTCTGATTAGAAAAGAAATTTAAAGATAATCGTAGTGGTATGGATAGTATTCCCCAAATTCATGTCCACCAGGAACCTCAGAGAGTGACCTTATTTGGAACAGGGTCTTTGCGTATGTAATGACTTAAGATGAGATCATAGTAGATTAGGTGGGCCCTAAACTCAATGGCTGGGGTCCTTCTAGGAAGAGGAGAGGACACACAGAGATACAAAAGCATGGGAGAGGCCATGTGACAATGGAGGCTAGACTAGAGTGATGCAGCTGTAAGCCAATGACTAACCAGGACTGTCAGAGCATCAGAAGTAAGAAGCAGCAAGGGAGAATCCTTCCCCAGAGCCTTCAGAAGGAGCACAGGCCTGCTGACACCTTATTCTGACTTCTAGTCTCCAGAACTGTGAGAGAATAAATTTCTGTTGTTTAAAGCCCCCAAAATTGTGCTACTGCAGCCCTGGGAAACCAGTACCGTAATATATGATGTTACCGAGAGTGTGGGAGGCAGTCAAGTCTCGTTCCCCATTGGCAGAGCCTAAGTCCGGGGTACAACCTTTGGGAAAGACCATGTCACAGTGCTTACACAGTTCTAAATGATCAGATCTCTTGGACCAGGAATCCAATTTGAGAGATTTATATTCAGCAAATAATTAGCAATGTGTGCAAAGATTTAAAAAGAAGAATGTTCATCCCAGGGTTACAGTTGGAAAGAATATAAATGTTCAAAAATTTGGAATTAGTCAAGTAAACTATGGTGTAAACTTACAATGAAGTATCACGTTGCTATTGAAACGGATCTTGATTGGAAGACAGTTTGGTAGTTTCTTACAAAACTAAACATATTCTTACCATACAATCCAGCAATCACACTCATTAGAATTTACCCAAATGAGCCGAAAACTTAGGTCCACACAAAAACCTGCACATGGATGTTTACAGCAGCTTTATTCATAATTGCCAAAACTTGGAAGCAACCAAGACGTCCTTCAGCAGGTGAACGGATAAGCTTTGGTACATCCAGACAATGGAATATTATTCAGCAAAAAAAAAAAAAAAAAGAAAGAAAAAGAAAAAGAAATGCACTATCAAGCCACAGAAAGACATGAAGGAAGCTTAAATGCATATTACTAAGTGAAAGAAGCCAGTCCAAAAAAGGCTACATAGTATATGATTCCAACTATATGACATTCTAGAAAAGGCAAAATTTCAGAGATAGCAAAAAGATCAGTGGTTACCAGGGGTTAGGGGGTTGGGGAGAGAGATTAAAAGGTGGAGTGGAGCACAGGACATTTTTAGAGTGGGGAACTATTCTGTATGATACTGTAATGGTGGGTACATGTCATTACACCTTGCCCAAACCTACAGAATGAACAACACAAAGAGTGAATCCTGGAACTTCCCTGGTGGCGCAGTGGTTAAGAATCCGCCTGCCAATGCAGGGCACACGGGTTTGAGCCCTGGTCCCGGAAGATCCCACATGCCATGGAGCAACTAAGCCTGTGCGCCACAACTACTGAGCCTGCACTCTAGAGCCCGCGCGCCACAGCTACTGAAGCCCGCGTGCCTAGAGCCCGGGCTCCGCAACAAGAGAAGCCACCACAATGAGAAGCCCGTGCACCGCCACGAAGAGTAGCCCCCACTCGCTGCAACTAGAGAAAATCTGCACACAGCAACGAAGACCCAATGCCGCCAAAAATAAATAAATAAATAATTTTTTAAAAAACCCCAAAGTAAATACTAATGTAAACTATGGATCTGGGGTGATAATGAGTTATCAATGTCAGTTCACCAATTTTAAGAAATGTAGTACCCTGGTGTGGCTGTTGATAGTGGGGGCGTGAACACACGTGGGGACAGGGAGCATATGGGAAAACTCTGCACTTTCTGCTCAATTTTGCTGTGAACGTAAAGCTGCTCTAAAAAATAAAGTCTATTAATTTTTTTTTAATTTGAAAGAAAAAAATGATCTTGAAAAAATATTTAAAGCGAAGAATATTCAAAATATGTGATGCATTGTTAACTGGAAAAAGAATATAGAAACGACCTACAGTCAGATTCTAATTTTGTTTTTAGAAGGAATATATATATTCATGTACTATTAGAGATAACACAGAGAACACTCAAATATTAATAATGGTTATCTCTGAGTGGTGGGATTCACACGATTTTTATGTTTTTCTTTGTGATTTCTTGTATTCTCCAAAATTTCTACAATAAACATGTATTACTTTCGTAGTCAGGAATGTAGAGTTAATGTCATTTACAAGTAATAACCAATGCAGGGGTCTAAGAAACCTAAGAACATTAATCTGAGAAAAAACAAACGTCCTTTAAACTCCTTTTCTTCTACTAAGCAGCCTGCCTACCTCTTCAGGGATGCTGAAATCCATGGAGTATGAACAACCTCTGATTCCCTCGCTTGCACAACGAAGTTTCCTGGAATATTCACCCGCTCTATCTTCCATTCCTCTGTCACTTACTGCTCTTTAAAAATAGAACTGAGAACAAAAGTGCTCTTGAAAACTAAAAATATGGGAGAAGGGGAAAAGGAATCAATGGAAATTTGGAAGATAAAGTTGTGAAATTATCTCAGAAAGCAGAAAAAATAAAAGGATAAGGGAGGTGGGAAATAGAGATAAAAAGAGAGAGAAATTAAAAGATAGTCCAACAGTCCCAACAAGAGAGGAAGAAAACACCACTAAACAACTTCCCAAAGTCTGGAAGATATTTTCTGGTTTCAAGTTTCTACTTGGAAGTTTCAAGTGCCCATCACAATGAATAAAAAAAAGACCTACTTCACAGCACATCAGAATACTGGGGATAAAGAGAATTTCCTAAAAATTTCCACAAAAGAGGGAGGAACAGGAACACCCAAAGGGTTGAAGATGAAAACTCCATTTAGGGACAAGACTGGAAACTGGAAGGCTGCAGAATGAGGGGGAAGTGACCTCTGCCCTGGAATGGTACCCCCAGCAACCATCCAGTGGGTGGGTGACAGGGACGTTCTCGAACGTTCAGTTTACCAAATCCTTTGACACGACAGCAGCTGACGGCCTACTCAACAACCATCCTCCTCTGTTCTTGCTAACAAACCCTGACTTTATTCCTCTATTAAGTGGTCGTCCGTTTTGCAGGAAGGGGGGCATCGGCCCCAGGAAGGCGAATCCTTCCTAGAAACCAGTTATGGCGATTCCATTCCCTGTGCTATGGCCTGAGATGTGAACTAAAGTTGGCGAAGAGGTTTTGAGAAAAGGATTTTCTGGCCTTTAAAAAGAGGCTCAGCAGAGAAAATGGTTCATTTTTCGCTTCTGGATATTGTCTACATATGACACTTGAAACATGGCAGGCACCTCGGAGCTGGTCCATGAGCCCAAATCCTCACACAGAAGCCCAAAGAGTTGAACGTTTGAAAGAATCTATGTTTGAAGATATCACTAAGCTGACCCTGCACCAGCCTAGCTCCTGACTTATCTGATATAGTAAATGTCCTTCCTGTTTAGTCACTTGCAGTTGGCTCCTACCTGTAGCTGAAAGCATCATAAACTGAGATGTCCCCATTCTGTCCCCAGAACGCCAATGGTGGTAGCCTCACTGGAGCCAGGAACAGGAGAGGTGAGGGAAACCCCTGGAATGACAGTGAAATGACGCCCAAGGAAAACAGCCGTGCAAAGGCCTAGGGATAATACATGTGACTGGAGCCAGAGGACGGGCTCCAAGCAGGGTCCCCAGGGAAAACCCACAGATGTGCAGTTTGTGACCACATGAAAAATAACATTAAGGAGGACTCCGTAATTTGCTTACCAGTTTAAAAAGACATAATAATAGCTGCATAGGAAATAAAGCAAATAAAAAGATGAGGGAATTTTTAAGTCCAAGGAAAACAAAAATTTGCACAAGAAAGGAGAAAATGGTCATAATACTCTACTTGGTCAGCAGTGAGTAATATTTATATAGTCACACTATATAGTGTCAGAATTCTGAGAGGGAAGTTAGAAGAGGGAGGGGAGCACAGGGAGGGGGCTTCCCCCTCATCTTCCACAAGAGAATGGCAGCAGAGAATGTCTAACGTAGTCACACAAGAGACGTGGCAACAAGCACGTTACCTAAAACGTGGAGGTAAGTTCCACAGAAAAGTTAAAGGTATTTAATCTTTGAATGTTTCTGAAAGTTGAAGATATTTAATCCTGTAGTACTCTGTAACGTATTAAACCATATGACTATATTACCGTAGTGTAATAAAGAACCTGTCTGGTCTTCGTCCCGGGTTTCTGGCATGGAGCGTGCACAACCCTTAGCATCTCCTGAATGACAGGAGTGTCTCTGTTACGCTCACGTGGTAACTCCCTGGATGGGGATGGCTTCCGGCTGAGGGCTGGGCACCAGGAAGACCAACTCTGTGATGAGAGGGCTGGCGGGACTTTCTGCTGCCTGACCTCCACGGAAGGAGGAGAGGGCTGAAGGCTGATTTCAATCACGTGGCCCATGATTCAGTCAATTGCACTTCTGTAATGAAACCCCAGTAAAATATCTGGACCATAAAACTCAGCAGAGCTTCCTGGTTGGTGAACACACAGATGTGCCGGGAGTGTGATGCTCGCTGACTCCATGAGGAACGGCGCAGAAGTTCTGCATTCCTTCCCAGACGTCAGCCTATGCATCTCTTCATTGGGCTGGTCCTCTTTTTAATAAGACTGCAATCATAACTACAGTGCTTTCCTGAGTTTTAAGCATTGTTCTGGTAAGTTATCTAGCCTGAAGGGATCATGGGAACCCCTCACTTATAGCCACTTGGTCAGAAGTGCAGGTGGCATCTGAAGTATTGGAAATCTTTTTGGCTACCAGGCCCTGTAACTTGTGGGGTCTGTGCTAATTCTGGGTGGTTAATTCCTGAATGGAATGGCAGGAGACCCAGTTAGGCCTGGTACAGAATAGTTACTTTGCTAAATTAATTTTTTAAAGGAAAAAAGAGTAAACCTCATCAGCCTAATCACTGGAGGGTTCTGTGGCATGTGTATGAAGGCCCACCCAAGGGTGGAGGACCACAGCTGTGGCAACACTGCTGATGGCCAGTGAGCACTCACGGCAGGGAGCATGCCTGGGGTGGGTGGGGCAGGGAATGCAGGCCTCGCTTCTGAACAAGGATGCAGAAAAGGAGCCTTCTTGAGACTTTTCATTTAATTCCACATTCTTCAAAACAAATGTCCAGTAGTCCCCTTGTGGCTGCAGTTGGCCAAAGGTAAAGTAAAAAAAGCAGCTTGGGGCTTCCCTGGTGGCGCAGTGGTTGAGAGTCCGCCTGCCGATGCAGGGGACGCGGGTTCGTGCCCCGATCCGGGAGGATCCCACATGCCGCGGAGCGGCTGGGCCTGTGAGCCATGGCCACTGAGCCTGTGCGTCCGGAGTCTGTGCTCTGCAACGGGAGAGGCCACAACAGTGACAGGCCCGTGTACTGCAATAAAACAAAAAAAAAAAAACACAAAAAAACAAAACAAACAAACAAAAAGCAGCTTGTCCTTGGGATCCTCTGTTCTCCAGGCCTTCCTTCCTCTGCCTTTGGGGAACCTCAGCATCCATCTGAGCCAAGCCCGCTGAGCTGGGCCTCTCCAGGCCACTCTCCTTCTCCTCCAAAGTCTCCCTTCCCCTGCCATCCTCCTCCCCTTTAAACCTCAAAGACCTGGATTTGGCTATCTGGTAGTGGGAAACTCATTTATTCATTCACAAATAAAAACAAGTGACTGCTTTATATAGGTGTTAACTTTTTAAAAGAAAAGACTAGATAATTTAAAAGAGATATTTCAGAGCTTCCCTGGTGGCGCAGTGGTTAAGAATCCACTTGCCAATGCAGGGGACACGGGTTCGAGCCCTGGTCCAGGAAGATCCCACATGCCGCGGAGCAACTAAGCCCGTGCACCACAACTACTGAGCCTCCGCTGTAGAGCCCATGCTCCGCAACAAGAGAAGCCACCACAATGAGAAGCCCTCGCACCGCAATGAAGAGCAGCCCCCATTTGCTGCAACTAGAGAAAGCCCGTGCACAGCAACAAAGACCCAACACAGCCAAAGATAAATAAATAAACAACAACTTATTTAAAAAAAAAGGTGATATTTCAGAGAGAAGAGATTCTGATGCTCTTCAAACCAATTTAGGGACAAACTGGTTAGGAGTCAAAACCAAAATCATCCTTCCTGGTGCCGAGAATCTCAGCAGCTCTGGGTGTAAGACTGGCCTCCGCCGTACACGGGCTGCTGCTGCTCCCAGGACACTGGGCCCGGGCAACTCCCACTTGCACACCACGCACACATAACATTCTGAGGGGAGCTGGGCGCCCCTTCCCACCAAGCATAATGTCTCTGTGCACTGGCGCCAAGCTCGAGTCTGCAGATTAGAACCCAGGTCCCCAAGGGGTGCAGTGGCTGAACCCTTCCAGGGCTAGCCACGGCTGTCAGGGCCCGGGGAGGCCTGGGCTTCACAGGGAACCCATCCATGGGTTACGGTGTAGCAGGCAGAGGTGGGAAATTAAGTAAGCTCTTTAAGAGTTCTTTAAGTCTTCATCGTTTATGTCTGTCAAAGCAGAGTTTCTAGAAGGATCCAGATTCATGCTCCACAAAGGGCTGAGATATCTGCACTGAAATCGGAAAATGCTCTAAGAGCAACGTGATATTTGTTTGTTTGTACTACTAGAAACCAATGGAGAAAACGCCTTATCTGGAAACACAATCTGAACTTTTACTCACCTCCCCAAATCTAAATTGATATCTAATACCCACTTTCCTCGCAAAACAATAGCAGGCAGTGGGGACAGAGCCTTTCATAGTAAGAAATGTTATAATGTCATAGAAACCTGACACGATATAGATAATGGGACTTATTTTCTGTCCACTCACTTTCTCTTTAACATCAAAGCCTGCTTACATTGCTAAATACTGCAGTGGAAAGACTGACCTTACTATGTTCACTCCACCCAGGTTCATTGCTACAGTTACCTGAATGTGTGCCAAAGCGCCCGGCCTATCGCTTGGAAACCCTACATGCAGCCCTGTTTTTGAACACTTTTACCACTCCCTTAACCTTTCCACTTTAAAAATATTTTCTGATATTTTGTTTACTTTTATATTTTAACCACTGTTCGTATGAAAGAAAGCATTTTAATTAAATCAAGCAATGGAGCTCATGCTTACTACCTGCATGTAGATGTTCTATAATATTTTATTAAAGTCGAAAAGACATACATCGTAGTATACAGCTCTAACAACCCTGCTAGTAATGCTAGTGACACAAATGGACTTATGAGTCTGTTTTTAGAAGTCCTGATATGTATAATGACCAACATCAACCCCCATCCCAACGGCTCTGAAGACATGAGACTCATCAGCTCCTCTCCTGCAAACATAAGCAGGAGACACAGACACCACATCCTCAGTGATGTGTAACAGGTTGCATGAAAGGAGAGCAAGACATGCCCTGAGCCCGGATCGGTGGGAGGGACACCTGAGAGCAGGGGTGCCCAGGACTGGTCGCTGGCTGCCACCTGCAGCCCCAGGTGGCTCTGCTGCTCTCAGAGCACATGGGGCAAGTAAGCCAGGCCATGAGGATCTCAAGGAGCACGGAGGCAGACAGAGTGAAGATGAGGGGACACTCTCTCTCTAATTCCTTCCCCTGCGGAGGTGTCTCCTGCAGTAGTTAAGAATCCGCCTGCCAATGCAGGGGACATGGGTTCAAGCCCTGGTCCGGGAAGATCCCACATGCCACGTAGCAATTAGGCCTGTGCACCACAACTACTGAGCCTGAGCTCTAGAGCCCATGAGCCACAACTACTGACGCTGTATGCCAGAACTACTGAAGCCTGCGCACCTAGAGCCCGTGCTCTGCAATAAGAGAAGCCACCGCAATGAGAAGCCCACGCACCGCAATGAAGAGTAGCCCCCGCTCGCTGCAACTAGAGAAAGCGCACACACAGCAACGAAGACCCAACACAGCCAAATTAATTAATTAATTAATTTTTAAAAAGAACTCATTAAAAAAAAAAAAAAGACGATCTTGTGAGTGACAATCATGTCATCAGAGCTTTGAAAAAGTAGATGCTTTAAACAGACGGAGAAGGGGAGGGTAAGTAGATAAGCATTCTAGGTACAGGAACTTCAATGAGTTGGCAAAAAGCTATGCAAACTCACAGTATGTCAGGCAGGAGAAAGTTCGTGAAAGCGGGGAAGCCAAAAAAATGGGACAGAATTAGGTGATGGAGTTCCCTACAGACCATGAGGAAGAGACTAGAATTTATTCTACAAAGACAGTCAAGTTTTTAAGCAGGGGAGGGACATTATTACATCTACTTTGGAAAGATAGCCTTGGTGAAAATATGGAGGATTTATGTGTTGCAGGAGCTATCAGAGACAGGAAAATGGCCCTGACGAGGTTTTCTCAACCAGGGTCTGCGAATCTCTCGAGATGACTGAAAAATTGTGTGTGTGTGAGTGTGTTTGTATGTGTGTACACGCGTGAGTATACGCGCTTTCTCAGGAAGAGGGTCTATGCTTTCATCAGATACTTAAGGGGTCACAATCTCAAAAAAGGTGAAGAACTAGGGTTAACACTCATGTGCACAGTGATGGAGAAGGAGCAGTATGTGTGGAGAGAACAGAGTAAATTCATGAGAGTCTTTGTAAAGACTGCATTTCTGGACCTGCAATCAGCTAGTGGGTGAGAGTGAGAGGAGAATTTAATGATGACAGTAAAGGTCCTAAAGATTCTAGCTCAGTGATTCGGAAAGTGTGAGGAGGAGAGGAACAGAGGGGGTGTCCTTACACTAAGAACAAAAATAATAACAATTTCACTTCAAAGAATCAAATACTTAATATTTTCACTTAGCTGGAGGTTTTGGCCCATTTTTATGGGCCAAAGCATTTCTGGCTAAAGACAGAGATAAGATGAACTGCAGAAGACTCTGTTTGCATATAAAAATAAAAAGCAGATGAGAAAACAATCTTCAAAGTCTTTTCCAGAGTGGTTTCTCTTTCCGTATTCTCATGGCATCAGGAAACCTCAGGGAGATGGCAACGAATTTAGCATACATAAGTAAAGTAAGCTAAAGACAGCAGTCCAGAGAGTTACTTTTTTTTCAAATGTAAAAACTTTTTGTATTACTTGAGGTTTTCACAAATTAGGGATTTGACTCTCCAGTGTGGATTACCCCTTGAATGAGTATAGGTTCACCCTTGTTTTTATACACATACCATGTATGATGAAACAAATTCACGTCTTTAGTAAACCTTTGTTAAGCATACCCTTAAGGCCCTTTTCAGTGTCCCCTTCTCTGTATCCCAACCTCCAAAGTTAAAATAGTCACTGACACACAGCAGGTGCTCAAAGTTGGGTCCAGAACAATGTAATTTCTCACCTCTAGCTTTTCAATTTCTAAGTAAAACAAAAATTTCTATGGATTTAGAAACCAATTTCAAAGCTACCTGCTTTTGTTACATAAGTAAGACATGGAAGAATTCCAACTGTAAAATAACCCCATACTGGCCTAATATGTGTTCCATTACAGGAGCCAGCAAAGTGGTCCAAGGACCATGGAGCCAAAAGGTCCAGGTGTGCTTGTTTAAAATGCAGATTCCTGGGCCCCCACCTAGACTCATAAGTCAGAATCCCTGCAGTGGGGTGGGGAGTCCAAATGGTACAGTCACCCCCACATGTTTCTTGCTCGCAGGAGTCTGAAAGCCACTGGTCTAAGAAATAGGTGGTAGGGAGAGAAAGAGCGGGGTGAGGACTAGCAGAAAAAACCAGTACATCTAGAAAGACAACAGAGAAAATCCGCCTGTGGGTCTGGCAGGAGGTGGTGGGGTTAGAGCACCACAAACTTTGATCTCCGGGACAGTCAAGGAAACTGGTCCCACAGATTTCCTTCCCGACTGTTCTTAAAGAAACGATTCTTCTGTGACTTTTTCTGATTCCACTACCTCTGAACTGGCTCTGCTGTTTGAAAACCTGTAAGTCAAGGGCTGTAAGAGAAGACGCAGCAGAAGAGGCAGGAGTAAGCACACTGTTTCCCTCACCCTCACTCCCCCCCACCCCACCGCCCACCATGGAGACCTCGCCAGCGGGTCTCCCGCTGTCACAACGCCGCGCTCAGGGCCAGCACTGAAGCGCACCTCCTGCCACTGCACCCGCTGACCCAGGCCCCCACTTTCTCTCAAGGAGGCCCTCAGGGGCCACACAGTCTGGCTGCAAAGGAGTTTGAAGCCAAGTTTACAGAGAGCTTCACATGGCCTGGGAAACACTCATTAAAACTGGGGGAGTGGAGCCCGCGTTCACTCTATGAGCGGTTCTCAAACTTCAGCCGGAGTCAACGTCACCTGGAGGGGTGGGTTTCCGATACAGCAGGTATGGGCACATCCGAGATCCTGCATTGCTAACCAGCTCCCGGTGCTGCTGCTGCTGGTTCAGGGCTGGCCCTCTGAGAACCGCTGGGCTTCACTGTCACCTCTGCTGACGCCTCCTCTTTACCACCGAACAGCTTGTTTATCAGGCAGTTTTTTGGCACATGCCAGGGAAAATGTAGATCTAGAGCCAAAAAAACACTTTAGCCCTGAGTGCTAAAGGAGTAAGCAAGGGTCAGGCAGCCGTGTCCGGACACAAGGTTCCAGCAGAAGAGGAGGAGGGAGAGGGAGCAGGGCAAAGCGGGGTGGGCCGCGGAGGGATGAGAAAGGGACAGAGAACGGCTTTGGGAAGGGGTGCCTTCCCTTACCCTGGAGTCCTGGAAGGGCCTGAAACTGCGTGAAAAGGCTGCAGGTCTATGTGTATTTTTTTCCTGCAAAGAGTCCATAGTTTCCTCATGGTCTGTGCCCCCAGAAAAGTTTGTGATCTTCTGCTCTGAGCCAAGCTTCCTCAGAACAGGGCAAATGCGAGTGACAGAGCCCACCATCTGGCCCATGTGCCACCCAGTCTGCTCCCGTTCTGGGCAAATCAGACCATCCCCAGCCAGAAGAAGGAGGCCTTTCAGGTACCCAAGGCTGCAGGCCCCTCCGAGGCCCTGATTTAGCATTCTGGCCATCCCTACATTTAAGAGCCTCCCCTGTCCTCAGAGGCTCCTGTGCCCGTAGCCTGGAAGAGGCTGCTTTATAGAGAACTGCCCAAACGACTCTGTTTGCTCTGTCTGACCCACCTCCCAGGACCGAGGGTCCAGAAAGCGCAGCCTCGGGAAGCCTGGAGAAAGCTAAAAGGCGAAGGCCAGCGAGTCTGTGTTAAACAGACAGGCACTGACGGGCAGACACCCTGACAGTGTCAGAACGCACAACGGTGCCAGGGGCTCTCTGCTTGTGGATTCAGGCTCAGCCACGCAGGGCAGGCCCCGGAGGAAGAGCCTGCCTGGTTGGGAGGCCAGGGAAGGCTGCTCCTGGAAGGAGCCAGCTGCCACGTGGAGCTGAGAGGGGCCAAGAAAGGAGACCTCGGGGAGCGAGTGCGGCTCCCAAACGCTCACATCCACACTAGACAGCAGGGCCCTCCTACCCAGACTCCACGCAGCAGCTCAGCAGATCCACCACCGCCCTCACCTCCTCGGTGAGGAATCACACCCGCCCAGGACCGTGGCCCACAGCGCCCTCCCCCGCCGCCTGCAACACACATGCACACCAAGCATGCCTGCACACACACACACAGACACACGCAGGCACACACACTTCCACTCTTAGCAGCCGAGCTCTATGAATACAACCTTAGCCGACTTCACTGTTCCATTTGTACTTATTACTGTAACTGATGAACGGGTGCAAAAAGAATTGTTCAGTGAATGCTTTGGAAGCACCTGATGAAGGCAAATTACTAAAAAAAAGAAAAAATGCTGTCAAATTTAGCGTGGAAGAGATTAACTGTAAAAAGGAGGAAGGGAAATTATTAAAAGTCATGAAGCCTATCAAGGTCTTTCCACTTTAAAGAAAACCCACCTGCACTATGGCTGTGCTTCACGGAAAAACAAAGAGGCAGAACTAAGCAAATCTATATTCAAACAAAAGGCCTGGGAGCTACATCCAAAAACTGGTAAATAAATGTGCATTTATAGGTACTTAATTAATATAAAATGTTTAAGGAGCATATGGAACATTTTTTTATGATTTTCTGCTCAACATTTTTTGCAATTTGCTGGCCAACTACCATAGGAATTAACCAAAAACCTAGCAATTCTCCAATTCCTCTTCCTTTTATTAATTAATTAATTAATTAATTAATTAGGCTGCATCTGGTCTTAGTTGCAGCATGCAGGATCTAGTTCCCTGACCAGGATCAAACTCGGGCCCCCTGCATTGCGAGCATGGAGTCAGCCACTGGACCACCAGGGAGGTCCCTCCAATTCCTCTTCTGCAGGGATTCACCCCACCCCACATGACCAGCTGCTCTCCCTTTCAACTGGAAAATCCTTGGCCCTGTTACCAGACTGTACCAAAGATGATTTGCAAACCATGCAATCTCATTTACTGTGCTCTGCGTTTAGCTTTACTTGATAAAAAGGATTTTAGGGCTTCCCTGGTGGTGCAGTGGTTGAGAGTCCGCCTGCCGATGCGGGGGACACGGGTTCGTGCCCCGGTCCGGGAGGATCCCACGTGCCGCGGAGCGGCTGGGCCCGTGGGCCATGGCCACTGGGCCTGCGCGTCCGGAGCCTGTGCTCCGCAGCGGGAGAGGCCACAGCAGTGAGAGGCCCGCGTACCGCAAAAAAAAAGAAAAAAAGAAAAAAAAAAAAAGGATTTTATATTAAAACTTAAACCTTAACCACTGCCAAACCTTCCTTAACCTTATCTAATAAGATTTCATAAAACTTAGAACAGGATTGATAAACTGAATAAATATATGAAGAAGTCTATCAAAGCAGTTTCTTACTGCTTATTATTATTTGTATTCCAGTTACAGAATTTTAAATATTGAAGATTATCTTTAAAAAACCTTTTAAAATTAATTTGTCAATGCAAAAATTTTGATTACTTACTTTGTTTTGATATATTTCAATCTGAGATACTATACAGTAACAAAAACATTCAAGTTGCAACTACGGAAATGAAATCTGATAAGCAACCTGTCATTTTATTGAACAATTGCCTTGCTCATGTTTTTTGAAACATTTAGTTGGAGAAGCTGTCTTCCTTTAAAAACTGATGCTTTAAAATCCATGTTATTCAAATATCGTATATTAATGCATATATGTGGAATCTAGAAAAATGGTACAGATGAACGAGTTTGCAAGGCAGAAACAGAGACACAGATGTAGAGAACAAACATGAACACCAAGGGAGAAAAGTGGGGGTGCGGTGGTGGGATGAATTGGGAGGTTGGGACTGACATATATACACTAATATGTATAAAATAGATAACTGATAAGAACCTGATGTATAGCACAGGGAACTCCACTTCGCTGTGCAGTAGAAACTAACACAACATTGTAAAACAACTATACCGAAAAAAAAAAAAAATCCATGTTATAAAAAGATTACTAGGGAATAGCAGCTATTCAGTAGCTCTTCATAATGTGTTTAAACACCAATTTAATTATTCAGTACACTTCTAGCATATTTGTAAGATCTCAAGAGCACTATGGAATGCTCTGGACTGTCTTAACACACAGGATTCAATGTAACAGAGCGACTTGAGAAGCTAGAACTGGATTTCCTGACTGGTTAATGGGATCTCTTAAATTTAATCCACTGGAGGCCAACGAACGTCATCCTTAATTAAAAAAGAAAAGAGTGGTATTATTAAAAAAACATTTACTTCAAGTGATAGGCAGCCCAAATGGAAACTACAGAGTCCTGTGAATTTTAAACCATACACAAATGCTGTTACACAAACTCATTTTTCTCCGGTCTTCAAAGTGCTGCCCAAGTTTTTTACACGTAAGCTCCTGCAGACCTGAGGGGTCTGCTTTACAATGGCTGTTGTCAATTCAAAGATGAGATTCCTTTTTAAGGATCACAATTAAAAGGGCAGATGTACCTAAAAAATGTTAATATACGGCCATCATAAGTTAGTTTTGAAACGACCTCACTACTTAATTTTAGTGTATCAGTCTACAGCATCTATTAAGCAACTGGTATAAAGCAGGGGTCTCCAACCCCCAGGCCACGGACCGGTACCAGTCCGTGGCCTGTTAGGAACCGGCCACACAGCAAGAGGTAAGCAGCGGGCAGGCCAGCAAGCAAAGCTTCATCTGCCGCTCCCCATCACTTGCATTACTGCCTGAATCATCATCCCCCCCATCTGTGGAAAAATTGTCTTCCATCAAACTGGTCCCTGGTGCCAAAAAGGTTGGGGACCGCTGGTATAAAGCATTTTGAAACCAACAACAAACAGTGAGTGATGATGTCATGCACATGTTCCTTTTAAGCCCTTAGTCCACCTTTCCAACAGCTACTACACACACACACACACAGCACACAAAGACATACACATCACACAGATCCCCCCACCACCACCAATTTTTCATGGCAACACACACCAATCTTTCATGGATATATTTATGGCTTAAATTTAGCCAGATTTTTAAAAATTTTTTATTGAAGTGTAGTTGATTTACAATGTTGTGTTAATTTCTTCTGTACAGCAAATAAATTTAGCCAAATTAATGTTAATTTCTTCTGATAACCTTGGAAGTATTTTTCAACACTCTTTAGATAATTAACAAAAAGACATTTAGGACTCAGCTCTATAAAGGTATCATTGTTGTTACTGCTGTTTTCTGTCTCCTTTAAGAACGTCCCATGCTTATCAGGACACAGAGCTGTCACTCAGCTGTGATGAACAGACGCTGCCTTGCGGGGCCTGTCACTCAGCAGAGCCTGGGTTTAGCAGGCTCCCAGGGGATGGCTGTGCTGAGGTGGACGATAATATCAACTGAAGAGCTGGCTGAAATAAGCACTTTGAATTTTCATTTGTATGTGAGTAGATTAAAGAGATTAAAGTGGTATATCCATAATTATATCATTACAGCTATTAAAAAATAGCTATGCCGACTTCTAATTTAAAAGGTAGATAGTCCATGTATGTTATCTCTTCTCTCTCCTGAATCACTGCTCCCCGCCCCCCCGCCCCCCCAAACCCCCCACCCCGCCGCAAGAAGAGATAAAGCCACAAGGAAAACAGATCCAAATGAGTGGGAGACAGCCACACATTGTGGAAGAACAAGAAAAAGCAGAGTCATCAGCCCTGGGCCTCCAGTTTGCCTTGAGACCCAGGAAAGGCTCCGGGGTCCGGGCACCCGGACCAACCGCAGGGCAGGGGGACAGGCTGAAGACCAGGGAGTCCATGAAGGCCAAGATGTGAGGACTTGGATCCCCAGGTCCCCCCGCCCCCGCCCGGGCTGCTCAACGGCTTCAATCTGCTTGTTAGTGACTCACTCCTTCATATACACTTATAACTAAGGATTAGACAAGTTTCAGTAAAACTTTCCAACATTAAAGCCAGAAACCAAAAGAAATGAGAAAAGAGTCTTGAACATTTAAAATAGTACAAATAAATAATTTTTAGCATGGTTGTATAAAAAGATCAAACGCTGCAGACAAAAGAGAGGAATCAGTATTTTCCAACGTCAAATTAATAGAGAAGAAAGGTGTTTATCAAGAAAAAAAAGAAGACCTTTCTCAAAATTAGAAAATGCCAAAGGGCTTTCTAAGAGGCCGGCCAAGATGAAAATACACCGTTTGAGGCACATCACAATGAAATGCAGCAAGAATAAAGAGAAGATGCTAAAAGCTTTCACGGAAAATAGCATGTCACATCAAGGCTTAGGAAATGGAACAGAATCAGAGGTCTCAACACCACCACTCAAGCCAGACCAGAGTAGAACAATGATTTTCAGGTTCAGAGGAAAACACTTTTCAAGCTAGAATTCCATAACTAAGCAAACCACCAACCAGGAAAGAGGCACGAAGGGCCTGGTTCACATCAGAGAGGCAGAGGAGCTGGCAACCCCAGAGCACAGCCGTCAGAGCAGGGTGTGGAGGCCTCCCACGTCCCTCGGTCACGTTCCTGAGGGTCTCCTCTGCCAGGGCTGTCTGTCGGGGGACAGAAAGAGCTCTCCTTCTCCCGGAACTTTCATTCCAAGGGGGAAGGGGCAACTAACAAACAAACATACCCCGTTAGGTAAAGAGCTGAGGTAAACGAGCAGGATGGGGGACAGAGTGTGACCCAGTGGACAGAGCTCTGGGGGTCGATGAGCAGTCAGTTAGGGGGATGCCAGGACCACCTGCTCCCACCAAGGACAAGGTTTCCCACTTGTCCCCAGCCATCTCAGCTCTTCCCGATTCTCTGGGAAGCTCTGCCTGGAGCCCAGGGACCAGGCTAAGTGACCCTAGTCACCACACATCTGGGCCCTGCCAGGCTGATCCTCTGTTCCCTCCCCATGCTGTGGGGACCTTGCAAGGGAGATGGAACCCCGGACAGAAGGACACGAGCAGTTAAGTCTAAAGCGGTAAGTCCAGGCCCAAACGGGTCTAGGCAACCTGCCACCCTCTACTTCCGTAGCCCTTTATGTGTGTTTCCACAAGCCAGGGAGGGCAGAGCAGGTACGACCATCTTCCTCTACAGACCAGAGACTGAGGCCCTGCCAGGCAAGGAACTCGCCCCAGCTCACAGAACACGGCTACAGAGCCCAGACGACAACATAAACCTGCATCAGAGACCAGTCCACACCGTCTTCCCGTTACTCTTCATTTTCTCCACCCAGGTAAAAATGAAGCTGAAGCTGTAAGTGGCTCACGAGAACAAAAGAGCTCCCAGTTCAGCGTTTAATAAGCTGTAACTCTGCTCCTCCAGGAACTTCTCCTTGACTTGTCGTTTTCTCGCTACCCATGGTAAGAGACAGGTACCAGAACTAGGCTAGACTTAACTCCACCTCAGATAAGAAATAACTACGATTCAGGAAAGAAAAAAAAAATGCTACAGGATGGAAAAAGGACAACCTGGAAGAAGAAAGATGTGTCAACGTTTGGATCACCAGCATCACCCAAGTCCCTCCTGGAGCCCAGCACCCTGGCCTTCCAAACTCCCCGCTCCCCTTCTCTCCCTGCCTGCGGGCTGCCTGGATCCTGAGAGCATCCGAGGGTGCAGGATGGGAGGGGCCGCCCAGGCCCACACGTGGAGTCAGCAGCTGGCCCTGCTGAGCAAGGAAAGCGGGGTGGCCTGTCTCCACCTGGGTCTGGCACAGCTCCCGGAGCTGACTCAAGAACTGAGTCATCATTTGCAACCTGAAGTCAGGCAACTTCTTAGCCAGGTTTAAAACATCCTGTATTTCTACAGCATCTCACAGTTAAACAGTACTTTCACATTTAATCCTCAAAACTCCTGCCTGAGAGAAGCACAATGGTGTCTGCAATTTATCTGAAATAAGTCAAAAAAGTAAAATGGATGGATGGATGGGTGAATGGATGGATGGATGGATGGAGGGATGGATATGTAACAAAACAAGTAAAATGATCATGGTAGAAACCAGGTATCGGACGTATGAGTATTCACTGTAACATGCTTTCATCTTCAGTGTATTTTTGAGATTTTTCATGATAAAATCTTGGGGGTGGCTCGCCCTGAATAATTTCAACATCCATGTGAATGATTAACTCAACAACCTGGCGTCCAGCTTTGTGGCCCTCAATACCTGGGGGGCTCCCTCAGCTCACAGACCTTATCCTCACGCAGAGCAGCGCTGCCTGTAAAGACGATGCTGCTTCTTCAGACCAAATTCCTCTCATTCCAGCTCACTGTCCTCACCCGCGCTTCCGCCTCAGGAAGAGGCTGAGGGCCCCAACCCCGCCTTTCTCCACGATTTCTCTTTCTTCCATGCCCAGCAGAGACCCCGTGGATCATTAACCAGCCACGCACACTCTTATCAGCTCCCTCAGCAACTTCCCTGAAAACAAGCAGGGCCAGGCACTGTTAGGTACTAGGGATGCAGAGGCAGGAAAAAACCTAAACAGCTCTGCCTCTGGGGAGCTTCTCTGGAGCTGAGCAGCCAGACGTCCAGCAAGCTGTTCAAGCAGGGACAGGGCCGGGGGGGGGGGGGGGGGGGACCCAGCTCCCACCCTCACCCTTGGCCCCCGGCAGGCCCCGGGGCACACTTGCCTCTCCTGTGGTGGACCTCCTCTTTTCCATGGTCCATATCTTCCAGGAGAGCTTACTTTACTCTCATTTTGATAGAGCATGCCTCTCAACTGCTTCAACACTTTTTATTATGAAATATTTAAAATATACTCAAAAGTAGAAAGAAATGTATGATTAAATGCATCCCTCAAACTCAGCAACATCAAGATTTTGACAGGGACTTCCCTGGTGCTGCAGCGGTTAAGAATCCACCTGCCAATGCAGGGGACATGGGTTCAAGCCCTGGTCTGGGAAGATCCCACATGCCACAGAGCAACTAAGCCCGTGTGCCACAACTACTGAGCCTGTGCTCTAGAGCCCGCAAGCCACAACTACTGAGCCCACTTGGCACAACTGCTGAAGCCCGTGCGCCTAGAGCCCGTGCTCTGCAACAAGCAAAGCCACCGCAGTGAGAAGCCCGCACACCACAATGAAGAGTAGTTCCCGCTCGCCACAACTAGGGAAAGCCCACGCACAGCAACGAAGACCCAATGCAGCCAGAAATAAATTTAAAAAAAAAAGATTTTGACATATTTGCTTCACTATCTCATTTTTCTTTTTCTTTTCATTCTTTGCTGAAGTACTTTAAAGGACCTCTCAGCTTTTCGATATGCCTCTAAAAATGTGGAATTTGAAAAACATACCACAATGTCACTATCACATATAACAAAATTAAACATAACTTCTTGCTAGCATATAATACTTAGTCCACAATAAAAATATCCTGATTGTCTGAAAAATGTCTTTTTACCCAAACAGGTTTTAAGCAGGATCCAAGCAGGGTCCCCGTATTTGTTCCCTGTAGCTGCAGGTCTCTTAGGTCTCTTAGGGCCTCTGTAACCCAGGAGTCACCCCCGCCCCCCACCCTCTTTGTTCATTTAATACCATTAATTCATTGCATTTGTTCCAGCTGACCTGGACTTCTCTGCTTGTTTCCTCACCGTGTCATTTGTTTAATTTATTCCTTTCTCTCCATGTCTTCTGCAAATAGAATTTAGCTCCAGCAGCACGATTAAACTCAGGGTACAGTGTTTGGCATGTATGATTCTCGGGCAGCGCACTATGCTTCCTCCTGCATCTGATCGGAAGGCCTGCAGTGTTGCAGGCACCTATCCTAGGATCCAGCAGTGGACTGAGCTGGTGATGGCCTGGACTCTGCACCGTGAAGCCCCCTCAACCTTTCACCCAGTGCTTTCACTACCTCCATCTGTTACCTCACCAAGGGTCGTACAGTGACGATTTTCTAAGTCTACCATCCTTTCCACAGCTCAGAGCTGGAATTCTTCTACAAAGAACAACTTTCCCTTGTGAGTTACAGTTATTTACCTGTATTACAGTTCATAACACAAAAGGCAGGACAAGGGCACAATTCTTTCCTTTTACTTACTAACTTTCAGAGTAAGACTACGACCCTAATTCTGAAATAATCCAATAGGGCCCAATGAGTTGTTTGACTTTCTCTCTTTTTTAAAGTATTCTTATAAACTCACAGGATTTTACATATTCTTTGTTTTAATTAATTGCATTTTTATGTGTGTGACTCCCAAACAGCCCCATCTTTGTCTGATGAGAGCTCCTTCATGTTGGGTCCTATGTCTCTTGACATGACCCCATTAGTCTTTAGTAACTTCTTGGCTTTCTGGCACAATAAAATGTTCCAGGCTCATCCTGAATATTTCCTGCCCAAACCAGAACTGGCCACTCCTCCAAGGAGCCCTGGCTAGATGCTACAGTCTGGGTGATGGATGTGTTCACTGCTACAGTTATCACCGCTTCTAGGACTGTTGTGTAAAGAGAGGTAGGAGAAATAATTTTAATTTTAAAAAATCAGTTCCGGGCTTCCCTGGTGGCGCAGTGGTTGAAAGTCCGCCTGCCGATGCAGGGGACACGGGTTCGTGCCCCGGTCCGGGAAGATCCCACATGCCGCGGAGCGGCTGGGCCCGTGAGCCATGGCCGCTGAGCCTGCGCGTCTGGAGCCTGTGCTCCGCAACGGGAGAGGCCACAACAGTGAGAGGCCCGCATACCACAAAAAAAAAAAAAAAAAAAAAATCAGTTCACACTGATATTTCCAATTGAGATTTCACATCACAGGGGTTTTATTTAAGATCTGCCAAAACAGAAGATTTTTAACTCTTTCTTTCCAAGTTGTAGGCTTCTCACATTCCTGACTTTAAAAGGAAGGCCTCTAGTTTTTCCCCACTAAGTAAGGTGCTGACTTTGGGGTGTGTGTGTATGCATGCACGTGAGAACGTTTAATCATGCCAGGCTACTACGCACTGAGTCCTATTTTAAAACTGAGCATTTTTAAAGGGATGAGTGTTGAATGTTGTTAAATGCTTTTTTGGCATCTATGAAGATGATCACGTAATTAATTTTTTTCCTTAAATCTACTAATCTAATCTGATAAACTACATGAATGGATTAATAAATCACATTTGAATTCCTGGAATAAACTGTACTTGATCATGAGCTATCTTTTTTATGTACCATCAGATTATATTTGTTAGCATTTTACTTAACATTTTTAAAGTCTCCATCAGACTTTAGTATTAATGTTATATTCACTTCATTAAAAGAATTTGGAAAGGAGAGGGGAGCGGCGATCTGAGAGGACGCTGAGCCTGTGACCTCTTTCTTTCTTTTATTTAACATAAAACCGGTGTGTCCACCCACAGGGCCCCGCGGCCAGGCGGACCCAGTGCAGACGGGCTAGCTCACCTGGCCCCTTGGAAGGCGAGGCGAAGCTGCACTAGGAGAACGAGTGAGCCCCTCCACTACTTCCTCTCCTGGAGTTTGGAACTGTCAAGCTCCAGCTCCCACCCTCTCTCCAGGTTCAAGACTCCTGCGTGGCCCATGCCATGGGCCCAGCGGCGCTCGGGGGCCGGGCCGGGCCTGCCTGGCCCGTGAGGATCTGCACCAGCAGGTCGGTGGCCAGCATGTGCGACGAAGCCGGTGGTCAGCAGCTGCTCGTAGTCCCCAGGAGGCTGCGTGGACAAAATCCTGGGGGCTGGGGAGAGACAGGCCTGGATGTGAGTGCCCCCTGCTACTCGGGAGCCCCTCCCCTTGAGTGAGAGGCTGTGGCTGAGAAAGGCTTTGTTTCAGCTAGGGGTGGGAAAAACCCTGGGGGAAAGTGATTTTCTTGTTGATGAGAAACATAGAGGGTAATGGCTCTGGGAGGCTGAACAACTCTAGCCCTGACCTGGCCAATTATCAGCTAGCTGTGTGTCCTTGGGCAGGTAATTTATCCTCTCTGAGCACCTGTTTCCTTCTTTGTAAAATGGGGCTAGTAGTATAGACCTCAGTGGGTTGTTACATGAGTCTGCATAAAGCGCTTTTCAGGGCACAATAAAATGCTATCGTTATTAAAAAAAAAAAAGAATTTGGAAATTTTCCTTCTTTTTCTGTGCTCTGGAACAGTTTAAGTAGTATTGAGATTATCTGGGCTTTGAAGCTTTGAAAGAATTCCCCTGTGAGACCATCTGGGCATGGTACTTAAGTTCTTCTACAGTTTTTCCTACTTCATGTATTGCTGGGCTCTTTAGATTCTCTGTTTCTACTGGGATAAGTTCTAGTAAATTATATCTTCATGAAACATTGTCCATTTCATCTAGGTTTTCAAATATATTTGAATGGAACTGTGCAAAGTAATCTCCTGTTTTAAATTTCTTCTGTTTTGATGGTTATTTCTACCTTGTCATATCTTATTTGGATACACATTGTTTTCTACCCCCACTTTTTTTAGATTAGGGGGGCTAGTAGTTTTTATCATTTTTGTTAAGTATTTATTTATTTATTTGGCTGTGTCGGGTCTTGGTTGCAGCATGTGGGCTCAGTAGTTGCAGTGCGTGGGCTCTCTAGTTGTGGCACTCAGGCTCTAGAGCAAACTGGCTCAGCAGCTGTGGCACTCGGGCTTAGTTGCCCCACGGCATGTGGGAATCTGAGTTCCCCGACCAGGAATCGAACCTGCATCACCTGCATTGGAAGGCGGATTCTTAACCACTGGACCACAAGGGAAGTCCCAGTTTTTATCTTTTCTTGAGCTTCACCTTGAGAACCAGATTCTTGATTTAGTCATTCTTCTGTTTTTCTGTTTACTAATCAGTTAATTTCAGTTTTTATATTTACTAATGCCTTCTTTCTGGTTTTTTTTTTTACTTTGTTGTTTATTATACCAGAGTTTTGCTGAGTTCATTTTGTTCATTTTTTGTTTTGATTTTTGTTTATGTGGCTATTTATGCTATGAATCTTCCTAAACATTGTTTCATCCACATTGACTCTGATACAGCATGCTTTTAATATTGCTATTTTCTCAGAATTCTGTTCATGTTTCCCTTTTGATCCAAGAATTATTTAATAAAGTTTTAAATGTTCCAGATTGAAGAGTCTTCTTTTTTCAATAAATAAATGTCTGTTATTTAAGACTGCACCTTGGAGCAAATGGACATTCTTACTCCAATCTAAAAATTTCCACGTAAAGGAAGTTTTGCTTTTATTTTTACTTGCTTTATCTTTTTCTTTGTGTGTGGTTATCCCTCTTCTTCTGGTCCTATTAGTTTTACTCCAAAGATGTGATGCTTCTGATGTATACTCCTGACACAAAACAAAGTCAAACCATGGCTCCATCACTAAACCAGCTGTAAGACTTGTTAGTCTACAACTAACCTCTCTGGGCTTCAATATCATCCTCTGTTTAAGTAGGGCATCGACTCCAAGGTTTATTCTAGGTCTAAGTTCTATAGCTTCACTGGGAGTGATAATTACTTCCATTTTCTATTTGGAATAAATTGGCACTCAAGTAATATGCTACTCCTCACCTGTTCTTGAACTTTAAAGCAGAGGAATTTGGAGAGTCTTGTGACCACTTTTTGCATTTCCCTCTTGACAATCATGTTAGTATCTTCTTTGAAGACAGGCTTTAAAAAAAATTGTGGTAAAATACACATAACATGAAATTTACTATACCATTTTTAAGGTATAATTCAGTAGTGTCAAGTACATTCACACTGTGAAACTAGTCTTCTTTTTCTATTAATTTCTAATTTTATTCAGAATATGTTGAGTTATTTCTTTTTTTCAAAATTATATGAAGTTTTTTAAAATCAACTAATATAAGGTCAACTGGTATCAATGATCCACGTGCACGTGAAATCAAGGTACAGTCCCCATCCCTGGGGTACATAGTTCAGCATGTGTCTACAGGTCTCCTAGCTGATCACCTACTTAGGCATCTACACCCTCACACGCTTTTGCACTTGATCTGTGTAATCAGAGAGCACGTTAAACGCCCCTACTTATCAGCATGTGCTATTCCTCCTTGCAGCAAGAGCTCCTGCTTTAGGAACATTGTTTCTGTGCTATTAAAAGAATAGATATTAAAAACTGTCATTTTTTTCATTGGAAATCATAGCTTTTTGCATTATACAGTATCTCTGTCTCATGTGATCTTTTTTGGCCTAAATTCTACTTTGTCTGATATCAAGACTTTCTTTTTACATATATTTTCCTGGAACATCTTTCCCAATCCTATATTTCTAACATTTCTCAATCGCTTTAAGTGTGTCTCTGTACACAGCAAAGAGTTAGATTTTACTTTACCAATCGGAGACTCTCTAACTTTTAATAGCAACTTAGGTCTATATACATTTATCATTATGACAGATTTCCGTAATAATACTCAATATATATTGTGAGGTCTGTTTTCTTTGCTCTGTTTTTCCTTTTCTAGTATTTCTTTTGGTACTTAGAAAGTTTTGTATTTGTGTTCTACTAGCTTCTTTATACTAAACCTCTATGTAATAGTCTTAGTCATCTCTTTATTCAGCTATTACCTATTGGCTTCACAACTGGAAAATTCCAGAATTATCATTCAGAGATGGAGATAGGCTATTTTCACCATGACTACTCATGATAAAGTAACGCGTGAAATAAAAAGGAAGATTTTCGGACTTTCCTGGTGGCGCAGTGGTTGAAAATCTGCCTGCCAATGCAGGGGACACAGGTTCAAGCCCTGTTCTGGGAAGATCCCACAGGCCGCAGAGCAACTAAGCCCATGCGCCACAACTACTGAGCCTGTGCTCTAGAGACCGCGAGCCACAACTACTGAAGCCCACACGCCTAGAGCCCGTGCTCCGCAACAACAGAAGCCACTGCAATGAGAAGCCCACGCACCACAACCAAGAGCAGCCCCCGCTCGCCATAACTAGAGAAAGCCTGCACACAGCAATGAAGGCCCAACACAGCCAAAAAATAAATTAAAAAAAAACAAAAAACAAACCTCATTAAGAAAGGAAGATTTTCTAGCGAGCATAAAAAGAATGCAACTTTTCCCTCATTCCAAAGAGGGGAAAGAGGGAAATTCAGAAAAATGAAGAGAGTAGTAGAGAAACTAAAAAAAGAAGCCATTCAGAAATATGGGAAATTAATGCAGAAGTCAGCAAAAGTTACAGTCTATTAAGTTGATATTTAGTAATTTTGGTTTGTAAACTAAGAGATTAACCCTGAGGCTATACATACACAGTGTATTTGTAAAGGGCCATGCTTTTAAGTTTCTAAGAAAATCTTCAGTTACCAGTTTAGAGTCTTCTAAAATTAAAGTAAAAAGAATTAATTAGTGTGAAAATACAGGGTTAGCCGTGTGGGAAAATGTCTAATTGAGGGTTGTAGGTTTCTTGTATCTTGAGAAGAATAAATATTTTGAAGAGTAACACTGAAGGTGGCATTTTAAAAGACATTAAATGCTTATTAAAAGCCACAGGAAAAGTAGTGGAAAGGAAATGGTAATAGAACAGTCAAAGAAAAGGATAATGGAATAATAAGCAGGTTAACATTAGAAAAATGATAATTAACAGTAATAAAAAGATATCACTACAATTTCAATTAAACATAAAGCAGTGGAAGGAAATACTGAAATGCTTGACTATATAAAAATTCTAAACTTTTACTTATAAACTTCCAACCTTATATATTTGAAATAAAAAAGCATAAATGGTCAAAATGTAAATTGGCCATATCCTTTCAACCACCAAATCTACTTCTAGAAATTTACCCATAGAAGACAATCACATAAATATTCAAAGATATATATGAAGCAGTGTTCAAAAGAGTGAAAACTAGGAAATACTCAAATATCCACAAACAGTGGATAGGGTAAGTAAACTATGGTACATCCATGAAAAGGACTACTGCTACAGCCATAAAAACATACAGATGTCGGAGAAAGTCACGTTAACAAAGAAACTTAGTGCCATAAATTCATGACCATTCCTCCCAAATGGGGCCCCTACACACTCCCTCTGACCACACAGACTTACAGGTCCTTCTCCTGAGCTGACCAAAGATCTCCTATCAGCAATAGAAAGGAATAAAGTACTAACACATACTACAACGTGGAAAACCATTGAAAACATCACGCTAAGTGAAAAAAGCCAGACACAAAGGGCCACATAGTGTATGAAATGTCCAGGGCTGGGGCGGAGGGTTTGGAATGGGGGAATAGGGGAGTGATGGCTAAAGGGAGTGGGGACTGGGGGGGCAATGAAAATATTCTAAAGTTGATTGTGATGATGGATGCACAACTTTACAAATATACTACAAGCTGCTGAATCATACATTTTAAATGGGTGACTTGTGTGACATGTATTATATTGCAATAAATGTATTAAAAAAAAACAAGTTCTCCCATATGCTGAATATCTTTGCAATGCCCCGTTACCACCTCAGCACTCTTTTTTTGTTTGTTTTTTGTTTGTGGTACGCAGGCCTCTCACTGTTGTGGCCTCTCCCGTTGCGGAGCACAGGCTCCGGACGCGCAGGCTCAGCGGCCATGGCCCACAGGCCCAGCTGCTCCGCAGCATGTGGGATCTTCCCGGACCGGGGCACGAACCCGTGCCCCCTGCATCGGCAGGCAGACTGTCAACCACTGCGCCACCAGGGAAGCCCCCACCTCAGTACTCTTATCCTTACAGCTGAATATGCCTTATTTGTTTATTCTAGTATATCTGTGAGTTTTATATATATATATATATATATATATAAAAATATATAATATATATATTCTAGTATATCTGTATGCAACAAGCCAGCTCTATGCTCATCTGTTACTCCACCTTTCTAGAAAGCCATCTGACAAGACATCCCAAGAGGTAAAATAACACTTCTAATCCATTGATTCAAATATT
The DNA here is from genome assembly GCF_011762595.2 of Tursiops truncatus. Taxonomy (NCBI): domain Eukaryota; kingdom Metazoa; phylum Chordata; class Mammalia; order Artiodactyla; family Delphinidae; genus Tursiops; species Tursiops truncatus. The sequence goes on from NC_047035.1 coordinate 145,896,808, forward strand.
CTCTTTTAGAAATCTATCTTAAGGAAATATAAATTTAGAGACTTATATTCAAAGAAGTAATTTTTTAATTTGGGAAAAAAATGCAAGCAATCTAAATGTTTAACAATCGAGGAATCAATAAACTGTAATACGCACATATAAGGAATAGCAAAAAGTCATTAAAATGTCTTCAAAGAATATCGAATATTAAAAAAAGTGGAACACAAAGAGTATAGACAGTGTGCTCCCTGTTACGTACATTACACGTGCCTGCGACACGGATGTGGGGGACGTCCATGCCGTCTCTGGACACCAGCCCCCCAGCCCTAGCACCACCGTGCTTGTGTAGTGTGACCACACTGCCTTGCCACAGGGACAGGGGCTGATCTGGGGGCGGGATGGGCAGTCAGGCACCCTTCCCCGGAAATGTGCAACTGAGACCATGAGATTCAACCCGGCTGCTCCCCTGAACTGCAGAGGCCTGACCCGTTGGCTGGGCCTGCAATTATCTGAGGAATGCTGCCAGGGTCTCCGCCTCTGCCCTGACACTTGCTACACTTGAATGTTGTGTTCTCAGCGTTCACTGGAAGGCAGGGCCAGGAGTCTCCCAGCACTAGACGGCTGGTTGGAAACAGCAAAGCTCACCCCCTGGGAGCATTGCTGCCTAGAATCCACCTGTGCCAGCAGCTCCCTGCAGCATCCTCTCGTTTAACCTGCTCCAACCATAGAAAATAATCCAAGAGCCAATTCTGCTACACCAACAACTAGAGTCCAGGCCAGCGAAGCTTTCTATCCACTGGTCTAAAGCGTGGGCCGTGGGTTCAGCCACACGTCCTGTGGGCTGAGCGGATTGTGCACTCTCGCCCAGGGTTGTGGTCGGACCCTCAGGCCCTGGACATCCCGGGCTGCACGTGTCTCCCTTCAGCTTCCTCCTGTCCTGGGAAGAGAAGCAGCACAGCAGAAACAGCGAGAAGTGCCATGAACTGTGAAGGGGAATCTTCTCAGCCTCCCCAGCTAAGCACCCTTCTCCGAGAGCACTGGATCTTTGAGAACAGAGCAGACCTGCCGCTGGCACGTGGGGATGGAGAGAGGGAGGCCGTCCGGTCCCTGAAACCAGGCTGTGTCCTCTCCTGTCCTGGTCATTAAAGCCAGTCACTCAGCACCTCCAGAGACGCAACACGGGGACACAACGTGTGCCTCACCGAAGGCTCTCATCAAACAGTACTGCTCGTCCCTCTTCTGTGCTACCTCCTTTTCTATTAAAAAATACAACATTTAAAAACAGAGATACCCACTTGCTGCTGTGGACATAATAATTACAACCTGTAAACCATGGCATTCACCAACAGCCCAGGAAGTCATTCCTACACACACACACACACACACAGACACACACACACACACACAGACACACACACACACACACACACACACACACACACACACACACACACACACACACACACACACCCCTCTTCCTGCTTGTACATATTGTACTTGGAAATAACTGTCACGCTGAGTCTGGGCTTCTGGAATTCACGAGCAGGTGAGTCAGCAGTTTCTGATGCATTCTCCTTTATCTCTCTGACCGGCAGATCTTCCTCTTTTACAGCTTGATTGAGGTATATCTCACATATCATAAAATTCACCCATCGAAAGGGTAAAGTTCAGTGGTTTTTATTATTTACAGGCAGATCCTGACCAGCATAGAGTGCAAGATGATAAAAGTGTGTTCTCAGCCGGCATCTTCGTCTTCCCCTCTGCTCTGTTTTCCTGGGTGCTCCATCTAACCCCTTGCCATCTTCAGCCCCTTGGGGGCCACAAGCCTGGGAGGGAGCCCTAAGCCAGGGCAGCAGGCTTGGCTCACTATGCCGTGACCCCAACACTCCCCACGAGGGAACAAACTCTAGGCTCAGAATACATGATCTTATTGAACACCAGAAAAACAAGGATAAAAAGCAAGTGAAAGAAATAAACACTTTTGTATACTTTTAAAGTATAGAGAGCAAGTTGAGAGTTTATAAGCAAAAGCTGAGTTTTTTAAAAAGAGCTTTTTGCATAATCTTTGCCCTTATTCCTACAAATAATTAAAATCTCACAAATGACCATGGGGACCCATCAAATAGTAAAGAATTATTTACTGTATAAGGAATGAGTTATTTACAGTATAAGGAATGAATTCACATGTCTGATGGACAATGAAAGGCCCAAAGAAATGAAAATCCCAGAAGAAGCAGGGTAAAAACAAAGCGTAGGGAAACACGATAGAACTCTCTCTAAATACATCATAAATCACGGTAAGTATAAATAAATGAAATGGGTCTGTTAAAGTGGATAAAAATTTAGATTCTGTAAAAAGAAAAATAAACCCCACAAAATCCACAGAGACACATACAGAGACAGAGAGGTTAAGAATAAAAAGAGGAAAAAATACATCTATGAGAGGAATTGAGATTCTGGGAATGGTGGTCTGGGTAATTCAGATTAAGCCTCCCTCTGAACATAACTGGAAAAACATAAAGAACATTTTCTTGAAGGAATCACAGAACCAACCAGATAGCAAAGAATGGCCAAGCCAAATCCTGCGAGAATGGAGGTCTGGGAAGGTGAGCCAAGCACATGGCGGCCACTCTCCCCTGTGGGTGTCCTCTGATTCCGGGGTGTGGCTGAGCAGCTCTGTGACTCCATCCAGGAATCAAGGGACAGAAACTGGAGTCCATGGTCCGCCAAGTCAGAGTGCCTGGGAAATCCTCCTTAATTTGGGATGGGATTCTGAAGGAGTGCTCCCTCCAAATAAAGAAACAACCAGGTCTTCACAGGCACTTCACAGGTTCAGTTCTGAACCACCTAAGTCCTTGGAATTGGATCCAGGAGTTGCAACAGATTCCAAGCGCCTGGCAGAAACACACACAACTGCATTGTGGAAGAAGACTAGACCTCAATTTATTTTTAATTTTTTAAATCTTTTTGGCACTCACTCAATAAAAAATAACCGGACATACAAAAAGACAAGACTCTATGGAAAAGACCTCACAAGCAATAGAATACTCACACAATCACTCTGAATATTAGAGAGTGAGACACAAAGTGTAAAATAACTTTGTTACTGTGTTCAACAAGATAAAAGACAAGACTGTTCAGACAGAGAGTTGGAAACTGCAAAGGAGAACCAAGAAACATATGAAAAGAGGCTCAATCTCATTAGTTATTACAGACACGCACACTAAAACCACAATGTGCTACTATCACACCCCAACTACGATGGTTAAAATTAAAAACCTGACAACACCAAGTGCTGCTAAAAATAGTGTAACGGGAACTCTCATGTAGCACTCGTGAGATTAAAAACTGTTTAAACCACTTTAGAAAACTGTGTAGTGTCATCTCATAAAACTGAACACATGCACAAGCTAATATATAGTAATTCTACATCTAGGTTATACAACCAGCAGATACACACGCACATATACACCAAGGAACTTACACAAGTAAACTTCTAACAGCAAAACTTGATCACTGGAAGGAAAAAATGGATAACCCCAACTACCACAGTAGCAGGAGTTAACACGCTTATTTCAGTAAATTAATTGATCAAGTAGAGAAAATCTGAATAGCAACTAATAAGCCTAATGTAAAGAGATTAGAGAAGTCATTATTTTCAACCCACAGGCATTTTTTAAAAACTGACTTTATTAGGCAATAATGCACATTTCAACAATTATCATAGAATAATTATCACACAGACCACATTATCTTACAACAATGAAATCAGAAATCTGGGGCAAAAAGGTAACCAATTTGTGCCCTTCTTCTTGGAAATTTATGGACACAGCTCCAAATAATCATAGGTCAGAGAAGAAACCATAAACGATATTAGAAAATAACTTAAAACTTTAATGACAATGAAAGAACTAAATATTGAAATATATAGGACTCAGCTAAATCACTACTTAGAAATCTGGTGTTTTAAGTGTATATTAGAAAAGAAGACTGAAAACCACCGAGCTAAATGTGCAACTCAAACATGAGAGGAAGAATGAGCAGAGAGTAAGAGGGTATGAGCAGAATGATGAAACTAAAAACAAACCATAACAAGAAGCAACACAATCAAAAGCTGGCTCTTTTACTAAAGAAAAATATAGAAGGTATAAAGAAGCAATATCAGGAATGAAAAAAAGGGTCACAACTACACATACAGCTGACACTAAAAAAAAAAGACAGAATACAGTAAACAACTTTTTGCAAATACAAGTGAAATTTTGAGGGAGAATGGATAGTTTTTAAGAAAAATATAACATCGAAATTAACTCAAGAAATTGAATCAGCAGTTCAATATCTACTCCTCAAAACATACTAGAAACAAACAAACAAAAATCAGCTCTCGATGATACTTCAGGCAAGTTATATCAAACATCCAAGATGCAGAAAAATCTCTACACAAACTACTCCAAAGAAGAAGAGAAGGAATCATTCCCAACTCACATAATGAAGATAGGAAAACCCAGAAACAAAACACATAAGAACAGCACCAACATCTCAGTTTCTAACAGATGTAAAAATCTTTCTAAAAATGTTAGGAAACCCAATTTTGCAAAGTCTTAAATAACAACAACAACATTTTCAAGTATAATTTATCCAAGTAACACAAAAACAGTTTCATACTAGAAATTACAATAGTAGAATTTTGTAATTCACCACATTGATATGAACATGTCAATTAAGATCAGGGGAGAAACACTGCATTATCTTAATAGGTATAGAAAAAGTACTCTTTAAAATTTAACACTCATTCATGACACAAATTCTTAGAAAACTGAGATGAGGAGTTCTCTAATCTGATGAAGGTGATCTACAAAAATATACAGCAAATGCCACCCTTATGGACGAAGCATTAGAAGCTAAGGGGTCATTATCATGGCCCCCATCCAGCCGTGCACTGGAATGCCCGGCACAGACGGAAGACGGCATGGTGGCATGAGGACTGGGACCAGACAAACCCGTCACAACACACAGGAAGCAGCAGAGTATACAGAGAATCACCAAGAAATCCAGACACTATTAGAATTAAAATGACAGGCTGCTGATTATAACACGAAAATATACAAGTTGATTACACATCTATACATCAGCAAAGTTAGAAAGTGAAAATAAAATTTAAGCCATTTACAATGACCAAAAACTCTGTAACAAATCTAACAAGTCATACAAGATACAACTTTATTGAAAACCATTTTAGAATAGATAGATGTGCTCTATTCAAGTATAATAAGAGTCCAAACTATAAGAGATTAATTCTCCCCCATTCTAATTCTATATATTCAATGTAATTCCAATCAAACTCTCATGGGTGTTTTGTGTGGAATTTGATAGATTGATTATAAAATGTGTAAGGAAGGTCGAAGGGCCAAGCATAGCCAAAGCAACTTTAAATAAGTAGGGTGAGGTGGGAAGGCACCTACCAATTTTCAAGATTAGTTGGTAAGTTATAGTAATTAACACAGTGTGGTTTTAACACACAACTAGGTAAACAGACCAATGGAAAAGGAAAGGGAGAAACACATCCACACATACGTGGGAACTTTCTGTTTGACAGACAAGGTATTACAGATCAGTATGAAACGATATAACATTCCATGTATAGTATCCATACTGAAAATAATAAGGCAATCTCTACCTTTCACCACACCCAAAAAGTAAATTTCAGGATTAAAGACTCAAATGTGAAAAGCAAACATTAAAATATTTTTAAAGATATAAGGGAGAACATCTTTATGGCTTGGAGAAAGAAAGGGGTTTTTAAACAAGACATTAAAAGAATAAAAATCATAAAGGAAAAGACCAATAAACATTCCTACATTAAAACTATGAACACGAAATAGAAAGGTAAACCACAGACAAGAAGATATTTGCAATGCATATTACCATTAGAGGACTAATAACTACAACATACAAGGAATTCCTACAAATCAATAATCAACCTTCTCTCCAAATAACTTAGCTATTTTTACAAGTGTGAAACGTCTCCATTTTTTTGCTTCCATTTTGAAAAATGAATATTTAGCTTCTCTGAGAGTATTCTTTTTCTCTTACTGTCATTTCCAACATAGAATTCTAAAACTGATTTGAATAGTATTAGAACCATTAAAAATATATTAAAAGTAATGTATTTTAACTATTTTATGATTATAAAATAACTCATAATTGTAGAAATTTTATAAAGGTATTAAAATATACATTTGAAATATTAAATAATTAAAATGTTAAAATTAAATGGAAAAGAAACAAATATAGAAAAACATAAAAATCATTAAAAATCCTTCATGCACACACACATCCTTGTTAATATTTTGGAATTTTTTTCTAGACTTTGTTTGTATTAATATATACAGACATGTATCCATACATTACACTGTAATGTATACATTAACCTCACATGCACGACAAGTTGGGTCTGAAGTGAGGGCAGGTCATTTCAAGTGATGACACCCATCAATCAGCAGGAGATGCAAGCTGACTCAGGAGGTCTTCTTAGAGCAACAGGAGTTAAAACCACTCTTGGAGGAAGGAACTGTAACAGGAGTGAAGGCTTAACGCCGGGATAAGGACCACATTAAGATGGTGGGTTAAAGAACTCCTGGACAAACAGAAGGCAAAATCGAAGAGGTTAGGACGAGAAGCAGGATATTGTGGAAGAATTTCAAGAAGAGGATACTGCTCAAATGCCAGATCCTGCAAAGAAGTTCAGGAGAATGAGTGAAGAAAAGGCATCCAAGAGGGCCATGGTGAAAATATCAGATTACAAGGATGTGAAGAAAACAGGAGATAAAGATGTGTGTGTGGACTTCACAGTCAGCAAATCAGGCAGGAAGCGAAGGTGACAAATCAGCAGAAGTTTAACCCAATCCACTGAGAGACTGCGGATGCAGGAAGAGAAAGAAAAGGAGGACCCAGAGGCCCGAGGGCAGCGGGAGAAAAGGATTGGTGTCACCGCAGAGCTGTTCCCAAGCTGATGACAGACGGGAGGAGAGCCTCAAGCCAGGTAAACTTGGTCATTTTACCACTAAAATCTGGCATGGGACAAAAGTCTATTTGAATCAAGACGCATCCCCACCAAGCTGCTGTATCGGACAGAATACTAGAAATACAAAAGAAGAAAAACAAACCCTCATGTCTTTGCTTCAAGTCACTCATGGCAGGAGAACCAAGATTTGAGAGAAACTTCATAAATACTGATGCTAAGGGGGATTTTTAAAACTAGCTAACCACTGACACAAATGACTGACAAGCTCTTATTTCCTTAAAAGAAGGAAAGTCCTGATTTATTTAATATTATTTTTTGACAGTATCTATCCACACGACTGGAGAATGCTACACGTAATGAATGTTTCTGTGCTACCTGGTCAACTGCATAATTGCTAGTTTAAGATACAAAATTAAAAGCAAAACAATTCAAGGTGGAATAACCCAACCCATGTTTTCCTAAATATCTGTGATTGTAGCAGGAATGTGATGACTCACGGTTCTCTGTAGGTAACAGGGACGCACGGCTGGGGCTGTGACCTTCCCAGCTCCCTCCACATCCTCTACATCCCTCCTCACCTCGCCCCACCTTGAATGACACCAAGTTAAAACACTAATGAAGACACCCCCGTGCCATAAACCCAATGAACTGGAGAAACAAGAACGCTGACCTCTTTAATTACTCCTCAAAAAAAAAGATCTAAAATTTATGCATAATAAAATTTTAAAAAGAACATTTATCTTCTAAGTGTATATCTTCTAAGCTTATGACTGAAGTATCTTGAACTTCTAAAGTGGTTTTCAACTTCAAATACAAACATTTATTAGAGGCAAAAGCTAATTAGCTTTATTACAAGGAGGGTGTGAAGAGTTGATGTGATCTGAGGAAGTAAATAAAGTTTGCAAAGATTTTCATTTGACTGTGGATTTACAAAATGTTCAATAATTCTAATTTCTGAAATAGCTGTCATCTTCCTATAGGATAAGATAAATTAGTCAGCTAAGGGTGGAGGTCTCTGAGGTAATATCAAATCCATGCCACTAGAGGGAAACTCTCAGAAGTGTCTGCAGAATGTTCTTTGAAATGAAGTCACAAAGTACCCACATCCTCCCACCTTCCACGCATGCTTCTTCTGTTTACCTACACGTGCCCCTCGCAACACCTGTGCATCTCCTAACACTCAGCATTTAACTCTCCAGTTAGTTGATACCACTCCACAAACCATTTCTTCTCTCTTCCTTCAGAGGTTCCTTATCCTCAAATTTCTCAAATTTTGTTCAATTTTAAACTCTTTATATTTACCTTCTAAACATTTTAGTCACCTCCTCTGCTCCAATCAGAGGAGCAAGTACTCGACTCTCTAAGCCCCTATCGCTTTCAGCAATTACTGTCAGACATTTTCTTAAAATTCTTGTGTCTCCAGTAAGGTGCTGGTGGCTTGACAAGAGTCGTCCAGAGCAGTGTCAAACGACCAGGGAAGGACAGTGGGGAATTGCCATTTCACCGCCCGCAGCCCCTCACTCCAAATGACTTGACCAGCTCTGGGAGGACCCTGACCCCCACTCCATTCCAACTGTCCACTCCCAAAGCCACATCTGGTCTCAGTCGCCACTACTCCCCTGACAACTTCTTAAACTTCTACGCGCAGAACTCAAGCCAAAGCTCTTGAATTCTGCACCAAGGCCCCAGCCGCCCAATCCCTTCTGATTTCACGTCCTGGTCCCAGGGACCATCATCTCCGTCATCCTCTCACCTTTAATCTCAATTCCCCCCGGTCCTTCACTGCACACTCCCTTCTGAACCGGCCAGCCCTCTTTCCACTGCGCCCCCCAGGCTTTGGAGCCCTTCTGGAGAGAATCACACAGGCTCGCCCCACGCGGTCATGGTCTCCGACCTCTGGGGTCCCTCAACCATGCCCAGCAGTCCCTACTCATGTTCCCAGTCATTTCCTCTCTCTTTGTCCCTCCGCAGAGGTGACATCATCACCTCTCTAGAAATCTTACCTACTCCTTCTCCCTCGACTGGCAATCTCAATGCCCTCTTAGAAAATGAAACTACCTCCCAGCCCCACCTTACCTCTATACACAACTATTCATTCAGTTCCTCCTCTCTGGGGGGGTGGGGTCCTTACTCTGTGCTGTGAATTCCATCCACCACTGTCCCCCACACCCCGTCCCCACAGCAGCAGCCCTCCATCTCTGTCCCTGCTCCCTCTGGTATCTCTGAAGGTTCCACCAGGCATATAAAGATGCTCAATACTCTACCATTAAAAAAAATAGCATCTATTGAAAATGACAAACTTCTATAGAGTATGTTTAACTCTCACTAAATACAGTGGTCTGCTCACTCTTCACTGTATTATTTTATCTGTGTCGTCAGTACCTGGCTCCCCTGGTCTTTACTGTAGACACTGATGCTCATCCCTGTTGCTTTGGCTCCAGCAAGTTCCTAAGCTGCTGACCAAGCGTCCAGCCTTCCTGTGGGATCTCGAGGGCCACCCACTGGCTCTCCAAATTGAGCGCTTCTTTCTCACACCTGCAACTCTGATCACTCAACTCCCGGCTTGGTTTCAGCTTGGACTCCAGGTACCTGCTGGGACTGCAGTATGACCCGGGACCCCCACTTACTGCACTCATTTCCAACCAATGTCCAGGCAAAGGATCAGCTTTTTTCTGCTGAGGGTCCTGATTTCCTCTTAAGCCCAGGAATTATTAGGGGTTCCTTCACTCTCAATTTCACATCACTACACTTAGCTGAAAAAAACCCTGGCCTTTAAACTGCTCTACCCTGGGTTGACAGTTAGACTCTGCATTCAGGACCCTGGCTGCGCTGCTGGAGTCCAGCTACATGGCTGCTGGTCTCCTCACCCCTGGCTCCCTTGCTTGCAATTTCCTCTCATTTTCTACTGATTCCAACCCATCTCTCATCAAATCATGGGCAACACCCATGCCACAACAGGTGGTCATTTCAGTCACTACTTATTTTAAGTTGTGGTAAGTGTTATAACCAAATTCTGAAATCTACATTACTCTTTTAGGGGTCAGCAAACAACACTATTACAGACTCTGTTATATTTCATAAGCATATATTATATATAACGTGAATGCTCTAGGATTTATGTCAGAGAAGACCATCATTTTAGGAGTACAGTATATGTGAAACTGTTCAGTCAGTCAAAAACAAAAGGTTAATATCAGGTGGTCATATACCGGAAAATCAAATCTTGAACAAAGATTTAGGGATCCTTAGACTTACAAGTGTATTGGTTTCTACTGGATTATTTCTTGACTGTCTCATCTTATACCATCCAAACAAAGGAATTGATATTATGTTTTTAAAAAAATGATCCAGAATAAATCTGAGAAATCAGAAAAATTTTATGTATTGTATATTCTGAAATGAAAACGAAGAAAAAGCCAGCATGCTAAAACCCAGTGGCACTACCGTACTTCTTCATGATCACACCACAAAGCAGAATTTAATAGCTTCAAAAAGCAGTTATCGGGGACTTCCCTAGTAGTGCAGTGGTTAAGAATCTGCCTGCCAATGCAGGGGACATGGGTTCAAGCCCTGGTCCCGGAAGATCCCACATGCCACGGAGCAACTAAGCCCGTGCGCCACAACTACTGAGCCTGCACTCTAGAGCTCTCGAGCCACAACTACTGAGCCTGTGTGCCACAACTATTGAAGCCCGCGCACCTAGAACCCGTGCTCTGCAACAAGAGAAGCCACCGCGTGAGAAGCCCATGCACCGCCAACGAAGAGCAGCCCTCACTCACTGCAACTAGAGAAAGCCTGCATGCAGCAACAAAGACCCAACACAGCCAAAACCATTAAATAATTAATTAATTGATTTTTTAAAAAAGCAGTTATCAGATACCATCTGCACAGGACATACAAAGGAAATAACAAGTATACAACCTAAAACAGACAACACTGACCCTGTCCAAGACACAAAATGACATGCAAAGTCACACTGAACACACCATCTTCCTGAGAGTAAGTCAGGAAAGGCAATGGCATGACTCTGACACTTTCCTAAAGGATGGTCTTGATAACTCAGAAGCTTCAGTAAAGCTCTTCTTTTGCCCTGGTCAAAATGCACTTAAATATGAGAAAGTACAAGGAAAAGCATTTCTCTTGACTAGAAAGAAATCTAATCATCAGATGCTAAATCCAAGTATTACACGAAAACAAAATTTAGATGAAATAAAATATGGCCCTGCCTCAAAGCATTAGCAAGTCTTGCCAGTCTCAATGTACCTCACTAACAATTTCAAGGCGGAAAAAATAAACATTTGAACCATTTAAAATTACACAGTCCATTAAACATTCTGCTGTGCACACAGAACACACAGTGTGCTTATTTTACTTGACATGTAAAAAGAATAACATTTATGTGGAAGCCAAAGGTTAAACAGATTTTAAAAATATGAACAGTAGTAACAATATACTGAATTATATAATATCCAAAATGTTGAAAATGAATTTTCATGCCAAATAGTAGGAAAATGCCAGTGATTATGAGTTACTGAAATAAAATGCAGTAACTCAAAGTATATAGTTAGATCAAAAGGAAAAATGTAAAATATTTAAAAAGCTAGTTCATGATTTTCATTCTAATTATAATAAATCTTTCAAAATTGAATAACACAATAGAGAAACAAAGTTAATAAATGCATACAAAGATGGTTCATGTTACATTAAAATATGGAAGTGACTATCAAAACATGACTTTTAAAACAATCAAAAGCTAAAGTCATGTTTGGAGTACAGGTATATAGCTAGTTTTAAAGAATTTCAACTAAGTTACTTTTTTAAAAACATCAACAAAAAAGCTTGACTTCTTTCTGGCAGCACAGAGTCCTTAAAGAAGGGTGGAAGCACTTTCACTTTTCATTGCAAAGAGGAAAACAGTCACTGCTGTCATTCTGCTACTAGTTATCCGCCAATCATCAAAAGGCCCTGGCATTTAAATCACCTTCAGACAAGCTCAGGTGGCTCCAAATTCTACTCCGCCCTAAGCAGCACCTTCTAAATATCAACAGCTTCCAGAAATTCAAACAACCAAAACAACTTCAAATTGGAAAGGCCTTCCACTTTCATTCCACATTAAAGTCCATCAGTCACAAATTTAAGCAGAGATGTGACTGTCGAGAAATACGAAGAATGAAGCTGTTAGGCAGCCAGGCCCCAGCGGCTGTCCCCGCCTGGGCGGCAGGTCACTTGCTGGGGAGCCCTGCCCCCAAGTGGCCACCAGCTGCCCTGCCCAGGGATGAAGGGAGAAGGCCACCTGGGCTGTCCTCCTACGAAGACACTCTCCCTTCCCAGGCTCAGGCCCGGTTTCCTGGACCATGTGAATGCGCGCAGGTACCTGACCAGAAGGAAAACAGCCGCCGGACCTGCAGGTGCCTCACAGAGGGGCCCTCGACGGGGATTCAGCCAACCTGGACTTTCAAGTTCTGAGCCTGTTTGTTCTGGGAGTCAGAGTGGGACTCCCAGAACAAACAGGCCACACCGAGATCTGGGGAGGACTGGGTCTTGTGCCCACACCCATATCAGGCTCTGAAGAACAAGCCCTCCTACAAGCTACGATGTCACCACTGAAGCGAAATGACTATAGTATTGCCCTCCCCCACTTGCCACAGGAAAGAACACAGTAAAGCACTGAGGACACCAAAGGCTTCCCTCCGCCTGGTGTCTTCTCTCAGGGCCGCCCCAGCTCAGGCCAAGAGCTGGCACCCCGCTGAGCATGCCTGCACCCCGTCTGCACCAGGCCCACAGCCAGCCCTCACCACTATCTGGTTACCACAAAATGTTGGGCTTCTCTAAGATAGAAGACAGCATAGAGATAGAAAACTACACATTCTGAATCTTCCATTTGTCATCCTAATGCTCAGAAGTCACGGAATAACCAAATAAAATGCTTTTACTTAGACTAGCAAGAACAGAATATCTGCTCCAAAGACAAATATAACTAATTTCTACATATCCTTGAAATTATAGTGTGTGTGCATACTGACACAGGTAAGTACATTATTTGTTATGTTCCCCAGAGATTATTTATTCTGTTCAGTAACAAATATGGAAATCAAACGATTCAGTTTCTTGAGTTAAAAGTAATGAAATAATATAAGATCACCTCTGAAAACCTGAAGCAGATCCATTTTAGATAAAAAACAATTATGTCCATAGACTTACTCATTCAGCACACAGGAACATATTCTTTTTATTTCTGGAATTTCAACCTCCTTTGGCCTGCCTGCCTGTCACCCCACTGCCCTTGGCTAATGTCACCAGCCACCTCCAAAAGCCCCCCACCCCGCTCACCACTGTAAGCACAGCACCTGGAGGGTGAGTTCCACTGCCATGTGCCCCCTTCATAGCCCTGGGGGAGGGGCTGTCAGAGAGGTGATGGAACTGTCAGAGCCCATGACATCAGCTCTGGAGATTTTGAAGCAGTGATGGCTCTCTTTGTTCTGTGACTGTATGAAAAATTACATTATTCCTCCTCTCACGATAAAAAGTAAAAGAAAAGATAAACTCTAATTCCCACTCCTTAAGTGACCTTCTCTGACCGCTGGAAGGTCCAAGTCGCCTTTGCCCTCCCCCACTATCTGAGGCTGCACGTATCTGCTGGTCACTCACTCCCTTCTGGAAACTGCCCTCCTCAGCTGCTCCATCACCCACGAATGAACTCCCCTGCTCGCTCCCCTCCTGCTGCCCACCCCTGAACTGGCCATGTCCTCTGGTTCTAGCATTAGCCCTCTTAGTTCACAGAAGCATCATCATGGCGGAATCCTTCTTTGTAAGTGAAATGGTGCACATCCCCCTGCCCTCCTGCAGCGGAACAGATAAATGCGGAGCTCCAGACAGGAGGCGGGGTGGGGGCTCAAGACTGACCCTGCCCCTTGGGGTCAGAACAACCTGTGGTCCCTCCCACGGCCCTGGCAGCTCTCAGCTCATCCCCACTCCCTGCCCTGCTCCCTCAACCTGGGGACATCCTCCCCGCTCCCTCCCCCATGAAGTCAGATGCATCCTTCAGGTCCAGTGAAAGAGTCACCTTCTTCGTGACTCTCTTCTGCACCAGGAGGGCGATGAGCACCCGTATTCCCCAGGGGTACCCTGCACTGCCTCTACTACTGTCCATGGTGTGGTGTGTTTACATTTCTGCCTTCTCTATTAAACTGAGACCATTTTAGAGGCAGGCGAGACGGTGGTGGTGGTGGTGGTGGTGTGTGTGCATGAGAGAGAAAGGTGCGGGGAAGAGGGGTCCCAGGTGAACCGAACATGAGGCTCAGGCGTGTTCTGCTGTGGGCTGGTGTCCCGCATGAAGAGAAGTGAGGCCGTGGGGCGGGCAGTGACTGGGAGCTGGAGGGGAAAGCAGCCGCTGGTCTCCAGCCCAGACAACAAAAGGAATCGAAGCCCTAGAGAAAGAGATGGTCAGGCAAAATCCAGGAGCAGCCTTCCCAGGAGGCTATGAGACACAAATTAAGGCAGAAAACTAAAGGCTTCTCGTTCTCTTCTTGGTAATCCTATTTTCAATATTCTTTTCCTTAAGACCTAAATTCTAAAAGCCCTGTGTTTTCTACTCAGTTCTGATGAATAAAATCCTGCCTAAAATCAGAGCCAACAAAGTTCCCAACTAGCAGTTGTTAGTGAAAAGAAACTCTAAAGAGATAAGCGATGTGAGCATAGGTCCAAGATGGAGACAAAATTCTGAGCTCCTGAAACAATACAAAAGATGGAGGCTGATAATGTTCACAAGAAGAGTACTTGTAGCCGTTGTGTTTATTAACCATTTAAAAAAACAAATGTCCTTGTAAGGCTGTCTGTAAAAGTCCCTTAGAGATAACTGGACATTCACATTTTAATGAAGAAGTAACCATTATGGGCAAAGCAGCTCCTACTAATTGGTTGTCAATTGGCAAACTGCATTCCAACTGGTCTCTGGATGCCCTAAAGTGACATAAATAGCCCGATTTTTTTGTTCTCCCTACCTGACTCTGCTCACTCTGGAAAACTGATGAGGGTGGTAATTCTGGCGGATCCCTGTACCCTCCAGCCATGCCTCTCCCCACAGAGGGTTGGGACTGGGCCACTCCAGTGTCCAGTGATGAGGCCAGACCTCAGTGAGCTGGGACTAGTGAGGACAGCCCCTCAGCTACTGGTCGGAGCACATAACCTGAGTCTGGTCATGGCGAAACACAGAACAGCCCCGGGCTGAGGATTCTTTAAAACTGCCAAGGAGGAGATATGACACCTAGAAGCAATGCATGTTCCTGGGCGGGATCCTGCACCAGAAGGGAAACAAGACACTGCTGGGACAGCAGTGCCGTTCGGATGGGATGTGTGGACTGGACAGAACTGCCGTGCCAACGTTGACTTCCTGCCTTGGTTACACGGGTTATATCATGATTAAGTAGAAACTGCCCTTGTTTGGGGGAACTAAACCCAAAAAAGTTTAGGGGCTGTGGGACACCATATCTACAGTTTGATCTCAAGAGTTCAGCAAAAGACTAATAACAAAGGGTGTATTCACACACGCACATACACATCTCTACACAGAGAGAGTGGGCAGTGGAGCAAACACTATGAAATGTTAGCAGTTGGGAAATTTGGGAGAGTGGGGTTATGGCAGTTCTCTGTACTGTTCTTACAATTTTTCTTTAAGTTTAAAAATATTGCAAAATGACATTTTAAAATTCTCCCTATTGTTCATTCTAGTACTTTTTATCTTCTCTTTTCCTTACATCTGACAAAGCCCACCAGCCAAAGACCCCCAGACATGCCTGTAGTCAAACAGAGTGAGGTCGTGAACTTGCTGCAGCCAACAAGGAAGCTGTCCACACAGAACCGTAAGTATGTTTTGCAAATTGTGGTTTCCATTGCCATTCACAGTGCCTCCTCCCGGTCTACCTGCCAGGGAGGGCATTGATCCACCTAATAAAATCTCTTCGTTCATTCAACAAATATTTATCCTGAGCTCCTCTAAGTCCTTAACATGTTAGGCATTAGGAAGCTATGTAGTTTAATGACACATGATCCGTCTTTGAAACTGGTGAGGCAATGTATAGACATAAATGATGATATAAGAGATCCTTGTAAGGCTGTACTGAAAAAACGAAGACTTGATGGAATGAAGGAAAACCTGAGGAACAATTTGTTCTGGATAGATAAGTTTTCATAGAATTAACTGAAAGTACCACTTCAGGCACAAAATATTTTTGTATTTTAACCATCAGGTTACATATATTTTTCTAAAATGTATTATAAACTTTCCTGCCTTAAACCAAACATAATTTGATATGTTAAGCAAATTTTAGTTGTGCAAATCTCAATCATGCAACATAAAATATTAATGGTCCCATTTCATACACAAATCTGAAATTATGCAAATGCCCCAAATTAAGAGTGACCAGTGAGAATTGCATAACTTCAAACCAGCAGGCTGAGTGACCTATAGCCTATGAACTCTAACCAGACCACTTTATCTGGAAAACAGAAATAAGCCACCATATTTTGTGAGTCCTCTGGGAAAATGGGTCTTACAATTGTATGAATTTTGAATATGTAGAGGCCTCAGAAGCATACATCTTTTACTGGGGCACCCCACTGATGCTGGGGCAACATACATCTTTCATAAAATGCCATATCAATTGTAATTTAACCCATTTATGATTTGGCTTTTACTGGGGCATTAACTTTCTGGTCTGTACAGTGGCGAGTTCCAGACCTGCTAGGGTATGTAAGTGGACTTTTCTAGTTACTGATGAAATGTCCATTTCCTTCTTCTTCCTCACCAGCAGAACCCCATTTTTATCCCCTGCAGCCCTGTGCTACCAAAATTTCCCATTTTTCAACCTCCCTTAGAACTGGAGATGACAACATGACACAGTTCTTGCCAAAGAGATGTAGGAAGATGTCCCTAAGCGGGCATAATCTCCTCTGAAATAACCGGACAAAGCTTCCCTAGGACAAAGTCTGTGCCTTTACTCTGCCGCCTTCTCCTCGCTGGAGACCCAAAATATGAGGGCAGACCCACAGCAGACACGTAGAGACCACAGAAGACCAGCATGAGGACCCAGGCCTGCAAACTGAGGGCAGCCTGGAAAAGAGAAAACTAGGTCTCATCACAGAGCTGCTGTACCAACGACTGTCTACCCTGAGACTCCCACTGAGAAAAAATTCCTGGCAGTTGATTTTAAATGACTATAATTCAATCAGCCAACTCTTACATTCATATAGCTGTTATTTATGGATTTGAGGGGGTTGGGGCACTTTTTTGGTCAAAGAACCCAGCTAAGCAAATCAATACACGTGATCCACCAGGCCAGATCCTGGTCCAGGAAAAGGCTCAGCGAGAGAAATGGGAAGGAGCAAAGGGGGCTTCAGGGAAGGGTTTCCATGCTTGTAAGAGAGAGACTCCCCTTCCTTCCTGACTTTATCCATGTGGATGTGAGGCCCAGAACTGCCACACTCACCATGTGACTAGTCTACTGATGAGGTCTATGCAGAGAGGAGAGTAGACCTAAGATTCCCAGGAAAATGGAACTGGACCCATGGGATTAAATCAGGCATGAAGATCACCCTAGTAGACTTCTAGACCTCTAGGAATGTGACCTGATAAACATCCTTAATATTCAGGTCACTCTGAGTCAGCGTTTTGTAACATGCAATCAGGAACATTCTCACTACCTCAAAATGTGAAGGACCTGGCCACTGTGAGAACAGAAGCTGCCACAATCATCTCCTCCACCTCTACCTGCATCACCACCACCACCTCCACCATCATCACCTAAACCAGCATCACCTCCATCACTATTACCATCACCACCTCTATCACCACCACCATCACCACCACCCTCTCCATCACCACCACCATCACCACCCCAGCTACCATCTCCATCACCACCTCCATCACCACCGTCATCGCCATCACCTTCACCACCACCACTGCCATCACCACCATCACCACCTCTACCACAACCACCTCCATTAACACCACCATCACCACCACCACTGCCTCTACCACCACCTCCACTCTCACCAATACTACTCCACCGTCATCATCACCATCACCACCACCACCTTCACCTCCACCTCCAACACCACCAATACCACTACCTCTACCTCCTCCACCCCCACCACCAACATTACCTAAATCCCCTCCACGATGATCTCTACCTCCATCACCCCACCACCACCTCCACCAGTTACCTCCACTACCTCCATCAATACCACCACATCTACTCTGGCTATTCAAAAAAATGTCCCCCTTACTTCTTCATGGTCAGGCATGTTCATCATAAGAGAAGTCAATACATGAAGTTGCTTCCTTTTCCTGTGTGTCAAGTGAGTGATGTGATTTTACATGTCCTCTTGCTTCTCAGCCCCACCACTTTAACATTTAATGGTCGCTCAGCTTTCTTCTACTCAGCTACCAAAGTTATTGGAGCAGTAAGTCAACCAACAATAAATCAGCAAATACTTAATGAGCATAGACCTGACATGCTTAGCACTGGGAAATACAAAAGACATGCTCCCTGCCTTTGAGGAGCTGAAACACATCATCAATGGAGAAGAGGACACACACTAAGAGGCGAAGGTGCAGTGAGGAGATGTGTAGGTGGCCTGGGGTCAGCACCCACAATGACATGGAGATACCTAAAGTGAACGGAAAGATGCCAAGTCACCAGAGCTCAGGGTGAGAAGAGCAGAGGGCACCCACGATGCTCACTGCTGTTTCTTCTAAGCTCTCCTCCGGTGAGGTGGGTGGTGGTGATCAGAGAAGAGCAATGAGCAGGGAGTGGCTGGCCCTTCCCACCAAACCAGGAAGCAGGGTAAGCTGGTGTTCAGTGTCCTTCACGTCTTCTCCCTCTACTGACTCAGCACCTTCAGTGCCAGCTCCTTATTCATCAGTCAGGCACCAAGAAAGCACACTTGACATATGGTCAAAGTCAAAGGGATATTTAGTTTTAAAACAGGCCT
This sequence comes from Tursiops truncatus, assembly GCF_011762595.2. Lineage (NCBI taxonomy): Eukaryota > Metazoa > Chordata > Mammalia > Artiodactyla > Delphinidae > Tursiops > Tursiops truncatus. The sequence goes on from NC_047035.1 coordinate 145,915,799, forward strand.
CTGGGGTCTCAGCATCCCACACATCTCATAGTAGGAGGTCTTGGGTAGAGAAAGAACGAGAAAATTTCGATCACTAATATCCCGACAGGGTTGCATAGATCCTCCAGTAGCCTACACAGATGCCTCTTTACCAGGAGAAAAAAGTTTCTTTTCAAATGTGAAAAACTGCTGATCATTAAAAAACCACAGAATTATTATTCAGGCAGCAGTGAAATGTGGCATATTAGCCCCAAAAGGTAACACTCCAAATAATATCTTCACATATTTTCCCTCCCATGACAAAAACTCCTGGAAGGGGTTTGAAAAATGTATCATTTTGCCTAATGGTTCTCAGTGATGACTGAATCCTTTTTACTCAAGGCTAAAGGAACAGAGACATAAATTATTAATTAGTTCATTGTTCCTATTTAGTTCATTGTTCCTATTTATTGTATATAGAACTTCTTTGTAGTATTTCTGTTGGCAGAAAGAGAAAACTGACAATCTAGGTTTACACCCACAAAGCAAGAAATAAATTACTGAAGTTCACGTTAAGGACAGCATTCCCAAACTGAAGGAATCCCACTCAACTGGCTCCATCCTCCTATTTTAGGTAGGAGGTATAATCAAGAGAAGCTGTAAAATTTCAAGCGATCTGCTGAATTTTTAAATTACCACTTAAAATTCTTTGATAACACATTTAGAATCTGAGAGAGAGGAAGGGACAGAAGTGAAAATGCAACCTGATGACTCTAAACCTGATGGCAATGGCACCACAGTGATACGGAAGAGCTAAGAACGGAAACATCGTTAGCTAAATCTAAAGACAAACGGTTGCTTTTCTTCTTCATACTGATTATCAATACATCCCTCCTTCACCCGAAGGAAGAAACAGAACTTGTCACATGGTTTATATAGCATTTTACTCATTAAAGTGTTGAAGAAAGGCTCAGGTTTTCTAGGCAAAACACATCATCATAACAGACTTGTCCATTCCAGGCCTCGCCTAAGAAAACTGTACCAAGTATCCCTGGGACACTGTCTCAAGGACCTAGGGAGAGTGGATGGATTCCAGGCCCCCTCAGTAAACTAGGTTGTCAATCAATTACGCTGCAGTGTTTACAGAATGAACTAGAAAGCCCATCCCATTTAATCCCCACAGAGAAAGCTGAAACAATCAACTCTCCCCAGGGGTGAAATGGCATCGATCTGATGCTGGGACCAAAGCCAACAGTCTCAGCTGGAACCTGAGGCTTATCGGCCAGAAACTGGGACCTTGAAACCATGGCAAGTGGACCTCCGGCTCCACTTGCTAAGTTCTTCCAAAAGCAATGAAAATTGCATTTTTTTCTCAGGCAAAGTTAAAAGCAAAATGTAAAAATATAAATGTTACTCTGTTGGTCATGCAAATTTGATATATATGTACATGACAGGATACCATGAACTAAGTTTCAGTCTTTCTATTTTAAGGTTTTCTGTTTATTTTGGTGGTTAAAGGAAGCCATACATTTAATAAGAATTTTTACAATTTAAAAAAGTGTATAATATGACAAAATTTTCAGTCTTTTTGCACTAGAAGAACATTTATGAAGAGATACATACAATGGCTAAGCTATTTCCTGAAGAGAATAAGGGTTATGTATTCCTATACAATTAGAAGTCATTACAGACCCTTTCCCAAGGATCTTCTTCCCTTTAAACTTTGTGGCAAAGATTTTAAAATTTGGTTCTCCACGATTATATGGCATAGCCAACTGCATTAGAGAAACAAATCTGAACACTTTTTACCTCCCATGAAACCCTTTTCTAAACCACATTTTTAAAAAGCGGAGTACTCCCTTTTTTAAAAAAAAGAAGATAAAATTTTAGAAGTGGAGGGAAAGGGATTCCCTGGTGGGTCAGTGGTTAGGAACCCACCTGCCAATGCAGGGGACACGGGTTCGAGCCCTGGACCAGGAAGATCCCACATGCTGCAAAACAACTAAGCCCGTGCACCACAACTGCTGAGCCTGCACTGTGGAGTCCGTGAGCCACAACTACTGAAACAATGTTCCACAACTACTGAAGCCCGCGCGCCTAGAGCCCATGTTCCGCAACCAGAGAAGCCACCACAATGAGAAGCCCGCGCACCGTCATGAAGAGTAGCCCCGGCTCGCCGCAACTAGAGAAAGCCCGCGCGCGGTAACGAAGACCCAATACAGCCAAAAATAAAAACAAATAAATAAATTTTTTAAAAAAGGTAGAGGGAAAAAGTCCTTTTTCAGCCCCATACCAAAGATACTCCATGTCCCTATACATTCTGAATATTATAGTATTATCTGACCATAGCTTATGGTAGAAAGTGGGAATAGCCAAGCTGGGAGAGTCTTCTTTCTATTATTTTATTTTTCAGAAAATCAGTTTATTGCTTTGCTAAAAACGGAACATGTTCATTGTAAAAATTTCTGACAATCTAAAAATGTTCAAAGAACAAAACACTAAATTGCTGCCCCACCAACCATGACTATAAGAACCTGAGACAGAAAATGAACTCAAATTGCAAAAAACCCAAATTGATTGCAGCAATTACATTTTGTTAATACATTCCCATTACTGACAAGTAGATGAACTATCAGTACATGGCCTTTCAATGCACTCTGCAGAAAGTAGAACACCAAAGTCACACACAACACAGCTCATGCAGCTGAGCACACCCCACACCAGAACCCACAGCTCTTCCCAGGAATCCACTTTCCCTACCTCAGCTTTACCTCTCTTTGAACCTCAATGGCAAAACCTCTTCCCTCCAGAGATGCTTAAACATTTCACTTTTGACATAAAGTCAAACAGGAAAGATCATCAAAAAGAAATAAATTAATTCTGCACCTGGCTAGTGTTATTTTTTTCCTTGCTTGTACTGTACACTAACTTCAGCCAAATCAACTCTTTCATGGAATGAGACAGGAAATTTACTATCAATAATTTTTAGACATGTTCATCACAATGAAAAGATAACTCTATGCACCAACTTTTCCTCACAGCTGAAATAATCTATTTCTATTTCTGAGAAACTGAAGGCAATCTTATGTGAAGTTAAGCTCTTCTTCTGTCATATTCTAGAAAAATTTTAATATCTTCCCCCTCCACAATAATTCTATTTAAGCAAGTAAACATATTTTATGACACGCAAATTAATTAGTTACCTGATTATGCTTCAGTAATGATAATATTTAACATCATATAAAATAACGTGATAAAATTTCAACTCCCATTTTTATGTTCTAACAAATAATTCAAATTTGTTTCTCAATTAATTCAGTGTTTCACTTTTGAAAAGCAATTTGCTTTATTTTAAGCCAGACTTATACTTTCTTCTGTCACTTTAAGTCTACTTAGCATGAATTTACTGTCTTTTAACCCCTTTTTTCAGTTATTGCTTAAATGTCTTCTGATAGGTCACGTTTCACCTTCTTGTCTTATATGGTCAAGCATAGTTTTAAGTGAAATAATTGGGTAAAATTATTTTAATAAAAATAATTACTAAAATTTTTGAAAACTAAAAATATAGAGTATTCACAATTACTGAACTTTTGTTTTCATCAATTATAGGCAAAAGATGCAGTAGGGCTTCCCTGGTGGCGCAGTGGTTGAGAGTCTGCCTGCCGATGCAGGGAACACGAGTTCGTGCCCCGGTCCGGGAAGATCCCACATGCCGCGGAGCGGCTGGGCCCGTGAGCCATGGCCGCTGAGCCTGCGCGTCCGGAGGCTGTGCTCCACAACGGGAGAGGCCACAGCAGTGAGAGGCCCGCATACCGCAAAAAAAAAAAAAAAAAAAAGATGCAGCGGTCATATCTTCAAAAAAGATAGGCTTTACTTTCACACTGTTACCACCTTTTGAAACAATAATGGTCAATGGTACTTTTATAATTCTGAATTCTTCAGCGCTCAAGGGAGAAACGAACACATCTAGTCTAAGCATCCCGAACATCCATTAATTTGCCAATGAATGCTACAACACATACATGTGAATAAGACCTTCTTATAGCTAGGAAAATTCTAGTGTTTCCTTTATGGCATTGCAGTAGCTCTTCCAGGACAACACAATTAATAGGAAAGGACAGTGGGGCCTGAAAGGGCCAGTGCTCCTCTAAAAACATGCATGAATTTACCATATACCCAAGTGAAAACCTGTCACTAGGCCTGGGGAAAAAAAGGTCACTAATGTTAATCACTTAGAATGAGAAGAAAACCCCATCATTAACTGAACTGGGATCTGTCCTAATAATGAGAGCACCTCTATTTTCTGGAACTACAAGGAAGTTGGGTGTTTGGGGTTCATCAAATACTTAGGTCTGTACTTACATTGATATGTGGATTTGTGATTTTCTGAGAAATTTACATTATCCACTGAACTTAATTCAATTTTTTTTTTTTTTTTTTTTTTACAGTACGCGGGCCTCTCACCGTTGTGGCCTCTCCTGTTGCGGAGCACAGGCTCCGGACGCGCAGGCTCAGTGGCCGTGGCTCACAGGCCCAGCCGCTCCGTGGCATGTGGGATCTTCCCGGACCGAGGCATGAACCCGTGTCCCCTGCATCGGAAGGCGGACTCTCAACCACTGTGCCACCAGGGAAGCCCCTTAATTCAATTTTTGTTGTAGAGTTCAGGAAACATTTGTTTATTTTGGTCTTTGAACCAGAATCATCATTATGAACCGCTTATCATAAATGTATTTATGGATATCGGTTAAGAAAGTTATGCTGGTCGGTAACCTGTTGGATAAACCAGTTTTTACCGAAAAATGCTTACCACAAAATAAGCCTGTTGCATTTTTATGAAAATATTTAAAAATCAAATTTTTCATATTCTTTGAAAAGGAAGAAAAGCGTTAAACAATCCACTTACAGTGAGTTCACAGAAATCGATGCTATCAAGGCTTTTGCTTCTGTGTAGCCTCCCTTTAATTCGTCTTAGAGAAGGTTTTCCTTGGCTGACACTAGAAGTAGCACCATTAGGATTTTCAGAGGATGGTGTTACCCTGCAAGAAGAGGAAAATTCTTAAGAAGACAGGTTTACAGGTGAATACTTTTCTCAAGTATGAGGTAAGCATTTACTTGAGAATAGCTTTGGAGATGTCATACTCCTTTTTCAACCAAAAAGCTAAGAATCACAGTGGAGCTACATTCTACCAGATACCTTTCTAAATATTTCTTAGCAGCTTGCTAGTTTAGAAATCTTTCGTGACAGTTCAAATATTCCAACATTAAGATTCACTAAAAGTCAACTCTGTAACCATCAGAAAAGCAACCAAGACCAGACTGAAGTTTCCTAGGTAACTGAGAGGCACTGCTTCCCTCTGGGTGGTTATTTATCTAGTGCTCAGCCTGGTGCCTGGCACACCAGTGCACAGCAGCCATCACTGTCCCCAACCACAGAAACTGTTCAGGAGGATTCTATTAAGCATGAAAATAGCCTTTAAAAATTGAAGCATGAGACATAGCATGGACTTGAGGACACGGGGAGGCGGGGAAGGGTAAGCTGGGACGAAGTGAGAGAGTAGCACTGACATATATACACTACCAAATATAAAACAGATAGCTAGTGGGAAGCAGCTGCGTAGCACAGGGAGATCAGCTCAGTGCTTTGTGACCACCTAGAGGGGTGGGATAGAGATGGGTGGGATAGAGAGGGTGGGAGGGAGATGCAAGAGGGTGGGGATATGGGGATGTATGTATACATATAGCCGATTCACTCTGTTATACAACAGAAACTAACACAACATTGTAAAGCAATTATACTCCAATAAAGATGTTAAAAAAAAATTTAAGCATGACAGTCGACACTTAATTCAGTATTACTATGGAACCAAGAAAATTCAGATAAGAAACAGCACACAAACTAAGCCATCTACAGAACGCACCCTGGGCAACGTGTTCACACATACACACACACACTCCAGACTGCCATGTGTCCTCCCATTTTGTGCCACTGCTGGTGGCAGCCTTGGAACAAGGTGCCTTGGGAACCTGGGAGGACACTGCTCAGTGGATTATGGTTTTAGAGATAAAAAAGATTATAAAGTAATGAGGCTGATTTGTAAGTGTGGCTGTGTGGTTTGTGAAAAACGTAATCCTTATTTTATGATCAGATCTCCTATTTGTAATACATTCCATGTTCATATATTTATTAACCTTCATGACCTATTTAATTTTTGGTATTTAAAATGTTGTCTGAGGGACTTCCCTGGTGGTGCAGTGGTTAAGAATCCGCCTGCCAATGCAGGGGACACCAGTTCTATCTCTGCTCCTGGAAGATCCCACATGCCGCAGAACAACAAAGCCCATGCACCACAACTACTGAGCCTGTGCTCTAGAGCCCGCAAGCTACAACTACTGAGCCCACGAGCCATAACTACTGAGCCCGCATGCCACAACTACTGAAGCCCACACATCTAGAGCCGGTGCTATGCAACAAGAGAGGCCACTGCAGTGAGAAGCACGCGCACCGCAACGAAGAGTGGCCCCCGCTCACTGCAACGAGAGAAGGCCTGCGCACAGCAACGAAGACCCAACACAACCAAAAATAAATGAATAAAATAAATACATTTAAAAATAAAATAAAATGTCTCTTGTTGCTTGAAAAGGACACAAAGGATGGACTACTAGCAAAATTAATTTGACAACAAAAATAAGGTAGAAGTAAATACCATAAAATAGACTAGTTTAGGTACATCTACAGCTTAAAAGTACTCCATCCATATAGTCAGAATATTTGAAGAGTACAGAAAGATACAGAAACAACAAGTAAAAGCCTCCCCCCTCCCCCTCATCCCAAATCCCCATCCCTCTTCCTAAGGACAATCATTGACAACAGTTCTTTGTATAACCTTGAAGACAAATGCTCATGTTTATCCATGTATGTGTTAATCTCCTCTTGAAACTTTTAAGGCAAGGCACCAAATTGTTTATATTGTCCTGCATCTTATATTTTTCACTTAATTACCTATCTTGACTCTTTCCCCATAATAACCCATACAGATCTATTTCATTGTTTTTTTTAACGGCTAACCACTATTCCATAGCATAGGTGTACGGCAATTTATTCAATCATTCCCCTGTGATGGGCATTTAGTTTAGCTTTCAAACGTTTGCTATCAAACCACAGAGCAATGAACTCCTTTTTTCGGACAACATCTTTGGGTACAAATGCAGTATTTACTTAGGAAAAGTTACTAGAAGTTGCTAAGTATTGCCTTTCAAAAAGACCTTACCAACTTACGCTTCCATCAACAGTATAACAATGCCCATTTGGCGGTCCTTAAATACAAGGACAATTTTACCATTTTATCTTATTAGTTAAAACTCAACTTCTCTGTGTCCTTCATTGTATTTGTCTTGCTGAGTTGATTTCTATAAAAGAGACTAGTATCGGGGGCTTCCCTGGTGGTGCAGTGGTTAAGAGTCCGCCTGCCAATACAGGGGACGCGGGTTCGTGCCCTGGTCCAGAAGGATCCCACATGCCGCGGAGCGGCTGGGCCCGTGAACCATGGCCGCTGGGCCTGCGCGTCCGGAGCCTGTGCTCCGCAACGGGAGAGACCACAACAGTGACAGAGGCCCGCCTACCGCAAAAAAAAAAAAAAAAAAAAGAGACTAGTATCGAGCTCCCCAGCGTGAATATGGATTTGTCAGTTGATCTTTGTATATCATTAGTTTTTCCTTTATATGTCTCAAATCTATTTTATTAGATGCCTTAATGTTTGTAACTCAGATCTTCTTAGGGATTTAACCCTTTAGCATACGAAAAGTCTCTGTGCCAATTCAAGATTTTACCCTAAATGCTATTTTGTCTGATAATGTTTTCCATCTATATATTTACATTAAACTTTTCCTGGCTTATCTTTTTCTGTGCTTGTATTTTCCACCTTTCCAAGTGTCTATCTCTCTCTTTTTAGCTGTACCTTTAACTCCTGGTAAACAGCATGCAGCTGTATTCCTTTTCTTTTTTACCCAATCTGGAAATCAGTATTTTTTGAGAGAACCTTAATCCATTCAAAGTACTCTTTACTCATATGTTTAGATTTACTCCTATCATCTTTGTTTTATGGTTTGTGTGTGTGTTTTTAAATTTAAATACTTTGGGGTTTTTTTCTGCCTTTTCAGTATGATTGAGTTTTCTTTGCCCCGCCAGCTCACAGACTCTTCCGCCCTTCCAATTAGTTTGAAAGTTGTACATTTTATAAGGGCAACTCTAACTCTAGCTAACTAACTATATGCATATATTTGTGTATTTATATGTATATACACATACATGTATATGTAAATATACATACATACATACATGTTTAAACTCATATTTTTCTATCAGCATCTCTGGTTCATTGGTTTTCTTACCTCCTCTTACACAAGAAATGACATTAATACATCTTCATTTTCCTTCTTTGCCAGCACCACCACATCCCTGCCAAAAGTCCAGCCCCCTCTTGGACATTTTTTTTTTTTTGAATTTTTGAATTTTATTTTATTTTTTTTATACAGCAGGTTCTTAGTACTTATCTACTTTATACATATTAGTGTATATATGTCGATCCCTATCTCCCAATTCATCCCACCACCACCACCCGCCCCCACCCCCGCCCCCACCACTTTCCCCCCTCGGTGTCCATACGTTTGTTCTCTACACCTGTGTCTCTATTTCTGCCCTGCAAACTGGTTGATCGGTACCATTTTTCTAGGTTCCACTTATATGTGTTAATATACGATATTTGTTTTTCTCTTTCTGACTTACTTCACTCTGTACGACAGTCTCTAGATCCATCCACGTCTCTACAAATGACCCAATTTCACTTTTTATAGCTGAGTAATATTCCACTGTATATATATATACCATATCTTCTTTATCCATTTGTCTGTCGATAGGCATTTAGGTTGCTTCCATGACCTGGCTATTGTAAATAGTGCTGCAATGAGCATTGGGGTACATGACTCTTTTTGAATTATGGTTTTCCCTGGGTATATGCCCAGTAGTGGGATTGCTGGGTCATGCGGTAATTCTATTTTTAGTTTATTTATTTATTTACTTTTTTAAGTAGAGGGAAGGATTATTTATTTATTTATTTATTTTTGGCTTCGTTGGGTCTTTGTTTCGTGTGAGGGCTTTCTCTAGGTACAGCAAGCAGGGGCCACTCTTCATCGCGGTGCACAGGCCTTTCACTGTTGCGGCCTCTCTTGTTGCGGGGCACAGGCTCCAGACGTGCAGGCTCAGTAGTTGTGGCTCACGGGCCTAGTTGCTCCGCAGCATGTGGGATCTTCCCAGACCAGGGCTCGAACCCGTGTCCCCTGCATTTGCAGGCAGATTCTCAACCACTGTGCCACCAGGGAAGCCCTATTTGTAGTTTCTTAAGGAACCTCCATACTGTTCTCCATAGTGGCTGTATCAATTTACATTCCCACCAACAGTGCAAGCGGGTTCCCTTTTCTCCACACCCTCACTGGCATTTGTTGTTTGTAGATTTTCTGATGATGCCCATTCTAACTGGTGTGAGTTGTAGTTTTGTAGTTTTGTAGTTTGTAGTTTTGATTTTCATTTCTCTAATAATTAGTGATGTTGAGCAGCTTTTCATGTGCTTCTTGGCCATCTGTAAGTCTTCTTTGGAGAAATGTCTATTTAGGTCTTCTGCCCATTTTTGGATTCAGTTGTTTGTTTTTTTAGTATTGAGCTTTATTAGCTGTTTATATATTTTGGAGATTAATCCTTTGTCGGCTGATTCGTTGGCAAATATTTTCTCCCACTCTGCGGGCTGTCTTTTTGTCTTGTTTGTCGTTTTCCTTGCTTTGTAAAAGCTTTTAAGTTTCATTAGGTCCCATCTGCTTATTTTAGTTTTTATTTCCATTTCTCTAGGAGGTGGAACAAAAAAGATCTTGCTGTGATCTATGTCAAAGAGTGTTCTTCCTATGTTTTCCTCTAAGAGTTTTATAGTGTCCAGTCTTACATTTAGGTCTCTAATCCATTTTGAGTTTATTTTTGTGTATGGTGTTAGAGAGTGTCCTAATTTCACACTTTTACATGTAGCTGTCCAGTTTTCCCAGCACCACTTATTGAAGAGACTGTCTTTTCTCCATTGTATATCCTTACCTCCTTTGTCATAGATTAGTTGACCATAGGTGCATGGGTTTATCTCTGGGCTTTCTATCCTGTTCCATTGATCTATATTTCTGTTTTTTGCCAGTACCATATTGTCTTGATTACTGTAGCTTTGTAGTATAGTCTGAAGTCAGGGAGTCTGATTCCTCCAGCTACGTTTTTTTCCCTCAAGACTGCTTTGGCTATTCAGGGTCTTTTGTGTCTCCATACAAAGTTTAAGATTTTTTGTTCTAGTCCTGTAAAAAATGCCATTGATAATTTGATAGGAATTGCATTGAATCTGTAGATTGCTTTGGGTAATATAGTCATTTTCACAATGTTGATTCTTCCAATCCAAGAACATGGTATATCTCTCCATCTATATGTGTCATCTTTGATTTCTTTCGAGAGTTCCTAACTTCTCTTTCTTTTCATCCCTTTCTTTTGTGAGTCTTTAGCTTACTTCTCCAGATTACTAATTTGTTTTTCAATTTGTCAATTCAGCCATTCTTTTACTCCAATGAGTACATTTTAAATCTGTAAAGTGTCTAGTATGCTTTTTTATTAGTAGAATATTCTCTTGCATCTTTCTGAAAACCATGTTAATCCAAAGTTTTTCCTTTTTCTTGGAGATTAGTTCCTCTGTTTGTTGAATGTGGTATTCTCTTAATACTGGCTTTTTCCACTTGTTGTGTGATTTTTAAAGTCTATTTATATTTCTATTAGAGAACGTCTGTTTCCCCACAGTAGTGCTTAAGGTGGCCTGCCTTTGGCAGCTCTGGCAGAGACAGGACACACTGCCGGGAGGTCTGTGAGGCAGCTTCTCTTCTGCGTCAAGGGATGCAGTGGACATCTCAGGTTCAGCCCTGTCTCCCTGGCTCTAGTGCCCACATCACTGCCTCAGTGAGAAAGCAACACTGCTGTCCCCTCCGTGTCACACATCAGTGAGGATGAGGGAGTCGGATCTGATGAACCCCCCCCCCCACATCCCCTGCTCCTTCTATCCTTTGAAGCTGCTTCAAGCCTCCCACCCTTAACTTTGCAGGAATCTTCTGCACATTTTCCGGACAACGGTTTCTGCAAGGTATTTCTCTCAGTAGATCTGTCCCTATCTACTAACTACTTCTCAGACATTCCTCAAGAATGCTGGTCCATCGATGGTATTTTTTATTGTTTACTCAGACTGTTACTATTTTTGTTGTAGTTTTTTAAATTTATATTTTCGTTATTTCATTGGGTTCCAATGAGTCCACCTTTCAAGTCATCTCCAGAGTAAAATCTGGGTGATGCCACTTTCATTATTCTTAACACAAAGAGCAGCACCCTGTACAGTTTTGTTCTCCTCTCTGCAGGGTAAAAGATTCCATAAAAATAATGAAAAACTCTGTTCAAGAAGAGGGCATATGGTCACTAATTATTAGAGAAATGCAAATCAAAACTACAATGAGGTATCACCTCACACCGGTCAGAATGGCCATCATCTACAAACAATAAATGCTAGAGAGGGTGTGGAGGAAAGGAACCCTGCTACATCGTTGGGATCCCTCCTACACTCTACACTAAAAACAGAGCTACCATATGATCCAGCAATCCCTCTCCTGCACATATATCTGGAGAAAACCATAATTCGAAAGGATATATGCACCCCAATGTTCATAGCAGCACTATTTACAATAGCCAAGACATGGAAGCAACCTAAATGTCCATCAACAGAGGAATGAATAAAGAAAATGTGGCACAGGGACTTCCCTGGTGGGTGCAGTGGTTAAGAACCCGCCTGCCAATGCAGGGGACACGGGTTCGAGCCCTGGTCCAGGAAGATTCCACATGCCATGGAGCAACTAAGCCCACGCGCCACAACTACTGAGCCTGTGCTCTAGACCCCGCGAGCCACAAATACTAGGCCCGCGTGCCACAACTACTGAAGCCCACCCGCCTACAGCCCATGCTCCACAACAAGAGAAGCCACTGCAGTGAGAAGCCTGCACAGCACAATGAAGAGTAGCCCCTGCTCACCGCAACTAGAGAAAGCCCCCGCACAGCAACAAGGACCCAATGCAGCCAAAAAATAAATAAATAAATTTATTTTAAAAAAAAAAGATGTGGTACACATACACAGTGGAATATTACTCATCTATAAAAAAGAACAAAATAATGCCATTTGCAGCGACATGGATGGACCTAGAGATTGTCATACTGAGTGAAGTAAGTCAGAGAAAGACAGATATCATATGACATCGCTTATTGGAATCTAAAGAAATGGTACAAATGAACCTATTTACAAAACAGAAGTCCGGTCACAGATGTAGAAAGCAAACTTGTGGTTACTGGGGGGAAAGCAGGGGGAGGAATAAATTGGGAGATTGGGATTGGCATATACACACTACTATGTATAAAACAGATAACTAATAAGAACCTACTGTATAGCACAGGTTAGCACAATACTCTATAATGACCTATATGGGAATAGAATCTAAAAGAGTGGATATATATGTATGTATAACTGGCTCACTTTGCTGTACAGCAAAAACTAACACAACATTGTAAATCAACTATACTCCAATTTAAGAAAAAAAAGAAGAGGGCACATGGGAAAGAAAAACAGAATGCTAAAACAATATACAAGGCTTAAATTTTCTTTATTTCCTCTCTCTCATTTCATGTTGATAGCACTGCTTATATGGTTTGATCATTTATAAGAAATTACCACAAATGTAATATAAACTTTTCTCCACAAAGAAAATTTTCAAAAGATTTTCCTCTCATCTGACTTAGACAGGCATCACTATTTTCATTGTTTCCAAACCTAAAAGCCTAAAACCTAAAGTCTGCAATAAGTATTTATATCCACCAAATTTTATAAATGACTAAAAGCCAAGAAATTTATCAGACTTAATACAATGTAATATTAAATCCAGTAACAAAGTAAAAGAGAAAAGAAAGATCCTAAATATAACTAGAAGAATGGACTCTCCCCCTCCCTACCAGGATCATAATAAAAACCTTTAATAACCAGGAGGGATGAGCTGGCATATACCAGGTGAATATCAGGTCGGTACCCACCCTACCCACAGACTCAGAGGGAGGATGGTGTCTTGTCCAAGAACTGAACCAGCTCCTACAGAGTAATTTTAGTAACTTTAAAGCTCAGATCAGATCTCTGTGAAGCTAAGAGGTCAACTGTTAAAAAGCGTATGGCTCAGTCATGGTCCCCCTTTCTTTGATGGGAGATAAAGAAAAGGAATAAACAGGTCCAGATAATAATGGACCAGATTATTATGCAGAAGGAGTCGAGATATAAGGGAATTTTAAATGTCACTTCTCTTTTGTTTTAATATTTCTCGAGAATTAGTATTTGTCCTGGGGTGGAAATGCGTGTGTTCAAATAGTTCTCTGCTAGACATGCACAAGAATACAGAGGTGCATCTACAACTCACGAGGGGAGTACTGCCTTTGCGTACTCGTGATGTGGAGTAAAAGGAGCCTCTGTCACCCCGAGGCACCGCTCTCCCCCAACCTGAGGTATTCCCCCACTGAATACCTCAGACTGTGGAGATCATTCCCCAGATATTTAGGAGAACAGCCTTTGATGACAGGGAAATAAAGTTAGGAAGTGAGCTGTAAGCAGCTTGGATGCTTTCCCTTGAACTCTGGAGAAATCAATACTTGGCCTACAATGAAGTTTTTCTTTTCCTATTTCTTAATTCCATTTAATCATCCCTAGCGGGTGACTGGGGAGAAAATGTCTGCCTCTCTCCACTCGCTTCATAACTTCTCTAACAGCGTCGTGTTTTTATTTGCAGCCTTGGCTGACAGGCTTAAAAGGCAGAAACCCGGAGTCCATCCTCTCATTTTGTTATAACTCAGCAGATTTGGCTCACGACCAGTTTTGACCACAGTTCACTTGGGACAAACAGCTCCCAAGCTCATCTACCACACCCATTTCTAATTTCTAGTGGAAAAGAACTCAACAATAACAAAGAATTGGGCAAAAATAATGAAGATCGTAAAAACAAAGCAGTTATACAAGAACTATCAACAAAATATCTAATAATCCTTCTACAATATATTAATTATAAAATATAAGCAACTGACAGCTACAACCAAGTCAAGATAACACTTATGAGAGAGAGCAAAGCATCCTTCCCCCAAATGAGGGGAATTCCAAACAAGAGTGTGAGAACAGGAGCCTTGAGATAGTGCTAAGTATAGCAGGGCAGCTGACTTTATAAGGATACTGAGTACTTCTGAAGGATTCTTCAGTAGTGCTAGCAAAATGCTAACTTTTGTTTACGAGTACCAGACTTCGGAAACCTTAATAGCTCACTGAAAAGGTTCATATTAATGGCCCTTAGTTGTACTTATAAATAATAATGTGTGTAACTGCCTACAGTTTGCTCATTAAAGAAACCAAGGAAGGACTTGGATATTGGTCCCATCCAATCAGGGAACTCTGTGAGCCGTGAATGGGCCACAGGTCACCCTGGGAGAAACAACATCCTATAAGGGACATTTCCGTCCTTTTGTTCCTGTCTTCAGTCCGTCTCTCTTTCTGGACTGGCACGTCCTCGCTCAAATACGTTTTTAACCCCAAGAACTGGCAAAAAATCTGAGGTGTGACTCTGGGCAAGCCAATGACCTCATCTGTAAAGTTGGGGAGATACAGCCCCCACCTCATAGAGGGATATAGGGCCAGCACGGAACAAGTTCAATGAACAGCAGCTCTTCTTATCTTATTTCTGGAATCTATTAGATGACAACTTCAGTGGACGAATGGATACTGCATGGCCTTCAATACTTACTGACTCAACTGGGAGAAACAGACTTAGAAGCATGAAGAAAATGATATGACACTCTTTTCCCCTAAGATCCGTGTAAATGCTCCTGAAAGCACTCAATGCAAAAATCAAGGCTCTGGGGAGACATTCAAGATGGCGGAGGAGTAAGATGTGGAGATCACCTTCCTCCCCACAAACACATCAGAAATACATCTACGTGTGGAACAACTCCTCCAGAACACCTACTGAACGCTGGCAGAAGAGCTCAGACTTCCCAAAAGGCAGAAACTCCCCACGTACCTGGGTAGGGAAAAAGACAAAACAGAGACAAAAGAATAGGGACGGGACCTGCACCACTGGGAGGGAGCTGTGAAGGAGGAAAGGTTTCCACACACTAGGAAGCCCCTTCACCGGTGGAGACGGGGTTGGGGGCAAGCTTTGGAGCCACGGAGGACAGCGCAGCAACAGGGGTGCAGAGGGCAAAGCGGAGAGATTCCCGCACAGAGGATCAGTGCCGACCAGCACTCACCAGCCCAAGAGGCTTGTCTGCTCACCCACCAGGGAGGGCGGGGGCTGGGAGCTGAGGCTCTGGCTTCAGAGTTCAGATCCCAGGGAGAGGACTGGGGTTGCCTGCGTGAACACAGCCTGAAGGGGGCTACTGCGCCACAGCTAGCCGGGAGGGAGTCCGGGAAAAAGTCTGGACCTGCCGAAGAGGCAAGAGACCATTGTTTCAGGGTGCGCGAGGAGAGGGGATTCAGAGCACTGCCTAAATGAGCTCCAGAGACAGGCGCGAGCTACGGCTATCAGCGCGCACCCCAGAGACAGGCGTGAGACGCTGCGGTTGCTGCTGCCGCCACCAAGAAGCCTGTGTGCAAGCACAGGTCACTATCCACACCTCCCCTGCCGGGAGACTGTGCAGCCCGCCACTGCCAGCGTACCGTGATCCAGGGACAACTTCCTGGGGAGAACACACGGCGTGCCTCAGGCTGTTGCAACGTCATGCCAGCCTCTGCCTCCACAAAGAACAGACGCCCTCAGGCGACCTACACGCAGAGGCGGGGTCAAATCCAAAGCTGAACCCCAGGAGCTGGGCGAACAAAAAGAAAGGGAAATTTCTCCCAGTAGCCTCAGGAGCAGCAGATTAAATCTCCACAATCAACTTGATGTACCCTGCACCTCTGGAATACCTGAATAGACAATGATTCATCCCAAAATTGAGGCAGTGGACTTTATGTGATTTTGTCTGTAGAGCTTTGCTTTTAACATTTGTCCTAGGGGTCTGTCTGTCTGGTTTTTTTGTTTGGTTGGTTGGTTGGGGGATTTTGTAGTATAGTTTTTAACAATTGTTATGATTGATGGATTTGTTTTCTGGTTTGGTTGCTCTCTTCTTTCTTTCTTTTATTTTTATTACTTTTTCATTTTTAATAATTTTTTTTTTAATAACTTTATTTTTTTCTTTCTTTCTTTTTTACTCCCTTTTCTTCTGAGCCATGTGGCTGACAGGGTCTTGGTGCCCTGGCCGGGTGTCAGGTCTCTGTCTCTGAGGTGGGAGAGCCGAGTTCAGGACACCGGTCTACCAGAGACCTCCCGGCTCCACGTAATATCAAATGGCGAAAGCTCTCCCAGAGATCTTGATCTCAACGCTAAGACCCAGCTCCACTGAACGACCAGCAAGCTACAGTGCTGGACACCCTATGCCAAACAGCTAGCAAGACAGGAACACAACCCTACCCATTAGCAGAGAGGTTGCCTAAAATCATAATAAGGTCACAGACACCCCAAAACAAACCAGCGGACGCAGTCCTGTCCACCAGAAAGACAAGATCCAGCCTGATCCACCAGAACACAGGCACCAGTCCCCTCCACCAAGAAGCCTACACAACCCACTGAACCAACCTTAGCCACTGGGGGCAGACACCAAAAACAACGGGAACTACGAACCCGCAGCCTGCTAAAAGGAGACCCCAAACACACTAAGTTAAGCAAAATGAGAAGACAGAGAAACACACGGTAGATGAAGGAGCAAGGTAAAACCCCACCAGACCAAACAAATGAAGAGGAAACAGGCAGTCTACCTGAAAAAGAATTCAGAGTAATGATAGTAAAGTGATCCAAAATCTTGGAAACAGAATGGAGAAAATACAAGAAACCTTTAAGAAGGACGTAGAAGAACTAAAGAGCAAACAAACAATGATGAAGAACACAATAAATGAAATATGTTCTACATGTGGAACAATCAATAATGAAAGGACATATTTAAAGTGATGAAAGGGAAAAACCTACCACCATGATTACTCTACCCACCAAGGATCTCATTCAGATTCGATGGGGAAATTAAAACCTTTACAGACAAGCAAAAGCTAAGAGAATTCAGCACCACCAAACAAGCTTTATAACAAATGCTAAAGGAATTTCTGTAAGCAGGAAACACAAGAGAAGGAAAAGACCTACAATAACAAACCCAAAACACTTAAGGAAATTAAGGAACATACATATCGGTAACTAACTTTAAATTAAATGGATTAAATGCTCCAACCAAAAGACAGAGACTGGCTGAATAGATACAAAAACAAGGCTCATATATGTGCTGTCTACAAGGGACCCACTTCAGACCTAGGGACACATACAGACTGAAAGTGAGGGGATGGAAAAAGATATTCCATGCAAATGGAAATCACAAGAATGCTGGAGTAGCAATACTCATGTCAGATAAAATAGACTTTATAATAAAGACTGTGGCAAGAAATAAGGAAGGACACTACATAATGATCAAGGGATCAAGCCAAGAAGAAAACATAACAATTATAAATATTTATGCACCCAAAATAGGAGCACCTCAATCCATAAGGCAAGTGCTAACAGCCATAAAAGGGGAAATCGACAGTAACACAATAATAGCGGGGGACTTTAACACCCCACTTACACCAATAGACAGATCATCCAGACAGAAAATAAATAAGGAAACACAAGCTTTAAATGACACAATAGACCAGATAGACTTAATTGATATTTATAGGACATTCCACCCGAAAGCGGAAGAATACACTTTCTTCTCAAGTGCGCATGGAAAGTTCTCCAGAATAGATCACAACTTGGGTCACAAATAAAGCTTGGAAATTTAAGAAAACTGAAATTGTATTAAGCATCTTCTCTGATCACAATGCTATGAGACTAGATATCAATTACAGGAAAAAATCTGTAAAAAATGCAAATACATGGAGGCTAAACAATAAACTACTAAATAACCAAGAGATCACCGAAAAAATCAAAGAGGAAGTCAAGAAATACCTAGAAACAAGTGATAATGAAAACACGCCGAAGCAAAACCTATGGGATACAGCGAAAGCAATTCTAAGAGGGACGTTTATAGCAATACAATCCTACCTAAAGAAACAAGAAACATCTCAAATAAACAACCTAACCTTACACCTAAAGCAATTAGAGAAAGAACAACAAAAAACCTCCAAAGTTAGCAGAAGGAAAGAAATCATAAAGATCAGATCAGAAATAAATGAAAAAGAAATGAAGGAAACAATAGCAAAGATCAATAAAACTAAACGCTGGTTCTTTGAGAAGATAAACAAAATTGATAAACCATTAGCCAGACTCATCAACAAAAACGGGGAAAAGACTCAAATCAATAGAATTAGAAATGAAAAAGGAGAAGTAACAACTGACACTGCAGAAATATAAAGGATCATGGGAGATTACTACAAGCAACTCTATGCCAATAAAATGGACAACCTGGAAGAAATGGACAAACTCATAGAAAAGCACAACCTTCCAAGACTGAACCAGGAAGAAACAGAAAATATAAACAGACCAATCACAAACACTGAAATTGATACTGTGATTTAAAATCTTCCAACAAACAAAAGCCCAGGACCAGATGGCTTCACAGGCGAATTCTATCAAACATTTAGAGAAGAGCTAACACCTACCCTTCTCAAACTCTTCCAAAATACAGCAGAGGGAGGAACACTCCCAAACTCATTCTACGAGGCCACCATCACCCTGATACTAAAACCAGACAAAGATGTCACAAAAAACGAAAACTACAGGCCAATATCACTGATGAACATAGATGCAAAAATCCTCAACAAAATACTAGCAAACAGGGCTTCCTGGTGGCGCAGTGGTTGAGAGTCCGCCTGCCAATGCAGGGGACACAGGTTCGTGCCCCGGTCCGGGAAGATCCCACATGCCACGGAGCGGCTGGGCCCGTGAGCCATGGCTGCTGAGCCTGCACGTCCGGAGCCTGTGCTCCGCAACGGGAGAGGCCACAACAGTGAGAGGCCTGCGTACCGCCAAAAAAAAAAAAAAAAAAAAAATACTAGCAAACAGAATCCAGCAGCACATTAAAAGGATCACACACCATGATCAAGTGGGGTTTATTCCAGGAATGCAAGGATTCTTCAATATACCCAAATCAATCAATGTGATACACCATATTAACAAACTGAAGGAGAAAAACCATATGATCATCTCAGTAGATGCAGAAAAAACTTTTGACAAAATTCAACATCCATTTATGATAAAAACCCTCCAGAACGTAGGCATAGAGGGAACTTACCTCAACATAATAAAGGCCATATATGACAAACCCACAGCCAACATCGTTCTCAAAGGTGAAAAACTGAAACCATTTCCTCTAAGATCGGGAACAAGACAAGGGTGTCCACTCTCACCACTGTTATTCAACATAGTTTTGGAAGTTTTAGCCACAGCAATCAGACAAGAAAAGGAAATAAAAGGAATCCAAATCGGAAAAGAAGAAGTAATGCTGTTACTGTTTGCAGATGACATGATACTATACATAGAGAATCCTAAATATGCTACCAGAAAACTACTAGAGCTAATCAATGAATTCGGTAAACTAACAGGATACAAAATTAATGCACAGAAATCTCTTGCATTCCTATACACTAACAATGAAAAATCTGAAAGAGAAGTTAAGGAAACACTCCCATTTACCACTGCAACAAAAAGAATAAAATACCTAGCTATAAACCTACATAAGGAGACAGAAGACCTGTATGCAGAAAACTATAAGATGCTGATGAGAGAAATTAAAGGTGATATAAACAGATGGAGAGATATACCATGTTCTTGGATTGGAATAATTAACATTGTGAAAATGACTATACTACCCAAAGCAATCTACAGATTCAATGCAATCCCTGTGAAACTACCAATGACATTTTCCACAAAACTAGAACAAAAAAATCTTAAAATCTGTATGGAGACACAAAAGACTCCAAATAGCCAAAGCAGTCTTGAGGGAAAAAAACGTAGCTGGAGGAATCAGACTCCCTGACTTCAGACTATACTACAAAAGCTACAGTAATCAAGACAATATGGTACTGGCAAAAAACAGAAATATAGATCAATGGAACAGGATAGAAAGCCCAGAGATAAACCCACGCACCTATGGTCAACTTATCTATGACAAAGGAGGCAAGGATAGACAGTCCTTCAATAAATCTCTTATTGAAGACAGCCTCTTCAATAAGAGAGACAGTCTCTTCAATAAGTGGTGCTGGGAAAACTGGACAGCTACATGTAAAAGAATGAAATTAGAACACTCTCTAACACCATACACAAAAATAAACTCAAAATGGATTAAAGAGCTAAATGTAAGGACAGACACTACAAAACTCTTAGAGGCAGAACACTCTATAACATAAATCACAGCAAGATCCTTTTTGACCCATTTCCTAGAGAAATGGAAATAAAAATAAACAAATGGGACTTAATGAAACTTAAATGCTTTTGCACAGCAAAGGAAAACATAAACAAGATGAAAAGACAACCCTCAGAATGCGAGAAAATATTTGCAAATGAAGCAACTGACAAAGGATTAATCTCCAAAATTTACAAGCAGCTCATGCAGCTCAATATCAAAAATACAAACAACCCAATCCAAAAATGGGCAGAAGACCTAAATAGACATTTCTCCAAAGAAGATACACAGACTGCCAACAAACACATGAAAGGATGCTCAACATCACTAATCATTAGAGAAATGCAAACCAAAACTACAATGAGGTACCACCTCACAGCAGTCAGAATGGCCATCATCAAAAAATCTACAAACAGTAAATGCTGGAGAGGGTGTGGAGAAAAGGCAACCCTCTTGCACTGTTGGTGGGAATGAAAATTGATACTATGGAGAACAGTATGGAGGTTCCTTAAAAAACTAAAAATAGAACTACCATACAACCCAGCAATCCCACTACTGGGCATATACCCTGAGAAAACCATAATTCAAAGAGTCATGTACCACAATGTTCACTGCGGCTCTATTTACAATAGTCAGGACATGGAAGCAACCTAAGTGTCCATCGAGAGATGAATGGAAAAAGAAGATGTGGCACATATATACAATGGAATATTACTCGGCCATAAAAAGAAACGAAATTGAGTTATTTGTATTGAGGTGGATGGACCTAGAGTCTGTCATACAGTGTGAAGTAAGTCAGAAAGAGAAAAACAAATACCGTATGCTAACACATGTATATGGAATGTTAAAAAAAAAAATGGTTCTGAAGAACCTAGGGGTGGGACAGGAATAGAGACACAGATGTAGAGAATGGACTTGAGGACACGGGAAGGGGAAGGGTAAGCTGGGACGAAGTGAGAGTGTGGCATGGACATATATACACTACTAAATGTAAAACAGATAGCTAGTGGGAAGCAGCCGCATAGCACAGGGAGATTAGCTCAGTGCTTTATGACCACCTAGAGGGCTGGGATAGGGAGGGTGGGAGGGAGACACAAGAGGGAGGAGATACTGGGATGTATGTATATGTATAACTGATTCACTTTGTTATAAAGCAGAAATTAACACACCATTGTAAAGCAATTATACCCCAATAAGATGTTAAAAAAAAATCAAGGCTCTGACAACAATAAACTTATTATGAAAATAATTTTTGCATTTCACCTAAAATAGACAGGAGTAACAGCTATTTGGGCCTCACACCCGCTGAAGAGCAAGGAGCCGGCCATGGTTCCCGCAATGGACTGAACTGTGCCCCTCCTCCCCCCACCTCCTAACAACCCAGTGGATGTGACCCTGTTTAGAGAAAGTGTCTTCACAGAGGTTACTATGGTGAGGATCTCGAGATGAGCTCACCCTGGATTACCCAGCTGGACCCTAACTCCGATGACAAGTGGTCTTATAAGTGGTCTTATAAGAGACACACAGACAAGACCACATCAGGGTGCTGAGAGAGACTGAAGAGGAACCCAAGGAACACTGGGGCCACAGACACTAGAGGAGGCAGGAAGGATTCTCCCCAGAGCTCTTGGGGGAGCGTGGCCCTGCCGATGCTTTTATTTCAGACTCTGGCCTCCAGAACTGGGGGAGAAGAAATTCCTGTTGCTTTCAGTGATCTGTTACAGCAGATCTAGGAAATACCGTGCTCTACTGCTTCTGTCCAGCAATGGTACTGGTTCTGTCCATCTGAACCATTATCTGAGGCCCTCAGAGCAGGCAGCAGCCGCACAAACTCACATCTCCCTCGGGTAACAGGCCTGAGTTCCAGGTTCATGAACAGTAATGATTCAGAACCAAACACTGCAAACACTCCTACTTACTAAACTTCTTAGAGAAGGAGTCAAGGAGAAGAGGGCTCCTGCAGGCTCCACTGATGCAGGTCTGGCTGTGTGTCTGCTTCAGTTTCCATGTAAAATGGCCTGCAAGTGCTCTACTCCTTAAAGGATTTGTAGAGCCAGTTAGAAAGACAGAAAGATATTGCAAAGAGGAAAGCGGATGAGCACAAGTGGCCAAACTACATACGAGTGTGGGGCCAAAGCACTGGTCCATTCAACCGTAACCTTCACTTAGACAGGCATAAGCTTTGCAGGTATGCAGTCTTCCCATACAGACTGTAATAGTTAAAAGAGAGAGAAACACAGGGAGCCTACACATCTTCCTAAACGTCTTCACATAAACCTTTATATAAGCCATGAACAATGACTGTGGTATGTCCTCACATCTTGTAAATGGACATAAGCTGGTGCACCCCAAGGTCTGAATGCACTATTGATGTCGCCTGTGGGTTCCCACCAACCACTCTGGAGGCAGACCCCATCCTCTCATCTTCTAGCCAAATAATGGCCCCATCCATCTCAAATTCTCCACATGCAGTTGCTAGGGCACTGGCAAAATGAAATGTTATCTAGAAAATAAACTCCAGAGACGTAAGAGATAGATTTACCAGGCAGCACAATATTCTCCAACAACAACAAAAAAAGACTATACATCTATGTCCCAAAGTACCACCCAGTGCCGAGTTTTGTAGAGTGTGCTCTTCACTTTGCCACTGGAGAAAGTAGATGAACATTTGCAAATCCGCTTACCACTGAGTCCTGAAATGCTCATTTAAGATTGTGGGAAAGCTCAATGAAATCCCCCTCTTTCCAGGCTGTCTCTTCATAAGACGGTTCTTAATGCTGGTCCCAGGTCACTGCCTGCCTCAAACGTGAATCTCTAGAGTACAAATGTTACCGGGATTTTATTTCCTTGTGTTCTCTCTTCACAAACTCTATACTCGGGAAACTAGTTTCAGAAGCAGCACTCCAGTGATAAGAAAGAATAAACCAAGCTTCTTGACCTTGTGACCAATTGCTGCTAATATTCATGCCTAACAGCTCCTCAAACCTTATTTCCACATCTTGGTGTTTAAGTGTAACACGAAGAAAATTTCCTTGGGAATTCCTTGGCGGTCCAGTGGTTAGGACTCTGCGCTTTCACTGCCAAGCACGCAGGTTGAATCCCTGGTCAGGAAACTAAGATCCTGCAAGCCGTTCAGCGCAGCCAAAAAAAAAAAAAAAAAAATTCCTTAACTTTCTTTTCCAATTATGCATTAAGAATTCATTTATTCAGCAGTTATCTTTTGCGAACCTATTTTGTACCAGACACTGCTTGAAGGGAATTTAGTAATCAACTAAACAGACTAAAGCCCCGGCCCCATGCTACTTAACATTCTAGGGTGGGGGGAGAAGCGATATATATGAAAATTAAGTAAAATAGGCAGTGTGTTCGATACTGATAAGCACTCAGGAGAAAATCTGGGTGGGGGGTAAGACTGTTGGTGCTGACCTCTCCTTTTTTTTTTTTTTTTTTCTGTAAACCATCCATGTGAAAAGTCAACTTCAAATGTTACCGCTTCTTGCTTCAGAATAATGACATATTCTTGATGTATTTGCTAAAACTTTCTTCCATGGACATTTCTTAATTCAATCACTGTCAACTTTTACCAGCCTAGTCTTCCAGGTGTTGTCACTTGATGTTCATCAAATTAAAATATTTTGCAGAATAAATTTATCTTTTTTTAACAACTGGGCGGGAGTGGGGGGTGGGGGGGGTGGAGGAAGACAATAATATTTACTCAGCACCTACTATGCAGCGGGGGAGAGTGGCCAGCACTTTGTATTTACCATCAAAGTTGGTCTACACATGGCCCCATGAGGTAGAGAACATTGTTCCCATTTTACAGATGAAGAAACAGATTCTCCAGCAACTTGTCTATGGTCACACAATAAGTGGCACAGCTGAAATTTGGACTTTGCTGCTCATAATTTTTGGTCTTACCTCCAAAATTCTCCACTATTGACAGTTTCCTTTTAAGCTTTTTCCTGGCTGCTCAATCCTTATGTTCCTTAGATCGTTATTCCATTTTGCCTTACATAGCAGACATTACTCTTCCCAATGCTTAGATACAGCCTCACTTCCTCTCCCTATAACCTTAAAATTAAACTGAACTATGTTCAGTTGAATTGAATCAACCTCTATAAACTATATTAACCACGCATTTTTTAATTGAAATAACCACTGAATACCACAATCACCGGCACCTTTTTTCTACAGTCACCACCCCTTTACTGGACCATTCCTCTTGTGACAGAACCGCACACCTAAGTCCCAAGTGGATGGAACGCCTGGGTCGCCACTGGGATTCCCTGTGACATGTTTACATGCTAATAAAACGCGATACAATCCGATAGATGATCCGGTGTCCACACCGGTTCCAGGTGACCCTAGACACCTTTCTTTAGGGGCGTTCTTCCCGTTACCCCGAGAGCGGTTTCCAGGTGGGAGCACCAGACGGCCTACAGGTAAAGCCCAGTCACCGACCCCGCGAGGATGACCCCGCCGGCCGCGGACGTCCCGACCCGGATCGGCGGCCGATGGATCCGAGGCGCCGCAGGAAACGCACGGCGAGCCCGGCGGGACGTTCGGAGCCAGAACCTGCCGGCGCGGCGCCTCCCTCGGCCGCGGTCCCCGCCCCGCCCGGCCGCGCGCTCTCTGGTTACCGAGGGGGTTGATAGTGCCCACTGCCCGGCCCCCGGCCTCCGGCCCGTTGTCCCCCGCCGACCCCCGCCCCCGGGCCCCGCCCTCACCACAGCCTCCTCCTGAGCGGCAGAAGGCTGCCGCGGTTGGACGGCGTGACGCCGATGGCCATCTGCAGCACCGTCAGGTACTTCTGGTACTTCATCTTGTCCCCGCTCCGCTCGCGGCCCGGACCCCGCCGCCGCCGCCGCCGCCGCCGGCACAGCCCCTCCAGGCGCCGCATAGGTCAGCCCTGGGCCATCCGCCGCCGCCCGCACCTACCACCCCGCGGCCCTGCAGCCGCCGCTGCCGCCGCCACCGCCGCCGCCGTGCGTCCGGCCGTGCGTGCCGGGTCCCGCGCCCGCGTGCGTGCGTGCCCGCCGCTCCCGCCGCCGCCGCCGTGCGTGGCCCGCGCCCCGTCGTCCCCGCGCTGCGCACCGGCTGGCGGGGCTCTGGTCCGGAACGGCGGGCGAGGCCGGTACCGCCCGCATTGCCCCCCCCCCCGCCCCGCCCATCCCGTCCTCCGCCCCGCCCCCGCGGCCTCGCTCCCCTCAGCGCTTGGCGGGAGCTCGCTTTCCAGCACCTCACTCCCACAGAATCCCAACCACAACCTTCCAGAAAGGGAAAAATTACTATTTTGTATTTATAATTACCCCCGAATAGCTGTCACCGTCACTTACGCTCTACCCTGAAGTGTGTGGACGCGTGCTGTATATAAAATACACGCGTGTCTGTGTGCTGTACGTGTGGATACTGCGTGTGTACACGTGCGGGCCTCACTGGCGGGCAGGCAGGCGGTGGACAGGACCCTGAACCGTGCAAAACCATCTTCATCAAGGGGAAAATCAACATTGTTCCACGACCTTTAAAAATGTCCAAACATGCTGTTCATTCATGGTTATAAATGTGTAGGGAAACGAAAAAAAAAAGCAAACCAATCATTTGTTATGCTGTAAAGCATTACAAACATGGAGACTTGAAGTGTTTTATTTCTGTGTAGGAAAAACTTAACAAGAGTGGCTTGAACAGTGCTTGTCTTTTCCTTAGAGTCGTTATATGCCGAGAGAGCACCTCTTCTGTGTCTTGGCAAAGCGTCCTGTTTGGGTCACTTTCAACGTTTTATCCTCTGGGCGTTCCCCATCGCGGAGTGAGTCCGAGTTCCTTCAATGCGATGTCCTCTGGGACGTCCCCATCCTTTTGTCACAGCCGCTTTCTTCATTCAAGTTTACATTCCGTGCGATTCCCCCAGCGGCGCATCTAAAGGCTCTGGAAAGGTGGCAACATCTGCATTCCCACAGTTGCCTATTTTTTTATAACTCCAATTACATTCCATTCATATTTCATGCCACTTCCATCTTTATCGTTTTTTGTTTCTTTGCTGCACTTCCATCTTTGTTGCCCAATTTCCTCTTTCAGTTACCCTTTTTCTGTTTTTGTTTTTTAACAAGGCTCTGTGAGTATATCACTGGGAGAAAAGGAGGCAACACAACGGCACACTTTGCTGTCAGTGGCTAAGCTAAAAAATGCTCAGAGACCAAATACTGACAACTGTGAAAGAACTGCTGTCACTGATCGTGATGCACATGTTATGTGGTGATTTCTGGACTAAAGAGCTGGCGTCAAGTTTGTACTGTATGTATTGGTACTGGATGTATTTACTCACAGTATGCCATGAGTACTGAAATTTCACCCATATTGTTGAGCAGCTGGTATTATTTAATTAAACCGTGGTAGCTGACATCAGGCATATCTGAACCTGCAAAGCAAGGGCGGCCTGGAAGCAGGTGTATACTGTATGTGTATGTGAAGAGCACAGATAACAAGTGCCTATGCACCCACCAGGCAGAATGATCAAATGTCAACCCACTCCCACTACAATGCATCCCTCCTGTACATCTACTTAAACACTTCATTTTCAAACTAATTAGCACACAGGAGAATTAGAAAAAAACAGTCTCCTGCTGGTTTAGGCTCTCAACATGATTTCACAGTCACTTCGGTAGAAAAGCAGTTCTAAATCTATTTCACTTTTGTTTATTCAGAGGTTTTAGCTCTCACATAAAATGAGGAGTTGGCAGATCTTTCACACTGCAAATGTATATTCATAACTGGGAGAGGACCTTTTAAAAGGTACTGGGAGCAGTACTTTTAAAGGACATCAGGGTCTGTACTTATCTATTCACCATTTCTTAGATGTGCTCATCCTTTTGCATCACCTTGCTATACTGTTGTAAGGTATTTGATGAAAATACTGCACTGTACTCAAGGATTTAGATAACTGGAGGTTGAGGGGATCTATTCAGGATAACAAGGGATAAAAACAAATCTGGCAGAAGCACCATCCAGAATGGCAGAAAAATCTGCTTCTCCGTAAAAAGAGAGTGCTGGCTTAAATTGTCAAATCAACCTTTTCAGAACCCCAGAAATCAACCAAAGGCTTGCAACAATCCCAAGATTGTTTTTCAAGAAAAATGACTGAATCTTGGTAAGAACAGTGAGCCTTATGGGATTTTAACTTGCCCACTTCCCAACCCCTTCTACCCAGCCCTGTGGTAGCCTTGGAAACTAATAGCCTCATAACTACAATAGCTTTGAAACCCAGTAGACTAGCAGCCACTGGAAGGGAAGAATGGGTTTAGAGGTCCCCAAAAGCCTTATCTCCAGAGAACTGTCATTATTTGACCTGTTGGCAACTCCGCTCACAAGGCTTGTCTTTATTTGACCTGCCTCAGAATTCACTCTGTGCAACCAGCCCTATCCTTAGGGCATTTGTCAAAAACAATCAGCAGCAGTTGTTTAACATCACAGCTGCCTGAGGTGGTGAAACCAGTTGGGGCTAACAAGAGGTTAACCAAAAAAATGCAAAAATGGGGAATGAGAGTCCATAGTGTGCCCTGAAAGCTCTGACATATTCCTGGGAATCCAGAATGCCATGCACGGTGCAGGACTGTGCACACACTCAGGAAACACCTGAGAAGGCCCTAATCTCTCACTTCTGGTTGACTTCGAGGTTCAGTGCAAGCAGAAAGTGAAGGCTAAAGAAGAGTCATAACTTACCTACCAGAATATTGAAGGCATGCCCCAACACACACACAGCCTCTCAGCAAAGGCTAGGAGATTTACTGGTTCAAAGCATTTAAGTAAACCTCTGTCCAATAATTAGCTGACCACTAAACTACCGGATCAGGGACGTCAGTGGCCACACGTGACAACGAATACAGACTTTACAGAATTAGTCTGGAAAAGTCACTAGACAAGCAACAACAATGAACCTTGGGGTAGGAGGAGGGATATTATTTCTAGAATGGCCACATTTTGTTATTCAAAATGTCCACACTCCAACAAAAAAAAATTACAGGACATGCAAAGCAACAGAAAAATACAGTCCATATATAGGGGAAAAAGTTGTTAATAGAAACTGTTCTTGAGGAAGCCCAGGCATTGGATTTACTGGACAAAGACTTTAAATCAGCTATTATAAATATGTTCACTAAAGGAAACCATGTGCTAAGAATCAAGGAAAGTATGATAATATCTCACCAAATAGATAATATCAATAAACAGAAATTAAAAAAAAATAGAAACCTGGAGTTTTGAAAAACACAATAACTGAAATTAAAAATTCAGCAACATATTTGAACTGGCAGAGTAAGAGTCAGTGAACTCTAGTATAAATCAACTGAGTTTATTCAGTCTGATGAATAGAAAGGGAAAAGAATGAAGAAAAACAAACAGATTCAGAGACCTATGAAAAAACATTAAACATACCAATATATGCATAAAGTCCCAAAGGAAAGGAGAGAGAGAAAGGACCCAAAGAATATTTGAAGAAATAATAACTAAAAACTTTCCAAATGTTGTGAAATATATTAATCTGCATTCAAGGACATTCAAGGAGTACAAAGAATTCCAAGTAGAATATACTCAAAGCAGTCCAGGGACTTCCCTGGTGGTACAATGGGTAAGACTCCACACTCCCAATGCAGGGGGCCCAGGTCCAAACTCTGGTCAGGGAACTAGACCCCGCATGCATGCCGCAACTAAGAAGCACGCATGTGGCAATTAAAAAGTCCGCATGCTGCAACTAAAAGATCCTGTGTGCCGCAGCCAAGACCTGGTGCAGCCAAAACTAAATAAATAAAAATAAAATCTTTAAAAGAACAAAAAAAAATACAGCAGTCCACACCTAGGCTAATAGTCAAACTGTTGAAAGCCAAAAACAATAAGAGAATCTTAAAGCAGCAAGAGAAAAGCAACTTATCACATATAAGGGATCCTCAATAAGATTAACATCTGACTTCTCATCAGAAATGGAGGTCAGAAGGCAGAATGAAGACATTTAAAGGGCTGAAAGAAAAAGACTATCATCTGAGAATTCTACATCCAGCAACAGTATACTTCAAAAATGAAGAAGAAATTAAGGCATTCCCAGATAATCTAAAACTGAGAAATCATGCCTAGCATATATGCACTTTAAGAAATACCAAAAGACTCCTTCAGGCTGAGATGAAGGATACTAAACAGTAACTTGAAGCCACATGAAGAAATATAGAACATTTATAAAAAATAACTATCAAATTGAATATAAAAGAGAGTATAAAATATTTTAAATTTTTTAATTTTTAAAATCTTTTAATTAAAAATATTTTTATTTGAAACTCTTTTATCTGATTTAAAAGACAAATACATAAAGCAACAATTATAAACTGTATTGATGGGCTTATAATGTGTGCAAGTACATATACATATTTATGTATTTATATGTAATTTGAATGATAATAACAGCACAAAGAAGAAGGGAGAGAATGGGGCACTATTGGGGCCTAGTTTTGGTGTCCTATAGAAATTAAATTAGTATTAATTTTACCTAGATTATTTTAAGTTAAGAAGTTAATTGTAATCCCCAAGACAACCATTAAAAAAGCAACTTTTTAAAATATAGTAAAAGAAACAACAAGGAAATTAAAATACTACACTAGAAAATATACAGCAAAAACAAAGGCAGTAATAGAGAAACAGAGGAACAAAAAGACATAAGATATGTAGAAAACAAATAGCAAAATGGCAGCCATAAATCCTTCCTTATCAGTAATTTCATTAAATGTAAATATACTAAATATTCCAATCAAAAGACAGAGATTGACAGAATAGACATAAAAACATGATCCAACTATATGCTATCTACAAGAGACATACTTTAAAGTCACAAATGGGTTGAAAGTAAAAGGATGGAAAGACATGTACCATGTAAAAACAAAGATGAAGTGGCTATACTAATATCAGACAAAATAGACTTTCAGAGATAAATTGTTCCTAGAAACAAAGAAAAACATTTTATACTGACAAAAGCGTCAATCCATCAAGAAAACATAACATTTAAGAAACGCATTGCACATAACAGCAGAACCCCCAAATAGCAAAATCTGACGGAACTGAAGGGGAATAGCAGACAATTCAACAATAATAATCGGAGATTTCAATATCCCCACTTTTCATAATGGATAGAACAAGGCAGATGATCAACAAGGAAAAAGAAGTCTTGAACAATACCAAAGTCTTGAACAAAACCCAACTAGACCCAACACATCTGTGGATCATTTGCATCCAACACAGTAGAATACACATTCTTTTCAAGTGCACATGGAACATTCTTCAGGATAAATCATATATCAGACCACAAAACAAGCCCTCGATACATTTAAAAGTATTGAAACCATACAAAGTATGTTCTCCAACCACAATGGAATTAAATCAAAAACCAGTTACAGAAGGAAATTTGGGGAATTCAAAAATATGTGAAAATTAAACAAAACACCCCTAAACCTAAATAATCAATGGAACAAAGAAGAAATCATAAGAAAAATTAGAAAAAATTATGACTGAGACAAAAAGCATAACATAGGACTTGGATGCAGCTAAAGCAGTGCTATGAAGGAAATTTATAATTGTGATCCCAATATTTTAAAAGATGAAAGAGTTAAAATTTATAGCCTAACCTTCCACCTTAACAAATTAGAAAAGAAGAACACACTAAACCCAAAGCAAGTGGAAGGAAGGAAGTAATAAATATTAGAGTGGAAATAAACAAAATAGAGAATAGAAAAATAATAGAGAAAAATTAACAAAACCAAAAGTTGGTTCTTAGAAGAGATAATAAAATTGACAAACCTTTAGCTGGACACCAAGGAGAAAAGGGAGAAAACTCAAATTACTAAAATTTGGGATGAAAGAGAGGACATCACCACCAATCTTACAGGAATAAAAAGATTTTAAGGGACTACTATGAGTAGTTGTATGCCAACAAATTAAATAACCTAGATGAAATGGGGAAATTCCTAGAAAGACCAAACTGCTGAAACTGACTCAAGAACAAACAGAAAATGTGAATAGAACTATAACAACTAAAAAGATTGAATTAAAAAACTTCCCACCATGCAAAGCCCAGGTCCAGGGGAAAGGGTTGATGTCAGTGTTGTTCGCTGCTCTATCTCTAGTCCCGAGAACAGGGTCTGGTATACAGTAGGCACTCAATAAATATTTGTTGAACTTGAGTGAGGGCATGAATGCAAAATGAAAGATTCCATGACTTTTCATAAAATGGATCATTTTCCTAACAAATGAGACAAACTACCCGTAGAGTTTTGCATGCAGTGTAGGTAAACATTACAGCTGGAAAGCTGACATCGATTTACAAAGTCAAAGAAATAAAAATGCGCTATTAGTTCTCAGAGGATAGCCAATGCTTCAAAGGAAAATGAGGGGGCTGCTACAATGACACTGTGCAAGACCCACGGGAAATCTTCCAGCAAGCAAGTCGCTGGGGATTATAGCACCTATACCTGTTGCCCACCTTCCTCTCAGACAGGGTCCTTCAAGTTGTTTTGACTACCATCTCCAGTAAGAAGCACATTTAAAAAAAATTTTTTAATTTATTGAAGTATAGTTGATTTACAATGTTGTGTTGATTTCTGCTGTACAGCAAAGTGATTCAGTTATACATATATATATTGGTTTGGCCAAAAGTTTTGTTCTTTTTTTTCCGTAAGATGGCTCTAATAGCACTTAGTTGTCTTTAACTTCATTCGAAACAATTTTGTTAGATTGTATGTGACAGCTGTCATATCAGCATGTATTTAAAAAAAGACTTATCAAATTTGATGAATTTTTGTGTAGTCATTTTAATATTGAAGATGGAAGAAAAAAGCAACATTGTGGGCATATTATGCTTTATTATTTCAAGAAAGATAAAAATGCAACCAAAACACAAAAAAAAATTTGTGCAGTGTATGGAGAAGGTGTGTGACTGATCAAACGTGTCAAAAGTGGTTTGCAAAGTTTTGTGCCAGAGATTTCTCGCTGGACGATGCTCCACAGTTGGATAGACCAGTTGAAGTTGATAGCAACCAAATCGAGACATCAACTGAGAACAATCAATGGCATACCACACGGGAGATAGACGACATACTCAAAATATCCAAATCAAGCGTTGAAAACATTTGCACCAGCTTGGTTATGTGAATCACTTTGATGTTTGGGTTCCACATAAGTTAAGCGAGAAAACCTTCTTTACCATATTTCCGCATGCGATTCTCTACTTAAACGTAACGAAAACGTTCCGGTTTTAAAAAAATTGTGACAGGCAATGAAAAGTGGATACTGTACAATAATGTGGAACGGAAAAGATCATGGAGCAACAGAAATGAACCACCACCAACCACACCAAAGGCTGGTCTTTATCCAAAGAAGGTGATGTTTTGTACATGGTGCGATTGGAAGGGAGTCCTCTATTATGAACTCCTTCCGGAAAACCAAACGATTAATTCCAACAAGTACTGCTCCCAATTAGACCAACTGAAAGCAGCACTCGACGAAAAGCGTCCAGAATTAGTCAACAGAAAATGTGTAATCTTCCATCAGGATAATGCAAGACTGCATGTTTCTTTGATGACCAGGCAAAAACTGTTATAGCTTGGCTGGGAGGTTCTGATTCATCTGCTGTATTCACCAGATTTCTGTTTATTTCTATTTATTATTACCTTGAGATTTCTATTTATCTCGGCTTTTACAAAATTCTCTTAATGGAAAAAATTTCAATTCCCTGGAAGACTATAAAAGGCACCTAGAACAGTTCTTTGCTCAAAAAGATAAAAAAATTTGGGGAAAATGAAATTATGAAGTTGCCTGAAAAATGGCAGAAGGTAGTGGAACAAAAGGGTGAATACATTGTCAATAAAGTTCTTGGTGAAAATGAAAAATGTGTCTTTTATTTTTAGTTAAAAACCAAAGGCACTTTTTGGCCAACCCAATATATTCTTTTTCATATTCTTTTCCATTATGGTTTATCTCAGGATATTGAATACAGCTCCCTGTGCTCGACAGTAGGACCTTTTTGTTGATCCATTCTATATGTAATAGTTTGCATCTGCTAATCCCAAACTCTCAATCCATCCTTCCCCCACCCTACCCCACTGGAAACCACAAGTCTGTTCTCTGTCTGTGAGTCTGTTTCTGTTTTGTAGATAAGTTCATTTGTGTCATATTTTAGATTCCACATATAAGTGATATCATACATTTGTCTTCCTCTGTCTGACTTACTTCACTTAGTATGACAGGCTCTAGGTCCATCCATGTTGCTGTAAGCAGCATTATTTCATTCTTTTATGGCTGAGTAGTATTCCACTGTACATATATACCACATCTTCGTCATCCATTCATCTGTTGATGGACATTTAGGTTGCTTCCATGTCTTGACTATTGTGAATAGTGTTGCAATGACCATTGGGGTGCATGTATCTTTTCGAATTAGAATTTCTCCAGATACATGCCCAGGAGTGGGATTGCAGGATCATATGGTAACTCTATTTTCAGTTTTATAAGGAACCTCCATACTGTTCTCCATAGTGGCTGCACCAATTTACATTCCCACCAACAGTGTACAAGGGTTCCCTTTTCTCCACACCCTCTCCAGCTTTTATTATTTGTAGACTTTTTGATGACAGCCATTCTGATTGGTGTGAAGTGGTACCTCATTGTAGTTTTGATTTGCATTTCTCTAATAGTTAGTGATGTGGAGCATCTTTTCTTGTGTCTGTTGGCCATCTGTATGTCTTCTTTGGTGAAATGTCTATTTAAGACTTCTGCCCAATTTTTGATTGGGTAGTTTTTTTGTTTTGTTTTTTTTGATATTGAGCTGCATGAGCATGAGTTTGGTTTTGGTTTTGGCCGGGTCCCCCGTGGAGGGGGGAATCCCTGCCCTGTTTCAATTTTTAATTTCTTGTTTTTACAAGTTTTATTTGGTTGTATTTCAAATACATCTTGTCATTTTTATTACTTTTATTGTCAAATTTGTTATCAAATTAAGAAATTTTATCAAATTGAGAAATCTGAACATTGATATGATACTATTATCTAATATATAGTTCATATGAAAATTTTGACAATTATCCCAATACTATCTTTCATAGTAACTTTATTTTTACTTCCTTTATCTCCTTTAATCTGGAGCAATTCTGTGGCTGTTCTTTGTTTTTTATAACACTGACAATTTTGAATAGTACAGGTCCATTGTTTTGTAGAATATCCTTCATGAATCATTTTCTGCATTTTTACCCCAATTTTTAAATGCTGGTAAAGTACACATAACATAAAATTTACCATCTTAACCATTTTTAAATGTACAGTTCAGCGATGTTAAATACACTCATTATGTGCAGCCGTCACCACCATCCATCTCCAGAACTCCTCTCATCTTGTAAAATTGAAACTCTATACCCATTAAACAATAACTCTGGCCTCCAGAACTGGCAACCACCATTCTACTTTCTGTCTCCATGATTTGACTACTCTAAGTGCTTCATATAAGTGGAATCATACAGTATTTGTCTTTTTGTGACTGGCTTATTTCACTTAGCATGATGTCCTCAAGATACATCCACCTCATAGCATATGTTAGTATCTCCTTCATTTTTTAAGGCTGAATAATAATTATTATTATTATATACATAATTATATTATGTATATATCATAGTTTGCTTATCCATTCATCCATTGATGGACATGGATTCCTTCCATGTTTTAACTATTGTGTATAATGCTACTATGAATATAGGTAAACAAATATCTCTTTGAGACCCTGCTTTCCAGTCTTTTGGGTCTATACCCAGAAGTGGAATCACTGGATCATATGGTAATCCTATTTTTAACTTTATGAGAAACTGCAACACTGTTTTCCACAGCAAAGGAAACCATAAACAAAATGAAAGGACAACTTACGGACTGGGAGAAAATATTTGCAAATTATGCAACAGACAAAGCTTAATTTCCAAAATATACAAACAGCTCATACAACTCAATAACAAAAAAGCAAATAACCCAATCGAAAAATGGGCAGGAAATCTAAATAGACATTTCTCCAAAGAAGATGAAGTAAGAGTGAAGTAAGACAGAAAGCGAAAGAGGAATATCATATAATATCACTTATATGTGGAATCTAGGAAAACAATACAGATGAACTTACTTGCAAAGCAGAAATAGAGACACAGACATAGAGAACAAACTTATGGATACCAGTGGGGGAAGTGGGGGTGGGATGAACTGGGAGATTGGGATTGACATATATACACTACTATGTATAAAATAGATAACCAATAAGGGCTTCCCTGGTGGTGCAGTGGTTGAGAGTCCGCCTGCCCATGCAGGGGAAACGGGCGTGCCCCGGTCCGGGAGGATCCCACATGCCGTGGAGCGGCTGGGCCCGTGAGCCATGGCCGCTGAGCCTGCGCGTCCGGAGCCTGTGCTCCGCAACGGGAGAGGCCACAACAGTGAGAGGCCCGCGTACAGCAAAAAAAAAAAAAAAAAAAAAAAAATATATATATATATATATAGATAATCAATAAGACCCTACTGTATAGCACAGGGAACTCTACTCAGTGCTCTGTGCTGACCTAAATGGGAAGGAAATCCAAAAAAGAGGGGATATATGTATACATACAGCTGATTCACTTTGCTGTACAGCAGAAACCAACACAACATTGTAAAGCAACTATACGCCAATAAAAATTAATTAAAAAAAAAGACTCCCTTCCCAGGTGCCAAGGCCATACTGGCTCACTGTGTACGTGCTGGTCTGTTTTTTTTTGAAACCTTGAAGGAATGTGTTCCTGACTTGTTTGATGCTCTTTGTTTTGTGCTGAAAACTATGCTTCTCCAGAACAGTTCCTCAGAGTTACCTGAGAAGCTGTCTTCCCGCCTACAGTTCTCAGTTTGGCTCAAGTAAAACTTTTTTCTATTCCTATTTTAAAAAAAAAAATTGAAATAAAAAACAAATGGATGAGTTTAACAGAAGATCAGATGTAGCTAGACAGTTAGTAAACTAGAAGTAGACACAGTGCTTACCAGAAGTAGGCACAGAGACAGAATGATGGAGAATATGAAACAGTGATTAAGAGACTTGAAAGTTGCAGTGAGATGTCCAACGTAAGTAGAGCAGCACTGAAGGTGGGGAAGGGGAGAAAGGGGGCAGGAAGCAGCATGCGGAGAGGTGTTCATGAGTATACTCTAGAACCGATGGAAGGCCCAGTTCACATTTCCGGAAGCCCAGTGAATCCCAGGCAGGATCAATAAACAGAAATCCCCACCAAAATACATCATAGTGAAATTGCAGAACTCTAAAGAAAAAGAAAATCTGAAAATAGGCCAGAAAATAAAGAATGCTTACATTTAAAGAAACAACAATTAAACTGAAGCTGGTCTCTCAACAGCGGTAACGGGAGCCGGGAGCCAGTGGGAGGAGAATCAATGAACTGAAAGAAAACAACAGTCAAAGTCGAGCTCTACAGCCACTGAAAATGCCTTTTAAGAATATGGTGAAACAAAGACATTTTCAGTCAAACAAAAATGGAGGTCGTCCCCAGCAGACTCTCAATAGAGCAAATTGAAATGATACATGTTTGTCAGAACAAAAGTTTTCCTAGATGGGAGGTGTGAGAAACAAGGGATGAAGAGTAAAGAAAGTGGTGAAAATGTAGATGAATCTAAGCAAGTACTAATTAATAAAACAATAATAATAATGTCTTAAAGGGTTAAACAAGAATAGTTAAAATACGTGGAAAAATGATTCGTAAGTTGGGAAGTGTTCTAAGTTTCTTTTATTAATGCAGGAGGAAGTTAAGGGATTTATTTAGACTTTATTAAGTAAGCATATTATAATTTCTAGGACAACTACTAAAAGAATTGAACATAATGCATAATTTTTAAACTACTTAGAGGAGACAACATTGGAATAACTAAAATAGTCAGTAAATACAAACTAAAGTAAAAAAGGAGAAAAAATATGCAACAGGTATGACAAGTAGGAAGCACAAAATATGGTTGCAGATTTAAACCCAAATATATACAGAGTGTGAATTGTGCCTCTAAAATGGTGCAATGTCATGGCATTAATAATTAAATTTTATGTAAATGAACTAAATGCTCCAGTTAAAAGACAAAGATTTTCAGACTTGGTAAAGACAAATTCTCCCCCTATGCTTTTATGAGAAATAAAATGTCTTAGAAATACAACGACTAAGGATACAGAAAACTTGAAAGGGAAATGATTAAATAAGACTTACCAACACATTCTAAACCAAAGAAAACTAGTGTAGCTATAATAAGGAAAAAAATATCTTTAAAGAAAATAAAATTACAGGAGTAAAGAAGGTCGATTCATGTTGATGAAAGGTTCCATTTGCTGAACATGTGACAATTTTTAATTTGTATATTCCCAATATATACCCTCAAGATATGTAAGGCAACCACTGATAGAACTTCAAGGAGAAATAGACAAATCTATAAACAAGGAAGGAGTGTTGTTTTTGGTACTACATCTCTCAGTTATTAACAGAAAAAACAAACAAAAAATGAGTAAAGACATGAAAAGATTTGAGTAAGATAATAAAATTGACATACTGAGATTACCACCTAACTACTGCAGAATACATATTTTTTCAAGCATACAGAACATTTACTAAATATAAATGAACCATAAAGCAAGTCTTAATATATTTCAATGGTTTAAAACCATAGAGCATGTGCTTGGACCATAAGACAAACTAGAAATCAGCAAAAATTCGAAAATGAAAAAATACCCCAGATGTTACAGACCTAAAACAATCATGCATCCAAACAAAATTATAAAAATATTTCAAACAGAACAATAACAAAATATTGCATATCAAAATTTATGAATTCCGTACAGAAAGGGAAATTCACAACCTCAAAGTGTGTATATTCAAACAGTCTGAAACTTAATTAACTAAACATTCATTCGAAGAAGTTAGAGCTATACCAGCAAGAAGAAAATAAGATAAAAGGAGAAACTTTAAAAATAGAAAACAATTACATAATGGAGATGTTCAACAAAGCCAAAAGTTGCTTGTTGATTTTAACAAGTTACAATATCTCTGTCAGTAGTGATCAAGAAACTAAGGCACAAATAACTAATATCCAGAAACAAAAAGGAGACATACTTACAGATGTTACAAATTATTAAAAAGACAATACAAGATTAACATGATCCTCAATAAAGTTGGTGGGGGGAGGAACACGTTAAATAAAAGAAAAAGAAGATTGACATGAAATCTTCATACCAATACATTTGAAAAATTTAGACAAAGTGGACAGGTTTTTAAAAATATATAACTTAAAAAATTTATTCAGGAAGAAATAGGAAATCTATAGTAAGAAATAGGAAATCTTACAACTGTAGTATCCATAAATTCCATTTTGCCCAGGACAGTCCCAGTTTATGCCCATTATAGATTAATATCCATTAATTATTTTAATGACGCTTTTAATTCTCAAAAGTGTTCCATTTTGGAGGGTAAGCCATATGTTCATCCTTCCTACTTACAATAATTAGAGAAACAAAATCCATAGTCCAAAATGTTCCTGCTGAAATAGTTCCAGGCTCAAATTCACCAGCAGATTCTACCAAACATTCATGAAAGAAATCATTTTAATCTTAAACTCTTTCAGAAAATAGAAAAAGAGGAAACACCAACTCCTGAGACTAGTATAACCTTGGTACTAAAATCTGGCAAAGACAGTGCATGAGAAGAAAATTACAGGCAATCTCATGCATGAACACAGATGCAAAAATCCTAACCAAATGTCTGCAAACTGAATCTAGCAGTATATGAAAGGATACTACCTCATGACCAAGTTGGTTATATCCCAGGAATTCAAGGTTGTTTTACATTTAGCAAATGAATTAATATAATCCACCATGTTACCATATTAAAGAAGAAAATCATAACATCTTCTCACTAAATGTAGAAAAAGCATTTGATAAAATTCAACATACATTCACGATTTTAAAAAATTATTCCCAAAGTGAGAATGAAAGGGAATGTCCTTGGTGAAAGTTATCTTCAAAAATCATATAGCAAATATTCTTTTTTTCGTTGGTTTAATTTAATTTAATTTTTTTATACAGCAGGTTCTTGTTAGTTATCTATTTTATACATATTAGTATATATATGTCAATCCCAATCTCCCAATTCATCCCACCACTGCACCCTGCCCCTGCTTTCACCCCTTGGTGTCCATACATTTGTTCTCTACATCTGTCTCTTATTTCTGCCTTGCAAACCAGTTCATCTGTACCATTTTTCTAGATTCCACATATATGCGTTAATATACAATATTTGTTTTTCTCTTTCTGACTTACTTCAGTCTGTATGACAGTCTCTAGGTCCATCCACATCTCTAAAAATGACCCAATTTTGTTCCTTTTTATGGCTGAGTGATATTCCATTGTATATATGTACCACATATTCTTTATCCACTCATCTGTTGATGGGCATTTAGGTTGCTTCCATGACCTGGCTATTGTAAATAGTGCTTCAATGAACATTGGGGTACAGAAAATATTCTTAATGGTGATATTTTGAGATCAGGACAAGACAAGAATTTCTACTATCATCAAGTCTATTTGACATTGTAGTGGTGGTCCTAGCCAATAAAGTAAGAAAGTAAAAAGAAAAAAAGTTATGCAAGAACTGGAAAGGAAAGAACAAAACTGTTATTATTAGAAAATAATGTTTATATAATAATTCAAAATAAAACTAAATAATATTTTATTAGAATTAATAAGAGAGATGAACAAGTTTACTGGATACAAAAAAAGTCAACTGCATTTCTATACACCAGCATCAAAAAATTGCAAAATGAAATAAAAGATACTATTTACAACAGTACCAAAATATACAAAGTACCTAGGAAGGAAATCTAACAAAAGATGTTATAGAGAAAATTATAAAATTGTACTGAGAGATATCAAAGAAGATATAGAGAAATATAACAAACTTATGGATTGGAAGCTTGAATATTATAAATATATCAGTTTTCCCCAAATTAATATATGGATTCAATGTAATTGCAATAAAAACAGTAGTTTAGGGGACTTCCCTGGTGGCTCAGTGGTTAAGAATCCACCTGCCAATGCAGGGGACATGGGTTCAAGCTCTGGTTCGGGAAGATCCCACATGCCTCGGAGCAACTAAGCCCGTGTGCCACAACTACTGAGCCCACGTGCTACAACTACTGAAGCCCGTGCGCCTAGAGCTCATGCTCTGCAACGAGAAGCCACCACAATGAGAAGCCTGTGCACCTCAACAAAGAGTAGCCCCTGCTCGCCGCAACTAGAGAAAGCCTGTGCGCAGCAACGAAGACCCAATGCAGCCAAAAATAAATAAATAAATAAATAAATAAATAAAGATTCTCTTTGTAAAAAACAAAACAATAGTTTAAGTGGTTGTTAAAACTGACAAACATTCTAAAGTTTATATGGAACAGGAAAGGGCCTAGAAAGCTGAAACAAACAAGGTGGGAATATTTGCCCTGTAAGATGTCAAGACTTAAAACAACACTATAACAATTAAGAGGCTGTGTATTGGCTCAGGGACAGACAATTAGATCAATGGGCCAGAGGAAGCACACAGAAATAAACCTACACACATGTGGCCACTTGTTAGACGACAGAGCTGCCATTGCAAATAAGTGACAAAAGGATGGCTTTTCATTAACTGGTCCCAGAACAACTGGGATTTCATAAGAGAAAAACCCTGAATATGGTCCTGTACCTTGCATTACACACAAAAATCAGTTAAAAGCAAATATATGTGAAAAGCAAAACTATAATCCTTTCAATAGATAATATAGGAGGATATCTTTAAGACCTGGAAGGATTTCTTAAATAGTACATAAAAAGCATTTAACCATAAAGAAAAAGATTAATAAATAAGACAACATTAAAATCAAGAACTTCATATCTCATCATCAGAAGGTATCTTCCACATCATCAAAAGACCCAAGACTAGAAAAAGATACTTGTAATGAATGAATATAATGGACAAAGGACTCATATCAAGAATATATAAATTTTTAAATGCCTACCAATGAGAAAAAGGCAGATAACAATAGAAAAATGCACAAAGGACCTGAACAGGCAGCTTTTCAAAAAGGAATTCCAAATGTGTAATAAACACATCAAAGGTGTTTAGCCTAATTTGTATTCATAGAAATGTACCTTAAAACCACAATGAGACCCCCTACAATCCTATCAGACTGGCCAAACTTATAAAATCTACAGTAAGTTTGGGAGAGGCTGTGGACTATTTTCATACACAATAACAGGGGAAAAAAATGTCTCTGTATTATAAAAACAGCAACTGAGTGTAGGAGAAGAACCCAGGGATTCTGGGGAGTGGTCTGCTCACTTCTCACCTTGGTGGATTTGACGAGCGGCCAGGCAATCTATTCTGGCTCTTGTCAGTCCCAGGGCTAAATTGTTCAGCTACCACTTAGTGGAAGTAACAGCTGTCATATTGCTTTAATAGTTTCCTTCCACTGACATGAGATGAGGAATTTTTTCCATGGGAATACTCAAGAGTTGGCAAACCTCCTAATGGCATCCTTCAGTTTTGACCTCCAGTGGCTCTTATATTCAGCTGAATTATGTAGAAAACAGAAAGAAGGAGTTATCGATCATATTCCTCTCTCTCTCAAGGAAATGTACCATTTTCTTCTTCTCTTCTATAGTCTGTGTGGCATTTTTTTTCCCAAGCTTGCTTGGTTTAAAACCTGCACACCTCACCTTCTTCAGGAAGCTCTCCTAAACTGATGTCTTATTCCCAGCTGTCCTCTGATCCTTTTCCCTTTCTATCCTATATCACTACTGAAGGGGGACATGTCTTAGCTCTTTCAGTAGACAGTGACTTTGTGGCAGACAGGATCCTTGTCTGATCCATTCCTGAGCTCCCTACAGAGAAACTTTCCCAGTTTCTTACACATAGTAGGTGGTTGGTAAATGTTTGTCTTATGAGTGAATGGATCTTCAGATTATTAGATAATAAACGTGCAGAGTTTTAGGATGTATCAGTTAGGAAAGGTGTTGGTGCTAGTACCGAGAACCTGTTGTAGTGGCTTGAACAAAGGAACATTTTTTTCCTCTCATGTAAAAAATGCCATTGGTCTGCCAGTCTGGAGTTGGTAAGGTGGTTCCACAAAGTCATGAGAGATGCAGGCACTTTTTAATTTCTGCTTTGCATTCTTTGGTATGTTGTTTCCATCTTCAAAGTCACAAAATGGCTGCCCAGAGCTTCAGCCAGCGCATCTGCATATTAGGAAAAATAGAAAGGGAAATACAGGGGGCAAACAGGCTCTTCTCTCATCCAAGTCAGGCCCCCTTTAAAGAGAGTTTCAGGAAACATTAACCCAAGACTTCTACTTAAATTTCAATGAATACTCCCTTAACTGCAAGGGAGGCTGGGAAGTAAAGTTTTTTAGCTTGGCACACTGACCCTCTGAACAAAATCTGAGTTATGTTACTAAGGAAGAAAGGGAGATAACATATTGGGTAAGCAGCCTGAAATCTGCTGCAGTGTTATCATTTTTTCCCCACAAGTGTTAATTGTTTCTTCAAGATTTTTATGTTTCTCTTCAAAGTCTGTAGGTAAGTTATTGATATTTACACAGACTCCAGCTTTCACATCCAGGGTTTTAATGTCATACAATCTATTTGATATTCTCCCCTCAACAAATGAACCTCATTTGTTTTTCCTGTATCTCTAAGTAGGTATGATACCATCTGGTGTTTTCCACGTTTGACCCAAAACCACAGCTGGTTTCGTCTGAGTAATCAGGAGCTGGGAAGGGGCAGGTTCGGGAATGGGTTAGTGTCACAAATCACTTGGTAATTAAAAAACCCCTTGGTTATAACACTTGCTCCCTGCAATAAAATATCCACTGTAGGATTCTGATAAAACTGTGTTAAATTAAACATCAGTAGTTGGAAGGTCAGGGTGTGAGTTTTATTGATGCCATGGCTGATATGAAGTATTAAGTTTCAAAAAGACAACCAGAGAGGCAGTTAAAGAAACATTTCTTGTATGCTCATTCTTTGCCTACCATTTCATACATGTTAACTTCCTCCTAAAAATAATCTGGATGCTGTGGTACAAGCGACTAAAGATAATAATTGATCTATTTATCATCCATTTCATTCAATCACTAATTGTTCAGTACGTACTATTTGCCAAGCATTGTGCTTGTTCCTACAGATTTAAATGAGAATTTTTAAATGTAGACATTCAGAGATAAAGATATATTGAAAGTCTGTAATGGACAGCAGAAAACTGAGATGAGTAATCTGAATTCAACTTCCACAGACTAATAATCCTAGAAAGCCTACTGGAAAATTAATAGCAGAAACTGAGCTTGGACATTTTGTAATTCTCTTTTAGCCACACAAAATTAAATTAGAAATTCTCAGAAGACTCAGGCTTCTTCATTGTTAACATGAGATTTTGACACATACAAATTAGACTATCTTAATGAATAAAGAAAAGAAATACAAGTTCCTTATATGGCATAATATAGAAATAAGGTGTCCTAGATTGTCAACTATTCTGATTGAAAGATAAAAAGTTTTAATAGGTTACAGCTGAGTGAGTGGCTCAAAATTCCATTAGAATATTCTAAGCTTTAGTGCAGAAGTTGACACAAGAGTTACAGAAAATGAAATTTAAAACCAAGACCTGGAGAGCACTCATTAATTTAAGGGCAGGTCATTTTTTTTTTTTCTCTTCTGCGATACACGGGCCTCTCACCGTTGTGGCCTCTCCCATTGCGGAGCACAGGCTCCGGACGCGCAGGCTCAGCGGCCATGGCTCACGGGCCCAGCCGCTCCGCGGCATGTGGGATCCTCCCGGACCGGGGTACGAACCCGCGTCTCCTGCATCGGCAGGCGGACTCCCAACCACTGCGCCACCAGGGAAAACCCGCAGGTCATTTTTTGAGAGGAAAAAATCACTGGATTGTCAAAAATTGAAATAGGTTAATTTCAGCTGACTAATTGATACATTTGGTCAAATCTTTGAAAGTCATGAATTTAGAAGCTGCTGATGCTATGGTAGAGAAAATCTGCCTATAAGAAGGTGTTCAGTCCAGAGCTGCTGGGGGTCCTATGCCCCTTGGGTTTCCAGTATGTTTCACTTGGAGCTCAGGCCACTGTCCTGAGCTTTTGACCTTGGAACATCAGTTGGTATGACATGCTTGTTTCATCATTCATTAG
The DNA here is from genome assembly GCF_011762595.2 of Tursiops truncatus. Lineage (NCBI taxonomy): Eukaryota > Metazoa > Chordata > Mammalia > Artiodactyla > Delphinidae > Tursiops > Tursiops truncatus. The sequence goes on from NC_047035.1 coordinate 145,960,606, forward strand.
TTGGATGAATAATTTATAATCTCTAAAACTCAGTGTACTCTTATGTAAGTGTGTTTAAATATAACCATTATGATATCCTGTACATATTCTGTTAATTTTCTTAATGATGTTTGAAAGGCTTAAAAGGATTTTATCTACAAAATTTATAAGGCTGATATAGTAGATTGACAAGAGTGGCTTAAATGCTTAGGAAGATTTTGTTTCTTACATTTGTAATCCTCTCTTAGTGTATTTGAAATGTTTGAGAGAGTCAATTGTGTTAAAATTGGACTTTGAAATAGCCAAGGGAATTTGATTAAAGTTAAATATCTAAATATGTTACATGTAGGAATTAACTGAAAAAGCACAAGTGAAAATGATTGTTCTTATTTTTGATTAAAATTATAAAATTTGTAAATGAAATAAAAGCTGTAAATGTTTAAGGAAAACAAGATTTTTACCTTTGTAGCTATAATAATACAATATGAATTAAAGCATGTTAATTAGAAGGATTCCTTTCTGTGCACAAAAGCCCAATTAGGATAGTAAAAGCCCCAAACACAGAGTTCACCAATAACAGAAGTAGGAGTAAGCTGTGGGTCAACCATTAGGGTACTTGAAGAAAGATCCTCATTCCTAGCAGTAGGGTCAGTGGGGCTCCACACATAGGTTCCAAGTGAAAGGATGAAAAAAGGTATTCCATGCAAGTGGAAACTAAAAGAGATAAGGGGTAGCTATACTTATATCAGACAAAATAGATTTTTAACTAAAAACCTGTAACAAGAGACAAAGAAAGTCATTATATAATTATAAAGGATTCAATGCATCAAGAGGATATAATAATTGTAAATATGCATGACGTACCCAGCATTGGAGTACCTAAATATATTAAACAAATATTAGCAGATCTGAAGGGAGAAATAGACAACAATACAATAATAATAGGTGACTTCAATACTCCACTCTGAACAATGGATAAAGCATTTAGACAGAAAATCAATAAGGAGACATTGGACTTGAACTATACTTTGATCAAATGAATCAACAGACAACTACAGAATATTCCATCCAACAACAGCAGAATATACATTCTTCTCAAGTACATAAGGAATATTATCCAGGATAGATCACAGGAGAGGTCACAAAACAAGTCTTAGCAAATTTAAGAAGATTGAAATCATACCAAATATCTTTTCCAACCATGATGATGTGAAACTAGAAATCAATAACAAAAGGAAAATTGGAAAATTCGCAAGTATGTGGAAGTTAAACAATACACTCCTGAACAACCAGTGGGTCAAAGAAGAAATCAAAAAATACCTTGAGACAAATGAAAATGGAAACACAACATACTGAAACATGGGATCCAGCAAAAGTAGTTCTAAGAGGGAAATTTACATCAATAAAATTTATATTAAGGAAAGAGGATGATCTCAAATGAAATACCTAACTTTATACCTCAAAGAACTAGAAAAATAAGAAAAACTAAGCCTAAAGTTAACATAAGGAAGGAAATAACAAAAATCAGAGCAGAAATAGAGACCAGAAAAATAATAGAAAAAAATCAAGGAAACCAAGAGCTGGGGTGTTTTTTGAAAAAAAAAAAAATTGGTAAACCTTTAACTAGACTAAGAAAAAAGAGAATAACCCAGGTAAATAAAATCAGAAATGAAAGAGGAAACATTATAACCTGATACCACAAAAATACAAAAGATCAGAAGAGACTACTTGAACAATTATATACCAACAAATTGGATAACATAAAATAAATGGAATAATTCGCAGAAATATACAACCTACCAAGACTGAATCATGAGGAAATGGAAAACCTGAACAGACCAAAAATGAGTAAGGAGATTGAATCAGTTATTTAAAAAGTCCCAACAAAGGAAAGTCCAGGGTCAGATGGTTTCACTGGTGAATTTAACCAAATATTTAAAGCAGAATTAACTCCAGTTCTTTTCAAACTCATCCAAAACATTGAAGGGGAGGGAATGCTCCCAAATTTATTTTACGAGGTCTAGTACCCTGATACCAAATCTAGGTAAAGACACTACAGGAAAAAAAAATAGGCCAATATCCTTAATGAATATAGATGCAAAAATTTTCAACAAAGTACTAGCAAATTGAATTCAGCAGCACATTAAAAGGATCATACACCATGATCAAGTGGGAATTATCCCTGGAATGCAAAGATGGCTCAATATATGCAAATCAATAAATGTGATACATCACTTAATAGAATTAAAGATAAAAATCATAAGATCATCTCAATAGATGAATAAAAAGCATTCTATAAAATTCAACATCCTTTCATGACAAAACTCTCGATAAATCAGGTATAGAAGGAACCTACCTCAACATGATAAAGGCCATACATGACAAGCCTACAGCTAACATCATATTCAGTGTTGAAAGGTTGATCAGGAACAAGAAAAAGGTGCCTACTCCCACCACTTCCATTTGAAATAGTACTGTGACTCCTAGCCAGAGTAATTAGGCAAGAAAAAGAAGTAAAAGGCATCTGAGTTGGAAAGGAAGAATTTAAATTGTCTGTTTGTAGGTGACATGATTTTTTATATAGAAAATCCTAGAAACTCTACCAAAAAACCTGTTAGAACTAATCAACAAATTCAGTAAAGTTGTGGGATACAAAATTAGTGTACAAAAAGCCACAGCAATTCTATAGATTCATGCAATTCCTGTCAAGATTCCAATGGCATTTTAAAAACAGAAAAGAAAAAGTAATCCTAAAATTCATTTGGAACCACAAGACCCCAAATAGCCAAAGAAATCCTTAGAAATAAAAACGAAGCTGGAGGCATAAAACTTCCTGATTTCAAACTATATTACAAAGCTATAGTAATTAAAACAATACAGTACTGGCATAGAAACAGACACATTAGACAAATGGAACAGAACTGAGAGCCCAGAAAAAACCTTCACATTTATAGTCAACTAATATTTGATAAGGGAGCCAAGATACTCAGTAGAGAAAAGACAGTCTCTTCAATAAATGGTGCTGGGGAAATTGGATATGCACATGTAAGAGAATGACTGGACCCTTATATTACACCTTTCACCAAAATTAACTCAAAATCAATTAAAGACTTAATGTAAGACCTGAAACCATAAAACTCCAATGATTTTTTGATATGTCACCTAAAGAACAAGCAACAAAAGCAAAAATAAACAAGTAGAACTACATCAAACTAAAAAGCTCTTCACAGCAAGAGAAACAATCAACAAAATGAAAAGACAACCTATGGAATGGGAGAAAATCTGTTCAAATCATCTATCTGATAAGGGGTTAATATCTAAAATATATGCAACTCAATAGCAAAAAACAAATCATCCAATTAAAAAATGGGCAGAGGACTGGAATAGACATTTTTTTTTTCCAAAGAAGATATTCAAATGGACAGCAGGTATATGAAAAGGTGCTCAACATCACTAATCATCAGGGGAATGCAAATTCAAACCACAATGAATTATCACCTCACACCAAAAGAATGGTAATTATCAAGAAGACAAGAAACAAGTGTTGGTGAGGAGGTGGAGAAAAGGGAACACTTGTACATTGTTGGTGGGAATGTAAATTGGTGCAGCCACTACAGAAAACAGTGTGGACGTTCCTGAAGAAATTAGAAATAGAACTATAATATGATCCAGTAGTTCCACTTCTGGGTATATTCCTGAAGGAAATGAAATCATGATCTTGAAGAGAAATCTGCACTCCCATGTTCATTGCATCATTATTTATAATAGCCAAGACTTAGGAAACAACCTAAGTGTCCACTGATGGATGAACGGATAAAGATGTGTATATTTATATTTATACACACACACAAGGAAATTATTATTTCAGCCATGAGAAAGAAGGAAATTCTGCCATTTGTGACAATACGGTTGGACCTGGAGGGCATTATGCTAAGTGAAATAAGTCAGACAAAGACAAATACTGTATAATCTCACTTATATGTGGAATCGAAAAAACCTAAACTCATAGAAACAGAGAGCATGGGACTTCCCTGGTGGTCCAGTGGTTAAGAATTTGCCTTCCAATGCAGGGGATGCAGGTCCGATCTCTGGTAGGGAAACTAAGATCCCACATGCCATGGGGCAACTAGGCCTGTGCGCCACAGCTACTGAGCATGAGAGCCACAACTAGAGAGCCCTCAGGCCACAACGAAGATCCCGAGTGCCACAACTAAAACCCGACGCAGGCAAAAATAAAATAAATAAATAACTATTAAAAAAAGAAAGAAAGAAAGAAAGAAACAGAGAACAATTTGGTGGTTACCAGAAGTGGGAGCTGGTGGGGGGAGAATGAGTGAAGGTGGTCAAAAGGTAACACTTCCAGTTATGAGATAAATTAGTTCTTGGGATATAATGTGCAGTATGGTGACTATAGTTAATATATTTGAAAGTTGCTAAGAGAGTAGACCTTAAAAGTTCTCATCATGAGAAAAAAATTGTAACTACGTGAGGTGATGGATGTTAACTAAACTTATTGTAGTAATCATTTTGTAATATATACATATATCAAATCATTGTGTTGTACACCTTAAACTTATACAATGTTATATACCAATTATATCTCAATAAAACTGGGAGAAAAAGACATGTTTTCATTCACTTAATCCATATTTTCCTCTACATTCTTTAATATGCTCATACCAGTTATTTAACATCCTTTTTTTTTTACCAACTCAAATAGCTACGGTATTTGTGGGTCTGTTTTATTATCTATTTTTTCCCCTTGATTTATCACTCATGTTTCTCTGCTTTTTTTTTTTTTTTTTTTTTTGCGGTACGCGGGCCTCTCACTGTTGTGGCCTCTCTGTTGCGGAGCACAGGCTCCGGACACGCAGGCTCAGCGGCCGTGGCTCACGGGCCCAGCCGCTCCGCGGCATGTGGGATCTTCCCGGACCAGGGCACGAACCCGTGTCCCTTGCAACAGCAGGCGGACTCTCAACCACTGTGCCACCAGGGAAGCCCTATATTTCTTCTTTATCCTGCCTAAAAACTAAATACTTCCTTCTTTAATCTCTTTCTTCTTGCATTTTATAAATGCAGCTAAAAGAAGCCAGTTGCACTTTCTTTTTTATAATATGTGCACTTATTTATTTTTTTTATTGAGGTATAATTGACATATAACATTAGCTTCAGACGTACAACATAATTTGATATTTGTATATAGATATTTATATATATTGTAAAATAATCACCACAATAAGTCTAGTTAACACCCATTGCCATACATAGTTATATAATCTTTTTTCCTCATGGTAAGAATTTTTAAGATCTTAGCAACTTTCAACTATACAGTACACTATTATTAACTATAGTCACCATGCTGTACATTACACCCTCATGAAAGCTGTACCTTTTTATCCACTTCACCCATTTCTCCCACCCCCACCTCCCACCCTCTGTCAACCGTCAATCTGTTCTCTGTATCCGTGAGCTTTTTTTTTTAGATTCCACATAAAAGTGAGATGAAACAGCATTTGTCTTTCTCTGTCTGACTTATTTCACTCAGCATAACACCCTCTAGGTCCATCCATGTTGGTGCAAAAGGCAAGATTTCCTTCTTTTTTGGTGGCTGAATAATATTCCATTGTGTATACAGACCACATTTTTTTTTTAAACATCTTTATTGGAGTATAATTGCTTTACAATGTTGTGTTAGTTTCTGCTGTATAACAAAGTGAGTCAGCTATATGTATACATGTATCCCCATATCTCCTCCCTCTTGAATCTCCCTCCCACCCTCCCTATCCCACCCCTCTAGGTGGTCACAAAGCACCGAGCTGATCTCCCTGTGTATAGACCACATTTTGAAGTCCATTCACACATTGATGGACACTTAGGTTGTTTTCATATCTTGGCTGTTGCAAATAATGATGCAATGAACATAGGGGTGCAGATATCTTTTCAAGTTAATGTTTTTGTTTTCTTCAGACAAATATCAAGAAATGGAATTACTGGATCATATGGTAGTTCTAGTTTTAATTTTTTCCAGCACCTCCATAACTGTTTTCCATAGTGGCTGCACCAATTTGCATTCCTACCAACAGTGCACAAGTGTTCCCTTTTCTTCACATTCTCACCAACGCTTCTTATTTCTTGTCTTTTTGATGATAGCCAGTCTAAGAGGTGTGTGGTGATATCTCATTGTGATTTTCATTTGCAATCCCCTGATGATGAGCGATGTTGAGTACCTTTTCATGTACTTTTTGGCCCATCTGTATGTCTTCTTTGTAAAAAATGTTTATTCAGATCCTCTGCCCACTTTTTAACCAGATTGTTTGGGTTTTTTGCTACTGAATTGTATGAGTTCCTTATATATTTTGGATATTAATCCCTTATCAGATAGATAATTTGAAAATACTTTTTCCCACTCCTTAGGTTGCCTGCACTTTCAGTATTTTGCCTGGAAATCTCCTTATCCAGATCAGCAAGTTCATTAGCTGCAGTTTTCTATCTTCCATGATACGGTGTGGCCAAAAATTCCACCAGGTGTAACACAGGTCACCCTTTTCTTGAGCCTCCAATAGCAATTTTCTCACTACTATTCCAGGCTTCCCTGACAGTTTTCTTGCTGCTCCTTCGGCCTCTGTTCCCAGTGTCAAAACTAATGATGTTACTGAACAAAAGTCTGTGTGCCCAACGCACAGTGAGGCCAAACACCACCAAAATGTGGGAGTTTGGAGCAGAGAAAGGATTATTGCAGGGCCACGCAAGGAGACAGGTGGCTCATGCTTTAAAAACCCTGAACTCCCCGAAAGCTTTCAGCAAAGCCCTTTTATACAATGGGTGAGAGAGGGATGTGGTTAGTTGTTGCAAACTTCTTGGTGTCAGATCTGTTGTTCCTGAGGTCAGGTCATGGTCAGGTCACCATCTTCCTGTAAACCTCCACCAACACAAATGTTATTATCTGTTCTGACAAGCAAGGGCAAGGTCCCAAGGCTCAACTTTCGCCCTCCAAGGTCCAGGCCTGGCTAAGAGGAGGGGGTCCCTGCAGGGGCCGGGTACCCTGCCCCGGAGCGCTCTTCCGACACCCAATCTGGGTCCTCACACCAGTGCCCAGGCCTGGCTGAAGAGGCAGATCTCAGCTGACAGCGCCCTCAGGGCCAGGTCCCCAGACCCTGCCCAGCGCCCAGGACACAGCCAGCCCTCAGGCTTCTCATTTAAACTGGAGAGAATCAGTTGTATAGGATCCATAGGAATAAGTATGGTAGCAAATACCCATCACGTTAATTCCCAGCTCACAGCAATCGCCCTTCTTAGAGAAAAGCCCCAGCCACACAGGTGGACCTGAAGTAACGATGTACAGTGTCCTTGCAACTTAACCTTGACCTCTGGCCACCTCCTGGGGTGGACAACCGATCCAAGCTGTACCAAGTTTTGAAACTTGAATGGAGAAACGAAAGCTGGTTGAGCTGTTATCTTTTTTTTTTTTTGTCTTTATTGAATCTGTTACAATATTCCTCCTGTTTTATGTTTATTGGCCGCGCATATGGGATCTTAGCTCCCCGACCAGGGATCGAACCCACACCCCCTGCACTGGAAGGCGAAATCTTAACCACTAGTCCCTGAGCTGTTACCTTAATGGCCGTGTCCATATGTTCCAGTTGCCGAGGCCTCCATGGAATGCGACCCATGGAGACCGTCACCTCCATTAGGTCTCGGAGGAAGGGATGGGAGAGAGGTTCGCCGCTGCTTCAAGGCCTGGCTGGGCCCAGCCATTGGGTGGCCATGGCAAGGGCTCTGGAGCTCTGAAGGACACAAGCCCCCAGCCTGTCCCCGGGCCCCCAGCTCACCCACCAGCCCGAGGTCGGAGGGCCTGGAGGGCCCTGGGGAGAAGGCCATGGTCTGCCTCTCACCTCACTCTCTGCCACAAGGGACATGGCCACGCTGACCACTGGCGGAGCAGGACCTCTAACAGCCGGGCTGCAGGTCTCGCACTTAGGGTCTGGCGGTAACAGTCTCGCAGTAAAGGCTGTGCACCTGCCCTGCCCCTATTACAGATATCTTCAGTTTTTATAATGGCAGCACTTTCCTCCCAGATACCAATTTCTGTTTCAGTTATCTGTTTCTGCGTAATAAACCAGCCCAGCATTTAGTAGCTTAAATCAATGTCACTTTTATTGCTCACAATTCTGTGGGCTAGGAACTTGGGCAAGGGTTGGTGGGAGCAGTTCTCCTCGGCTCTGGTGGGGACAGCTGGGGCAGATGAGGCCGGAAGATCCCAGCTTCTGCCTGCTGGTGCTGGCTGTCAGCTTGGGTTCCTTGGTTCTCCTCTGTGGGGCCTCTTATTATCCAGGCCCTCTTTCTGTCTATGTGGCCTCTCCAAGAGGGTCGTCTAGATTTCTGTACCTGGCACTTGGCTTCCAAGAGGCAGAAACAGAATCTGCAAGGCCTCTAAAGGCCTAGGCTGAGAAGTCATACAGTGTAACTTGCACTGCATCCCACTGGTCCAGTTCAGATTCAAAGGAAGAAATTTCATTTCTTTGTTGGTAAAGTCCCATTGCAGAAGGGCATACAGGATGGGACAGATTGCTGTGACCATCTTTAGAAACAACCTATCCCACAGATAGAAGGAAAAAGATCACGAACCCAAATGCTCTCTGAGGCCATTTCTATTCTGTATCCAGCAATAAACCTGATGTTCAAACTACCTCCTTAGCAAACTGGCTAATTAAGCCAAGGTAGGCAGAAGGAGGTTAAGACAAAACTAATCGACGCAAGACTGCTTTTACGGGACTTCCCTGGTGGTCCAGTGGCTAAGACTCCATGCTCCCAAAGCAGGGGCCCGGGTTCAATCCCTGGTCAGGAACTAGATCCCACGTGCTACAACTAAAGATCCTGAATGCCGCAACGAAGATGCTGTCTGCCTGCAACTAAGACCTGGCACAGCCAAATATTAATAAATAAATACATATTTTTAAAAAATGCCTTTAAAAATAAAAGACTGCTTTTACAACATCCCTATCTGTATTTTCTTGGACATTTTGAGAGACAAGCCACCTCAGAGGGCGACCTGTCCCATTGTTGAGCAACTCTAAAATCTAGAGCAGTCTTTCATTTGTGAGGCCAACACTGCCTTTCTGTGAGTCCTCCCAGGCTCAGAGATCTGCCGTCTGGAGCCAACTCCCTTCCAAATATGGCTTTCTTTTCTTTCTTTCTTTCTTTCTTTTTTTTTTGTAATTGTTCTTTTTTTAAATTTAATTTTTATCTTACATTGGGGCGGTATAGTTGATTTACAATGTTGTTAGTTTCCGGTATACAGCAAAGTGATTCACTTATATATACATGTATTTATTCTTTTCCAGATTATTTTCCCATCTAGGTTATTACAGAGTATTGAGTAGAGTTTCCTGTGCTATACAGTAGGTCCTTGTTGATTATCTGTTTTATATATAGTAGTGTGTATATGTTAATCCCAAACTCCTACCAAATACGGCTTTCATTCAGATTTAGGTATTCTCAATTCAAGGCTCGACATCTCCCAACTTCTTTACTTGTCTGTCTCAAGTCATGATTTCCCAAACATGTGTTTGCCTGTATAATATATAACTCATAGAATGAATTTTGCCCAGTTAGTGTATTTAAGAACAGAGGAAAGTAACAGATTATTGAAAGCTTTAAAATATCTGACAATGCAAACAAATGGGCTGTTTATTGTTAAGTGTCTGACACACTGGCCTGGCTTAAACTTCGGTTTGATCTTGTGGAAATACAGTGCTTGAAATTTATCTTGTCCCCACTTTTTATTTTTTTTCTTGCGGTACGCGGGCCTCTCAGCGCCACGGCTTCTCCCGTTGCAGAGCACAGGCTCCGGACGCACAGGCCCAGCGGCCATGGCTCACGGGCCCAGCCGCTCCGCAGCACGTAGGATCCTCCCGGACCGGGGCACGAACCCGCGTCCCCTGCATCGGCAGGCGGACTCCCAACCACGGCGCCACCAGGGAAGCCCCCAACTTTTTCATAAGTTATTCACTCTTAACCAAAATAATTATCTAACTGAACCATTTCTATAATTAGTATTCAGTGGGTGATACAAGTGGGGACCATTAATACACAAATTCTGAGAAAAGCTGAAGGTAAAGTTTACTGTTCTGTTACAACTGATGAAAAAAAAAATTACCCAGATAAGACAAACTCTGCTTGATGCTTTTTGTGCCAAATGAAAAATAGGAGCCTGTATGACTGGTTGAAGAATCATTTCTCCCCATGGGTGGTGCTTATGTAAGATGCCTCAGACCCAAAATTAGGGTGAAGCTTTCAGTAGTCAGGGAAGGTGGCTGTAAAAAGATAAGAATAATGAAAAGCTATGACCAATAAAAAGACAGAGAACTTAATCACAGCCTTATCAACCCCCAACCAGGGGTCACAAAAAGCCTTAATCACGTCCTATAGTATTAAGACAACAACCCTACATTTTCTTGACAACAATTTTTTGGTGCTAATATTTTGGTCTTTTGCCTCCAAGTACTAGCCTCCTAATAAAGTCAGAAAGCTTTAAAAATGTATGTGTGTATGTGTGTTTGTTTTATAAATAGAAATACATTTGAGGATATATGAAAGGAGCAAAGTATTTATCTCACCACACAGTTAAGGACTTTAAAAAATATTCATTGTTGTATGATGTCTTTTAAAACATTAAAATAAGCGGGACAGTTGCTTTGAATTTATGAAGAATAACACATATATAATTAATGACTTTCCTCTTCTGTCTGTATCATACTTGCTTAGTTTTTTTCAGGCTTAGTGAAAAGGCTATATATAGGAAAAATAATGTGTATATGTAATAATAAAGAAATAATGTGGACTATCAATGAAATGAAAAATAGTCATTTACATACATTTTGTTTGAAGATATTTTCAGATATTTCCCTACATTCACCTTTCATATTTAGTGCATCAATGGCATGAGAAGATCTTCAAAATTAGGTAACTCAAATGTGTTCTAGTTGAACACAAAAAAGTGAGAAAAAATTAATTTTCCTAAATATATAATAGAGGGTAGAAGATTGTTGGAATTGCAGAAATCTTTTTCAAAATTGATTCTGAAACTAGTTAGTGGCGATGGTTGTACAACAATGTGAATGGACTAAATGTCTCTAAATCGTATACTTTAAAATGACTAAAATAGTAAATTTTGCTATATGGATTTTACCATAATAAAAAAATGGTCTTTCCAAAAAAAGCCCAATAATTCATCTAAATAGGCAAAGTAGATTTCTAGGAAGCTAAAATCTGAGATTTGAAGGAAAAAAGAATAAACCTGGGTTGAATTTGCTGGGATTGCCCATCATTGTCTTTGTTAGCAACCTGCTAAATATTTACAAACTTCTGGACAAGTCTGAGGTCAGTCGGTATAATCAGCAAAGAAGTGAAGTGCACTTGGTCCCAGGCAGACTGGTACCCAGGGTGTCTCTGGACATTTAATTGGTCTGAGTTCCCTGCTGAGCCTGTTGCAGACAGGAGCAGGCAGGTTCAAGAGCTACTGTTGCTCAGAGTGTACAGCGGAGTCAGCTGATTGTGAACGCGGCTGGTACAAGTGGCCTTTTATGCTAGAGCCCTGCTGGCCGCCCAGAGGACAATCCCCCATTCATTTTTCTCCTTTGGATGCTTGTGGTCTTGGGGCCTTTTGGATTTTTATTGCTGCAGATAACAGAAAACAGGCGTGGGTGTATGTTATAGTAGTGTCTTCTCTACACTTGCAAAAATTCCTGGCTAGAAATAAAATAACAACAACAACAAATGGGAAAGGTGGACAACACCAGGCAGTGTAGCTCCTGAGAAAATGACTTTATCTAGAATTCATCCTAAAATATAAGCTGGCTCACCACGACTCCAGGTCTGGCCATGGACTATATTAAAGTGTCATACATACAGGTGGCCAACAGGCACATGAAAAAATGCTCAACATTGCTAATTATTACAAAAATGCAAATCAAAACTACAATGAGGTATCACATCACACTGGTCAGAATGGCCATCCTCAAAAAGTCTACAAACAATAAATGTTGGAGAGGGTGTGGAGAAAATGGAACCCTCCTGCACTGTTGGTGGGAATGTAAATTGATACAGCCACTATGGAGAACAGTATGGAGGTTCCTTAAGAAACTAAAAATAGAACTACCACATGACCCAGCAATCCCACTCCTGGACATATACCCAGAGAAAAGCATGGTTCAAAAAAACAGATGCACCCCAGTGTTCATAGGAGCACTATTTACAGTAGCCAAGACATGGAAGCAACCTAAATGTCTATCAGCAGAGGAATGGATAAAGAAGATGTGGTACATATATAAAATGGAATACTACTCAGCCATAAAAAAGAATGAAATAATGCCATTTACAGCAACATGGATGGACCTAGAGATTACCATACTAAGTGAAGTAAGTCAGACTGACAGAGAAAAGAAAAAAAAAGAAAATGAAGATCTTTCCTGGAGGGCCTGGCAAACTTCTCAGCTTTCTCGTTGACCTGAATTGGGTCTCATGCCCATTTCTGAACTGACTTAGGGCAATGAGTATGGGTCACCCTCTGACCAACCACCTCCCAGGTCTGGAGGTGGAATCTACTTCCACTAAGGTACATGGGGTGGGGGTGGGGGGGGTCCCATGGTAGGGGTTGGGGGAAGAGAACTGCACAAAATCAGAGCTCTGTTAGGAAGGAGGAAGCAGTGAATGGGTGCTATGTATGCACAGAAGGTGCAGAAGGAGGAAGGTGTAGAACAGCATGTCCAGCATGTTGCCAGTTTTTGTTAAAAAAAGATGTGGGGGCTCCTAGAGAAATGGAAATAAAAACAAAAATAAACAAATGGGACCTAATGAAACTTCAAAGCTTTTGCACAGCAAAGGAAACCATAAACAAGACCAAAAGACAACCCTCAGAATGGGAGAAAATATTTGCAAATGAAGCTACTGACAAAGGATTAATCTCCAAAATTTACAAGCAGCTCATGCAGCTCAATAACAAAAAAACAAACAACCCAATCCAAAAATGGGCAGAAGACCTAAATAGACATTTCTCCGAAGAAGATACACAGACTGCCAACAAACACATGAAAGGATGCTCAACATCACTAATCATTAGAGAAATGCAAATCAAAACTACAATGAGATATCATCTCACACTGGTCAGAATGGCCATCATCAAAAAATCTAGAAACAATAAATGCTGGAGAGAGTGTGGAGAAAAGGGAACACTCTTGCACTGCTGGTGGGAAGGTGAATTAGTACAGCCACTATGGAGAACAGTATGGAGGTTCCTTAAAAAACTACAAATAGAACTACCATACAACCCAGCAATCCCACTACTGGGCATATACCCTGACAAAACCATAATTCAAAAAGAGTCATGTACCACAATGTTCACTACAGCTCTATTTACAATAGTCAGGACATGGAAGCAACCTAAGTGTCCATCATCGGATGAATGGATAAAGATGTGGCACATATATACGATGGAATATTACTCAGCCATAAAAAGAAACAAAATTGAGTTATTTGTAGTGAGGTGGATGGACCTAGAGTCTGTCATACACAGTGAAGTAAGTCAGAAAGAGAAAGACAAATACCGTATGCTAACACGTATATATGGAATCTAAGAAAAAAAAATGTCATGAAGAACATAGGGGTAAGATGGGAATAAAGACACAGACCTACTAGAGAATGGACTTGAGGATATGGGGAGGGGGAAGGGTAAGATGTGACAAAGTGAGAGAGTGACATGGACATATATACACTACCAGACGTAAGGTATATAGCTAGTGGGAAGCAGCCGCATAGCACAGGGAGATCAGCTCGGTGCTTTGTGACCACCTAGATGGGTGGGATAGGGAGGGTGGGAGGGGGGGAGACGCAAGAGGGAGGAGATATGGGAACATATGTATATGTATAACTGATTCATTTTGTTATAAAGCAGAAACTAACACACCATTGTAAAGCAATTATACTCCAATAAAGATGTAAAAACAAAACAAAACAAAACAAAAACATGAATAGGCAAAAGAAAACAAAAAAGAGATGGGGGAAAGAGAGAGAGAAATATATTCATGTATGCATAAAATATATTTGGAAGTGTAAATAAGAAACCGTTCATGTGGCTGCCTCATGGGAAATAACCAGGTGTCTGGAGACAAGTTTACAAGAAGTAAAATTTTCACTCTACACTCATTTATACCTTTAAAATTTTGAACCACGTGAATATATTGCTGATTCAAAGAAAAATTAATGAAATAAAAATGGACTTTCAGACTTCCCTGGTGGTCCAGTGGTTAAGACTCTGCGCTCCCAATGCAGGGGGCATGGGTTCGATCCCTGGTCGGGGAAGATCCCACATGCTGTGTGGCATGGTCCCCCCCAAAAAAACCTGTTAAAAATAAAAATGGACTTTCAGAAGCAAGTGGGACTTGGGGACTCCAAATCTAGCCCCTTTCAAGGACTTTGCTCCAGATTAAATGGACACTATGCTTACTTATTCACCCAAGGGCCCAATGGATAACTGGGCATGTATTGTTTGTGTCAAATAATATCACACACACACACACACCACACACACCACACACACACACACACACACACACACACTCACCGAACGTTAATTTCCCTAAGTTCTTCTGATGGGAGGATTGTTTTCGTGACTAGGCAGAGAGGTGACAGGCCCCTTCTTCCACTGCCAGCCTCTGAAGCACTGATTCTCAACCAAGGGTGGTTTCACAGCCCTCACAAAGGGACCTTTGACAATATCTGGGGGCCTTTTTGGTTGTCAGATCTTGGGGGTGCTACAGGTATAGAGTGGGGAGAAGACAAGGATATTGCTAAACATGCTAAAATGAACAGCACAGCCCCCCAACAAAAAATGATGGCCCCCAAAATGTCAATGGTGCCACTGTTGAGAAACCCAGCTCCAAGGCAGAAAGCACAAGAAAAGAGCCAACTCTCAATGGCCACGGTGTAAGAAAATACCTGTCTTTGTAATTGCCATTTGTCTTACTCCCAGATAAGAATTCTTACTAGAATGCTGCCACAATAAATGAAGCGATGTGGAAAGTTGTGGTATCCAGGATTTAACGGAGTGGAGACACTAGTCTCCTAGTCAAAGAGGTTGGCTCCATCCCGTGAATGGAACATGGTGCCCACTGAGCTTCTGTACCGTGTTTTCCTTCAACAGCTCGCTGCTGAGAAACAGTTGGAGGTTTTCTTTATACTAATGTTGCAATGATTGCTACCTACGTGCTAAGCATTCTTCTAGTCTGTATAAATATACCTAACCTTCACAACAGTTCCATGAGCTGACTACATCATCTCCGCCTCACAGATGAGGCTCAGGTGGGTAAGGTAACTTGTCACAGTCACACAGCTAGAAAGTTGCTGAGGTGACATCTGATCCCTGGCAGGCTGATTCCAGAGCCTGAGTGCCTAACTCACTGCTCTCCTGCTTTGGCACACTCAAACTAACCTACACCTCTGTGTACTCTTGTGAGAAGGAAAATTGTCCTCCAGGAAGATTATTCTGACATATTGTCCAATGAATTATCCATAGGAGTGACTGTTTCCCCTCATCCTCACCAACAGCGGGTATAATGCATTTTTAAAAACCTGTCATCCACCATTATTATTTCTATTTTTCATCTCCTGCCTTAGAATGAAATTATGCATCTTTTCATGTGTTTATATTTGCACTTTGTTTTTCTGTGAGATGCTTGCCTCTTTTTCTATTGGGATGTTTATTCTTTTCTTTTCAGATTTAAAACACTTCTTTGTTTATTAGGAACATGTAACCATTGATCATCATTGGCCACTTGGGCCAATATTTTGCCCAAATTTATCTTTTGTAGCTTTTATTGTACTTTTCTTTTTCTGTGCAAAGGAGCTTAATTTTTATGTCCTTGGATTTATCAATCTTTTCCTACTTGGCTTCTTGAGTCTGATGTCATCCTTGGAAACTTCTTACCTGTAAAGTATTATTTAAAATATTTACCCCTGTTTCCTTCTTATAGATTCTCATTGTAGAACTCTCATCTTTAATCCATCTGAGATTAGTACACTAAATTTGCATATGAATGCGTATTTTGACACAGTAAGAATCACAGATAGATAATGTATATTCTTAACATAATGCAGATTTCAGTTGAGGTCACTCTGTATTTTGAGATTTACAAAAAATTTGACCCAAATCCCCATTGCACACCTGGAGGGAAGCCCAAACCCCTTTCCAAGATTTCTGTGGGCCCCACAGTTTAGTCTGATTCTGTGCTCTGGCTGAATCACTGAGCTCCTTTGTTTCCCTCAATCCTCACCGTATTCTGCTCTCTGTTCCCTCAGCCAGATGAGAAACTCAACCTACCCTTTTTCTTTGGTAGAAAGCCCCTCACATGCAGATCTCTCTATAGGGTCGGGGTGGGAGGTGGAGCTTCCCTGCTGCCACATCAGTTGAATAGTAAAGTTCTTTGGTCAACTCACACAGTTGGGAATTTCTAACTGGCATATTCCTCCAGGAGTCTCAGGCTTCTACCCAGTTTGCTCAAACGTATATACTATATTCTGCTTCCCTCCCATCTTTTTTCACCCTTCCCTGAACTTCTGCTTAGTTTTTGTGCCAAATAGTGTTACTATTTTCTTGTTGGGCATTCCAGGGCAAGCCACTCCCTCAGGGCTTTGCCTCCCAATCAAAATATTTTTGAAAACAGAGAGACTATTCCATCATTAAACATACCTTGGTACTATGTATTTAAAAATAAATTAGTCTTTCTGCTACAGTATTTGAAAGTCTTTTCAAATAATGCAAATTTTTCAAATGGCTTCGTAGAATTAAGGTAATCGTAAGGTTTTCATTCTTATTAATGAATGGAGTTCCTAAATCAAAGGATTTTTTCATTCTTAAATTAAGCCTTGCTTAGTAATACTGTGTGTTTCTTGAGATACATTTTCTTTAAGTATATGTTGGAGACTTGTAACTAAGTTCATAAGTAAGACTTTAAAATAGGGATGCTTTGTGAGTGTGCATATCTGTGTGAGAGCCACCTGCATCAGCTTTTAGAAGCCATAATACCGTAACTTAGGAAATAAATTAGCAAGGCTCCCTTCCTCCTCTGTGCTTTAGAACAGTTTGAACGCCATTGGAGTCATCTTTTCCTAGAGTGGCTTTATTTATATAAAACAAAGTATACTTCAGAAGAAAGAAAATTACCAGAGACAAGGAGGAAAAACACTTTTAACTATAGAGGAGCAAAGATGAGAATTACATCTAACTTCATCTCAGAAACCATGTAAGCAAGAAGATAGTGGAATGAAATATTTAAAGTACAGAAAGAAAAACAATACCAATCTAGAATTTCATATCCAGAAAAATTATCCTTCAAAAATGAAGGAGGAAGAAAGACTTTCTCAGAAGAAAAAAAAATTGAGGTTATTTGTTGCCAGTAGACATGCTTTGCAAGAAATGTTAAAAAATAGATCATCAGAGATAAAGAAATTGATAGGCCAGAAACTTTGATCTACATAAAGAAAGAAAGGGCATTATATATGTAAGCAAGCTCCTAGATACACAGAAATAAAAACAGCAAGTTAGGTAAAATGAGGCTGTTAGATTGCTGACTCAGTGCTCTGGAAGTTACAATATGTCCTAGAACGCAACAAGGGAACATGTTCCAAATGAAGGAACAAGATAAAATCCCAGAAGAACTAAGTGAAATGGAGACAGGCAGTCTACCTGAGAAAGAATTCAAGGTAATGATCATAAAGATAATCAAAGAACTCAAGAAAAAAACTCATGAACAGAGGGAGAAGTTAGAGGGTTTTAACAAAGAGTTAGAAAATATAAAGAGAGACAGTAAAAAGCTCAGTCATTGCCCGGGGTTTGGGGGAAGAGGAGAGAGATTAACAGGTGGAGTACTGGACTTTTTGGGGTGGTGAGGCTATTCTGTGTGATGCTGTAATGGTGCATACACAATATGAGTTTGTCAGAACACACAGAACTGTACAAAACACAGAGAGTGAATGCTAATGTAAACTACGGACATTAGTTTTTTTAAAATGTTAAGTCCCTCCCCATTTAATAACTTTTTTTTCTTCCAGTATATTTTGTCTTGTATTAATATGCCACTCTGGCCCTCTTACAGTTGCTGTTTGCACGATATATCTTTCCTAACCTTTTACTTTCAACCTCTTTGAATCTAAAGTGGATCATAGTTTTTTTTTTTTTTTTAAATCCAGCCTGACAATCTCTGACTTTTGATTGGAGTGTTTAATCCATTCACATTTAATGTTTTTATTTATCTAGTTGGAACTATCTCTGCCATCTGGACATTTGTTTTCTATACAACTCTATGTTTTGTTCCTCTATTCCTCCTCTGCTGCCTTTTTTGTAGTAAGTAGATATTTCCTTGTGTATCATTTTCATTCTTTTGTCGACTTTTGGACTATTTTTGGTTTTAGTGATCTTCTTAGTAGTTGCTTTATATCTGAAGCAATTACTACTGAGGGGATTAGAGTTGGTGTCAGGAGACCCATCAGAGTTACCACGTGAATGCAAACTGCCGTCCACGCTCTCCTGCCTGCTGGAGCCACCGGCTTCTGGAAGCTGATCTGGACCACTCTTCCTCTCTGGGGATTGGTTTTGCCTTTCAGTCCCAGTTTGGCCTGTTGCCCAAGTCTTGGACTTCAGGCTGAGCCTGATGGAATCAGACCTTTTGACCTGGCTCTTCTTGCAGTCACTGACTGTGATTCCAAGGCTTTCTGAGTTTTGAGCAGCTCTACTCGCCTGCCAGAAATCAGTAAGGAAGCTCCTTTATAGGTGCTGAAGCGGGGGTCTGAATCAGACAATACTGAAAGGTTCTTTCTAATTCTTTTATTCCCCGATTGCCTTAAAATAGTATTTGAAATATTTCTCACCTTCTGCTGTTCCCACGCATCAACTCTTTGAATCTGGTACGAAACAAGGTATCTGTTGTGTGCTTTTAACACCTTTTTGCCTGAGTTCAGCTAAACTATTACTGAAGTTGTAACCCTTTTATGATATAATTATTTAGTGTTAGATTTTTGTGTTATGAAACTACAGAATATCTTAAATATGTTTCCTGATAGATCTAGGGCAGCAAATCTCTTCTGGATACTTTTCTCTGAAATTACACTGAAAGAAAGAAACAGCTGTCAGGAGGATGCAGGCTAAACCGTTAGATTGCTGACTCAGTGCTCTGGAAGTTACAATACATCCTAGAATGCAAGTCACTTGGCCTGACATTCAAGTACTCATTTTCTTTTTTTGAAGGTTAACGTAAATTCGTTGTGGAAGGTTGAGAAGAGGACACGGGAATAACTGGAAAATGCAAATGCATGGGCCAGTAACAACCAGTATTCTAGCTGTACAGGCATGGTCAAACACACAGGTCATATGCAAAATATGATTCACGTCTAATTTATGATGCAGAAAGCCTTGTGTTAATAATGGTTCTCTTTACCCATTAAAGCTACTGAATTACATATTTCTTTGTTGCTTGGTCTTGTTTTCCCCTGAAAGACCCTATAAAACAGTTGTAATGAAAGCAGTATTTTACAAATACAAAACCAGTGCATTTTGTCCTTAAGCCATATTTCATTTCAACCTCTGTCATCTCATCTTGATGTAGAGTCAAGAGGCTTACTGCCCGGGGTAGAGAGCGTGTACGCGCCCTCTTTCGCACGATGCTAGGCTTGAAATCCAGGCTTTGTGCATTTGGTCGATTCACTGAATGGCCATTCAAACAGGCCTAGACCTGACTTGGAGCTTAAACCATCTCCTAAAGTGAAAAGAGAAGAGGGTCCTTTTATCTATCTCTGCTGGGCCTCAGGGCTTTCTTCAACCTGGTACAAGGAAACTCTCGCAGAAGAGATGTAAAGGGAAGCCCAGCTCCTCCCCTCTGAGAGATGGGGGTAGGAGAGAGCAAGAAGGGTCCAGCTACGGGTCAGTCTGATGTCGGTGCCGAGTGGTCCTCACGAAGCTCCAGCAGGAAGGGGTGTAGAACGCACGGGCTCCGCAAGAGGCTGCTGGGTGGGGTCCCCTGAGCTGACATGAGCGGGCCCAGCCTCCTGAAGAGCACAGAGCCCAGAGCTCAGCGAGAGTTTTCCAATCCCCACCAGCAAGGCCCTGAGCTGAGAGCCACCGGGCCACCCTGAGTCCTGGTGGTGGGGCGAGGCCAGGCTGCAGGGGCCCCGAAGGAGTTGCAGGGAAGACGATGCAAGCTCTTGGAGGGGCTCAGCCAGTGAGATGGAAGAGAAGCTGGGTCCATCGGGGGCCATGCCACCCAGGTGGGAACCTGCAGGTCCCCCCCAGGAATGAGCAGCCGCAGCCCTCAGCTCGGAAGCCAGCAGGGAGCCCGGTGCCCACACAGCCAGGAGTATCACCAGGACCTGGAGGAGGACCATCCCGCAAGAGGACACTCGAACAGATGGAAACAGGGGAGGCTGGCCAGTGACCAAGCAACCGATTAAAGAATCATTTGCCTCTAAACCTTAAACCTCATGGGCCACTTAGTTGGGTTCTGTTGGTTTGTTTGCTCTGCTTCCCTGCAAACAGGTACTTGAGGAAGGCAGGAAATTTGTGTAAACACAATGAGAAACATTTTCTCCGCACATTCCAGCTGTGGCAAGTGTCGCTGCAGGTAGGTTATAGGTTGAAGGAAGCACATGTGAGTGCACATGCACTCACACTTGCTGTAACTCAGGAACGGAGCTTAAGGGAGTGAGTGTGAGGGGCTCACAGCTGCCTTCCGGCAGGAGGAGTCCTGGACATCCTTGCTCAGTCTTTTATACCGGGGCTTGCGGCACCTTTTCAGAAGAACGTCCACACACCATGTTTTTTCTTCTTTTTAAAACCACTTTACTGATGTATGACTGATTTACAAAAAGCTCTATATTTAATATATGCAAACTGATGAGTTTGGAGATAGGTATGCATCTGTGAAAACATCACCACAACCAAGTCCTTAACTCCTCCTTGTTCTTTTTTGAAAATTTTTTAATTTTATACTGGACTGTAGTTGATTTACAATGTTGTAACTTCAGGTGTACAGCAAAGTGATTCACTTATATATATATATATATATATATATATATATATATATATATATACATGTATCTATTCTTTTTCAAGTTCTTTTCCCATTTAGGTTATTACAGAATATTGAGCAGAGTTCCCCATACACCATTTTAAGAGAGGATTTACCAACACAGGAAGCTCCTGGTCCTTGAAGCCAAGTCAGCATCAGCCAGTTCTCCTCCAGAGGAAGAAAGCCCTGCTGTGCTCAAGGCCCTGAACCACTGCCCGCTTCCAGCATTCCAGGAACCCTGTGTCTGGGAGCTGGTCAGCCGCTCGAGAATCAGCATCTTCAAACACATGATTATGGGTGTTACACACACATGATTTTACTTCTGTAACTAATTTTTGTCAGATTAAGTGTTTACCCATCTTAGAGTTGTCAGAGCATAGCAGTGGGTGACAGACTGTCTCCTTCAGGGCATCGCAATGCGGTGAGGGGGTCTTGGGGGTCTCAGCACAGTGAAATTGCTCCCCTGGGGAGCTGAAGATGTTTCCCATCTTCCTATCTTCCCTCAGACCACGCCAGGATGAACACTGAATCACACTGACCCTCCCAAACACTTTCCGAAGTTTCCCAACCCTTGAACTTAATAATGAAGTTTGAAAAGCTACACATTATTTTCCCTTTATTGTATTGAATATACTTATCTCTGTATCCAGTAGTTCACCTTTTTTTTTTTTTACTAGTCTCTGAAACAACGGCTGTGAAGGCCTCTTTTCTACCACACTGTGTTGATTTGGGTTTTCCTTACCTTCAAAAATGTCTCACTGCATCATCCTTCTCTAACCCTGCCCTGTCACTCCCTTTTTCCCCATTTTATTTCTCTTATCTACATCTATTTTTATCTCAGCTCAGACACCAGAAGAATTTCTAATATGCTCATTTTAAAGTTTGACATTATCTGTTGGGATCAGAGGTCAGAATCTGTTTGACGTTAGGAAAGCTTGCGATGGCCAGCAAATTGAGGACTGTGGGATTCTTCCTTTTGTGGAAGAAGAATGTGCTGGGGTTTTTTTTTTTGTTTTTCTGGCCGCACCATGCAACTTGTGGGATCTTAGTTTCCCAACCAGGGATCAAACCCGGGCCCCCTGCAGTGGAAGTGCAGAGTCCCAACCACTGGACCACCAGGGAATTCTCAAGAATGTGCTGGGGGTTTGATAGACCCTAAGCCGTGGAGTTGTTTGTGTTTGGAGTCGGGCACACTGGTCATAGCGCCATTTTTGGAGCAAGGTGACCCCAACAGTAGCACTGGAAAATGCCATCTCAAGGGGGACCCTGGACATTCCCTTTTCTGATTTTTCTTCCAGAATATCAATGATCCAGACTCTGTAGGACTTCCTGAAGTCTTTCCTGTTGAGCTCATCCTCTGTTGAGCCACGACTTTATCAAATTATGGTACCACATGCGGGCCTCTCTTCTCACTGGAAAATTCCAAAAGCAGCCAAAATTCTAAAAAGATAAGCTAATACACATGGGAAAGGCCAACTGTTCCAAACCATAAATTAAAAAAGACGTTCAAAGAACTGATTGGCTGAGGTCTCAGGCATGGGCACAGCATCTGTCTCCACTGGGGTTTGTCAGGTATCTTCGAGGGGCTCTCTTGGCATTTGGGGTGGGACAATTCTTTGTTCAGAACTATCGCACACATTATCAGACGGTTAGCGTCCTGGGCCTTCAGGCACCAAGTAGAATTTCCATGTTATCATGGCAACCATGATGACCCCTACACATTTCCGAATGCCCCCTTGGAGGTGGTCTCTCCTCCAACCGAGATCCGTTAGCTCTGTCCTAAAGAGTATGAATGAATGATTTCAGAGCACTTTGTTTAGTTAGAATTTCATGTTTGTAATAAATTCTTTAGATCAAAAGCTACATTTTTAAACTTCCAGTGAGTTGGTAGAACGACCAGATCCAGCCAGAATTGTGCGAGTCTCCCGCTGTCGGCCCTTAGTTGTTTAGAGCCTTTCTGCATGAAGTGTGTCCCCACAGGAGCAGCTCATTAGAGCTTGTTAGAAATGCAAAAGCTACTGGATTAAAAACTGTATTTTAGGCAAGATTGCCACTGACTCCATACGCACTTTAAATTTTGAGATGCAGTGCTTTAGAGAATACCCTGGACAGTCTTGTGACAGCTCTTATAGTTAGACTTTTCCCCACTCAGTGGCACAAATGATTTCGATCCCAACCCCAAATGGTATTAAACGCTTCCCATTTGCACTTTGCCATTGTGATGGGAGCAGCAACGACTCTACCAAAGACCCACTGTGTTCCTCACCAGCTTGGGCTCCAACCACATCAACTAAGCTCTCTTATAATTGTGAGAAAGCCAGATTATTAGGTGATCTCAAATATTCCTCTTGTCGTCTATGACAGTGTTTTTCATTCCCATTATGGTTTATCACAGGATATTGAATATAGTTCCCTGTGCTATACAGTAGGTTTTGTTGTTTATTTTACATACAGTAGTGTGTATCTGCTAATCCCCAACTCCCAATTTATCCCTCCCCCACCCCAGCAACCACAAGCCTATTCTCTATGTCTGTGAGTCTGTTTCTGTTTTGTAAATAAGTTCATTTGTGTCATATTTTTTTAATTTTTAATTTGTATTTATTTTTTTACAGAATTAACTTTCAGACATTTTCTCAATTAAAAAATTTTTTAAATTTATTTATTTACTTACTTATGTTTGGCTGCATTGGGTCTTAGTTGCGGCATGCAGGATCTTTCCTTGCAGTGTGCGGGCTCTTCCTTGCAGCGTGTGAGCTTCTCTCTAGTTGTGACACGTGGGCTCCAGAGCATGGGCTCTGTAGTTGTGGCATGCAGGCTTAGTTGCCCCATGGCATGTGAGATCTTAGTTCCCCGACCAGGGATCGAACCCGTGTCCCCTGCATTGGAAGGCAGATTCTCAACCACTGGACCACCAGGGAAGTCCCTGTGTCATATTTCAGATTCCACATATCGGTGATATCATATGATATTTGTCTGCTGCTGGCCATCTGTATGTCTTCCTTGGAGAAATGTCTATTTAGGTCTTCTGCCCATTTTATTTTTTTTAACATCTTTATTGGAGTATAACTGCTTTACAATCGTGTGTTAGTTTCTGCTTTATAACAAAGTGAATCAGCTATACATATACATATATCCTCATATCTTCCCCCCCAAAAAAAATGGTTCTGAAGAACCTTGGGTAAGGACAGGAATAAAGACGCAGACATAGAGAATGGACTTGAGGACATGGGGAGGGGGAAGGGTAAGCTGGGATGAAGTGAGAGAGTGGCATGGACATATATACACTACCAAATGTAAAATAGATAGCTAGTGGGAAGCAGCCACATAGCACAGGGAGATCAGCTCGGTGCTCTGTGACCACCTAGAGGGGTGGGATAGGGAGGGTGGGAGGGAGACGCAAGAGGGAGGAGATATGGGGATATATGTATATGTATAGCTGCCCTTTTTTTGATTGGGTTGTTTGGGTTTTTGTTTTGTTTTGTTTTTTGTTATTGAGTTGTGTGACCTGTTTGTATATTTTGGAAATTAATCCCTTGTTGGTAGCATTATTTGCAAATATTTTCTCCCATTCAGTAGGTTGTCTTTTCATTTTGTTTATGGTTTCCTTTGCTGTTCAAAAGCTTTTAACCTTAATTAGGTTCCATATGTTTATTTTTGCTTTTATTTCAATTACTCTAGGAGAGGGATTTAAAAAGATATTGCTGTGATTTATGCCGAACAGTGTTATTCTACCTATGTTTTCCAGTAGGTTCATTTCTTTTTTTTTTTTAATGCTATGATTTTTTTAAAATGTTAAAATCCATTTGTTTTATTTATTCTTTTATTTAATTTTTTATTTTATATTGGAGCATAGTTGATTAACAACGTTGTGCTAGTTTCAGGTGTACAGCAAAGTGATTCAGCTATGTATATATACATATATATATACTTTTCAGGTTCTTTTCCCATTTAGGTTATTACAGAATATTGAGCAGAGTTCCCTGTGCTATACTGTAGGTCCTTATCTCTTTTAAATATAGTAGTGTGTACATGTCATTTCCTTTTGAGAGAGCTATGGAAGGGAATCTTCCTCACTTCCCTTGCTCATCCCTGTGTAGAGAAATGAAGATGACGTGACACTACAGGCATGGCCTTGGAGGAACTGGAGTGCTTCGATTAAGCCAATCCTGAAGGCTGTTCTACTGAAGTCCTTCCAGGTATAGGACAGAGGGTCTAGTCGACTAGGTTAGAGTCAGAAAGCAGTGACATGGGAGCTATACATGTAAATGTGAAGCCATTTCAAGTCCAACTCTGGTGTGGCTTCCAAGCTTTTGGTTTACAACAGTAAAATCATCTCTCTGATGTATAGTATGTTATGGTTTAAAATGTAGTCTCACATTCAGGTCTTGTTTGAGAGTAACTGTGCAAGGCAAGGCCTATGCCCCACTGCACAAGTGAGGGAAGGAAAACACAGTGGGGGAAAGTGCTTGTCCAAGGCCACTCATCTTGTAAGAGGCAGAACTGGAATCTGACCAAAGTTTGCTTCTACATCAAGGTTACTTTCCCTGACATTCCTCCAAACCCCAGGCTGCTCAGATCAAGGCACTTGTACCCACAAACGTGTAATGAGGGCCCAGGCTGCCCTCCAGACTGGCGGGACCAGGAATCTCTAGATGGTCAGCAAGTAGGAAAGGGCAGGAAAAGCCCCACTGGGATACAACTGCTGTCACTAAGGCTGCTGCCACCATGACAGTATGACCTCTAACATTTGACCCTGCTCAGTCCTCAAGATTCAGTGGCCCAGGAGCCAACATGTAGCCTCCAGGCTCCACTAGGGCAGGAGAAAATGACCTGGTGCCCCTCATCTGATGGAAGATTCCCCAAGATGAACATTAGGGTGCTATGCTAGGGACCCCTAAATGGCAAAGGTTCCCCCAATCTCTAAGGCTCCTGCCATCTCCAAAACTCTGGTGGCAAATGCAATGAATAACCTTTAGTCATCTCCTTCCTCTGGAAAGTTTTCTTTCTTTCTTTTTTAATTAAGGCTTCAATTAATTTAAAGAGAATTTAATCCAAAAGATGAGAGTAGAGTTGATGATGGCGTCAGGGAGCTGACGTTAATCAAAAGTTAGGAAAAAGATACATGTGAGCAATAACATCGTTGGATTCAAATTTAGTCCCAGAGCTACAACTGAGTCTGTGAGTGTGTCATTTGGACACATGCTATGTGTTGCACATACCCTTTTGTTTCTGCATGAGCCCAGGCAGGCCACAGTGGTGTTGTTGCCTTTTGTTTTTAATCCTAGATTCGTTTTTAGATCCTAAAGCACAAAACGGAATTCAAGAAGTGTGAGGACTTCCCTGGTGGCGCAGTGTTTGAAAGTCCGCCTGCCGATGCAGGGGACACGGGTTCGTGCCCCAGTCCAGGAAGATCCCACATGCCACGGAGCAGCTGGGCCCGTGAGCCATAGCCGCTGGGCCTGTGCGTCAGGAGCCCGTGCTCCGCAGCGGGAGAGGCCACAACAGTGAGAGGCCCACATACCGCAAAAAAAAAAAAAAAAAAAGAAGTGTGAATTTACTTGAACCAAACTGAAAAAAGGTTTTATCAGCCTCTGCAAAATGCAGCTGCAGAATTCTCAACAGTTTTTTTTTCTCTCAACAGTTTTAATTATAACACACTAAATAAATACAGTAAGCAACTCTTTGCTCTGAGGTTGAAATCTCTATCTATTTTTATCTCCAAGCAGATAACAGACCAGAAGGGAAAGTTACTACATTGTGAGTAGATTATTGAATCTAAGCATCAACAACTTCTTTGACATTATTTTGTACTGCATGCTGAAGAAAATCATTTACCTAAAAATATTACTGTAAACAGACTAAGCAAAAAAATTTAAGACTTTTTAGAAGAAATTTTCTTCCCACAGGCAAAGAAAGAGTAAGCACATGAAAAACACTGCTGTGTACATTGTGCTCTCTCCATACAATGGAATATTATTCAGCCTTAAAAAGGAAGGAAATTCTGGGGCTTCCCTGGTGGCACAGTGGTTGAGAATCTGCCTGCCAATGCAGGGGACACGGGTTCAAGTCCTGGTCTGGGAAGATCCCACATGCCGCTGAGCAACTGGGCCCGTGAGCCACAATTACTGAGCCTGCGCATCTAGAACCTGTGCTCCGCAACAAGAGAGGCCGCAATAGTGAGAGGCCTGCGCACTGCGATGAAGAGTGGCCCCCACTTGCCACACCTAGAGAAAGCCCTTGCACAGAAACGAAGACCCAACACAGCCATAAATAATTAAATAAATAAAAATTAAAAAAATATATATATATATAGTGTGCCAACAATAGAGATATATTCTTTCAAAAAAAAAAAAAGGAAGGAACTTCTGACACAAGTAACAACATGGATGCACCTGGAGAACATTATGCTGAGTAAAATAAGCCAGTCACAGAAACACACATACTGTATTACTTCACTCATGTAATGTCCCTAGAGCAGTCAAATTCACAGAGACAGAAAGTAGAATGGTGGCTGTCAGGAGCTGGGAAAGAAGGTTATGGGGAGTTATTCTTTAATGGATGCAGAGTTTCAGTTTTGCAAGATGAAAAGAGTTCTGGACATGGATGATGTTGATGGTTGCACAACATTATGAATGCATTTAACACCACTGAACTGTACACTTTAGAAATGGTTAAGACGGAAATATAAAAAGGATCATACACCATGATCAAGTAGGATTTATATCAGAGAGGCAAGGATGGTTTGATATCTGCAAATCAATCAGTGTGATACACAACATTAACAAGGAAGGATAAAAATCACATGATTATCTCAATTGATGCACAAAAAGCATTGACAAAATTGAACATCCATTCATGAAAAAAATTCTTATCAAAGTTGGTATCAACTGTCACTATTTGCAGATGACATGACTATATATAGAAAGTCTCCACCAAAAAAACTATTAGACCCAATCTATGAATTCAGTAAAGTTGCAGGATAAAGATTAATATACAGAAATCTGTTGCTTTTCTATAACTAATAATGAAATATCAGAAAGAGAAAGCAAGAAAACAATCTCTTTTAAAATTGCATCAGAGAATAAAATACCTAAGAATAAATTTAGACAAGGAGGTGAAAGACCTATACTCTGAAAACTATAAGACATTGATGAAGGAAACTGAAGATGATACAAAGAAATGGAAAGATATTCTGTGTTCATGGACTGGAAGAATTAATATTGTTAAAATGTCCATACTACACAAAACAATCTACAGATTTAAACCAATCCCTATTAAAATACCCATGACATTTTCCACAGAACTAGAACAAATAATCCTAAAATTTATGGAACCACAAAACACCCTGAATTGCCAAAGCAATCTTGAGAAAAAAGAACAAAGCTTGGAGACATCATGGTCCCTGACTTCAGACTATACTACAAAGCTACAGTAATCAAAACAATATGGTACTGGCACAAAAACAGACACATAGATTAATGGAACAGAATAGAGAGCCCAGAAATAAACCTACACACTTATGATCAATTAATCTATGATGAAGGAGGCAAGAACATACAATTAATGAAAAACATTCTCTTCAATAAGTGGTGCTGGGAAAACGAAACAGCTATATTTAAAAGAATGAAATTAGAACATTTTCTCACACCATATACAAAAATAAACTCAAAATGGATCAAAGATCTAAATGTAACATCAGAAACCATAAAACTAGAATAAAGCATAGGCAGAGCAATCCTTGACATAAATCAAAGCAATATTTGTTTTGGATCTGTCATCTAAGGCAAAGGAAACAAAAGCAAAAATAAACAATGGGACCTGAGTAAAATAAAAGCTTTTGCATAGCAAAGGAAACCATAAACAAAATGAAAAGAAAACCTACTGAATGAGAGAAACTATTTGCAAATGGTATGACCAATAAGGGGTTAATATCCAAAATATACAAACAGTTCACACAACTCAATATAAAAAAAAAACAAAATTAAAGTTTTGAAAGAACTTTATTAAAAGAACCCAGTTAAAAAATGGGCAGAAAACCTGATGAGACATTTTTCCAGAGAGGACATACAGATGGCTAACAGGCACAGGTAAAGATACCCAACATCACTAATCATCAGAGAAAAGCAAGTCAAAACCACAATGAGATATCACCTCACATCTGCCAGAATGGCTATCATCAAAAAGGCCACAAATAACAAATGTTGGTGAGGATGTGGAGAAACCCCTACACTGTTGGTGGGAATGTAAATTGTTGCAGCCACTATGGAAAACAGTATGGAGATCCCTCAAAAAACTAAAAGGAGAACTACCATATGATCCAGCAATTCCACCCTGGGAATATATCAGAAGAAAATGAAAACACTAATTCAAAAAGATGCATGCATCCTAATGTTCATAGCAGCACTATTTATAATAGCCAAGATTTGGAACCAATCAACCTAAGTGTCTATCAACAGATGAATGGATAAAGAAGATGTGTCATATATATATATACACACACATACACACACACACATATATACATATATATTTACATATATATATATATATATATATATATCAATATACAATGGGATACTACTTGGCCATAAAAAAGAATTAAATTTGTAGCTTTGCAGACTAGGATGGACCTGGAGTATATTATGCTTAGTGAAATAAGTCAGACAGAGAAAGAGAATGCTATCACTTATATGTGGAATCTAAAAAATGAAACAAATAAATGAATGTAACAAAACAGAAACAGACTCACAGATATAGAGAACAAATTAGTGGTTACCAGTTGGGAGAAGAAAGAGGGGAGGGGCAAGGTAGAGGTAGGGGATTAAGAGTTATGAACTACTATGTATAAATAAACTACAAGGCTATATTGTATAGCACAGAGAATATAGCCAATATTTTATGATAACTTTAAATGGAGTATAATCTATAAAAATATTGAACCAGTATGTTGTACACTGAAATTAATATAGTGTTGTAAATCAATTATACTCCAGTACAAAAATGGTTAAGATGGTAATTTTTTCTTTTTGTCAGAGTACTCTTTATTTATTATTTATTTTTATTTTATTGAAGTATAGTTGATTTACAATGTGTTAATTTCTGCTGTACAGCAAAGTGATTCAGTTATACACACACACACATACACACACACATATATATATATATATATACATTCTTTTTCATATTCTTTTCCATTATGGCTTATCACAGGATATTGAATATAGTTCCCTGTGCTATATAGTAGGACCTTGTTGTTTACCTATTCTACATATAATAGTTTGCACCTGCTAATCCAACCTCCCAATCCATCCCCTCCCCACCCCCTCCCCCTTGGCAAACATAAGTCTGTTTTCTATGTCTGTGAGTCTGTTTCTGTTTTGTAAATATGTTCATTTGTATCATTTTTTTTTAGATTCCACATATAAGTGATATCATATGATATTTGTCTTTCTCTGTCTGACCTACTTCGCTTAGTATGATAATCTCTAGGTCCATCCATGTTGCTGCAAATGGCATTATTTCATTCTTTTTTATGGCTGAGTAGTATTCCATTGTATATACGTACCACATAAGATGGTAAATTTTATGTTATGTATATTTTTACCACAATAGAAAAATTGAAAACAGGGACGTCTCTGGTGGTCCAGTAGGTAAAACTCTGTGCTCCCAATGCAGGGGGCCCGGGTTTGATCCCTGGTCAGGGAACTTGATCCCACAAGCTGCACCTAAGAGCCAGCATGCTGCAACTAAATATCCTGTCACAACTTAAAAAAAGATCCGCATGCTGCAGTGAAGTTCCCACACGCAGCAAAGAAGATTTTGCATGCTGCAACTAAGACCTGGTGCAGTGAAAGAAAGAAAGAAGGAAGGAAGGGAGGGAGGGAGGGAGGGAGGAAAGAGGGAAAGAAGGAAAGAAAGAAAGAAGGAAGGAAGGAAGGAAAGAAAGAAAGAAAGAAAGAAAGAAAGAAAGGGAAGGAAGGAAGGAAAGAAAGAAAGTAGGGAGGGAGGAAGGAAGGAAGGGAGGAAAGAAGGAAAGAAAGAAAGAAAGGAAGGAAGGAAGGAAGAAAGAAAAAATTGAAAAAAAAAATAAAACAAACAAAAAACCCCATACTGCTCTGAAATAATTTTAAAGTGTAATTCTCCTCTTGACTTTCAGAAGAGCCCTTAGCAAGGGCAGAACTCTCCCTTTCTCACCTCTCCACAGTCGCCGGGGCCTTGGCACTCAGGCCATGAAAATGAAGAACTCTCCAGTCACCACCGCAGCTGGGTTCTGGGGACAGTGGGGATCCAAGAACAGAGCGCCCTGGCGTGGTCGGCTGGGGCCTTGGTGAGGGCTGCAGGTTGAGGGAAGGCCCGGGGGATTGCATACCTGCCCTTGGCCTCACTTCCCTGCTCTTCTCCTAGATGATTCTATCAGAAATGATTTGGGCCCAAGAATGGGCTTGTGATGCCAACTCTAGGCTGAATTCCTCCCCTGCATGTGGGCATAACATCGTAGACCCCGATCTTCCGTAGCAGCGTAAGATAGGGAGGGCAAAGCCGGGAGCAGAGAACAGACGTTGAGAGGTTCACTCACTTATTTTCAAAGCAGGCCACACTACCGATGAGGAAACAGGTGCACGGAGGTGAAGAGCCTTGCTGGAGACTGCGCTTCACCCCAGCTCTGTCTGACTCAAAGCTTTGAATTACATCATAATTTCTCAAAGAAAGGGTTAGGGAACCGTTGACCGTAACCACTTGCCTTGGCCAGGCATGATGATAACCGTTTGCCTGAGTTTTCTCACAATAGGACGTCCCGATAAAGAACTCAGTGCTGCCACCGAAAACAAACTGGGAGAATTCGGGAGGGGCCGAAAGGAGGGAGGGAGAAGAAGATATGTCCAGAATCCTCCTCACTGGAATCCATCTTGGCTGAGCCATGTGCGAGCCACCAGGAAGGACCCTGAGTCAGAGGGATTGGCCAGAGACAACCCGGAAACTAATCCCATCACCATAAAACCCTGAGACTGCAAGCCACGTGGAGAGCGGTACTCCCGGCCTCCCTTACCTGCTGCTCTCCGCCCAGGCGCCCCTTCCCAATAAAGCCTCCTGCTTTGTCAGCACGTGTGTCTCCTCCGACAATTCATTTCCGAGTGTTTGACAAGCGCCCACTCTTGGGTTCCCCTTCCTGCAACAAAAAGGTTGATCCTCACAATTACGATAAAATTAACAAGCAGCCTAAAGGGCTTGTTTGGGAAATTCAGTCAAATGGCTACATAACAAGTTTAACATCAAAGGCAGCCTCATTGAATGCTTACATTATGTTTTACCATACGCAGTTATTAAACCACTTAAAGATGTTTCAGGACTGAACGGGTTATTTCTCTATGATGCATTTCTAATGAAAGGAAGCATGAACTATTATTATTCATTATAAAATGTAAAACAGGAGATTTCACAGACAATCAAACCAGAGTTTAGAACTGGATCCTCTTGCACTTTCCCCCACATGATGATATGTCAAAGCCATTCCCTTCTGCAGGCTTCTGCTGGCCTCTAAGCACCCTGGACCACCACCTACGGGGTGCTGCCTGCCTGATCCGGCCAAGAACACACCAGGAACACGCCCCAGGGAGAGGCATCATCTTCCACGGAGCTGTTGAAAATACTGGGGCTTGTTGCCATGACTGCCTTCACCTACTCTAAGGATTTATCAAGTGAACAAAAATACATTAAAACCTCAGTGCTTGGCTTGGGGTTTTGAAGATCAGTGGCATCTATTGTTGGGATAGATCCTTGGGACTTTCCCAGCTCCTACTGATGGATTGATTAATTGATTGTGGTACGGATGCCCGAGGGCTCTGTGCGCAGCCCAGCTCTCTCTCCGTTGCCAGTTCTCCCGCAGATCCTCAGCTGCAGCTCTGGTTCTTGCCTCTTCATTCACACCATCTGGGACCTGAAACTTGTCTGTCCTGTGGCCCCGGAACCTTGACTGGGCAGCCTCTCCTGTCGGCCCCCAGGGAGGTTTGGCTGCCTTTTCTGATTGAGGGCTACGTGACTGAACCACACAAAGTTGCTGTTTTTGTTGGCTATTTTTGTCCTGCAAAAAGGAGAGTTTCACATCCTTCACTTTCATACTTCTGGAGGAGTAAACAACCTGCTTTTGTTGCCCAATTCAGGGAACAAATGGTTCCTTCGTCAAAGAACTTTTGTGAGCCAAACAATGCTTGTTTGATGCCTGTTTCCTCTTCAGTGACACGTGTGGCACCATCACAGGAGGACCATACTCTCTCCTGCCTTCCTAGGGAGCTCCTGCCCTTTGTGTGACAAGTGCCCTTCCTCTGGGCAGCTCCACTGTGATGAACTTTTTCTGAGGGTGCAGTGACAAGAAAAACGTGAAATATTGTTCCTGTTACCTTAAGTAATAAATCACAATTTCTTCCATTTTCTCATTGGCTAAAAGCTTTACCCAACTTTAACCTTTCTTCTCCATTATGTAAATAGCAAAAAGAATGCGATGTGTGCACCCAAACTTAGACTGTTTGGAGCTGGAAACATCACTGACCTCTTTGTTTACTGTCTTAGAATCTTTGCAGCTGATAAATGTGTTTCTTCTTTCAAATGAACTGGAACAGATGAGTTGCCACAAAGCCTGGGTCTGAGCACATCGTAGGAGAATGTGCAGCTTCTCCACGGCTGGTGCCGGCCCATCTCGTAGAAGCTCAGAGGCCCGGGGAGGCCAGCCCCAGCTGGTCCCAGGAGAGGACCATGGTCAGCTCCGTATGCGATATCTCACTGCCGGAAAGGGATTTGGGGTGCATCGTATGAATACATACATACAATTATA
The DNA here is from genome assembly GCF_011762595.2 of Tursiops truncatus. Classification (NCBI taxonomy): domain Eukaryota; kingdom Metazoa; phylum Chordata; class Mammalia; order Artiodactyla; family Delphinidae; genus Tursiops; species Tursiops truncatus. The sequence continues at coordinate 145,994,521 of NC_047035.1, forward strand.
AAATAAAAATAAAATAAGCAAAGAAATGGAGATGGAGGAGAATGAAGGTAAAAAGTTGAGGCCACGTTTTTCTTTTTGCTTATTCATATTTTGAGTTTTCTCACTTTCCTTATTGACTTGTAGGAGTTCCTTGTATATTCCAGGTCTGTGCTCTCTAGTGAGGTAGCCACTGGTCCCATGCGCCTGTTAGAATGACAATTAACTAAAATCCAGCTGCTCAGTCACACTGGCTGCATTTCAAGTGCTCATTAGCTGCCAGTGGCTTGTGGCCAGCACAGACCTGGAACATTCCCGTGAGTGCGACAAATCTTCTCAGACAGAGTGGTTGTATCTATGAACCCCTTGTCAATTTTATCCATTTCAAATCTTCTTCCAGATTATTGTTTTCTGCTAACTTTGACTAAGACGACTTCACTGAACCACAGGTAGAGTTTTTAGATGGTCTTATCCCTCCTATTTTGCCCTGTCGTTGATGCATTGAGGGTCTTGTTTGAATAGTCTCCTCCCTGAGGTCGCCAAGACATTTCCTTTGACCTTTTTGCATCTGTTATATGGTTTTACTTTTCCTATTTTTTTTTTAATTTGTATTGGAGTGTAGTTGATTTACACTGCTGTGATAGTTTCAGGTGTACAGCAAAGTGAATCAGTTATACATATACACATATCTATTCTTTTTTAGATTCTTTTCCTATATAAGTCATTACAGAGTACTGAGTAGAGTTTCCTGTGCTGTACAGCAGGTCCTCGTTGGTTACCTATTTTATACACAGTAGTGTGTGTATGTCAATCCCAAACTCCCAATTTATTCCTCCCTCCCCTTCCCCCCTGCTAATCATAAGTTTGTTTTCTACATGTGTGACTCTGTTTCTGCTTTGTAAATAAGTTCATTTGTACCCTTCTTTTTTTAAGATGTTGGGGGTAGGAGTTTATTAATTAATTAATTTATTTTTGCTGTGTTGGGTCTTCGTTTCTGTGCTAGGGCTTTCTCTAGTTGTGGCAAGCGCGGGCCACTCTTCATCGCGGTGCGCGGGCCTCTCACTATCGCGGCCTCTCTTGTTGTGGAGCACAGGCTCCAGACACGCAGGCTCAGTAGTTGTGGCTCACGGGCCTAGTTGCTCCGCGGCATGTGGGATCTTCCCAGTCCAGGGCTCGAACCCGTGTCCCCTGCATTAGCAGGCAGATTCTCAACCACTGCGCCACCAGGGAAGCCCTGTACCCTTTTTTTTTTTTTGATTCCACATATAAGCGATATCATATGATAATTTGTCTTTGTCTGACTTCACTCAGTATGGCAATCTCTAGGTCCATCCATACTTTACCTATTAAGGTATTGAATCCAACAGGACTTTGCCTCCTTTACACAGTGGGAGGGAGGAATCCATTTACTGAGACAGGTCTCCCCATCACTGCTGCAAACACATGGGTCTTCTCGCCACTGGTCTGGAGTGCTGCTGCTCTCCCGAGCCTGTCCCAGGCCTGCGTGTGACTTGTTGGTCCGTGGCTCTGTCCCGGGCTGCATCCACCTCTTTGCTTTTCCTCTGCTGGAGCACGCTGCCTTCTTGCTACAACTCTGTGGTGTGACTTCATATGGGGGTTGTGCCCTGCAACCCCTGGCTCTTCTTTTGCCAAAGTGTCTTAGCCATTCATGGACCCTACCCATCTACATGCATTTTAAAATCCATTTTGTGAGTTCCTCAAACATACATAACTATCTATCTATCTATCTATCTATCTAAAATTGGCAATACTAATGAAATATGCTCCTTTAATTTTAAAAGAGTGTACGTATGGGGCAAGCTCTGAGATCTCCTTTTGAACCTAAGAATGAAGCTGCAAGTGTTAACAGTGATTAAAAATCCATTCCATGGAGTTTCAATGACTCTGGAGCACCTGTAAATGCTCATTTCCAAAGTGCTTTGCTTTTGGAGGCTCCCAATGAAGGCAGTGTGTTGCCATGGTAACAGTTACTTTTAGTTAGTACTTTTTATAGATTTAAGGGTGACACCCTGCAGTCTCTTCCTACAAATGAATAAATCTTAAGGCAGTGTGGTACTTCATTTAATGTAGATATTTAATGGCATAGAGTTGACTTGAAAGAACCAGAAATGGGAAATTTTGTATTTGATGTAGACACACACTGTTACCAGGGCTACAACATTTTCATCAATTTTTTTCTTTTTTTTTTTACAAAATACAAGTTAATCTTTTTATCCAATGAAATGTATTAAATATGGATTTAATAAATTATGGCAGAAATATATACGTGTGTCAGGAGTTTGCCCAGATCACTGTTTTTTACCTTGGGGCAGAATCCCCAGTTGCTGTTGGGAATCTGAAGACTTGAAGAACGGTGTCTCCTGACCTGATGGGGGGAGGTTACAGGCGCCCGGGGAGGAGGGAGCTGGTGGGCCTGGGTTTGGATACTAGCTCTGCCCTTTACTGCCTGTGAAGGCCTGAGCTTCAGAAGATACGGTAACCCCCATCTTCTACTCTGCAGAGCAACATGATGACTGAAAGAGATCCATGTCAAAAGTGCAGAGGGAAGGCAACAGAGAGTGGTCCTCGGGGGTGCCCGGCACCAGGGAACAGACTGGACCCTCTGTTTCCGTGCAGGGGCCATGGAGCACAGAAGCAAGGCCTCGGACAGGGGGCAAGGGCCTGGGCAGAGGGCCTGGGGCTGGTGGGGTGAGGATGGTCAGTGAGGACAACGGGGTGGCGATCAGAGGCCCCAGTGTAGGCTGAGAGCTCTGTACTTTACACAGCAGCCAGCTTGGTGACCAGAGTGTGGCAGAGGGAAGACCTGGCAAAGCTAAGGGGCACAGAGAGGCTGCCACGAAGGCCGTGTGTGCCCCCGGCCCGAGGAGAGCAGGGGTGACCTCAGGCAGGGATCTGGGAGGGAGGTGACACTGTGAACCTCAGTCACCAAGAGGAGGCTCCTCTGGGCATGGAGAAGCAGAAGGAGTGGAAGGAGCCAGGGCTTATCCTGAAAGCTTCCAGCTTCGCTGATAAACAAGTGTTTAAAGAACAGCGACAAACATAACAATATGTGGTTTGAATATCTGACATCTGTCCTTTAAAAAAAAGTTTCAAAATGCATTTATGAGCATTATCTCATTTGGCTCCCACAAGAGCTTTGTGAGCTAGAACAGGCAGACTTTACATCCTTGTCTAAAATAGGAAGAGACCGTTTCTAGAAAAGTAACAACCGCAATGAAGGCAAAACAATTTCCAGGCCTTATTCTGTCTCCAAAAAAAAGAAAAAAAAAACTGGCTTCTTTTGCCTCTGTGGTTCCACATCATGGCCAAGGTCAGTCTCATATCAGTTCTCTGGGAATCAGGAGGAAATTGCTGAAGAATGGACACGCCCAGGAGCGGTCCCTTAGACTTCTCAAGGACAGAGCTGGTTGTCCAGATGACAGACCAGTTCATTGTGCAATGAAATGAAGTATACATGTCCTACAGGTGGTGAAAACAGGGTGCTTCCCAATCTATGAGCTCTCCCACAACTCACATGGGTGTGGGCTGAGGTTTTGGGACACCTACTGGGAATACAACTCAGCCTATCATCTGGGTCCATGTGACCTCCATCCCAGCTGCCGTATTGTGGTCCCTGATGTTTCCACTCCTCCAGTCCCCTAGGGAGTTAGGAGCTTCCCACACGGCTGCCAGTGACACCCACCTCCTGGTATTCATGACTTTGTGTGTATGGGCTGGACCAGTGACTTGATTTTGAGGAACAAAATACAGCAGAGGTGATGGGGTGTCACTTTTGAGAGGAGGTTATAAAAGACTGTGACTTCCCTCTTTTTCATATACGCTGTCTTTCTGACCCTCCTCACACATTTGCTCTGATAAAGTGGAGAAGGTCACATGGCAAGAAACTCTGGGCAACCTCCGACTAACTGCCAGTAAAGAAGGCAGAGCCTCATCCTAACATCTCACAAGGAGCTGAATCCTGCCAACAACCATAGGAGTGAGCTGGGATTTCATTGTTCTCCTTTGGAAACTTCAGATGAGACCACAGCCCCAGCTGACACCTTGATTACAGCCTGTGAGAACCCCTGAGCTGTGTAACCCAGCTAAACTGTGCCCTGATTCCTGGCCCACAGAAACGATGAGATGATAACTGTGTTTTTTAAGCCACACACTTTGGGGTGATTTGGGGGTAATTTGTTTTGCAGCAACAGATAATTAATACACCTAGGTTCCAACACTTGGGGCTATCTTTGATCCTATCGATTACAATAAGGCATGTAGAAGTTCTCCCGCCCTTTTCTCAAGGCCCCTAAATTTATGCTTCTCTGGAATCTGAGGGAAGATATTGGGGAGGAAGATAATGCTTAGGGAGGAAAAGATCACTCCGTGTCAGCCTCCAGGCACTCTTTCCTCTGCTGGACAACCACTTGTCCAGCTTTTTGCCTTCCTTGCTATTCTGCCTTGGACTTTCTATGTTCCAAAACTTAGCTTGAGTCCAGACTGTCTTCTTCTTCATCCTTGACCTGGATTCCAACTCCAGAGCCTGGGGTTGCTGGGGTTCTCAGCCTGACCTGGTCAGCAGATCTTTTATCGCTGCTGCATTTGATGGTTGGTCTGCGGTGTTCTTGTCCTCGTACAACACCCACACAGATCAAACCTCCTTAGCAGCCCTGCAGGATGGCCTGATTCCCCGCCCGGGCAGTACACTGCCAGGCCCCCGACTAGCTCCCAGTGCCCAGCCCTGGTGCATGGCTCCCTGACTGCTCTGCTCAAGCTTTTCATATCACTGGCCTTCGCAGCCCCGCTGCCTTACAAGGCTCACACAGTCTTTCAAAGGCCTGTGCCAAGTTCTGAGCTCCTTCCTCCTGTCTGTCCAGGGGGGTGGGATGGGACTTACGGACGGGCCAGCTCTTCGGGGGAGGTGTGAATGCAGCAGCTTCACAGAGAGTTTGGCACCAGGCCCGGCCACTCAGTGGCACCGCAGTGACTCACCAAGCACTGGGGAGTGGGGTGTGGTGTCAGAACCAGGCCCCAGGCCCTCTCAGCAATGACGAAGCAGACCGTTGACTTGGAGCCATGAAAACAGAGTAAAAGTTCCTTTTCCTGGCTTCCAGGGATTGCCGCAGATGGATGGATGCCAGCCACCCTCCCAATCTGTCCTCATCCTGAGCCCTCTGCTCCCGCCACTCTCTAGTCCAGAATTCTTTACTTTACAAAATATTTAGTGGGACTTCCCTGGTGGTCCAGTGGTTAAGACTTTGCCTTCCAATGCAGGGGGTGTGGGTTTGATCCCTGGTTGCGGAGCTAAGATCCCACATGCCTCACGGCCAAGACATCAAAACATAAAACAGAAGCAATATTGTAACAAGTTCAATAAAGACTTTAAAAATGGTCCACACCAAAAAAACAATCTTAAAAAAAATAAAAATAAAGAATAAAAAAAAAAGGATAAAAAAATAAAAAATATTTATTGAATGGGTGAACCCCACAGACATTATGTGAAGCAAAAGAATCTGAATACGAAAGACTAAATGCTGTGCACTTCCTTTAGATGGCATTTTAGAATAGGCAAAGTTCAGTAAAGTGAAAAAAAATCCTACTAGTTGCCTCTGGTTGGTGAGGGATCGTCTCACCAGAGATGTGAAGGAACTTTCTGGACAGATGGAGATGTTCTCTGTCACAGGGTTGGGGCACCACAGGTGTATTCATTTGCCAAAATCGTACAGCCAGCTTTGTGGTTCTGTCACTAAGTCATTTTGATAGATGTAAATTTTACCTCCAATAAAACTAAAAAATAATATTAAGTCAGGACAGGGAGTGGGTGGGTTTACAAAAGAAGCAGAAATGGCAGAATGTGGATAATTCTTGAAACTGGGTAATTGGTGCACAGAGGCTCATTACATTATTCTGTTTACTTTGAATATGCGTAAACTTTTCCATAATAAGGCACTGAAAAATTATCTACTGAACACATATTCTGTACGAGACGCTAAGCTAAATGACACGGCCCAGGCAGACAAGGCTGCAGATACAAAAAGTCAATTAAAGATGGAATTTTTACTTACAAACATTAAGTTTCTTGAAAGGGGGAAATGTGGAAAGAAATGCTGACCATTATTAATATCTTAAATTGTTATTCATTAACAACCCCTAAGTGTCGTTTATAATTTGCCACAGATATGTATGCTTAGGAGGAATACTAATGATACTCTCATCAGATCTATAGACAAAATTGCTCTGAGATATCTTGTTTCTTCCCACTTCTATACCTTTGTTTTTGCTCTTTCCATGAATGCTTGCTTCCCTCTATCCCTCCAAACCTATGTAAATTCCACTCATGATTTAGCAGCACTACTCAAAACATGGGCCCAGGAAGATGCAGACCTTTTACCAGGGGCAAATCCACCTGCTGCTTCTTTCATCAAGATTGTCATGTTATGTTATCCTCATAAGAAGAGCAGCAGAACTAAACATTGTGCTGGGTGATGTAGTTGATTTACATTCTGATTCAAGCTGGATTCTTAGAGCAGCAGCCAGCCCTGGGACCAACATTAGGGCAATGGTTCATTAGATTCACCTGGGGAGCATACAGGTCCACTAAAGTAGAATCTCTGTTGTGAGTTCACCACGTGATTCCAACACACAGCCAGCCGTGTGAACCAGTGATTTATGAACCGCATAAGTCACTTCCCCTCCAGGAGTTTCTCTGTGCCGGCTCTGGAAGAGTTTTCTTTTATCCAACACCCTCCACATTGCTGACTTCCAATCTGCTGTCTAAGTGTCTGGGGCCTTGTACTGTTTCAAACCATCATGCTTGGTTTCTTCAGTAAAGATATATGGGTATGTGTTTTTGAGGGTAGGGACCATCTTTTACTTCTTTGCATCCCTCCCAACACTTAGCACTATGGTGCTCAGTACACATTTGTTCAAAATATTTTTTTAGAAAATGATCAAGTATTTCCTTATTAAAACTTGCCTGGGGACTTCCCTGTTGGTGCAATGGTTGAGAATCTGCCTGCCAATGCAGGGGACACGGGTTCAATCTCTGGTCTGGGAAGATACCACATGCTGTGGAGCAACTAAGCCCGTGCACCACAACTACTGAGCCTGCGCTGTAGAGCCTGCAATCCACAACTACTGAGCCCGCATGCCGCAACTACTGAAGTCCACGCGCCTAGAGCCCATGCTCCGCAACAAGAGAAGCCACCGCAATGAGAAGCCCGTGCACTGCAACGAAGAGTAGCCCCTGCTCACCGCGACTAGAGAAAACCCGTGCACAGCAGTGAAGACCTAACACAGCCAAAAACAACCAAAAAAACACAAAGAAAAACTTGCCTGTATTCTTTAATTATATATATATACATATATATATTCCTATGGTCTGAATGCTTATGTCTCTCCCACCAATTCTATGTTGAAATTCTACCTCCTAATACCTGAGGGTATTAGGAGGTAGAGCCTTAGGGAGGTGATTAGGTGCCCCTACAAAAGGGACCCCAGAGAGCTTCCTCGTCCCTTCTGCCACATGAGGAGACAGAGAGAAAACAGCTATATATGAATCAAGAAGCTCTCACCAGACACTGAATCTGCCAACACCTTGATCTTGGGCATCCCATTCTCCAGAACTGTGAAAAATAAACTTTTGTTCTTTATACGCCACCTAGCTGAGGGTATTTTGCTATAACAACCCAAATGGGTAAAGACATATAGATATCTATAAATTACTCAAGAACTCTTTCTCAAGGTTTTGAACTAAATGATTAATCAATACTGGGACATGCTTTTTCATGAAGGAAATATAGAAAGAGGTAAAATTTAAACATAACTTCTCAGTTATTTAATTTTGCAATATGCCAATTCAATGTATTTCCTATTTAACAGATTCTGTCTATATTATTTTGCTATCTGTCCTCACGCAGACTATTTATATGCTGAGTTGTTTGCAGGGGAGAAATTTGTTCTAATGGAGTTACTGGAAGTTGAGGTAAACCTACTCAGGCTTTCGAGAACCATCGTTCTTACCGGTTGACCGCAAATGAGAGGAACTATATGTACCTATTACAGATCAACACCAGAATGACCTTCACACATAATGGTGCAGAATTTTTTTCCCAATGAAACATGGAAAAATGTAGCAGCCCAGAGTGAAGTTGCCTTCAAAAGCTCTCTGGAGCGAAACCACTGTGTTCTCCTGGGTGACAGAGCCCAGTACTAACGTCCATCAGAGAGGCTCCTAGGAACGCCTTCCATTAAACAGTGTATTAACCAGAGCCTGGTTGCTTGTACCACACTGATAAAGACAAAATTCATCCTCTCTACCAAAAACATACTTGCCATACAAGACTTAGCAATGAAAATAAACAAAAGCTTTAGATGTCAACTACAGATACCACGAAGAACGGTGAATTTCGGTTTTTGTTAATGCTCATTTGTCTTTGCTTTTAATTGCTTAGTTGGCTGCAAAAAGTGTCGTTCACATTCCTTTACAATATTGTTTCACTTGAAGTTAATTGTGAAAGAAAAGAGAGAATTAATAGCACTTCTCAGAAGCCCACACGTTATTTAACCTAAAGAACTTTACATCAGAGATTTCAGTATGAGTCAAAGGCCATCATTGCTTCAAAATAGGGTGATTTAGCAAATTAAAGTTAGGAGAGCAGTAGATAGTGCTGATGAGAATGGCAAAAACGCATTAAGAGTGATTCATTCCTTGAAGAAAAGAATCACCGTCAATGTCAAGTTTAAACACTGTGGAATTTACTAACTATTGCAGAGCACCACCTAGTGGTGATGATATAGCTCCATCCTGGTGTTAAAGGAGGACTGGTTTACCTCGGCCTGAAATTGGCAAATCCAGATCCATAGTGGATGACACACACCATGACTGTAAACTATCAAAAAGGTGAAAGGAGAAAGGCATCTTTTATCACTCAAAATTTGTTTAGGGTGATGAAGTGCATTAATATAGATAAGGTAAGCAGGTTCCAGTAGCTTATATGAAATTTTAAAATGTCCAATATGGATTCTCAGTAAATTTTGTTTTAGGATATTGAACAAGGACTGTGGTTACTTTTCTCACAATAATTACTGCAATCTGTCTTATCTGTCTTGAGTTATACCATAGAATATTGAGTACTGCTTTGTCTTTTTCTTACTCTGAACAAGTGTAATTTGTGCATTTCTTCAAGTGCAATCTGAAAATCAAATGCTTTTGACATGGTAGGTGCCACAATTATCTTTATTTAATGAGATTTATGGAGGGTGAAGAAAATGTTTAAAGGGATAGTTGTTTCTATGACAACTTGAGGGCATAGCTGAGAGTATTATGGGTAATTTGGACACTTTCTGATCAAATTCAGATATAACAAGGCACTTACACTTAGTTTACCAATATTTCTAATTATAAGCACGTTTTCAGACATATAGGGCTCACTGTATTTTAAACATAGACAAGTTTCAATGTGAATCTATCATTTTTCTCTTGCTCCAAGCCTTGTTTTATAAAAGACCCATTGATTTGTTTGGCATGGGTAAACCTAATTTAATCTATTAGATGTCCTTCTCAACAATAAAGGGTCTGAAGAAAAAATGTTAATGACTAGGCCTGAAATTATTTTTAAAATTCACAATGTTGTCTATTCTATTTTGCTTACTGATTTAACAAATCTTTAAACAACCTTCATGTGTATTATGGAGATATAACTTATACCATACGGTGATGTGATTTATTGAATGTGAGAGAAATTCTCACATTCAATCTTAATTTCCTAAAAAGAAAAGATGAGAACAGGTTACAGTGTTTAAATAGTGAATGCTTTTGTAAAAGAGCGGCTAAGTGCAGTCTTTCTCACAACTACTCAACTTTAGTGGCAGCATGAAAGCAGCCATAAACTTTATGCAAATGAGCAGACGTGCCTGTTTTCCAATAAAGTTTTATTTACAAAAACAGGCTGCGGGTTGGATTTGGTCCACTGCCATACTTCACTAACCTTGATCTCTATCATCAGTGGGGAAATTGGTATTTTGATGCATCTTATTAAACCTCTGTTCAATATTTTTTATTATTTATTATAACAAATATTTATTGAGCACCTACTGTGCTCCAGGCACTGCTCTAAGAACTAGGGATACAGCTGTGAACAAAATAAAATCTCTATCCTCACAGAGCTTGCATTCTACTGGGAGAAAACAAACGAACAAAGAAACAAAACATGCGATGCATCAGGGAGTGCTTGAAGAAAATAAGGCAGAATGAGGGATGGATAGTTCTAGAGGTGGGAGTGGCACAGTTCTAGAAGGAGTGCTAGGAAAGTCCTCCGGAGAGGTACAGGTATGTGAGGGTCAGAAAGAAGCCGCCCCACCCATCTGCTGTGTAGCGGGTGTTGGCGGCTGTTCCAGGGAGGACAGGAGGGTGGAGTCCTGAGCCAGGAGGAGAACCAGCCAAAGGCTGATGAGCCTGCAGCCCTGGGGGAAGTAAAGGAGGTATCCAGGGGCCAGGGCCAGGGCCTCCAAGGCCATTTTGAGGAGCAAGGACTTTATCTTGGTGTCATGGAGGCCCCTAGGGGCCTTTAAGCCAGGCAGTAAAGTGACTGATTGACGCGTTTATAATCTGTCTCTCTCCGCTGTGGCACCATGGGTTGTGGGTCCAGGACCAAGCAGGGTGGGTTAGGAAGCCCCACAGTCTCCAGGTGCGGGTGGTTGGACTTGGCCGTGTGGTGAGGAGCAGTCAGATCCCGGGAACAGCTGGGGCTGGGACGTGGGATGAGGGGAAGGGAAGCCAGGGCGACCGTCCAAAGACTTTGGACAGAAGTGCCATTTGCTGAGCCCTAAGCAGTCGTGGGCGTGGCACTTGGCAGGGGCCGGTTCCCAGGTACTTGGCTAGCATCGTTTGGGTTGCCTCTTAGGCTGGAGGCAGCGCATCGGACTGGGCTTCAGGGAGGAGATGCCAGTTGGGGAGTGATGGGTAGAGGCCCACAAGGTCATCAAGAGAACCACCAGGACCGGGATCCCGCGGGGGAGCAGGAAGAGTGGGGTGGGAGGGGGGAGCGCATCCGGGAACAGCCGAGGCGAAGGCCAGGGATGGAGGGAGGCGGGGAACACATCCGGGAACAGCGAGGAGAAGGCCAGGGATGGAGGGAGGGGGGGGGATCTTTATGGGAGGGGCAGGGGGAGGGGACCGGGCTGCAGAATAGGTTCAAGAGGAACCGAGGTGTGTGTGGGGGGCGGTGAGGAAGCCAAGCCGGGTGCGTGGAGACCTGGGCCCAGGATGGGCAAGCTTTCACCTCACTGCAGGCCAAGCCGCGAGCTCTGTCCCAGGCTGTGCTGGGCTCTGAGAAGGAAAACGTGGATGTAAAAGATTCCTTCTTGTGAGCGTGTGTGCTGGGGGGCCGGGGGGCAGGAGAGGTGTGAGGGGAAACAACCCATCTATTCTGAGAAGCATGAAAATAGGGGCCAGAGTGTGTGGAAACAGAGCTGAGGGTCCCATCCCCGGGGAGGGTCCCATCCTGGCTGCCCAGGTGTGTTGCTGGACAGTGGAGGAAATTTTAGAGTGAGATTCCCAAGGGCTTGATCAACGAAAAAGTGTGGACCCCACATGGGTGGTTTGGCCGTTCCCAATCCACAGTGAGGCCTGGTGGGCAGGAGACCTTCCATCTGTAGGTGTAGGTGTTTCCTTCCATCGGTAGGTGTGCTAAGAAGCAGGCCGGCCGAGTCTTGGGGCTTGCATCCCGCACACACCCTGTGAAGGAGGAGCGCCAGGTCCTTGGAAGCCGTGGGCCTCTGGAAAGGGCACAGAACCAGGGGCCTGGAGCCAGTGCCTTCAGCCCTGAGCCTCAGCTCCTAAACCTGCCACTTGGGGATAATCGCACTTTGAGCTGTGGGGAGAGGAGTTAAGATAACGCATGGAAAACGACTGTGCCCCGAGGGGGCTTGTGGGTGTGTGACGAGAGTGTCCTCAGAACTCCGCGGGAGCATCCAGACCCACCTGAGAATTATGACCTGACGCCAGAGGTGAGGCTTGTCCCTCATGAGTGAAATATTTAGGTATAGGACACGCCCAGCATTCCTTTCCGTTCATCCCTCATTGTCCCTTTTCAATGCATTTAATGATTGTAAACAGAAACACAGTGTCAGCTGGGCTCTTCCCCGCCTCCGGCGGCCTCATCCAGATGCAGCCTGCCTGCTGCCTGTGTCTGGGATGCCATCTGGGCGTCCTCAGGACTGCTGCTGCCTCTATCGGGTGGAGCCGCAGGTCCTGGATACTGTTGCCTTGGTGAATTCACAGTGCTGTGTGTGGGTAGGGGGGGGAAGAATCTCTGATTTAGTCTCTGCTCTTAAACATTGAGGTTATCCCTGATGAGGCTTAAAATTAAGACATCCTCTCTCTTTCGTTGTCTTTTTCTTCAGTATATGTGTCTGTGAGCAAGGGGTGTTCTTTTTTTGGCAGGTGAATGAACAGAAAAAGGAGAAAAGCACACACTTGCTGTGTCCAAGTCAATCCCCTCTCTCTAGCCCTTCACGGAAGGGAGAGAGAAACATCACGAAGCATGCGGGGTACTTTTTCTGAAATCAGGTCCCAGGGCTGAGTGGGAGGACCCACTTCCAGGGTCTCCGCTCCAGCCTGACTTCTGCTCTGGGGTAGAGGTCCTGCTCCAGCCTCCTCTGCCGAAGGTGAGCAGGAGGGTGAGGGGAGAACGGTGACCCCACCGGGCACAGAGCAGGCCCTTCGCCACGACCGCTGTGCAGCAGACGTACGCGTGGATGAAATGTCTTCTAACAGTTGGTGGAACCCAAGTTGATTTTGCTGCTAGTGTGGCAAAACTCAGACAGGAAAGACACTTTCCCCACCTCCTAATAAAATCACATAGTGCATCTCTAACTTATTCATTAATTCACAGAACCTGGGTATAAATTTGGGGAGAGGAATGATCATATTACTGCCCTTCTCAAGAGGCATATTTAGGAGCTGGCCATACAGGTGCTTAATAATACCTACTGTCATCATTATTGTGATGAAATAACCTAATGAGGTGTATTTTTCACAGGACTCTATTCAACATGAGTAGGAGATGATCAATTATTATTTTAGACCAGTGTTTCACACATGCAGAAAAATCGACATATTATAGGTTGTTTTCTAACGCAAAGAGGATTTAGGTTATGCACTTTGCAGGTTAACCTAACAGACATAACTATTGTTCTAGAATGTAGAGCATGTTTATCCAACATGTAGGGCCATTTTAACTCTTTAAATCATGGCAAGATACAGTTGGGAGTCTGCAGAAATTGTTAGCAATAAACAGTGAACACAGAGGGAGTGATGATAAAATGATAAACCAACACAGACAGAATGTCCAGTGATGGCCCGGCGGCGAAGGTTCTCCACATGCTCTCCAGCAGGGTTGGGGGTACCCCGTTTAGAATTTCAGGTTAGGAAAGGACAGTGAGGTCAGAGAGAAGACAAGCAATGCGCAGAAGGGAAGAACAGGTCAGGGGAGGCTGGTGAGAGCATAGGTCACGGCTCTGGAGAGAAGGGCCAATCTAAAGATATGGGTGGGGTCGGCTGCAACTTTTCCTCGGGAAATGGCTAAAGTCATGAGCTTAGTCTTCAGCTCAGAAGGGCCTGAGGCTGGGGGCAGGGGGAGACGCACCTAGACCACTCCAGGGCACGTCTCACCCCACGTGCACCTGTATCCACACAGACATGGCCCTGGGGAATGGAGGAAAAAGAGAAGGTGTTGAGCCTCCCCAGGAATCAGGAAAAGCCAAAGCCTTAGAAGCTCAAAGAAAGCACGACCGCAGGGTGGCTGCTTTGGAGCTCAGAGCTCCCGCTCTCTTGGGGTCTGACAAGAAGTTATGACCCAAGGACCTTCTTTCCATCCTTACATTATCCCTGGGGTGGGGGTCCGGGGGCAAAAAAAGGAAAGGGAGACAAGAAAGAAGGATCTAGGCCTCAGGGAAAGGCAGGAGGGGTCAAGAAACCATAATCGAGACGCTGTGTTTGCACACAAGACAGAAAGTCGAAACCAGGATGTTCTGCTGATCGTATTAACTCAGTGCATGGGCCTCAGGCCCAGGGGGACTGAGGGTGCAGAAGTGGCCGCAGGCCCGGTGTGCGTGGCCAGAGGCACAGAGGAGATGCCGGCAGCCCCGGACTGGACCGTTGTCTTAATCGGAAAGAGAAGCCAAGAGGAGGACGCAGTGAGCAGGCGGCTGAGTCTTAGCATGAGTTGAGCGCCAACAACATGCCGGGCACAGAGTAGTCTGGGCACAAAGAGGGAAGAATGGATCAGGAGAGGCTGCTTCATGCATTTTTTGTGCATTTAACCCTCTCTCCCCCCAGTACTTGATGAGCCAGCTACTGTTTATTATTCTCGTTTTCCACAAGAGAAACTCAGGGATGGAGAGGTTAAACAGCTTGCCCAGGGCTACACAATACTGGGCGATGCTTATTTTTATGTGTGAACTTGTCTAGGCCGCGGTGCCCAGGTGTTTCGTCAAACACCAGTCTAGACGTGGCTGTAAGGATATTTCTTAGGTGTGATTAACATCTAAACCAGTGGACTTCGAGTAAAGCAGGTTACCCTTCCGTAGTGTGGGTGAGCCTCACCCAATCACATGAATAAAGAATAAAGACAAAGCCTTCCTGATAGAAGTAATTCTCCTTAAGATTGCAACATAGAAACCTGCCAGGGTTTCCAGCCTGCTGCCGTGTGGAATTCCGACTCAAGCCTCAACATCAAGTCTGATCTGGATTCCCACCCTGCTAGGGCTTGCCCTGTGGGTTTTGGACTTGCCAGCTCCCACAAATGCACAAGCCAATTCCTTAAAATAAATTTCTCTCTCTCTTTCTCCGTAGGGGTGTGTGTGTGTGTGTGTGTGTGTGCACGCGCGTGTGTGTATCCTTTCGCCTTACTGAAAACAAGAAGTAGATGGGGAAAGAAACAAAAATCACCTCTTTGACAAACACTGCAGGCACCTGCCGCTCTGGATCCTGTTCTGGGAAGGGCTGGGATGCCTGGGGGCCGGCCTTGGGCCTGCTGGACACAGCTGGGAGGACACTGCGCTCTCCACAGAGGGGGCTCACCTGCAGGAGGAGTGTTCATCACAGGGAACCCAAGCCCACCCAGGTCAGCCTCAGGGACCCCGGAGAGCTTTGCCCCAAGACTAAATGGGTTCTCCACGCAGCCAGAAAAAGGATCAAAAGCAGGATGTATACTTTCCAAGTGAATAGACTATGATAATGAGGCCCCAAGTACATATTTAAGTTAATAAGCCCTATGAATGGAAAAATCGATTACATACGCTAATTAAATACATTAAATGTTGGCCTGTGTACTTTTTCCACAATGCTTACTAATTATCACAATGTAGCTATTTATAAGCAAGCCATAAGCAAATTAAAGAAAATGGATGGTTTACATTTTTCATGCCTTTTGGAGGGGGAAGGATTTTGACTGGAGTAGAAACCATTTTGACAGTTGCGTTCGGTTCTCGGTTTATTCAAATCCTTCCCATCAGAGTCTGTATCGGCAAGAAATAGCCGTGAAGGCTGAGCACAGTCCAAGTTTCATTGTAGCGCATAACATACGTAACCTGTGAGCCAGAGAAGCAGACGAAGGCCGCTCATATTAGAATACTTCCAGAACGTCCCATAAAAAGTTCAATATTCAGGGTTTTTTTGAGGGGAAAGCATTAGAACACATTTTAGTGGATCACTGCACGATTCTTTTTTTTTTTTTTTTTTTTTCTTGGCTGCGCTGTGTGGTTTGTGGGATCTCAGTTCTCTGACCAGGGATTGATCCCAGGCCACAGCAGTGAAAGCCCGGAATCCTTCCCACTAGGCCACCAGGGAACTCCCCACTGCATCCAGGACATTCAGATGTTAGAATTTTACCACTGAAATGCAGAGTTATCCGGGAGGCTCTGAAAGTGCAGTTTGGGGCCCCAATAAGGAACAAAACCCTGGGGCAATTAGGAGCGTGCTTCCATGGCATCCAGGGTCTGAGATTCATGTGCTCTCCAAGAACCATTTTTCTATACCGTGGAACAACCCAAGAAGCCACACAGTGGCCTGGGCACATCCTTGAAGATATGGGCATCAGCAGAACGATTTGTAAATGGTCAGGGGTCAGGGTGAAATCAGAGCTACACAGGGAGGAAGAAAGCGGAAAAGAAAAACATAGGACTTTTCAAAAGCTGCAAACACACGCAGAATGTGAACATACTTGTTAAATAATTGAAGACTTTCTCGATCCTCAGTCTCAAGGACACTGCTAGGTTCGGGCTGAGTTCCAATCCTTGCTTTTTCCTCTGCAGCAGCTACATCTTGCAGGATCCTGCGGGTCTGCTCTGCATTGTAACATAAACAGGAATCACAGTTCTGGCAAGACGCTCTCCCACTCATCCCTGCCTTGCTTCCCTTCGCTAAAGTCATCTCTTGCTGGAGACATGGCCGTTTCAATAGGGCAGAGAAGGGCAAACAGGATTCAGGCCACACTTTTCTAAACAAACGCCTGTTAGTTCATTGACATACGGATGATTATAAGTCCTTCAATTGCTCCTTGGGGCTGGGAAGAAAGGGCGTTTTTCAAAAGCCCATGTCGGTATTTTTCTGAGCACAGGGCTTTGGAGTAAATAAATACTCACATTCCTTGCAATATGTACAAATGGGTTTCATGCAAACAGGGAAGAAGGAAAAGGAGGAGCCAGGATCCCTTTCAAATGTGGCTTCTCCCGAGCTGCTGACCCAGGACCCCCACGGCCTGTGCGGGTTTGGGAGGCAGAGGCACGTCAGGTTCGCCAGGAAAGCTCATCTTCTTCCTCTCTGGGACCCGACTGTGATTTGGGGCAGCAGCTTTACCGCACACCCGATTCAAAGCCTCTGAGACTTCGTTCCCTACAAGCCTCTCTGTCCCACCTCCCATCCGTCACAAGACGCCATCTTCCCTAGCAAAGAGCTGATGACACCCAATTAACACCCTCCGTGGGGCCCCTTCAGCATCCAAGGCCACCTGCCGACCTCTCTGCCCCCCCCCCCCCCCCCCCCCCCCCGCTCCGCCTGCACCGGCCCTCGCGCTCACGTGCTCCTGCTTTGTCATGTCCCCCTCCCCCTCCCGCTCCTGGAAGGCAGCCCGCATCCTCCCGGCGGTCACATACCTGCCAGGTGCAGGCATGTCGTGATCTGTGTGGCCACAAGGAATCGCATCGCGGTGGAAGGGTCCACCCAAGAACCGGGCTGAGCGAGAGGCTGACTCTGCTCACACTTACATGGTCCTTCCAGTTCTAGATCCTGCCTGTCCTCCCAGAGCACAAGGGTGGGAATAGGAGAAACGCAGTGCCCGCCTTCAGGGGCCGTAGGGATGAGCCTCTCGCCCTGTGGGTGGGGTTCTCCCCCGTAGTTAGGGGTGTCAGGCACTCTTTTCATCTCTATGGGCACAAATGACCTGTTGTAACAACTAGTGCTTCCGCAAAGAATATTAAAATGTGGACACAGGGACTTCCCTGGTGGCCCTGTGGTAAAGAATCCGCCTTCCAGTGCAGGGGACGCGGGTTATCCCTGGTCAGGGAACTAAGATCCTACATGCCGCGGGGCAGCTGAGCCCGTGCACTGCAACTACTGAGCCCAGGCGCCACAACTACAGAGCTCACACGTTCTGGAGCCCGTGTGCCTCAACTAGAGAGAAGCCCGCACACCGCAAAGAGCCCTCACACCGCAATGAAAGATCCCACATGCCACAGCTAAGATCTGATGCCGCCGATAAATAAATAAATATATATATTTTATATATACAGACACATATATATATATATATATATATATATATATATATAAAATACGGCCATAAAACATAGGACACTGTAGTGCTCCTGGGCCCTGGGATCTCATTAGCTGTTGATACTGAGTGAAATACAGTAACTTCATGCCTCCACCTTTACACCAATTAGATCGTTTTGCCTTCGCAGATGCTGCGAAGCATAATTGCTAACTTGGTTCCTTTCCCGTGTGGTCACCCTGGGACATATTTGTTTATAGTATGTATGTCTAGTGATGGCAGCTGGCCTTGTGTGTATTCTAAGGATGGCAAGACCTCCTAGGCATTTACACAGGCTGATTCTACCCCCATACAGCGAGAGGAGATGGATTTCCTTCTGAAGGGAGGTGTCGTGATAGCCCATCATAAAGCAGCCCCTTCTGGGCACCTACAAAGGGTGAGCCCCATGGAGCACAGGTGGGTCACCCCATGCTGGAAGGAAGTGAACCTCTGCAAAGAACTTACAGAATAGCCCAGAATTATACCTATGGAATCACCTACAAAAATTACTTTAAAACTCTAAATTCTGACTGTTGACATGAAATTCAGGTAGCAAAAGAAGTTGAACATTTTAGAATTTGATTTTTGAAAAATAATCTCTCCAGTTAAATTCTGATAATGCTATTGCTACATTTTTTTTTACAACTTTTAATTTTCAAGCAGTTTTAGGCTCGAGTAGAAGTTGTAAATATAATACAGAGAGCTCCCATGTACCCTTCACTCTGCTTCCTCCAATGATAATGTTTTACATAATCCTAGTTATGTATTGAATAATGAATCAACCATTCAAACCAGAAAACTGATATTGGCACAGTACTAACCTATAGACGTTATTCAGATTGTACTAGTTTTTACATGCACTCATATTTTGTGGGTTTTTTGTGGTTCTTGTATAGTTCTATAAAATGCTGTCGTCAGTACAGATTTGTGTAACCACCACCACAAACACATTATTTCTTTTACAATTCAAATACTTCTATTTTTATTTTTGCTGAGGAACATGTTCAAATATGCAGAAAAGTATAGAAAATAATATAAGAAATATAAGAAATAGCCATGTTTCTAACTCTGTATTTAACAAGTGTTAACATTTTCATACATATGCTTCAGAATTTTTTTGTTACTTTTTAAATTTAAGTATAGTTGATTTACAATGTTGTGTTAGTTTCAGGTGTCCAGCAAAGTGATTCAGTTATATATATGTGTATATATATATATATATATATATATATATATATATATTCTTTTTCAGATTATTTTCCTATATAGGTTATTACAAAGTATTGAGTATAGTTCCCTGTGCTATACTGAAGGTCCTTGTTGGTTATCTATTTTATATATAGTAGTGTGTATCTGTTAATCCCAAACTCCTACATTATTCCTCCACCCCCTTCCGCCTTTGGTAACCATAAGTTTGTTTTCTATGCCTATGGGTCTATTTCTGTTTTGTAGATAAGTTCATTTGTATCTTTTTTTTCTTAGATTCCACAAATAAGTGATATCATATGATATTTTTCTTTCCCTGTCTGGCTTACTTCACTTAGTGTGATGATCTCTAGGTCCATCCATGGTGATGCACATGGCATTATTTCATTCTTTTTATAACTGAGTAATATTCCACTGTATATATATACCACATCTTCCTATCCATTCATCTATTAATGGATACTTAGGTTGCTTCCATGTCTTGGCTATGGTAAATAGTGTGGCAATGAACATTGGGGTACATGTATCTTTTCAAGTTATGGTTTTCTCTGGATATATGCCCAGGATATGCTTCAAAATTTTTTAAAGAATTAAAATGTTAAAGATACAACTAATACTCCACCTGATCCTTTTCCCTCTCCCTCTTCCTTTTCAGCCAAGGTTATTTATTTACAAGAAAAAAATTAAGCAACAAATAAACAAAACTCACTGTGTAATTGACCCTTACCTAAAAAGTTAAATGATTACTGTAATAGATATTCAGGCCATTTTTGACTTATCAACATTTTAAATTACATTGTAAAAAACATTCACCAAAGGGGTTTTCTTTTTTTCACTGTATGATAGATATTTAATAGCAATAGAGGCCTTGGCACTAAAAATGAAGGACTGCATTGTTCTTGTTTGCCACAGTACTGAATAAAGTCGTATAGAGTCAATAAATGAATGGATGAACAAATACTCCTCTGACAAATTTATATTAATTACAACCTGAAATATGTACAAATTATTTATATTACACGATAGCCTAAATAATGTATAAATAAGAAGCCATTTATAAATATCCACTTGCACCATCTTGACCTGGGCCATGGAGGGACCATTTTACTGAACATTATAATTCACGACTATCTTAAAAACCAAAAATAATTTTTCCCCTGAGACAAATTTTAAAATACAGGTAACTATCGTAAAGCTGGGATTCTTATGGTGCAGGCAAATGAAGACCAACAACCAAACACTTTCTGCAATTCTCGAAGACTTGAGCGGTACACATGTACTCAGGCCACAGAATCACGATAGGGATCTCCTTCGTTTGCTTCTGTTCCCATAGTCCTACAACTGCCCCAGAACATCTGCTGTCACTGCTGTTCCCAAACCCACCTCCTCTGTCCAGCTCTGTGTTGCTTTTCTCTCCCACGCTCACCTTCCCTTCCCCCACTCTTCATTCCTTTAACGTACTGGTATTGACGAACCCAAACCCTTTCTCTTTAGAAGGAAGGAGGTAGGGAAATCGGAACTGGCAATTACAGGGCTCTCTCTGGAAGGCTAGCAGATGAGAAACAGCTAAGAAGACTCCCACGCTAATTTTTGGAAATAACAGCTTTTTTGGAGATATAACATATGTACCATAAAATGCATCCTTTGAAAGTAATGCAATCCAGTGGGTTTTAGTATGTCATAGACATACTCAGCTTATCACCACTACCTAATTTCAGAACGTTTCCATCACCCCACAAAGAAACACGGTACCCAATAGCAGTCTCTCCCAATCCCCTTACCTCTAGCCCTGGGCAACCACGAATCTACTTTCTGTCTCAATGGATTTATCTATTCTGGACATTTCATATGAATGGAATCACACAATATGTGGCATTTTGTAACTGGCTTATTTCTTTTAGCATAAGGTTTTCAAGCTTCATCCATGTAGCATGTTTCAGGCCTTCATTACTTTTTATGGCAGAGTAATATTCCATTGCATGGATATACCACATTTTGTTTATCCATTCATCACTTGATGGACATTCGGGTCATTATTTCTTGGCTATTATGAATAATGCTGCTGTGAACATCCTCACACAGGTTTTTTCTGTGGACATGTTTTCATTTCTCTTGGGAGTATACCAAGCAGTGGAATCCCGGGTCACATGGTAACTCTTACATTTTGAGGAACCATGGCAATTTTTGTGCCTTTACCTATAAAATGAAAGCTCAGGCCAGCTTCTATTAACTGAAACTTAATCTATTAATAGTTTATGCCTTGCAATTAAAAGTCCTCGTTAAAATCAGAAAGGTGCAAATCATTCTATGAGACAACTGAAGTCATCCCCTAGGCTGTGTTGTGTAAGATTTTATGTGACACCATAAGCATTTACTTCTGTATCATGAGACTTTAGAGAGAAGTATTGGATCTTTTTATTAAAATAAAAATCAATGCTGCATTGGAGCGCATTCTTAAAGAGTGTGGTTGTAGTGCCAGATATTTTGATTAGACCATCATTAATCTTAACACTTCTCAGAGCAAACCATGTTCTTACCTTGAAGGTAAAGAAAAAAGCAGGTGAGCAGGTAAGGGCAGAATTCCTCCAGATGAGAGCAGAAAGCACAGAAAGCCTTTGGCCCTTTGGAGCACAGCTTCAAGAAAAAAGAGTCCACTCTCTCCAAAGAGTCATCCCGGGAGAGGATCTGGTTGCATTCCTGCAAGGAGAACACACCATCGTACACCAAGTGTGGGAGTACCCAGCTCACGTCCAAGTCCCTCAGGATCCTCTCTTTGTAACTCCTGGGGATCTCCGAGAGCTGCTCGGCCCTCCTCTCCTTTTCTCTCCGAGTCGTTGGCTCGCAGTGATAGAACCAAGACCCGGCCCCTGTCTCTGCTGTCCTGGCACGTGGAGGGCCCGGGAAAGGGCTCCCTCCCGGTCCAGGCAGCTCCGCGGCCTCCGTGGGCATCATCCACACCGCACAGGCATCTGCAGGCTGACTCATCCCACCGTCTGGAGAGATTGCAGGTCTTCGGGGGTGGGGGGGGCCTCGGATTAAACCTGCAGTGCTGGCCATCGTGGCCTAAGAGGATTGCCCTGCACCCGTGAGCCCCTTGCAGTGGTGAACTTGCAAAGATGAACAAGACACAGCCTGGCTGAATCCCCTTCAGCTGAAATTCGTCCCCTGGTCCCCAAGTGAGCACTTCCCCAGCCGACCCCTGCATCCCCCCAAACGATTATTTTCAGCATCGCAAATGTAACAGGCTCATGGTCTATACTGAAGGGTCTCCTTGTGACGCTGGAAGCTGTGTCAGGACCCAACTACTCATCTCTCTGGCCTTCTCTCCCCTGTCGTCGGGGGTTGGACATGGCTTGACAGCCAGCCTGGCTGCGGACACGCGGAGACTTGGCCAAAGCCAGCCGTTCAACAGAGCATTTTGATTTTCCCAAACTGTCTGCTAAGTGCTGTTTCTTAGGGCATGGTTCTTTTTCTTTCAGAAATTGGTACACTTCTGTGTGATGGTTTGGTTAAATGATTCAGTCCCACAGATGACCCCCCTCCTCTGATCCAACCCTGGTGTCCATTTAATGGAGTTATTGCCGGGTCAGGGGAGGCCTCTGCCACGAGCCATGCCTCACTACGCACCACGCAGATGCAGGATGATTGCTCGCTCCACCTGCTGGAGCTGCCAGGCCTGACTCACCTCAGGATGCTCCCTGGCTGCGTCTGCAGGTGACCTGTTCTTCTCTGGCCTGTCCCTCTCCCTCTGCCCATGAGATGGAAGTATAGCCTTGGGGTCTTTCTCCCACTCACATTACTGTGTCTTCTCTCTAAAAGTCACCCTAGAATCATTCACCCAACAAGGACCTACTGTATAGCACTGGGAGCTCTGCTCAATATTCTGTGATAACCTATACGGGAAAAAAAAATCTGAAAAAGAATGAATGTATGTATATGTATAACTGAATCACTTTGCTGTACACCTGAAACTCACAACACTGTAAATCAACTACAATCCAATAAAATTAGAAAGAAAAAAAAAACACAGATCATTCGCAGGTGAAGAGAAATGATTTAAAGAAGCCCAATTTTTATAAACTGCTTTCCAGTTAGGAAACTGACGAAAAGATCTGCAATTCTCGTAATATTCTTGCCAGTTCCACTTATAGAAGCAATTAGATATTATTCTACAGTATCTGGGTGGAAGATTTGCTTTTCAGAAATCCAAACTCCCTTGGGGTGTTCTGGTGATGGTGCTTTTCCTGGCTTTGCTTCCGACCTCGTGTGTGACCTTGAGAAAATAATTCTATGTCATCACACTCCTTGTGTTAACCATGTATTTCTGATGTTTTGACATCTTGGGGCCTTGCTGACTCCGAAGAGATTGCCCCCCTCCCCGCCCCGCCCCCAGGACTGGCCAGTTCCTAGAGACAGCAAAGAACTCGCCTGCAAGCACATCTTTCGTAGGCAAGTCACCAATCCGGAGTCCACACCCCCAAACACCTCCTTTATGGGACCCTTACACTTGGGGCCACTCTCTACCTGCCCTAATGACCCCAGGGCCAGGTATCAGACAACTAGGGACAGCCCCTCTGTCCCACAGCCCGCTGAAAGAATTCAAACTAGCCCATCGTAAGCCTGCTTACACTGCCTCACCTGTTCCTTCCTGCAGAAATCATGAGCCCCACACCTCCCCCCTGCTCTTCCTGCCTCCTGATGGACCCCCGGTGCTCCCCCATGTGCCCCTGCTTGGCACGGAGCCCCCCCTTCTCTTGGGAACTGTAAATGACAAACCATCTTTTCAGTGGCCGTGGTCTCCTGATCTGTTGGCCTCGCCCTGCCTGAGTAGCAATAAACTCGACACTTTAAAACATCCATCGAAAGTACAAAGCTGGGGCTGAGCTGTGACAATGCTGTGAAGCACTTTGAGTGTCGTAAGAACTGGACTGGAGGTCACAGAACCCCTAACCCTAACTACATTCTTCTGCACCAGCAGCAAAGATCATGTGCCCCCACATTGCAACTTCTAAGGGAATTAGTGCCATCTTGTGGTGTTTTTAGAGTCTCTCAGGCCATTTCTTTTTCTTAACAGACTTTATTTTTTTAGAGCAGTTTTAGGCTCACAGCAGTTGAACAGAAAGTACAGAGAGTTCCCATATACCCCCTGCTCCCACACGCCCACAGCCTCCCTATCATCAACACCTCCACCAGAGGGGTACGTTTGTTACAATGATGAACCTACATTGACACATAATTATCACCCAGAGTCCACAGTTCACTGTTGGTGGTTTACATTCTGTGGGTTCAGACAAATGTGTAATAACATGTATCCATCATTATTGCATCAGATGTAGTGCCATTGCCCTAAAATCCTCCTTGCTCCACCAGTCATCCCTCCCTCCTCTCTAACATCTGGCACCCACTGATCAGTTTCCTGCCTCCAAATTTTTGTCACAGGCCATTTCTACTCTAAGATTTTCTTTATGTTGTTGCCCACCTTGTGCTGAGCATGATACAAAATAATGGTGAGCAAGACAGACAACGTCCCTCCCCAGAGAAAAGGTCCAGGTAGGGAGAGAAAAAAGCCAGGTAACAAATAAATAAAATAGTTACAATATTGTTGAAAAAGATGCTGAGAGGAAATGGGCATAGGGATACCTTAAATAGAGTGGAGAGGTGGCACAGGAGCTAAAACTGCCAGGATGAAAAGAAGTCAGATGTTAAGAGTGGATGGAAGCTATGAGCAGGCAGAGACCCAGAATGTGTAAAATCCCAGAGCAGGAGAGCGTGGGAGTCATTGGGCATCTGAGGGCTCCACGAACCAGCATGTGGGGTTGGACCACGTGGGGTCAGGGAGCGACGATGGAAAGGCCGTCAGGAGGTCAATCTTGCCAGCCTGCTAGGTCCTGATAAGAAATTTGAGGCTTCCCTCGTGGCACCGTGGTTAAGAATCCACCTGCCAATGCAGGGGACACGGGTTCGAGCCCTGGTCTGGGAAGATCCCACATGCCGCGGAGCAACTAAGCCCGTGCACCACAGCTACTGAGCCTGCGCTCTAGAGCCCGTGAGCCACAGCTACTGAGCCCACGTGCCACAACTACTGAAGCCCGTGCGCCTAGGGCACGTGCTCCTAGAGCCCGTGCTCTGCAACAAGAGAAGCCACCACAACGAGAAGCCCGCGTGCAGCAACGAAGATCCAATGCAGCCAAAAATAAATAAATAAATATGTTTTTTAAAAAAAGAAAGAAATTTGGATTTTCCTCCCCTTGCAGTAGAAAGCTCCTGAAGGCTTTACCTGGAGGAGAGATATCATCTGATGGAAGTTTTCAGAACTAGTGTTAATTTTCAGAAGCCTCACGTTTGAGGCTGGTAACACTTTTTTTACCCTTTGCTTTATCATTTGTTCTCTCTCCCTCTACAATACTTCTTTCTGAACTATTTGGGTGTAAGTTATATACATCATGACCCTTTACCCCTAAATTCTTCAGCTTGCTTTTACTAAGAATGGAGATAATCTCTTTTTTTAAATTGAAGTACAGTTGATTTACAATGTTTCAGATGCACAGCAAAGTGATTCAGTTATATGTGTATATATATCCTTTTTCAGATTCTTTTCCATTATAGGTTATTACAAGATATGGAATGTAGTTCCCTATACTATACAGTAGGCCCTTGTTGTTTAACTATTTTATATATGGTCGTTTGTATCTGCTAATCCCAAGATCCTAATTTATCCTTCCCCCACAACTTTCCCCTCTGGTAACCATAAATTTGTTTTCTATGTCTGTGAGTTTATTTCTGTTTTGCAAATAAGTTGATTCCTATCATTTTTTAGATTCCACACATAAGTGACATCAGATGATATTTGTCCATATTCTTAATTATAGAGCTTTTGTCATATGTTTTAATATCCAGTAGGGCTGGCCTTATAGCTCTTTCTCTTCAGTGTTTTCCTAGCTATTATTATGTGCTTACTTTTCCATGTGAACTTTAGGATCAACTTTTCTAGGTTCATAAAAAAGCTCTTTGGAATTTTTTTTTTTTTTTTTTTTTTTACGGTACGCGGGCCTCTCACTTCTGCGGGCTCTCCCATTGCGGAGCACAGGCTCCAGACGCGCAGGCCCAGCGGCCATGGCTCACGGGCCCAGCCGCTCCGCGGCATGTGGGATCCTCCCGGACCGGGGCACGAACCCGTGTCCCCTGCATTGGCAGGCGAACTCTCAACCACTGCGCCACCAGGGAAGCCCTCTTTGGAATTTTTATGGGGATCATATTAAATTTCTAAGTACAGTAAGGAGGGCTGACCTCTAAATGATGTTGAGGTGTCCTAACCAAGAACAAAGACATTATACCATCAGTTCAAGTCTACCTCTGTGGCTTTCAGAAGTGTTTTAAGGTTTTCTTCATATAAGTTATAATATTTCTTGTGGACTAGATTATGACATAAAGCTAGAGAGTTTATGTAGCCTTGGGGTAAGAATGTGAAGATATTGCTAGTCGTTCCGGCTGAAAGAAAACTGCTTTTGATGGCCTTCAATGAACAGGTAGAGAGAAAAAGGCATTAGCCCGACCAATAGCTGCATATAAGGTGTCAGGGATGATGCTGATACACTCCACCAATCATAGCATATTGGAAAGAGCAGCTGCAACTAAAGTCACCATCTAATTAAATGTATGATAATCCACTGTAGTTCCTCAACACATATCTGTCATGTACACAAGCAAAATAGGGGAGGTAAACGGAGGTGTGATGAGAATCTCCACACCTGCACTGTTCGAGTCCTGGAGGGTGGTAGTCATCTCTGCAATTCCTCCAGGAATGCGGTGTTTGCTTTGGTTTACGATTTTTGAAGGTTGAGAGAATTCGAGTGGCTCCCACTTGGCCTTTCTTACTAGAATATCCTTAAGTCCGTGGGTCAAGGAACCACTGCAGGGATTCTGCCAGTTGCTGAATATGTCTATGCAAACTCTGCTTTCTGAAACTGGGCAAATGAGCACAGTGTGGGTTTGGGGAATGGATGAGCATGCTGTGAGATAGGTCCCAGACCAAACCCGGACACAATCCAAATGTCCAACAACAGATAAATGGATAAATGAATTGTGGTATAGGTGTACAATCGACTACTACTCAAGAGAAAGAAAGAAAGGGGCGGAGTCAAGATGGTGGACTAGAAGGACGAGGAGTTCCCGAACTCCGCAAAACTAGGGCATCTACCAGGCACTGGTGGGGGACCATGGACGCCTAAGGGGACAGGAGGAACCCCCAGTGACCGGGTAGGGTGTGGGGGGGAGCAAAGGGGGAGAAGAAGTGGAGACAGGACAAGACTGGCACCCCTGAGGGGCAGCTGGGGGAGGGGAAGGGATCCCACGTCTGGAGGGGGAAAGAGGGCTACCGTTGGGAGGGCAGAGGATCAGAAGGGAGCATGGCCAGCATTTCCGCTGTCCACACGGGCCCCGGGGAGCCTGCTGAGACCCAGGCCTGATCCTCTGCCCACTGAGGCCCCCACCAGCTGTGTGGGTCCTGAGGGAGTAGGAGGGAGGGAGGGGGGAGGAAAAGTAAAGGCCTGACCGATGGGACCTGCACCCCTGAGGGGCAGCTGGGAGAGGGGAGGATTTATCATACCCAGTGGGGCCCACCCATAGTTAGGGGTTCAGCAGCAATGGCAGAGACCCTTGGGAGGGCAGAGGAACAGAAAGGAGAGTGGCCAGTGCTTTCCCTGCCCACTTGGGCACCGGGGAGCCTCTTAGGCTCCCAGGTCTAATCCCCAGCCCTCAGAGGCTCCCTCTGGGAGCGCAGAGCCCGGCCCCCACCCCCACACCCAGGGCCTTACCTCTACAGGTGGCACTCGGAGACCCCCTCTGAGACCCCTCCAACTGCACTGGGCCTAAACCCTGCTCACACACCCTCACCTAAGGCCTTACCAACAAACTCTGGAACCCCACATTCTCAGGCACCCGCCTCTGGCCGTGCTGCCTTTTCCCTGCCAGGCAGGTCCTAAGCGTAGGCCCTGCCCCCACCCTAAACCCCACCCCCGCCTAAGCTCCGCCCCCCCCCAGCCAAGGCCTTTAACCACCTTTTTTGTTTTCTTCTTCTTCTTTTAGGGTGTGGTTCTGTTTCACCTTGTTGTTCATTCATTTATATTTTTATTTTTTCTAATAAATCTTTTATTTTTCTAATTTTATTTTATTCTTTGTACTTTGTTATTTTTCTCCTTTTGGCGTATTCGCATTTTTCTTTCTTTCTTTCTTCTGTTGTGGTTCTGTTTTACCTTGTTGTAGTTGTTTCAATTATATTTTTATTTTTCTTAATATATTTATATATAAATATATAAACATATACAAATGTATATATTTATATATTTTAAATATATATTTTATATATGTAATATATTTTTTATCTTTCTAATTTTATTTTATTTTTTATTCTTTGTTATTCTACTGCTCCTTTTTTTTTTCCTTTGCCATGCTGCATGCCTCGCAGAATCTTGGTTCCCAGGCCAGGAGTCAGGCCTGAGCTCCTGTAGTGGGAGTGCTGAGTCCAAACTGCTGCACTAACAGAGAACCTCACACCCCAAGGAATATTAATTGGAGTGAGGTCACCCAGAGGTCTTTATCTGGGCACCAAGTCCCAGCTCTACCCAGCTGCCTGCAAACGCCAGTGCAGGACCCCTCAGGTCAAACAACCAGTAACACAGGAACACAACCCCACCCATCAAGAAACTGAGACGACAAAAAATACGTTACAGACGAAGGAGCAAGGTAAAAACCTACAAGACCAAATAAATGAAGAGGAAATAAGCAACGTACGTGAAAAATAATTCAGAGTAATGATAATAAAGATGATCCAAAATCTCGGAAACAGAATGGAGAAAATACAAGAAACATTTAACAAGGATCTAGAAGAACTAAAGAGCAAACAAACAGTGATGAACAACAAATAACTGAAATTAAAAATACTCCAGAAGGAATCAATAGTAGAATAACTGAGGCAGAAGAATGGATAAGTGAGCTGGAAGATAAAGTGGTGGGAATAACTGCCAGGGAGCAGAATAAAGAAAAAAGAATGAAAACAACTGAGGACAATCTCAGAGACCTCTGGGACAACATTAAATGAACCAACATTTGCATTATAGGGGTCCCAGAAGAAGAAGCGAAAGACAAGGGTCTGAGAAAATACGAAGAGATTATGGTCAAAAACTTCCCTAACATGGGAAAGGAAATAGCCATCCAAGTCCAGGAAGCTCAGAGAGTCCCATACAGGATAAACCCTAGGAGAAACACACCAAGACACACATTAATCGAACTAACAAAAATTAAATTCAAAGAAAAAATATTAAAAGCAGCAAGGGAAAAACAACAAATAACATACAAGGGGATCCCCATAAGATTATCAGCTGATTTCTCAGCAGAAACTCTGCAGGCCAGGAGGGAGTGACAGGGTATATTTAAAGTGATGAAAGAGAAAAATCTACAACCAATATTACTCTACCCAGCAAGGATCTCATTCAGATTCAACGGAGAAATCAAAAGCTTTACAGACAAGCAAACACTATGAGAATTTAGCACCACCAAACCAGCTTTACAACAAATGCTGAAGAACTTCTCTAAGCAGGAAACACAAAAGAAGAAAAAGACCCACAAAAACAAGGCCAAACAATTAAGAAAATGGTAATAGGAACATACATATTGATAATTACCTTGAATGTAAAATGGATTAAATGCTCTAACCAAAAGACACAGACTGGCTGAATGGATAGAAAAACAAGGCTCATATATGTGCTGTCTACAAGGGACCCACTTCAGACCTAGGGACACATACAGACTGAAAGTGAGGGGATGGAAAAAGATATTCCATGCAAATGGAAATCACAAGAAAGCTGGAGTAGCAATACTCATGTCAGATAAAATAGACTTTAAAATAAAGACTGTGACAAGAGATAAGGAAGGACACTACATAATGATCAAGGGATCAAACCAAGAAGAAAACATAACAATTATAAATATTTATGCACCCAAAATAGGAGCACCTCAATCCATAAGGCAAATGCTAACAGCCATAAAAGGGGAAATCGACAGTAACACAATAATAGTGGAGGACTTTAACACCCCACTTACACCAATAGACAGATCATCCAGACAGAAAATAAATAAGGAAACACAAGCTTTAAATGACACAATAGACCAGATAGACTTAATTGATATTTATAGGACATTCCACCTGAAAGCCAAAGAATACACTTTCTTCTCAAGTGCACATGGAAAGTTCTCCAGAATAGATCACAACTTGGGTCACAAATAAAGCTTGGAAATTTAAGAAAATTGAAATTGTATCAAGCATCTTTTCTGACCACAATGCTATGAGATTAAAAATCAATTACATGGAAAAAATTGTAAAAAACACAAACACATTGAGGTTAAACAGTGCACTGCTAAATAACCAACAGACCACTGAAGAAATCAAAGAAGAAATAAAAGAATACCTAGAAACGAATGACAATGAAAACACAACGATCCAAAACCTATGGGATGCAGCAAAAGCAGTTCTAAGAGGGAAGTTTATAGCAATACAAGCTCACCTCAAGAAACAAGAAAAATCTCAAACAATCTAACCTTACACCTAAAGCAACTAGAAGAAGAAGAACAAAGAAAACCCAAAGTTCGCAGAAGGAAAGAAATCATAAAGATCAGAGCAGAAATAAATGAAATAGAAATGAAGAAAACAATAGCAAAGATCAATAAAACTAAAAGCTTGTTCTTTGAAGAGATAAACCTTTACCCAGACTCATCAAGAAAAAGGGAGAGGACTCAAATCAATAAAATTAGAAATGAAAAATGAGAGATTACAGCTGACACCACAGAAATACAAAGGATCATAAGTGACTACTACAAGCAACTATATGCCAATAAAATGGACAACCTGGAAGAAATGGACAAATTCTTGGAAAGGTACAACTTTCCAAGACCAAACCAGGAAGAATTAGAAAATATAAACAGACCAATCACAGGTAATGAGATTGAAACTGTAATTAAAAATCTTCCTAACAAACAAAAGTGCAGGACCTGATGGCTTCACAGGCGAATTATATCAAACATTTAGAGAAGAGTTAAAACCTACCCTTCTCAAACTCTTCCAAAAAATTGCAGAGGGAGGAACACTCCCAAACTCATTCTACGAGGGCACCATCACCCTGATACCAAAACCAGACAAAGATATCACAAAAAAAGAAAACTGCAGACCAATACCACTGATGAACATAGACGCAAAAATCCTCCACAAAATACTAGCAAACATAATCCAACAACACATTAAAAAGATCATACACCATGATCAAGTGGGATTTATCCTAGGGATGCAAAGATTCTTCAATATACACAAATCAATCAATGTGATACACCATTTTAACAAATTGAAGAATAAAAACCATATGATCATCTCAATACCTGCAGAAAAAGCTTTTGACAAAATTCAACACCCATTTATGATAAAAACTCTACAGAAAGTGGGCATAGAGGGAACCTGCCTCCTCAGCATAATAAAGTCTGTATATGACAAACTCACAGCAAACATCATTCTCAATGGCGAAAAACTGAAAGCATTTCCTCTAAAATCAGGAATAAGACAAGGATGTCCACTCTTACTACTCTTATTCAACATAGTATTGGAAGTCCTAGCCACGGCAATCAGAGAACAGAAAGAAATAAAGGGAATACAAATTGGAAAAGAAGAAGTAAAACTGTCACTGTTTGCGGATGACATGATACTATACATAGAAAATCCTAAAGATGCCACTAGAAAACTACTAGAACTAATCAATGAATCCGGTAAGGTTGCAGGATACAAAATTAATGCACAGAAATCTCTTGCATTCCTATACACTAACAGCAAAAGATCAGAAAGAGAAATTAAGGAAACAATCCTTTTTACCATCGCAACAAAAAGAATAAAATACCTAGGAATAAATCTACCTAAGGAGGCAAAAGACCCGTACTCAGAAAACTATAAAACACTGATAAAAGAAATCAAAGATGACACAAACAGATGGAGAGCTTTACCATGCTCCTGGATTGGAAGAATCAATATTGTGAAAATGACTATACTAACCAAAGCAATCTACAGGTTCATTGCAATCCCTATCAAATTACCAATGGCATTTTTCACAGAATTAGAACAAAAAAGTATACAATTTGTATGGAAACACAAAAGACCCTGAATATCTAAGGCAATTTTGAGAAAGAAAAATGGAGCTGGAGGAATCAGGCTCCCTGACTTCAGACTATACTACAAAGTTACAGTAATCAAGACCATATGGTACTGGCACAAAAACAGAAATATAGGTCAATGGTACAGGATAGAAAGCCCAGAGATAAACCCACACACCTATGGTCACCTAATCTATGACAAAGGAGGCAAGAATATGCAATGGAGACAAGACAGTCTCTTCAATAAATGGTTCTGGGAAAACCGGACAACTACATGTAAAAGAATGAAATTAGAATGCTACCTAACACCAGTCACAATAATAAACTCAAAATGGATTAAAGACCTAAATCTAAGATCGGACACTATAAAACTCTTAGAGGGAAACATAGGGAAAACACTATTTGACATAAATCACAGCAAGATGTTTTTTGACCCACCTCCTAGAGTAATGAAAACAAACCCAAAAATAAACAAATGGGACCTAATGAAACTTAACAGCTTTTGCACATCAAAAGAAACCATAAACAAGACAAAAAGACAACCCACAGAATAGGAGAAAATATTGGTAAATGAAGCAACAGGCAAAGGATTAATCTCCAAAATATATGAACAGTTCATGTAGCTCAATATCAAAAAAAACAAACAACCCAATCAAAAAATGGGTGGAAGACCTAAGTAGAAATTTCAGCAAAGAAGACATACAGATGGCCAAGAGGCACATGAAAAGATGCTCAATAGCACTAATTATTAGTGAAATGCAAATCAAAACTACAATGAGGTACCACCTCACACTGGTCAGAATGGCTATCATCAGAAAATCTACAAACAGTAAATGCTGGAGAGGGTGCGGAGAAAAGGGAACACTCTTGCACTGTTGGTGGGAATGTAAATTGATATAGCCACTATGGAGAACAGTATGGACGTTCCTTAAAAAACTAAAAACTGAACTACCATATGACTCAGCAATCCTACTACTGGGCATATACCCTGAGAAAACCATAATTCAAAAAGACACATGTACCCCAATGTTCATTGCAGCACTATTTACAATAGCCAGGACATGGAAACAACCTAAATGTCCACTGGCAGATGAATGGATAAAGAAGATGTAGTACATATATATAATAGAATATTACTCCGCCATAGAAAGAAATGAAATTGGGTCATTTGTAGAGATGTAGATGGACCTAGAATCTGTCATACAGAGTGAAGTACGTCAGAAAGAGAAAAGCAAATATTGTATATTAATGCATATATGTGGAATCTAGAAAAATGGTACAGATGAACCTATCTGTAGGGCAGGAATAGAGATGTAGACGTAGAGAATGGACGTGTGGACACGGTAGGAAGGGGAGGGTGGGATGAATTGGGAGATTAGGTTTGACATAAATACACTACCATGTGTAAAATAGATAGCTAGTGGGAACCTGCTGTATAGCACAGGGATCTCAGCTTGGTGCTCTGTGATGGCCTAGTTGCGTGGGATGGGGTGGGGAGGGAGGTCCAAGAGGGAGGGGATGTGCATATGCGTATGGCCGATTCACTTTGCTGTATGGCAGAAACTAACACAACATTGTAAAACGATTATACTCCAATAAAAATAATGAAAAATAAGGAGAAAGAAAGAAGGAAAGGGGGGGAGGTAGAGAGGGAGGTGGAAGGAAGTAAGGAAAGAAGGAGAGAAAGAAAGAATTGATATACCCAACAACATGGGTAAATCTCAAAATTACTATGCTGAGCGTAAGAAGCCGAATAAAAGGAGTACATACCATATGATTCCATTTATAGAAAACTACAGAAAATGTAAACTAACCTATAGTGACAGAAAGCAGATCAGTCGTTTCCTGGAGGTTGGCGATGGGGCCTAAGAGAGACAAATTACAAAGGCCACGGCATCTGACAGTGCGTAGGTCACGCCAGAACAGGAGGAGCAGAAATCAGATGGGGGGAAGTGGGGAAGAGAATGGGAAGGCTGTGGAGCCTGTGAGTCTGTGTAACTCCGTCCAGAAGCTGATCAGGGGAGGGAATAACAAAGACGCACTGGTATTAGTGTCATACTTATGGAACCTCCTTCTGGGAGCTGTGTGTGACTCCAATCAGCTCGCCCCCTCACCTCCTACAGAGGCATTCATCCACCTCTCCTCCTTCCTAACACCTGCCAACCTTTCTTTTCCAGAGCATCTGCTCCCTTCCCAACTGCACCAGTCCAAACGAAGCTCTCCCATTTTGGAACCACGATGACATTCATGGCCTGCATCTCACCAGGCTACCTGTTCAGTTAAACTTCACCGCGGTCGAAAGGCAGCCTAGTGCTGAGCACGTAAACATGCCTCGGATGGTCGAAGCTTGAAACTCAGATGTGCCATGCAGAGGTGGTGTGACCTTGAACACTTAGCCTCTCTGTGTTTCAGTTTCTCCATCTATAAACGGCTATAACAATAGTGTCTCTCGCTATAAGTATTAAAGGAGTTAATATCTGTGTAAAGAATTTAGAACAAGGTTTGCCACATTCTAAGCCCTAAGAATGTTAATAAAAACCAACTTGTGTTCCTACTACGGGAAGGTGTGTGCTTATGGTTATAAGGGATACAAAGACCTATGTGGCATTTGTCCTACCCTCGAGGAACTAGCAATTTCTTGCCATCAGATTTAAATTTTTGTAGCGATCTGCGTGCCCTGGTGCAGCAACCTTTGCATTTGGGCAGCCTTGGCATGAGGCCAAAGAAGGTCAATTCTCAGTGGCCACTTTTTAGAACCTGGTGGCAAGTTAAAAGAATGGTAACTTCCAGGATTCACGAGAGAGAAAACAGGAGCCATTCTGGGAAGGGAGATGGTTTTGGACAATATGCATTTTGGCGACCTACTCGTAGCTTTGAAGGCACAGTGAGCCTGTTTAGGGCCCACTCCACTCTCCAGGTCACTCTACCTGTCTTGGCCCCCAGCCCCGAAGCGTGTCCAATGTGGGTACACCAGCCCCGCCCCAACCCGTCTCCCCCGCCCCGTTCCTACAGCCCTGCCCCTGCAGTGCACAGCCAGCCTCACCCCTCTCCTTTGCCCCGCCCTCTACAGTTCCAATAGCCCGGCCTCTGCAGTGCACAGCCGGCCCCACCCCTCCCCATCGTCCCTCCCTACAGTTCCTATCGCTCAGTCTCTCCCCTTCACTCCGCCCCCTACAGTTCCTATAGCCCGCCCCTGCAGTGCAAGCCGGCCCCACCCCTCCCCATCACCCCGCCCCTACAGTTCCTATAGCCCCACCCCATATCTCCGCCCTCCTCAGCTCCTATCTTCCCGCCCCTACACGGTACAGCTAGCACCGCCCCGCCCCGTCACCCCGTTTCCCCCAACCCGCCCCGCTATTTATATAGCGTCGGGCCCCCACCCGGACACCGCAGTGCGCCCCTTAGCTGGCGACTGTGTCCCACGGGGCGCCGGTACCTGTGTGAGGCGAGGCGGACGCTATGGCGGCCGAGGCCCTGGCGGCGGATGCCGTGGCGTCGCGCCTGGCGCGGCAGGAGGAGGACATCCGCTGGCTGTGGACGGAGGTCCACCGCCTGAGAGACGAGCAGCTGAACGCGCCCGACCGCTGCCAGGCCGAGGGGCCGTGCCTCACGCGCGAGGTGGCGCAGCTGCGGGCCGAGAACCGCGAGCTGCGCCACCGCCTGTACCGCCTGCGGCTGTGCCTCGCGGAGGAGCTGAGCCACCAGGCGCGGCGGGAGAGCGCGCTGCGGCAGGAGGCCGGGCGCGAGGCTGCGGGCACTCAGGTACCGGGCTGAGGCCTGTCCGCAGGGCGTGGCGGAGCTCGTGCGCTGAGAGCCCTGGGGCGGCAGGTGCGCTGCGGGGGCGGGGGCGGGGGCGGGGCGGGGCGGGGCCTGCCCTCCCGGCCCCCTTCCCCGCGCTCTCACTCGGCCCGGGAGCCCGCGACAGACTGTGGACGCCGGGGCCGCTGCGTCTCCAGCGATCGCCAGGCTGACCTAACGCTGTAATGTCTCAACTCTTCCCGTAAATTGCTCGGCGCACATTTTCTTCAGTGGCAGAAATAGCATTTTCCTGTCTGAAAAAAATGCTGCAGTGTTTAAAATTCACACTTATTTTCTTGGGCAGGAAGACCAACAGCTCCATGTAGAAACATTTCCCTTTCCCCTGGTGAATGGCTGGTCTGAGCTGTTTATGACAGGTGGTTTGGGGTGTTTAGTTGTTGCCTTGTTTTGGAGGTCTATCTTGAGATTTGCGTATTTAATATTGTCATTGAATAGCGTATTTTAATGTTTTGGTTCACTTACCTTCTAACGTAATGCATTTCTAAGTTCTGAAGGCCTTCTCAGACTGTGGGTGTTCTCAGTCCTTGTACCAGCGGACTGTGGTGCTCCTGGGCAACACCTTCTTGAAACAGTGCATTTAAAGTCTCTGGGAGCAGCTATGCAACCATTAATCCAGGGACATTATTTGTTTAAAATTTAGGGGGGGAAAACTTTAAAGAGCAAAATATATTAAGTGTACTTAGCAAGAATGTGAAAGTGCACATTCAGGAAGGACTGAACCCCAGAAAACGGCTTACCTGTTGAAGGTTGTAGATAATGGTCAGGAGAGCCCCAGCCGTGAGCCTCTAAACATGGGACGCTTGCTGCCTGCTGGCCTGTCCCTCTCCTGCTTCGGGCTTCAGATATGTTGCTCTTTGTTGTCATTGGGATGAGTTGTTTATTTCCCTTTATTTCTCAGCCTCCTCCTAGTCAGAGCCAAGGAAAGGACATTAAAAAGAAGAAGGAAAGCGGGCCTGACAGTGAGGTAAGTCATTGCTGTGGAAATAATATAAAATACTACTTATGATTTAAATATGCTTATGTAGTTAATTGCCCAGGGGTTTTAATTAAAACAGTTGCTGTAAATTACGGCTTGGGCCACAGGAGTGTGTTTAAAATTTTGTTAGCCTTAGATACAAGATGTCTTAACTTAGAGGTGAGCCAGCCCCACAGCTGTAAAAGGCTCCTTAGTCTATTTAAGTTGAGAAAGCAGAGCTCTTCTTTTGTGTTAAGGAAACCGGCTTCTTTGCTTTTTAAATATAAATCATTAAAACAACCAGAATTGATCAGGCACATCAACATTTGGTAGGAGCAGAGGGATCTTGGCTTCAGGGATCCATCGGGTTGAGGAGTTCAGACAAACGGGAGAAACAACTAGAGAACAAAGTCAGATGGTGTATCAATAAAGGCTGAGTTGTGTGGCTCTGTGCACGAGCATGTTAAACCTGTAGAGAAGGGCGATGCGAGTGGGTGTGGTAGTTGGAAGAGGAGGGCTTTGCGCAGGACCCTGAGAGCTAGGAGGGAGTTAGACCCTGGGAGGGGAGTCTCCAGGGGGTGAGAGTGAACGCAGAGTCATAGGGGCTTGTGGGGGCCGTGACCTGAGCGTGCTGGGAAGGGGTGGGGCTTATTTAGAGCTGAGCAGTTAGAAAAAACTGGACTGTGTCTGTTAACCCTCCTGTATTCTAATGGTTTTCAGGTGAAGAATCCACCAAATTTTGTGAAGGAAAGATTGAAGCTTTTTGAAATACTGAAGAAAGATCATCAGCTCTTACTTGCCATTTATGGAAAAAAGGGGAATACAAGCAATGTGATCACAGTAAGAGTGGCTGATGGGAAAACAGTGGAAGGGGAAGCTTGGAAAACAACACCTTACCAAGTGGCTGCTGAAATTAGGTAAACCGTAGTGTGGAGCAGATGATCAGTACTAAGTGTTGGGCTAGAGCTTAGTGAAAATGTGTTCTTAGGGACTGCTAAGGTATTCTTTTCTTACTCAGTTGAATAAATTAAATGTAATTAGGTAATTATTTACCTCTTGGCTTCTAAAGGGGCCATTTAATACGTAATTGAATATCAGAACACAATCTCCTTCTCTTTCAAGGGTCCAATTTTTAGAGTTCTAGTAAAAATATATAGTAGAGAAAAATGTGTAATCCTTGACAGGCGACATTACATTGACCCGGTTCATTATCAAGTTATTTCCATGAGATTTTACAGGTCTTTTGTTGGGCTTGACTCCAAGCCATTGTTCCACCAGTAAATAACTGTGGGTGGGTCTTTGGACCAATGTGGGCAGATCCCTCCAAGCCTGTTTTCTTAAATCTTAAGTGGAAATAATAATACTTTTATCGTTTACCTTACGGGATTGTAAAGATTAAATAAAATACTATATATGAGAGATACTCTGAAAATGAAAGCAACTCTAGAAATGTACAAAAAGGCCTATTAATTATAGATTGAAGATGTATGTGTTAGAGCTATGATCAGCCCTGGAAGCTTTGACCTTCCTAGAAATTAGATACTTCAGTGAAGTTGTGTTGTTTTGACTAATGTTAATTCCTGGCATTAAATAAAATTCTGTGGAAGCTATAGCTCAAAACTGCCATGTAAATAAACTTATTATTTAAAAAGCAAACTATTCAACAATTAAAATCTTCAGATTTCCTTTGAAAAATATGGTTAAGATTGTATTTTTCATCCTATTATATCATACACCCTAAAGGCCCCTCCCAACCTGTTCCTGTGCTTTCCAGGAGAGAGGAATAGATGTGCTGGGAACGGGCTTTGAGGCAAAAATAAGTTTATGTTTCCTCGTGGAGAGTCATTTGCATGTTGGTGGATTGAAGTCTGAGCCGTCCTGCACTGAAGAGACTGTCCAAGCTTGGGAAACAAGGTCATTTCATTATAGGACGTGTTCTCATTGTACAGTGACTTGCATTCCCACAGGTACTAGTTTAAAACCACCCTCGAGTTTTATGACAGGGGGGTTACAGGAGTGTCTAAAAAGTAAAATTGTCCAAAACTAAAGCATGGGCAAAGCTATATCAGGCAAACCTGATAAGAAGAAAGCAGTGGTCTTAATGTTACCGTCAGACAGCAGAATTTAGGGCTGTCTAAATCATTAGACAGAATCATTGAATGGGAGACTGAGGCTTATTTTTAAAATAGAAGAACAGTGTAATTCCCAATTTGTCACGCACCTTTATGAGTTATATTACGTAGCATCAAACCAGAAATACAAGATTATAGGAACTCAAGAGTGGCAGACTTTAACATGCCTTTCTCAGTTTTTGATCAAATAGCCCAAAATTAAGATTACATGGTCTGAATAACAACACTCTAAGGTAGGCTTCGTGGCTAGTCCCTGATCTCTGTGCTGTGGCCCAGATGGTGCCTCCTCTCTTGGCACCTGTGGTTGTGCTTTCGGTTCCTCAGAATCTTAATAAAATACAGAAACACACAGTTAGCATTCTGTGAGCAAAGTGAAATCCGTTGTGAACTCAGTAAGCATTAAATGACAACAAGACAAAACAAAGCTAGGAAATTAAAAAAACTTCAAAATACTCAGGTGAAAAGAAATAAAAACAAGTATTTTTGGAAATAAAAAGAGTAAAAAAGGAGTATTCTTAGAAAATACTTCTAATGAAGAGAATATATTTCAAAATCTATGTAATACATCTGAAGTGGTGATCAGGAACAGATTTATAGTGTTGAAGGCTTTTATTATTGAATAAAAAAAATGAAATGACTAAGAATTCAACTCAGGCAGTTAGAAAAAGAACAATTAAACTAGGAGGAAACTAAAAAAGTGAATTAGAGAAGAGTATTAACTGAAAAACTATTAAAATAAGTAAGGGTGCAGCAAGGTGTACAGTTATAAAAATAAAGTTAAAAATAATAGTTTTATTAAATTATACTGACTGTTCCCTTGGTTTACTGAGACTTGATTGCATGGATGATTTTCCCTGCTCTGAGGGAGTGTCGGCCTTCCGAAGTGTAACATGTAAGGTACAAATCATTAAGGAAAAGATGGACAGAGTCAAAAACACTTAGGAAAAATGGCTATGTGTAAAAATGACGCATAAAAAGGAGGAAAAGATAATCTTAGAAATGCAAATTAAAGTAATTGTGTATTATCTATTGGTCTGTCAAAGATTTATGAATAATGGTTAATATTGATATGATTTTGGGGAAATGGCACTGCTGGAGGGTGGATGCAGAGGCGCAGTCTCTTTCTTAAATGTGCAAACCCCAACCCTTGGATCCAGTCATTCTATACATAGCCATTTATCCCAAGGAAATACCCCAGCAGAAAAAATGAGCAAAGGACAGTTCATAGTAGTTCATTGAAGAGTAGTTCTTGGAATGTGGTCCCCAAACCAGCAGCATTAGCATCACCTGGGAACTTGATGGAAGAGCAGATTCTTGGGCCCCATCCCACACTTGCTGAATCAGTTAGTCATCTGTGTTTCCAGGAGCCCCCCAGGGGCTTCTGACTAAACTGCTGCAGGAAAGAGTCCCTAGAGATCATGGCTTAAATAAGGCAGATGCCACATTCTCCCCTGACAGACTCGTGGTGGCCAGACTGGTGGGCGTCTCTGGTCTAGGCAGTCCTTCATGGGCCCAAGATCCCTGCATCTTGTCGCTCTGCCGTCCCCTTAGGTAGGGTTTGTCCACATCTAGGGGTGGAGGCTGGGTCACACCCATGGACCTGCTTGCAGGCAGGGGAAGAGCGGCTGGAGAGCAAGGGTGCTTTGAGGCCAAGACCCTGGAGCAGCATGTTTTAATTCCCACCTACAGCCTGTTAGCTCACGCTTAGTCACACAGCCACGCCGCCTGTAAGAGAATGGAAACGTAGCTCCTGCTGGCTGGCCACGTGTCCAGCCCAGGCACTCTCACCACAGGAGAGAGGAAGGATGGTCTTGGGGACAGCGTCCGCCACGGCGTGCTGCTGGGACCTCCAGACACCTGTGAGCATCCGCCGTGCATCATCCCCCACACTCCCTCACTCTCCTGGTGAGACGACTCCAGCCCCTGGCAGTAGAAAGCCCAGGATTTTCAGGTGAAGCACACAACACCCCCATCGGCTGGCTGCTCGTGCTCTAGCAGCAAGTAAACTGATAGACGAGGCTGCCCATGCCACGTGTATATGGTGGTGGGATAAACACAATCACGATTAAAGTGTCATTTGGAAAAAAGAGGAGTGATGCGGCAGACAGTGGTATTCAGGAGCCCCCAGATCTTGTCTGCAGCCTGGCCGTGGGTGGGGCTCGGGTCAAACCATCTGGCCACCCTTTGTCCTCTGGGAGCAGCTCTCTTGTCCACCGCCCTCTGTCGGCCCTGATTTTGCAATTTGGAGGGCTTGTCGTTGTCCCTGGCCTTCACTTGCCGCATCTGAAGTGCGGGCAGTTGTTCATGGTGGAGGCCGCGGGGTTTGCTGGTGCGGCTCCTGCTGGTGCACATGTGGGGCTCAGGGCTCCTGAGGATCAGTGACAGGTACTTGTAAGCTGGGCTTGTAGTTTGTTTGGCAAAACAATTCCCTCAAGCAATTAACTAGAAGCTTCTAGTCAGTTTCCCGTGAAAGTAACCATACTGAAGATTTCTCCTAGACAGAGACTTCTCACCCTTTTACTCCCTGGCCTTTGTCCTTTGCTTGTTCCTCCCTCCCTCAGTTAAATGGGCCAAGATCAGACAAAACTGTAGGTTGCGGGCTCTGATCCTTGTAGCTGGACCAGCCTGTGTTGTCTGTCTCTGTGCGGCCTTTGAGAAGGGCTGTTC
The DNA here is from genome assembly GCF_011762595.2 of Tursiops truncatus. Lineage (NCBI taxonomy): Eukaryota > Metazoa > Chordata > Mammalia > Artiodactyla > Delphinidae > Tursiops > Tursiops truncatus. Next base: position 146,036,271 of record NC_047035.1, read on the forward strand.
CTCCTGCTCTTTGGGACAGAAGATTGTTTTTGCATCTTGCACAGCCTCACACTTCTGAACTCCCATTCAGTTCGGCTTACAGGCCGCGTGCGGAGAGAGCCTCCCTCGCAAGGGGACAAATACCGTCTGAGCTTACCTTGGCCTGGCAGTATTTTGTTAAAAGCCACGAGAGTTACCCAGTGTATCCCAGCGTTTGCCTTTGTATAACCGTTTACTCATGTGCTACAGGCATCGTAAGCACATTATTTGCCTGCAAGTCTTAGGAGACACTTTGTTATGCTGTAACAGGGTTATTGGCTTTCCACGTCTGAGTACCTCTTTCTGTGTAACCCACCGCCCATCCGCTAAGCCAATGTCAGATGATTTGTTTTTGTTACTCACTTGCAGGCCCTTATTTCTGCGTTAGTTAAGGCACAGGCTAAGCTGCTGCAACAGGCCACAGAAAACTTAGTGCCTTAAATACGACTAGAGCCTCTCTGACAGCAGTCTGGGGGTGCAGGGTCCAGGTTGGCAGGCAGCGCTTCTCCATATGTTTATTTGGGGACCTAAATTCCTTCCATCTGGCTGTTGGGTGGTCTGGTACAGTGTTCCTTTGTCCGTATGGCCCAAAAGTCGTAGCATGTGTGCTCCATCTACAGAGGGCCGGATGGACAGGTGCCCTGTGTGGTGTTAAGGCTGAGATATGGCAGTGCTGGACACCGCTTCTGCCTCCACCTAAGCCACGTGGCTGCCTCCTGCTGCAAGGATGGCCAGGCACTGATTGTAGAGGACAGAGAGAATGGGCTTGAGGAGCCCTTAGCAGCCTGGCATGGCCAGCGAAGGTGAAGATAAAATTCTACTCCACTGATAACAATACTGAATGTGTATTAAGTTCTTATTATGAGTACACCTTATTTAATCCTTAGGATAAATATATGAGGAAGGTCCTGTAATTCCCATCTTGCTGACGAGGAAACCGAGGCTTAGAAAAGCTGAGTAAATTGTCCAGTGTTTAACCCCAGGTTGGCCTGACCCTAGAGTGTGTGCTGTTAACCACAGTGCTGTGCCCCTGCTCAAGTTACTCACAGAAATGCAAATGAAAACGTTACATTGTCAAGATGACACAATTTTGTACTCCTGAAGGTGAGAGCACAGAGAAAGGTATTTTGGGACCCTCTTCTGATAGGAAAATTTGGTAATATAGTCCAATTAAAGTCATTAAAAGTGCTTATCCCTTGACTCAGTAGTTTTACTTCTAGAATTTTTCCTGAGAAAATAATCAGGAACTGAGATGTATGTTCAAGAATGTCCATTGCAGCTTTATTTGTCATTGTCAAAATAAAACAAGAAAAACCAAAACCCACAAAGAAATAACCCAAATCCCAGCAATAGTGGGTTCATTAAGCAAATCTTAGTTCTACTGCAGCTGTCAAATAGCATGTTTTACAAGTCTGTTTGCTGTTGGGGAAAATGTCATGGTTTATTGTTAAGTTTAAAAAGTAGGTTATCATATAACATAAAGAGTAATACTATTAAAATTTTTACATTGGTGTATGTATTTATCCAAAAAAGTGGAAAGACGGACAGCAAATGTTAACAGTAATTTCTGAGTGACTGGATTGAGGGTGAATCTTTTTTTTGGCTGCACACGTGGGATCTTAGTTCCCCAACCACGGATCGAACCTGTACCCCCCTGCGTTGGAAGCATGAAGTCATAACCACTAGACCGTCAGGGAAGTCCAGAGGGTGATTTTTTTTCTTTGTGCTTTTCTGTGCTTTCTAGGTCTCTTCTCTTAACATGTTATTTTTGTCAGTAATTTTCAAGCAATAAATGTTAATGAAAAGACACACACACACACACACACACACACACACACAAAGGAAAAGGATCAACACCTCAGTAGAAAATAGGCAAAGGACACGGACAGTTCATAAAAGTAAACTGGCCAGTAAACATTTATAATCCAATAAACCAAATTAAAACAACCATTTCCAACATCACATTGGCAAAGTTTGAAAAAATCGGGGTGCGTGGAAGTGGTACATTCAAACAATATTTATCAGCAGTCCTTCAGAGGTACATGCTCTTTGACCTGACAGTTTTACTTCCAAAGGCCTATTCCCAGAAAAGTCACCAAAGAACAAAGCCGCCTGTGCACGGATGTCTGTGCAGTGTACGCTCTGATAGCACACAACGACCTGGTGTGCAGGAGGAGGCTTCCTTAATCAGTGTGGTCCTTCCAGAATGTTCTGGGAGTCTGTCTGATGGCATGGTTGTGAAGAAAATTATGTAGGCAACTATGTTTTTTTATGATGGGGGTGTGTGCCTGTGTGTGTGGGGGGGGTGAGTGTGTGAAGGAGGGGCGGGTACAGATAAAGACTGGAAAAACATGTGCCAGAATGTTATATGAGTGGTGATATCTGGATGGTGAGATTTATGTGATTTTTATTTTATTCTGTGCATTCTCTGTTTTCTGAGTTTTTACAGTGAACGTATCTTATTACTTTTGTACTTAAAATAAGTGTTACAGAATTTTTAAAAAATCTATCCTATTAGTTTACATTTGTACTTTCCACTAAAGAAAGAAACCCTGGAAATCATTTCCATCTTTTGTTTTAGCCTGTGGTGCGTTAACGCCCACGTGACTGTTCTCTCACCAGTCAGGAGCTGGCAGAAAGCACAGTGATAGCCAAAGTGAATGGGGAGCTGTGGGACCTGGACCGTCCGCTGGAAGGGGACACCACCCTAGAGCTGCTCACGTTTGAGGACAAGGAAGCCCAAACTGTAAGTGTTTAAAGACCAACCCACCGTACTTCGGCTATTTATGTTGTCAGTTACATTATGTAATTATGACGTCACATACCGAAGTCAAGAATGATGGGTTTTGTGGCCTTCTAAGGTTTAAAATGCATTTGTTGGTGTTTAATAAATATAATATTAATAACACCATATTTAAAAGTGATTCAGAAAGAGCAGGTTTTAAATAAAATACATAGCTTATATGTATTATTTAGTTTTTCTCACTTAAGATCTAACCCAAACAGCTGTCACCTAACTATATGCCAGCTGTCACCCCAGAACTTGTGAACACGTATTGATTCCCTCAGTCAGCTGACCAGTATCTAAGCTGTTGGGTGCACATGCCAGACCTTGTGGGGCGGCAGAGGCTCCTGCTACAGAGAGTTCACTGGTGGGAGGGGTAGTGAGCAAGGGAATAAACGACTAGACACTTTCGGGTGGTGTCAGCCTCCAGAGAAGCAAGTAGGAGCAGCCATGGTAGCTGGCCCGGCAGTTAGTTTTAGCCCTCTCCTGAGGGCGGAATCCTGCCGAGACCTGAGCACTTTCCCACACTAGCTGGCTCTTGGTTGACCTGCAGACACTGTTCTCTAGCAGATTCTTTAACAGTGGGCTGCTGCAGGCTTTCAGACTGTCAGGTGTTTGGTTGGGGGGCCGGGGGAGCTACCAAACTTAATGTTCCATGGAGGGGTCGACCTCTTTGGAGTTCTTTCCCCCTGTGTTTAGTGACATCATGAAAGAGAAAACTTATTTATCATATTATCTTGGGGAATGTTTCTGGAGTGTCTCATCAGCCCGCCCCTCTGCCTACCCTGATACTAACATGGCACCTGGTGTCACATTGCATGGCTTCCGAAATACTTGTGGTTGTTTATGAAAATGAGAATGTTCCGTGCCAGGCACCAGCCCCAGCCCCTTGTGTACATTATCTCCCTGAGTCTGCACTTACCTTTTCACACAGGTACCGTGTTAATAGTACACAGGCTCAGGATGCTTCAGTAACTTTTCCAAGCCCTCAATGCTTCTTTTAGTGTAATTTAGTAACAGAGAGGTTTTTTTTTTGTTCTTGGATTTTATTTTCCTGTTACTATGAACATATTAAGATTTTGAGCAGAAACCCATTTATGAATATTTAATGCATATCCATGAAAAAGAAATCCTAGAAAAGCAAATCTAGAAAACTCAGATCTACAAGATGATAAAATTAATGATTTTGTAAAGCATTTTTTACTTTACAGAAAAATCCGTCTCCTTTGTATAGCAAACTCTTAAACTTCTATTTTAAAAGATGCTTCTATTTACAAGACTATTTAGTGCATGATGTAACATAGGAAAGTAAATAGTCCTCACCCTCTAGGTAAATTCATGTTGAAAGTGACAGCAAGAATGTTCATGTAAAGTTGATAAGTACGCACACCAGAAACAAGGAGCATTTTATAAAATGGTAGAGCTTTCAAGTCTAAAATATATCTAATAGATATTTCCTTTTGCAAGCATGCTGTCCAGCAGGAGAATGTATGTGGGTATTCGTTCTGCTCTAAATCTTTGCGGAAGTCCCAGGAGCAGTCAGCGATGTGCTGCTGGGACCTCATGCTCAGGAAGCATAGGTACTTATCTGAGGTGTAAACAAGGTACTTATCTGAGGTGTAAACAAAACCAGATATATGTAAGAACCCAAGCTGCTAGTTCTGTGATGCCCTATGTTTTAAATGTAAATTCAATCATTTCTTTTCTGCTTAAAACCTTTTAATACATCCCACTGCATTAGAATAAAGCTCAAATCCCTCTCCAAGGCCTGCATGGTCGCTGGCCTGTTCTTACCTGTCACCCTTCCACAAGCTGCTTTGTGGTACATCCCCCCAACCCTAACCACGCTGTGAATACAGGGCGTCCGCCGTGATTCTTAATTACAGCACCCTGTTCATCTTCTTTTTTTTTTTTTTTTTTTTTTTGCGGTATGTGGGCCTCTCACTGTTGTGGCCTCTCCCGTTGCGGAGCACAGGCTCCGGACGCGCAGGCTCAGCGGCCATGGCTCACAGGCCCAGCCGCTCCGCGGCATGTGGGATCTTCCCGGACCGGGGCACGAACCCGTGTCCCCTGCATCGGCAGGCAGACTCTCAACCACTGCGCCACCAGAGAAGCCCTCATCTTCTTTTAAATACGCTTCTTGTCTTGCGATGATGCACTTAGAGGTTTGTTGCCTGCCCTCTCCCCACTAGGCTGCAAACCGCCTGAGGCCAGTGGCTCGCATTTCTTTCTCTCCTGTGTCTCCAGCACCTAACACAGTGTTTGGCTCAGGCGATTTCCAGGTGTGCACAATGCACCGAAGGAGGTACTTGGGCTGACGCTGGCAGCCAGCCTGCCATCCTGTACCATCCCAAGCAGAGGGTTCTGCCTCTAGGCCTGGTGCCCCGGGTCGGGATTGCACGGAGCCTGCTCAGCCAGCTAACTCCCTCTACTCCGGTTTATTATCTCAGACAGCTTTCTAATTGCAATTTGTTTCCTATGTAACTGAGGAAAGTGCTGCCAGAGGACTCGATTGTCTTGTTCCTTTGGCATCTATATTTATTGATATTTGGTGACTGGTTAGTTTTAATGTATCCATAGACCGTTGATTCCTTGGTAATTCAAAACCCAATCAACTTTCTGAACTTGTAGAGCTAATGACTGGCCCTTGGACTGCAGTGAATTAACAAATGTACACCCTGCCCAGGGGACCCCGGCAGCCAGCAGACAGTCCTCAGTGACCCCTCTGTCTTGAGTTATCTTTCAGACTTCCACAGCCACGTGCTACTCAGCACGTGAAGACTGCTGTGTAGACGCAGAATCTTGTTAACGTGAGTGATGTCATGAGCAGCCGCTGTGGCCTCGAATCTGATTCAGAGAGGCTGCCTGGAGGAGGAGGAAAGGGGCCCATGCCCAGCACTCCCTGGCGTTCCTCTGCGCTGGGCCTGGACCGGCTCTGGGCGGCTGCTCTGCTTGGTGGTCAAGGCACAGAAGGAAGTGGTTTAGGAGCTGGGCTTCAGTGCCACACAGAGCAGCAGCTGCACGTTAGAACCAAGTAGCCGGCTGCCAGGGATTCCAGACAGGGCTCAGGAAGCATCTCTCGTCAGCAGTCGCCAGAGATTGATGCTGCCTTGTGTCCCAGTGTCTGTCCCCTTACACTGTATCCACGTGCTTGCTTGTCCTCTTGTCTGCCTGATGGCTTCCCGTGACCCGTGGTCGTGGCCGCGGCCTCTGTCCTGCCTGCAGGTGTACTGGCACTCCAGTGCCCACGTCCTCGGGGAAGCCCTGGAGCTCCACTACGGGGGCCTCCTGTGCTGCGGGCCACCTACCGACTGCGGGTTCTACTACGACATGTTCCTCAAAGACAGGTAACGCCTCTGAGTGCATGTGTTTATAGTGGTTACACATTAGTGTAGTGAATACCTATTGCAGAATGTGATTATAGATTAGGTCACCATTTATGAACAGTATTATTTTTTATGAGTTTAGATTCAAGGGTAACCTCTCAAATTGTTTTCTTTCTTTTCTTGAGAAGGATGTGATACACTATTTATGTAACCTGAGACTTGGCTAGGGCAAACTACTAATTCGGACCAGAGTTGTAGGGTTAATCCCTGGAGAGCACATAGTTCAGCTTTGTGCCGTGATGGTCAAGGGCGCTGTCCACCCCAGCCACACATGTCCCACAGCTGGTGCCAGAGGTGCTGGTTCGCAGCGGCCTCATGTTCCTCAAGTAGATCTGTGCTTGAAATCACAAGCAGCAGGCCCAGCCCTGGCCCACCTCCTTCTCCATATCCCTCGTCGCCCTTAAGGAAACCACCAGCTCTCAAATCAAAACCTGAGGGTCTTCCCAAGCCCACCCTGCTCCTTGCCACCCCTACCCCCCCCCAGTCACTCCATCCAGTTCTGCCAGTCTTATCCCCTAAGTAGTTCTCCCCCACCTTCTGCCTTAACATAGACCCCCAGCATCCTTGCCTCGACGACCGTGGTACATTTTCCCGCCATCTGCCACCTCCACGCTGTCAAAGTGACCCCTCCCTAACCGAGCGCCCGGCACTCTGCAGCTCCTGCTCCCAGCCTGTCCAGCGTAGTCCCCCCCGGAGTCATTCCGCAGGACGTGTTGACGCCCCTGTGTGCTCTGGGTTTGGTGCTGCTGACTCTGCACTGGACAGATCAGCCTGTCCTCGTGGGCTCAGCAGTCTGGATGGGGGAGACAGACATAGACAGACACGCAGCCGTCTGCTGTCGGAGGTGATGAGGTGGTGAGGGCTGTGAAGGGGAGGTGGGGGCCTGAGCAGGCAGCCGGTCAACTGAGAGCTCAGTGACCTTGAAGCAGGGGTGGGACGGAGGGAGAGAGGGAGCGAGCTCTGAGGCTGGTGGGGGAAGAACGTCCCAGGCCTCTGTGGGACAGCCCTGGGTCGGGGTGTGTGTGGCTTGTTTGAGGAATGCAGGTGGCCCACAGGGCTGGAGGGGTGTGAGCACAGACAGGGGTTCCTGAGAGGAGCCAGGACTGCCCAGCGGAGGCCGGCTGACCTGTAGTTCACACTCTCAGAGCTTCCTCCCAGCCTGGATCTCCTGGTCTAGGGCAGGGGCATGGCGCACGCTCCACACTACGCTTTTGAACAAAAACGTAAACATGTGAAGAATGAGGAAGACTGCCCAGATGATCAGGCCCCGGAGGAGCTTGTGGTCCAGCTGGGGAGTGTCCAACGGGGCTGTTCAGAGAACCGAGGGCAGTTCATCAGCTGACGCCTCTGTCTCCCTCTTTGAGAAGTAGGGTTACCTGCCTTGTGAAAGGATGACTGACCCTCTGAAGTCCTGGACAGTAAAGAACCACGTTCCTCAATGTAGAAGGCTAGTCAGCTGGTGACAAAGGCCACAGGTCTAAGGTCATGTCTGATCAATCTGTGCTGATTCTCGCTGCTTTTCCCTGCAGGGCCGTGTCCAGCACAGAGCTGCCAGCGCTGGAGAGCACGTGCAAGGCCATCATCAAAGAGCAGCAGCCTTTCGAAAGGTTGGAAGTCAGCAAGGAGGCCCTGCTGGACCTGTTTAAGGTGAGTTCGTGCCGGGAACGTGAACAATATTTAACACAGACGACTGGTTTTAACAAATAATTGGCCACTGCTCACCAAATTGTTCCAAACGGGTTGGTTGAATTTTTAATGCAGACATAGGTAGGTGAAGGGCCAGGGGAATAGTTTCATATGTGTGTTTTATAAATCTGATTAATTCTGAGTGTTGTTAGTACTCCGGCTATTGAATTCAACAATATGTATAATACCATATAAAATTCTGGGTTTTCCTCTTTCGTTTGGGGTTTTCTGCTAATTTTTTTTTCACATCTTTATTGGAGTAAAAATGCTTTACAATGTTGTGTTAGTTTCTACTGTTCAACAAAGTGAATCAGCTGTATGTAAACATATATCCCCATATCCCCTCCCTCTTGAGCCTCCCTCCCACCCTCCCTATCCCACCCCTCTAGGTCATCACAAAGCACTCAGCTGATCTCCCTGTGCTATGCAGCAGCTTCCCACTAGCCAACCATTTTACATTTGGTAGTGTATATATGTCCATGTCACTCTCTTACTTTATCCCAGCTTCCGCCTGCCCCCCGCTGTGCCCTCAAGTCCATTCTCTACACCTGTGTCTTTATTCTTGCCCTGCCACTAGGTTCATCAGTACCACTTTTTAAAATTCCATATATAAGCATTAGCATACGGTATTTGTTTTTCTCTTTCTGACTTACTTCACTCTGTATGACAGATTCTAGGTCCATCCACCTCACTACAAATAACTCAATTTCGTTCTTTTTTATGGCTGAGTAATATTCCACTGTATATATGTGCCACATCTTCTTTATCCATTCATCTGTCAATGGACATTTAGGTGCTTCCATGTCCTGGCTATTGTAAATAGTGCTGCAGTGAACATTTTGGTACATGTATCTTTTTGAATTATGATTTTCTCTGGGTATATGCCCAGGAGCGGGATTGCTGGGTCATGTGGTAGTTCTATTTTTAGTTTCTTAAGGAACCTCCATACTGTTCTCCATAGTGGCTGTATCAATTTACATTCCCACCAACAGTGCAGGAGGGTTCCCGTTTTTAATTTTTACGTGTCCTCAGAATTTTATTTACTTCATGTACTTAAAATTGGAATCTTCGAGAGCAGTGCTGTCCAATAATGAGATCCACAAATCTGAGCCACATATGTCATCTTAAATTTTCTGGTAGCCACCTTTTAAAAGTAAAAGAAAGATGGAATTAATTTTTATAACATTTTATTTAACCCAATAAATCAAAAATATTGCTTCAACATGTAACCAACATAAAAAGTAATTAGTGAGCTATTTTATTTTCTTCTTTTCACATTATGCCTCTGAAATCCAGTGTTTTGCCCTTGTGGTACACCTCATTTCAGATCAGTTGCATTTCAAATGCTCAGTAGGCTCCCGTCCTGCATGGCACAGCTCTGGGCTGACAGCTCTTTATATCCCCACAGTCTCAACACCTAGAACATAGCAGATGCCCATTCAGGGTGTGTTGAAAAAAGTTAACATTTTTTCCCAGTTAAACATTTTGTGTGATAATATGTAAATGTATTTTTCTTTGTAGTACAATAAATTTAAATGCCGCATCCTAAAGGAGAATATTAACACGCCAACGACCACAGTTTACAGGTAAAGTGTGTGTGAATTTTAAACACTGCTCAGTGGTACATCTGAAGGCATTAACAGTAGCAAGTCTGTCTTTGGTGGGTGGTCTGTTTATAAATTTGCATGGTTGGTATAGTACTACTGTAGGTGGGGACTCTGAAATGTTATCACCAAAGGGGAATTGTTATTTTCTCATTTGTATTTATTAGGATGGTACTAAAAACCCACATTCTGTTTTCTGGATGTTAGCTGTAGCAGCCTCTTTCTCCCTGTGGTTAAGACTGTGTTCTCAGGGCCTCACATTTTGGGGGACTGTTAGGGAAAGGAATTCTGTTTGTCCTCCCACATTCTTATTGAGGGGCGGTGGGAGCTGTCATGGGCCATCTCCTCGGGCAGTGATTCTCTGCCTCTTACCACGCTCTCCACTGCTTGGGGTCCAAGAGCATTACCCTCCAGGCGTCAGCTGGACTCACAGTGAGACAAGAAGTGGTGGGAAGCAGAGACCAGTGGGTGCCCCTACCCAAACCACTTAGTTTTGCTGGGCATTAGGCTCCCAACCCCTTTTACTGGCCACTTGTTCAGCTGCCTTGTGCGTACTGCTCGTCTCTGTTCCTGTGTGTCCTGCTCTCTGGCTGCCTGTGACCTTCACGGTCCCATCGGAGAAGACCTGGTCCCTGTATAAGTACGACCACAAATATCCTCCACGGGGAACTTCCTTTCCACACTCAAGTACTATGGTTCTCTGACTTAACTGTACTGTGAGTAAAATTATACCCCCTTTATGCACAGCTGTGCACAGTGCATTTCTTTTGTTTTTTTTTTTTTTTTTGGCGGTTCGCTGCCCTCTCACTGTTGTTGCCTCTTCCATTGCGGCTCCGGACACGCAGGCTCAGCGGCCATGGCTCACGGGCCCAGCCGCTCCGCGGCATGTGGGATCTTCCCGGACCGGGGCACGAACCCGCATCCCCTGCATCGGCAGGCGGACTCTCAACCACTGCGCCACCAGGGAAGCCCGCATTTCTTTTTTTAAAAAAATTAATTTATTTATTGTATTTATTTATTTTTGGCTGTGTTTGGTCTTCATTGCTGCACGTGGGCGTTCTCTAGTTGCAGTGAGCAGGGGCTACTCTTCGTTGCCATGCGTGAACTTCTCACTGTGGTGGCTTCTCTTGTTGCGGAGCACAGGCTCTAGGCACGTGGGCTTCAGTAGTTGTGGCACGCAAGCTCAATAGTTGTGGCTCACAGGCTCTAGAGTGCAGGCTCAGTAGTTGTGGTGCACGGGCTTAGTTGCTCCATGGCATGTGGGATCTTCCCGGACCAGGGCTCAAACCCGTGTCCCCTGCATTGGCAGGCGGATTCTCAACCACTGCACCACCAGGGAAGTCCCCACAGTGCATTTCTTAAGTGATAATATGAACACATGGCCATTTTATGCTGAAGGTGGATACCATGCTTATCTTATTTTTGCTGCTCTCCAATGACCTGATAAGATTTTGTTATTTATTACCTATAATACAAAAAAGTGTCAGTATAATCATTTTAAAGTTTAAAAATAAATGAAGAAATTGAAAAGGTATGCTAAGTTTTAAATTTCTGGCTTTTAATACTTGACATTTTGGTTTTTTTTTTTAACTTAGGTCAACATTGATGCTTATTCTATCAATTGGAATGGCTTGTATTTAATTTTTTGAAAATAAATGGCTTTTTTCTATGGAATTATTTAAAGATTAGCTTATTAAAGTCTTTCATGCTAATCAGGCATTTTTTTCCATTTCTCTGAGCATTGACTTACAACCTCCATCTTGGACAGAGAACAATACATAAAAGCCTGGTCATTCAGAGAAATGATGTTTTCATGTTTAAAGCTTCATTGTACTTTGGTGAATAATCCAGTCCCTTTATGTATTCATTGTAATTTTTAACTTTTTAACCAATGAACTTTAAAAATACTTAAAATTGGTTGGAATAGTTAAGGAACAACTTTTTTTCTTTACTAAATTTTCCTTAAATTGGTTGACGTTAAGTCACCTTCCCTCAGACCCACATTATTGGTATCTTAACTCTGCTAATGTTTCTGTACTTGGAGAAAAGTCTGCGCTTGTTAGGGTTTAGTGGTCCCTTGTTCATTATAGGTGCAGGCGAGTCCCCACCTGCAGCCCCGTGTGCTTTAATAGCAGTGTCGTCTCTGATCTAAACCTTTGCCTGAGATTTACGTTGTTAAGTCAGTATGCTGTTTTTCTAAACCAAGAGACAATTAGACATTTTGTCATGAAATCAGAGGGCCTTAAAACAAACAAAAACCCTTGAATTTATTTATTTTTTAAGTAGACTATTTTTTAGAGCCGTTTAGGTTCGCAGCAAAATTTAGAAGAAGATGCAGAGAGTTCCCATACACCCTTGCCCCCATATATGCACAACTTCCCCATGGTCAAGATTACCCACCAGAGGTGGGAAATGAGTTACAATCCATCTACACCGATGCTTATAGCGTGCTTCACTGTTGGTGTGCATTCTGTGGGTTTGGTGAAGTTTATTTTTAATGTAAAATATCAACTTAACGCATTTTTTATAACTGTCATATAATTTTGGTTTTGAAAATTAGTGTAGAGCAGGGAAATGGCTATCTGATTTTAAGACAGTGAAGGTTTTTAGGAGCCTTAGGGTGTGACAATGAAAAGTGGTGTCTCTGTCTGCACAGTTTCTTTCCAAGGATTCTGTGGCTTTTGAATGTGAGCGAAGGAGGGAAGGCTGGGATCTGAGACTAGGTGAATCGCCTCTTTCTTGCTCCTTAAATTAAAAATTCATTTAAATTAAGTTGTTCCTAAATTAAACATTGCCCCAAAACATAGAACATGGTTTCTAATGAATAGTCCCAAAAGCTATAACTGTGCCTGGGCATGTTTTAAATATTTTATTACAGGTGTGGTCCACTAGTTGACCTTTGTAAAGGCCCCCATGTAAGACACACTGGAAAAATTAAAGAGATAAAAATTTTCAAGGTAAGTATTGATTTTTTTCTTAATATAGTAAACTTAAGATGAACTAGATATTCAATAATATCTTGTATAACCTGAACACCATGCCTCTTAGAAACACTACATCCATATTTGATTTTTATGTGGGCTTCTAAAAATAATATAATTTTTTAGAATTTTGGTAATTAGAACATTATATGTAGCCTTTAATTGTTTATCATTTAACCTTACTATACATGTTACAGTGCATTTCTTTTTCATCTATATTACAATATTGTTCTGCATACTATTGTTTTCTTGAATTGCCCTAATGTGAACAAGAATGTTTATCTGCATGTAAGAATAACGTACTGTAGGAAAAGGAGAAAATAAAGGGATAGAGTGGTATGATGCAGAAAACACACTCTGGAATCAAGAGGCATGAGACTGACATCACCGTCCTGCCCTTCCCAGGCCTTGGTTTTCTTACAGGTGGAGGAAGGGTGATGACAGTCAGCAAGGCTGGCCTTCATGTCCCCACACCTCTTCCTCCACTGCCCTCTCCTGGGTGATGCACTCGGTGCTTGGCCTTCCCTCAGTTCCACACTTTCTTTCTCACTTTTCATCCCTAGAATCCACAGCAGACTGAGTACATAATTTACTGATTAATGGTATAATTTGGGCTGGGAAGGTTTAGTTAGAAACAATTTAAGATTCCAAGTCTACAAAAACTCATCTTTAAGTAAGCTATGCTGATGTTAGGGTGAGGAATTGTGTACAGTCATCCCTTGGCATCCACGGGGCAGTGGTTCCAGGATACCCGGCTGATACCAAAGTCCACGGTAGCTCAGGCCCCTGGTATGAACCAGCTGTACATATTTCAGAGCAGTTTTATTTGTAACCAAGGGTTTGGTGTGTTTACCCAAATCTCATCTGATGTTTAGAATTCCTCAGCATATTGGGAGGGTAACCCTGAAATGGAAACGCTGCAGAGGGTCTACGGGATATCCTTTCCTGATGACCAGATGATGACAGCCTGGGAGAAGCTGCAGGAGGAGACCAAGACCCAGGATCACAGGAGGATTGGGAAGGTGCGCCGCGCTGAGCGCTGCTGAGCTGGCCTGTGACCGCGTCTCAGAACTAGGGTGTCTTAAAACTAACATTTCTTCTCCTCCTCTCCTGTCTTCTGTTTTGCTGGCGCTCATGGTTTGCTGCTGAGTTCTTTCACGCTCCTACCCCAATGTCTTCTAACCTCTTTCCTTCTTGTATTTTGTATTAGATTTAAAAAATTGCACCTTTCACTTTTATCATGATATAAAAATAACCTTTTTAAAAAAATTGTGTATACTTGATAACATACTTTGTATTTGGGAAGCAGAGCAGAAACAAAGAAGATCTGCAAGAAGGCAGACCTGGGTTTAACTCAGTCCTGCCACGTAGGAGCTCAGTCCTGCCACGTAGGAGCTGTTACACGACAGGCCAGGCACTCGCTGTGGAGCTCCATGTCCTCGGCTCTGCTGGGTAGCGTGCAAAGTGGCATGAGGACGGACACTGGGTGTTGGTGGCCACCAGGGTGGGCTCTCAGCATGACGGCCATGCTGATGTCACGTCACTCAGAGCCCACCTCCAGCCATGTCTCCCTATGAGATCCGTACTCCAAGGTGCCGAGGAGGAAATCAGCAGTAAATACTAGGTGAAATAAAAGCCAAGTTCAAAGCTAAGTAACCATAAATATGAGTTGTAATTTTACATGTGCTGTTACATGTAGTTAGATTCAAGTACAGTGTTGAGGGACTTTGGAATGTCAATATTAGAATCAGAAATAACTAAGTATATGTTTTATTCCTAGTGTATCATTTGTATACAGTAAATGTTATGCAGCGACAGTGAAAATGAAATGCAATTATTGTTTTAATCTAGGAACAAGAACTTTTCTTCTTCCATGATCTGAGTCCTGGAAGCTGTTTCTTTCTTCCCAGAGGAGCCTTCGTTTATAATACACTTATGGATTTCATACGAGTAAGTTAATTTTTAAAATATTCTATACTTATTCAACTCCATTTTACATTTTACTATTTTCTCTTATCGTAAAATGGCCAAGCATTTCCATTAATTTTATTTTAATAATACTAAGAATTTTGAACCTCAAAGAGAAATGCCACATTGTGCCTTCAACTAAAAACATTGAAACAATTTGTATTTTCCCTAAATATTTACATTTATACTTGGATTTCATTAAATGTACCTCTTGTCCATGTAAGTTTCTGGAACACGTAGGATACTAAGATAAACTTCAGACCAAGTGTGGAACTCCCCCTGAGAGAAGGAAGGAGGAAGCGTTCTGTGTGGCACAGAACACTAAACTGTGAAGTATCATTGCTTCTCAGGATGTGATCCCTGGACCACTGGTGCCCCCTGCCATTGTTTATTATGTGACTCCTAGGTGATTTGGCAGCTCCAGAGCAAAGAGTGAAAAAACAATTTTGTAAAATAGCTACTTGTACAATAGGACAAGTTCATAGAGTAGAAAGTCTTCATTAGGACTATGTAGATGTTGTGCAGAGGTGACCCAGGCAGACTACTAGGATTACTTTTCCTTTCTGTACTTTCTGTGTCTTTCCTGTAATTAATAATTACCTAAAACTTTCATTTCCTCACTTTTCTATGTGCCCATCACTAATTCATCCTCAACTTTCTATCAAAACTCTGAAACTCCTTGCAGTGTATTCTGATGATTCAGGTAATCTCTAAGTAAATTTTTTTTCTTCAAATTTGATCCTCTCCCTCCAGAATTGACTTGCTGCTAAGATTCTTGACAACTGATGTCTTAGGACTTCTGTTCGTCATCGCCCTGGCTACTCCCCTCCTGTCTTTCCTGTGCTGAGTCCCCTCTCCCCTGACCCATGTCTTCCTCTTCCTTGCTTGTCCCTCTCGTTGGGGGGACCACCTTCTGCAGTGCCTTCCTGAGAAGGTACGCGGCCTGTACTGGTTACTGTCCGACTCGCTTTCCTTCCTTTTCTTCTCGGCTGTGCGCCTGGAGGCTGACCTCTGTGGGCTGCATGCCTTCCACAGGGATTGACCACTGCTTAGCCATGGGAGGAGATCAGAGAGCAGGGAGGTAAGACCTGAAGAGTCTTTGAAGGGTGTCAGACTTCACCAGGTGGTAATGGCCATCACAGCTGCTGTTTGGGGTGTGCTGTCTTTGCTGGAAAATCAGCACAGCCCCTGGCACCTTGAACTTCCTGGGTTGGAGGTGGAATGTGTGGAGAATAAACAGGATGCCTCTATGGTGGCTTTAAAAGAATCTTTTATCTTTTATAGATGCAAGACAGACATGGCTGATGATCAGGCCCAAGGCCTGATCATATGGGTTGTAGTACTGTACAGTCGTTTACATACGTAAGCCCAGTGGTCTCTTCTGCTGAGGTAAGGGCATTGGTGGGAAGGATGGGGGTCTCTGAGGCTTCGAAGGGGAATGGTTGGCAGACACAGATGAGGTGAAGAACTCTGAACCCCCAGATATCCGTGTCTGAGAAAATCGGCCTTTCCATGCAAAAAAGAAAAACCTCTCAGAGACTGCCTTCTCCTGGTTTCCTGGTATGCAGTCTTGCCTCTTTCCACAGCTGATCATTTTCTATTCTATGCTGGATATTGTATGTAAACATACCTGCAGAGGCTCCGGGTGACGTTTTCTCCCACTTGAGCAGTTACCCATCGCCTAGATGGAAGAAGAAGCCCTCAGTGCGGAGACTGAGCTCAGTCAAGGCTGGGCTTGCATTTGGATGGGACACAGGCTGCCCTTGTGTCTGGGGCCTGGCCCCCGGGGCTTCCAACTGAGCGTCTGGTGGCTCTTTATGTCTTCAGCCCCCAAAGGCTGGAGGATAATCAGCTCTGCCCTTTGAATGTGTTTTGAGTGCTGAGTAAAAGGTCTGCCGAGTCTCCTCTGGTTACCACATCAGCGCAGAAGGTAGTAACTCATCTCGGTGCAGAGGAGGCTTCTCAGGTGTAGCCCCTCAGGTAGAGTTCCCGTCAGTGTAAGACCTGTGGACTAAAGAGACAGGTTACCTGTGGGCCACCCCACTCCCCCCACCCCACCACATTATAAAATGATGATGAAAAAAAATAAAAAAAATAAAATGATGATGGAGGAGTAGGAGGCCGGGGACATTCCCACTCAGGTAGGGATGGGCGCAGAAGGAGGTGCTGGGGTCGGTGATCTGTCGAAACCCTGATTCCCACCCGTCTTCCCAGCTCCAAGGTCAGAAAACGCTTGTTTTTCAGGACTCAGTTCTCTTCCCTCTGGGCCCTGGTTCAGAGTCAGCCTCCCTGCCTGTGTGGACCTCTGAGCAGCTTTCTCAGTGTCCCCGGCCTGATTCCTTCTGTGAAGGTTGGGGTCCAGAGACCTCATTTCTTCTCGTGCTGTCTCTGTCCCTTTCAATCCCAGCTAGTACAGTTCCTTTAAGAGTTGGGGGGCGGGGAGCACTTTTACATACAGTGTTTATAATCAATGCTTAGATAAAAGCCATCCCTGCGTCTTTTTCTGGGACAGATTCTTCCCTACCCAGGGCTGCCTGGGAGGCTGCTGGGAAATGACACTTAAAAATGTAAAAGCCTCCTCTTTAACTGAGTGTACAAAGAGCAGTCCTAAGACTCTCAAAGCCCCATAGGGTACTCAGCTCATTCCGAGGTCTTTGCAAAGGGCAGACAGCTGCACCCTTAAGATTTGACCTTTGTCCTCAAGAGTCTTGTGACTCTTGCTGAGAAGGTCTGAGGGTGAGAAAGTTTTATTTTTGAATCCGGTCGGTCCTGCCACCTTTGTATTTCCTCTAAATTTGTCTCAGAAACGTAATAGTGCTCTCTCTAGTTTCTGTCTTCTTGTATTTTGTCACAGGCAGTTAGAAGTTGGCTGTCCCTTTCCACATTCTGCCCGGACACCCCCAGCTAAGTCTGTGAGCTCTTCGGGGACTCTTTCTGTTTTCCGTGTTACCTGGGGTGACAGGGTTACCAAATCTCTGGCACCACCTAACAAAGGTCCTCTTTTCTTCAACTTCCAGTAACATTTTCCTCCCTGTTAGTGTTCAGCTCGTCACAGACAGTTTCTTTAAGGCCCTTCTAGCTTTGCCCACCACTTGGCCCTAAAGCCACAGCCCCCTGTTTTAGGGTTACTGGTACAGCAGCACCCATGGCCAGTGCACATTCTGTCCTGGTTGTCTGTTCTATCGCAGCCTAGAAAACCATCCTGAAACTGAGTAGCTTAAAACTGCTGATTAAAACTTCTCTTTCATGGTTCCAAGTGTTAGGCTCATTGGGGTGGTTCTTGCATTAGGTCCCTTATGTTGTTGCAGGAAGGGGAACCCCTTCCAGAGCCCAAGAGTGGGCTCTTGGCTAACGCTTGGAAATGAATTGTCCAAGAAGACACATGTGCTGACAAAGCAGGAGACTTTATTGGGAAGGGGCGCCCGGGCAGAGAGCAGTAGGGTAAGTGAACCCAGGAGGACTGCTGTCTACGTGGCTCGAAGTCTCGGGTTCCATGGTGATGGGGTTAGTTTCAGGTTGTCTCTGGCCAATCATCTTGCTTGGCCCATATTTGGTGGCTCAGGGTCCTTCCTGGTGGCATGCGCATCTCTCAGCTAAGATGGATTCCAACACGAGGGTTTCTGGGAGGTTGGCAGGACATATTATGGGCTGACGTCTCCTCCCTTCTCCTTTCAGCCCCTCCTGAATTCTCCCCGCTAGTTTTCAGTGGCAGCACGATGGTCTTTATCAGGACCTCCTGCTGTGAGACAACACAGGCAGGCGCTTATCATAGTGCCTGGCCAAGGCGGGCGGTTTCGGTCAACGGTTCCCTAACAATATTATTGTATTCGGAGGGAGGCTACTGATTGAAATATAAGTTACATTCATTAAAGTGGACAAATCTGAAGCATTTCACATGTGCACATCTACCAGCCACACTCAAATCAAGACCAAGAACCTTCCATCTTGTCGTGTGTCCTCTTGGGTCTCTTCCCGGATGGTACCTGCCTCCCCTTCCCTCCCCTGAGATCATCTCTATGCTGATTTTGGTTACCATAGATAAATTGCCCCTGGTTTTAAACTTCATAACATGGAATCGTAGTATTCACTATTGTGTTTCTGGCTTCTTTTGTTCAACTTAATGTGTGAGATTCATCCAAGTTGTGTGTATTTTGATTTATCCCATCTTATTACTATAGTACAATCTGTTTATTTATTCTCCTGTAGACGCACATGTAGGTTGTTTCCAGTTTGGGGCTATTACATATGAAGCTACTGTGAACATTCTTGATCATGTCTTTGGTGCTCCCAAGAACCCACTTCTCTTGGGTATTTACTTGGGAATAGAATTGCTAGGTCCTGGGGAAGTAATGACAAACTTTTAAAGAAAATGCTGACCAGTTTTTATGTAGTTGAACCACTTACTACTCCTTCTAGGATTATATGACTATGTAATTCTTCTACACTGTTAAAAACAAAATTCAACCAAGTAAATTTGAAGAACTAATTGGCTTTATTCAGAAATTCAAGAATCAGCAGCAGTAGGAGGGGTTGTACGAAATGGAGGGTTTTTATAGGTAGAAGGAAGGGAGGGGGCGAGAAGGTGTTAGCAAATGAAAAGAAAGGATTATTTTAGGCAGGCTGTCTTCTACTGGGGGAGGAACAGCAGGGTCTTTCTCAGGTAGTTACCTCACCAGTGCTGATCAGGACATTTCAGATGGGCTGTTGTAAAGGTCACATCTCTGTGGGGGTGGGGTTGAAACTGTCTTGGTTTTCTGTCCTGGGGGTAAGTGACCCCATTTGAGGCTTGTTATTTCTTTTTTAACACTTGGTATAATGGCACTATTTTGCATATCCCTGATGGATAGTGATGTTGAGAATCTTTTCATATGCTTATTAGCCACTTGGATGTTCTCTTTTGTGAAGCTCCTGTTTAAATATTTTGCCCATTTAAAAGTTTGGGTTGTCTTTTTATTATTGATTTGTAGGAATTTTTTTCTATATTCTGAATCTGAGTCCTTAGTTAAATATATGTAATAAATATATTCTTTCAGTCTGTGGCTTCTTGATTTATTTTTTAATGATGTCTTTGGACCAACACTTTTTATATTTAATGAAGTCCAGTTTATTACTTTTTCTTTTCTCCTTAGTGTTTTTCACATCCTGTTTAAGAAATCTTTGGCCGACTTCAGAGTCATGAAGCTATTTTTCTTTGTTCTGTTTAAAAACTTGTTTGCTTTCACTCTTAAGGCTATGATTTACCTTGGATTCATTTTGAGGTTCTGTGCTTATCCAGTAACTTCAGTACCGTTTATTACTATAGCAGAATCTTTGTCCCAAGCCAAATCATCGCATATATATTTTTTCCGGGTATTTATTCCGTTCTTCTGATCCCTTTGTTGTCTGGCCTTGCGTCAGTACCACACCGCTTTGATTACTGTAACTGTATTTTAAGTCTTGGTGTCAGTAGTTTAAGTTCATTAATTTTATTATTTTTGTTCAGGATTATTTTGGCTATTCTTTGCATTTCCATATAACTTTTACAAGAAGCTTGTCAATTTCCTAAAAAAGGAAAAAAACACTGCTGAGATTTTGATTGGAATTACATTCAATCTATAGATTAATTTGCAGATAATGACAACAATATTGAGTTTAACAATCCATATGTAAATCTTGTCAATTCATTTAGATCTTTATTTTCCCTCAGCAATATTTTGTTACTGCTACTTTAGAGGTCTTAACACATCTTTCATCAGATTTATCCCTAGATATTTGATTTTGTTAATGGAAACAGCAGAAAAAACACAAAAAATGCTCAACATCATTAGTCTTAAAAGAAATGAAATTTTCAATGGAAACCCTAAAATATAGAAGACAGGAGCAATACCTTAAAAATGTGAAACCAAGAAATCTATATCCAGCCAGAGTAGTCTTGCTTCTGGGATTCTCCCTTAAAGTTTCAGCTTTCCCAGATCTGCTGAGGCTGTTGCTCATCTGCTTTCCAGATTCATAAGTATATAGCTGTCATCTCCTCTCCTTTTTCTCTTTGCCTTGTAGATTTATGCTTTTATTAAAACTCTGGTATTTTAGTGTGATTTTGGAAAGGATCTGTTTAAGTGGAATCACTTTAGTGTTTATAATGAAAAATTACTTAAGAGAATTTCTCTATGCACTGATATTTAGGTGCTATTTCCAGTGGCCAAATCACAGGTGCAGGTGGAGATTCAGTACCTTCTACGGTATGAAGTTATTACTTCAGGGATGAAATATGCTTTTTAATCTTCAAAATAAGCCTTCAGGATTTCTTCAGATCATACTGAGCTATAGACTGGTCAGTCATCATGACTTTGCTCTTTCTCAGACTTGATTTTCTTTACTCTTTAGAGAAAGAAATTGATGATATGGATTCAGATATATTTTTCCTCAACTTTTTCTTTCGAAAAGTTCAAATCTACAGAAAAGTTAAAGAGCAGTGCAGTGAGCATACATGTGTCCTTCATCTAGATTCATCAGTTGTTAAGTTTGCCAATTTGCTTTCTCTCTCTCTGACATGTATGTGCATGTGAGAGAGACAAAACAATATGTATATATATTACACACATATAATATACAGAGATAAGGTGGTATACATGCAATATATGTGTACCTTTTATGTATAAATGTAGCAGTTGTTTTTTGCTAAACTACATAAAATAAGTTGCAAACATAATGACACTTGCCCTCATAGGGCATAGTTAAAAATCGTTTCCAAACACCTCAACAAAACAAATTCCTAACATGATTGTGTCCAGAGTGGGTTAAAAAAAAATCTATCAATTACTATCTCCTGAGCTTAGCTTTAAAAGTAACCTCTAGTAAAAAGAAACCAAAACACAAAAACCCCTTTAATTTCTGGGACCTTGTTTTTTGTTTTAAATTTATTTATTTATTTATTTGATTTTGAACTGTGTTGGATTTTCATTGTTGCACACGGGCTTTTTCTAGTTGTGGCGAGCGAGGGCTACTCTTTGTTGCGGTGCGCAGGCTTCTCATTGCGGTGGCTTGTCTTGTTGCAGAGCACGGGCTCTAGGCGCGTGGGTTTCAGTAGTTGTGGCACACAGGCTCAGTAGTTGTGGTGCACAGGCTTAGTTGCTCCGTGGCATGTGGGATCTTCCCGGACCAGGGCTCAAACTCGTGTCCCCTACATTGGCAGGCAGATTCTTAACCACTGCGCCACCAGGGAAGTAGCTGGGACATTGTTTAATCTGAGTATATGGAGCCATCTGACTTACCACTAAATAATTACTGCCATTCATAGTGACCTATAATTTTGTTGAAATTTTCCTATTTGGTAAGAACAAAGGTTAAGTAAAGAAGCTTAATGGATAGCTGAGACCCAGGCTCTTCACAACTGGACTGAAAAGATGCTCAGCTGAAGAGCGACAAATAATATATCCCTGTCAGTGATGCAAAACTGTTCTTTGTAGTAATTTTGAAATAGTATGTTTTATATTTTTTTAATTGTATAAAAATATATTTTTACTTAGCTAAAATATGGTGATCTAGGTTTGTGCCAGATGCCCATTAAATGATTAACAAATGTTGAAACTCTAAGAAACACTGAACAAAGATCATCAGATTGATGAAGAAAAAGAAAGCAAAGTTAAAGTAAAAGAAGAACTCTGCTTGAAAACAAGACTCTCTTTTCCTGACCCCAGTGATGGAATGAGGGAAGCTGTTAATTGATAGGGAGGGAGCAAAGCCAGCTCCTGACTCAGTAGATAACAACCACTTAAAATATTACAAATTCAAATTCCCAGCTTTAGTTCTATTTAAAACTAAATGGGTCAAAACTGTAAATAACATGGCACTCAGAGGCATATTGAGTTATAAAATTATTCTACCTCTTAAGTAATAGAAAATAAACTCCTGGGCTTCTCTGGTGGCGCAGTGGTTGAGAGTCTGCCTGCCGATGCAGGGACATGGGTTCGTGCCCCGGTCGGGGAGGATCCCACATGCCGCGGGGCGGCTGGGCCCGTGAGCCATGGCCGCTGAGCCTGCGCATCCAGAGCCAGTGCTCCGCAACGGGAGAGGCCACAACAATGAGAGGCCCGCGTACCACAAAAAAAAAAAACAAAAAAAAAAACTTCTGCTGTTTATCTGGAATGTACAAGGATTTGGGAGTTTGTAGTTACAAAAAGTTTATATATATAGTATTTCAATTACTAATTCTCAAAGAATTAAAATACTATACACTATATACTATTATACTATAAAATAAATATACTTAATGTGAAAATTATACTGAGCATACATTAATCTTTCTTTCATGATCCATAAATTACCACCCTTAAAGCCAAGGGCATATTAACCATGAATTAATGTAAGACATAATCCTGAATTTAAAAATCTGTGTTCATAGAGTTATTTGCCTGGAATTGTGACCTGTCCCAGCAGATTTTAACTTTGCGTGTGCATCTCTTTTAGGAGGAGTACCACCAACGCAGCTTCATGGAGGTGCTCTCCCCCAACGTGTACAGCAGTAAGCTCTGGGAAACCTCTCGACACTGGCAGCATTACAGTGACAACATGTTCACCTTTGACATTGACAAGGACACTTTTGCCCTTAAGCCCATGAATTGTCCGGGGCACTGGTGAGTATTAAAAGTGAAGCAGATCTGTGCCTATAAACGCATAGCAGACTTCCTCACAATTAGTCTTTAATATTATTTTGCTTTTTGGAACTAAGTGATTCCTTTAATCTGAAGACTGGTGGTTAGAAATCATCTTTACCAAGTTATTTCATTCTGGAGAATAAATTTACTTTTTAAAATATGTTTGCTCTTTGACAGGTGTGGGATGGTAGCTGGAAACCATTTAGTATTTTGTGCTTCTCAGAGGATAATGTTACATATCAACTTTATAAATTATTGTAATATTTCTCTTCCTAATAGTAATACACTTCAAATATACATATTTGCAGAACATCTAGTTCTTACATACTATTTGGGTTGATTGTAACAAGAACAGTGAGGTCAAAATAAATGACTGGATTTCATTGATTCTAAGATGGCTTTACCCCTGAAATTGGGACACATCTTATAATTGGTATCTTAACATTATACCATAATTTAATTAATGGTTATTTTCTTTCTTAGTGATGTATAAAATAATGGTACATCTTACAATCAAGGTTGTCTTAGAGTCTGTGAAAGAATGTAATTATCATAAAGTTGCATGGTATGCAAATACAACCTTGTAAGAGTAGCAGATTTTACAACTGGAAGTGAACAGATACAATTCTCCACAAAAAAATATCCCAACTATTGTAGCTTTGTATCATCAACTACATAGTTTCAGGTAAATTTACTTTAGAAGGTAACTACTTAAAACAAACCTCTGAACATTGAAGAAAGCTCTTTGCCCTTTTCAGTAAAGAATGAAAGAAGTTCAACTTTATGATGACAGCATGTAAAAAATATATATTTATCTTTAATTTTCTAAAAACTTGTATGTAAATATTCTATAACCTCGTTTTAAAAACAGAAGGTGGGGCTTCCCTGGTGGCGCAGTGGTTGAGAGTCCGCCTGCCGATGCAGGGGACGCAGGTTCGTGCCCCAGTCCGGGAAGATCCCACATGCCGCAGAGCGGCTAGGCCTGTGAGCCATGGCCGCTGAGCCTGCGCGTCTGGAGCCTGTGCTCTGCAACGGGAGAGGCCACAACAGTGAGAGGCCTGCGTACCGCAAAAAAAAAAATAAATAAATAAAAAATAAAAACAGAAGATGGAGGCTAACCTTGTGCTTTGCATTCTCTAAAACACCTGTATTAACAACTTCTTAACTCAGTTTCCCATTGGGTACCAGTTGAAGCTGTGATTTCAATAGAATTAGAAGAAAGCTGAACACAAGTAGAGAATGTAATTTTGTATTTTCATGTCTCAGAACAAGGAAGAGCAGGACCACAGTGGCCTAGTGGTGATGGGATTTGGGAGCCAGGGGTGCTTCCTGCAGAAGAGAGGCCTTTCATTCAACAGAGAACATTAGCCGAGTGTTTCCAGTGCTGGGAGCTGGAAATGCAGAGGTGATTCAGACGCAATCCATTTCCCCCCGGAGCTCATGAGCAGATTGGGGAAGGAACAGATATATAGACAGTCAGTTATAAAAATAGCAAGACCAGTGTCAAAACTGTGGCAATTCCAGCTGTTCTTGGAGGCTGAGGCAAGCCTGACTAGCCCTTCTGGGGGAGTGTCCAGGGCTGCTTCACTTAAGAAGTAGCCTTTGAAATGGATTGTAAACGGTAAGTGGATATTCCCTGGGTGAATGAGAGTAGGGAACAGCATTCTGGAGAAGATAAGAGGGTTCTTTCTCAGAGTGTGCAGTGATGTAAGTTCAAGGTTCACTAATTCATGGGAGAAGAATTTTTGTAAAATTGGTGATCTAAGAACCAGAATAAGGTGTTTACAAATCCTGAGGCATTTAACTGTACCTTATTAACATCTAGATCATTACATAATCTTTTCCATGCTAAGGAAAAGCTGCGTGCCATTGTTTCTTTTCTAGTCTGATGTTTGCCCATCGTCCACGATCTTGGAGGGAAATGCCTATTAGATTTGCTGACTTCGGAGCTCTTCACAGGAATGAGCCGTCAGGAACTTTGCATGGCTTGACCCACGTCAGGCGCTTCCAGCAGGATGACGCTCACATCTTCTGCACTGTGGAGCAGGTAAACGGGGACACAGGGGAGGCGTGGTCAGCACAGGTCCGGTGTGCTACCTTGGACAGATCGCTGAGTCTTTCTGGGTCGCTGTGAAATGTGTTGTTCAGTCTAGTCTCTGAGGGCCCATCAGCTCCAACGTTTTGTGATTCTCTAATTTGGGTCATAGATCAGTAATCTCATGACATGAAAAAGTTTTTTTCAAACATGATTTATTTTATTATAAAGGAACATGATTCTCTGAAAATTCGAAGTTCTGTTTGATGCTATTTAAAAATTTTTAACAATCAGTCACTGACAGAAATCAAAAGTAAAGACAGTTTTATTATTATACATTGGAACATAAATCACATTGTTGTTTATCTATTTTATCTATCTGTAAAGTAGTGTGTGTCTGTAAATCCTAAACTCCTAATTTATTCTCCCCCTTCCCTTTCCCCTTTGGTAACCATAAGTTATTTTCTATGTCTGTGAGTCTGTTTCTGTTTTGTAAGTAAGTTCATTGTATCATTTTTTAGATTCCACATAGAAATGATACCATGATTTTTGTCTTTCTCTATCTGACTTACTTCACTTAGTATGATAAACTCTAGGTTCATCCATGTTGCTGCAAATAGCAATACTTCCTTCTCTTTTATAGCTGGGTACTATTCTATTTTGTGTGTGTGTGTGTGTATATGTGTGTGTGTGTATGTATATATATATAAATACACACACCACATCTTCTTTATCCATTCATCTGTCCATGGATACATATGTTGCTTACATGCCTTGGCTGTTGTAAATAGTGCTGCTGTGAACATTGAGGTGCATGTATCTTTTTAAATTAGAGTTTTCATCTTTTCTGGATATTTGTCCAGGAGTGGGATTGCTGAATCATATGACAACTCTATTTTTAGCTTTTTAAGGAAGCTTCATACTGTTCTCCATAGTGACTGCACCAGTTTACATTCCTGCCAATGGTTTAGGAGGCTTCCATTTTCTCCACACCCTCTCTAGCACTTATTATTTTGTTGACTTCTTGATGATGGCCATTCTGACTGGTGTGAGGTGATACCTCATTGTAGTTTTGATTTTCATTTCTCTAATAATTAGTGATGTTGAGCATCTTTTCATGTGCCTGCTGGCCATCTGTATGTCTTCTTTGGAGAAATGTCTATTTAGGTCTTCTGCCATTTTTTGATTGGGTTGTTTGTTTTTCTTGACATGAAATTTATTATTATTTTTTTAAGTTTCCTCCAATTTTATTAACTTAAGTACATTAAGTGGACTGTTTTAAGGGGGTTGGTGGAATTTTGGATGTGTTTGTTTTTCAGTATTGCCTAGAAGTTAGTGTTTACTTTTTCAGGTTTTCATGTTAATTCAAATTAAAATTGTCATGCAAAGGACCACTATCAAATGGTTTGACCTAATAGACAGTTATAGAACCCTCCAATCAATAACAGCAGAGTACACATTCTTTGAAAGTGCACACAGAACATTTACCAAGGTAGACCATATTCTGGGCCATAAAATGAGTCTCAGTAAATTTAAAGGGATTCAATTCGTACCAAATATGTTCTCTGGCCACAATGAAATTGAAGTAGAAATCAATAACAGAAAGCTATCTGGAAAATCTCCAAATATTTGCAAGGTGAATCATACACTTCTAAATAACCCATGTGTCAAATAAGAAATCAAAGGGAAATTAGAAAATATTGTCCAGTTAACCCTTGAACAACACAACAATATAAATAAAAACCAAAGGCTGGTTCTCCTAGAAGATCAATAAAATTCATAAACCTTTAGTTTACTAAACTAAACCTTTAGTTTAGTTGTTGGAGAGAAAAGAGAAGATACTAATTAAAAACATTAGGACTGGGGACTTCCCTGGTGGTCCAGTGGTTAGGATTCTGCACTCTCACTGCATGGGGCCCGGGTTTGATCCCTGGTCGGGGAACTAAGATCCCACAAGCTGCATGGCCCAGCCGAAAAAAAGGAAAAAAAAAGAAAAACAAATATTAGGACTGATAGAAGTGACATTACTACAGACCCTATAGATATTAAAAGGGTAATAAGGCAATATTATGAACAAGCTTATGCCAGTAAATTTGACAAATTAGATGAAATGGACAAATTCTTTGAAAAACACAAACTACGAAACTTTACTCAAGGAGAAATAGATAATCTGAGTAGCCCTGTGTTTATTAAAGAAATTGAATTGATAGTTAACAACATTTCCACAAAGAAAACTCCAGGCCCAGAAGGAATCACTAGTGAATTCTACCAAACACTTAAAGAAGAAATCATACCAATTCTACTCATCCCTGCCAGGCATTAACAGGGATCTCCCTGCTCCCACCCCGTAATGTCAATGGAGACTAAGTGGGAGGCTTTACTTCCACCCTCACCTGGCAGTCACAAGGTGCCTCTTCCACTTCCTGCTTGAGTGGAGAGACAAAACTTCTACCACCACTCCATGGTAATGAGGCTGTGCACCCTGGAGGTTGCTAAAGGCCACATGAGGAGCAGTGCCAAGATACCCCTGCCTCTCCCAGCTGAGGTGTTATCAGAGGAAACCTACTAAGGTGCAGAACTCCTACTTACCCAGCAGTAATGAGGAGCCTCTGCCTCCCTTGCGGTCCCCAGTGGGAAACCCAGACATCTGCTCCTACTTTGCAATAACCAGGCAGTACTGCTCCCTCCCTGTTGGAGCAGAGTCAGTGGAAGCCAGCTAAAATGAAGAGTTTAAATAAAATCCAAAGTCTTATAACATAATATCCAAAATATCTAGATTTCAGAAATCAAAAATCAATCATCACATTAAGAACAAGGAAAATCTCAACTTGAATGACAAAGGGCAGTGTAGGAGCATTGATGTGGACATGGCAGGGATATTAGAATTATCTGATGAGGATCTTAAAGAAACCATCATAAAAATGCTTTAACAAGCAATTACAAGCACATTTAGAAAAAATGAAAAAATAGTCTCAGGAAATAGAAGATATAAAGAACCAAATGGAAATTTTAGAACTGAAAAATGTAATAACCAAAATATTCAGTGGATGGATTCCTGAGCAGAATGGAGGAGACAGAGAAAAGAATCAGTGAACTTGAAGACACCAGTAGAAATGACACTATGTGAAAAACAAAAGAGACTGAAAGAAAAATGAACAGAACCTCAGAGACCAGTGGGACTATAACAGAATGCCTAATATTTATGTCACCAACGTTCTGGAATAGTTCTGGAAATAGTTCTGGAAATGTAGGGTGGAGGTGAAAAAGTACTCAAAGAGGTAATGGCTGAAAACTGGCCAAATTTGGCAAAAAACATAAGCTTACAGATTCAAGTAGCTGAGAAAGTCCACACAGGATAAACCCAAAGAAATTCACACCAAGACACATTATAGCCAAACTTCTGAAAACTAAAGAAAAAGAAAAAAATTTGAAAGCAGTGAGAAAGAAATGATACCTTACCATTAAGGAAAAAAATATTTTTTTAAAAAAACAACAGTTTTCTTATCAAAAACAAAACAAAACAGAGGCCAGAAGGAAGCGGCACAGCATTTTCCAAATGCTGAAATAACTGTTAACCCAAAATTCTATATCCAGAAAAAATGTCTTTATGGAATGAAGGTGAAATCAAGACCTTAGACCTACCTTAGAAGAATGGCTATAAGAATTTCTCTGAAGAGAAAGGAAATGATAAAAGGAAGAGTCTTGGAACATTAGGAAGAAAGAAAGAACAACTGTAAAAGTAAAACATGGTTAAATACAATAAATATTCCTTTTCCTTTTCCTTTCTCTCAGAGTTTTCAGAGTTGTGAAAAACTCACAGTTTTCTGAGTTGTGTTTGACGGTTGAAGCAAAAATTATATCACCACTGGGGAAACCTGAGTAAATGGTACAACGGTCTTATTTCTTACAAATGCATGTGAATCTCAAAAAGTTAAACTTTAAAAAATGGGCAAAAAGATTTGACCATTCAAATGGTCGAAGATACATATCTAAGGAGATACACAGATGGCAAAGAAGGACATGAATAAGGGGTGCAAGGTGATCAGTCACTAAGGAGATGAAGATTGAAACCATGAGGAGTTGCCTCTACACCAACTAGAATGGTTCAGACGTAAAAGGCTGACTCTGACACGTGTTGGGAGTGTGGAAGGGATGGACTTCTCACTCACTGGTTGTGGAAATGGAAGACGGCACAGTCACTTTAGAAACCAGTTTGGCAGTTTCTTAAAAAGTGAAGCAGAGACTTCCCTTGGTGGCGCAGTGGTTAAGACTCCACGCTTCCAAAGCAGGGGGCACGGGTTCGATCCCTGGTCAGGGAACTGTATCCCACATCCACGCCGCA
Source organism: Tursiops truncatus (assembly GCF_011762595.2). Classification (NCBI taxonomy): domain Eukaryota; kingdom Metazoa; phylum Chordata; class Mammalia; order Artiodactyla; family Delphinidae; genus Tursiops; species Tursiops truncatus. The sequence goes on from NC_047035.1 coordinate 146,065,709, forward strand.
ACTAAAGATCCCGCACACCCCAACGAAGATCACACATGCAGCAACGAAGATCCTGTGCGCTGCAACTAAGACCCAGCACAGCCAAATAAGTAAATAAATAATTTTTTTCTTTAAAGCACAAACCTACCATATGTCTCAGCCATCTTACTACTCCTTTTCCTTTTCCAAGAGAAAAAGAAAGTACATGTCCATACAAAGACTTGTCCACACGTGTTCATAGCAACTTTATTTGAAATAGCCGAAATATAGAAACAGCCCAATAACAGGTGAGTGTATAAAGGAACAGTGGTATATCCATACAGTGGAAAACCACTCAGCAAGAAAAAAGAATGACCTATTGATGCACACAACAGTATGAATGAATCTTGAAATAATTCTACTGAGTGGAAAAAGGAAGACAGAAAAAAGAGCAAGGGCTGCATGATTCCACTGATGAAAATCCCAAAACCTAATCCCTGGTGACATGCAGATCCTTACTTGTCCCCTCTCTCTACGTCTCTGTTTTTGCTGCCCCATCTCGTCTGCATTTAGATGTGCTTGTCTTTCTCCCTGTTAAGGATGCTGTCTCTCAGCCTCCCAGCCCGGGCCCTGCTTTTCTCACCCTGCGCTCTCTGGCATCGGTCCCTCTCCTAACCTCTGCTGCGTCTCAGCTGTCCCCCGTGAGCTCCAAGCCCTGCAGGGGCTGGGGGACGTGTCTGCTTGGCCATCACAAACACCCTCTCATTGGCCAGGCCCAGCGTCGGCCCCTCTTCTGCCTTTCACACCACGTCCTCCTCCTCTCAGCGATGCACCAGCACCCTCTTCATGGCCCAGGCCAGGAACCCAGGTGTCCTTTGGTTTTCACTTCTCATGTCTAGTTTATCACAAGCCCTATTCACTCTTCTTAAATATATTATTCTTGAATAAGTTCATTCATTCCTGAATTCCCAGCATCCAGCACAGTGCTGACGATGTAGGCAATTACTGTCTGTTAGTGAACGAAAGGACAGGTATCCTGCAAACGCATCTGATTCCCTGCATTCCAGCCACTTCTGTTTCAAGCTGCCATCCTCTTGCTCCTGAAGGATCCCAACAGCTTCCTAATGGGCTGCTCTTCTCGTCTTCCCAGTCTTTTTCCCGTACTTCAAACAATCACATTGAACTGTGTTAGTCCCCTGCTGAAACCTCCACTGGTTCTCCATTGCTCTCAGGCTAAAAAGTGCAGACATTACCCTGGCTTTGAAAGCACTGCATTTTCTCTGGCCCCGGCCTGCCTCTATCCTGACTGTCTGCCATGCTCCCTCTGTGCCGTCTGTCCCGTCACGTGCAGCTTCCCACAGCTGTCCTGCCCTGGCCCACTCCTCCATCCTGTGGGTCTTCACCCTCAGTGTTTCCTCTGCTCCGGGAGCTCCTGCCCTGCCTCCATGGAGAACGCTTAACCTCTCCTCTGGCTGCAGCTTGGCCATCACTTCCTCTGGACCTCCGCCCTTCCTCCTGTGTGGCATTGTGCACGGAGAGGTACCCTCCCCTGGGTCTTCGCCCAGCCCTGCGCTGGACCATGGGGGCCTCCAGCAGCCTGTGTGCATTGGCACCTGGCGGGCGTCCCGTGAATATTCGAGTGAGGAAAAGACAACAATCCGAACAGTGCTACTGACTATAGTAAAAGCACGCTTTATTTCTATCTGACAAGAAGAATGTTTTTTAATACCATAAATAGGTTTAAATTTGGTGTTATTTAAGGTTTTTCATTTGCTCTGATTTCAGATTGAAGAAGAAATAAAAGGGTGTTTGCAGTTTTTGCAATCCGTTTACTCAACATTTGGCTTCTCCTTTCAATTAAATTTGTCAACAAGACCTGAAAACTTTCTAGGGGAGGTTGAGATATGGGATGAAGCTGAAAAGGTAGGGAGAAACAAAGTGTTACCCTTCATTTTTGTGAATATGGAAAATACCTTGCATGAGGATGCGATGCTTTGCAATGGAAACTTAAAATTGGAAGTTCTGGGATAAACGTGCCCATTGTATAATTTTGTTAATCCAGTTTTCTTCAAAACAATGCTAAGAGCAGTACCTTACATTTGCTTCACACCTTAGTTTATATCAGGTTTCCATTTATACTCTTTTCAGTGCTGGTCACTAATAACCAATTTCATAAGCTTTTAAAGAAGTTCTCTGGCTCCTTCTTCAGCAGCTCTTGTTTGGCCTCTGCCACTGGAACTGATGTACGTCCTTCAGCTCCTTGGAGCTGGATTAACCTCAGACCTCTGTTGGGGGCTTCCCTGGTGGCGCAGTGTTTAAGAACCCGCCTGCCAGTGCAGGGGACATGCGTTCGAGCCCTGGTCCAGGAAGATCCCACATGCCATGGAGCAACTAAGCCCATGCACCACAACTACCGAAGCCCACACACGTAGAGCCCATGAGCCACAACTACTGAAGCCCGTGTGTCTAGAGCCCGTGCTCCACAACAAGAGAAGCCACCACAATTAGAAGCCCACGCACCACAATGAAGAGTAGCCCCTGCTCACCACAGCTAGAGAAAGCCCGTGTGCAGCAATGAAGACCCAATGAAACAAAAAATAAATAAATAAATAAATAAATAATTTTTTTTAAAAAACCTCTCTTGGGTCCCACTTTCCCAGAGTTGCAGTGAGTCATTAGATCCTTAAGAACATTCCAGCCCCTCCCACATAAGCACAAGCAAACTGATGTGTCCGAAACCCAGCACGTCCCACAGTCTAGACCCTAGTGCTCTTGGGAGCCAGAGACCTGGCATGCGTGGGGCAGGACAGACAGCAGGGAGAAGAGGTGCCGGGCAGTGTCCCCGGGCCAGTCCTGGGAGCAGCAGTTTCAGCACTGCCCAGACGTCCCCTCTCCCCAGACCTCGTGTCAACTGGAAGCTTTCTTGGCCTCGGCCCCTCCCATCAGGCCTTCCTATCCCGGTGTCCCCAGGGAGAGGACAGAGCAGTGGACGCAGTGACCTCTGCTGTATGCTCTTCCCCCAAACCTGGCCTTTCTTTTGCTTTTAATTCCCTGGGAGTCCCTACAATTGCTGTTACCTGCTGTAGCAGGGCCTTGTTTTGTCTGAGAACATGGTTTCACAGTCTCTTCTCCCTTCAGAAACAAAGTCGGGGGAGGGCAGCTCCAGCTTGTGAAGTGCATCTGTGCAGGTGGCCTTCCCAGCCCTGAGCACAAGGGAAGCCTCTGCAGGAGGGTTGGGTCCCTGAGGGACCCCCTGGGGTCTGGCCAGGAGCAGCTCCTGACCTGCTCTGATTGAGGCCCTGGAGGAGGCTTTCTGGGTGATGCTGGCCTGGCCCAGGACACCACCACTGCTTTCCTTCCCTGTCGGGCGCTTCACTCCCAAATGTCACCCCCCTCACGGCTCCAGTGCGCTGGGGTGATGACAGGAGTCTGGCTGCTGTTCTGACATTCTTCTGGCCAGGGCCTTAGGGATGCCTGGGTGCTTCCCAGAGAAGCCATTTTCACAGGGAGTGGCCAGAAGACTCAAAGAGCCCTATCACTAATACTCGTGTGCACGCCCCGTCACCGTCAGTGTGGAGCGGCCTCACTGTGTGCTAACTTAGGTGACTTTACGTGGCTTAGTCTGGAGACCAGAGTGGGCCTCACGCTTCCACAGCCTCCGTGTCCCAAGGGGCCCTGCCCACCAGCTGCAGGCACAGAGGTGGGGGAGAAGCAAGAGCAAGTGCAAGGCCTGTCCCCCAGTCTTCTGAGCACAGAGTGCACGAGGAACAAGGCCCCAGCTTTCTTGCCTTTTATGGTGTGGAGGCGCCTCCTGAAAGGAGCTAGAGAGCGTAGGGCAGAGGGAGCCTGCACGGCGGAAGTGCCCAAAGTACCCCTCTATCACTTACCTGGAATTCAGTGGAACAGTTTAGTAAGTTATCTTTTTTCTCCCCCAATTAAAATGTGTATGTTTCTTGAGAGTAAGTACCATCTTAATTTTCTTTACGTAGTCGTTGCTCAGTAGTTTATTGAATATAGAAGAGGTTCAATAAGTATATGGTGATTAAGTGTAAGTAATGTTCTCTTCTTATTAAAAAAATAGCAACTACAGAATAGCTTGATGGAATTTGGGAAACCATGGAAGATGAACCCGGGAGATGGAGCATTTTATGGTCCTAAAGTAAGTAGGCCATATGCTTCAAAAAAAGTAAAATTTAACAGAAAAATAAAACCTGTCTCTAAGCAAACATCATTTAATTTACAGATTGATATAAAAATCAAGGATGCTATTGGCAGATACCATCAGTGTGCTACAATTCAGCTGGACTTCCAACTGCCTGTAAGATTTAATCTTACGTATGTTAGGTGAGTGATTGAATGTGATAAATAATGTAGGACTCATATCTTAATTATTGTCATTTGAGCATTAGCAGTACAGAAACAAGTGTCAGTGAATGTCTGTCTGTGTGCAAGATACTCAGTATGTATTTGTTTACCTGCTTGTAATCTAGTTGGAGGTCAGCTTTAGTTTTCTGGTTAGAGCTATGAACAAACGACGTGGAAACATGACCCAAACAGAGAAATCTCCCTGAGGCAGAGGGGGAGACTTCATAAAGGGCTGACCCTGGGTCTGTGTCTTAAGGATGGTATTTACCAGGGAAAGCAGAGGAAAAAAGGCAGTTTCATCACTGCAAACCAACAACTCCTTTAAAAATTTTTTTCTTAACTCACAGTAAAGTTGACTTTGTGTGTATATGTGTGTGTGTGTGTACAGTTCTGTAAGTTTTAAACATCGTATAGAGTGGTGTGCCCACCACCACGATTGTGATTCCATCAGGCAAGCAAATTCCTGTGCTGTTCCTTTACAGTCACACTCTCCTCCCACCCAGCCCTGGGCAGCCTCTGACTTCCTCTCCATCACTTTCCCAGAATTCCACAGAAGTGGGATCATACTGTATATCACCTTTTGAGGGTGGCTCTTCCTGTCAAGGGTGTGCATGGCATCAATGTGACTTGTCAGCAGTGATGTAACCTCCATCACTTGGTTAAAATAAAGTTTGCCAGATTTCCCTACTGCAGTTACTGTTAATTCCCTTTCCATAATCTGTTTTTTGGAATTGAGATTTTCCTGGTGATGAATATGCTGAGTAGGTTTGAATTGCATCCCAGACGTTGTTAATATTATATTGTGAGATGCTGGGTCTTGTTTAAATCCTAAGGGGACTGTTGACTTTTTAGCAGTCATTCTGCCTGGACAGGTTCAGGCTGTAATTTCTAACCCGCCTTCTGTGGTTCCAGCGTCAGCTCAGTTTTCTGAGCCTATACAGTCGACCCTCTGTATCCATATCTGTATCCGTATCTGTGAAGCCCATGGATATGGAGGGCCGACTGGGCTCACTGTACCAGCCATTGTATATAAGGGATATGAGCGTCTGTGGATCTTGGCCTCAGCGAGGCCTTCTGTCCTGTGTGCACCACCCAGGGGCAAAGTCCCACAGTCCAATTCTCAAGCCTTTTATGTGCTGTTAGGGTCGGATCCAAGCATGTGCAATGAGAGGTGAGGCCAGCGAGCTCATACACCCCTTTATGGGGCAGCTCTTCTGCGCCCCCTGCTCTCTGTATTTTCCTGACACTTTTTGGTTCCCTGAAGTCCCTTTCTGTAGTCCTGTGGCCAGAACGCTGGGCTTTAGCTTCCCTGCTCCGCATGCTGTTTCCAGGGCTATCTGTTTCAGAGACCAGGCATCAGGAGGCCAGCCAGAGAGAGAGAGCACAGGGATTCACGTACGCTTGGGATCACAGCTGTTCGGGTTGGAGAGAAGGATCCCCTTCCTTGGAGTTTTAGGTGCCTGTTTAGTCTCTGTGCCACTGTGAGAATGCTGGGGGCTGGAGGAAGAGAGGAGAAAAAAGAAACAGAAGAAAACTCCAGGACGTCCCCCACCCCCACTTTTTCTGAAACTTAGCAGTTATTTTCTGGCTCTTGGCCAGAAAGTGAGGCTTTCTCTTGAAGCTTTTCCTGTCTGCACCTGGTATGTATTCTTGCTTGTGGGCTGTCTCTGAGTCCAGGCCACACAACTGGAAGACAAAATTACAAAAAACTAAGTGCAGTTTGGTGGCACTTCAGATTCTGGTCTTCTTCGGCAATCCCCCGGCACCAGTCACTCCTCCCAGCCCTCGGATGGCTGTTCTTCATGTTCTCTCCAGGGTCCACGTCTGCGTTCAGAGAGAGAGTCAGGTGTGGCATGCTTACTTCATTCTGCCTGGAAGCAGCTTCTTTTTAAAGACCCTTCCACTGACTTGAATTAGACAAAAATCACAACATCATTTCTTTAAACTCTCCCCTTCTCACCATGTCCTGTTTTAGACATGTGGTGTTGATTAGATAATGTGTTGAGATCTCTTTCACTCAAGATTATTAATTTAAAAAATTAATTTAGAAAGGAAAAATTATTGGCATATTTTAAGTCTAATAATTTTTAATAGAATATTTTCCTAATAAGATTCTTATAATAAATGAACAACCACCAATTTCGCAGAGTGTAGGATTTTATGCAGTGATCTCAATTTATGTTCAACCAACAAAAATTTTATTTCGGATTCTCCAACTTGTGTTTTGATTAATGGTTATAGAGCTACACTGAGAGTTACATCCTGTGAGAAGGTAAAGAGCTGAAGAATAGTTGAAGTGTTCATACAGGGAGTTACATCAGGACATGAGAATAATAAAAATTCTCAAAGGTTAAAGGGGAAAGCACGGAACTTTCAAGAATAAATTCAGGCCTTTTGGAAAAGATGGTGTCTTAAGTTCATATTTGCAAAATCATCTTTCCCCAGTAACCTACCAAAATGAACAAAAGGAATTAGGGGTAGGGGGACTTTATGCAAAAATGACCCAACTAGTGCAACAAAATTTGAACACTACTAGCCATCCAAGGGGGATGTGGAGGAGCAGTAGATCAGGCAAGCCATCCACCCATCCATCCATCTACCCATCCACCCATCCATCCATCTACCCATCCACCCATCCATCCATCTACCCATCCACCCATCCATCCATCCACCCATCCACCCACCCACCCACTGATCCACCCACCCATCCACCCATCCATCCTTCCATCCATCCACCCATCCACCCACCCATCCACCCATCCTTCCACCCATCCATCCACCCATCCACCCATCCACCCATCCACCCACCCATCTACCCATCCGTCCACCCATCCACCCATCCATCCATCCACCCTTCCACCCACCCATCCACCCATCCTTCCACCCATCCATCCACCCATCCATCCATCCACCCATCCACCCTTCCATCCATCCACCCATCCACCCACCCACCCACCCATCCATCCACCTATCCACCCATCCACCCATCCATCCACCCATCCACCCACCCACCCACCCATCAACCCACCCATCCACCCACCCATCCATCCATCCACCCACCCACCCATCCACCCATCTATCCACCCATCCATCCACCCATTCACCCACCCACCCATCCATCCACCCACCCACCCACCCATCCATCCACCCATCCACCCATCCATCCATCCATCCATCCATCGTCCTAGGTGTTGTGTGGACAGTAGGGACTGGAAAGCAGAAGTGGAAGCAGTGGTCTGTAGGCCAGGTAAGAGATGATGACAGAACGTGGTGGCAGTGATACATAGAGATGAGAAAAGTGGAGGTATTTGGGGTATATTTTGGAGGTAGAACCAATGCGATCTGTTTGTGGCTTAGATATGAGGGGAGAAGAGGGAAGGAGCAGCGAGTTCATCACCTTGATCAAGTAAGTTTTTTACCCAAGAAAGCAGGGGTGGTTTTGGACTTCCCTGGTGGTCCAGTGCTTAAGACTTCACACTCCCAATGCAGGGGCCCTGGGTTTGATCCCTGGTCAGGGAACTAGATCCCGCATGCTGCAACTAAAGATTCCACATGCCGCCAGGAAGATCCCGCACACAGCAACCTCAGCTAAGACCTAGGTGCAGCCAAATAAATAAATATTAAAAAAAAAAAAAAGAAAGCAGGGGTAGTTTAACATTACGAAGTGTATTGTCACCCATTACCTTCAACAGCGCTGAAAGGCATTGGATAAACAGTAACATTCATTCCTGTGAGAGGAACAGAAATAAATTTTCCTGTAATGGTAAGGAGTATTTATTAGAAAACAACAATAACATCTCTACTTAGTTGAGAAGAAGGTGACTAGCCTATTTGTACTCTTACTCACAGTTGTTCTGGAATACGTAGACATATTGAAATAAAGAGCCAAATTTTCATTGTATGTAGATGCTAAGATGTCTAGAAATCCAATAGAATCAGATGGAGAAAAATTAAAACTGATAATAAAGTAAGGTACCTAGCAATAAGGTCAAAATGCAAACATCAATTTGCTTTCATATATATTAGCGACAACCTGCTAAGAAGTGCAATGGAAAAAAAATTTCAGAAACAGTAACAGCAACAATAACAAAAACCAAGCAGAGGGGCTTCCCCAGTGGTGCAGTGGTTAAGAATCCTCCTGCCAATGAAGGGACCTGGGAAGATCCCACATGCAGCGAAGCAGCTAATCCTGTGTGCCACAACTATTGAGCCTGTGTGCCACAACTACTGAAGCCCACGTGCCTAGAGCCTGTGCTCCGCAACAAGAGAAGCCACCACAATGAGAAGCCTGCGCACCTCAATGAAGAGTAGCCCCTGCTCGCCACAACTAGAGCCCGCGCACAGCAATGAAGACCCAACACAGCCAAAAATAAATAAATAAAATAAATTAAAAAAAAAAAACAAGCAAAATATCTAGGAATAAACTTAACAAGGAATATAAATATATAATATTTATTTGAAATATATACCATAAAACTTTATCAAAGGCCAAAAAAAACAGTTGTTTAAATGAAGATTCACACCACTGTTGGACTGGGAAGAATCAATATTGTGAAGATACGAATTCTCTTCAAATGTATCTCTAAATCTAATGTAATTCCAACTAAATCCACGAGGATTGTTTGGGGGAACTTGTCATTAATTCTAATGTTTACCTGAAAGTATAGATGTGTAAGCATAGTTTAGGTCACTCTTTGCCCTTCTTAAGACTAGACCTGATTTTAATTCTTTTAAAATAAATGATGGGACAGAAATTTCTGGTACCCAGGGGCCTGTGAAAGGATCATGCTGCTTCTCTTTCATTCCCTACACAGGCAACATTATGCGACATTCAGGAATATACCATGCTGTTTCCAGTTTGTAGAATGAATTATTTCTTCACATATCTGAGCAGGACTGGACTCAGGCCCCCCAGCCCCACCCCAAAGCTTCTGTAGGATCTGACAGAGGATTTGGCCTGCAGTCAGTCTGCCGTGGCTCTTAGCAGAAATGATTGGCAATGACGATGTCCAATGAAAACTCTTTTGAAGTGAGTTTAATGAATGAGTCTCTGTTTTTATTTGTCTGTTTGCCCTGTGTGTATATGTGTTTTAGTAGTAAATAGCTGGTACAACGTTTAGATGAAAATTTGTCCTAAGAACTTTGTAAGCATCACATATTATTACATTTGTTGCAGTAACGTGAAATTTATCTTTCTGGGAAAAGTGTGCACAGATCTTGGAGTGCCTGACTTTATTACAATTAACAGTTGTAATTTGCTTTTTACATCTTTTTCTGAAAGGGAGGAGAGAATTCTCAAATGTAAGGAGAATGTCATGAAGGTTTCAGGTCTGTAAACGGAATTTGACCAGTGGACTTCTGGAACAAGTATCAGGAACATTTTGAAATATATCAGTAGTATGGGGGCATAGTGTTTACAATATGGCAGTGTGCTTACAGTGGATGGTGTCAGGAATGGGTGCATTTGGACCAAACCAGGTTGGCTGTGAGTTGACATTTGCTGATGCTGAGAAAGGGTTATGTGGGAGTTCATTATACTATTCTCTCTACTTTTGTATATGTTTTCAATATTCTCTAATAACTACTAACTAACTAACTAAGGTTGGTAAATTTTTTGCCAGCCACCGTGGTCATACCATTAACCCAAACTAATAGAATACCAACATATTCTATTACAGACTACAGAAACCCATTTTCTTTATTTTTGCAATGTCTTTGATAATTGTTCAATAAATTAGTGGTGAAGTAAGCCATAGTTCAAAATAAAGTTAATTTAAAAAATATGATTTGTAAAATTGCCTCTCAATATGAGTAAACTGGTAGTTTCGAATAAAACTGGTAGTTTAGAATAATCAGTAGATTTGTAATAGAGATAGTGATCTAATATCACATTGCTTTTTCCTAGATGATATATTTTACTTCCCTTTGGTTTATAAAAGATACCATAGGGCTTCCCTGGTGGTGCAGTGGTTAAGAATCCACCTGCCAATGCAGGGGACACGGGTTCAAGCCCTGGTCCGGGAAGATCCCACATGCCGCGGAGCAGCTAAGCCTGTGCGCCACAACTACTGAAGCCTGCGCGCTTAGAGCTCATGCTCCGCACAAGAGAAGCCACCACAATGAGAAGCCCGTGCACCGCAACGAAGAGTAGCCCCCACTCACTGCAACTAGAGAAAGCCCACATGCAGCAACAAAGACCTAATGCAGCCAAAAATAAATAAATTTTAAAAATACTAAACTATTAAAAAAATAAGAAACATAATGCAAAATCTCTTTAAAAAAATAAAAGATACCATAATTTGAAAGAAAAAAAACCTTTATTTCTAATTAATGGCACATTTATGTTTAAAGATAATTTATGAGTAATCTATTATTTACCTAGTTTGGGAAAATACCTTTTAAATATAAGGTAAGAAGATAAAGTTATTTATGAATCTTAAGAGAATAATTAAATGTATAATTTTCATTTTTTTAGTAAGGATGGGGATGATAAGAAGAACCCTGTGATCATTCATCGAGCCATTTTGGGGTCAGTGGAAAGAATGATAGCCATTCTCTCAGAAAACTATGGAGGAAAATGGTAAGTGATATGGAAAAGAAAAGCTATATGTCTACTGTTCTTAAAAATCATGTCTAAAAGATGAAATTAATATGAAAAAATTGGTGGCTCTTGCCTTATAATTAGCAAGTATCCAAACAGCAAATAAAAATTTTTGTGGCATCTGCCAGACCAGAAAACAAAACAAAGAAAACAAAGGCAGCGTGGCATAACACTATCATTTACCTTTTTGAGATCTCAGTAAAATTAAAGAGTAACCTTTTCACCTGTGTCAAACAAACCCCTCAAAGATCTAGCCGCTGGAACGTATATGGCCCACACTCTCAGGGCGCCATCTCTAGCTGTACTGCCCTCCTTCCTTCCGCTATGCTGTTGACCTCACAGCCCCGTGACCACAGACTTAGGAGGAAACATGTAAGCCTGGTTCACACATGGCCCCAAAGCCAAAGAGAACCACTGCAGTGGCATCCCCCTCCAGGGATGGAGGGGGAAGGTGAATGCCCTAAGTGCAGGCTTTTGGTGGTACGTCTGGTCACCGTCTGTGCCCGGAGGGAAAAGTGGCCAGATGTGGGTTACACTGATGCGTGGGATCTGGTTATTGCTTTGGCCACAGGGTCAGAGACTTAAGAGATAATTAGGTTGGAAACCAGATGACAAGTAGATTTGGTATGTGGATGGTCGCTCAGAATGGGCCATGGGGATGGTATTGCCCGAGTCTGTGTCTGTCCCTTAGATTTTATTTGCAATCCTAGAGAAATATACTGAGGTGTCATGGGGGTGTCCAGTCTATTACAGGTACAGGGAATCCAAAACTGTAGATATGAATATGTGTGTGTGTGAATTAACATGTTTATATTTCTCTCCAGTTGATTCTGTTGTAAATAGTTAACATAGTGAGAGATGGTGGGTCTTGCAAGAGAGCAGTAGAACTAGGGGATCAGGAGATGGTGTGGGCACACCTCCCTGTGGAGACACAGTACCACCCTCTACAGTTTACACAGCAAGCCTTTGGACACCTACCAAGTTGTGGTGGAAATCTCCCTGAGAAATAAAAATAGAAATGTTTAAAATGTGGCTCTCTTGAGTTGGTAGGGCTGAAGCAGGGGTGAGAACAGAGTTCAAAAAGATACATTTACTTTTCATTTTATAACCTGTATTTCATCATGTATATAATTACATTTGTCACATGTATTATTTTGCTTTTGTAATTTAAGAATAAGTATGTAAAAACATATGCACGAAGTGCCATCTGGTAATAGTCCCCGTGCATTTCTTTCCACCTTCAAACTAAACATGCTGAAGAAAAAGGCAAACATTTCCCACATCAAACATTGCTTATACCCACCTTTCCATCTTTTAAAACATTTTCATTTTGAGATAACTGTAGAATCATTTACAAAGAGGTCCAGCACACCTTTTACCAGTTTTCCCCAATGGTAACATCTTGCAGAACTGAATACAACATAACTGGGGAGTGACAATCCACCAACCTCATTCAGGTCTTGCATTTGTGCACACGTTGTAGATTTGTGTACCCGCCAGTCAAGGTACAGGACAGTTCCATTACTTATAAGGATCCCTCATGCTGCCGTTTATTTTATGGCCACACGCCTCCTACCCCATCCCTGTCACCATCCTCCGGCAGCCACTCATCTGGTCTCCATCTTCATAATTTTGTCATTTCCATAATGTTACATAAATGGAATCACAGCGTGCAGCCGTTGGAGACTGACTTTTTTCACTCCTTGGATGGAGTTGCCTTGAGATGCATCCGAGGCATCTCAAGTACCAGTCCTTGGCTCCCTTTCACTACTGATGGTGTTCTGTAGTGTGATGCACAGTTTGAGCATTCACTCGCTGAAGGGCATTTCGGATATTTCCAGTTTGGGGCTATTATACGTAAAGCTGCTATAAATGTTAGTGTGCAGGTTTTTGTGTGAACGTGTTTCCATTTCTCTGGGATAAATACCCAGGAGAGCGGTTGCTGGGTTGTATGGTCAGTGATGTTTAGCCCTTTCATCTAGCTGCCAACCTGTTTTCCCTCCCTTTCCAACCAAAATGCCCAGTTTCCCCTTTTGTCTCCTCTGTTGCCTTTTAATATAGTTTGCTTTATTTCTACACCCCTCTACTGAACCTGCTCTCTTGTGAAGTCTTACTTAAAAAGAAAAAAGAGTCTTTGGTTGTTTTTTAATCTTGTAATAAATGGTCATTTTAAAAATACGTATTATATTTTTCAGGCCTTTCTGGCTGTCTCCTCGTCAGGTAATGGTCATCCCTGTGGAGCCAACTTGTGAAAAATATGCACTTCAGGTAAAATTAGAGACATTTAAAGTACATAATCTTGGCATGTGGTCTGTGAACGTCATTGACTTGGAATTCGCACCTTAAAATATTGCATAACTAATACATTAATTTACCACCTCATGTTTTCAATAAATGTTTTCAGTAACACCTGAGTCGTGTCTATGTAGCTGTATCAGAACTATTTTATTTCTTAATGTTTTTGAGAAATTGGTGTTTTAAAACATCTCATAGTTATTCTTTTCCTCGTGGCTCTATTAGGAAGAATACTTATATTATCTGTTGCTGTGTAACAAATTACCCCAAAACTTGGCAGCTTAGAACAATAAGCATTTATTATCTCAGTTTTTGTGAGTCAGAATCTGGGACAACTTGGCTGGGGACTCTGGCTCGGGTGCCTGGTGAGGCTTCTCAGAGGTCGAGGCAGGGGGAGTGACTCAGCACTTTAACCTCATCTCAGAAGTGGGGTGCCATCACTCTCCCTCCACTGTGGTCACAGAGACCAACCTGGTACAAGGTGGAGGGGACACACAAGGGTGTGAATACCGGGGGGTGGGACCCTGGGGGTCATCTTGGAGGCTGGCCACCACATTACCATACACAATGTATTAATGAAAGTGTCTCATTCTCTTATAGGTATCCACTGAATTTTTTGAAGAAGGATTCATGGCTGATGTTGACTTAGATCATAGTTGTACACTAAATAAGAAAATACAAAATGCACAGCTGGATCAGTATAATTTTATTTTGGGTAATCTAAATTTGTATATATTTTTCCCAAATGCTTGTTTTTTCACCTTAATTCCAAAAAACCCCAAAAAACAAAGAATATGGTATAACTGCTTGATTATGACAAATAGCTGTTGAATACTTATACACAAAGAAGAGTCTGTGATGTTCCTGGCTAGATACTTTTTGTTATTTGCCAGAAAAGAAGAGTTATGAAGTTTCACATGGATCCTGTGGTGTAGTATTACTAGGAAGAATTAATAACTCAAACTGACAGTGGAAAATGATCTTATCAGTAGAATTATACTCTGTATGTTTCAGTCATGTGATAGGCCTGAAATAATCGCCTTTGCTTTTCTGGTTTATTAGAAATCTTTAGGATTAAACTAATGACTAGGAGATGTTCCAAATTTAAGATGATCAAAAGAAAAGAATTAAGTGAAAAAATAAAACGTCCTTGAGGAACATGAGTAATTAGATGCAGAATCTAAAATTTTGACTGTAAAAATGATTCAAAATCAAGGGAAACTTATTTATATGCCTGCAGGCATGATATGGTTATGTCCTATAAGTTGAAAGTTTGTGTAGAAGGCAAAATAAATATGCACAGGGCTGTCCTATGAGCAATTTGTCATCAAAAGTGTTTGTAGTAGGTACTGTGATGCTTCAATCAGCCTTCTTGTGGTGACAGAAATTTCAAATTAGCTTAGACACGATGGAATGTATTGGAAGGGAGTTAGAGTATCTCGTGCCATGGAAGGTAGAATTAAGTAGCCAAATCATTAGAAAAGTAACTGGAAGGGGAACTCAACCCTTACCAGGACCATTTCTCCCCATTTCTGTTCCCTGTTTTGATCTGCTTCTTTATGCTTCTCTTGATCTACTTTATTCCCCTTACTTGCTGGCCAGTATCTTCGTTCCAGACAGCAAGAAACATGGCGGCAGAATTCTGCATCATCTCACAGTATGGGTCATTAGCGAGAACAAACCTTTTACATATATTCCAGAAAATTCTGTTGGCTGGTTGGGCACATGTCTGGTGCCCGCCTCTTGATTCATCAAGTGTGCCAGGTGGAGTCAGGGGGTCTTTAGGAACTCCCTCCTCCCACCTGTACCCCACGACCACCACAGGTGTTCTCAAAAATGGACAATAGAGAGATGGGATTAGAAGTCATTCCTTGTCTCAAGAAATTTACTCTTAAGAGGATGACCAAATGGACATTAGATTGATATTTGGTGATTAGTACTAAGAAGAAAACTTAATAAGACACATGCCATATGACTGCTGACTTAATATTTAGTAAATTGTTGATTGTAAATGTATTTCCCTTTGTTTTCTACAGTCGTTGGAGAAAAGGAAAAGACAAATAATGCCGTAAATGTTCGAACAAGAGACAACAAAATTCATGGAGAGATTTCAGTAACTTCTGCCATTGATAAATTGAAGAATCTCAAGAAATCACGTACCCTGAATGCTGAGGAAGAATTCTGAAGTCCTTTCCTTGTGCTCACATCTGTGTAACCTTGTTCTGAACCCTGAACATGCATTTTCCTTAATTACCATTCATACTTCTGAGAACTTAGGACCCACTATCTGGTCCACTGATGGGCACAGTGAGAAGTGAGATGGGGAATGAGTGGCTGATATGCACAAAATCTGATTCACTAATGTGTCTGCGGACAATGAGAGGACAAGTGTGGGAAATTTTAAATTTCCCAAATATCTTGAGAGACTTCAATGGGAAAATGTCATTCATCAAAGAGGGAAATACTAGGAAATGAGCATTATGAGATGTTACTGTTAAGAATTCTGATTTTCAAAAGATAAGTTTCAAAAGTCTGCAAAGCTTTTTGAATATGGGGTGATATCTTATTTTCTAATAACATTATGCCTCAGGTATTTTTTAACTGAAGTTTTACTAAAGTTCGCACTGAAACTTTATTTTTCTTATTTTTGGCTACACCCCACAGCATGTGGAACTTCCCTTACCAGGGATCGAACCCATGCCCCCTGAAGTGGAAAAGTGGAGTCTTAACCTCTGGACCACTAGGGAGGTCCTGAAACTTTATTTTCAAAATCAGAATCAATTTGTTTTAACCAACCAACAATCACAAAAGAAGAAGCTAGTACTAAATATTGGATTACTAACAAAGGATTCTGAACTCAAAGAAATTCAGTGTTGTGCAAATCTTCTGTAGTTTCCACTATAGGATAAGAGTTGCCATTTTAATGCTTCTAAATGACAATTGAACCTTATTTATCTTTAGAAAAAATAAACTCTCAAATAAAATGTGTTATGTAGTGCTTCCAGGGTTTCACCTATAGGTTTATACCATAATAATTTGCTCCCCTAGAGTTAAATTACTCTTCTGATGGGATGACATTCCACTGATTTACAGACTCAAGTGGATTTCTGATTTTAACTGAGAAAAATACCTTACTGCTCAAAACAATTAAAATGGCTTTATGTCAGTAGTGAATTTAGCTACCAATCAAGCAGTATTTTTTGTGTTTATTTGGTTATGTGCTGTGGAATTCAAAATAAATTTAAGACCTGCTCTCTCTTCTGTACACGCTTATCATTTAGCTTCCTGAAGAGTTGGAAGACAAACCAGCAGGGCTGACCGTGAACAACAGGATTGAACTGCACGGGTCCACTTACTCGGGTTTTTTTCAATAGCAAATACTAGAGTATACACAGTCCTACCCGCAGTTGGTGGAATCTAAGGAGGTGGAGTCACCGATAGGGAAGAACCGAATGAGGAGGGCCTGCTCTAAGTTACACTGCGCCCCTCACCCCAAAGTTGTTCAAGGGTCAGGCCTGTGTGATGGAAGGTGCAGATTGTGTGATGTACCTGTTTAAGCTAACTTTAATTGAGGCCAAGCACTATTCGGTACATTCCTTGAATTCACCAAACGTGCTAGTGAGGCAGGGGGCGTCAGAAAACTCCCCAACCCCACCCCAGACAACCTTGTGTTGGGTGGGCGGGGAGAGGGAAGCCCGTGCTCAGCCCAGCACGAATGTTGCTGCGGTGGGAACAGGTGCGGTGGGAACAGGTGCGGATCGCTGTGCCGGCCGCAGGGAGCCGCGGCCTGGGAGCAGCTCCCTCCCGGGGCGGGCCGCCTCCAGGGGGGTCTGGGGGCCTGACACCCGCGGCCGCACTTCAGTCCGGCTTCTCCCCGCCTTCGAGGAGCGTCTCTGAGGACTGGTTAGACATCTGAGCAGGGCGGGCCTGGAGAGATGCTCGCGGGACGCTGCCCTGGGGTCGCGGGGAGTGGGTCCTTGGGGGCCACCTGGCACACCTGGGGTCCTTACCGAGCAGTCTGGGCCAGTTTCCTCATCTGTAAACAAGAGGCTTTTTAGTCTGACAAAAACGTAACGTCGTCAAACCTCCGCACGGTACCAAGCGCACAGCAGCAGTTTTTGTCTCTAAACGTACAGATCCGGCCATAGGTATACAGCGGCCAACTTCCCACATTTCCCCCCCTCTGCTCTCGATCCCTCAGGTGTGACTTTCGGGGTCCAGGTGACCTTTCCGTGCCTCCATCCGCCGGGGGAGAGGTGAACGCCTTGTCACAAGCGCTGGCAGCCCTAGGAGGCGGGGCGCGGGGAACTCGGGAGGAGGGGCCGCGCCTGCGCCGTGAACCCCCTCCCCCCCCCACTCCTCTCGGCCCGGCGTCCCCCGCGGCCCGGAAGTGTTTCCTCTGGCAAGATGGCGCCTGCAGGGGTCCTGCTGTGGGGCCTACGCCGCCTGTGTCGAGTGCTGCTATTCCTTTCGCAGTTCTACATCCTCTCGGGCGGCGGTGAGTTGGGGGCAGGGGTCTGCGCCGGGCCGGGCTGAGGGGTGGGGAACCCAGGACCGCGAGGACCGTCGGCCTGGGCCCTTGGGCGGAGGCTGAGTGCGGGCGGAGGGCGCGGGTTGCTACAGCCGAGTCCGGCTCGTCCTGCCGCCGCGCCTCGGCTCAGGGAGCCGGAGCCGCGAGCCTCGAACTGTGGGCCTGGGGGCTCGGCCTGGGACGCGGAGCTGGGGCTCGGCACCGCGCGTCGTCTCCAGTTGCCCGCAGACCTAAATTGGTGTCGACCCCATTGGGTTTCATGTTCAGTTTCCCGGCGGTCAGGCCGAGATGTTTGCCCGAGCAGCTGTGGGCCTGGCGCGATACACACATAGCCTGAGGTCTTCGTTTCTCTAATCATAGGATCCTTCAGTGTAGAGCCTTCGCAGCCGCTGGCTCAGTCCGACAAGGATCCGGGCCCCACACGTACGTTCACAGTAGTGCCCAGGGCAGCAGGTACTAGACGTTTTCTCTTCTAGTAAACGTGTATATTTGTATCTAGTGGTCTGTTTCTTTTCTTTTTGGATAAAATTTCTTGTAGAATATGACATCATTTTCCATGTTTTGAACATTTTATTGATTGCATTTTAGATATGTGAACTAAAGGCAGATGCATACCTTTTCTGTAGACAGTCTTGGTATTTCAGTACCTTTTGACATTCCTGTCTCATCTTTTTCCAGTCCCAGGCTCCTCATTTCCATCTCTTTATTTCAAGTTTTTTCTTTTTTCCGCTTCATCCATCAAGATAACCTTCAACCAACGCTTCTTTCCCTTCAGAAAATTTCTTGTGCTTTTGGAACCCTGTTCCTGATGTTGGATATTATTAAAGGCTCCCCCAGGGCTGTGTGAAATGGAGGGATTGCAGAAGGACTGGTACAGACCTGGCATCTATCTCTGGTGGTGCTGCTGGGAGCTGGAGCAAAATATTCACCTTTTTGGGTTTCCGTTTTCTCATCTTTTTAAGGTCGTGGGGTTGTCCTGGCCCTGTAAATTCTTGGCTTTGTGATTCTAAGTGCCCATCCTCCAGCCACGGTAGTAATAGGAACAAAAGAAAAGAAAATTTT
Source organism: Tursiops truncatus (assembly GCF_011762595.2). Lineage (NCBI taxonomy): Eukaryota > Metazoa > Chordata > Mammalia > Artiodactyla > Delphinidae > Tursiops > Tursiops truncatus. Next base: position 146,084,521 of record NC_047035.1, read on the forward strand.
CTTTTCTTTTGTTCCTATTACAAAAGGGTATAATAGGAATTATACCCTTTTGTAAGTATACCCTTTTGTAGGCATTTTGTAGAATTGCCCACTTAATAGTGACTTTAGGACCAGATTTAAATGAGTATTAGTGTGTTTTGCTAAATGGAACTTTGGTCTCTATAGTTTCATCCCTTTAGAGTTCCATGACTTCAGTAAATTGAAACTGGCAGACGTATTTTACTGAGTCTATAAAAGACTGCTGGAAGACAGCAGCATACTTGAGTTTAAAACATAGATTATTTTATAGAGAAAGCACAAGAATTTTTTACTCTCTTGGACGTTTTTGAAAGCTTGTCTTCCTGAGAATACTGGTTGCAATTTTGATCCTCTCTTAAGTGATAGTAATATATTATACTCCCAGCTAGGCTGGCTGGAGAAACTTACTGCAACCCACTGAATAAGTTACTAATATAAAGAACTATTTTGAACTTTGGTACTGTAAAATTGTAAATGTTACTTGCAGATGGTGGCTTGTTGAAGTACCAAAGTGGAATAATGACAGGACGTTTTTCTAGGGTTGGTGCGTTGTTGTACCGATTGATTCACTTAGAGGGTTAGGGGCTTCACTTACAAATTCGTGAATTCAAGTGAAAAGAACATTGGATTGGAAACTGAGAGGTTTGGGCTCTGGTTCCTGTTTTGCCCTCCCTCAGTGATCTTGAACGAACTTTATCATCTGTAAGCTTTCGTTTTTTTCATCTTGTAACATGATAGACTTTTTGAGGTCCTAATTTATTCCTAGCACTGCATATATGTTATGTTCATGATTGTGTTCCTTAAGCTTAGAAAATTGCTTTCCTCTGTTATTGTAATCAGTATTCCAAGAGAATAAGCTTCTCTCTCACCTCTCACAGAAAGCACCGATATCCCACCTTATATGATGAAGTGTCCGAGCAATGGTTTGTGTAGCAGACTTCCCGCAGACTGTATAGAGTGCAAGACCAATTTCTCCTGTGTCTATGGGAAGCCTGTCACTTTTGACTGCACAGTCAAACCTTCTGTTACCTGTGTTGTAAGTACTGCAGCTTACTTATTCTTAATAAACTGATCGTAAAGCTCGAGTTATAAGTAGAGTTCAGACTTGACTATGGAGGAAATTCAGAAAGTGCTCTGCATTTTAAAAGTAAGATTTGAGGAATAAAGTCAGCTTTATCAGAAGATGGAAACTTCCATCTCCAAGTAAGGTTTGGTTGCAAGGGTTCAGATAGCGATTTTTTGACATGAGGATAAATTGAAGCAATTGTCAGACTTCTTACAAAAAGTAGGAAGTAAAAGCTCAAACGCACCAACTGTTGTCCATTAGAAATGACCCTGTTACAGTGGTCACTCCTGCAGCCCATCTCTGATATGTTGACAGCCAGGAAGGAGCCTACAAAGGCTTCCACAGTCGGTGTTCCTTAACATGCTCTCAGGATACCTGCTTCAGAGCCACAGACTCCTGGCGGCAGCCCCACACCTGTTGAATGTGACAAGGGCAGGGAGACTCGTGTATCTGCATTTTTGAACCGTTGGACCAGGGAAATTACTGCAAACTTCATTGTAGTCCCAGCATGTGGGTGAGATAGAGAGTAGAAATGAATAATGAGGCAGTGTTTTACTCTTGGACCTACCATGACTAGCTCTGTGATTTAGTCATCTGTCTCTTGTTAAATCAGGAGATGGGCCCAGAACAGCTTTCCTGAAGTGTTTCCATGGTGCCCTCTTTCTGGGAGATGGTTGAGGAGGAAAACACAGATTCCATACCATATTCTCTATCTCTGTCTTTTTTCTTTTTTTTTAAGGGAAGCAGTAGGAAGTAAGATTTTTCTTTTAATTAATTTATTAATTTATTTATCTTTGGCTGCGTTGGGTCTTCATTGCTGCGCACAGACTTTCTCTAGTTGTGATCGGAGGCTACTCTTCGTTGCGGTGTGCAGGCTTCTCCTTGCGGTGGCTTCTCTTGTTGCGGAGCACGGGCTCTAGGTGCTCAGGCTTTGGTAGTTGTGGTACATGGGCTTCAGTAGTTGTGGCTCGTGGGCTCTAGAGTGCAGGCTCAGTAGTTGTGTCGCACGGGCTCCACGGCATGTGGGATCTGCCCGTACCAGGGCTTGAACCCCTGTCCCCTGCATTGGCAGGCGAATTCTTAACCACTGCGCCACCAAGGGAAGCCCACCATATTCTCTTTTGCAGATTCCCTTTGACCCAGTGATTCTAACTTACTTGAACAAGATACCTTTCCCTGTCGGTTCTTTGGAACTTGGTCTGCAGAGGGCTAGGTTAGAAAGTTCCTTCCACCCCCAGGCTCTTTCTCTATTTCTCCTGAGGTCTAGTATCAGGTGAGGGCATGAGGGAGGCTTCACTCCAAAGGGGAAATGAGATTTTATGTGTTCTCAGTGTCTGGACATAGTGTTTGTAACTGTCAGTATTTGTCATTTTCTTATATCAGAGTTACCTTTAAAGTGTGCTGGAAAATTGAACTAGTTGCTGGGTAATCTTCATGACTGCCCTTGGATTATCAGTTAGTCTCTGTTGCTGTATCTTACATAGAATTTTCTCCCTACTTACCTAATGGCGAAACCTGTTTGAAGGCTTTTGAAATTGCGTACTTCATTGGTCTGGCAGATAGTAGGTACCTTGTGAAAAATGAGAAAACTGATGGCTGAGGAGAGCTTTTCCAGAATTAGCCTCCTTTGTTTGCCTCAGTGTCTTTGACATTCATCTCTCACAGCTGGTTCCTGAATGAAACATAGTTCTCAATTTCTTCCTTCTTTAGGTGTTCCAAAAACAAGTAGTTTCATTTAGCAGAAAATAGCAGAGAATAGGAGAAATTACAAAGCTTAGGTAAGTTTCTGAAGTCCTGGGTGCTGGTCCCTGGTGCATCCTCACCCCTTGGCTGAGATGTGCCCTGGATGGGTTCCTTCCCTTCTCCTCCCGAGGTGCTTTCACCTCACCTGCTTCCTGACTAGCCAGTCATCGCGAATCCTGTAAAGTAGCAGATGCCCAGCCCGCAAGTGTGGCACTTGAAGGCAGCCCCAGGAGCGTCTGGTGGTCTGTTTCTTCTTAAAAATGAAGAGCAGTCGAATAATTGGCTGTCAGGAGCCACGGGCCCCAGGACTGCTGCGGCCAGGTGATCTGGGGCAGGCCGTGCATTCTTCCCTTGTTTGTTTAATGACCACCTGTAGGATCCTGTCTCGCTAAATAAGTTAGCATTTCAGGAAGAAATAAGCTGTGACCATCTGCATACGCAGGTGCACGTGCAAATGCTCATCCTTTCGCTGTGCTGCACTCAGCTCTCTCCCTCCCTCCTGCACCTTATTTTGAACTTCATATTAATGGAAAGAAAGAAACTCTTCTTGTCCTTCTAATGCATACTGCATAGGGACTCAGAGCAAGGGAACCTTACCTGGATTACACTAGTCAAAGAAATTGTTTTATAATGGCCCTGTTAAGTATATAAATAGAAATTAATGCAAAAATCCTGCAACCCCTTTCATATCAGCTAACTCCTGCTCCAGCTATGATGGGAACTATCAAGCCAGTTACCTCAGCTGGAAATGTGCTTGATAGAAACGCTGCTTTCTGTTCCTTGGAGAAGAGCTCAGTCTGCTAGTGTATTTGAAGCAAGTTTAATTCCTTCAGATAGGTCTGTATCCTTACTAATGACAGCTGTTTCACAAAGGGAAAGGTAACAAATCTTTTTACTACAGATGAGCTTTTTTGGGGATCTATACTTTTTTGTGGTGTGAAAATGGATTCAGTAAATGCTGGGGTGCCTGTGTAGCTATATGGAAAAAAGTGGAATCCTGTTTTATCCAAAGTAAATTCCAGATCAAAGATTTAATGTGAAAAAGTGAAATCACAAAGTACCAGAGAAAGCATGAGATAGTTTTGTTATAATCTCAAAGTAGGGAATATTTTTCTAAGTATGAAATAAAATTTAGAAGCCATAAAAGAAGGAATTGATAGATTTGACTACTAAAAATTAGAGATTTCTGCATGACCTAAAAAAAAGCATAAAGGCCAACGATAAATGACAAACTAGGAAAAAGTATTTCTAATACACGTGACAAATAATGCACTAATATCCATAATATATAAAGACTTCCAAAAAGCCAATAAGAAAAAGATGACAGTCCTGTAGAGAAATGGTTTTAGGACATGAACAGAGGGTTCATAGGAAAGGAAATACAATTGGACTTTCAATGCATGAAAAAAAGTTTAATTTTTCTCATGATTAAGTACAAATCAATGCGTTTTGTTTTGTTTTGTTTTGTTTGCGGTACGCGGGCCTCTCACCGCTGGTGCCTCCCCCACTGTGGAGGACAGGCTCCGGACGCGCAGGCCCAGCGGCCATGGCCCATGGGCCCAGCCGCTCCGCGGCATGTAGGATCCTCCTGGACCGGGGCACGAACCCGCGTCCCCTGCATCAGCAGGCAGACCCCCAACCACTGCGCCACCAGGGAAGCCCAATGCATTTTTTAAACTATCAGATTGGCAAAACAATCAAAAAGTTTAACACTCTGAGTTCTTAAGGGTATAAGGGACAAACACTCCTGTATCTTGTTAGCAGGCGGGTAGGTTAGTCAGCCTCTTGTGAGCACTTTGTCTTATCTCTGAAACTTATAGATGCACATAAGCTTTGACCCAGCAATTTCATATTTAGGAATTTATCTTACAGATATTACATATTGCACGTGTATGCAAATAAATATGCCTAAGGATATTCTTAGCTGCTTTGTTCACACAGGCAAGATTGGAAACAAGCCGAATGTACAAAAGAGAACAGTTTAATTTATGGTCCACTGTGTAGTGAAATAAATACATTGCAGCCATTGAGAAGAACTAGGCAGCTCTAGGGATATTTATCGATATCTATACAATTAAGTGAAAAGTAAATATCAGTGGGAACATTAAATTAAAAAAAAAAAAGAAACGTATCTGATGTAAACGTGCCCATGCATAGAACAGACTCCCTGGAAGGCCAGAGTGGGTGAGCGGTGCTTGGTGCTGGGGAGGGCAGTGCTGCTGAGGGCTGGGCTGCACCAGCCTTCTCCCCACTCTCCTGTTGTCTCCGGGAGTTTGTACCACGTAAACTTATTACCTAGTTTTAAAAAACAATTGGTAAGAAACGTGTTATGGATGCATCACTAGAAGTATGCAGACATTTAAAACAATATTGCTGAAATCATGCAGTGCCTTACTCAGTTTCAAATACTGTCCATAATAGGAGTTTTGCATTAATCAAAAAAGTTAATAAATATAATACTTCCAGAGGTGATTGTGTTACCATTTAAATATGATTTTGAAAAATATTTATTACAATATAATGTCAAGTGGACACAAAATGTTTTCAGTGTAATTCCACGTATGTAAATCTGTACTATAGGAAGGAAAAATGAAAGAAGGTTAAAAGTGCTTGTCTCTGGAGAGGTTACAGGTTTTTTCTGTAATTTCCAAATGTGCAACATAAAAGAACATGGACTGCTCTTATAGGCAGAAAACAAAATAAGGACATTTAAAATTGAAATGAAAAATATCTCTGGTCTCAAAGTTCAGGGCCCGCAGTGAACACTTGCTCATCAGCCTCTCCATGCAGTTCTAAGTTGGGAGTGGTTTTCTGGGGCTGCCTATGGGTCGGTCCTGCTGGGTGCTCGTGGGTGTGTCACAGCAGTGACAGCCCTGGGGCTCTGGGCCACTCGCAGGACGGCTCCTAGGGAAGAGTTGAGACCCGGTGGCCAGGCTGTTCCTCCAGGAGCAGGGCTTCTGCGTTCTGCACGGGCTTGCAGCTCCGTGACCTTGAGCAGAGGGACTCATCTGCCCTTTGAACTCTCTGTGACTCCGAGGCTTTATAAAGTACATTTTCCTTTTTTCTGTGTTATAGAAGTACACATGTGCATTATTAAAAATTTAGCCAAAGTAACAGTGATGAAATAATCTTATCATTCTGAAATAACCTTTGTTACTTTGATGTGCATTTATCTAGATCTTTTTTGTTAGGTATATATTTTTGGTTGTGTATTTATGATCAGGATCATAGCATACACATTTGTATTGTGTACATATTGGTTTGATGCCTGTTTTTCTGCCACTTCCTCCTAGGTCATAAAGTATTTTAGACACTTGGTGCCATATGACTGTAGTTTTATTGACCTATTAACAAACTACTGTATTATGATTGAATAGTTCTGTGTCCTTTGGTACATAGGATCAAGACTTCAAATCCCGAAAGAGCTTTGTCCTCAACATGACTTGCAGGTTCTGCTGGCAGCTTCCGGAAACCGACTACGAGTGCTCCAGCTCCACCAGCTGCATGGCGGTGTCCTGCCCGCGGCAGCGCTACACGGCCAACTGCACCGTGCGGGACCACGTCCACTGCCTGGGTAGGTCAGCATTAAGGAAATCTGTGAGCAAGATATTTTTTCTATGCTTATTTATGGAACTGTAACCAGAAACTTAAGAATTAAATTTTAATTGTTTCGTCAGAAATATTTATTAGCACTATTTTTAGTTATGCCAGTTCTATTTTAAAATGTAATATTTGATAAAACAAAAAATGTGTAAGGTATAAAGCATAGTGTATAATTGAGTTTCCCCCAAATTAACAACTAAAGCAGCGTGATGCCATTGAAACTACCAGAGTGTGTTTCCTGCACGCAGTTACCCTGCCTCTTCTTCAGAGGTAACCACCCTTTTGGATTTTCTTATCATCTCACTTCCTTTTCTTTAAATTTTTTGTAGTTCTATCACATGAATGTACTAGAATATAGTGTGGTAAATTATTCAGTAGTGCATGTTTTAGAATTGTATAATATAGACTGTTTATGGTCTTCTGAGACCATCTTTCAACATCATGGCTCTAAAATTCTTCCATTTGTCTTCTTATTACAATTTTTTTTTCTTCTATATAATAACTTGTAAGATTGTGTCATAGTTTATCCTTTCTCCACTGTATTTGGATTATTTACAGTTTTTTTCCTTACAAATTGCGCTTCTGTTAAAGCTTTTGTCCATGTCTCCTGGTTGCACATGTTTGTCTGGCATACACTCTCTTGCGTGTGTTATTTTCCAGGACGGTTGTATCCGTTTACATTCCCACCAGTGGTTACACAGCTGTTCGTGATGATCCACATCCTCTCCAATACTTGTTATCCCTATGTTTTGTTTTTTTTTCTTACAGACTTCTAGGAATTCTTTTATATTTTGGGTAGTAATTTTTTGGTGTCCCTAACATCCTCTCCCAGATTTTAACTCCCCCCACAACCCCTTTCTTTTGGTATCTTTTGAACAGAACTTTAAATTTTTAGTTAGTTGAAGTTTTTAGTCTTTCAGAGTTAGCCCTTTTTTGTTGTAAGAAATCTTTCCCTACTCCAGATTCATAATTTCCTGTATGTTCTTTTAAAAGTGGTAAATGTGGCCTTTCACGTTTAGGTCTCTAGTCCCCTGGGGTTGGTTTGGTATATGGTGTAAGGTGGATTCAGTCTCACTTTTTCTGGCTGGGACAGCCCAGTGTCCCAGGACTCCGGGCGGTCTGTGGGCCCGCTCCCTTCCCGGTGCCTGGTTTGTCTGTCTCAGCCCCACGTTACCCACGTTTTCACAGCAGGTGGGGTGTTTTACCTTCTTCAAGCTGTGATCCTCACAAAACTGATTTAAATGTCAAGTCTGTGCTCATAGACAGTCAGGGCTTTCTTTTTACCATTCATTGTAGTGAACATTTACTTTTGTAAAGAAAGTTGGCTTTTTACATTGTAAATCACAAGGCCCCTAGTTATAATTTAGTCTCTGTGTGAGAGTATTTTTATACCCGTGTTTTTATGTGGAGCGTTTTCCCTTTTTTAAGGTAACCGTACTTTTCCGAAAATGCTGTACTGCAACTGGACTGGCGGTTATAAGTGGTCTACTGCTCTGGCTCTGAGGTAAGCTCTGTTTCTAGTAAATCGGTTGCCATTTGGATTTCGTTGGGGTTGGTGGGCTCTTCCAAGCTCCTCCTCCATCCACTCAGATCCCGCCGTGTGTTAGGTAGACCATAGGGACAGCACTGTGGGAGGTTATTTAGGTGGTCAGACCAGTACCCTCGTGGAATTTAATGGCCCGTTGCTGATTTTCCTCCCTAGATGACCTGCACATTCTAGAGATGACTGTAGTCATTACTAGAGATCATTAGAACCAGTCAGTGCGTCCCATCCTGAGTGTACCCTGAATTAGTAAAATGCCATATACTAATTAAAGTCGGTAGGTTTATGATGTATATCTTTAATTTTCAGTAATTTTCTTCTTTATTACAAAAAATAATACATGCTCAGTACTGAAAACTGGAAAAAAATGAAAATGGCAAAGAGAAACGTTGAAAATCACTTATAATTCCACCATTCAAACATACTTATAGACTTACAATTTTTACATAAAAATTTGCTTGTATTAGTTAAACTTTTCAACAGTTTGAAAAGAAAATTGTACCAGTTCTTCCCACCGGAGGGAAGGGCAGGTGGGGTGCTGGTTAAATGATTCTCTGATTAGGAAGGTAGGCATCTGCTGTTGGAGGTTTAGGTTAAGAGTCTGAGGTGGCCTGTGGCCTGTGGTGAGACGCGGGCAGGGCTTCTCAGCCTTGTCATTGTTGACATTTGGGCCAAGAATTCTCTGCTGTGGGGTGTCCTCTGCAGAGCAGGATGTTCAGCAGCATCTCTGGACTCCATTTACTGCGTGTTAGCAGTCTCCCCAACCCCCACTGAAGCTGTGAGAATCAAAAATGCCTCCAGGGGTGGCCAGGTGGCCCCTTGTCAGGAACCACTGCGTCAGGGTTTGGGCTGGGGAAGAGGAGGATCCTACTGGCAGGAAAGCACAGCTGGAAAGTGAAAGACGGGTCCACGATAGAAAATTAGATGCAACGACAGATTTGGTGACACCCAGCGTCTTTGTCAGCAGTGGTTCACATTCAAACTAACAGCTGACTTTCTGCTTTTCAATAAACTTTTTATTTTGGAATAATTTTAGATTTAAAAAAAAGTTGCAAAGCTAGAGACTTCCTGTACACCCTTCACCCAGCTTCCCCCACATTGTTGACATCTTAAATTACCATGGCACATTTAATAGCTGATTTTTTAAAAATAAGAATAATTTCCTTCTCTGGGCTCAGCATGGTTTCTTTGAGAATATTCACGGTGAATGTGATAATGCCTGGTGTTTGCTTCTTGGTACTCAGGGTGGGGGATTGGAAGGGTGTAGATGAACCAGGGATGGACACATGTTGATAACTATTGGAGCTGGGTCATGGGTGCTGTTCTCTTCTTTTTACTTTTATATGTTTGGAATTTTTCATAATAAAAGCTTTAAAAGAAATACAATGAGAAGTTGTCCGAATATTGTTAGATCTTAGAATTTGAAGGAACCTTAAAAGTCATTTATTCTGAACATGAAATTTTTAAAGATGGGTGACTGACAACGTTCACGACTTGATCTGGGCGGCCATGTGGTGTTGGCTGCCTGGCGATGCCACCTTCGACCACCATGTTCCTGCACTGTCTGTAGGACTAGCCCCACTTTGCTCTCCTGGATGTGCCATTTCAAGGTTAAAAAAGCAACAAGCTCGATTTTCTTGAAAAGAACCATTAGATTTTATTACAGCTAAAAAGTGTTTACTTTTGACAATTAAACGGTCTTGTTGCCCATGATTGTTTAGTGTTGTACATTTGTGAGATAGTCACTGTGTCCTGATTAAGGGATCTGGTGATTTGAGGCCCTTTCCCACATGTGAGTTAGCGGTTACTGAGGCGCAGTAATGCAGGCGCAGTCGGGGGGCCGTTGATGGACTCCAGGCCTGTTTGCTGTTGCAGCATCACCCTTGGTGGGTTTGGAGCGGACCGCTTCTACCTGGGCCAGTGGCGAGAAGGCCTCGGCAAGCTCTTCAGCTTTGGGGGCCTGGGAATATGGACGCTGCTCGACGTCCTGCTCATTGGAGTCGGCTACGTGGGACCAGCAGATGGCTCATTGTACATTTAGCTGCAGTTGTGCGCTTCAGAGGGGAGCAGTGCTTAGAAAACGGCCTCTTCCCTGTAGGAGTCCATGTGCTGTGAATGGTGTATGTGTATGTTTTTAATGTACAGCATCTGTACTTTGCCTGCCTTGATGAAGGTAAAATAAAAAACACTGAACTGTGTTTATCTGGAATTTGTTTTTATTTGCCTGAAGTCTATTTTTTTTTCCATGAAAATATTTAAACTTACTTAAACTAGAAGAACAACCTGTGCAGCGACTGAAAATCTGTTCAATTCGTAGACTTGAGTTTTATATTGCTTACCTCAAACTGTGCCACATGTATCTCCAGCCTGAGTGTCATCTGCCGTAAAGAGCTTTTCAACTATAATTGCAGAAAGTGGGAAATGTTTTTATTCTTTAGCTAAATAAGATTATCTACCTAAATTTTCAGTCATCTCTGAGCTTTGCAGTGTAATGTCTATGGAGTCTGGTCTTCATATATGACTGTTTGAAGTAAACTGCCGAAATTTTGTGTCTGGTTCCTGTGATTGGAATTTTGTTAGTAATATAAAATGTTGCAAGAGTACTGGAGAATTAATAAAACTACAAGTTACTTTAAAAATTTTGCAGACTTCTTCCTGTTATGTTTTTTATATTAAAACATAATCTTGAATAATCCTAGCAACTTTTATTATTAAGAAGTATAATATTTATTTTTCAGGGCATTACTCCATTCTAATAGATATATTCATAATTGGCTGGCGCATTAACACACTGGAAGTGTTAAAAAATGTGTTGGTGTGATAAATGGTTTTGAGTCTTTGTAAGATCTGTTGTAGACCCTTTCTTGGAAATAAAAACATTTATTAATCCAAAATTTTTTAATTAACTTTTTTTATTCAAATATAGTTGATTTACAGTATTTCAGACTGATTCAGTTATGTTTATATGTGTATATATATACACATATATGTGTGTGTATTTTTTCAGATTCTTTTCCATTGTAGGTTACAAGATATTGAATATAGTTCGCTGTGCTGTACAGTAGGTCCTTGTTAGTTATCTATTTTATATATAGTAGTGTGTATATGTTAATCCCAAATTCCCAATTTATCTCTCCCCACCTTTCTGCTTTGGTAACCATAAGTTTGTTTTCTATGTCTGTGAGTCTATTTCTGTTTTGTAAATAAGTTCGTTTGTATGTTTTTTTTAGATTCCACGTATAAGTGATATTGTATGATTTTTGTCTTTCTCTGACTTCACTTAGAATGATAATCTCTAGGTCAATCCATGTGGCTGCAAATGGCATTATTTCATTCTTTTTTATGGCTGAGTAATATTCCATTGTATATATGTACCACATCTTCTTTATCCCTTCCTCCGTCAACGGACACTTAGCTATTGTAAATAGTGCTGCTATGAACTTGGCTATTGTATATAGTGCTGCTGTGGACATTGAGGTACATGTATCTTTCCAAATCAGGGTTTTCATCTTTTCTGGTTATATGCCCAGGAGTGAGATTGCTGGATCATATGGTAACTCTCTTTAGTTTTTTAAGGATGCTCCATACTGTTCTCCATAGTGGCTGCACCAATTTATATCCCCACCAACAGTGCAAGAGGGTTCTCTTTTCTCCACACCCTCTCCAGCATTTATTATTTGTAGACTTTTTGATGATATCCATTCTGACCGGTGTGAGGTGATACGTCATTGTAGTTTTCATTTGCATTTCTCTAATAATTAGTGATGTTGAGAATCTTTTTATGTGCCTGTTGGCCATCTGTATGTCTTCTTTGGAGAAATGACTAGGACTTCTGCCCATTTTTTTGATTGGGTTGTCTGATTTTTTGACATTGAACTGTATAAGCTGTTTGTATATTGTGGAAAATACATACCTTGTTGGTTGCATGCTTTACAAATATTTTCTCCCAGTCCATAGGTTGCCTTTTGATTTTGTTTATGGTTTCCTTTGCTGTGCAAAAGCTTTTAAGTTTAATTAGGTCCCTTTTGTTTATTTTTGCTTTTGCTTCCATTACTTTAGGAGTAATTCCAAAAAAATATTGCTACAATTTATGTCAAAGAGTGTTCTGCCTATGTTTTCCTCTAGGAGTTTTATAGTTATAGTATATATAGTTTTATAGTTATAGTATATATAGTTTATATATTTTTTGTATATGGTGTTGGAGAATGTTCTGATTTCATTCTTTTACATGTAGCTGTCCAGTTTTCCCAGGACCACTTATTGAAGAGACTGTCTTTTTTTTCCATTGTATATTTTTGCGTCCTTTGTTGTAGATTAACTGACCATAAGTGCAGAGGTTTATTTCTGGGCTCTCTATCCTGTTCCATTGATCTATGTGTCTGTTTTTGTGTTCAGTACCATACTGTTTTAATGACTGTAGCTTTGTAGCAAGTCAGGGAGCGTGATTCCTCCAGCTCCATTTTTCTTTCTTAAGATTGTTTTGGCTACTTGTTCTAGTTCTGTGAAAAATGCCATTGGTGATTTGATAGGGATTTCGTTGAATGTATAGATTGCCTTGGGTAGTATAGTCATTTTGACAGTATTGATTCTTCTAATCCAAGAACATGGTATATCTTTTCATCTGTTTGTGTGGTCTTCCATTTATTTCATCAGCATCTTACAGTTTTCAGAGTATGGGTCTTTTGCCTCCTTAGGTAGGTTTATTCCTAGGTATTTTATTCTTTTTGATGTGATGATAAGTGGGATTGTTTGCTGAATTTCTCTTTCTGATATTTCATTGTTAGTGTATGGAAATGCAACAGATTTCTGTGTATTGATTTTGTATCCTGCATCTTTACCAAACTTATTGATGAGCTATAGTAGTTTTCTGGTAGCATCTTTAGAATTTTCTGTATATAGATCATGTCATTTGCAAACAGTGACAGTTTTCCTTCTTTTCTGATTTGGATTCCTTTTATTTCTTCTTCTTCTCTGATTACTGTGGTGAGAACTTCCAAAACTGTGTTGAATAAAAGTAGTGAGAGTGGACATCCTTGTCTTGTTCCTGATCTTAGAGGGAATGCTTTCAGTTTTTCACCATTGAGAATGATGTTAACTGTGTGTTTGTCATATATGGCCTTTATTATGTTGAGGTATGTTCCCTCTATGCCCACTTTCTGGAGAGTTATCATAATAAATGGATGTTGAATTTTGTCAAAAGCTTTTTTGCATCTATTGAGATCATGTTTTTTATTCTTCAGTTTGTTAATAGGGTGTATCACGTTGACTGATTTGTGGGTATTGAAAAATCCTTGCATCTGAGGGATGAATCCCACTTGATCATGTTGTATCATGCTTTTTAATATGTTGTTGAATTCTTTTTGCTAGTATTCTGTTGAGGATTTTTACATCTATGTTCATTAGTGATACCAGCCTGTAATTTTTTTTGTGTGTGTAGTATCTTTGGTTTTGGTATCAGGGTGATGTTGGCCTCATATAATGTGTTTGGTTGTGTTCCTTCCTCTGCAATTTTTTGGAATAGTTTCAGAAAGATAGGTGTTAACTCTTCTCTAAATGTTTGGTATAATACACCTGTGAAGCCATCTAGTCCTGGACTTCTGTTTGTTGGGAATTTTTAAATCACAGATTCAATTTCAGTACTCGTGATTGGGCCGTTCATATTTTCTATTTCTTCCTGGTTCAGTCTTGGGAGGTTGTACCTTTCTAAGAATTTGCTCATTTCTTCTAGGTTGTCCATTTTATTGACATATAGTTGTTTGTAGTAGTCTCTCATGATCGTTTGTATTTCTGTGGTGTCAGTTGTAACTTTTCTCCTTTTTTGTTTTTGATTTTATTAATGTGGGCCCTCTCCCTTTTTTCTTGATGAGTCTAGCTAAAGGTTCATCAATTTTGTTTCTCTTTTCAAAGAAGCAGCTTTTAGTTTTGTTGATCTTTTCTTTTTTTAAATTTGTATTTCATTTATTTCTGCTCTGATCTTTATGATTTCTTTTACTAAGTTTGGGTTTTGTTTTTCTTTCTCCAGTTGCTTTGGGTGTAAGGTTAGGTTATTTACTTGAGTTTTTCTTGTTTCCTGAGATAAGCTTGTAACACTATAAACTTCCCTGTTAGAACTGCTTTTGCTGTGTCTCATAGGTTTTGGATTATTGTGGTTTCGTTTTTGTGTGCCTCTAGGTGTTTTTTGATTTTCTCTTTGATTTCTTCAGTGATCCACTGGTTGTTTAGTAGCATATTGTTTAGCCTCCATGTGTTTGTGTTTTTTGCAAGTTTTTTCTTGTGCTTGAGTTCTAGCCTTGTAGCATTGTGGTCAGAAAAGATGGTTGATATTCAATTTTCTTGAATTTACCGAGGCTTGCTTTGTGACTCAGTATGTGATCTGTCCTGGAGAATGTTCCGTGTGCAGTTGAAAAGAACGTGTATTCTCTTGGTTTTTGGTGGAGTGCTCTATAAATATCAGTTACGTCCGTCTGGTCTAATGTGTCATTTAAGGCCTGTGTTTCCTTATTGATTTTCTGTCCATTGATGAAAGTGGGGTGTTAAAGTCCCCCACTATTACTATGTTACTGTCAGTTTCTCCCTTCATGGCTGTTAGCATTTGCTTTATTGAGGTACTCCTGTGTTGGTTGTATATGTACTTACAATTGTTACATCTTCTTTTTGGATTGATCCCTTGATCATTATGTAGTGTCCTTCCTTGTCTCTTGTAACAGTATTTTAAAGTCTATTTTGTCTGATATGAGTATTGCTACTCCAGCATTCTTGTGATTTCCATTTGCATGGAATACCTTTTTCCATCCCCTCACTTTCAGTTGTATGTGTCTCTAGGTCTGAAGTGGGTCTCTTGTAGACAGCATATATACAGGTCTTGTTTCTGTATCCATTCAGTGTATTTCTTTTGGTTGGAACATTTAGTCCCTTTACGTTTAAGGTTATTATTGATATGTATGTTATTTTCATTTTATTGTTTTGGATTTGTAGGTCTTTTTGAGTTTTAATAACAATTTCCCTAGAAACATTTACAAATTTTTAGCATTTTTCCATTTAAATTGGATATCTGAGTGTTACTTTTTAAACATCTGTGTCAGTAGCCAGCAGACTTAACCAGACTATCAGATCTTTAGATATAAAATATTTTTTGAGAATATCTCCATAAATCTCAGGTGACAAAAACATGTTTCTTCACCAGAATAAATTACAGTTTACCTGAAAAGGGAACTGAATTATTTGGTACAATAACTTGCCCTTTAGGAATCAAGAATCTTGTCTGGGGCTTCCCTGGTGGCGCAGCGGTTGAGAGTCCGCCTGCTGATGCAGGGGACAGGGGTTCGTGCCCTGGTCCAGGAAGATGCCGCGGAGCGGCTGGGCCCGTGAGCCGTGGCTGCTGAGCCTGTGCGTCTGGAACCTGTGCTCCGCAACGGGAGAGGCCACAACAATGAGAGGCCCGTGTACCGCAAAAAAAAAGAATCTTGTCTGTGCAGGTGTGTTGGACTGGTTGAGTAGCAGTTCCAGCTCTGGCCACTAGGTGGGGCATCCCCATTACCGTTGCTTTCCCATCATATTCCCAGAAACAGCCAATCTTGACTTGTCGTCCCCCCCCCTGCCCCCGCCAGCCCCCCCGCCCGGAACTTGACCCTGGGCACAGAGCAGGGCTGCACTTCCAGGTGGGCAGCCCAGTTTGCACGGGACTTTCTTTTCTAAAGACAGCACGCTTTCTTACCCGACATGGGTACATGAGACTCTTGGCTTGAGCTGGTATTTCTTTAGAGGAGGACCTGTTCCTGCCAGGAAGCAGCCCCTTTGCTAATTATAATAAAGATTTCCCCAGAATCCCCTCAGTACTCGGCTCCACGTAGAAGAGGATCTCCACTGCTGTGCTCCCACACAAGGAGGAGCGGGGGAGTGATGGGAATTGCTGGCTGTTCCTGGTGTTCATGGGAGAGGTATGTATCTTGACCATTGACCATCTGTATGCTTTGTGGGCTGAGTTAAAAAACGAAGCTCCAGCATTTGAAAGGCGAAAGCTGAAATGATTCTGAATCCACAAGAGGAGATGGATGAACTTGTTCCTGAATCCTAAGAAAGTTTTTATATGGGGATAGTCTTTGGAACCTAAAGGATGTAAGCAAATCAGGGATTCTTCCTGTCAAGGATTTGATGGAGCTGATGGCCTCAGAGAGCTAGCAGGAAGATGAAGAGATTCCCAAATTTATGAGTGAGGAACTCATACATGCGTCCCTAAAAGGAAGTGTAACAGAGCTACATGTTCAAAGGGCACCAGAGAGGTGGATGTAATCTCTAGCCAGTTCCATGAGCCTCTGCTGGCTGCAAACTGTCTTGTTTGGGTCTGACCTTTAGGCTCTGTTCCCGTATGCTGGGAGCTCAGATCAGAGGCTGTGAGATGGGGAAGCTCGTCACAGGCTGGGAACCGTATTAGTCACCAAGCTCTGTTGACGGTTCTCTGGAAATTGAGAATTATCACTGCAGCATGCTGTGTGTCATTACTTTGTCTTATGAATGGCTGCCTTGCTTTGTCAGCATTCTTCTTCCACTTGCCCCAGTAACTCCTGGTGGGCAGGTGCTGTTATTTATTTCTCCCCCGTCGTCCCCAGCGCAGTGTTGTGCACACAGTGGCCCTCATATTTGCTGAGTGAGTTAATGCCATGAGAGTCTTGCAGGTACTGAAGCACCTGAGTGGGATTCTGGGCCCTGGCAGTTGAGGTGGCTGCAGGGTGGTAATATACAGAAATTGGCTCTAACTAAATATTGGCCATAGCACCACGTGAATCCGATTCCTGCAAATTGCTGGGGAGCAACTGGTTTATGGTGCTTATAAAAAGAGATTTTTAAAAGGTTTTGTGCTTCAGGATTTAAAAATGTAAAATTGTCTTCTCTGTGCCACACAACTTTGTTTCCCTATACTTTTTAAATACTTTGTGCCAGAATTGATATTACTTATTTTTGGCACATCATCAAGTAAGGAATTTGCAAGTGATTCTAATTCATCCCGTAAGCAATGAGTGGAAAACAATCTCTACTTTTCAAATACATCAGGAGAGCTTAAAAATGCAGGCGGATTCCTTCACTCACGCTCTCAAGCTTCCCCTCTGTCCAGGCTATAGGGTGTGAAGTGTCACAAGGATGTTAGAGGGTTTGCAATTTGGTATAAATTCTTGGATTTAAAGTATTGAAATTATCTTCTATAAACATGCTTTTATGTGAAATGAAGCCTTGACTGAGACACTTGGGCGTAATTTACTAAGAGGCTCCAGGAGAGCAGGACTCTGGTTCTCGGCTGTACCCCAACTGCGAGAGCCCACAGTAGGTGGGCACACAGTAGGTGCACAGTGACTATTTGTTCGATGAATGAATAATGGGGAATCTCCTGGAGTAAGCTAAAGACCTAAACGTATTGCTAAGAGTTTCTGGGTAGAGTGGAGAGAGCAGCTGGGTCACAGCATCTCCCTTTTCAAACACTCAGTGACATGAACACAGTAGTTAAACTGGAGCCTCCTTGCCACAGAGAACAAGCAAACAAATGAATAAGCCCAGCAGCAAACAAGGAAAAAGGCAACCAAATAAAAAACATACAAAAATGACAAGAGAAGAAAAAAAAAGTATTGCTCAGGTGTGCCAGGCTACTCCTGCAAATGGCCTTGGTGAGTCAGCAGAATCCAGGAACTCTGACTCACAAGAGTGACTGGTTGGGAGAAGAGGGATATCCTTATCTTTTCCAGTTACTTCAGGGGGTAGGGTGTGTGAAAAGGGCTGTTGAGGAGAAACTGATGAGAGGACTGACTCTCCGATGGAAGTGGGGGTTTCACGCTGAGCCAGAGAACGGATCCAGAGCCCAGGATGGCCCCCAGGGATCATGACATCACCTACCCAGGGGACAGGAAACATTGCTGAGGACACTTTGAAAACCTTAGTGAAGAGGCCTGAGACCAGATATTCTAGCAAAAACAGTTGAGCTCTTCCCTGCCTCGCCTCTGGCTATCACGCTCCCAAACATTCAGTAGGATGCAAAATAACAGCTTTCAAACTGCTCAGAGAGAAAAAATAAATAGGGTAATTTGCTCACCCGATATCATGAAGTTGCCCACATAAGAGAACACAATAAAAAGAAATGACAGTGCTTCACACCCACCAGAATGACTGTAACAGGAAAGAGAGACAATAACAAGAATTAGGATATGGAAAACTCGGAACCCTCATACACTGCTGGTGGGAATGGAAAATGATGCAGCCACTTTGGAAAACAGTCTGGCAGTTCTTAAAAATTTTTAAACATAGAGTTACTGTTTTTGACTCAGCAATTCTAGATATATGCCCAAGAAAAATGAAAATATATGTACACACAAAAACTTGTTTATAGCAGCAATATCCATAATAGTCAAAAGTGGAAACAAGCCAGATATCCATCAACTGATGTGTTAACAAAATGTGGTCTATCAATACAATATAACAGTATTCGGTCATAAAAAGGAATGAAGTACTGATACATGCTAAAACATGGATAAACCTCAAAAACTTGATGCTAAGTGAAAAAGGTATATTTTAGGCTGGTGAACTTTATGGTATGTAAATTATCTCAATAAAGCTCAACAATTGGCACAGCAACTGTGTATACTATTGCAGGGGGAATGGGAGAACATAGAAGAAATAGAGGAAGGAACATAGGCTTCAAAAAAAGAGGAAGAGCCCATCTTGAAAACATGACCCAGGAAATAGAAGAAAAGCCCCTGCAAATTTTTTGTGCTATAGAGCACATAAGTGTATTCCTTTGTTCAGCAAATAGATGCTGCGGTGTTAGTATATGACATGCACCATTCTGGGCACTGGAGATAGAGCAGGGAGCAAGTTCTTCCTGTTGCAGAGCTTCCATTCTTATGTTTAAATGTGTAAGTACAAGGCTATTGATTCCCTTGGACCTCTTCTGTCATGGAAGGGATATTGATTCATCCTCATGGAATAGACACATACTCTGGATGTGGATTTGTCTCCCTAGCCTTGTTTACTGCTTCACACAAGATTGCTTCTGCTCAAAGAACTCATTTCACAGGAAAACACATGGGGCACCAAGTGTGAGGTCATGCTCAGAAAGGGAAAAATGGCCCCAGTAATAACCAGGCTGTGATTTTTAACCTCTAAATATAAAAAATGCTCAGAATACAAGCCATACTCCTCCCTACCACCTTTTCACCCCCCAGGTTCTTAAGGTGGAAGCTTGGGTCATTGATTTGAGACACTTGTCTTTTTCTAATACAAGTATTTAATGCTATAAATTTCCCTCTAAACGTGTGTACATCTCATGAATTCCATTGTGTACAATTAAAAATATTTTATAATTCTTTCAACTTCCTCTTTGACCCAAGGATTATTTTTAAATGTACTGTTTAGCTTCCAAATATTCGGGAATTTTCAAGATATATTTTTGTAATTAGTTTCTAGTTGAATTTCATTGTGGTCAGAGAATAAAATTTGTATTTTAATTTTAAAAAACTTGTTAGTTTGCTTTATGGCTCAAAATATGGTCTTTCATGCTGAATATCATGTGTACTTGAAAAAAGTGTGTACTGTTCCAGGTAATGTGTTTTATGAATGTCAGTTAGATCAAGTTGGTTGGTAGTATTTTTCAGCATTTTTATATATTTACAAATATTCTATCCACTTGTTCTGTCAATTAGTGACAGAAGAGTGTTGTAGTCTCCAACTATAATGATAGGTTTGTATTTCTCATTTCAATTCTCTCAATTTTTGCTTATGTATTCTAATACTTTGCTGTTACATATATGCATTTAGGATTGTGATAACTTTATAGGTGTCATAAAATATGCATAATACAAAATTTACCATTTTAAGTGTACAGTTCAGTGGCATTAAGTACATTTACATTGTTGTGCAACTCTCACCACAATCCAGAACTTTTGCATCTTCCCAAAATGAAATTCTGTGCCCATTAAACAACTCCTTATTCTCCCCCTTCCCTGCCAAACACCATTCTATCCTTATGTAATAGGGAGCATACAGTATTTGTCCTTTTGTGACTTACCATTATGTCTTCAAAGTTCATCCATGTTGTAGCATGTGTCAGAATTCATTCTTTTTTAAGGCTGTCCATTGCTTGTCCATTCATCTGTTGATGGAAATTTGGGTTGTTTATGCCTTTTGGCTGTTGTGAATAATGCTGCTGTGAACACTAGTATACAGACATCTGTTTGAATCCCTGTTTGAATTATTTTGGATATATGCCCAGAAGTGAGATTGTTGGATCATATGTTCTATGTCTAATTTTTGAGGAATGTGTGATGTTTTCTTGATGAATTGACCCCTTTATTATCATGTAATGTTCCTCTTTATCCCTGGTAATATTCTTTGTTCTGAAGTCTACTTTTCTGATATGAATATAACCACTATTATACTAATGTTATACTATTTATTATTAGTGTTTGCTTAGTATATCTTCTTCCATCCTTTTACTTTTGTAACATATCCATGTCTTTATATTTAATTGAATTCCTTCTAGATGCATATGTTGGGTTTTGATTTTTCATCTAATCTGACAATCTCTGCCTTTTTTTTTTTTTTTTTTTTTTTTTTTTTGCGGTACACGGGCCTCTCACTGCTGTGGCCTCTCCCGTTGTGGAGTACAGGCCCCGGACATGCAGGCTCAGCGGCCATGGTTCACAGGCCCAGCTGCTCCGTGGCACGTGGGATCTTCCCAGACTGGGGCACGAACCCACGTCCCCTGCATCGGCAGGCGGACTCTCAACCACTGCACCACCAGGAAAGCCCAATCTCTGCCTTTTAATTGGGGATTTTAGACCATTTACATTTAATATCACTAGTGATAGAATTGGATTTAAGTCTACCAGTTTGTTAGTTGTTTGCATTTGTTCCATCTGTTCCTTGTCCTCTTTTTCATATTTTCCTGCCTACTTTTGGCTTAGTTGAATTAAAAAAAATTATTTTCAGCCATTTTTCCTCAAATATTTTTTTCAGATTCATACTCTTTCTCCTCTTTCTCTGAGACTCCAGTGATACAAATGTTAGATTTTTTGGGTATTGTCCCACAGGTTCCTGAGGCACTGTTCTTCTCCTTTTTTTTTTTTAAGTCTATTTTCTCTCTGTTGTTCAGATTGGAAATTTCTATTGATTGGTCTTTGCGTTCACTGATTCTTTCCTCTACCATCTCCAGTTTACTGTTGAGCCTGTCCAGTGAGTTTTTAATTTCAATTATATTTTTTAGTTATATAGTTTCCCTTTTGTTCTTTTTTTATATCTTCTATTTATTTGTTGGAATCTTCCTATTCTTTATTTAAGAGTGTACATAATTGCTCTTTGAAGCATTTTTATCATGGCTGCTTTAAATCCTTGTCAGGTTAATTCCAACCTCCAAGTAATCTCAGTGTTGGTGCCTTTTGATTATCTTTTCTCATTCAGGTTGTGGTTGCCCCAGTTCTTGGTGTGGCAAGTAAATTTGTACCCTGGGCATTTCTGGTATTGTGTTGCAAGACCTGTTTGATCTTTTTCCTGTTTAAATCCTTTTTCTTTCTGGGTGTGGTGTGCAGGTCCAGCTCGGGGTGCATGCAAAGCTTCCTGTGGGGCTTTTTTGACTCCTCCCTGACAGTGGAGTGTTGGCTCATTGCCTCGTTGCAGGTGGATGTAACCTAATCCCAGGACCCCTGGTAGGACAAGCTGCTGTGATACGAACTACCTGTAGAGGGCCATGTGGCAGGGAGCAGTGGGCAGCCTGTAGGAGCTGAGGGCCTCAGTCCTATAACTGCAAGGAATTGAATTCTTCCAACAACCATGTGAGTTTGGAAGAAGGCCCCAAGATCCAGAAAGGAGCACAGCCCCACTGGCACTTGATTGCAGCCTGGTGAGAGCCTGAAACAGAGAGTGCAGCTAAGCCACCCCAGACTCCTGATCCACGTATGTTGTTTTAAACTATCCACATTTACAGCCACAGAAAACTGACACGCCCTTTCTGCTCTTTCTCATTCCTCATGTTCCAGGTTTCCTTCCGTTGTCATTTCCTTTCTGTCTGAAGAACTTCCTTTAGCTTTTTTTTTTTCCCACTAGAGCAGGTCTGCTGACAACAAATTTCTTAGGTTTCCTTCATCTGAGAATTTCACCTTCATTTCTGAAACACAGTTTTGCTGAATATGGAATTCTGGGTGACAGCTTTTTTCTCTCACACTTGAAAAATGCTTCCTTCTCGCATTCATGATTTTTAATGAGAAACATACTGTCATAGGAATAGTTTTACTGTTCACATCAGGTAACACATCATTTTTTTCTGGTGGCTTTCAAGATTTTTCCTTTGTCTCTAGTTTTCAGAAATTTAATTATGATGTATCCAGGCATGGATTTCTTTGGGTTTATCCTGTTTAGGGTTTGCTTCTTCAAATTTGGTAAGATTTCAGTCATTATTTCTTTAAATACTTTTTCAGCATTACACTCATTCTTCTCTCCCGCTGGGTCTCTGATGACATGAATGTTAGATTATTTTGTTATTGTCCCACATGTTTCTGAGATTCTATTCATTTTCAAAATCTATTCTCTCTCTGTTGAAATCAGATAATTTCAATTTTTCTGTCTTCAGGTTCACTGATTCTTTCTGATGTCATATCCACCTGCTGTTCAGCCCATTCACTGAGTTTTTAAATTTCACTTATTTTTCATTTCTCAAGTTTTTATTGGTTCTTCTTAAGTCTATTTCTTTGCCTAGAGTTTCTGTTTTTTCTCTTTTCTCAGTGTTAGTATCTGTTTGGGAACATTTTTACGAGAGCTTCTATCAAATTCTCATCAGGTAATTGTAGCATCTGTATCATCTTGATGTTGATGTCTGCTGATTGTTTTTTCCCATTTGAGTTGAGATTTTCTGGGTCTCAGTATGATGAGTAATTGTGGAATGTGCCAGGACAAATTGAGTGTGAGTTTATGAGATTCTGGTTTGCATTTCAGTCTGCTTTCAGCAGGCTCTCAGCCTGTTTAGGTTCCAAGTACATGTCCTGGCACACTTCTGTGGGTCATGCTTCAGATGCCAGTGTGGTTTGTAGTGCTGTCCTGCCCAGCCTTGTGCTGCCCAGAGGCCAACCTGAAACGAGAGCAGCATTTGACCTTGAGTTCAGTTCTCCAGTCTTCTGATGTGTTCATTCTGGTTGGTCATGCATGGGCTGCTTGGGGGTCTGCCCAGGACTTCATGCACAGATTTAAGTATCCCTGTCTCCTGTACTGTTCTCTCTGTAATCCTCACCCCCTCTGATGGGGTGGGGAGCAGGTGCTGCCTCCTTGTTCCTGTTTGCTTAGTGCACGTGGGGCTCTCACAGTCTCTGCAGCTGATGTGCTACTTGGTGGGGAGGAGACTACTTGTGTGCTGGCGTTTGCTTAGTGCAGAGCAGAAATGGTAATGGGGACCCCTCCACAGTGTGTGCAGTGCGGGGGGTATGGAGTGGGAGCTGCGCCTCTGCTCATATTAGTGTGGGACAGAATGGTCGACAGGGTTCACCCCAGAGTCTGCCCACAGTCCCACTGTGCTAATGGAAAGCAGGGGTGGTCACAGGGCTCCCCCTCAGTTTCCACAGCCCTGCCCCACTGGGGAGGGGGGCCTCCTGGTCAGCATAGGGCAGGGATGGTCACAGGGCTCTGCCTGCCATCCCTGTGGCTACAGTGTTGGGTAGGGGTGGGGGATGGAGTAGCTTTTTTGAGGTTTCATCTGGAGTAGAGTGGGTTCCATCCTGCAGGGCTGCCCTTTATCAAGGCTTTGAGCCAGAGAGAAGAGGCTTTCCTTGGAGCTTGTTGGTCTGTGCTTGCTGGCATTTCTGGGTTGTGGACCCCTCCAACTCTTGGACGAGAATCTGTAGGAGGAACACCCTGCCTGCTTGGTCTTCAAGTCAAGGTCCCTGCCGCCCACCTTCTCTTCTGCACCCCTCAGAGTCTTCTGCCAGCTGCTCTGTGTATCTGTGGAGAGTTTTATTTGCAAACAGTATGAGGAATAGGGTGAAATGTGTATTTTGTCTGGAATTCACAGAAGTTGTGGATTATCTTTCATTGTGACTTAAAGTAAGAAAAGTCTTCTGTAGTTAACCTCCATTTTTGCCATTTCTGGTGGCCCTCGTTTCTTTGTTGATTGATTTTCTCTCTGTCATCATATCCATGTAATAAAGAGTAAGTCTCCATTTTTGATGTTGGGCTATCTCCAGCTTTCAAGCCCCACTCCTCTTTCTTCCCTTTTGGCTCCACATCTGAGGAAAAGCCAGTAAGGTAATGATGAGAAAACCTGGTTACTTGCTCCAGAAGTGCCAGCAGGAAGTTCACAGTGTGCGAGCCCCAGCCCGAGGGCCTGAGCCCTTTCCTCGGCCCCGCATCACTAGCCCTGCACTGCTCGTGCCATTTGGCCTGGCTGGCTGGCCCCTGCCCTCCTCTCCTCAGGAAAGCTCACGGGTAATAAATCTTCCCATATCTTCTTGGTGCCCGTGGCCTTACGAGTCTCAACATCTCAGCTCTCCCACCTCTGTGGGGTGACTGTCAGACACTCCTTCTGCCCCAAGGACTCTGTTAACATATCTTGTAATGCAGGTCTGCTGTCAGTGATTTCTATAAGCTGTTGTTTGTTTGAAAATGTCTTTGTTTTCCCGTAATTTTTGACAGATATTTGCACTGAGTGTAGAACTCTGAGTTGACGGGTTTTCCTTTCAGCCACTCTGTTGTCTTTGCCCTGCACAGTTTCTGATCAGAAGTGTCCTGTAACTCTTATCTTTGCTCCTCTGTGTGTAATGTTCCCTCTTTCCTCCGGCTGCCTTCAAGCTTTTCCTTCTGTTTTCTTTAAAACAGTTTTTTTCCTCCAGTTTTATTGAGATATAATAGAGAAACAGCACTGTATAAGTTTAAGGTATATGGAATAATGATTTGACTTACACACACACCATGAAATGATGACCACTATAAGTATGGTGAACATCCATCATCTCACATAAATACAAAATAAAAGAAAAAGAAAAAAAGATTTTCTTGTGATTGATGACTCAGGATTTACTCTCAGCAACTTTCGTTTATAATGTAAGCAATGTTACTTCTAGTCATCACATTGTAAAGCTTTTCTTCTCATCTTTCAGCAGGTTGACTATGATGTGTATAGGTGTATGTGGGCCTTTTTTTGGTTGGTGTTGAGTTTTCTTTTTTATTTTTATATTTTGTATTTGTTCCTTTTAGAGTCCTCTGTATTCTTAGAGCTGTGGTTTAATGTTTATCCTTATTTTTGGAATATTCTTGACTGTTACCTTCTTCAAATAGTTCTTCTCTTCAAATTCTCCCTCTTCTCTGTCACTCCAGTTACGTGTATGTTAGACCGTCTGGCGGTTCCTACAGGCCTGGAGTGCTCTGATTTGCTTTCGCCACGTCATTATCCTTGTGTTTCAGTTCACTTAATTTCTATTGACCCATGCTCAAGCTGGTTGATTTTTCCAAAGTGATATTCATTCTACTCGTGTGCCTGTCACAAGAATTTTCCATTTCTGACCTCATATAGTTTATTTCTAGCATTTCTGTTTTACTCTTTCTCACAGTTTTTATCTCTCTGGTGAAATTTCCCAACAGTTTCAGTTATCTGGGTCATCAAATCTATTTCCATTGATTGCTTTATCTCTAGATTGTTTTCTTTTACTTATTTTTTACTTTCTTGAAATTGTAATTTTTTTGATTGTATGCCAGACCTCATGTGTACAAGGACAGTACAGACTGAGGTAAACTGTATTTACACCTGTGCTAGCATGCCTCTTCTATCTGAGTTTTAAGTGTGTGACGTTGAGTCAATTTAGTTAGGGGTTGAGCTGGATTTAGGTTTTGTTGTTTCATTGCTACTGTCAGTGCAGCTAAGGCTTCTACTTTCTCTAAATGTGGATGGTTTTCCCTTGTGCTTACAGGGGTGCTGAGGTTCCAGGTGGTTTTTCTCAGTGGTTCTGATGCTTCCTTCACCTGTAGATGTTCCTGAATTTCTGTGCGACCGAGGAGAGCACTTGCCTCTTCTTCAGGGATAGCGGGCCACTACTTGTTTCTCAGCATGAAGTTTATGGTGAGAGGGGGATTCCTCTGATGTCTTGGTCCAGCTCATTCTTAGATCCTAAATCTCAGTGTGGGGCTTCCTGCCCCTCTTTCCCATGGCAACCCAAATCTGCCTTGTATCTGTGTTGATTCTGGTCAGGAGTTTCCTGCTCCTCCTCCCTCTGCCTGGTATTGATCTAAGGTCCTGGGCCCTAAATGGTTTCTTGTCTTTCCCCAGAAGTAGGACGTTTTACTCTCGCAGTAGTAATGGGTCTTTCCCTGTGTCCTTGGGGCAAGAGGTTTCTGACTTCTCTCCCAGAGGCAGATGGGGTTTAGCTCTGTCTTCGAAAGCAATGGCTCTTTACCTGTGCCCTGTGGGTGGCTTTGGTGCCCTTCCCTCAGTTCATAGGAGGGATGGATCCAGGGAAGGGGTGGGTCCGTGCCCATCCTTCCCCGGCTCCTGCCCTGCTCCTAGTATTTCCATTGCGAGCACTCTTGCTGGATTCCTCAGCTGTTCCAAACGTACATGCAAGCCCACACTTGGCCTTTAAAGATTTGCTAACGTTTTAGCTGAGATCTCCATCCCCCAAGGCAGCCCCGTGTTTCTCCTGGTCTTCACATAAGGGAACAGGTAGCAGCCACGTTTCCCCTGGAGGCTCTGCCCCTCCTTTGGAAATCACCGTATTTGGTTGCCATGCAACCTCACATCTCTAATAGATTCAAGAAAGATGATCATTTTTGTAGACCACCAGATTTTTCTCATTGTTATTTGCAGCTTTCTACTTCCTACATGGAAGCAGAAATTAGATGTTTTAAATCAAAATTACAAACTCACCTTCATTTATCTGCATTTATCAAGAACATTGCATGAATTTTTTTCCAATTATAAAATGACTTTCAAAGAGTTTCCCAGCCATATTTAGAAGCTAAAAGCTGTGAATGATCTGCTTTTCTTATTTTGTAACCTAGTAACCAACATTATTAATGAACATCAAAGTTAAGTTTTTTTCAGTTTGAAAAAATTTGAGTCAACATATAGAAGGTTGGGCTTCCCTGGTGGCGCAGTGGTTGAGAGTCTGCCTGCCGATGCAGGGGACACGGGTTCGTGCCCCGGTCCAGGAAGATCCCACATGCCGCGGAGCGCTGGGCCTGTGAGCCATGGCCGCTGAGCCTGCGCGTCCGGAGTCTGTGCTCCGCAACGGGAGAGACCATAACAGTGAGGCCCGCGTACCACACACACACAAAAAAAACATATAGAAGGTTAACTTTTTTCTCTTTGGAAATTCTTGAGTTACAGGCAGACCTCATTTTATTGTGCTTTGCTTTAGTGCACTTTGCAGTTACTGCATTTTTTAATAAATTGGAGGTTTCTGGCAACCCTGCGTCATCAGATGATGGTGAGCATTTTTTAGCAATGAAGTATTTTTAATTAAGGTATGTACATTGTTTTTTTAGACATACTGCTGTTGCACACTTGACAGACTACAGTAGAGGGTAAACATAACTTTTATGTGCACTGGGAAATCAAATAATCATGTGACTTGCTTTATTGCAATATTTGCTTCATTGTGGTGGTCTGGAATTGAACCTGCAATATCTCTGAGGTCGGTCGTATGCCGACATCTTCTTTTAAATTTATATAAACTGTCTGTAACCAATTAGGATAGTATCTCCTGTGGACTGTAATACACCTTATGATCTGATTTATTTTTCCTTTGTGTTAGGTCTGTTTATCTGGGCTGTTGAGTTCTGCAATGTGGACATAATGACAGACATTTTTGTGATTATTTAATGTGCCAGCTTCTGTGGGTGTGTAACTAATCACTTCAGAGCTTAGTGGCATAAAACAACCACTTACTTTAACAGATACTGTGGATTGGGAATTTGGACAAGGCACAGCAGAACGGTTTGTCTGTCCTGTCTGCCAGTGGGACTCAAGAGTGGGGACCAGATCCACCTGGGGGCTCGTTCTCACACCTGGTGGGTCCTCTCCACAAGTCCCTCCGGGTGGTCTCTGGGGGTCTTTCCTACGGCGTGGAGGTTGGCCGCATGGACCTGGGTTCCCTGTCCTGACCTGGCTCTGAAGCCATCAGCATCATGTCCACCACAGTCCCCTCACTGAGTCAGTGACAGGGGCCCCTCAACATCTGGGGGACAGACATAAATGCAGCTCTTACTAGGGGAGTGAGGAGATTCACGAGAAAAGCATGTAAAACTAAAATATTTCGGTGGACATTTTTAGAAAATATAATCTCCTGCAATTCATTTCCAAAGTCGTTCAAGAGATGAGGGAAAAGGGAAGGAAAAGAAGTTGTGTGGGAGCTGGCTGCAGTGACCCTGGAGCCCCTTGAGAGCACCTCAGAATTCGCTAGTTCCTGGTTCGTTGTGGCTAGGAGGGGACAATTTCTAGTTATTCCTTTGTTTGCAATATTGAGAAGCGTCTCTGTTAGTAGACTCCACTTTGTGTTTTTAAGGACTGGTTAGCCATGTCCCTTTTAGGGCCACGCCGATTAGCTTTCCTCATACACAGCTTTGCGTCTCCTAGCCCTTCCACAGGTGGATGGTTGGAGGAGGCCGGAGAGCCTACCTGTTGACCCCCTTCACCCATTTGCTCCACCCTCCAACCCCCCTTCCCCTCTAGCAACCACCAGTATGTTCTTTGTATCTGAGTTTTATTTTGTTTGTTCATTTATTTTGTTTTTTTAGATTCCACATATAAGTGAAATCACACAGTATTTTCTTTTTCTCATTTAGTGTAATTCTCTTGAGGTCCATTCATATTGTTGCAAGTGGCAAGATTTCTTTCTTTTTTCTGGCTGGGTACTGTTCCATTGCATATATATACCACATCTTTAGTCATTCATTCATCAGTGAACACTTAGATTTGCATATCTTGGCTATTGTAAAAAATGCTGCAATAACGTGTGGAACTAGTATTTTCATTTTATTTAGATAAATACCTACTAGTGGAATTCCTTGATCATATGGTAGTTCTGTCTTTAATATTTGAGGTACCTCCATACTGTTCTCCATAGTGGCTGCCCAATTTACATTCCCACCAACGGTGCACAAGGGTTCCCTTTTCTCTGCATCCTCACCAACACTTGTTATTTCTTGTCTTTTGCTTGATGGCCTTTCTGACAGGTGGGAGGTGATATCTCATTGTGGTTTGTTTTTGGGTTTTTTTTGGTAGAGATAGAATTGAATCTGTAGATCACTTTGAATAGTATTGACATCTTTTCTTTTTAACATCTTTATTGGAGTATAATTGCTTTTCAATGGTGTGTTAGTTTCTGCTTTATAACGAAGTGAATCAGCTATGCATATACATACATCCTGTATCTCCTCCCTCTTAACGTCTCCCTCCCACCCTTCCTATCCCACCCCCTCTAGGTGGTCACGAAGCACCGAGCTGATCTCCCTGTGCTATGTGGCTGCTTCCCACTAGCTATCTGTTTTACATTTGGTAGTATATATAAGTCCATGCCATTCTCTCACTTCTTTCCACCTTACCCTTCCCCCTCCCCATGTCCTCAAGTCCATTCTCTACGTCTATGTCTTTATTCCTGTCCTGCCCCTAGGTTCTTCAGAACCTTTTTTTCCCTTAGATTCCATATATATGTGCTAGCATACGGTATTTGTTTTTCTCTTTCTGACTTACTTCACTCTGTATGACAGACTCTAGGTCCATCCACCTCACTACAAATAACTCAGTTTCGTTTCCTTTGATGGCTGAGTAATACGCCATTGTGTATATGTGCCACATCTTCTTTATCCATTCATCTGTCGATGGACACTTAGGTTGCTTCCACGTCCTGGCTATTGTAAATAGAGCTGCAATGAACATTGTGGTACATGACTCTTTTTGAATTATAGTTTTCTCAGGGTATATGCCCAGTAGTGGGATTTCTGGGTCATATGGTAGTTCTATTTTTGGTTTCTTAAGGAAACTCCATACTGTTCTCCATAGTGGCTGTATCAATTTACATTCCCACCAACAGTGCAAGAGGGTTCCCTTTTCTCCACACCCTCTCCAGCATTTGTTGTTTGTAGATTTTTTGATGATGGCCATTCTGACTGGTGTGAGGTGATACCTCATTGTAGTTTTGATTTACATTTCTCTAATGATTAGTGATGTTGAGCATCCTTTCATGTGTTTGTTTGCGCTCTGTATATCTTCTTTGGAGAAATGTCTATTTAGGTCTTCTGACCATTTTTGGATTGGGTTGTTGTTTTTTTTTTTTATATTGAGCTGCATGAGCTGCTT
The DNA here is from genome assembly GCF_011762595.2 of Tursiops truncatus. Classification (NCBI taxonomy): domain Eukaryota; kingdom Metazoa; phylum Chordata; class Mammalia; order Artiodactyla; family Delphinidae; genus Tursiops; species Tursiops truncatus. The sequence goes on from NC_047035.1 coordinate 146,114,800, forward strand.
GTAAATTTTGCAGATTAATCCTTTGTCAGTTGCTTCATTTGCCAGTATTTTCTTCCATTCTGAGGGTTGTCTTTTCATCTTGTTTATGGTTTCCTTTGCTGTGCAAAAGCTTCGAAGTTTCATTAGGTCCCATTTGTTTATTTTTGCTTTTATTTCCATTTCTCTAGGAGGTGGGTCATAAAGGATTTTGCTGTGATTTATATTATAGAGTGTTCTGCCTGTGTTTTCCTCTAAGAGTTTTATAGTGTCTGGCTTTACATTTAGGTCTTTAATCCATTTTGAGTTTATTTTTGTGTATGGTGTATGGAGTGTTCTAATTTCATTCTTTTACATGTAGCTGTCCAGTTTTCCCGGCACCACTTATTGAAGAGGCTGTCTTTTCTCCATTGTATATTCTTGCCTCCTTCATCAAAAATAAGGTGACCATATGTGCGTGCGTTTATCTCTGGGCTTTCTATCCTGTTCTGTTGATCTATATTTCTGTTTTTGTGCCAGTACCATACTGTCTTGATTACTGTAGCTTTGTAGTATAGTCTGAAGTCATTGTGGTTTTAATTTGCATTTCCCTGATGATTAGTCATGTTGAGCATCTTTTCATGTGCCTGTTGGCCATCTGTATGTCTTCTTTGGAAAAATATCTATTCAGATCCTCTGCCCATTTTTTAGACGGATTATTTGTTGTTTGGCTGTTGAGGTGTTTGAGTTCTTTAATTATTTTGGATAGTAACCCCATATCAGATATATGATTTGCAAATATTTTTCCCACTGTGTAGGTTGCCTTTTTTATTTTGTCAGTGGTTTCTTTTGCTGTACAGAAGCTTTTTAGTTCAATGTAGTTCCATTTGTTTATTTTTGCTTTTGTTGCCTTTGCTTTTAGAGTCAGATCCAAAAAAATAATTGCCAAAACAGATATCAAGAGCTTATTGCCTATGTTTTCTTCTAGGAGTTTTATGGTTTCAAGTCTTACATTCAAGTCTTTAATCCATTTTGAGTTAATTTTTGTGAATGGTGTAAGATTTTTCATTCTTTTGTATGTGGCTGTCCAGTTTTCCCAGCATCATTTATTGAAGAGACTGTCCTTTCCCCATTGTGTATTCTTGCCTGCTTTGTTGTAAATTAATTGATCATATATGTGTGGATTTATTTCTGGGACATCTATTTCGTTCCATTGATTTATGTGTCTGTTTTTATGCCAGTACCATACTGTTGTGATTATATAGCTTTGTAATGTGGTTTGAAATCAGGGAGTGATTTCAGCTTTGTTCTTTCTCAAGATTGCTTTGGCTGTTTGGGTTCTTTTGTGGTTCCATACAAATTTTAGGATTGTTCTGTTTCTGTGAAAAATGCCATTGGAATTTTGATGGGGATTGCAATAAATCTATAGAATGCTTTAGGTAATATGGACATTCTAATCCATGAGCACGGAATATCTTTTCATTTATTTGTGTCTTCCCCAGTTTATTTCATTGATGTCATGTAGTTTTCAGTGTACAGGTCTTTCATCTCCTTGGTTAAATTTATTCCTAGGCATTTTATTCTTTTTGATGCGTTGTAAATTGGATAGTTTTCTTAATTTGTCTTTCTGATAGTTCTTAGTGTATAGAAACACAGCAGCTTTTTGTATATTGATTTTGTACCCTGTGACTTTACTGAATTCATTTTATTAGTTCTAACGGATTTCTGGTGGAGTCTTTCAGGTTTTCTATATATAAAATCATGTTGTCTGCTAATAGTGACAGTTTTACCTCCTCCTTTCCAATTTGGATGCCTTTTATTTCTTTTTCTTGCCTCATTACTCTGGCTAGGCCTTCCAATACTTTGTTGAATAAAAGTGGTAAGAGTGGGCATCCTTATCTTATTCCTGATCTCAGTTGAAAAGCTTTCAGCTTTTCACCATTGAGTATGATGTTAGGTGTCATATATGGCTAGTCATATATGACTTTTATTATGGGGATATACATTCTGTCTATACACTTTGTTGAGAGTGTTTATCATAAATGAATGTTAAATTTTGTCACATGCTTTTTCTGTATCTTTTGAGATTATCATGTGATTTTTATCCTTTATTTTGTCAGTGTGGTGTGTCATATTGATTTGTGGATGTTGAACCATCCTTGCATCCCTGGGATAAATCCCACTTGACTTTGATGTATGATCTTTTAAATGTATTGTTGAATTCAGTTTGCTAATATGTAGTTGAGGATTTTTGTATGTATGTTCATCAGGAATATTGGTGTGTAATTTTCTTTTTGTGGTATCTTTTTCTGGTTTTCATATCAGGATAATGCTGGCCTTGTAAATTGAGTTTGGAAGTGTTTCCTCCTCTTCAATTTTCTGGAAAGTTTTGAAAAGAATAGGCATTAACTCTTCTTTAAATGTTTGGTAGACTTTAGCAGTAAAACCTCCGGTCCTGGGCTTTTTTTGGTTGTTGAGAGGTTTTTGATTACTGATTCCATATCCCTATTAGTAATTGGTCTATTCAGATTTAGTTCATGATTCAGTCTTGGAAGATTATATGTTTCTAGGAATTTTTCCATTTCTCGGTTGTCCAACTTGTTGCTGTACAATTTTTTTTAAAGGCTTGAGAGCTGACATTTTATTTTTTATTATTTTAAAAATTATTATTTATTTGGTTGTGCCAGGTCTTAGTTGTGGCAGGTGGGCTCCTTAGTTGCAGCTCTCAGGCTCCTTAGTTGTGGCACATGAGCTCCTTAGTTGTGGCTTGCAGTCTCGTTAGTTGCGGCTCGCTGACTCCTTAGTTGGAGCACATGGGCTCCTTAATTGTGGCATGTGAACTCTTAGTTGCAGCATGCATGTGGGATCTAGTTCCCTGATCAGGGATTGAACCTGGGCCCCCTGCATTGGGAGCTTGGAGTCTTAACCACTGCACCACCAGGGAAGTCCAGTAGCTGTATAATTGTTCATAGTAACCTTTTATGATCCTTTGTATTTCTGTGGTATCAGTTGTAACATCTCTTTCATTTCTGATTTTATTTATTGATTCCTCTTTTTTTTCTTGGTGAATTTAGCTAAAGGTTTGTCAGTTTTGTTTATCTTTTCAAAAAACCAGTTTTATTGATCTTTTCTATGTCTTTTTAGTCTCTATTTCCACTCTGATCTTTGTTATTTCCTTTCTTCTACTAACTTTGGGATTTGTTTTTTCTTTTTCTAATTCCTTTAGGTGTAAAGCGAGATTGTTTGTTTGAGATATCTTGTTTAGTTCATTTAGTCTAATGTGTCATTTAAAGCCAGTGTTTCCTTATTAATTTTAACTGGATGACCTGTCCATTATGTAAGTGGGGAAAGTCCCTTACTATTTTTGTGTTGCTGTCAATTTCTCTCTTTAGTTCTGTTAATATTTGCTGTGTATATTTAGGTGCTCCTATGTTGGGCACATAAATATTTACAAATTTTGTATCCTTTTGTTGGACTGACCACTTTACCATTATGTAATGCCCTTTGTCTTCTATTACAGTTTTTGTTTTAAAGTATTTTATCAGATATAAGTATGGGTACCAATCTATTTTAAATTGATAGCAGCTTAAATTTGAACACATTCTAAAATTTCCCTACCCACTACATTTTATGTTTTTTTAATTTTGTGTATTCCTTAACTAATTGTTATAGTTATGGTCATTTTTACTACTGTTGTCTTTTCACCTTCCTGCTAGCTTTGTAAGTGATCAATGCACTACATTTTCTATATATTTATCTTTACCAGTGATACTTATACTTTCATATGTTTTTTTTTTTTTTTTTGCGGTACGCGGGCCTCTCACTGTCGTGGCCTCTCCCGCCGCAGAGCACAGGCTCCGGACGCACAGGCCCAGCGGCCATGGCTCACGGACCCAGCCGCTCCGCGGCATGTGGGATCCTCCCGGACCGGGGCACGAACCCGTGTCCCCTGCATCGGCAGGCGGACTCCCAACCACTGCGCCACCAGGGAAGCCCTTCATATGTTTTTGTTACTATTTAGTGCCCTTTCTTTTAAGCTTAAAGAAGTCCCTTTAACATTTATTGTAAGGCTGATTTATTGGTGATGAACTACTTTAGCTTTTGATTTTTGGAAATTCTTTCTCTCTCTTAATTCTGTTTCTTTCTTTCTTTCTTTCCTTCCTTCTATCTATCTATCTATCTATCTATCTATTTATTTATGGCTGCGTTGGGTTGTCATTGCTGCGCGCAGGCTTTCTCTAGTTGTGGCGAGAGGGGGCTACTCTTTGATGCAGTGCGTGGGCTTCTCACTGCAGTGGCTTCTCTTGTTGCACAGCACGGTCTCTAGGCGTGTGGGCTTCAGTAGTTGTGGCACATGGGCTCAGTATCTGTGGCTCGCAGGCTCCAGAGCGCAGGCTCAGTAGTTGTGGCACATGGGCTTAGTTGCTCCATGGCACGTGGGATCTTCCTGGACCAGGGCTTGAACCCGTGTCCCCTGCATTGGCAGGTGGATTCTTAACCACTGCACCACCAGGGAAGTCTCTCTCTCTCTTAATTCTGAGTAATAACCTTGCTGAGTAGAATATTCTTAATTGGAAGTTTCTTCCTTTCAGCACTTTAAATATATCATGCACTCCCTTCTGCCCTGTAAAGTTTCTACTGAAAAATATGCTGATAGTCTTATGCAGATTCCCTTATAGGTAACAAGTCGTTTTCCTCTTGCTGCATTTAAGTTTCTCTCTTTATCTTTAACTTTTGACATTTTAATTATAATGTGTCCTGGTGTGGATCTCTTTGGCTTCATCTTCTTTGGAGCTCTCTGGGATTCCTGGACCTGGATGTCTCTTTCCTTCCCCAAGTTAGGGAAGTTTTCAGCCATTATCTCTTTCTTTCTTTTTTTAAAAAATAAATTTATTTATTTATTTATTTTTGGCTGCATTGGGTCCATGTTGCTGCATGTGGGCTTTCTTTAGTTGCAGTGAGTGGAGGCTACTTTTTGTTGCGGTGCGCAGGCTTCTCATCGCAGTGGCTTCTCTTGTTGTGGAGCATGGGCTCTAGGCACGCGGGCTTCAGTAGTTGTGGCACGCAGGCTCAGTAGTTGGGGCTCACAAGCTTTGTTGCTCTGTGACATGTGGGATCTTCCCGGTCCATGGATCGAACCCATGTCCCCTGCATTGGCAGATGGATTCTTAACCACTGCACCACCAGGGAAGTCCCGCCATTATTTCTTAAGTTTTCTGTCCCTTTCTCCTTCTCTCATTCTGGGACCCCTGTAATTTGAATGTTATCTGCTTGATGTTGTCCCACAGGTCCCTTAAACTACCTTCCCTTTTTTTTTTTAAGCCTGCATCTGACATTAATTTATTTTTTTTTATTTTTGCTGTGTTGGGTCTTCATTTCTGTGTGAGGGCTTTCTCTAGTTGTGGCAAGCGGGGGCCACTCTTCATCGTGGTGTGCGGGCCTCTCACTGTCACAGCCTCTTTTGTTGCGGAGCATAGGCTCCAGACACGCAGGCTCAGTAGTTGTGGCTCACGGGCCTAGTTGCCCCGCGGCATGTGGGATCCTCCCAGACCAGGGCTCGAACCCGTGTCCCCTGCATTAGCAGGCAGATTCTCAACCACTGTGCCACCAGGGAAGCCCTATCTTCCCTTTTCTTAAATTACTTTTTCTTTTTGCTTTTCTGTTTGGGTGAGTTCCACTGCCCTGTCTTCCTGTTCACGGATCCTTTTCTTTGCTTCATCTAGTCTCTGTTGAACCCCTCTAATGTATTTTTTAGTTAAGTTATTGTGTTATTTGGCTTTGTGACTTCTGCCTGGTACTTTCCTATAATTTCTGTCTCTTTGTTGAAGTTCTCAATGTGTTCATCCATTGTTTTCTTAAGTTTGGTGAGAATATTTATGACCATGGCTTTGAATTCTTTATCAAGTAAATTATTTGTCTCTATTTCATTAAAGTTTCTCTGTGAGTTTTTATCTTGCTCTTTTGTTTCGAACATACTGTTCTGTTTCCTCATTGTGCTTGAATCTCTCTGTTTGTTCATGTATTCAATGAAACAGCTACCTCTTCCAGTCTTGAAGGAGTGGCCTGTGTAGGGGATGAACCTTGTCCTTCAACCTTGTCCTAGAATTGTCTCTTGAATCTTTGTGATTGTCTAAGCAGCCTGATTTATCCATGACAGGTCCTGGTCATTGAGGGTGTGCTGAGACTTGCCAGCATTCTAGAGAGAGGGATCTCAGTCAGCACCAGGTTTTAGGCTGATTGGAAGCCAGACTCTCAGGTTGCAACTTTTAAAGTATGCAAATATGTACAGTCCTGTGAGATTGCAATTATAAACCCATAAATCTTCTGGCCTCCAGACCAGGGGATCTGGGGTTGTCCTCTGGGTGACAGTTGCAGAAACTGGGGCTCCAGATGAGTGAGTGTATAAGCTTATTCTGGGAGGTACTGGCAAGTGGCACTAAGGCCTAGACAGAGCACGAAGCTGGTGTCCCCACCCTGTGCTCCTTGAGAGCACCTCTGGAACCTCCAGCATGTGGCAAACCTGAGTCCTGCCCTCAGGCTGAAGCTCCAGGACAAGTAAATAGGACCTTTTCACAGGGAGACTGGGGGTGTGTTTTAGTCTGCTCTCTGTGTGGTGCTCTGGGGAGGTAGCCTGCCAGGAACTGTCTCCCCGATTTTTACAGTCCCACGGGACTCAGGTGGCCCTCTGGCCACCAGAGCCAGGTGATCAAGGAGAGTCACCTGTGTCGTCAGTGCGTGGCTGCCGGCTTTGGTGGGGCAGCCGAAGCGGGAATTGTTCCATATGTGGCTGTAGATTCGGTGTGTCCCTGGGAGGAGGTGAGTTCAGGATCTTCCTATGTTGCCCTCTTGGACTTCCTTGTGGTCTTTATGTTTGAAATAATTGTTACTATTGTCTAGTCCCAGGACACCTTTCCGCATCCTGGACTACAGAAGCAGTGATGCAAACAAATGTTTTACATTTCATCTGCTGGATTATGTTTTGAAATATTAGTTATCCTTTCATTTTTTTTGATCCTGTTGTTACATAGAAATTTAGAAACCAAAAGAACACCTTAATTTACATTCTTTGACTGTGTGGGTGAGGGAAGAAGAAACTGTTTGGTTTATATTATATTTTTAGGTTGTTAAACTTCCTTTCATTTTTTTTGGTAATGTGGTGAGATTAACATTTATTAGCAGCTTAGAATTCCTGAGGCAGCAGCAGCAACGGATAAACTAAGCAGGAGATTGTCTGTCTCAGGGTGCCAGGGGTCAGCCTTGGCGCTGCTCCCTCTGAACAAGCCACTTAGGGGGTTGTCAAGGTCAGTGGTCCTCCCTTCTTAGGAAATTAACTATTAAGGGCGCCTGTGACCAGAGCCTTCCTTACACTCTGCTTTGGGGTGTTAGGACACCAGTCTCTCCCCAACTTTCCAGGGAGTTCTGGAAGTCGGGGCCCAGCCTTATTTACCTGTCTGCATCTGGAACCCCTTGGGTCTTTGTCCTGCAGCAGAGGGAGTGGACATCGGTCACTGTGGTTGCCCATAGTCTTTTCAGTACCTCCTGGACATTTTCACCATCCCCTACCTTGTGAATCCTACCTTCCACACTGACTTCCTCTCCCATGAGATGCCAAACACGTGTGACTGAGGAGAGGGCCCAGGAAGCCTCAGGCAAGGTGGCCTCTGCATGAAGCATGTGGGAGCAGGGGCAGGGACGTTGGGGGCACCCCCCTGCCCCAGCACGGTGAAGGCAGGGTGGCATCGGGTCAGCAAGTCCGGCACTCAGGTTCTGGGAGCTCAGCCCGAGTCGAATTCTTCGCTCTTCCTGAAAGGTGCTGTGAGACTTCTCACACCCACCAATAAACCCTCTCCCACCTCAACCAAACTGATGGTTTTGTGCATGGTCATGGGTCAGAAATATGGACTCAAAGATTATCTAATTGGGAGTCCACTTTATGAAGAAGAACATAAAATTATGCAAACAAAACTAAGTACAAAGGTGAATATTTAATGAGAAAAAAAGAAATCACAAGAAAGTAAAAATTTAAACCTCAAACGTCACAGCATTCTGAAAAATAACATAATTTTAAAAATTAATTTTATGCCATAACATACCTCTAGGTTACTTCATTGCCATATATATATATATATTTTTTTTTTTACAGTAACTTTGTAATGGCATTTTCTGTAAAGAGAATCGAAAGAGAAATGAAGCTTTCCTTTAGCACTGTTGATTAAAATTTGATTTTCTTATTGATAGTTTAGAAAAGTTATTTTCAACTTTACAACTTGTCATTAATGAAATGTCATGTAAAATTCTGGATTATTTCCAATTTGAGGAAATCTTTATCAAGTACCTGTCATATGTGAGCTGTGAGATTACAAGGCATTTCAAGTTTTCTTGTGCAATGGACAATCAAATATTCTTTCAATTGATAACATTCATTATGCAGTTAGTCAATATTTTCTTGTCACTTGCCAGGTGAGTTGACACAGTGCACAGTAAGCAAATTTTTGGAAGACATTCCTATACCAGATGACTTCCAATAATTTAATTATACACCAAAGCCACTCTGAATCACATAAATATATCCCACAAAACTCAGACTTAATATATCCTCAGCTCACTTCCTCTTCATATCTGTAACCACCCCAAAATGTCCATAGGCACCCCCAAAACCCAATAAGAGGGGACATATAGTGGCAGGGAAATCAGAGTGGAGACAGAGACTGCTCGGAGCCAATTACAGTTAAAATCCCTTAGTCCCGAAAATTTTATAAAATGTGCAACCATGTGAACACGGCTAGGATCCCTTCTAGGGATCCTAGAAGGGCCCATGCTGGTGGGGGATCTGGATATGCAGGGTGACTGGCATTGCCTCAGTGTCCAATAATAATAATAGTAGTAATAATAATAATAATAAAATAAAGCTATTTAGTCTCAGATTTGTGTAAGGGCCAAGTCACAAAAAGCTAATTAATATCCTCAAATCCTCAGTAAATTGTCTTAACGTTTTCATGGGCTTTACACCATTGTACTGCATCCTAACTCCACAACAGAATTAGGATCGTTCTGTCTTGTACATTCGACTCAGAAGCAGAGCAATATAATGTGCCCTTGGAGATTTGCAGAGTATTTGGAGGGTAGACTCTTTTTTTAAATTGAAGTATAGTTGATTTACAATGTGTTAGTTTCAGGTGTACAGCACAGTGATTCGGTTATACACATACACACACACACACACACACACATATACACACACACATATATTCTTTTTCAGATTCTTTTCCCTTATAGGTTATTACAAGATATTTAGTATAGTCCCCTGTGCTGTATAGTAGATCCTGTTGGTTATCTATTTTATATATAGGAGTGTGTATCTGTCAATCCCAAACTCCTAATTTATCCCTCCTTATTTTCAAAACAGAAATAGACTCCGAGACATAGAAAACAAACTTATGGTTACCAAAGGGGAAAGGGGGATAGGGTAGCCTCTTTGTACTATGGTAAATCAACTTAGGTTCCTGATCCTAGGTAAATGAAGGAAAATTTTCACCTAAAAATGCACATTGTCCAGGAATATGGCATATACACACTTCCTCTATTTCTCTCAGTACAATTAAAACACTGGACCTTATATATTAAAGCAATATAAGAAGGCTCTGATTGGGACTTCCCTGGTGGCACAGTGGTTAAGAATCCACCTGCCAGTGCAAGGGACACAGGTTCAATCCCTGGTCCAGGAAGATCCCACATGCCGTGGAGCAACTAAGCCTGTGCATCACAACTACTGAAGCCCACGTGCCTAGAGCCCATGCGCCACAACAAGAGAAGCCGCCACAATGAGAAGCCCGTGCACTGCAATGAAGAATAGCCCCCACTCGCCGCAACTAGAGAAAGCCTGTGTGCAGCAACGAAGACCCAACACGGCCAAAAATAAAAGAAATAAAGAAGGCTCTGATAAATTGAGAGAAGGCGGCAGACTGGCTAGGCACCTCAGGATCCAAGGAGCTACATGGGGATGAGTTCCCTGAGTATTCTTTTTGCCTCACGTAGCCCAGACTTAGAGCTGAAAAGGCAGGCAAAACACTAATACGCGCAAACAAAAGTCCCTACAGAAGCCTGCTATCTCTAGCCAAAGGGCCAGGAAGACAGAAAACATTTAGTCAGTAACTGCTCTACTCCAGCCAGACACCCCAGAAAAACCATGGCACTATCCCTACCCGTGCAAGTAAGTGAGCCTCGCTTTCCACCCTCGCCAGGCTGTGTAGCAGGGTATCCCAGCTTCCCTGATGGAATGATGTCAGAGAAGGCTAGCAGGGGGCCGGGACTTTAACCGACGCCAGGCAGTTATGAGGCACCACACATCCTGACCTCTTTCAGTAGAGGTCATGTGGGGACAGCAGTGAAGCACCCCAGAATTGCCATCCCGTCCACCAGCCACAAGGGGTCGTTCCCTTCCTTCATGTCAGTGGAGGCCAAGTGGGGAACCTGGGCGTCGATCCCCTTGGCAGTAACAAAGCAGTGCCTTCTGTTCGCCTGCCAGAGTAGTATCATGGAACCAGCTCAAACAGAAGGTTTAATAATATCCAGTCTCAAAACATCGTATCCAAATGTCCTAGTTCTAATCAAAAAGCACTTGTTATACCAAGGACCTGGAAAATTTCAACTTGAATGAAAAAGACAATCAATACATGTTAACACTGAGATGACAGAGATGTTAGAATTATCTAACAATAATTTTAAGGCAGTCTTGATAAAAATGCTTCAATGAATTATGAACAGATTTGAAACAAATGAAAAATAGAAAGTCTCAGAAAAGAAATGGAAAATCTCAGGAAAGAAATAAAAGATATATAGATGAAAAATGCAACTTTTAGGACTGAAAAATACGGTAATGGAAATAAAAAGCTCACTGGGTGACCCCAACAGCAGAATGGAGAGGAAGGAAGAATCAGTGAACTTGAAGGTAGAGCAGTAAAAATCACCCAGTCTAAACTAGAGAGACAAAATAGACTTAAAAAATGAGCGGAGTATCAGGGACCCGTGGGACTATAACAAAAGAACTAAGATTTGTGTCATTGGAGCCCCAGAAAGAGAGGGGAAAAGGGCAGGATTTGAATAAATAATAGCTGGAAACACCTCAAATTTGGCAAAAGAAATAAACCTACAGATTCAAGAAGATGAATGAATTCCAAATAGGATGAATCTAATGAAATCATGCCAAGATTTTTAATATTTATATATTTATAATTATAGTATGTAACATTTTATATTTAATATAAATATATAATTTTATATCAATATATTTATAAATATTTATAATATTTATACATATTATATCATAATCAAACATGAAAACCAAAGAGAGGAAAAATCTTGAAAGCAGTAAGAGAGAAACAAAATTTCACCTATAGGGAAAAAATCAATTCAAATGACAGCAAATTTCTCTTTAGAAACCATGGAGGCCAGAAGGAAGTGGCACAACACTTTCTAATGCTGAAAAAGAACTGTCCGACTGTCCACCGAGAATTCTGTATCCAGAGAAAATGTTCTTCAGGAATGAAGGAGGAAATCGAGTCTTTCTCAGATGAAGGAAAGCTAAGAGAATTTGTTGTCAGCAGGCCTACTCTAAAAGAATGGCTAAAGGAATATCTATAACAGGAAGAAAATTATAAAAGAAGGAATCCTGAAACATCAGGAATAAAGAAAGAACAATGGAATGAGTCAAGATAAGCTTAAATATAATACATTTTGCTTCACCTCTTGAGTTTTCTAAGTTATGCTTGAGAGTTGAAATAAAAATCATAACATTGTTTGATGAAGTCCTACATGTATGTAGAAGACATATTTAAGACAATTATAGTACTATAAACAGTAGGAGGAAAAGGGATGTAAGGGAAGATAAGATTTCTATGCTTCATTCAAAATGGTAAAATGTTGACATCAGTAGATTGATAAGTTATGTATATATGATTTACAGGCACTAAAAAAGGTATACAAAGAGATTCACTCAAAATCACTATAAATCAAAATGGAATTCTGAAAAAAACATTTAAGTAACCCACAGGAAAACAGGAAAAAGAAAACAGAGAAACCAAAAGCAGAGGTAACAGAAAACAAAATAAAATGACTGACTTAAACATATCAACAATCACATTAAATGTAAATGTTACACATACACTGAGTAAAGGATAGAAATTTGCAAAGTGTATTAGAAAACATGACCCAAATATATGCTAAAATAAATTCACTTCAAATACAATTGTATAGGTAGGTTGAAAGTTAAAGGATAGGGAAAAATATTCCAGACAACATTAATAAGAAGAAAGCACAAGTAGCTATATTAATATCAAGTAAAATAGACTTCAAAGAGAAAATTATTAAAGACAGGGAAATTATGGTGATAAAAGGGCCAGTCCACCAAAAAGTCATAGCAAATTAAACGTGAATGCACCAGACAGCAGAGCTGTAAAAATGCGTGAAGCAAAAACTGAAAGCAAAAACTGATGAAACTGAAAGGTGAAATAGACAAACTCACAATTATAGTTGGAGACTTCAACACCCGTATTTCAACAATTGACAGGACAACTATAGAGGAGATTAGGAAAGATATGGAGGAACTCAGCAACACCATCAATCATTGACTGTAACTTCTTTTTCTTTTCTTTGGCCACACCGTGCTGGCAAGTAGGATCTTAGTTCCCCAACCAGGGATCGAACCCTCACCCCGTGCGTTGGAAGCGTGGAGTCTTCCACCAGGGAAGTCCTGAAACCATCAGTCAACAGGACCTCATCAACACTTATAGAGCTTCCCACCCAGCAACAGCAGAGTGCATACTCTTCCAGTGCCCACAGAACATATACCAACATAGATCATATCCTGGCGCATTACAATAAACACTCAGCAAATCTAAAAGAATTGAAATCATACCAAGTATTTTTTCCTTCCATAGTGGAATCAAACTAGAAATCAACAACATAAAACAGGAAAATCTCTAGATACTTGGAAACTGAACAACATACTTCTAAATAATCCTTGGGTCACAGAAGAAGTTACCATGGAAAAATTTTTTTCAAAGGTTGAACTGAATGAAAATGAAAATACAACATATCAGAATTTGTGGGATGTAGCTAAATAAGTGCTAACAGGTAAATATATAGCACTGAATATTTACATCAGAAAACAGCAAATGTCTCAAATATATCATCTAAGCTCCCACTTCAGAATCTAGAAAAAGAAGAGCAAAATAAAGTCAAAGCATATAAAAGGAAGGAATAATAAAGATAAGAGCAGAAATCAATGACATTGAAAACAGAAAAAGTATAGAAAAAAGTCAATTAAACAAAAAGCTGTTTCTTTGAAAAGATCAATAAAAGTCAATAAAATGTATCCCCCCCAAATCAATAAAAGATCTATAAAATTGACAAACTTTTAGCAAGACTGACAAAATAAAAATGAAAGGGAAGACACAAATTACCAATATCAGGATAGAAACAGTTGATATTGCTACAGATTCTGTAGATAAATAGAGAATTAAAAAATATTGCAACTATACACATAACTTAGACAACTAAGATGAAACAGACCAGTTACTTGAAATGTACCAACTACTACCACAATTCACCCAATATGTGAATTGTACCACTACTACCACAATTCACCCAATATTAATTAGGTAATTTGAATAGCCCTATAACTATTAAGGAAATTGAATTTTTAAAGATTAACAGTCTTACATTTTTACAGCAGTTTTAGGTTTACAGAAAAATTGAGCAGGAAGTACAGAGAGTTTCCATTTATTCCTCTCTGCTCCCAGTTTCCCCCATTATTAGCATCTTGCATTAGTGTGATATGTATGTTACAATTGGTGAACCAATATCAATACATTATTATTGACTAAATCCCATAATTTACATTAGGGCTCACTCTTTGTGTTATTCAGTTTTATGGGTTTTTTTTTAAGTACACTTTCATTTTTAGAGAAGTTTTAGGTTCACTGCAAAATTGATCACAAAGTACAGAGAGTTCCCATTTACCCTCTGCCTGCACACACTTGGTCTCCTCCACTATGAACATCCCACACCAGATGGTACATTTGTTACACTGACACATTATTATCATCCAAAGACCATAATTTACATAAAGGTTCACTCTTGGCACTGTACATTCCATGGGTTTGGACAAATGTATAATGACATGTATCCACCATTATAGTGTCACACAGAATAGTTTCACTCCCCTAAAAATCATCTGTGCTCTGCCTATTCATCCCTCCCTCCCCACGACCCCTGGAAATCACTGATCTTTTTACTGTCTCCGTAGTTTTGCCTTTTCCAAAATGTCCTATAGTTGGACTCATACAGTATGTAGGCTTTTCAGATTGGCTTCTTTCACTTAGTAATGTGCATTTACATTTCCTCCATGTCTTTTCATGACTTGATAGCTCATTTCTTTTTAGTGCTGAATAATATTTTATTATATGAATGTACCCCAATTTATGTATCCATTAACATACTGAAGGATATCTTAGTTGTTTCCAAGTCTTCGCAATTATGAATGAAGCTGCAATAGACATCCTTATGCAGGTTTTCGTGTGGACATGTCTTCAATTCATTTGAGGTGTAATTGCTGGAGTGAATGATAAGACTGTTTAGCTTTCTAAGAAATGGCCAAACTGTCTTCCAAAGTGCCTGCAGTATTTTGCATTCCACCAGCAATGAATGGGACTTCCCGATGCTCCACATCCTCATCAGCATTTGGTATTGTCAGTGTTTCGGATTATAGGTGTGTATTGGTACCTCACTGTTGTGTTTTATTTTTTTCATTGTTGTTTTAATTTGAAATTAATGATATGTGATGTTGAGCATCTTTACATATGCTTATTTGCCATAAGTATATCTTCTTTGGTGATGTGCCTGTTCAGGTTTTCTGCCCCCCTTTGGGCAAACAATTGGGTTGTTTTCTTATTGTTGAGTTTTAAATGTTCTTTGTATATTTTGGATACAATTCCTCTATCAGTTATATGTTTTGCAAATATTTTCTCCTAGTCTGTGGCTTATCTTTTTATTCTCTTAATAATGCCATTCACAGATAAGTTCTTTTATCTTAATGAACTCCATCTCATCAATATTTTCATTCACGGTTATGTTTTTGGAGTGATATCTGAAAAGTCATTGCCAAGCCCAAGGTCACAAACATTTTCTCTCATGTTATAGCCTAGAAGTTTCATTGTTCTGTGTCTTAACATTTAGGCTTGAGATAATTTTGAGTTAACTTTTTGAAAGATAAAAGGTCTTTGTCTAGATTCATTTATTTTATTTATTTATTTTTTTGCATGTATGCAGTTTACCTAACACTATTTGTTCAAAAGACTTCCTCCTCCATTTAATTGCCTTTGCTATCCTTTGTCAAAGAACAATTGACTGTATTTGTGTGTATTTATTTCTGAGTTCTCCATTCTGTTCCACTGATCTATTTGTATATTCTTTCACCAATACCATACCCTTTGACTACTGTATCTTGATAGTAAATCTTGAAATTGGATGGTGACAGTCCTCTGACTCTGTTCTTTTTCTTCAGTATTGTATTGGCTATTCTGGGTCTTTAGCTTTCTGTGTAAACTTTAGAATCAGTTTGTCTGTATTCACAAAATACCTTGCTAGAATTTAGATTAGGATTGTATTGAGTCTACACATCAACTACAGTTGGGAAGAATTAACATCTTAACAACATTAAGTCTTCCTATACGTGAACATGGAATACCTCTCCACTTATTTATTCTTCTTTTATTCCTTTCATTAAAGATATATAATTTCCCTCATATATATCTTGTACATATTTTATTAGATTTGTGTCTAAGTATTTCATTTTTTGGTGCTAATGTAAATGGTGCTGTTTTTAATTCAAATTCCAACAGTTCATTACTCGTATATAAGAAAGCAATTGATTTTTTTGTATAGTAACATTGTATCTTGAACCTTGCTCAGTTGCTTATTGGTTCTAGGAGTTTTTGTTTGTTTGTTTAAAAATTCCCAAGAAGGGGCTTTCCTGGTGGCACAGTGGTTAAGAATCTGCCGGCTAATGCACGGGACACGGGTTTGAGCCCTGGTCCGGGAAGATCCCACATGCTGCGGAGCAACTAAGCCTGTGCGCCACAACTACTGAGCCTGTGCTCTAGAGCCCGCGAGCCACAACTACTGAAACCCACGCTCCTAGAGCCCATGCTCTGTAACAAGAGAAGCCACTGCAATTAGAAGCCTGAGCACCGCAACAAAGAGTAGCTCCCACTCGCCGCAACTAGAGAAAGCCCACGTGCAGCAACAAAGATCCAACGCATTAAAAATAAATGAATAAATTAATTAAAAAATTATACAACTCTAAAAAGAAGAACTAAAAGTGTCCCTATTTGCAGGTAATATGATTGTCTATGTAAAATCTCCCAAGAAATCTACCCCGCAAATGATAGAACTAGTAAATGCATACAAAGCCACAAGAAGATCAACATACAGAAATCAATTGTATTTCTCTATAATATTAATAAACACATGGATGCCAACATTTAAAATACAATATCATTTAAAATTGCTAAAAAAAGAAAAACTTATGTGTATATTTAACAAAACACATACAGAACTTGTATGGCCAAAAACTACAAAACAGTGATAATAGAATTCAGAGAAGCTCTAGATAAATGGTGAGATATACCTTACTCATGGATTGGAAGACACAATATAGTAAAGATACCAGTTCTCTCCAAATTCATCTATTGGTTAAATGCAGTTCCTATCAAAATCCCAGGAGGTTTTTGTAGATACAGATATTCTAAGATTGATGGAAAGACAACAGAACTAGAAGAACTAAAACAAGTTTGAGAAAGAAAAATAAACTGGGAGGAATCAGTCTATCCAATTTCAAGACTTACTATAGCTAAAGGAGTCAAGACCCTGTGGTATGGGTGGTGGGACAGACACAAAGATCAATGGAACAGGAAAGAGAACCTAGAAATAGACCCACACAAATATGCCCAACTGATTTTTGACAAAGGTGCAAAAGAATTCAACAAAGGGAGGATAACCTTTTCAATAGAAGGTGCTGGAGAAACTACACATCTGTAGGAAAAAATATGCACCTACCTAAACCTCATACCTTATGAAAAAGAAGTCAAAATAGCTCATATATAAATGTAAAGTATATTTTTTTAAAAATGTGAAGTGTAAAACTATAAATTTTTTAAGAAAAATATCATAGGAGAAAATCTTTGGGATTTAGAGCTAGGCAAAGAGAGCTTGAACTTAACACCAAAAGCACAATCCATAAAGGAAAAATCAATAGATTTGACTTAATCAAAATTAAAGCCTTTTGTCCTATGAAAGACCTTGTTAAGGGATGAAAGCTTCTACAGTGGCAGAAAACACTGGAAACCACGTAAATAACAAAGAAGTAGTATCTGTAATTAAACAACTTTTGAAACTTAACAGTAAAAAATAAACAATTCATTTATAAAATGGGCAAAAGACATGAACAGACATTCCACCAAAGGGGGTATATAGGTGGCAGATAAATGCATGAAAAGGTATTCAATATCATTAGTCACTAGGGAAATGCAAGTTGAAACTACAATGAGATATTACTGCACACCTATCAGAATGGTTAAAATGAAAAATAGTGACAACACCAAGTGTTATCAAGGATGCGGAGTAATTGGATCACTTCACTTATATATTGCTGGCAGGAATGTAAATGGAACAGCCACTCTGGGAAACAGTTTGGCAGTTTCTTGAGATAAACATGCAACTACCATACAACTCAGTAATTGTGTTCCTGGGCAATTATCCTGAAATCAAGACTTAGGTTCACACAATAACTTGTACAAGAATGTTCATAGAAGCTTTATTCATAATAGCGAAAAACTGGAAACCATCCAGATGTTCTGTGAGCAACAGGTAAACAGAACATGCATCCTATGGAATGCTGCTTGGCAATAAAATGAAGGAACTGCTGATACATGTACAACTAGGATGTTTCTCCGGGGAATTATGCTCAATGGAAAAACATAGTGGTTACCTACTGGTATGAGTTCATTTACATGACATTCTTTTTTTTTTTTTTTGCGGTACACGGGCCTCTCACTGTTGTGGCCTCTCCCGTTGTGGAGCACAGGTTCTGGACACGCAGGCTCAGCGGCCATGGCTCACGGGCTTAGCCACTCCATGACATGTGGGATCTTCCCAGACCGGGGCACAAACCCGTGTCCCCTGCATTGGCAGGCGGACTCTCAACCACTGTGCCACCAAGGAAGCCCTACATGACATTCTTGATGGCAAAATTATATGAATGGTGGATATACAATGGATTAGCAGTTGCCAGGGGTGAAGGACTGGGGGTGGGAGGCATGAGGGAAGTGGCTGTGACTATAAAGGGGCCACTGGACCAGTCCTTGTAGTGATGGAAAAGTTCTAATCTTGACTGGATCGATGTCAATTTTCTGGTTGTGATATTATACTATTGGGGAAAACTGTGTAAAGGATACATTGTGTCTCCATATTATTATTATCACTATTTTTGAGGAAGGTGACAGGGACTACAGAAACTTAGCTCAATCTTTATTTTTTTTTAATTGAAGTATAGTCGATTTACAATGCTGTGTTAATTTCTGCTGTACAGCAAAGTGATTCACTTATATATATTCTTTTTCTTTATGGTTTATTACAGGACATTGAATATAGTTCTCTGGCTCTATAATAGGACCTTGTTGTTTATCTATTTTGTATATAATTGTTTGCATCTGCTAGTCCCAAACTCCTGATTTATTGCTCTACCACCCCATTTCCCCATTGGTAACTGTAAGTTTGTTTTCTATTTCTATGAGTCTGTTTCTGTTTTGGAAATAAGTTCATTTGTGTCTTTTTTCTTTTAGGTACCACATATAAGTGCTATCATATGATATTTGTCTTTCTCTGTCTGACTTACTTCACTTAGCATGATAATCTCTAGGTCCATCCATGTTGCTGCAAATGGCATTATTTCATCCTTTTTTATGGCTGAGTAATATTCCACTGTATATACAGACCACCTCTTCTTTACCCATTCCTCTGTCAATGGACGTTTAGATTGCTTCCATGTCTTGGCTACTGTAAGTAGTGCTGCTATGAACATTGGGGTGCACATATCTTTTCAAATTGTGGTTTTCTCCTTTCTTTCTTATGCCATGGCAACATTCAGGGAGGATGAATATTTTTAAAGCTGAAGACATCTGACTGCTGGTTCCTCAATGTAAGTTGCTGCAGCTCTTTAATAGGCAGCTGGGAAGAGAGAATCTGCCCAGCCTGGACTTCGTTGCTTCAAGCCTGAAAGGACCACGCCCCGCCCCCGACACCCACCTTGCTAGAACTAATGCTTTCTCTGTGTAGCTGAGGACCTGGCTTCTGGTCATGAGCCCAGAGCCTGTGGCAGATCTGGGGAGAAGATGTTGCCTCTCAAAGAGGCATCCACTCAGAACCCAGATGGCAGCATTGGGGCCCCTAAATGGGCCTTCTGCATCTCAAGGAGCAGCAAAGGCTTTTCTCAGAACTGTAGCAGGAAGGTGGACCCCTTCCAGGGCCCAAGAGTGGGCTCTTGTCTAACACTTGGAAATGATTGTCAGAGGAGACACACGTGCTGACAAAGAGACTTTATTGGGAAGGGGCACCCGGGCGGAGAGCAGCAGGTAAAGGAACCCAGGAGAACTGCTTCATAAATAAGGTCATTTGTGTCATATCTTAGATTCCACGTGTAAGTGATATTATGTGGTATTTGTCTTTGACTTCCATCACTTAGTATGATCACCTCTGGGTCCATCCATATTGCTGCAAATGGCTTATTACATGGTTTTTCATGGCTGAGCAACATTCCATTGTATATATGTACCACATCTTTATCCATCTATCTGTCGATGGACATTTAGGTTGCTTCCATGTCTTGGCTATTGTAAATAGGGCTGCAATGAATATTGGGGTACATGTATATCTTCGAATTATAATTTTGTTTAGATATATGCCCAGGAGTAGAATTGCTGGATCATATGGTAAACCTATTTTTAGTTTTTTTTTAAGGAGCCTCCATACTGTTTTCCATAGTGGCTGCACCAACTTACATTCCCACCATCTCTCTGTATTATTCTTAAAGCTGCAGATGAACCTGCAATTATCTCAAATTTAAAAGTTTAATTTCTGAAAAGCAAGAAGAATGCAAATTCATAGGGTTAAACCATGTTAGACACAAGGCCACTGGCTGACAGTAGGAATTCTCCCTGAGAATTCCAGATGTGACCCAGTGTGAGTGTGTATCAGTTACCTGCTGCATGCTCCAAACAGGTGTGGAAAACCTTTACAAGTGGGATTCCAAGTTAAGTATGATGGGCACTGGCCTGGCATGTATCCTGGTTCTGTCTCAAGCCCACTAGGTGACTGTGAATATAGTAGTTGGTTGCTTTGAGTAGCAAGTGACAGAATATGACACCATCTCATTGACACAAGTATTGTTACCTAATCCAACAGGAAGCAGGAAGGTGGGCAGCTGCAAGGCGGGTCAGCAGCGCTCAGTTGGCCTTTCTGAAATTCCCTAAGTCAGTCCCAGCAACTCAGGGCAACACTACCCGATACCATGTGTGCAAAGCAAAGAAAAGGGGATAGCAAACAGGGAACTTTTCCCTTGCATGTCCTTTGCTAATTGAGAAGGAAAATGATCACACAATTTCCTAGTGGGCTTTTTTTTTCTTTGGCCAGAACTGGTCACATGCCTGCCTCTACTACTGATGACCAGTAGACGGACTCGTGATTCACTCCCTGTTGCTGGGCCCATCGCCACCCAGGAACAGCTGGAACTCAGTTAGCAAGGAAGGATGGAGAGGGATGTTGGATGGCCCAGCAGCAGGCTGCTATGGTGGAAAGCTGGCCCCTGGCCCATGGAATGTTCTGGGCTTCTGTGCTGCTCCAGGTTTGGCTCTCCAGCCTGGAAGCACCTCTCCAAGGGGGCTGGGGGGTGCTGGGCCTGGTGGGCAGGCCCAACCACAGCCCCTTATCCATCCAGCCAATGAGAGTGTTTCCATCAAATGAAAATGGGGTGTCTGGGGTTTCCTCGGCCCGACCTCTGGCCCAGATATTTGCCCATCACCTGCATCTCTCAGCCGGAGAGACAGATGCTTCCGGCTCCTCAGAAAGGTTATGCAGCAATAAGGGGCCTGTGAGGTGGCCTGAGGACCGTGTGACGGATGAGCATCCGTGAGATGAGCAGCATGAGGATGGCGCGAGCTGATTGTTGGCAAGTCCGCCTTCTCTCCTTCATTCTTCATCCGTCCCCCAGGGAGCTAGAAAACGGCCAGGTTCATCCCGCACGTGTGGTTTAATAGTATAAGTGCCCGTCAGATTTCTCCTGCAATTCAGGGACCACGTCTGGTTGGCTGTCTCGGCCAGCTTTAGGATATTGGTTCGAAAAAGGGTCATAAATTTTATTTTCAATTTTGTTTCTGTGGCATTTATCCTTTAATGTGCCCCCGCGGACTTGCCAGGCCTTACGGTCAGGTTACGGAGAGGAGTCCTCTGCCTCATGGGGGGGATCTGCAGCCTCGGAGACAGCTCCTCTCCCTTCGTGGTGTCAGCCAGTTTGGGGACTAAGTTGTGTGTGGACTGGGGCTGCAGGTGCAGACGCTGCATCTGCTGACTCAGTGGAGGACGCTACCCGGGATCCTTCTTCCTGGTGGGGCGGGGAGGCCCACCCTGGGGCTGCGGGTCTGACACGTGACCCAGGCCCAGCCAATCAGAGGACTCAGCCCTGTGTAAGGGGCGGGGCACGGAAGCTGGGCCAAATGCTGGCCTTGGTGGGAGGTGCTGGGCTGCAGGCTGCAAATCTCCTGGTGCAACTGTGCCCAAAGCTAGATGCCCCACCGAAGCCCTGCTACACAAGCCAGTAAGCTCCCCACCTGCCCCCTTTTAACCTTGAAAGGTATTTTGAGTTGGTATTATCTCTTGCAACTGAGAGTCCTTTGGATACTGATGTCCCCAGGGCATCAACATTGGCCCCCGCCCCCCTGGGGCGGCATTTGAAGGGCTGGCGGCCACTTCTCAGCCCTGCTACTGCACACCTTGCCAGCACCGCACAAGGGCGATCTTTCCTGCCCCCCCCCACCCCCCTCAGTTTTCTCTTATATAAAACGAGCTGCCTACCCTGGAGATGTGCGGGAGTGAGGTGAGAAATGAAGTGACACGAGGCTGTCTGTAGTCTATGACCGTCAGCTCCCTTCCCTGCGTTGGGGCTTCTTGTGTCCTTGGGTTCCCCCCAAAGTTCTTCCACGCTGATCCGCTCCTGTGTGCTTAATGTTGTAGGGCCCCTGTGGCTTCTGCATCGCTCAGCAAAGTAACCGAGGCTCACACCTGCACAGGAAAGCGCATCTGTCCCTGTCTTCAAGGACAAGTTACTAGTTATTATGACCAGTACGACTTCTCCTTCCCGCTCTCCTTCCCTCCCCCCACTCTGTGCGCGTGCGCACACACACACACACACACACACACACACACACACACTTGGGAGGGGGAGGGCATCGTACAAAATTACTTATAGATTCAAAGAAGTGGATGGTGTTGAGGAAGGGGGGCAGCCGCTGATGACAGGGTCCCGGCCGGGGTGGGCACTGTGAGGCAGTGGCACATGTCCTTTGCCTCCTTCTCTTCATCGCAGCCTGTTGGGGATGCATTTCTCAGGCTCACTTGCTTCTGATGGTCAGTAAGGGTGTGGCAGTTCAGTGCATGACACCTGGAAAGGAAGGTGAGGCTGAGGCCCGGCTGCTGCTGCTTCCGTTCTGATCTGCTGGTGAGCACAGTACAAGAGGCGTTTGGGTTTTCTGCATCGGTGGAAGCAATGGCCTCATGCTTGCAAGAGGTAGGCAGAGGGCATCCGCGGAACTGGTGTGGTCGTGGCTGAGAGCCGAGAGGCACGTGGGCTTCCTCCCCCTCCCCAACTTCCTGATGGCGATGGTGCCAGAGGTGGAGCTCACCTGGCGTCCAGTTCCGCCGGGAGAACGAACCCCAAAATCACACCTCTAGCCCAGAGGGTTCTGTGCACTCCTGACACCCTCTGAACTCCCCTCTGTGTCAACCTGTGAGGGTGTTTTCTGTGATTACACCTGAGCCCTGTCGTGGGGTCACACAAAGGACGATGCAGAAGCCATTAAACTTGAGGGAAAGAACTATTTCAGAGGACTCGGAGCTCTGAAGGACCACATACCAGCAAGAATCCAGGCGGGTTTGGCGGCGCCTTGGGTGATGCTGACGGGGAAAGGTAGATGGTGCAGCCTTTCAAAGAGAGCAGTTCTGGAGAGATGACCGTGAACCATGTTCTGGGTGCAGCCCCAGGATGTGGGCTGCCCCTTCCTCCTGCCCTTGAACTTGGAGGAGACAGCAGCCCCCATCCAAGAAGACAGTGCAGTGTGGAGATCCTGGGGAGACCTCGGGCTTGTTTAGGCCCAGGAGTGGAAGGAGGCTGAGGAGAAAGGATTGAGGGCAGAGGGGAGATGATTTCCCACCGAACAGGACTTGTTCAGGCCAGGGAGGAAGGGTTCGTGGAAGGACCTGGGTGGGTGCTGGGAGCAAGGAGACGTGGGTCTGCAGCGCCCCCGCATGGTGCAGCCAGGGGCTGGACCAGGATAATGAAGACAGTGGCATTGTCTGTGCTCGGGATGGTTCTTCTCTGCCAGCTGCTGGTTAGAGGTCAGCTCTGGGGCTGGGAATAAGCCCAGCCATGCATAATTTGAATAGATAAGCCCTCAAATAAAATGAAATGGAAATGGTTTCACTTGCTGTTCTCCTATGGTTAATTATAGATGATTAAATTCGTCCATCATTTTTCCATTTGTTGTTAATTTTTTTCTTCCTGGTGAATTTACACTGTCTGATTTTTTAAAAAAGTTTTTGCAGGGTAAGATGTGGTGGGGAGAAATGGTGCTGTTGTTACTGCCCTATCCCTGTTGGGTCCACCTGCTGGTGCTCTGTGGGAGGCGTGTGTGTCTGGGTGAGGGGGGTCCGGGTCAGGGTCAGGAGAGCTGGGACACAGCTGGATGATGGGGATTCTCTGCCTCCGGAGCAGGGTGGTGAAGGATGGAGTGGGGAGGGTTGGGAAGGAAGCAGGACTGACGACTTTTGTCCTAAGCATCCACCCCACTTGCCCCCCTCCCACCAGCCATGGTGGGACACCCCTGGTCCTGCCACCTGAGCCTGCTGCCAGCCTTCCTCGCCGGAAGGCTTAGAGCCATGCAGACCTGCTTCTCGCCAGCCCTGCCGCCCGGCGCTGAGCTGGCGGAGCAGCCAGATGAGCCCTTCAGCTCCCATTTCATTTCTGAGGGTCTCTCCTTGGCTGTCCCACCCTTTCTGTCGCCCTCCAGTCCCACTGCCCATTTCGGTTTTTCCATCTGATGAGTGTCTGGAGTTTCACTTACATTTTGATGCTGAGATTCTTTTCATGCATTTATAAGCAGTTGGAGATCTTTTGTTAATTGCCTGTTTATACCCTTTCTCCATCCTGTAGTGAGCTGTTTCTTCTTTGGCGATACCCAGAGCCTCTTTTTATGTTATGGGCATTAACCCTTTGTCTACTGAATATGGCAAATATTTTCTCTCAGCCTGTCTCTTATCTTTTTCTTTTTGTTAGTGACAGGGTTTTGGGGGTAGTAAACGGATTTATATTTTGACATATAAATCTCTCCATCTTTTCTTTTTGTGAATCCTGAGTTTTGGCTCTTGGTTAGGAAGTCCTTCCCAATCCCAAGATTATAAAAATATTATACTTTCCTCTGATTCTTTTGTGGTTTTGATTTCTTCATGTAGAGTTTTAATCTATCTGGAATTTACTTTGGGGTGTGGTGTGTGAGGTAGGGATCAAAGCTATTTTTTCTACAAAACATCTGAACACTATTGATGAGTCCATTTCTTCTCACTGTTATTATTCAATATTGGAATTCTATTAATGTACAAATTTACTATCTTATGAAGGGGAAGATACATATTTATCTTGGTACATTTCTTCTTTTTTTTTAAAGGCTTAATTCTTTTTAATTTACTTATTTCATTTTTAATTTATTTTCGGCTGCATTGTGTCTTTGTTGCTGTGCGTGGGCTTCCTCCAGTTGCGGCCAGTGGGGGCCACTCTCAGCTGCGGTGCGCAGGCCTCTCATTGTGGCGGCCCCTCCCACTGTGGAACACGGGCTCTAGGCGCGTGGGCCTCAGCAGTTGTGACTCGCGAGCTCCAGAGTGCAGCCTCAGTAGATGTGGTGCACGGGCCCAGCCGCTCCGCAGCATGTGGGATCCTCCAGGACAAGGGCTCAAACCCGTATCCCCTGCATTGGCAGGCAGACTCTCAACCACTCTGCCACCAGGGAAGCCCTTGGTACATTTCTTAAATTAAAAAACCTGACACCCAACCTGATCAAAATTCTCAGTAAGCTAATAATACAATGAAACTTCCTCAACCTAAAAAAAAGCCACATCAATTGTCACAGATGTTCCCCACACTAATGCAAAATGTTAAAAATACAGGAATTGGTGGAGAGCGAGGGGTTTGTGGGAACTCTCTGTACTTTCCACTCAATTTTCTTTCTGTAAAAATTAAAACAGCTTAAAAATTTTAAAACATATAAAATAAAAAACCAAGCCACAGCAAACATATTCAGTAGTGACACTTTGTAAGCATTCTGATTAAAATCAGAACCAGAAATTTAAGTGACATCATTACCTCATCTATATCATTTCTTGTTCTAGCAAACGTAACCTGTGTTTCTGGATCCCTTACTCTGAAAAGAGGACGTCACACCTCTGCTTACACCCAGTTCTGCTTCCCAGCCTCTGTCAGTGCGTCTCTCCACTTACTGTCAAGATTTATAAAGATTATCTGTTGCTTTGTTTGTAGATTGATTCTCAGAGGTCAAAACCAACAGACAAGCAAAAAAACCAAGCCAAGTAATGTGCCAGAATTATGTTTCCTTCTTTAGCGGTCTACTGTTGGTATCCTCGGGTCTTTGAAAGAACAAGTTTCACATGGACTGTGTTTCACGCTATGAGTTACTCGAAATCATGATAGATATTTTGGTCTGTTTCATATTTGGATCATATCTTTTATGTTCAGTTTGTTTTTCTTTTGGAAAGAAGACACATCCGCCTCATTCAGCAAACGCCTGCAGTTTCCAGCTTCCTACACTTCTGTTTGGCTTAGTCCATTTCATCCTTATCCTCCAGCCCTACCTGAATCCTGTGCTAATTTGAATCAGGTGCTTCATATGTAGATTGCAACTCTCCACCCTTTGGCCATCCGTGGAGCACCTGGATGCCCCTCTGCTTCCGCCTCACATGCTGTACCCTTGTCACAGCTCCAGTGTCTGGGCGTGCAGTGCCCATTCTTCCCGGGTCCTCCCTCCCAGAGCCTCTGACCTGCTCCAGCCTAGAGCTCACTGCTCAAATGTGGTCCTGGGGCTTCTCCTGACTGCAGTTCTGGGTTTGGACCCCTTGTTTCCTGGAGTCTCTGTTTTCCCTTTTCTTGGTTCCTTCTCTTATTTTGCTGGAGTATTCTCTTTTATTATTTCCTAAGGAAAAAATGAATGAGAGCTTAACTTTTTGTTCACGGGTATCCAGAAATTTCTTTGGTGCGTCCTCCCACTGGAGGGTCACTTTGGCTGGACTTTTAGACTGAAGCCGTTTTCCCTCAGTGTCGGCAGGCTTTGCTCCGTGGTATTCCAGCATCCTACAGGGCTGCCAGGCCACTGCTTGCCTGGCTCTCATTCCTTTGAGGACCATCTCTTTTTCCCCTCTGGAAGCTTTTTGGGATTTTCTCTTGATCCTGGCTATTCTAATAATTCATCATGTGTGGTTAGGTATGCATCTTTGTATCATTCAGGATGCTTTCAGCTCCCTGAAT
This sequence comes from Tursiops truncatus, assembly GCF_011762595.2. Taxonomy (NCBI): domain Eukaryota; kingdom Metazoa; phylum Chordata; class Mammalia; order Artiodactyla; family Delphinidae; genus Tursiops; species Tursiops truncatus. Next base: position 146,141,669 of record NC_047035.1, read on the forward strand.
AGGGCTTCCAACACATGGCAACTTGAAAGGTAAGGATATGTACTGGCTCATATAATAACGCATCCCAAAGTGGGGCAGTTCCAGAGTTGGCTCATCAGGGCCCCATCTTCACTCCATCTTCTCTCTCTCCTGACCTCGACACGTCAAAAGGGCTGCAGTGACTCCAGGCATCCCCTTGCCCTGCATTGTTCAGAGCAGGAGAAGGACACTCTTATCCTTGTGTCTTATTTTAAGAACTAAGAAATCCATCACAGACTCCCTCCTGGGAGACTTTTCCTGTATCTCATCGGCTAGAATTGGATCACATGCCTCTCCCTGTGCCTGTGATGAGAATTAGCAGGATTGAATTAGACCAATACAGAGCCAGTCTTAGACCAATACAGAGCCAGCCTCTGGGGCTGGGGCTGCACAGAGGAACATAAAGACAAAAAAAAAAAAGGAATAATGATTTGGTTGTAAAGAAGAAAGAGGGAGGAATGGCTGTCGAGTAACAGGCCATTTCTTCTTTTATTTTTTCAATTTTTATTACATATTTTCAAATATAAAAATTTAAGATTCTGATACCAATCATCTCAAAACCATGCAAAGCAACCCAAAATGTTTATAAGCATTTCTCTTGAGTTTTTATTCTTTAAACAATGAAGTGATTAACATAACATGATTTTCTTGGATGAGAGGTATATATAGACATATGTACAGACAGACAGATAATAGAGACCCAGAACCAATTCAGTGGTAAGTGCATCACTGTTAATTCATCTGCCCCATCTCTGTACCCTTAACAGGAACAGAGGATGGCATTGCTCAGTGAGAAGAGTTTTCTGTTTTCAAACTGAGGAAGATAAGGTTCTACCTCAGGCCCACGAGGGCCTGCACTGTCTGTGGTCAGAGCGCCAGGTCTCACTGCTCGCATGTGTCTGCTCTTGTTGTGAAAGCTTGACCCCGGCTCCTTTGGGGGAGGGGACATTGAGCTTGACCCCCACACAGTGCATCCGTGCCTCGGAAGGAGAAAAGCCCTGCTGTGCACACACCCTCAAGGGTGAAGGGGCACGCTTCTTGTTACCGGTGGTTAAACTGTTTCAGTCTGAAAGTTTGGGGGGTGACTCTTCAAGAGGAACAAATGCCCGTAGGCCTTTTGATTTAATTTTCCTGAGCTGGCTTCAGAGAGCTCTGTGGTGAGACTCACCCCTGGAGAACCGGGTATTCAGCTCTTTCACCCCGAACTCTTGTCTCCTATAACTCTAGGACACTTTCTGGTATTGTTTTTTGACAAGTACTATACCTGAACTTGATTATAGAGTGATAGAGAGCATGAGAGAGAACCTGAGATTCTTTGAATAAAGATTATGCATTCTTTTATATGACCATGGGATAATTCTCACTTTTCTAACAAAATACTACGCATATTTTTTTAATCAAAAAGTTTACTTAGGCTAACAATGAAAAACAGCCTTTTCCTGCCTCATTTGTGAAACTTCTAATTTTCACTCCTCTGAGGCAAATGTTTTTAACTCTTACTTTTTTTTTTTCCTGGCACTTATATCCATATTTCTATACAACTTGATCACACTGATATTTCTTGAGTATTTAGTTTTAGATATTTTTTATTGATAATTAATCCTTCTCCACTCCTTGTCCACAGACACACATGTCAATATTGTGATATCAGTTTCTAGGTATGTGTATATTTATATTCACATTATGAGCCTGCAACTGTTATTCACAACGAGTCATGTACTGTGCTATGCTTACTTGTTTGTTCTTTGCTCAGCTTTCTGTCTTTCTAGATTAAAAAAAAATTTTTAAATAAATTTATTTATTTATTTATGGCTGCACTGCGTCCTCATTGCTGCGCCTGGGCTTTCTCTAGTTGCGGCGAGCAGGGGCTACTCTTCGTTGTGGTATGTAGGCTTCTCATTGCAGTGGCTTCTCTTGCTGCAGAGCACAGGCTCTAGGCGCTCGGGCTTCAGTAGTTGTGACATGCGCACTCTAGAGCGCAGGCTCAGTAGTTGTGGTGCACGAGCTTAGTTGCTCTGCGGCATGTGGGATCTTCCTGGACCAGGGCTCGAACCCGTGTCCCCTGAATTGGCAGGCAGATTCTTAACCACTGCTGCACCAGGGAAGCTCTTAAAATTTTTTGAATGTTTCCATTTGCTTTCACATTTGTTCTCTATATAGTAATCACCAATTTATCACCAAAATGATTATAAAATTCTTTCGAATATGTTCAGACCGTCCACGCCAGCTCCATTCTCAAACTGGCGACATCTTTCTCAGAGGCCCTGTCTGCTGCTCTAATCTGGCCTTGTCACCGCCAGCCACTGCACAGCTGTCATCCTGGAGCTTTAATATCATCCTGTGCGTTCCCTTTGACTCTCTCTTATGTTGAAGCTTCTGTTTTCTGAATCTCCAGAAATCTATGTTCTCAACTTACATATCCCTTTTTAATTGAAATATAGTTCGTATACCATAAAATTCACCCTTTTGAAGTGTACAATTCAGTGTTTTATTATATTCACAGAACCGTGCCTCTGTCTAATTCCAGAATATTTTCATCACCCCCAAAATAAACCCCACACCCGTCAGCAGTCATTCCCCTTTCCTTTCTCCCTCCAGACCCTGGAATCCACTCTGTGGATTTGCTTATTCTGGACATTTCAAATAAATAGAGCCATACAATATGTGGCCTTTTTTGTTTGGCTTCTTTCACGTAGCATGTTTTTGAGGTTCATCTATATTGTAGCATGGATCAGTATCTCATTCCTTATATAGCTGAATAATACTGCATTGAATTGATATAGCACATTTGGTTCACCCATTCATCAGTGGAATGGCGTTGGGATTGTTTCCACTTTTTGACTATTGTGAATAATGCTGCTGTGAAATTTGTGTGCAAGTTTTTGTGTGGCTGTATGTTTTTTTATTCTTTTGTGTAAGTATAGGTATACTAACCCAAGTATACTTGACGTGCAAGTAAGTGTAAGTATACACTTATTCATTTTGATAAGGTACATCCTTCAGCAGCTTGCTGAGAAAGGATGAATAGCAGCACATTTTGGGGACCTTGAATATTTGCAAATGCCTTTATTGTACCCTTACCCTTGGTTGATAGTTTGAGTATAGACTTATCAGGTGGAAACTGTTCCCTCAGAATTTTGAAGGCATTTTCTCCATTGCCTTCTACCTTCCAGTGTTGCCACTGAGAAGTCCAATGTCATTTTTATTCCGGATTCTTTTTATGTGACCATTTTTTTCATCTTTGAAAGTTTATAAAAACTTCTCTTTTCCCATAGTATTCTGATATTTCCCAGTGATGTCCCTAGTGTAGTCTTTTTCCCATTTATTATAGTGAAAATTTAGTGAAAACTTTTTATCTGGAAACTCATCTTCTAAGTCTGGGAAATTTTTCTGTACTATGTCTTTGGCAATTTCCTCCCCTTTTTCTCCTTTATTCTTACTTCTTGATGTGTTAATTACTGAGGTTTTAGACTTCCTGGATTGATGCTCTGTGTCAGTTAGCTGTGTAGTAAACTACCCCCAAATGTAGTGGTGTGAAACAACCATCACTAATTTAGCTGAAGATTCTGGAGGTCAGCAGTTTGGTGTGGGCCTCGCTGGGCAGTCTCTCTCATCTTGGCTGGGCTCATTCATGCGTCCATGGTCAGCTTCTGGGCTTGCTGGTGGTTGGCTAGTGTCAGATGGTCTCAACTAGGGCAGCTCCTCGCCCACATCCTCTCTAGTCTTCAAGACAGTGAGTCTGGGGCTGTTCACATGGCAGCCACGTAGGGGTCTGGGGAAACAAGGAGGAGTGTACAAGGCCTTGTATGTCACTTCTGCCACATTCTACTGGCTAAAGCAAATTCCAAGGCCAGCCCGATTCAAGGGGAGGGGGAAGAGATGCCACCTTTGTAGGCTGGAGCTGCAGTCTCATTGCATAGGGCATGTGCTTTGCCCTGAATGTTCGTGTCCTCCTAAAAATTCATATGTTGAAACCCTAATCCCCAAAAGTGATGGCATTTAGAAATGGGCCTTTGGAGAGGTGATTAGGTCATGAGAGTGGAGCTCTCATGATGGGGTTAGTGCCCTAATAGAAAGAGACATGAGGAATCTTGATTCAGCTTTGTCTCTGCCACGTGAGGACACAAGGAGAAGACATCCATCTACGAACCAGGAAGTGGGTTCAGACACCAGACACCAGATCTGCTGGGACCTTGGTCTTGGACGTCCAGCCTCTAGAACTGTGGGAAGTAAGTGTTGTTAAGCTGCCCAGCCTGTGGCATTTTGGCTATAGTGGCCCGAGCTGACAGAGGCAGCGTGGCCGCAGGGAGCATGGAGCATGGTGGCTGTCTTTGCAATCGGCCACATGTTCCTGTGTGCTGCTTCTCTACTTTTATTTTTCTTGAAATATTTCTCCACTTGACCCTTCAAGCCTTCTGTTGAGTTTTTAATTTCTGCTACTATATTTGTAATTTCCAAGAGTTTTTTTTCTTGTTTCTTGATTTTTTTGTTTTTTTGAAACAGTAGTGTGATGATTCTGGCCTGAAACAGACCCTTTCCTGTATCCTTCAGCGGGAACCCACTCTGCTGGCACCTTGAACTTGGATGTCCAGCCTCCAGACCTGTGAGAAAAATACATTTCTTCTGAAGCTGCCCCGTGTAGGGTATTTGGTTACCTGAGATATGCAGTGTAGACTGCTCCACGGTCACGGGTGGGCTTCCTCTGAGGCCCGGCCGGCGTCCTCCCCCGGCATTCTCTCTGACAGAGGGAGGGGCACTGGCTCAGGACCTTCCCTCGGCTGAGCCCCCTGCCCGCCTTCAAGTGTGGTTCTCACCACCTCTGTTAGCAGCAAGGCCGAGGCGCAGAGAGGCTCAGACCTGGGGATGCTGCGTCCCCGGGAGTTGGGGGTATGGCTCTTCCGCCCGGTTTGCCCCTGCTCGCCCCCTTCCCCCACCCTGTCCTAAGCCCGGCACCCTTCCCCATCTCTTCTTCCCCTGGCTCATCTCCATATGCTTTAAATTCGTTCAATACCAGAAGGATTTGAGAAACCTGGTTTGCCTGCGAGCCTTTCCGCTCCGGGGATGTTTCCGCCCTGAGGAGCCTCAGGCCTCTCAGCCCTGCTCGCAGTCCTGTTTCTCTGCCCCTTCTGCTCTGCCTTCCATTGTTCTTCATGCGGCAAACCCTGCTGCTGTTGTTACATGTTCCTTCTGCACCTCAGGCTCACTCTGCCCTTAGGAGCAGTGTTCATGGTTGCACAGACGGTGGGGCTCTCTGCTGGTGGCCTTTGTGGTGGCTCTGGTGGTTCGCGGCCACGCCCCAGCTTTCCCACCCAGCACGCAGGTACCTTCTCAGCCTGCTGGCCAAGGGTGGTCTAGTCCTGGGGGAAAGCGCATCCATCCTCTGGGGGCAGAAGTTCAGATGCGTCCATCCTCACATCAGGGAGAAATGGTCGGGCCATGCTGCCAGCATCCTCTTAAGAAAGGATGTCCCAGGCAAAGCTTTTAGTTTCTGCAACCCTGGGTCTTTCTGGCAAAGAGAAATGGGTGGTTATGGTTTGCATTCAGCTGTGCGATCCACTGCTTTTAAAGCGTCCAGTTTCACGGCCTCTTGGTTTGATTCCTCACACATGACGAAGAACTTCCATCTCCCAGATGCTGACGTTGTTATTGTTCTTGAGTGTGGAGAGAAATAAGAAAAATCTTCTGTAGCTACTGCTCTTCCAAACACGGATTCAATTCCTGTTTGGTTGACTCCATTAAGTACCGTCTCTAGAAGACACTGGGAACAAAGCAGCTCTTCTCATTTTCCAGTGATTTGCCCAAGTCAAAGTCATTGTTTCTTTTTTTCCTTCTACTCTGGAGAAGGCTCTTGCCTGTCTTCCAAGTGAATTTTCAATGGCATTTGCACCAGGAATGGTCACTCTTTCTGGCTGGTGGCTGACCTCCTTACACTGAAGTTCCTGGAAGCACCTGGCAGGTGCCCAGAGGCAGTCTTCTCCCCTGTGTCTACACCGCTTCCCAGAGGCAGCATGGCGAGGCCAGCAGTGACTTCAGTCTCCTCATCCATTTCAGCAGCCCCTTTCCTGCCATGACAAGTCGCTTGCTTTATGACAGTTGCTGCAGACTCTTCCCCTGCTTTGCTAGAGAGAGAGAGGGAAACCTCTATTGGAATGAGTGTCTTTGGGGAAGAAGCAAAGCTTCTTTTGGCAGAAACTTCCTGAGCCCATTAGACACCTTAGTCCAATCTGTGTGGAGGCTGCTTGAAGAATCGGTGAGGGCAATGCAGGTGGCAGGCAAGAAGATGGGGCGGGCCAGGAACCCACACTCTTCCCCTGTGAATTGATAGCTCCCAGTAGAGAAGGAATCACAATCAAGGATTCAGCCAAATACATCACTCACAACTCCGACCTTCTGACTTTTAATTCTGCTGATATGGTCATAAATGAAAAATATGTGAGGCCCCGTTCTCTTGTCTTCCTCTGTCGTTTCTGACCAAGTCACAAGCTCTGAAATCTTTGCCTCCAGAGATACTGTGCTGGGGCGGAGAGACCAGACCAGTGTCAAGGGATGTGGCTTCTGGTTCCAGTCCTGTTATTCAGGTGTCTACTGAGTGACACTCGGACCTCATGTCCTCAGAACTCTAGGAGGAATTAGAACCAATGACCCAATGAAGATGAGAATTAATATGAACTAGATTCCTGTAAATTACGTTATTAATGGTGATTCTCAGTGTCTCCACTTAGAAAATAACTCAAAAATTATAGTAAACAAATAACATGAAAATTAAAATGGCACATTATAAGATATCGATTTAACACAAAAGAAGGCAGTAACAGAGGAACTTGGAACAACAGCAACAAAGGTGAGCATTTTAATTTAAAATCTCTTATAAGACAAAATTTCAACTGTTCACTGTTCCTCACAAGCCAGTTAACTTATAATGTTCACACATTTCTCATTCCATAAAAATGAAATTTCATGTCTTGATGCCTCACCCTCGAGGGTACTGTCAGAACTGCCTGAAAATGGAGACATCTGTTATTTGGATAAGAAAGGTTTTTTTAATCCATTTTAGAGAGTTGTATTTTTTTTAACAGACGATTTGAATGATCAGTTGGCTATTATATTGATTAAGACAGTTTTGTTTGCAAGTGACAAACACCCAAGTGAAACCATCCACAAGAGTAATTTATTGTCATGTGTATAAATTAGGATTCTTTGTTGCAGACAACAGAATCCACTCCAGTTTGTTTCAGAGAAAGGAATTTATTACAACGTGTTATGTGGTTTATAGAATTTCTGGGTAGGTCAAGGACACACACTTAGATCCTACAGCCAGAGAGACACTTGTCAGACTACAGGACTCATCTTCTGAAAACCCCACGGTGACTTTGGCCCCAGCCCACAGCTGAGGGCCGGGACAACAGACGCTCCACCTCAACTGCTTAGGTGGGGGAGCCAAGCACTGGGTCCGTCCTGCCTGGAAGAAGCCCAGTTTCCCTGAGTGTGGGCTCGTTTCCACCTGCCAGTGTCCTGCAGATGTGTGGCTGGTGGGATCTCGGTCACACATGAAGCCTTTGCTGCGATGGAGTCTGGGAAATGTAGGCTTTAGCTTCCCACCCTCGAATTACTGGGCAGGAGGGGTAGCAGTGTGCAGGACATTCCTGGGCAGGAAAGAGCTGGCCTCAGCAAAAGGGCTGGCACTGGACACTGGAGAAGTGAGAAAATTCTGTCTCCATGTTTCCTCTGCCTCTCTCTGCCTGGCTGCTACCTACAGGTAACACAGCCTCCAGAAGCTTCAGAACTTTACCTTAGAGTCCAGGCCCCAGAGGGGTCTTAAGTCCCATTTCCATCCTCCTTAGGAAAGGGATGGGTGGGCCCAGGCAGGGTCAGCTGCCCACTTCTGACAGGAACAGAGCCAGAGTGCACCAAACGGCCATTCTCTTGGAAGTAAAGAAAATAATTTTCAGAAAAGAGTAGCAGAGGGGAGAAGTGGGGTGTCTGGGCAAACCAGACGATATCAAGAAGGCAAGAATCCTTGCTGAAGCAGCTTCATCCCTCAGGTTCTGTTGGCTGAGTCTAGCTCTGTCTCCCTGCCGGATGGGAGCGTGAGTTTCTCACACCATTGTATATTCACTGTTCTTCTGTATCATAGCTGCTGGGAGCAAAGCAGGTGGTGAGGGCAAGTCAGCGGGGCTGGACAAGCTGACACGCAGCCCCGTTGTCACCCAGACAAGTGGCCTTGGGCAAGCCACTTCAGCCCTCTTCTCCCCTGTGTGCAAAACGAGCTGGCAATACATGCTCCAGAGACTGTGGAATTTAGACTACAGATGCAGTGGTCCCTCCACGGCATCCTGAGAGGGGCCCATTGGAAAGACAGGAATGGAGGAATCTAGTCAAGCACCCGATTAGTAGCTTAAAGGAGGAAAGGATGATAAAGGAACACCTAGAGGTTCCAGATGACCTGAGATCTCCAGAGTCAACCCACTACTGGAAATTTTTTAAATTTTAGGTGAAATTTATATAACAAAAATTAACCATTTGAAAGTGAACAATTCAGCAGCACAGTGTTATGCAACCATCACCTCTGTCTCATTCCAAAATGTGCTCATCACCCCAAAAGATGTGGTGTTTCAGTTCTCTTGGGTCTATACCTAATCATGGAATTGCTGGGTCACGTGGTAACTCTGTGTTTATGCAGAACTACCAAATTGTTTTCCACAGTGGCGTCATTTCACACTCCCGCCAGTGACGTACGAGGGTTCCCATTTCTCCACAGCCACACCAAAAAGCTGTGAAGGGGTGTCCCTGTGGCTTTGATTTGCTTTTCCGAGAACTTTCTGAAGTGACACATGACACTTTTTCTTGATTCTTGAGGAGAATCCTGGCAGATAGGAGGTGGAGTGAATGCCTGCAGCAGAGCAAATGTTATCCACTTCTCAAAACAGAGGGGAAAGTGGGCTCCAGAAACTCGAGCCTTCCATCCCCAGCCGCATCTGAGGGACTCCAATAACCAGATGGAAAGCAGGAAGAGAGGGGCCCCAGGGGAAGGCCGTTTCCCCAGTGAACCTATGGTCACATCATTGCAATCGTGCGTTTGTACTCTTTTGTGAACAGGACAGAGACACATTGTGGGTAGGTGGCCTCACTGTGGGATGCATAGTCACACCCCAAGACAGGAGAGCTCTGCGTGTGGGTTGCCTGGTATCAGGGCCTCTGGGGCAAAGATGAGGCAGAGTGGCAGGAAGTCATCCAGGGATGTCTTGGGAGATTGGCGGTCCAGAGATGACCAGCTGCATGAGAAGGCAAGGTCGACCAAGACCAGGTTCTGGACTGGGTTCAAAAATGGATGACACATGACCAGGCTCTCTAGGTGACTGGCAACTCGGGTGTAAGAAAATTTGCCTCTTCAGTGGAGTGCTGGCCCACGTGAGTGGAGAATGTGGTGTGGCCTCAGGGAGCTGATCCAAGTGATAAAGCCATTAGCGGACGTCTCCCACCAGGGTGGAGCTCTGCACCATCAGACAACCACATCCTAAGGAAGGGAAAGCTGGCCTGTGCTTGGAAATCTAGGGCAGCGAATGCCACCCTGTGACAGGCGAGGGGCAGCGACCTCCCCATTGCCATGGCCCACACCATGTGCACTGCTCCTTTGCCCTCCAGTCCACTCACCGCCTGCCTCTCTGGCTTCCACCATCATGTCTGTTTTCACATTCCAGTTTCCTTGCAATGGAGCCTCTATGGCCTAATCATCTAATAATGATTCCTCTGTCTGCTCTCCCATCCCCACCACATTGGGTGGCACAACCCCAGAATTTTTGCACCTGTTCCCTGTCCTGACCCGCAGTTTCGCAGGCATAGCCTGCACTGTGACAGGGTCCAGACAGGGTTCCATGGGTCAGTCCCTGGGGCTCCTGGACCCCAGGACTGGAAGCATTGGCTGGAGGAGTGGTTTTGCTTCTGTGGAGATGCTTGTATGAAGAGGCTGCCATCTGTCTTCCCTCCCAAGCCCCTTGGGGATGTGGGGCCTCTCCTGCCCCTCGATTAGCCCAGGTCTGATGCATTAGCCAGCCCCTGCTTGCCCAGCTTCTCCCCCAGCCTGAAAGAACTTTGGTGACCAGACCAGCCTGTACAGCTTCTAACCAGATAGACTAACCCTCTCAGGCTGCTGAATGAGGCACAGAGTTCAGCGTAGGGATTTCTCCAGTTCTGCACGTAAGGAGCTTGGAAGTTGCCACTCTGTCCTAACAAGTAAAAAGCTGAACAGCCTGAGAAGTCAATAACTCTTCTTGGGTCCCCGAGAGAGGGGAGGGCATATGGCCAACCACTGCCCCCAAGATTGGAGAGACAGGCAGCTTCCCAGAGCAGAGATGCAGGGCTGGAAGCTGCTGCAGAGCCTGGGCCAGGGCGGGAAAACCTGGAGTGTAATTGATGACTTGTTGGAGGCTTGATGCCGACAACTCTGAGAGTTAAAAGCTCCAGGGGACCCAGTCACGGGAGGTTCTCCACAACTTTGTGAAATCTGCCTACAGGAGCTCGACCAGGATCTCACAGTAAATAACAGAAAAACATCCCCTCCTGCTTCTGGGGGTAGCGGGGGAGGAATCATTCTGAAATATGTGCCGAACATTCTGCTCTCAACAAAACCTGCTCTGGGGGGGAAACTAGTTAAGCAGACCTAGCATGCTGGGGTATTATCAGAGCCTCACTGACCTGAGGAAAGGGAAACACTCAGTTCCACGCCACTCTTGCCATCCCATTCCACATAAGCGGGAAAACAAACTAAGACACTTGTGAGGGTCACTGCCCAGAGGCACAGGCTCACTAAGTATTGAGACCTGATCATGGGCTGTAGAATACCTCCCCTCCCGCGACAGCTCACCTCCACGTTAATAAAGGCCTGTTATAGCAGTTTCTTTCACCCAGTACATCGAGTCTGGCTGTCATGAAAAAAAATTACAAGGCGGTGAGCCACAGCCATACCCTGCCTCTGCAGGAGACCCTCCAAAACGAGCAGATCCTTCCTAAATAGCATTGGTGAAAGATTTGATGCTTATGCTTTTGCAGAAATCTCCTAAGAAGCACTGAGGGGGCATTCTTGCTTAGGCTTCACCTTCTCTGCTCCTTCAGCCATGTGGCTAACAGGGTCTTGGTGCTCTGGGTGGGTGTCAGGCCTGTGCCTCTGAAGTGGGAGAGCCAAGTTCAGGACATGGGTCCACCAGAGACCTCCCGGCTCCACGTAACATCAAATGGCGAAAGCTCTCCCAGAGATCTCCATCTCAATGCTAAGACCCAGCTCCACTCAACGACCAACAAGCTACGTGCTGGACACCCTATTCCAAGCAACTAGCAAGACAGGAACACAACCCCACCCATTGGCAGAGAGGCTGCCTAAAATCATAATACGGTAACAGACACCCCAAAACACACCAGCAGATGCAGTCCTGTCCACCAGAAAGACAAGATTCAGCCTCATCCACCAGAACACAGGCACTAGTCCCCTCCACCAGGAAGCCTACACAACCCACTGAACCAATCTTAGCCACTGGGGGCAGACACCAAAAACAACGGGAACTATGAACCAGCAGCCTGTGAAAAGGAGACCCCAAACACACTAACTTAAGCAAAATGAGAAGACAGAGAAACACACAGCAGATAAAGGAGCAAGGTAAAAACCCACCAGAACAAACAAATGAAGAGAAAATAGGCAGTCTACCTAAAAAAGAATTCAGAGTAATGATAGTAAAGCTGATCCAAAATCTTGGAAATAGAATAGAGAAAATACAAGAAATGTTTAACAAGGACCTAGAATAACTAAAGAGCAAAGAAACAATGATGAACAACACAATAGATGAAATTTAAAATTCTCTAGAAGGAATCAATAGCAGAATAACTGAGGCAGAAGAACGGATAAGTTACCTGGAAGATAAAATAGTGGAAATAACTACCACAGAGCAGAATAAAGAAAAAAGAATAAAAACAATCGAGGACAGTCTTAGAGACCTCTGGGACAACATTAAACGCACCAACATTCGAATTATAGGGGTCCCAGAAGAAGAAGACAAAAAGAAAGGGACTGAGAAAATATTTGAAGAGATTATAGTTAAAAACTTCCCTAATATGGGAAAGAAAATAGTCAATCAAGTACAGGAAGCACAGAGAGTCCCATACAGGATAAATCCAAGGAGAAACACACCAAGACACACATTAATCAAACTACCAAAAATTAAATACAAAGAAAAAATATTAAAAGCAGCAAGGGCAAAACAACAAATAACATACAAGGGAATCCCCATAAGGTTAACAACTGATCTTTTAGCAGGAACTCTGCAAGCCAGAAGGGAGTGGCAGGACATATTTAAAGTAATAAAAGGGAAAAACCTATACAACCAAGATTACTCTACCCAGCAAGGCTCTCATTCAGATTTGATGGAGAAATTAAAACCTTTACAGACAAGCGAAAGCTAAGAGAATTCAGCACACCAAACCAGCTTTACAACAAATGCTAAAGGAACTTCTGTAGGCAGGAAACACAAGAGAAGGAAAAGACCTACAACAAACTCAAAACAATTAAGATAATGGTAATAGGAACATACATGTCGATAATCACCTTGAATGTAAATGGATTAAAAGCTCCAACTAAAAGACACAGACTGGCTGAATGGATCCAAAACCAATTAGATCCATATATATGCTGTCTACAAGAGACCCACTTCAGATGTAGGGACACATACAGACTGAAAGTGAGGGGATGGAAAAAGATATTCCATGCAAATGGAAATCACAAGAATGCTGGAGTAGCAATACTCATATCAGATAAAATAGACTTTATAATAAAGACTGTGACAAGAGATAAGGAAGGACACTACATAATGATCAAGGGATCAAGCCAAGAAGAAAACATAACAATTATAAATATTTATGCACCCAAAATGGGAGCACCTCAATACATAAGGCAAATGCTAACAACCATAAAAGGGGAAATCGACAGTAACACAATAATAGTGGGGGACTTTAACACCCCACTTACACCAATAGACAGATCATCCAAACAGAAAATAAATAAGGAAACACAAGCTTTAAATGACACAATAGACCAGATAGACTTAATTGATGTTTACAGGACATTCCCCCTGAAAGCAGAAAAATAACACTTTCTTCTCAAGCGCACATGGAAAGTTCTCCAGAGTAGATCATATCTTGGGTCACAAATCAAGCCTTGGTAAATTTAAGAAAATTGAAATCATATCAAGTATCTTTTCCAACAACAATGCTATGAGACTAGATATCAATTTCAGGGGAAAAATCTGTAAGAAGTACAAACACATGGAGGCTAAACGATACACTACTAAATAACAAAGACATCACTGAAGAAATCAAAGAGGAAGTCAAAAAATACCTAAAGCAAATGACAATGAAAACACGACAACCCAAAACCCATGGATGCAGCAAAAGCAGTTCTAAGAGGGAATTTTATAGCAATACAATCCTACCTCAAGAAACAAGACACATCTCAAATAAACAACCTAACCTTACACCTAAAGCAATTAGAGAAAGAAGAACAAAAAAAACCCCAAAGTTAGCAGAAGGAAAGAAATCTTAAAGATCAGATCAGAAATAAATGAAAAAGAAATTATGGAAACAAGAGAAAGATCAATAAAACTGAAAGCTGGTTCTTTGAGAAGATAAACAAAATTGATAAACCATTAGCCAGATTCATCAAGAAAAAAAGGGAGAAGACTCAAATCAATAAAATTAGACATGGAAAAAGAGAAGTAACGAATGACACTGCAGAAATACAAAGGATCATGAGAGATTACTACAAACAACTATATGCCAGTAAAATGCACAACCTGGAAGAAATGGACAAATCTTTAGAAAAGCAAACCTACCGAGACTGAACCAGGAAGAAATAGAAAATATAAACAGACAAATCACAAGCACTGAAATTGAGACTGTGATTAAAAATCTTCCAACAAACAAAAGCCCAAGACCAGATGGCTTCACAGGCGAATTCTGTCAAACATTTAGAGAACAGCTAACACCTGTCCTTCTCAAACTCTTCCAAAATACAGCAGAGGGAGAAATACTCCCAAACTCATTCTATGAGGCCACCATCACCCTGATACCAAAACCAGACAAAGATGTCACAAAAAATGAAAACTACAGGCCAGTATCACTGATTAATATACATGCAAAAATCCTCAACAAAATACTAGCAAACAAAAATACTAGCATATTAAAAGGATCATACACCATGATCAAGTGGGGTTTATCCCAGGAATGCAAGGATTCTTCAATATACGCAAATCAATCAATGTGATACACCATGTTAACAAACTAAAGGAGAAAAACCATATGATCATCTCAATAGATGCAGAAAAGGCTTTTGACAAAATTCAACACCGATTTATGATAAAAACCCTCCAGAAAGTAGGCATAGAGGGAACTTACCTCAACATAATAAAGGCCATATATGACAAACCCACAGCCAACATCATTCTCAATGGTGAAAAACTGAAACCATTTCCTCTAAGATCAGAAACAAGACAAGGTTGTCCGCTCTCACCACTCTTATTCAACATAGTTTTGGAAGTTTTAGCCACCGCAATCAGAGAAGAAAAAGAAATAAAAGGAATCCAAATCGGAAAAGAAGAAGTAAAGCTGTCACTGTTTGCAGGTGACATGATACTATACATAGAGAATCCTAAAAATGCTACCAGAAAACTACTAGAGCTAATCAATGAATGTGGTAAAGTAGCAGGATACAAAATTAATGCACAGAAATCTCTTGCATTCCTATACACTAATGATGAAAAATCTGAAAGAGAAATTAAGGAAGCACTCCCATTTACCACTGCAACAAAAAGAATAAAATACCTAGGAATAAACCTACCTAAGGAGACAAAAGACCTGTATGCAGAAAACTATAAGACAGTGATGAAAGGAATTAAAGATGTTACAAACAGATGGAGAGATATACCATGTTCTTGGATTGGAAGAATCAACACTGTGAAAGTGACTCTACTACCCAAAGCAATCTACAGATTCAGTGCAATCCCTATCAAACTACCAATGGCATTTTTCACAGAAGTAGAACAAAAAATTTTACAATTTGTATGGAAACACAAAAGACCCAGAATAGCCAAAGCAATCTTGAGAAAGAAAAACGGAGCTGGAGGAATCAGGCTCCTGCACTTCAGACTATACTACAAAGCTACAGTAATCAAGACAGTATGGTATTGGCACCAAAACAGAAATATAGATCAATGGAACAGGATAGAAAGCCCAGAGAGAAATCCATGCACATATAGTCACCTTATTTTTCATAAAGGAGGCAAGAATATACAATGGAGAGAAGACAGCCTCTTCAGTACGTGGTGCTGGGAAAACTGGACAGCTACATGTAAAAGAATGAAATTTGAACACTCCACACACCATACACAAAAATAAACTCAAAATGGGTTAAAGGTAAGGCCAGACACTATAAAACTCTTAGAGGAAAACATAGGCAGAACACTCTATGACATAAATCATAAATAAAGCAAGACCCTTTTTGACATACCTCCTAGAGAAATGGAAATAAAAACAAAAATAAACAAATGGGACCTAATGAAACTTAAAAGCGTTTGTACGGCAAAGGAAACCATAAACAAGACCAAAAGACAACCCTCAGAATGGGAGAAAATATTTGCAAATGAAGCAACTGACAAAGGATTAATCTGCAAAATTTACAAGCAGCTCATGCAGCGCAATATCAAAAAAACAACCGAATCCAAAAATGGGCAGAAGACCTAAATAGACATTTCTCCAAAGAAGATATACAGATTGCCAACAAACACATGAAAGGATGCTCAACATCACTAATCATTAGAGAAATGCAAATCAAAACTACAGTGAGATATCACCTCACACCAGTCATAATGGCCATCATCAAAAAATCTACAAAAAATAAATGCTGGAGAGGGTGTGGAGAAAAGGGGACCCTCCTGCACTGTTGGTGGGAATGTAAATTGATACAGCCATTATGGAGACCAGCATGGAGGTTCCTTAAAAAACTAAAAACAGAACTACCGTATGACCCAGCATTCCCATTACTGGGCATATACCCTGAGAAAACCATAATTCAAAAAGAGTCATGTACCACAATGTTCACTACAGCTCTATTTACAATAGCCAGGACATGGAAGCAACCTAAGTGTCCATCGACAGATGAATGGATAAAGATGTGGCACATATACACAATGGAGTATTACTCAGGCCTAAAAAGAAACAAAATTGAGTTATTTGTATTGAGGTGGAAGGACCTAGAGTCTGTCATACAGAGTGAAGTCAGAAAGAGAAAAACAAATACCATATGCTAACACATATATATGGACTCTAAGGAAAAAAAAAAGTTTTGAAGAACGTAGGGGCAGGACAGGAATAAAGGTGCAGACATAGAGAATGGACTTGAGGACACGGGGAGGAGGAAGGGCAAGCTGGAACAAAGTGAGAGAGTGGCATGTACTTATATATAGTACCAAATTAAAATAGCTAGCTAGTGGGAAGCAGCTGCATAGCACAGGGAGATCAGCTTGGTGCTTTGTGACCACCTAGAGGGGTGGGATAGGGAGGGTGGGAGGGAGATGCAAGAGGGAGGAGATATGTGGATATATGTATATGTATAGCTGATTCACTTTGTTATAAAGCAGAAACTAACACACCATTGTAAAGCAATTATACTCCAATAAAACTGTTAAAAAAATTACAAGGCATATCAAAAAGTAAAATAAAACAACAAAACAAACGAAAAACCCCAAACAAACAAAACCCACAATTTGAAGTGACAGAGCAAGCTTCAGAATGAAACATAGCAGGGATGTTGGAATCAGTAGCCTGAGAATTTAAAGTAACTATGATTAAGGTGCTAAGGGCTGTAAGAGATAAAGTAGGCAGCTTGCAGAAAAGATAGACAATGTAAGCAGAGAGATGGAAATCCCAAGAAAAACCAAAAAGAAATGCTAGAGATCAAGAATACTGTAACAGAAAAGAAGAATGTCTTTGATGGGCTTGTTAGTAGACTAGACACAGCTGGGAACGAATCTCTGAGCTAGGGGATATATCAACAGAATTCTCAAAAACCAAAAAACAAAGAGAACAAAGATTGAAGAAAAGGAAAACAGAATATCCAAAACAGTGGGACAAGTACAAAAGGTGTAACATATGCAGAATGGGAACACCAGAAAGAGAAGAAAGGGAGAAAAGAAGAAAAGAAATGTTTGAAACCATCACGATGGAGAAATTCCTCAAGTTAATGTCAGACACCAAACCACAGATCCAGGAAGCTCAGAGAACACTAAGCAGGATAAACGCAAAAAACAAAACAAAACAAAAACACTAAAAAACAAAAAACACCCTACACCACACACAAAAACACCCTCAAAACAAAACATCAGTCCTACCCTGCAAAACAAAACAAAAACAAAACTATATCTTGGCATATTATTTTCAAAATACAGAAAATCAAAGATTAAAAAAAAAAATCCTGATAGAAGCCAGAGGGGAAGAAACATCATATCCATAGAGAAGCAAAAATTATAATGTACTCACACTACCTGTGAAGAGGTATAGTGTTATTTGAAATGAATTAGATTAGTTGTAAATGTATATGACAAACTCTAGGGCAACCACTAATAAAAAGCATAAAAAGAAGTCTAACTGATATACTAACAAAGTAGAGAAAATGGAATTATAAAATGCTCACTAAAAACAACAAAGGCAGAAAGAGTGGAAGACAAAAATAGACACAACGAACAAGGGCAACAAACAGAAAATAGTAGCAAATGGTAGATATTAATCTAACCATACCAATAATCACTTTCAATGTCAATAGCTTAAATGCACCAATTAAAAGAATTTGTTAGAGTGGATTAAAACACAAGACCCAATTATTTGTTGTCTACAAGAAACCCGCTTTAAATGTAAAGATACATATAGATTAAAACTAAAAGGATAGAGGTAAAAATATATTATGTTAACACTAATCAAAAAAAAAGTGGGTGTAGCTATATTAATTTCAGGCAGAGCAAGGAAAGTTATCACGGATAAAGAAGACCATTACATAATGATAAAGAGAATTCTCCAAGAAGACATAACAATTCTTAGTATGCACGTACCTAACAACAGAGTGTCAAACTACACAAGACAAAAACTAATAGAACTGCAAGAAGAAATAGTTGACTCCACTATCATAGATGGAGCTTTTGACACCCCTCTATAATAAATGGACAAATCTGTCAGAAAATGAGTAAGAGCATAGTTGACCTTAATAACACCATCAATCAACTGGATTTAACTAACATCTCTAGACTACTTCTTCCAGTAACAGTAGAATACATATTTTTCTCAAACTCACATGTAATATTCACCAAGCCATACCACATTCTGGGGCATAAAACACCCTTTAACAAATGTGAAAAAAATAGGGATAAAGCAGTGTCTGGTCTCAGACCACAGTGGAATTAAACAAGAAATCAATAACAGAAAGTAACCTGGAAAATCCCAAAACACATGGAGATTAAACAACACATTTCTAAATAACATGCGGGTCAAGGAAGAAATCTCAAGAGAAATTTAAAAGTAGTTTGAATGAAATGAAAATAAAAACACAACTCATCAAAATTTGTGGGATGCAATGAACTCAGCGCTTAGAGGAAATTTTACAGCATTGAATGTATCTAAAATCAATAAGCTTTCGCCTTAGGAAACTAGAAAATGAGCAAATTAAATTGAAAATGAGCAGAAGGAAAGTAATAATTAGAGCAGAAATCAGTGAAGTTGAAAACAGGAAATCAATAGAGAAAATCAATGAAACCAAAAGCTAGTTCTTTGAAAAGATCAATAAAATTGATAAGCCTCTAGCCAGGCTAACCAAGAAAAAAAGAGATAGGACACAAAGTACTAATATCAGAAATGAAAGAAGGAACACCACTACAGATCTTATGGACATTAAAAGATTTTAAAAAGGAGTACTATGAACAACTCTATGCCCACAAATTTGAGAACCTAGATGAAATGGACCAATTCCTTAAAGGAAACAATCTATCAAAACTCACTCAAGAAGAAATAGGTAGTCTGAATAGACCTATATCTATTAAGGAAATTGAATCAATAGTTAATAACCTTCCAAACAGAAAGCACTAGGCCCAGATGGGCTCACTGGTGAATTCTACGAAACATTTAAGGAAGAATTTATACCAATTCTCTACAATCTCTTTCAGAGGATAGAAGCAGAGGAAATACTTTCTAACTTGTTTTCTGAGGCCAGTATTTCCCTAATACTAAAAACAGACAAAAACTTTGCCAGAAAAGAAAACTATAGACCAATAACTTTCATGAACATAGATGCAAAAATTCTCAACAAAATATTAGCAAATTGAATCCAACAATGTTCAAAAAGAAATATACCACAACCAAGTGGGATTTATCCCAGATATGGAAGCCTCAACATTTTAAAATTAATTAATATAATCCACCACATCAACAGACTATAAAAGAAAAGTCACATGGTCATATCAATAGATGTAGAAAAACATCTGACAAAATCCAGCACCCATTAATGATAAAACCCTCAGCAAACTAGGAATAGAGGGGAACCTCCTCAAGCTGATAAAGAATATCTACAAAAAAAAACCCTACAGCTAACATTGTATTTAATGGTGAGAATCTCAAAACTGTCCTGCAAAGATCAGGAACAAGGCAAGGATATTCCTTCTCACCACCCCTTTTTAACATTGTACTGAAAGTCCAAGCTAATGCAATAATACAAGAAAAAAAAATTTTTAAGTAATACAGATTGAGAAGGAAGAAATAAAACAACCTTTGTTTGCAGATGACGTGATCATCTATGTAGAAAAATACAAAGCATTAACTAAAAAACTCCAGGAACTAATAAATGATTACCACAACATTGCAGGGTAGAAAGTTAATATACAAAAGTTATTCACTTTTCTACATACCATCAGTGAACAAGTGGAATTTGAAATTAAAAACACAATACCATTTAAAAATAAAATCCTTAGTTATAAATCTAACAAAATACATACAAAATCTATATGAAGAAGACTACAAAATGCTGATGAAGGAAATCAAAGAGTTAAATAAATGGAGAGATGTTCCATGTTCATGGATAGGAAGACTCAATATTGTCAAGATGTCAGTTCTTCCAGTTTGATCTATAGATTCAATATAATCCTAATCAAAATCCCAGCAAGTTATTTTTTAAATATTTACAAGCTGATTCTAAAGTTTAAATGGAGAGGCAAAAGGACAGAATAGCCAACACAATATTGAAGAAGAAGAACAAAGTTGGAGGACTGACACACCCAACTTTAAGGCTTAATATAAAGCTAAAGTAATCAAGATAGCATGGTATCAGTGAAAGAACAATTATGTCAGTGCTATAGAACAGAGAGTCCAGAAATATACCCACATAAATATAGTCAACTGATCTTTGACAAAAAACAAAGACAATGCAATGGAGCAAAGGTAGTCTTTTCAACAAATGGTCCTGGAACAACTGTACATCCACATGTGAAAAATGAATCCAGACCCATATTTTATACCCTTCACAAAGATTAACTCAAAATGGATCATAAACCTAAAGGTAAAACATAAAACTATAAAACTCCTGGAAGATAACATAGGAGAAAACTTAGTATGATGTGATGACTTAGTATGGTGATGACTTTTTAGATACAGCACCAAAGACATGATCAATGAACAAAATAATTGATAAGCTGGACTTCACTGAAATTAAAGACTTCTGCTCTGTGAAAGACAATGTCAACAGAGTGAGGACACAAGCCATGGACTGGAAGAAAATATTTGCAAAAGAAACATCTGATAAATGAACTCTTCAAACTTAACAATAAGAAACTCAAATAACTCTTCAAACTCAACAATAAGAAAAGAAACAACCCAATTAAAAACTGGGCCAAAGGCCTTAAAACCTCACCAAAAAAGACATACAGATGGCAAAGAAGTATATGAAAAGAGGCTCCACATCATACGTCATCAGGGAAATGCAAATTAAAACAACAATGAGATATCACTATGCACCTATTAGAATGGCTAAACTCCAGAACACTGACACCACCAAATGCTGGCGAGGATGTGGTGCAACAGGAACTCTCCTCTGTTGCTGGTGGGAATGCAAAATGGTGCAGCCACTTCGGAAGACAGTTTGGTGGTTTCTTACAAAACTAAACATACTCTTACTATAATCCAGCAATCATGCTCTTTGGTATTTAATTAACCAAAGAGTTGAAAATTTATGTCTATACAAAAACCCTCACACAGACATTTATAGCAGCTTCATTCATAATTGCCCAAACTTGGAAGCAACCAAGAAGTCCTTTAATAGGTGGATGGCTAAATAAACTGTGGAAAAAACCAAACAATGGAGTATTACTCAGTGCTAAAAAGAAATGAGCTGTCAAGCCATGAAAAGACATGGAGGAATCTTAAAAGCATGTGATTAAGTGAAAAAAAAATCCAATCTGCAAAGGCTACATACTGTGTGATTCCAACTGTGTGACATTTTGGAAAAGGCAAAACTATGGAGAAAGTAAAAAGATCAGTGGTTGCCAGGGGTTAAGGGGAGAGAGGGATGAACAGGTGGAGCACAGAGAGCTTTTAGGGCAGTTAAAATACTCTGTGTGAATCTATGACAGCAGATACCTGTCATTATACATTTGTCCAAATCCATAGAATGTACACCAAGAGTGAACCCTGTTGGACCTTGGGTGATAATGATGTGTCAGTGTAGGTCCCTCAGTTGTAACGAATGTTCCAATCTGCTGGGGGGATGTTGATAGTGAGGTAGGCTATATGTGGGGGGTGGGAGGGGGCAGGGGTACTTGGAAATCTCTATACCTTTCTTTTTTAATTTGTTTATCTATTTGTTTTTGTTTTTTTAAATTTTTGGCTATGTTGGGTCTTTGCTGCTGCTCATGGGCTCTCTCTAGTTGAGGCAAGCGGGGGCTACTCCTTGTTGCAGTGCACGGGCCTCTCATTGTCGTGGCCTCTCTTGTTGCAGAGCACAGACTCTAGAGCACAGGCTCAGCAGTTGTGGCACACAGGCCCAGCTGCTCCACGGCATGTGGGATCTTCCTGGGCCGGGGATCGAACCTACGTCCCCTGCACCGGCAGGCGGATTCCTAACCACTGCACCACCAGGGGAGCCCTCTATACCTTCTTAATTAGTGTGAACTTGAAACCACTCAAAAAAAAAAAAAAGTCTTATAAAAAAAAAAAAGAATCTTGCTCCGACTATGGAATCAGATTTGCTGAACTTGAAACCAGGCTAATGTGGCCTCTGACAAGTTACCTAACCTCTCTGTGCCTCAGTTTCCACATCTGTAAAGCAGGGATAATAACAGTCCTGACCCATAGAGTGGTTGTGAGTGTTACAAGACAGTGCATTAAAAGCATGTAGCCCCGTGTCTACTGAAAAAGAGAGAGAGATTTGAGTTATTTCCAACTGGTTTGTTGAACAGTCTGAACAAGTGAGGAACAAACAGGAAATGGCTTGATCTTCCTCCAACCCTGGGCTTCAAATAAGTTCTTCCACATCTCCTTCTCTGCCCCTTGACAACATCTCAGCAAGCCAGCTCCCCTTAGCACATGGGGCAGTTTTAACTACAAGAACAAGCCCCATTTCTATAAAGATGACTCACTTCCAGGCATTAAGGAGTCCAATCCAGTCTCAATCGAAATTCGAATCTCACATCCACTCTTACATCCAAGCCAAACTTGCAGGCAGGCCCTGTGGCTGAGCCAGTGATGGAGGAGGGGCTTCGCGCCCCTTTCCTTTTCCTGGTTCTCTCACTCTTCCCTTCCTCTCTGGGGCGAGGGCGTGGGAGATTAGAGGCAGGGAGCAGAACATCTTTTTTCTTTTTAACTTAAGTAGTCCTGTGGCTGTCGCCCTCACTTGGCAATCCTCCAAATGCTGCCCCTCTCAAGGTCCACATTTTGTGGATTCTTTGGAGACCCCCTGGGGCCATGCAGACTACAGAGTTTCTTAACCTGGGAGATACATTCTTTGCATAATCTCTCGCAACACATCCTTCCTTTCTTGTTCATCTCCGCTGCACCCCGTCTCCCCGCCCCCCAGCATCTTCATCTCCTTGCCCCCCCCTTCTCTTTCTCTGTGCCCCCAGAGCCTGAACCCTCTGGACTGTGCCTCCAGGGCTTCCTTGCTCACTGATCTCCGGGTTCCGCCCATGGAGGCCCTGGCCGGAGACAGGAGGGTGGGAGCTGGGCCGCCCCGCCTCCCAGCACCAGGCGACACTGTCCCCTTGACCTCTGTCCTTGGAGCGGGAATGGCTCTCTGATGTTGTTAGTCCCCAAGAGCCTTGACATCCACCTGAAGTAGCACCTTCAGAAAAATTCTTCAGGGAATTCCCTGGCAGTCTAGTGGTTACAACTCTGTGCTTTCACTGCCCAGGGCCCAGGTTCGATCCCTAGTCAGGGAACCAAGATCCCGCAAGCTGCATGGAGAGGCAAAAAAAAAAAAAAAAAGGAAAAATAAAAGTTAAAGAAAAATTCGTCAAAAGGCAGCACATAGAGTTCCATGTCAAAAACACTTATCGACAATGTGTAAGTCTGACAAAGGCCATGCGCAAAGAATATACACAGAACTCCTACATGCCAACAAGAGAAAGATAACATGAAAATGGACAAAAGACTTGAATAGGCACGTCTCAAAAGAACAAATCAAAATATCCTCTTTCATAAGTTTCATAAACAGACAGAAAGGGGTCGATCTTGTTGGTCATCAGAGATATGGCCGCACAGTCACTCGTGTGGCGGAAGGGGAAGTCATGGACAATACCAAGTGCTGGCTAGGCTGCGGGGCAACCGGGACTCCCACATGCTGCTGGGGGAGGGGGAAGGGGTGTGAGCGTTTTGAAAAGGTCCTTGGTGTGTCCACTGACATTGAAGATACACACACCTGATGCTCCAGCAGTACCACTCCCAGGAAAGCACCCAATGATCACGAAAAGACAGGTACAGCCCCAAACTGGACATGGCACACATATGTATTAACAACTGAACAAATCAGTGAATCGTGGTGCAGCAGTGAGGAGCAGTGGTCTACATGGAAATGCAACGTACAACTCTTACAAATATAATGTTGAGTGAAAGAACAGAGAGTTGAAAGAAGACACACTATATGATTCCATTTACAGAAAGTTTAAAAGCAGGCAAAACTCCTCTCAGCTGTTAGAAGTCCAGGTAATGGTTATCAAGGGTGGGGTGGGGCAGACGGGGAGTATGAGTATCTGAATGGCAGGAAAGGGTCTGTTTCCTAATCTGGGGCTGATAACACGGAGGTGCTCAGTTTGCAAAACCTCCTTGAGCTGTACACGGACATACATGTTTCTGCAAGTATTTTATACTTCAGTAAAAAAAACTCTCTTTGTTCTTTTCAACAAGCGGTGCTGTAACACTTGGATCTCCGTGTGGAATGACCCTCAGCCCTTACCTCATGCCACATTATAGCATTAACTTGAAGTGGATCATAGTCCTAAATGTAAGAGCTAACACTGTGCAACTTTGAGAAGAAAAGATAGGAGAACATCTATGTGCACTTGTGTTAGGCAAAGATTTACAAGTTACAACACAAAAAGCACCCAGTATAAAAGAAAAAAAATTGATAAATGGGACTTCATCAAAGTTTTAAAACTTTCATTCTTCAAAAGACCGTTTAAAAAATGGAAAGACAAGCCATAGTCTGGAAGAAAATACTTGCAAAGTACATATCTGACAAAGCACTTGTGTTATTCAGATTACATAAAGAATGTGCTCTTCTTTTAACTGATAAGAAGATTAAAAATAATTAAAAATTGGCAAAATATTTGAATAGACACTTCACCAAAGATATATAGACAGCAAATGAGCACATGAAAAGACTCTCAATAGCACCAGTCGTTAGGGAAATAAAATTAAAACCCCCCGAGATACCTCTGCACACGTAATAGATTGGATGAAATTCAGAAGACTTCCAATACTAAGTCCTGGTAAGAATGTGGAGGAAGTGGGACTCTCGTACACTTCCAGCGAGGATGCAAAACGTTACAAGCACTTTGGAAAATTTTGCCAGCTTCTCACAATGTTAAACACACACTTACCATATGACTCAGCTCTTCCACTCCTAGATACTTGCCTAAGAAAAATGAAAACATATGTCCACACGAAGATCTGTATATGAACATTTATAGCCCCATTATTCATAATCACCCCAAAATAGAAACAAAATGTCCTTCCACAGAGAATGGATAAACAAAGGTACATCCATGCAAGGGTACACTATCCAGAAATGAAAAGGAGCAAACTGCAGACAAGTGCAAATTTGATGCCCAGTATCCCTTCTGGGGGGCGCCCCATCTCTAAAGGGGTCTCTGGGCCCCACTTCACCTGGTTTGAGTGCTCCCCACTGGGCAGTGACCCCACTGATTCTACAGAACTCCCACTTGACCCCATCCGTCTCGAGTTTCTACAGTGGGTTGTCAGGGGCCACTGGGGTAAGGGCCTCAGAACCAGTTTAGACTTCTTAGCAAAGCCCAGAATGGATTTCTGGGCGCTGCTGGTGCTCTTCTGACAATGTGGCAGGTGCTTCTTTGCTGTTGTCCTCGGCTTTGGGGTCTTAGCTGAAGTTCAAACACTCCAGGGAATATTTCCATAGAGGCTGACAGGGGTGCCCTCATCTGCTCCCACCTGTTGGTGTGCCCACGGAAAGAAGTGACACATCGCCATCACTTGTTACGTGGTTTTCAAAAATAGCTGGTTGGTTGGCTGAATCAGACCAGACAGCTCTTTCTGAAGAGTTGCAGTGAATAAATAAAAACTGCAGTGCACCTGAAGTAAACCCTAACCATTTCCTGCCTAACTCATGGGGCTCCACTAGGATGAAAGAATCTGTGTTTGCAGCATCCCTCATGTGCCCACGAGAGAGCATATTTATCCTTGATGGTCACTAGTATAATCCTGGAAAAGTTGGCTTCTTGTGCCATGGCAACATTCAGGGAGGATGAATTTTTTTTTTATTGAAGTATAGTTGATTTACAATATTGTGTAAGTTTCAGGTATACAGCACGGAGATTCAGACATATCTATATATATCTTTTATATTCTTTTCCCTTATAGGTTATCCAAAATACTGAGTATGGTTCCCTGTGCTCTACAGTAGGACCTTGTTGGTTATCTGTTTTATACAGAGTAGTGTGTATATGTTAATCCCAGCCTCCTAATTCCCCCCCGCCCCCCCCCCACTATCCCCTGTGGTCACTATAAGTTTCTTTTCTATGACTGTGAGTCTGTTTCTGTCTTGGAAATAAGCTCATTTATGTCTTTTTTTCTTTTAGGTTCCACATATAAGCGATATCATATGATATTTGTCTTTCTCTGTCTGACTTACTTCACTTAGTATGATAATCTCTGGGTCCATCCATGTTGCTGCAAATGGCATTATTTCATTCTTTTTTATGGCTAATATTCCCTTGTGTATATATGGGCCACATCTTTATCCATTCATCTGTCAGTGGACATTTAGGTTGCTTCCACATCTTGGCCATTGTAAATAGTGCTTCTATGAACATTGGGGTGCACATATCTTCTTGAATTACGGTTTTCTTCTTTCTTCTTTCTTGTGCCATGGCAACATTCAGGGAGGATGAATATTTTTAAAGCTGAAGACATCTGACTGCTGGTTCCTCAATGAAAGTTGCTACAGCTCTTTAATAGGCAGCTGGGAAAAGAGAGTCTGCCCAGCCTGGACTTTGTTGCTTCAAGTCTGAAAGGACCCCCTCCACCTGCTAGAACTAATGCTTTCTCTGTGTAGTTGAGGACCTGGCTTCTGGTCATGAGTCCAGAGCCTGTAGCAGAGCCAGGGAGAAGATGCTGCATCTGAAAGAGACATCCACAGAGAACCCAGGTGGCTGCATTGGGGTGTGTGAATGGACCTTCTGTACGTCGGGGAGCAGCAAAGCCCTTTCACAGAACTGTAGCAGGAAGGGGGAACCCTTCCAGGGCCCAAGAGTGAGTTCTTGTCTAACACTTCGAAATGATTGTCCAAGGAGACACACGTGTTGACAAAGCAGGAGACTTTATTGGGAAGGGGTGCCCGGGCGGAGAGCAGGAAGGTAAGGGAACCCAGGAGAACTGCTGTACACGTGGCTCGCAGTCTCAGGGTTTATGGAGACGGGGTTAGTTTCTGGTTGTCTCTGGCCAATCATCTTGCGTGGCCCATATTTGGTGACTCAGGGTCCTTCCTGGTGGTGCGCGCATCACTCAACCAAGACAGATTCCAGCGCAAAGGACTCTGGGAGGTTTTCAGGACATATTATGGGCTGGCGTCTCTTCTCTCCTCCTTTCGGCCCCTCCCGAATTCTCCCCGTTAGTTTTCGGTGGCAGCACTGTGTCCTTTATCAGGACTAACTGTTGTGAGACAACTCAGGCAAGCGGTTATCATCATCGTGCCTGGCCAAGGCGGGCGGTTTTGGTCAAGGTTCCCTAACAGAACAACACACCGGCAGAGTGACCCATCTACCCAGGGAACCCGAGAGACTTCAAGATGAGTGAGGGGAGCGCCAGTGGGCTTCAGCCACACGTCTCTCAGCCTGCTTCTGTGCACAGGACATGCTTCCCTCCACAGCTGAGCTGCGAGCGTCTGTCTTGTTCTTTCCAGGTATGAGCATTTGTCTACCCTCCGCAGCACCCTTACACTTGTAATGTTCATGGGTAACCCAATCCAGTTAAGAACATGCTCCCATTTCAAGTATTAGTGGGGGGCTCTTCATGATCCAAAATCAGGTTTCCTCCTTGGCCAAGCCCCAGCTCCCCGGCCCTTCCTGGAATGGAGGCACTCTGCCCTCATTGCTCGTCCTGGAAATTCCTGCTGCTTCCTCACAGTGAAAGCTGGGCTTGTCCAGTCAACACACTTGCTAGTTCACTAGTTCTTGACAACCTCTTGTAGGACCAGCTGCTGTGACATAAGACTGAAGTTCCTCTTTCAAGTGTAAATACTTCCTAGGAGGAGAAGAATTGCAAATGGCATGCAAAATCCAATAATTTAAACCCATAGGCATTTTAGTCATTTCAGTTTCCACTCCTTGTGGTTTCCAAAGCTGGGGAAGTGAGGACCTGGGAGAAAATTGACACGTTGCCTCACGGGCTGCTGACATAAACCCGGCCATGGAGTCCTCCGCTTGCTGCCAGAGGCGTCTGGTTTAGTTTTGTTTTTGAGCACTGATCAGATCACACTCCCACCCTTTGGCCGGAAAGTTCAGGACAAAGTCCAAGTATCTCAGCAGGGAACTCAAGGCCTTTCACAAATGACTTGTATACGCTGATTCAACCCAATCACTTGTCCACACCTGCCCTCATCCCCATCCTCCCGTGCAGGCTGCACGCCCACCTGATGGGACTATATGCCACTCAGGAGGTGCCCATGATGTGAGAGCCTTCATGCCCCACTGCCTCACAACCCCCCCACCAGCTCCCCCCACCCCCTTGACCCCCCATCTGCTCCCCCCGCCACCCCAGACCCCCACCTGCTCCCTCTTGACTCCCTGGACCCGTCAGCTCCTCTGACACCGTGCTTTGGAAGGAGCCCCTCAGACTCCCTGGGCATAGAGTTGTGCCTGAAGCACCTAGTGCATTCTTCTGTGAAGCCTGAGTGTCAGCTGAGGTCACCCTGTCCTTTGAGATTCCCCATATAACCTGTGCCCCCCCCCCACACTCTCCTCAGGATGCTGTGTCTGCACCTGCTTTCTCACGGGGTCCCCATCTCCTGACCCTGACCTGTGATCCCTCCTGTACCCTGCAGGCCTGTCCTTCCCTCTGCCCTGCAAGGCCCAGGACGTGAAGTCCAGCTCCTCTGTCTGACCTCCCTCACCCACGGGGGTCCCTGCTTGTAGAGCAGGCTTGGCTAAGCAGTGGAATGAAGGAAGGTTTACACTGTGGAGATTCGGTGGCTGGAAACCAGACACCTCTATTCCTGAAGGCCCCAGGGCTCTGCCACTGGGAACCTTGCATTGATATTTATCCTTCCAGAGATTATTCCCAGGTACATATTATACAGGTACTTTTTTTTTTTTTTTAAGAAAAAAGAGCTTATTCTCAGTGTACAGTCATGTATTTTGTTTCCTTCACTCAATAGGGTGAAAATTCCATGTTAATTAAATATTCTTCAATGCCTTTGCCATTGCACAGTATTCAATTTTCTGGATTATTACAATTGATCAAGTACTCTGTTGTTGGGCATTTAACTGGAAAATTCTTTTGCCATTGACAATCAGTCTGTTCTTTCCTGTAATATTTCTAAAATTGATCTTCTCATAAACACTCTGATTATTTCACTGTTTTCCTGGCACCACTGCAGCCCCGACCACTGTGCTATGAAGCTTATTGTTTTTCAGGCAGACAAATATTTACGGATGCCCATGGTCCTTGGAAGACCCAAAAGACATATATGTGGCTCTGATCTCAAAGGAGACACAATCCTATTAACAATCATTTTGATCGTATTAGTTTCCTGTTGATGGTGTAACAAATTACCACACACATAGTGGCTTAAGACAGCACAAATTTATTATCTTATAGTTCTGTAGATCAGAAGTCTGACATGGGTCTCAATGCATTAAAACCAAGGTCTCGGCAGGCTGCATTCCTTTCTGGAGGTTCTAGGGTATAATCCACTACCTGGCCTCTTCCAGCTTTGAGAGTCTGTCCACAGTCCTTGGCTTATGGCCCCTTCCTCCACCTTCAAAGCCAGCAGTGCTGTGTTTCTCTGCACCCCCCACCCATAGCCACTTCTTCCTCTGATTACAACTGGGAAAGTTCCTTTATTTTTCTTTTCTGTTATGGTTTATTCCAGGATATTGAACATAGTTCCCTGTGCTATATGATAGGTCCTTGTTGGTTATCTATTTTATACACAGTAGTGTGTACATGTTAATCCCAACCTCCTAATATATCCCTCCCCCACACCTTTCCCCTTTGGTCACCATAAGTTTGTTTTCTATGTCTGTGAGTCTGTTTCTGTTTTGTAAATAAGTTCATTTGTGTCATATCTTAGATTCCACATATAAGTGATATCATATGGTATTTAGTATGATCATCTCTAGGTCCATCCGTGTTACTGCAAATGGCATTATTTCATTCTTTTTTATGGCTGAGTAATATCCCACTGTATATAGGTACCCCATCTTCTTTATCCATTCCTCTGTTGATAGACACTTAAGTTGCTTCCATGTCTTGGCTACTGTGAATAGTGCTGCTATGAACATTGGGGTGCCTGGATCTTTTCTAATTATAGTTTTTGCTGATATATGCCCAGCAGTGGGATTGCTGGATTATATGGCAACGCTATTTTTAGTTTTTTGAGGACCCTCCATGCTGTTTTCCATAATGGCTGCACCAATTTACATTGGAAAAGCTTCTTTGATTCTAAGGGTTTGTGTGATTACATTGGGTCCCCCTGGAAAATTCAAGATAATCTCCCCATCTCAAGGTCCTTCACCTTAATCACACCTGCAAAATCCTGTCTGCCCTGTGACATAACATACAGGTTCCAGGGATGGGGGTGTGGACATCTGGGCGGGGTGGGCATTACTCTGTCCACCGCATGACATTAGCTACCATTTATCGAGTAGCTGTTTTTGTCAGTTTGAACGAAGCACTTTACAGGTGTTATCTCATTTAACCCAGCCCCGAATCCATGAGGCAGGTACTATTATCCTCACTGGGCAGAGGAGGAAACCGAGACTGAGAGCAGTGATTTAAAAGTCGAGGTTAATTCTCATGAGTAACACAAGTCAGTGAGAACTGTGAGCTTTCTCCATTTATTTGTTTGTTTGTTTGCTTATTTATTTATTTAAAGACAACTTTGAAACCTTACCAGAGACCTGGAACTTTCTGGGGAGTTGCTGTTTATAACACTGAGCTGGCCTACTTGGTGTTTAATCCACAGTGTTTGTGAAGGGTTAGGGAACCCTCCATTGCAGTTGTTGAGCTGGGTCAGGTGTGGATGCCCCGATCATGGAGGCAGGGGCTTGGGCTGCCATTTTGTCCAGCTTAGCGCATCTTCCGTGGAACCAGATGTGGCTCTGTGGACTTACAGACTCCAAACTGCACTTGTGACAGCTGCTAGGTGTGCACTGAGGCCTCCATTTAAAAAGGAAGTGGGGGCTGAGTGACTCCGCCGCCATCTCTTGGAGGAGATGAGTCTGATTCAGTCTCACGGGAGGTTTCTCAGCAGCCTCCCACCCGTGGCCGTGGAAGGGAAGCAGGTTTCCCTGGCCACAGCCTCCAGAGAGAGCTGTCATGGGCCCTCAGATCTCGGGTCGCCATCCATCAGGCAGCGGCACAGGGGAAGTACAAAAAGGTCAAGTCCAAGTGGCCTCCTGGTGCCTCCAGGGCAGGTGGGCTTTTTCTTCCCCGGGGGAACTGACAGGAGGTGACGTTAGCATCCCCAAAGAACAGGGTCGCCAGATTTAGGGAAAGAAAAAAACAAGAACAGAACAGGATACCCAGTTAAATTTGCTTTGGATTGAATTTCAGATGAATGATGAATAATTTTTTAGTGTAAGTATGGTCCAAATAATGCATGTTTCCATACTTATACAAAACAAATATTTGTTGCTTATCTCAAATTCAAATTTACCCAGGCGTCCCGTATCTTATCTGACAGCCCTATGCTGGATGGAAAACGCACATTTCTAGCTCAGGCACCAAATTCAGTGAATCCAAGCCTCATATTCCAAGCCCTCTAATTTTTTCTGTGGCTGCTTTTCAGATATTCTCTTTGGTTTTCAGCAGTTTTACCAGGCTCTGTCTGGATGTGTTTTTTTTTTCATCGATACCTCTTGGGCTTTATAACTCTTCTTAAATCTGAGGCATTCTGTCTTCCATCATTTTTGGACAATTCTCAGCCATTATCTCTTCAAATATTACTTTTTGCCCCCATTCTCTCTTTCTCCTTCTGGGACTCTAATCACATACATTTCTTTTACATTCTTTTTGTATTTTTTTAAAACTCATTTATTTATTCTTGGCTGCATTGGGTCTTCGTTGCTGCCCATGGGCTTTCTCTAGTTGCGGTGAGTCAGGGCTACTCTTCATTGCGGTGCGCGGGCTTCTCATTGCGGTGGCTTCTCTCATTGCGCAGCATGGGCTCTAGGCGCTTGGGCTTCAGTAGCTGTGGCATGCAGGCTCAGTAGTTGTGGCTTATGGGCTCTAGAACACAGGCTCAGTAGTTGTGGTGAACAGGCTTAGTTGCTCCGCAGCATGTGGGGTCTCCCTGGACCAGGGCTCGAGCCCGTGTCCCCTGCATTGGCAGGGGGATTCTTAATTAACTGTTTAATTTTTTTTCTCTTCTTGCTTCAGTCTGGATATATTTTTCTAATCTGCCTTCATGATTACTTATTTTCTTCACCTTGTATAATCTGTAGTTGAACTTAATTTTAGTTAAAATCAGTGCCTTAATTTTAGTTACTGTATTTTAAAGTTCTACAATGTCCATTTATTGCTTCCAGGTTGCTAGTGAAAATATTCATCTTGTCACTTAATTTCTGGAACATATGACTCTAGTATTTTAAAGTTCTTAAGAGCCTGACAACACCAATATCAGAATCTCCAGTGGCTCAGCTTCTATTGTCCAATTTTTTTCTCTTGGTCCAATCTTGTCATTTTTTCACACCTGGTCATTTTTGATTGAATGTTGGACATTGTGAAGGAAAATATTGAGAAAATGCCTTCCAGAAAGGTAGCAATCTTTGCTCTTAGTTGTGGACAAGGGAGCCCGTTTCCCCACATCATACACTACTGGGTGTTACCATCTCTACCAAAGAGAACTTATCTTTGTATCTTTTCAGTATAAACCTTTTGGATGGTGTGGAGTTTAAGTTTTCGCCTTTCTTTGATCCCTAGTGAGGTAGAGCCTTGTTTCTTATGCTTATTGGCCATTTATATTTACTCTAAAGAATGTTTTCAGTGTAAACCTTCACTTGGATCATGTATATTGAACATTGCTGAACAGATCTGGTGGATGGGAAAGGAAGACACAGCTGTGGATGAGTTTGTGGACAGCAGTATCTCTGTCACAAGTTCACCCAGTGACCCGATCAATTAAAAGAGCTCCAAACTATCAGTGCTGGCTCCTTTTTAAAGACTCCAACATCAGTTTCCCGACTGGTGGGAGCCACTTCCTACTTAAGCCGTTTGGGCCGTGAGGTGGTGAGGGCTCTGTAACAAATGCAGTCACGAAGGGAGAAGCATGGTCAGAGTTCATAGTCCCGTGGAAAAGAGAGATGCCCAAGCTCGGAGCGGACAGCCACTCCGGCGTCCACTGTTCTTTCCATTTCAGTGGCCGTTGTCACAACGGGCAAATGAGAGTGTTGCTTTTGCAAATCATTGTACTCCTGGCTGCATTGTGTGCCAGGCAGCCCTCCTGGGATCTACTGTCTCGAAAACCCCAGCCCTCACGGTTGCTCTCATGTGAAGAGCACGTAGGTGTCATCTTCTGCAGCAGAGAAGGGTTTGTGTTTGGGCATAGGTGTTTGCTTTCTAAATAACTTCCCCGGCATGGGCCAAAGCAACGGGACTTGGGCATTTAATTAGTCATTTTTAAAATAAGGGGGTGAGGGCTTCCCTGGTGGCACAGTGGTTAAGAATGTGCCTGCCAATGCAGGGAACACGGGTTCAAGTCCTGGTCCAGAAAGATCCCACATGCCGCGGAACAACTAAGCCCGTGCGCCACATCTACTGAGCCTGCACTCTAGAGCCTGCGAGCCACAACTACTGAAGCCCGCGCACCTAGAGCCCGTGCTCTGCAACAAGAGAAGCCACCGCAATGAGAAGCCCATGCACCGCAACGAAGAGTAGCCCCCGCTCACCGCAACTAGATGAAGCCTGCACACAGCAACGAAGACCCAACGCAGCCAAAAATAAATAAAAATAAAATAACTTTATTTTTAAAAATAAATAAATAAAATAAAGGAGTGGGCCAAGCATGCTTAGTTTAGGAGGGGAGAAGAAAACCTTCCTGTTCTCCTCAATCCCACACCAGTTCTCTCTGGGCTCCCTTGTGGTCACACAGGCGGCAGTTCCAGGATCAGATCTGGGCAGCCCATGGTGCTGGGTTCCAGGAGGGATTTTCACAGTTAATTGATCCCCCAGGTGGCCCTCAGATGTCCATCCAGTCAGTGAGTAATTGGGAGTTCCTGCTTGGAAACTAGACTTTCTGTCAATGAGAACTTGAAGACCAGCTTCCCACTGGCTCTAAATGGGCTTTTATGGCTGAGACTCCAGACCCAGGGCTTTTTTTCAAAGGCTTTATACAGCAATTAATGGCTGCAAGCAGACACTCAACCTCAGATGCTGAGCCAGTGCCAGATTCTTCGCTGCTATGGAGGCTCCAAGAGCAGTGTTTGTTCTCTGACGTTGCTCTAAACGGGGGCTCTTTTACAGCCATAAATAACTGCTTTTCCTGCGGAGGGGGGAGCAGGGGGACAGGTGAATCACAGCAAGATATTTTTTTAAAGAAGAGAAACAGTAAACTTATCATGCCTCAAGAAATTTCCAAGGATGTCCCATATATTCCTTGTAGGAAATACCCTGTAATTTTCCTAACTTTCATGCCAGTTTTCCTCATTTTTTACTTTAATGAATGAGGCTTGCAGCCATCCCACGTTAGTTCAGCTCTTTAACATTTTTTCCATATTGTTATTTGGAGACTAGCTTTCGCCGCAGACTCCCTTCCACCCACACACGTGGTGCTTGAAACTGTCCGTCCAGATGGTCCTGGTGTGGTGGGCAGGGGGTCCTCTGGCCCCAGTGGCCAAGCTGTGCAAGCAGCACAGATGCCCCTGGGTCCTGTGGACGGGCAGGGGGTGGGGGTGGAGACTGCAGGGCATCAGGAAGTGGAGAAGGTTCTGTGTCACCCATTCTCACCCTGCGTGGCAATCACTTGGGAACTCAGGCCGAGCTGGGGTGGTGGCCTGGGTAGATGATGGATGGACGAGGCCTGCAGGTTAGTGGGGGAGGGGATGTGGGCCCCTGGGCGGTGACACGTTCACATCAGCTGAGAATGTCATTGGAGCTGCTTCCGGCTTCAGACGTGGCTGTGGAAACTCTCTAAAGAGACTCCTTCCCTGTTCTCCAGGGACAGGGGCGTGAATGGGAGCTTTCCCTGGCCCGCAGGTTCCGGGCCCCAAGTGATGGTTATAATCCTCCGTTCTTATTGGACACCGAATCCTGGCTGTGCTGCTGGGGGCTCCGGGGTTGGGGAGGGAAGACCCCCTGGGACTTCATGAAACTATAAAGGCTACTAGTCATGTCCTCTAGACCGTTTCCTTTTTTGAGCAAAATAAGAAATACCAAACGCGAAGTTCTTGGGAGTGTGGAGTGGGGTTGGTGAGTGGGCCTGAGCCCCAGCTGCCTTCTCGGCACCTCTCCTGTACAAGGGCGACACCGGCTCTGCCCTTGCTGCAAGGAGAAGGGCCCAGCACACGAGATGTGCTCCAGAAGCCTGAGCTGCTGCTAGGATTTTACTTCTTCATTGTGAATAATGAATGTCACACTTGATTTGCTCCAGAGGCGGGAGGAGGGGAGCCGATGGAGGGAGTCTGGAGGCAGGACCAACACGGAGGCGCCACTGAGGCCGGACCAGGAGGCTGCTCCTGGGAGCAGAGGGAGGGGCGGGTGAGGAGGGCCAGTCCCTCCAGGCC
Organism: Tursiops truncatus; assembly: GCF_011762595.2. Classification (NCBI taxonomy): domain Eukaryota; kingdom Metazoa; phylum Chordata; class Mammalia; order Artiodactyla; family Delphinidae; genus Tursiops; species Tursiops truncatus. The sequence goes on from NC_047035.1 coordinate 146,177,440, forward strand.
CCCGGCCCCGGGGCCCCAGCAACACCGGCCCTGCAGTCCTAAGCTGCCCCGTCCTCCACCTCCAGCCCCAGGTCCTTCCAGAACTCCCTGGACCAACTGGCAGACATTTGCCCCTCGGCCCCGGCTGCAGGTCCTAGGAGGTCTACTGTTCAAGGCAAGGACCCCGGGCTCTGGCAAGGGGACCCATTCCCCCAACCGCGCACATGTGTATGTGAGTCTGCGTCGTGGACTGGAGGAAGGGCTGGCTCACGGAGTCTCCCCAGAGGCCAGAGCCACCCCCTTCGATTGCCCACGGCTCCCAGACACACCCCAGATGTGGATGAGCCTGGCCTGCATCTGGAGGAACGACTCTGGGCCCTGCAGGACAGAGACAGAGCCTGGCCAAGGCAGGTGCCGACCAGACCCCATGCCCATACCCTGCCGTCATCGCAAACACCACATTGGGCTTTGGCCCAAGTTGGCCTCCCCAGCCCAGGGCTCCAGTTTTGGGTGCTGGGCAGGGTGGAGGAAGGGTGGGGAGAGCAGTATTGGGGGTGGGGTTGGGATGCTGGGCCGTGTGGGGGGATAAGGACCATGGTCGGGCCCCAGGGCTGATGGCAGCAGACGGGGCACAAACCCAGGGGTCATAGGTATGGGGTCTGTGCCCACCTGGTCCTGGACGGGGGCAGCCCTCAGGGGTCTAGGCAAGGGCCCAGGGCCTGGCAGAAGGGAGGGGGTCAGGAGGGACAGGGAGAGGGCCTGGGAGGAGAATGGGGACATAAAAGGGGCCTGGGGGTGTGCGGGGAAAACAGCGATGGAAGGAAGGAGGCCCAGATAAGCCAGAACGCGGCAGCTGGCCTCAGCCTCCCCTGCGCCCGGCCCAGGTGGGCACTTTCCCCTCCCCCGAGGCCCAGTAATCTGGCTGGGACTCCTCAGGCCCCTCGGTGCTGCTGTCAGTTATCCAAGCACTTTAAGGCTTTGTGACTGTGTGTTATTCATCCCCCGTCCCCAGCACCGCCCCCCCCCAGAGCCGGGAGCCTGGGTCACCCACTCGCTCCCCTGCCCCCTGCACAAGGGCGGCCTGAGCCCTGCCAGGCTGCAGGCACTGAGCCCGATAGGCAGGCAGCGACCCTGCCAGCGGGTCCCCGTCTTCGCCAACCCGACATCCCAGAGTGGAGACAGACGACAGTGGACACATGGACCAGACAGGTGGACCAGAGGATTCCAGAGCGTGGCAAGGACCACAAGAATGAGAAACAGAAAATGTGACAGCGGGGTGGAGGTGACTTTGACTTGAGCGGGCAGGTTTGTCCTGGGCTAAGCCTGGCCTGGTGGACAGGCAGAGGAGGTGCTGGGTAAATGGATGCAGGGGAACCGATGGCAACGGGCAGGACTTGGAGCCTCGGCTCTTTGGCTAGGAACTGGCCTGTTCCTCCTGCACCTGCCAGATGCTCCCCCACAGGGTACAGGAAGCCGCGATCCCAGCCAAGGGGGAGGGCAGGTGTTCTCAGGACACGGTGCTCTCATCCTGGGAGCGGGCCTCACACCGCACTGAGCCCAGCGGGCCTCACACCGCGCTGAGCCCAGTGGGCCTATCGATGGGGACTGGGTGGGGCTGGTGGTCCCTCACAGGGGACTTAGAGGGGGACTCCAAATGCCACAGGTGACCATACACGAGCAGGGAAAACCCTGCCCAGTCCTGCCCTGGGGAGGGGCCCCAGCGCACCTAGGCGGTCTTTTCTCGGAGACACCCAGCCCTGCGCAGGCCTGCCTCTTCCTGTGCCTCTTCCTGTCCTCCCTGCTCCTCAGCCTTGAGGCCCCACGAGGGTCCAGCGGTCTCTCCGTGCCAGGGAAACGCCCCTCCAGCAGGCTCTTCGTTCCCAAAGAGCAGCCTAGATCCTGGGGTTCTCACCCAGTCTGTCCCAAGAGACCCCCGGCTGCTTCCTTAGACTGTTGGTGGGCTCTCGGGATGCCCTGGGAGCTCCCCTGTCGGAGCCACTGGACTTCTATGGGATACAAGGGTCCTGGAATTCCAGTTCTGAGCAGGTAGCCGCCGGTGGGCCGTCCCCCATCAGCTGGTCTTCCAGCTGTCCCTGAAACGCTTCTCCCCTCTCTGCCGTCCCCTGGCCCTCCCCTGGCAGGCCAATCCTGTTCTGGTCCACTCTGGTTTTCCAGTTTCCGTCCGAGGAGTAGCACAGCCACCCCAGATCCAGGCCTGCTTGGATCTGGCCCCCAGCCCCCGAGCTGGCCTCTCGTGGCTCAGCAGTGGCTGTGTTCCTGCCCCCAGGCTGGTCCTGACACTGCCCCTCCCGAGGCAAGATCTCATCCGCTGCAGGCCGGCCCCTGACAGTCCCAGCTCTTGCCCTCTGTGTTGCGGAGCCGTGACCCTTGCTTGGCCTCTCCCCTCTGCCCCCACTGGTCCTTCACGAACAGCAGTCGGGGCAGCTGCCCCGCTGGAAGGTGCCCCCTTGAGCCCTCACTGCCTCCCGCGAACCCCAGCGTCAGTCCCTGAAGTCTGCCTTGGGAGCCTCAGTGGAACCAACAGTAAGAGGACCCTCCGGGACTCCATGTTTCAAACCAGGTGTTTATATCAAGAACAAAGCCCACATGGATTGGTTCAGGTTCCCTGGAGAGTCAAGCCATGGCAAATAAATAATGCAGGGTAGAAAAAGGGGGAGAAAAGAAAGGCTTAACTTCCCTTTTTCTACTGAGGTATAGACCATAAAAAAAGGAAGAACAAGCTTTGAAGCAGCAGTGATTTTGGAACAAACCCTGAACATAGACGGATGCTCTGGGGGGAGGGGAAAGAAATGGTATGCAACATCTTCCCTAGAAAAAGGGCAAGGGTCCCCCTGCCCCCTTCCTTCTGCAGACGCTGCAGGGCAGGCCCTGGCCTCGAGTGGTTATTCCACAGCAGAGATGCGCTGAACCCACTGTCTTTGTGTTGAAGTCTGTGTGTCTCATCACCTGGCCATTTTGCATTCCTAAAACTCAGAATGTGGGTGTGTAGATGAATCTTTTAAAACTGTTCTTAGATGAAGCGTTTGAGGTGAGGCCCCTTGATGAACTAGATTTTGGGGAGGAAAAGTTTAGCCAGAAATGCATGACTGGCCCGGGAGGGGCCCCTCCCATGGCCTCCGAGCACACAATCCCGTCCACTGCAGGCTGACCACTGCCCTGCCCACCCAGAAACACAGGTGCCGAAGCTGCCTGTGTGGGAGCAGCAGCACCCCTCCACCGGAGCCCTTTCTACCCTCCCACCGACCCACCCCGGCCCCCGGCTGACCCGGCACAGTACACTTGAACACTCGCTGTGGTCCTGTTTCCTTCCGTCTGAGGGATTCATCCATATCGGTTTTGTTTGTTTGTTTTTTTAACATCTTTATTGGAGTATAATTGCTTTACAATGGTGTGTTAGTTTATGCTTTATAACAAAGTGAATCAGCTGTACATATACATATATCCCCATATGTCCTCCCTATCCCACCCCTCTAGGTGGACACAAAGCACGGAGGTGATCTCCCTGTGCTATGCGGCTGCTTCCCACTAGCTATCTGCTTTACATGTGGTAGTGTATATGTGTCCATGCCACTCTCTTACTTCGTCCCAGCTTACCCCGTATCGTTTTAAGTTTTATTTTCATAGTTTGAACAATATACTAACTTACTGTACAAACATTAGAAACTATGGGAAAACAATAAATGAATGGCAGCTCCAGTTCCTCTCTTCAGATATTCAGGAATTGCCTCCAGTCACACACATACACGTGAGCCTGCATTTCTGGTTATGATGGCTTCTGCTATGGTCTGAATGTTCTTGTCCACTCACATTCATATGTTGAAACCTAATCCCCAACGTGATGGTATCAGGAGGTGGGGCCTTTGGGGTGATGAGGTCATGAGGGTGGAGCCCTCATGCCGGGATCGGTGCCCTCATCAAAGAGACCCCAGAGCTCCCCACCCCTTCCACCATGTGAGGACCCAGTGAGAAGGTGCCGTCTGTGCCCCAGGAAGCTCTCACCACACACTGACTCTGCCAGTGACTTGACCTTGGACTTCCCAGCCTCCAGAAATGTAGAAATGAATGTGTTTATAAGCCAGCCAGTTAATGTTATACCAGCCTGAACAGACTAAAACAGCTGTGTAACAAGTTACCCCCAAAACTTAGTGGCGTAAAGCAGTCCTTTATTATTCTGTGGATCAGGGAAGGAATTTGGACCTAGTGGGGATGTTTGGCCTCTGCTCCGTGATGTTGGGGCCTCAGCTGCAAGACCAGAAGGCTGGGGGCTGGAGAGTTGTCTGGGGTTTCCTTCTGTCACATGGTCAAAGGGGCTGTTCTCGACTTCTCGGGGCAGGCAGAGAAGCAGTGGTTATGAATGGAGAGGGGCCCCTCAGCCACGGGGGTACCATCCTCAGGTTGGCTCGAATGGCTTGGAAAGAGGATTTACATCTCTGTTACCACATGAACATCTATGACATGTGACAGCGTGCCCGGAGGCTGAGCATACACACTGACATCATCCTTCCTGTTCCCTTTTCGTGCTCACTCTCCACGTTGCTCTGCTTTCTCACAGAGGACGGCATGTGCACTTGTCTGCATCACTGTCAGAGGCTTCTGCTGAAATACGCTTCGTAGTGACGTGGAAGCATCTTGCTTTATACACTCTCCTTGTCTGACAGCTCTGTTTTCTAGGAGGTGTTGTCTTATTTGTCCACAATCATCCAAGAAGATAAAGGAGAAGAAAAGAGAGGGTGGAAGAGAGAAAGGGTTGTTATAATTGTTCTAATTTTCCTGGGAGGGAAGCGTGGTTTGTGGAGTCATATATCACCATGTTAATGTTTACAAACAAAGACACCAGAGGCCACTGGTGCTCAAACACAGGATGCACTTTCTGTCTGCAAATCGTTTTTTTCTCAGGAAAATTAAATTACGAAAATATTTGCACTGAGTCAAAAAAAGTTTCTCTTCACATCTCTCATTTTTAGCTACATTCCTCATTTGTGTGTCGAGTTTGAGTCCCTTTTTTAAAAGTTTAAATAGGCTCGGAAGCTATCCATTGAAGTTGAAGCCAAGCTTAGAGGAAACGTCCTGTAAAGGGAAGGAACACCATAAATGTGACAGAGAAAGTGAAGAGAAAACCCCTTCCCCCATTTAAATGTCATTGAAGGCAGCCCCTCAGAAGCCCCCTCCGGACTGTCAGGCTCCCCTGGTGGTGGGGATGGAGGTTCAGTCTAGAGCTGCTGTCTCAGGGGCACAGGTGGGACCAGCATGAAAGGAGGCCCGATTGATGGAATGTTCTGGAAACAACCGGCGGCCGGCGAGAAAGCAAGTCTGCAGATTTCAAACCTGACCCCAGCCCATGCAGATATGCAAGCAGGGCATCCGCAGACAGTGTCTTTAACACAGAGCAACGATCCCGTTACCTTCCGGAGCTGGGGTGGGAGCAGGAGGGAATGACTTTGGGATCCAGGGAGTGGAGCAGCTGCCGTGCCACGTGGCCCTGGGCCCAGGCCTCGGAGCCACTATCCCGTGGGGGCGCCTGCTATACCATGCAGGGTCATAGCACTGGTGCCACGGGACCCGCCGCCCCTCCCACCGCCGCTGCGACACCTACATTCCCGTCCCCCGCAGGAGACACCTCCGCGCGGGCACCATCCGCCCCTTCACCCGCTGCTCAGCGCAGGGCAGGTCTGCCCCGTCACAGCTCAGCCCCAGGGAGAGCCTGTCATGGGCAGCACGGCAAGGGGACAGAGCGTGGTGTGTGGGGCTGAGAGCCGGGGTGCTGGGCCAAGACCCTCACTCTCAGTCCCGGCGCGGCTCTACCTCGGCTACCGCGTCCCAGATGCGCGGCCCTGCACTCCACCCCGCACCCACTGCGACTCGGCTGCGCCGGGACACCGTCCTGCGCGCCTCCTGGTCCAGCCCCAGCAAGGTTATCTCCCTCCTGGATCATGTCCTCCAGCCAACACCAAACAAAAAAATCCTTCCGTGACCCACTTTCCCTCCGGCTACTGCGCATTTCTCTTTCCCTTTCCAGGAAACTTATCAGCGAGCTGTCGACACTAGCTGTCTCCAATTCCTCTGCCATTCCCTCTCCAAGGCTGTCCGGCTTCTTCCGCAGCACCTTCTTCACGGCCTCACCTGGGCTTCCTGCCTCGCCTCCACGGCTAGACACCCTCACCTCCCCAGGGAAGACCGGGGTTCCGTCCTGAGCCCTTTCCCACCAGCGCGTCCTCCTTGATGGCCCGTTGGTCTCCTGGCCTTAAATGTCAGGACCCCCAAACACACGTCTCCCACCCGCCTCTCCTGCACGGCCCGGGCTGCTGGTTCTCAGCACCAAGTCTAAAAGCAGCTTGAGCCCAGCGTGTCAGCACCGAGCGTCCCAGTGCCCTGCACCTCCCCAGTCTTACCCGCCAGGAAGTGGCAGCCCCACAGCACAGGCCACACATCCGAGTCCCTTGGACTCTCCTCCTTCTGTACCCTATTACTTGGAAGAGCACCTATTGGGGGCCACCGTTCCCACCATGACTGCATGACCCTGGTCCCTGTCATCACTGCCTCTGGATTATTGCAAACAACCCCCTTCTGAGTCCCTGCGTGACCCCTGCAGTCTCGCCTCAATACATAAAAGAGTGACCCTTTCAGACAGAGGCCAACGGGGTCCCCCACGGTCCCCTCCAGCCTCACGCAGAGACAGAGCCAAAGCCCCTGCAGTGAAGGAGGCCCCCTTGACCCAGCCCTGCTCCCTGGTGATGGTGACGGCACCTCTGCCCACACCTCCCCGCCCGATGTATCCCCCCCTTCCTGATCTCAGGGCCGAGCTGTCCCTGCCAGGGCTGCCTGCGCCTCCCCCTCAGTCCTCCTGGGTGTGCTCAGATCTCACCATCTTGGAGACACCCCAGCACACACACTTATTTAAATTGCAGCTTCCCTGGGGATCACTTCCTGTCCTCTTTTCCTGCTTCATTTTCCTCCTTATCACATTTCTCTCTGTGTGTATTTTATTTAACTGTCCTGTTTACGTCTGCCTTCCCCATTAGACTGTAACAGAATGTCCACTCCATAAAAACAGAGCAGGTATTGTGTCTGTTTTGCCCACCCTGCATCCCCAGGGCCCAGATCCGGGCTGGACCCAAAACCTCCCTCTGCCAGGGAGTGAACAGCTCAGAATGTCAGCCCCACAGCAGTGTCGCCGGCCTCCCCCTGCCCAACCCCATAGGATGGAGCCATCGGGTCGCACATGTGGAAAAGTACCATGCAGCTCAGGGTGGGTGCCCTGAAGAGCAAAGTTCGGGGTGTGCTGACCACCTGAGTCACACAGAACCATCCACAGTGAGGGCTGTGAGGTGGGTCCGCTCTCACGGACGAGGAGAGAACTGACAAACACAGTGGACGGTCCAACAACCACTTCCAAAGAGAAAGTCTCCAAAGACACAGCATTCAGGAGGCCCTCGGGCTTTTGCAAGGCCAACCATCCCCCTGACCAGGATGCAGACGTCACACAGGAAGTGAGGGACACGCACCGAGCCCAGTGGGGAGGGGACGGGACTGTGGCCCTACAGCACAGGCCATGCGGCTGGCAAGTCGCTTCAACTCTCTGCACCTCTGTCTTCTCATCTGTAAAAGGGGGATAGTAATGTTGTTTTTCTCATGATTGTGAACATTAAATACATACACACGTCTATAGTTCAGAACAGTGCCTGGCACTTAGTAAACGCTATAGAAATGTTTGCTATTAATATTGTCAAGCATATGAAATTATGCCCCCAAACTAACAATAGATTCCTTCATCTCTCTAAGAGGTAGTCTATGGTTGCATATCAGGTAATTTTTTTAAATTATAGGACAAAATGAACTTCACATGTGTGAATATTTACACATTTTCACAATTTTATTTCATTGTTTTTTTAATAGATTTATTTATTTTATTTATTTATTTTTGGCTGCATTGGGTCTTCGTTGCTGCGCACGGGCTTTCTCTAGTTGCAGCGAGCAGGGGCTACTCTTCGTTGTGGTGCGTAGGCTTCTCATTGCGGTGACTTCTCTTGTTGCGGAGCATGGGCTCTAGGCACGGGGGCTTTAGTAGTTGTGGCGCTCAGGCTCTAGAGGGCAGGCTCAGTAGCTGTGGTGCACAGGCTTAGTTGCTCTGTGGCATGTGGGATCTTCCCAGACCAGAGCTTGAACCCGTGTCCCCTGCATTGGCAGGCGGATTCTTAACCACTGTGCCCTATTAAATTTTTAAAGAAGGTTCCAACCAAGCCCCCTTTTTCCACTATTGACTGTGACATATGGTTTCCCTCTCAGTGGATTTAAAGTGACTTTATCCAGGTCCAGTAGGGACTGACGGGGGAAGTGTGCTCTCCAGAGAGGGCAGAGCCAGGGCTGGGGGAGTGAAGAGGCTCATTACGAGACGTCCACAAAGGAGCGCTGAAGGTGGGCTCCAGGGGGGCCATCCACCGCTTCATCCATGAATTCATCCAGCTATGTTTGTGTGCATCTGCCAGGGCTTGGAATCCAGCGGGCCTTGGGGGAGGGTAGAAGGATGGATGATAGGCTTCTGGGCCCGGACAAGACAGAGAACAAGCAGGGGCTGCCCTCACCCCCACCAGCAGCAACCTTGGAGGCCCCGCAGGAGAGGGAGGGACACAAAACTGCAAAGTCCTGGCTGCAAAGACCCCAGGCTGGTGGGAACACTGGGGGTGGTGATGGGGGAGCTGGGACCGTGGAGGTGAGGGGACCACTACTAGGGCAGGAGGCAGAGGAGAGCTGGGAAATTCTGTTGCTGTCTCTGCCTGTTCTCCCAGAAAGAGACCAGCAGCCCATCCCACAGCCTCTTATCGGAGAGGGTCTGCTTGGGGTGGCCCAGTCCTGCCAGGTGAGGAGCTGATGGAAGCGGCCCTGCCAGATCGGCTTCCCTGCAACACCCTCTCCTTGCCTCCCCTTCTGCTCCCCAGGGCTGGTGGGCTGCAACCTGGAAAGCCAACCTCCTCCTGGGGCCACTGACATCTGTGAGTTTAAGGAAAATTCTGGTGGAGCAACAGCAAAGAGGGTGCTTGGCAGTAATTCTGTGGTCTCAGGGCTCATCCCTCTCTCCCGTCAGCCCCTCCAGGAGGGACACAGAAACACAGGCCAGGCCTGGGCTTCACCTAGTCCCCCATTACCTGTCCCCAAACAGGGTGACAACAGCCCCAGGAGGACAGGAGTCCACGCGCCAAGGGCAAACAGAAGACCCAGGAGTACAGCAGCTCATATGGAGAGTATGCCCTGGACCACAGTCAGCTCGGGAAGCAGAATTTTCAGGCAGATCCAGAATTTTTTTTTTATAAATTTATTTTATTTTTGGCTGCGTTGGGTCTCCATTGCTGCGCACCTGCTTTCTCTGTTTGCGGTGAGCGGGGGCTACTCTTCGTTGTGGTGTTCAGGCTTCTCATTGCGGTGGCTTCTCTTGTTGTGGAGCACGGGCTCTAGAGCGCAGGCTCAGGAGTTGTGGCTCATGGGCTTTAGAGCACAGGCTCAGTAGTTGTGGCGCACGGGCTTAGTTGCTCCACGGCATGTGGGATCTTCCTAGACCAGGGCTCGAACCCGTGTCCCCTGCGTTGGCAGGTGGATTCTTAACCACTGTGCCACCAGGGAAGTCCCCAGATCCAGAATTTAAAATAAGTACAATAAATATTCTCAGGCAAGGGAGCGTATCAATAATTAAACAGAAACAAGGAGTCATAAAAACAACCAAAGGGTGGAAACTATAACCATGGAAAGAAGAGTAATGGTAGATGGGACCTGCACACAGATGGTTTTGGTAGGATTGCGTGCAGTGGGGAGGGGGGTCTGGGGCTGGGGGATGAGCCAACTGTGAGGGGTGTGCCTGGGACTCCAGACCCCTGTTAGAAGCAAAGGCCTAGATGCACACAGAACAGGAATGAATCATGGTGATGGTGCTGAGTGGAAATAAGAAAACAAACAAGGCCAACAGAGTAATTAAATTAAATTAAAAATATGAAACTGTGTGTCAACAGATGAGTGGATAACAAAATGTGGTCTCCTCAGCCCTAGAAAGGAAGGAAACTCTGACACCAGCTACAATGTGGATGAACCCTCAGACATTGTGTTCTGTGAAATAAGCTGGTCACAAAAGAACAAATATTGTGTGACTCCACTCATGTGAGGTCCCCAGAGGAGTCAGATTCCCAAAGACAGAAAGCAGATAGTGGGTGCCAGGAGCTGGAGGACGGGTGAGTAGGGAATTAGCGTTAATGGGTGCAGGGTGTCATTTGGGGAGGATGAAAAGAGCTCTGTGGATGGATGGTGGTGATGATGGCACAACCATGTGAATGTACTTAAGGACCCTGAACTGCCCGCTTAAAAATAGTTAAAATGGTAAATTTTATGTTAGGTATATTTTACTACAAAAAAAAAAATCTAATGAAGGTAATGAAAACAACACTGTGTGTTATATACACGGACAGGACAGATACCAATAAAAGGACACACATTCAGTCTACTAGGATAAACAGACAAATGAGCCAAAGGGCTGCGGTGTAGGGCAGACGCTGACCTCTGCACGGTCCACAGAGTGACACCCACATCCTGGCCAGGGAAGGAGTGGCTGGCAGGTCAAGAGACGGGATTATCTCAGGAACCGCTTTTCCGAGGGCAGGGGCTTCCCCACGCCGGCAGCGCCACCAGCCCTTCCAAACTCCAGTTCCCAAAGCACTGTCCCGGGGTCCCCTTCTCCTCTGCTCGGCTGCATCTGAAACCCGCCCCCGCCTTGCTGACCGCCCGGCCACCCCTCCCCCCACACCCACGGCCATGGCCAGCTTATGCCCCTGCTGGGTGCGGGGGCCCGCAGCCAGGCTCGTGCGTGCGGTAGGTGCTCAGCGCGTTTCTGTTGGGTGAGAGTGAATGATGGGGAGGGAAAAGGGGGCAAGCTCTCTTGGCCTGGAAAAATGACAGGATGCTTCCATTCAAGGAGCCTGGTGGGATAAACCTCACTCCCAGACTCAGGAGCGTGAGAATGGCCACTCTGCTCCCCGAGGCCCAACGGGGGCAGAGTTGCCCTGGGTAACGTGACCGTGCTTAGTCACTCAGCTAAGCCTGAGGACCACTGCTTCCCAGCCGGGCAGCTGACCTTTGACCCTGACTCGGCCTTCGGAGCCGTGTGTATACAGTGGCGAAAACAGGACTTTGTTGGAGCCCTTCCAGGCTTGCAATCCCGTTTCCAACCAGCGAGACAGACAGATAGGGGGTGCCACCCAGCCCTCACCAGCATGTTCCCAAATTTTGGTTGATGTGTGCAGTTTGGGGAAAAACTGAGTCCGTCAGAACGCCCAGGTGGTGGGGGGAGGGACAGCGCAGGGGTGAGGAGGGGGTGGGGCAGTGCAGGGGTGAGGAGGGGGTGGGGCAGCGCAGGGGTGAGGAGGGGGTGGTGAGGAGGGCAGGGCAGGCAAAGGCAAAGGTGAGAAGCTGAGGGTTCCGTTGAGCAGGTTGTTGGCGGCTTTGACCTAGAGCTGCCAGGACAGAAGGGGGCGTCCTCCGCAGCAGCATAGAGCTAAAGGCGACGACGACGCCCATCAGGGCTCCTGGCTGCAGAACAGCCCTGGGTGATGGTAAGGAGAGGCATTTATTAAAAGGAGACCAAGTGGCTGGAGAATCACCTGGGGAAAATGATCAGGAGCCCAGAGGTAATGGGTGACCACAACCTCAGCCCAGATCCCACCCGATGTGTAACTGGGCCGCTGCTGTCTGTGCCCAGGGCCCTGCTGGGACTCCTGCCTAGCCCTGCGCTCCCTTGCAGGGCTCAAGGAGAGCACATTCTGGCCTTCTAGGTTTTCGTAGAGGGAGGCAGGGTCTTGCCTCCCACTAGAATGGCTGATTCCCCAGAGGTGAGAAGGCCATTCTGATGCTGGACAACCATAAAACAAAAATGGCCAGCAATGGCTCAGCGGTCCTGGATATTTCTAGACCCTATGGGCCCCTCTGTTGCTGAAGTGGAGTGATTGCTGTTATTTTGATTCTTCGTACCCCTACCAGTGTTCTTTCAGATTTCCAGTTGTCAGAACCGTGCTGTGCACACAGAAAAGTTTCTTCCAGCACCTTAGACAGTCTCGTGCCTTCTTCTCAGAGTATAAAAATGTATTAATTCCCTGAAACCCAGGAGTAAATATCCATGCAAACGCTGGCCCTAACAAACGAAAAGTTATTTTAACAAAGATTGATGTGCGGGCCCCAGTCCACGTACAGATTTGTCACAATGGGACACTGCTCAGCGCTTCATCCTTTGCGATAAACGCCCAGCTGTGTAAACGGCCGTCAGAGAGCTGTCCGGGGGTCAAGGTCAGCCGTGGTTTGGGCGGGGTGGGCTGTGGCTTGCTGGGAGGTACCCAGGGTTATGGGTCTACAGTTGGGCAACTCCACAATCGATGCCCTGGATGATGAAATGGGGCCTATGGCAGCAGCCCTTGGTCCTGAGCTGGAATTTCACATCCAGGTGACCCCAAGAGCGATCCGTGTGTACGGGCTCCAGGAGGTCCCTGTGGGAGGGCGTTAGGGGTGATGGAAAATAGGCCCAGGGGGAGTAAGGCTGGAGGTGAGTGCATGATCCTTCACTCCTGGCCTGATTTATCCAGACTCGGTACAGAGAACCAGGCTCATGGAGGCCGGGCACACGGAAGGTGGGAGCGATCCTGAGAACACTCCTGAAAACAGGCTAGCTTGTCGTTTCCGGGAAGCAGTCTGGTCTGGCGTCCCTAAAGGCCCAAGTGTGAGCTGGAGGATTTTCAAGCAAGCTTGTGATTCTTTCCACAAATTAGAGCCTCTCCACTTGCGAGCACCTGTCCCCGGCTGTGCGCAGGGAGTTCTGCAAGGAATCCCCCCCGGGACAGTGCATGAGGCCAGAAGGAGGGCCCAGCCAGGGCTGCAGGGTGCAACTGCCCGCACGAGAGGCCGGCTGGCCAGCCAGGAGCCACCTCCCAGGCCCAGCTTCAGGGCTGGGCTTCCTGCAAACCACGATTCTGGAGCAGGGCCGCCAAGCCGATGATGCGTGTTTATGGTTTTCACTGTGCCCCTGGGACAGCTGTGGGCCTCCTGGATCTAGAGCCGCTGGATCTGGAATCCCTGGCAGCTGCTAGTCCCCTAAAGCCTCCCACTGGCTTTGAGCAATCAGGGCTGTTTGTTCATCTCTCCTGTAAACAGCTGTTTTCCCAGTGACTGCCCAGATCCTGTTAAATATTAACAAAGAGCTGCCTCCGCAGCCGCTCGCAGGGCGTCTGCTTTAAATATTTAAGTAATTGCCTTTCGGTCCCTGAGTGACTTTGGCTCCAACTGCTCTGTCACTGCACTTGCCTCCCTGGCTATGGAGCAGCTGCATGTGTCAAAGCTCCTGTTCTCTCTCCTCTTCTTCACTCCCTGCCCCTGCTCGCGCACGGTCTCTCTCTCTCTCTCTCTCTCTCTCTCTCTCTCTCTCGCTGGACATCCATCACTCAGGCGCTGGGTCAGATGTGTGCGGCCAGGGCGCACCCCTCCTCCCTCTCACATCTGGGGTGCGCGCTCCCACTCTTGGGGCCCGTGGCTGGGGCATCGCCATACCGTCGCATCGGGACTTCTAAGCCATCCTCTTCTTTGCTCTTCATCCACATCAGGGTTCGTGTGAGACGTGTGGGTTTTCTTTTGGAGGCTCGTTGTGAAGCTCAGGAAAGAGGATTAAGCTCAGATAGCGACCTCGGCCCCGGAAGCTGCGCGGCCTCCCCGCAGGGAGAAGGAGTGCAGAGGCGCCGTCCTTGGGGGGCATGGAGCCCGGGGCTCCTGGGAGCTGGGGTTGCCTGGGTGTTTCTGTGTCCGCGTGGCATCGGGTCATAACCACACACCTTGGAACAGTATCCCTGAAACCACAGCTTTATGTGGACTCAGCTGTGGACACTTCAGTGGATCTGGCCCCAAACGGGCACTATGGAGGAACCACGAGGCAATGACTTTCTCTAGCTCTCTCATTCCTTGGCTGGAGTTTAGGAATGAAACCACTGAAGGTCTCCATAGAAATGTCGGGAAATTCGGAGGAAAGGGCAGGTGCTGCCTGGCCCCTAGCTGGGACCTCCTCTCCCTGGCCAGGAGCCTACGGAAGCATCGGTGGAAGACAAGACATTATCTTTCTCCAACTTGGGCTGGAGATTCCTCACCTAAATTTGTGAGACCCCATGACAGTTATATATATCCTAAAAGCTATTGAGATCTTCTCAAAGCTAAACGAATTGAAATCCATTTTATCTCAAGAGCTACTGTGAAGCTCTCAGAGTAAAATGAACTTCAATTTACTTTAATTTAGAAATGGTCTTTTTAAAATAGATACATTAAAAAAAACACACACACACCTTTTTTTTTTTTTAAACAGGGAGAAGGGGGTCACAGTTACAAATTGCAATTCCGGCTTGGCCCAGGTGGGGCATCACTGCGTCCTGGGGCCACTTCCCGTTGGCGGAGCCTGTTGTAAGTTGCAGCCAGTAGCCCACGAGCCTGCGTGGGAGTCACAGGTCCCCAGCTGTGCGGCCTCTCTGCTTCTCACGCCCCTCATTTCTTCTTCTTTTTTTTTTAAAAATAAATTTATTTACTTATTTATTTATTTTTGGCTGCATTGGATCTTCGTTGCTGTGCCTGGATTTCTCTAGTTGCGGCGAGGTGAGTGGGGGCTACTATTCGTTGTGGTGCACGGGCTTCTCGTTGCTGTGGCTTCTCTTGTTGCGGAGCACAGGCTCTAGGCGTGTGGGCTTCAGTAGTTGTGCCATGTGGGCTCAGTAGTTGTGGCTCACGGGCTCTAGAGCGCAGGCTCAGTAGTTGTGGCGCCCAGGCTTAGTTGCTCCATGGCATGTGGGATCTTCCTGGACCAGGGCTCGCACTGTGTGCACTGGCAGGCGGATTCTTAACCACTGCGCCACCAGGGAAGTCCTCATGCCCATCATTTCTAAATGGAGAAAATAATAGTATCTACCTCACAGTATTCAGAGATCACTGTAGACCCTGTCCGTGAAGTGTGGTGCCTGAACACGGTAAGCCAACAACAAACGTGCTGGAGATACAGCCATGAGCACCAGCTGCAAAGAAGTGTTGTCTGGGCCAAGCGGGAAGCGTCCAGGGCCGCACACAGGGGTCAGCGGTAGAGGATGAACTAGCTGCCATGGTCTAGGCCAGCCTGGAGGCAGGGGCATTAGCAGTCAAAAGATTTGGGGAAAAAAAACAACAAAAAATGATTCTGTAAGCTGGAAAGCAAATGGATGGGTATGAACGGAGGAGAAAGAAAGGCAGAGTCTGCCTCTCAGAACATTGTCAGAGGGAGGCTGCAGGGGCAGGCCAGTCCCTACCCGAACCCAGAGGGGCACAGGCTGCGAGCTGGCAGGTGTGGAGAGGGGGGGATAGGAGCGCTGAAAAGTGCAGGACTGATAGGAAATCTGTTTATGAAGTGGCTCAGTCTAAGGTCCCCCCGCACCAAGGCACAGAACAATGAAAACCTCAAGCCAAAAAAGGGGCTCTTTTTTAGAGAAACTGAACAAACTTCCCAAGATGAACTAGACTTCCAATGTGGAAGAATCTACTCTAAAGCTGTGCTTCTCAAAATATGTTCCTCACCAGCAGCAGCAGCATCACCTGGGAACTTGTTAGAAATGCACATTCCCAGGCCCACCCCAGACCTGCTGAATCGGAAGCTCTTGGCCTTGGGGCCCATCCATCCATGTTTTAACCATTCCTCCAGGAGATGGAGGCTACACTGAAGGCTGAGAGTCCCTGATCTAGAACAGAACTTCTCAACCTAGGCTGCATACTGAAATCACTTTAGAAAATGCTGACGCCTGGGGCCCCATCCCCCAGAGATTCTGACCTCATGGGTTCTGCATGTGGCCCAGGCATCAGGATTTTAAGACATTCACCAGGTCCAGCCAGGATGGAGAACCACTGGTCTAGAATAAGGCCTTCCTATTTAGCATGTACCAGCCATCAGCCCAATTGCTCATCCCACAGTGAAACTTCTAGGCCACAAGCCCTGTGCACTTAATCAGATCTCACTGTCACCCTCCCCATTAAGGGAGAGGCCTCATGGGGTACAGACTGACTACAACCACAGGGGAACAACGTAGCAGGCACCCAGGACCATTGGCCTGGAGCTTCACTCTCAAATATGAAAGGAGGACCAAGGGTCCCCAGGCACATAAGGGAGACCAGCCATGTGAATGAGAAATATGAAGATTAGCAAGCAAAACAACCAACCCTATAGGAAAAAGAAACAATGCAGGGATCACAAGATAATTCCTAAAAATTCTCATATCCTCAGAAGGATATGAGAAGTTATTAAATCTGTAAAACAAAAACTGATGCTATGAAAAGGAAATAATTGCATAATCAAGAAGAAATCTTAGAAATTAAAAGTATGATTTTTTAAATAAAACTTTCAATAAAAGAAAATTAGGAAGCTTCCCAGATGGTAGGGCAAAAATGAGAAAGAAACCAAAAACATGAGAGAGAGGGGAAAAAAAGAGAAATAGCAGTTCAAGTCAGGATGTCCAACATTTGACTGTTACAGCTGCAGAACAAGCAGAGGATACTGAGGGAAAGAAAATAATCTCAGATATACTAGAGGATATTTTCTCAAAGACAAGAGATAGAAGTTGTCAGACTGAGGAGGCCTATGAGTGCCACTCTGGATCTATAATCAAACATCCACAACCAGACACAGTCTCATGAATTTCAGAACATGAAGAATGAAAGGCAGGTGCTGAAAGCATCCAGGGAGAAAATAAATTAATACAATCAGACTGCCTGTAAAGAAATAAAACCCAGACCTCCTCAGGGAGATTGGGTTCTAGAAGACAAAGGCCTTCCAAGGTTTGAGAGGAAATATTTTGAACATAGAATTCTATACCCTGGGCTTCCCTGGTGGCACAGTGGTTAAGAATCCACCTGCCAATGCAGGGGCCACGGTTTCAAGCCCTGGTCCGGGAAGATCCCACATGCCGCGGAGCAACTAAGCCCGGGTGCCACACTTCTGAGCCTGTGCTCTAGAGCCCTTGAGCCACAACTACTGAGCCCTCGCCCCACAACTGCTGAAGCCCTCTCTCCTAGAGCCCGTGCTCCGCAACAAGAGAAGCCACTGCAATGAGAAGCCCACACACTGCAACCAAGAGCAGCCCCCGCTCGCCGCAACTAGAGAAAGCCCGCGCACAGCAACAAAGACCCAACACAGCCAAAAATAAATAAAACAAATTTATAAAAAAACAAATTCTATACCCAGTGAGACAATTCTCAAAAGGATTTGGACGAATGCAGTTTCTAGACATCTGGAAACTTAGAAATTCTGCCACCTTTTCTTATAGAGTTTCCTGAGGAAGTACTCCAGCAAAACAAGGAGAAAAAGCAAGAAGGAAGGATCCAAGAAGACGCTCTACCCTGAAGGTGGATGGAAGTCCCCAGATGACACGGATGCCCTGGCCTGGGGCCCCTGGGTCAGGATGTGAGCCTTCAGGAGGCCCTGGGATGGGCGTCCCCAGGCAGGGAAGACTCAGTGCAGCAGGATAGTGTATCGGCCAGTGTCCAGTCAGGAAAGCAGAAACTCCTCTAGATATTTCCAACAGAGGGGGTTGAAATCAGGAACTTGCTTTGAGACATATTGAAAGTGACTCACAGTCTCTGGTCTGACATGTAAGGAGCTTGCAAGTTATCACTCTCATCTTCACAACAAGAAAAAATCTGAACCAACTGAAAATCAACAACTCCTCTTAGATCTACAGGAGAACTGGGGTCACAGGTAAACCACTGCCCCAAATATTGGAGAGACAGACAGGTAGGTATGGAGAATCACAGCTTACTGGAGGCGAAGCCCAGAAACAAAAGCCTCTGTGGACCAGCGCCAGGGAAGAAAGACCCAAACTGTCCCTCGAGGGCTGGAGCCCCGGTGTGGACCATCTGAGGGGGCTCCAGCCTTAGGTGGGGGGGCCCACACTTTCATGAGTTTTACCTACAGGGAAGATCAGAGCACAATCTTCCCTTGTGCTTCCAACAGGGGGAATAGAAAAGTAGCCATTCTGGGGACTTCCCTGGTGGTCCAGTGGTTAGGACTGTGCACGTCCACTGCAGGGGCACGGGTTCGATCCCTGGTTGGTGAACTGAGATCCGGCATTCTGTGCAGCACAGCCAAAAAAAAAAAAAAAAAAAAAAAGCAAGAAAAGTAGCCATTCTGAAATATTTCCAGAGCATTCTGTTCTTCTTAACTGAACATGTGGCCGGATTTTGAGCAAGATGAATGTGTGGAAGAATCCTTCGGCCTTGAGGCTAAAATCGTCCTCCTTTGTGTGACTTGGGAAAGCCATCAACCTATAGAGAAGGAAACCACGTAACTGCTGTGGACAGAGAATGTTACCTGCCATTTCAGTAAACAGAGGATGTCGCTGTGGCCACCAAGCCTAAAGCCACCAGCACTGCAGCTGCCCCACACCATGTGCCCTGTGGGGATTCGGGATGGAGAAAAACAGGATACTGGCCCTAAGTAGTTAAGGTGTATATCAAAGGAATAAATTCAATGAGTCCAGACTCTCGGGTCTTCCCAAACATTAAAAAAAAGCATTAGATCATTAACTTGAGATGTCTGTTTTTTGTGATTAGCAGTAATAGAAGAGTTCCTCAGAGGGATCTGAGAGGGTGTCATCCCAGGCTATAGTCCTCAGTAATGCCCCAAATAAAACATAATTCTCAGCTTTTAGGTTGTGCTTTTGTTTTCCTCAGTCAACAATATTGTGAATAGTTTACAGAGTTGTAAAAATGCCAATGTTGTTTACTTGTTTTCAATACCTAGATAAAACTTAACAAAGAACAGAAAACTTAATTATGGCTTTCAAACAAAATGTTATAAATCTTTGATGCCGTAAAAGGAAAACCCAGCTGATGAGGGAGCGACAAGGAAGGGAGGTGGAGGAAAGAGCAGGGTTGCCGTGGCCTCTGTTATGTGGTGAAAACGCAACACTGCCTACAGTGGACGGAAAAGCAGTGCATTTCAAGGCTATATATATATATAGCTGCAAATGTAACAAATATGACAAATAAAAAATCATGATTTGGAGGAGGTGGGGTTAAAGGTAAATGAGTGAAATTCTCATTTTTAAGAGTTGTAGAATCAGTAGAGATTGTCTAAAAATGACAAATGAAGAAGTAAAGATATCAGCATACTGCCAAGAGTTGTGATGGTGAACGAATGGATTCTTTTTAAGGATGGAAACAAGGCCCAAACTGCAGAACTATGTCACAGACGTCATTTAACCCAGAATCCCTGGGGTTGGGGTGTGGGGTTGGCTGCCCTATCGCCTCTGGACAGTTTTGTGCTGTTTTGTTTTTTTCCTTTGCCATTTGCTTCCGGAGGCATTTACACAAGTTTTTATGTTTCCTTGAGCTATTAGAGGTTGCTAGAAATTTTTCTGGGCCTGTTTGTCTTGCTGTAACCATCACAAAGCTGTGTGTATCTTCACAAATTAGATGTGGTTTAGCTTCTCAAATTAGCACTTTTGCCCAAGGGCATGTTTACCTTCTCTTTCTTGCTTGCTCAGGGTGGGGAAAGTAAGCCTGGGTACAGCTTTAGCTGCCCTCCGAGGGCCAAGCCGGCTGTCCTCAGGCCCCAGCACCTTCCTGCAAGGCTGTGGCCTGGCGAGCACCTGGGAGGCGCTGGGCCAGATCTTGCCGAGCACAGAGGCAGAAGAGCTGGTCACCTGGGAGCCAGTCACAGGCGCTGCGTGGCACTCACAGCCCTGTGGCCCACGGCCCTGTGAACCCAGGCAAGCTCCTCTTCCTTTCCAGTGTCCCCTTCCCAGTTTGTGGGACAAATGGTGCCGCATCTTACACAGGCACCTTGTAGGCAGTGGTCCCCTCGCCACCCCTGCTTGTCAGGGGTCTCCTTGTGCACCCATCTCCACCCAGGGCTGCCTTGGGTCTCCAGCACCTCCTTTCTCATCCTCCACCCAGGAGCTCCCCCTCCTCCCACTTCCAGGGACCACATGCCAGGACTGGCAGCCACCTGTTTTGTCTCCCTGCATCTGAGTGCCAGCTGTCCACTGGCATTTCGGCATGTTGCTTTTCCTTGTCCTCACTCTGCACACGACTCCTGACCGTGCCATAACTCCAGGTACTGGCCTGCTCCTTCTGGCCCTGAGTCCCCCCACTTTCACTTCAATACAGGCCATTAGGTGACCCCTCGTAGCCATGCTGTAAACAAGGGGACAGACAAGACGTGGGAGGAGAGGACAACTGTCCTCAGCAAACACTTACCGTGTGCCCGATATCGCTCAAGGCATTTTATGTCTGTGAACTCATTTACTCCTCAGAACAACCCAATCTTATCTCCTTTCTACAGATGAGGCTACTGCTGCACAGAGAGGTTAAGTGACTTTCCTGAGGTCACACAGCCAGGAAGGGACAGAGAAGGGGTTTGAATTCAGGCTCCAGAGTCCAGGCACTTAATGTCTACACTCTATTGACCCTCCCCGAGGGTTGCTCGTGATCTTGGCCTGGGGTAAAGACGAATTCCACCTGATTGCCCTCCTACCTGATGCCCGGAGCCCAGAGGAGGGTACAGACAACCCCTTGATGTCCCTGCGAGGGCCTAGATATTTAAATATTATGTCTGTTAGGTTCCCGGGGCTGCTATAACCAAGTCCCACAAACTAGTGGCTTAGAATGACAGAAATTTGTTGTCTCAGAGTCCTGGAGGCCAGAAGTCCAAAATCAAGGGGTCAGCAGGGCCACGCTCCCTCTGAAGCCTCCGGGAAGAATCCTTCCTGTCTCCTCCGCTTCTGGTGGCTCCAGGTGTGCCCTGCCTGGCAGCTGCAGCCCTCCAGCCTCTGCCTCCATCATCACTGGCATTCCCTGCGAGTGACTCTTTCTCCTTTTCTCACACGGACGACAGTCACGTTGGACTATGCCCACCCTCATTCAGTAGGACCTCACTTTAACTTGATCACGTCTGCAAAGACCCTGTTTCCAAATAAGGTCACATTCACAGGGACTGGGGGTTAGGACTTGAATACATCCTTTGCAGGGACACAAGTCAACCCATGCTGCAATTATCTTTGTCCTGGGTTGTTCTTTGTGTGTGATGGATAACCAGCATAATTTCCAGAATGTCCAGCAATGCCCCCTCCAGCACATAAGCTACCTCCTTAGAAAAAGAAAACATTTTTTTTCTAGGGGGACATAGGGGAGGTTTGCTTTTCCCTCCCTGATGGTGTGGCAGGAAAAGTGGGGTGAGAGGACAGCCATGTCCTGGGTCTCGGGTGAATCCCTGGGAATGAGCCACCAAGTGAGGGTCCTTGGCTTCACGTGGGAAAGTATTCAAGAGCGAGAGGTAGTAAAGGGAAAGCAGGTTTATTGAGAGAGATACACACTCCATAGGCAGAGTGTGGGTGTCTCAGAAAGTGAGCGGCCCTGAAATATGGGAGGGTTAGTTTTTAACAGGCCGGGTAATCTCACAGGGTAAGGCATGGGAGAAGGGGCGGGGATTTCCAGGACTTGGACCACCGCCCCCTTTTTGGCCTTTTATGGTCAGCCCTGAACTGCCACGGCGCCTGTGGGTGTGGCTTAGATGCCAACGTATTATAATGAGGCCCAAGGTCGCTGGAAGTTGAACCTTCCGCCATCTTGGGCCTAGTGAGTAATGACGGTTCATGTTCTGCCCTCCAGGGCTCTGTCCTTCTTTTAATGGTCGTGCCCTGCCTTCCCTCCTGTCTCAGTGGAAGTTAAGGAGCAGTTTGGAGACAGGACGTGCAGAACCAGCGGCCACCTGGGTCCATGTGAAGGGAGGTGGCGAAGGGAGGTGGCGAATGGAGGGGATGGCGGAGAGACGCCCTCAAGACCCAGCTGAGCACGAGCACGGACTGCCTGCCACCCGAGCTCCCGTGTCCTTGAGAGGTAAGAAAACGTCCTCACTGCCGGCGCCGCTGCTCACTGGGCGCTCGGGCGGCACAGCTCCCATCGGTCCAGCAGCCGCCTTTTGACCAGCGCGCCTCTGAGCCGGGTCTGCAGCTCAAGGTCGCCCACAGGGGGCTCCTCGGGCTTCCGGGCTCCCCGGGGGCAGGGGAACCGGCAGGCCACAGCGCCTCCGAGCCCCGCTCATGGAGACCCGCGCGTCGTCCGAGCAGGCCACCCTCATGGCCACCAGCTGCGTGGCTGATGGTGACACGTGGCTCTGAGGCTGCCGCTTCCGCCTCGCGACCCGCCCCTTCCCGGCCCCGGACCAGGGTCTGCTTTCTTTCCGGGTCTGGACGTCCTGTGGGGCTCCACCCTCTCCCCTTCTGTCCCCGGATTACCTCCCCCCACTCCCTATCCTGGGCGAAGTTGATCTTTGTCACGTGCTGGCCTCGTGTCCTCAACTTGGAAAGATTGGCACAAGGTTGCCTTCGTTTTACTCCATCTGGTTTCTGGAGTTGCGGCTCTTGTCTGGGAATACACATAAGAAAGGATGCGCTGAGACTGGTCCCTGGAGGGGGCACGGGGTAAGGCGGTGACCGTAACGGGACACGGGGAAGACCCGACTCTCCCCGAAGGCGTCTGACCTTCTGTCCGTCAGGATGTGCAGATTCCTCAGCCTGTGCACGTGTGAGGAGGGCTCTTTTCCGGACCCGTGTAGCACGACAGTAAACAGGGTTTTGTTTACGGTTTAAATAAAGGGAACAACCAGAGGAGCATTTCGCTTTGGTGAACAAAGAGGACACAGATGCGGGTTTTCCTTGGGGCCCAAATCCACTCCCAGCCAGGTTTCGTGGTGGCAGCTGGAGGGAGCCGTGGGGACCTAGATGTCTTTGCCGCTGTCCGTGCCTTTCTTCCCCGTGGTGCCCTCAGGGACTGCCCCTGGATCTGAGTTCTGACTGTTTACTGCTCTGGAATTTCCGTTTTGCTGGTTTGTGGCGTGGCTGCTGCAGCCCTGGGGCTGTTGGGTGTGGGTTTCCTCAAGCACGGCGATGTTTATATCCATACATGGCTCTGCAGCATTTTTTGGAAGAGAATTAAAACCAAAGTAACTGCCATGATAAGCGTCCATACCCTTGGCTCCTACCAGACCTTCCGGTAGAACTTGGAACTGGTCAGTTCCGAGGAGGATAAAGTTAATGATAATAATACTTTGCACTTGGTCTAGCAAAAATATTTTGAATACGGTGGAGGCAAGGATATGAATGTTTGCTTGGCACTGTTTATCAGGAAGTGCTTCTGCTTGTTTGTTATGTTAGGGCTTTGTATACAGAAATCAATTTTTCCTCTCTCACCAATGGGGGGCCACATTTCTTGCCAGTTGCTACATCCAAAGTTTAACAGGAAGTTGCCGTTCATATTTAAATGGTATATTTTAAAAACATATCTGTAAATAGCTGAAGACAGGACGGCTGAAGGTGTGGAGTTGTTTAATATTCTCCCTGACAGATATTTTTGCTCGTGAAATTACATTTCAGTAGTTGTAAAACAGGAAATTTAAAAGCACCAAATCCAGGAGATGGTGACATTTTGATGCTTATCCATCTTTGAATCTGTGGAGGTTCAGAGTTACTCAGGGGATAAGGATTTTTTTTGGTGGGGAGAGGGTGGCTCTGAAGAATTATTCTTAGTTGTATCCAAACATATAATAGGAGAGCAGGAGATAACCTGGGAAAAGCAAAGTGCATACCAGTATTCTCCCCTAGTTGAAAGGGGGGGAGAAAAAGCCCCTTTATATGCAGCATGGTAGCTGTCTTTTCTCCAATAATTATTAAGAGTTTTCTTGCATATCTTTCACTTCCTCCAGGGGCCATCTCCCCGCTGTGTAATAATACATCACCTATGGGGACTCTTTGGCATCAATAAAACAGCACCAGAATGATGGGTTGGAGCTGTACACATCCCAGCAACAGGTCCCTTGGATGGGTATTAGGGCAATCCGTCTCCAGCACAGGGCTCGGGTAATGTATTATTCACAGGATAGAATCACCCAAGGACCAATACACTCTGGCTGTAACTCAGATCAACCCAAGATGCAGCTCCAGGTTGCTTATTGGGTCTACACAGCAGTAATTCAGTATTTTGTAATCCTTTGGAGTCAGAGATCTTGCTACAGCAAATCTGGCTTCAGATCCAGGGGACTCTGTTACCCCCACAAACCAGCAGACATCAAGTCTGTGCACCACAGACCCATGGCACCGGCTGGCTCAAGAACTTGGAACGTTCTTTGACTGCTACTTAGACGTTTGTCTCAGTTAAGGAAAAACCAATTATGTGTTTATTCTGCAGAAGCTTAAGGGCTCATAAAACTGGGGAAAAACAGACTTCTGGTTTAAGATGGTGGATTTTTCACATGGATTTTTCTTTTTCCTTCCAAATCCAATGAGGAGTTACAAAATGAAAAAATATCCCCAAACAGGAAGGGGGTTGGAGAAAGGGTTATAGGCAAATAAGACATTAAAATGGATGTAGGGAGATAGAGAGCAGAAGGCATAGGTAACAGATGGGAAAAAGCCAAGGATCGGTGTGCAGTGCAGAGAACATGGCAGTGGGGCTCACAGCAGTGGCCAGTCCTCCCAACTGAACACAGAGAGACTGGAAAGTGAAGGAGGGCATCAAACAGAATGTTTAATTAAAGGTTTGTCAACAGTTGTGCCAATCAGTCCCTTCTCTAAATCCCCGCTCACTTCACAGGGAGAGACCAACATTAGATATTTACTCCTAAGCAAACTAAAAAACCAGAAGGCTCTTCCTAAAGACATTTGACCAAGGAGATCCAAGGTTCCTAGTGTCAGTATTGGTGACTTCCCATTCTAATATCAAAGAATGGTCCCAAGAGCACCAGCATCCTACTTGTGAACCCTAAAGCAAAGTCTGCTGGTGCACAAGGCCAACCCCACACATGATACTCCGGTCCAGGCCTTTTATTAGCTCAAGGGTGTGGCTTGTTGACAAGACACAACATGCCAGCTACTGTAAATACGGTCCTTCAACCTCAAATATGAACAGAGGACTAAACATAACCAGACACATGGGGAAAGCTGGCCATCTGTAAAAAAAAAAAAGACCAAGAATATTGAACAGAATAGCTGACTGCATGAGATTAAAAACACAACCCAGGGAAGAGAGGGAACCTGACAAATCTAGTTAGTATCCTCAGAGAAATCTGGGGGAGATTTTGCATCCACAAAATCAGAAGTGGATGCTGTGAAAAGAGAATGAGAAGGAGCGGTTTTTGTTTGTTTGTTGTTTGGTTTCTGGCTTAAAACAACAAAAATTCTTTCCTTCACAGTTCTACAGGTTAGAAGTTTGAAATCAGGTGTTGGCAGGTCTGTGCTCCCTCTGAAGGCTCTAGGGAAGAACCCAGAAGGCATTTTTTGAAGCTAAACATTCAGATGAAGAGCTGAGAGATAAAGTTGAGGAAACCTTTTGGATGTGAAACACAAGAACAAAGATATAAAAAATATGAGAGAAAACATAAGGGACCTAAAGCATTACTCCAAGAGGGCAGCACCCAACTACTATCCATTTTCAGACAGAAAATGGAGAGAAGAATATTACCAAAGAAAAATAGAGATTTTTTTTGTTCTTTTTTTAAAATTTTTTATTGAAATATAGTTGATTTACAATGTTGTTTCAGGTGTA
This sequence comes from Tursiops truncatus, assembly GCF_011762595.2. NCBI lineage: Eukaryota > Metazoa > Chordata > Mammalia > Artiodactyla > Delphinidae > Tursiops > Tursiops truncatus. Next base: position 146,203,045 of record NC_047035.1, read on the forward strand.
CAATAAAGTAATGCAGACGTATATATATATTTCTTACATTCTCTTCCATTGTAGGTTATTACAAGATACTGAGTATAGTTTCCTGTGCTGTATAGTCTGTTCTTTTTGGTTATCTATTTTATATATAGTAGTGTGTATATTTTAATCCCAAACTCCTAATTTATCCCTCCCCCCACCACCTTGGTAACCATAAGTTTGTTTCCTATTTCCGTGAGTCTATTTCTGTTTTGTAAATAAGATCATTTGTATCCTTTTTTTTAGATTCCACTTACATATCATACGGTATTTATCTTTCTCTGTCAGACTTACTTCACTTAGTATGATAATCTCTAGGTCCACCCATGTTGCTGCAAATGGTATTATTTCATTCTTTTTTATGGCTGAGTAATGTTCCATTGTATATATGTACCACATCTTTATCCATTCATCTGTCGATGGACATTTATGTTGTTTCCATGTCTTGGCTCTTGTAAATAGTGCTGCAGTGAACATTGGGGTGCATGTATCTTTTGGAATTATGGTTTTCTCTGGATATATGCCAAGCAGTGGGATTGCAAGATCATATGGTAGCTCTATTTTTAGTTTTTTAAGGAACCTCCATGCTGTTCTCCATAGTGGCTGCACCAGTTTACATTACCACCAACAGTACAGGAGGGTTCTCTTTTCTCCACACCCTCTCCAGCATTTATTGTTTATAGACTTTTTGATGATGTCCATTCTGACTAGTGTGAGGTGATACCTCATTATAGTTTTGACTTCCATTTCTCTAATACTTAGCAAAGTTGAGCATCTTTTCGTGTGCCTCTTGGCCACCTGTATGTCGTCTTTGGAGAAATGTCTTTTTAGCTCCTCTGCCCATTTTTTTTACTGGGTTTTTTGTTTTTTTGATATTGAGCTGTATGAGCTATATGTATATCTTGGAGATTAATCCCTTGTCAGTTGCATCGTTTCCAAATATTTTCACCCATTCTGTAGGTTGTCTTTTTGTTTTGTTTATGGTTTCCTTTGCTGTGCAAAAGCTTTTAAGTTTAATTAGGTCCCATTTGTTTACCTTTGTTTTTATTTCAGTTACTCTAGAAGATGTAATCCAAAAAGGTATTGCTTCGATTTATGTCAAAGACTGTTCTGCCTGTGTTTTCCTCTAGGAGTTTTATAGTATCTGGTCTTGCATTTAGGTCTTTAATCCATTTTGAGTTTATTTTTGTGTATGGTGTTAGAGAATCTTCTAATTTCATTCTTTTACATGTAGCTATCCAGTTTTCCCAGCACCACTTATTGAAGAGACTGTCTTTCTCCATTGTATATTCTTGCCTCCTTTTTGTAGATTAATTGACCATAAGTGCATGTGTTTATCTCTGGGCTTTCTATCCTGTTCCATTGGTCTATATTTTTGTTTTTGTGCTAGTACCATACTGTTTTGGTTACTGTAGCTTTGTAGTATAGCCTGAAGTCAGGGAGCCTGATTCCTCCAACTTTTGTTTTTCTTTCTCAAAATTGCTTTGGCTATTCGGGGTCTTTTGTGTTTTCATACAAATTTGAAAAATTTTCATTCTAGTTTTAAGAAAAATGCAGTTTGTAATATGATAGGAATTGCATTGAATCTGTAGATTGCCTTGGTAGTATAGTCATTTGGACAATATTGATTCTTCCAATCCAAGAAAATGGTATATCTTTCCATTTGTTTGTGTCATTTTTGATATCTTTCGTCAGGGTCTTATAGTTTTCAGAGTACAGGGCTTTTGCTTCCTTAGGTAGGTTTATTCCTAGGTATTTTATTCTTTTTGATGCAGTCGTAAATGGGATTGTTTCCTTTATTTCTCTTTCTGATATTTCATTGTTAGTGTATAGAAATGCAACAGATTTCTGTTTGTTAATTTTGTATCCTGCAACTTTACCAAATTCACTGATGAGCTCTAGTAGTTTTCTGGTAGTGTCTTTAGGATTTTCTATGTATAGTATCATGCCATCTGCAAACACTGACAGTTTTACTTCTTTTCCAATTTGGATTCCTTTTTCTTCTCTGATTGCTGTGGCTAGCACTTCCAAAAGTATGTTGAACAAAAGTGGCAAAATGGGACATCCTTGTTGTGTTCCTGATCTTAGAGGAAATACTTTCAGCTTTTCACCATTGAGTATGATGTTAGCTGGGGTTTTGTCATATATGGCCTGTATTATGTTGAAGTCAGTTCCCTTTATGCCCACTTTCATGATAGTTTTTATCATAAATGGATATTGAATTTTATCAAAAGCTTTTTCTGCATCTATTGAGATGATCGTATGGTTTTTATTCTTCAGTTTGTTTATGTGGTTTATCACACTGATTGATTTGCAGATATTGAAAAATCCTTGCATCCCTGGGATAAGTCCCACTTGATCGTGGTGTATGATCCTTTTCATGTATTGTTGGATTCAGTTTGCTAGTATTTTGTTGAGGATTTTAGCATCTATGTTCGTCAGCAAAATTGGCCTGTAGTTCTCTTTTTGTGTGTGTGTGGTATCTTTGTCTGGTTTTGGTATCAGGGTGATGCTGTCCTCATAGAATGAGTTTGGAAGTGTTCCTTCCTCTGCAATTTTTTGGAATAGTTTTAGAAGTTTAGGTGTTAATTCTTCTCTAAATGTTTGCTAGAATTTGCCTGTGAAGCCATCTGGTCATGGACTTTTGTTTGTTGGAAGCTTTTAAATCACAGATTCAATTTCAGTACTTGGAATTGGTCTGTTCATATTTTCTGTTTCTTCCTGGTTCAGTCTTGGGAGATTGTACCTTTCTGAGATTTTGTCCATTTCTTCTAGGTTGTCCATTTTATTAACATATAGTTGCTTCTAGTAGTCTTTTATGGTCCTTTGTGTTTCTATGGTGTCAATTGTAACTTCTCCTTTTTCATTTCTAATTTTATTGATTTGAACCCTCTCCCTTTTTTTCTTCATGAGTCTGGCTAAAGGTTTATCAATTTTGTTTATCTTTTCAAGGAACCAGCTTTTAGTTTCCTTGATCTCTTCTATTGTTTTTTAGTCTCTGTTTCATTTATTTCTTCTCTGATCTTCATGATTTCTTTTTTTCTGCTAACTTTGGTTTTTGTTGGTTCTTCTTTCTCTTGTTGCTTTAGGTGTAAGGTTAAGTTGTTTATTTGAGATTTTTTCTTGTTTCCTGAGGTGAGCTTGTATTGCAATAAACTTCCCTCATAAAACTGCCTTTGCTGCATCCCATAGCATTTGTATTATGGGTTTTGGGTTGTTGTGTTTTTGTTTTCCTTTGTCTCTAGGTATTTTTTGACATTTTCTTTGACTTCTTCAGTGATCCATTGGTTGTTAAGTAGCATATTGTTTGGCTTCACGTTTTTGTGTTTTTTTTTTGTTTGTTTTTTGCGGTACGCAGGCCTCTCACTGCTGTGGCCTCTCCTACTGCAGAGCACAGGCTCGGACACGCAGGCTCAGCGGCCATGGCTCATGGGCCCAGCTGCTCCACGGCATGTGGGATCCTCCCGGACTGGGGCACAAACCCGCATCCCCTGCATCTGCAGGCAGACTCCCAACCACTGCGCCACCAGGGAAGCCCTGTGTTTTTGTTTTTTTGCAGTATTTTTCTTCTCACACTTGATTTCTAATCTTATAGCATTGTGGTTGGAAAAGTTGCTTGATACAATTTCAATTTTCTTAAATTTACTGAGGCTCACTTTACGGCCCAGCATGTGATCTGTTCTGAAGAATGTTCCATGTGCACTTGAAAAGAATGTGTATTCTGCTGATTTCAGATGGAATGGTCTATAAATATCAACTAAGTCCATCTGGTCTAATGTGTCATTTAAGGTCTGTATTTCCTTATTGATTTTCTGTCTGGATGATCTGTCCATCAATGAAAGTGAGTGTTAAAAGTCCCCCACTATTATTGTGTTACTGTCAGTTTCTACTTTTATGTCTGTTAACATTTGCCTTACATATTGATATGCTCTTATGTTGGGCGCATATATATTTACAATTGTTATATCTTCTTTGTGGATTAACCCATTTATCATTATGTAGTGTCTTTCTTTGTCTTTCGTAACAGCTTTCATTTTAAAGTTTATTGAAAGTCTATGCTGCCTTGGAACTTCCCTGGTGGTGCAGTGGTAGAGAATCTGCCTTCCAATGCACCGGACAGGGGTTCTATCCCTGGTCAGGGAACTAAGATCCCACATGCTGTGGGGCAACTAGGCCTGTGCACTGCAACTACTGGGCCTGCATGTCCTCAACTAGAGAGCCCGCATGCCACAAACTACAGAGCCCACATGCTCTGGAGCACACGCACCACACTACAGAACCCATGCTCTCTGGAGCCTGCACGCCACAAGTAGAGAGAGAAAACCTGCATGCCACTACTAGAGAGAAGCCCGTGCGCCACAACAGAAGATCCCGTGTGCCACAACTAAGACCTGACAGCCAAAAATAAAAATAAATAAATAAATAAAATAAATAAATACTAAAAAAACAATAAAGTATATGCTGTGTTGTAGAGAGCATATATATGAGTCTTGCTTTTGTATCCATTCAGCCAGTCTGTGTTGTTTGGTTGGAGCATTTTATCTGTTTATATTTAAGGTAATTATCAGTATGTATGTTCTTATTTCCATTTTGTTAATAGTTTTGGATTTTTTTTGTAGGTCTTCTTTCTTCCTTTCCTCTTTCGTTCTCTTGTGGTTTGATAACTGTTTTTAGTTTAGATTCCTTTTTCTTTTTTGAGTGTGTATATCTATTATAGATTTTTGGTTTGCAGTTACCATGAGGTTTTGCTATAGCAGTCTATGTAAATACATGATTATTTTAATTTACTGATCTCTTCATTTCAAATGCATTTCAAATATCCTGGATTTATACTCTCCTCCTCTTATGATTACTGGTTTTGATACCATATTTGTGTGTATCCAACCTTTCCTACCTTTACTGTATGTTGGCCTTTACCAGTGAGCTTTCCCATTTTGTACTTTCCTTGTTTCTCATTGTGGCCTTTTCTTTTCTGGCTGGAGAAGTACCTTTAGCATTTGTTGTAAAGCTGGTTTGGTGGTGCTGAACTCTTTTAGCTTTTGCTTTTCTGTAAAGCTTTTGATTTCTCTGTCAAATCTGAACGAGAGCCTTGCTAGGTAGAGTACACTTGGTTGTAGGTTTTTCCCTTTCATCAATTAAAAAAAAATATTTCTTTTACTTAGTTGTCTTTGGCTGCACTGGGTCTTCGTTGCTGCATGCGGGCTTTCTCTAGTTGTGGCAAGTGGGTCTACTCTCTGTTGTGGTGCATGGGCTTGTCATTATGGTGGCTTCTCTTGTTGCAGAGCACGGGCTCTAGATGCACAGGCTTCAGTAGTTGTGGCACGCGAGCTCAGTAGTTGTGGCTCATGGGCTCAGTAGTTGTGGCTTGTGGGCTCTAGAGCGCAGGCTCAGTAGTTGTGGCGCACAGGCTTAGTTGCTCTGCGATATGTGGGATCTTCCCAGATCAGGTCTTGAACCCATGTCCCCTGCATTGGCAGGCAGATTCTTAACCACTGTGCCACCAGGGAAGCCCCCCTTTCATCATTTTAAATACATCATTCCACTCCCTTTTGGTCTGCAGAGTTTGTGCTGAAAAATCAGCTGATAAACTTATGGGGATTCCCTTGTATGTCATTTGTTGCTTTTCCTTTGCTGCTTTTAATATTTTCTATTTATCCTTAATTTTTGTCAGTTTGATTACTATGTGTCTCAAACTCAAAGCGTGGTCCTCCTTGGGTTAATCCTGTAAAGGACTCTCTGCACTTCCTGGATTGGGTGACTGCTTCCTTTCCCATGTTAGGGAAGTTTTCAGCTATTATCTCTTCAGATATCTTCTCAGGCTTCTTCTCTCTCTCTTTTCCTTCTGGGACTCCTGTAATGTGAACATTGGTGCATTTGACATTGTCTCAGAGGTCTCTTTAAACTGTCGTCATTTTTCATTTTTTCTTTATTCTGTTCCAAGGCAGTGATTTCCACCACTCTGTATTCCTGGTCATTTATCCATTTTTCTGTCTCATTTATTCTGCTATTGATTCCTTCTAGTGTATTTTTCACTTCAGTTGTTTTATTCTTCAACTCTGTTTGGTTGTTCATTATTTTTTTAAATTCTTTGTCAGAAACTTTGTGGGGCTTCCCTGGTATGCAGTAGTTAAGAATCTGCCTGCCAATGCAGGGGACATGGGTTTGAGCCCTGGTCCGGGAAGATCCCACATTCTGCGGAGCAACTAAGCCCATGAGCCACAACTACTGAGCCCGTGCTCTAGAGCCCATGAGGTACAACTACTGAGCCCACGTGCCACAGCTACTGAAGCCTGCGCACCTAGAGCCCATGCTCCGCAATAGGAGAAGCCACCACAATGAGAAGCCTGTGCACTGCAATGAAGAGTAGGCCCTGCTCACTGCAACTAGAGAAAGCCCCCACACAGCAACAAAGACTCAACACAACCAAAAATAAATAAAATAAAAAGTATATAAATTTTTTTTAAAAAAAGCTTTAAAAATAACTTTTTATAACTTCTTGCTCTATGCCTCCATTCTTTTCCCAAGTTCTTGGATCATCTTTACTATCATTACTCAGAACTCTTTTTAAGGTAGATTGCCTGTCTCCACTTAACTTAGTTGTTCTTCTGGGGCTTTATCTTGTTCTTTTGTCTGGAACATATTCCCTTGCTGTCTCATTTTGTTTAAACTTATATTTGTATTTTTTATATATGTATTTTTATATAGTAGCTTAGTTATGCTTCTTGACCTTGGAGAAGTGGACTTCTGTAGGGCAAGTCCTATGTGTCCCAGCAGTATACTCTCCTCTCATCACCCAAGGACCAGGGACCAGCTGGTCTCAGGGTAGGTTCTGACCTGTGTTTACAGACTCAGTTCTGCAGGTTAAGGAACATAGTTTCCTTTCTTCTGGTGTCTGCTCCCTGGTGGGTGAGGCTGGACTAGAGGCTTGTATAGGCTGCCTGGTGGGAGGGACTGTTGCCTGCCCACTGGTGGATGGAGTTGGGTCTTGGCTCTCTGGTGGGCAGGACCATGTCACGGGGCATGTCTAGAGGTGGCTGTGGGCTCAGGATGTCTTTAGGCAGCCTGTCTGTTGATGGGTGGGACTGTGTTCCCACCCTGTTGGCTGTTTGGCCTGAGGAGTCCCAGCACTGGAGCCTACAGGCTGTTGGGTGGGGCCAGGTCTTGGTGCTAATGTTCCAAGCAAGATGTCAGCCCTCAGATGAGTACTCTGTGTATGTTCGCCACCAGCTTTTATGTCCCAAGAGAGAGCCACAGCTGCCCCTTGCCTCCCCAGGAGACCCTCCAAGACCAGCAGGTAGGTCTGACCCAGGCTCCTTTGAAGTCACTGCTTTTGCCCTGGGTCCCAGTGTGCATGAGATGTTGTGTGTGCCCTCCAAGAGTGGAGTTTCTGTTTCCCTCAGTCCTGTAAATTTCCTGCGATCAAGACCCGCTGGCCTTCAAAGCCAAATGCTCTGGGGGCTCCTTCTCCTAATGCCAAACGTGGGGCTCAGAACTCTTCCGTCGAAGAACTTCTGTGATATAATTATTCTCCAGTTTGTGGGTCACCTACCCAGGGGAGTATGAGATTTTTTTCTATCATGAATGTGCCCCTCCTACCATTTCATTGCCATTTCTTCTTTGTTTTTGGATGTACAGTATCTTTTTTGGTAGGTTCCAGTTTTTTTTATTGATGGCTGTTCAGCAGTTGTGATTTCGGTGTTCTCATGGGAGGAGGTGAGCTCAAGGTCTACTACTCTGCCGTCTTGTCTTCAATCTCAAGAGTATATTATTCTTATTCAGGATACCCGTGTTCCTCTGCCTCACAGTGATGTTGTTGCCTTGGTTAAAATCCACACTGCGAATGGGAAGTCCCTCACTGAAAAACAGAGACTCTCAGATTGGCTTAAAATTCTGCCATATCCTGCTTATAAGGTACATGCCTTTGCTCTCAGTGCTGGGCAGTCTGAAAGCACCACATAACAGAGCAGACAGAAGTGTCAACAGGATGACCAGGTCCAGAGAAGGTAGGGAAACCGGTGGGGCAGTCAATCATCAGGGAGGCCCGAGCACCAGTGTACAGCTGCTCATGCTGCAACCCCGGCTGTGCTCCAAATAGAGATATTTTAGACATAGATCTATCTTCTGGTTTAACATGGCAGAGAAAACACCTGAATTTATGGTTGCTTTCTCATAAAGGAAGCAATTTCAATAAAATGAAAATGGGGGGATAGATCTGTAAGGGCAAAGAGAATGCGAGGAGAGACTGAAGCAATCTGTTTGGAAGCTGGGAGGTAGATGGCTGAGGAATAACTGTTAATGGACCCATGAAAGCTGAAGTCTACACTAGGGGAAAATCTAGAAACTGAAGAACTACCAAAAGACTCTGGAGTTGAAAGCATCAGTTAACTCTGAATGAAGGGATTAGGTGAGGCTCAAATGAGGAAGAATGTTTGAAAATCTTTACATGAAGTAGGTAGACCTCCTGGGATTCCCTCCCTCATCCTGTGCATCCTGATGAGCATCACCCTCTTGTGATGAGCAGAAGAAAGCTTAAAAAATCATAATTGAAATCTTGGAAACAAATCTACCCATCAAACAGGATTACTGGACTTCTATTTTACCTGATGATAAATGTAACAGGAATCAGATTTATCCTCTCTTCTAAAACAACTAAAAATCTGGAAAAATGAATGAAACTGAATTGTAGGGCAACTTGAAATGGCCTATTGTATGTAATTGGAACTCTAGAAGGAGAAGATAGTGGGGTGAGGTTGTGGTAGGAGACAGAAAAAACATTTGAAGAAATAATGGCCGTAATTTCCCCAATTTTGATGAAAATTATAAATCCACAGGTCTAAGGAATTTGGTAAACCCCAAGCACAAGAAATGTAAAGAAAACTACACAAAGACACATCATAATCAAATTGCTTAAAACCAGAGGTAAAGAGAAAATCTTAAGAGCAGCCAGAAAATAAATACACTGCTATTAGATAAAAGTGATAGCAACTTCTTGTTGGAAACAAAGCAAGCCAGAAGACAGTGGAGCAACATATTTATGTACCAAAAGGAAAAAAACATTGTCAAACTAGAATTTTATACATGGAGAAATTGGGAAACACTAAAGTAGAAAAAAGTTACCACTTGCAGAAACAAACTAGAAGAAGTTTTAAAAGAAGTCATGGAGACAGAAGGAAAATGATCCTAGAAGAAAAACTGGATCTGCACAAAGGAATGATAAGCACCAGAAATGATGTGTATGTGAATATAAGATTTCTTTTTTTGTTTTTAAAAAAGTTTTAATTTTAAATATAAAAATAGTAACCATAGAGTTTATAACATATGTAAAATCTAGACAAAATATAGCGCAAAATTCAGGGGAGGAAGAATGGAAATATACTGTTGTAAAATTCTTATACTACACACAGAATGGTATAATATTACTTTAAGTGAGACTGTAATAAGTTAAAGATGTATACCATAAACCCTAAAGTAACCAGTAAAATAAGAAAGTAAAGGCTTACAGCTAATAAGCCAAAAGAGGAGATAAAATTAAATTATAAAAATACTCAATCTAAAAGAAGCCAGCACAAAAGGAAAACGGGAACAAATAAAAGATGAGACAGGGGCTTCCCTGGTGGCGCAGTGGTTGAGAGTCTGCCTGCCGGCGCAGGGGACATGGGTTCATGCCCCGGTCCGGGAGGATCCCGTGTGCCGCAGAGCGGCTGGGCCCATGAGCCATGGCCACTGAGCCTGCATGTCTGGAGCCTGTGCTCCGCAGCGGGAGAGGCCATGACAGTGAGAGGCCCACATGCCACACACACACAAAAAAAAGATGAGACAAATAGGAAACAAATATCAAAATGATGTATTTAAACCCAAACACATTAATAATCAGACTAAATGTAAATGGTATAAACATCCCCAATCAAAAGGCAGAGGTAGTCAGAATGAATAAAAAAAACAAGATAACTATTTGCTTTCTAAAAGAAATCCATTAAAATATAAGGACACAAACAGGTTAAAAGTAAAAGTTGAAAGAAGGCATACAAGGTAAAAAATAGATTTTAAAAATTTAGATCCAGTAGTCAAACCAATTTAAAGAAAGAAGGAGTGGCTCTCAGAGAAATTAAATTTCAGAGTGAAGAATATTATTAGGGATAAAGAGGATAATTTGGTAATGATAAAAGAAGCAAGTTACCAAGAGTGTACAAAACAAATGGAAGCATTAATGCACATCATAACAGAACTTCAAAATTCTTGAAGCGAGAGTGAATAGAATTGTAAGGAGAAATGGACAAATCTTCTACTCTCAATAATTTGAATAAAAAGTAGATCGAAAATCAGTAAAGATATAGAAGCCTTGAACAATACTTTCAACCAACATGTTCTAATTGATATTTATAGAACTTTACACTTAACAACAGAAGAATGCACATTCTTTTGCAGTACATATGGAACGCCCACTAAAATAGTATATTCTTGGGCAATAAAAAATTCAATAACTGTATAAGAATTTAAATCAAACAGTCTGTTCACTGATCACAATGGAATTAAAAGTTAATAATGTAAGGATTGCTGAATATCTTCAAATGTTTGGAAATTAAACAACACATTTTAAAATAACCCAAAGGTCAAGGAAGAAATCAAAAGGGAACTGAATCAAAATGAAAATGCAACCTATCAAAATTTGTGGGATGCAAAATTTGTGGGATGCAAGTATGCTTTAGTTAGGGGAAAATTTATAGTACCAAATGCATATACATTAAGTCTCCTACATACGAATGAGTTCCATTCCAAGAGTGCGTTCGTAAGTCCAATTTGTTCATAAGTCCAACAGAGTTAGCCTAGGTACCCACCTTTTACAGATAATGCCAGACATGTGAACTAACTTACATGATTGGACATGCAAATGCATGTTTGCCTCTTTGAAAGTTCACAACTGGAAGGTTTGTATGTAGGGGACTTACTGTATTAGAAAAAAGAAAAGTCTCAAATAAATTACTTCAGCTTATACTATAAGAAATAAGAGGGCTTCCCTGGTGGTGCAGTGGTTGAGAGTCTGCCTGCCGATGCAGGGGACACAGGTTCGCGCCCTGGTCCGGGAAGATCCCACATGCCGCGGAACGGCTGGGCCCGTGAACCATGGCCGCTAAGCCTGCACGTCCAGAGCCTGTGCTCCGCAACGGGAGAGGCCACAGCAGTGAGAGGCCCGCGTACCGCAAAAAAAAAAAAAAAAAAAAAAAAAAAGAAATAAGAGAAAGAAGAAAAATTAAACTCAAAACAGAAGAAAAGAAACAATAAAGAGTATAAATAAATAAAATAGAGAATAGAAAACAAAAGAAAAAATCAGTGAAACCAAAAGTTTGTTCTTTGATAAAATCAATAAAACTCAAAAGCTTCTTGCCAGAAGTATCAGAAAAAAATATCAAAGATACAAATTACCAATATCAGGAATGAGAGAGGGGACATCACTACAGACTTTATATATATTAAAAGGAAAATTATAAAGTATTATAAATAACTTCATATGAGTTAGTTTAATAATTGAGATGAAAGAGACTTCCCTTGAAAGATATAAACTTTCAAAGCTCACTCGGAAAGAAACAGCCATAATAAAAAACAACATTCTGATACTTGCTACAACATGGATGAACCTTGAAAACATTATGCTGAGTGAGTAAGCCAGACACAAAAAGACACCTGTTGTATGATTCCACTTGCATGAAATATCTATAATAGGCAAATTTTATAGAGAGGAATAGAGGTTACGGGACTGAGAGGAAGGGGAAAAGCGGTTTACTGTTTAATGGGTACAGAGTTTCTGTTTGGAATGATGAGAACGTTCTGGAAATAGTGGTGATGGTTATGGGACATTGTTTATGTGCTTAATGCCCTTGAATTGTATATTTAAAATATTTGAAATGGTAAATTGTACATTATGAATATTTTATCACACACAAAAAATAAAAAGAATCTGAATTTGAAATAGATAATCTGAATCAAAAATACATAATCTGAATATGAATAAATCTATTAAAGAAATTTAATTTGTAAGTAAAAATCTTTCCAAAAAGATGACTCCAGGCACAGATGGCTTCGCTGGTGTATTCTGCCATACATTTAAGGAAGAAATAATATCAGTTCTATACAAACTCTTCCAGAAAATTGAAAAGGAGGAAATACTTTGCAACTCATTCTGTGAGGCCAGCATTACTCTGATACCAAAACCAGACAAAGACATTATAAGAATACAATACTACAGACAAATTCCCTTCATGAATTTAGATGCAAAAATTTTTAACAAAATTAAGCAGAGTGAATCTAACAGTAAATAAAAATTACAATACATATTGCCAGGTGGGATTTTTCCCAGGAGTGCAATGTTAAACATTAAAATCAAGTAACTCATCATATTAGCAACCTAAAAAAGAAGAATCACGTGACCATCTCAGTATATGCAGACAAAGCATTTAACAAAATCTAACATCCATTCCTGGTCACAACGCTCAGCAAAGTACAATTAGAAGAGAACTTCCTTGACCTGATAAAAGGTGTCTATGAAAAAACTATAGCTAACATCAAATTTAATGGTGAAAACCTGAATGCTTAAAGCAACAATAAGATACTGCCACACACCTGTTAGAATCTAAATCCAAAACACTGACAACATCAAATGTTGGTGAGGATACAGAGCAACAGGAATTCTCATTCATTGCTGCTGGAATGCAAAACACTAAATCCACTTTGGAAGACAGTGGTAGTTTCTTACAAAACTAACCATATGCTTACCATACAATCCAGCAATTGCACTACTTGGTATTTATCCAAATGAGTTGAAAAGTTACATCCACACACAAAAACTGCACACAGATATTTATAGCAGCTTTATTCATAATTGCCAAAATTTGGAAGCAACCAAGATTTCATTCAGTAGAAGAATGGATAAACTGTGGTACATCCATACAATGGAATATTATTCATCACTAAAAAGTAATGAGCTATCAAGCCATGAAAAGATGTGGAGGAAACATAAATGCATATTGTTAAGTAAAAGAAGCCAATCTGAAAAGGCTGCATACTGTATGATTCCAACTGTATGACATTTTGGAAAAGGTAAAACCATGGAGACAGTGAAAAGACAGTAACAGATGTCCCACTCTGGGGCAGGATGTTGATAGTGGATGAGACTGTCCATGTGTGGGGGCTGGGGTGTATATAGGAATTCTCTGTACTTTCTGCTCAATTTTGCTGTGAGTCTAAAACTGCCCTGAAAAATAAAGTCTATTTAAAAAAAAAAAAAGGAAAAGCACCCACAATGTTATGTTTCAGTATGTTGTGCTTTGTTAGAAAAATTCACCTTTCCCTCACAAGATTTCTTTTGTGATTATTACGTTGTACCTCTAAGAAAGTGATCTTTTAAGTTTAAAAAAAAAAAAACTGAATGTTTTCCCTCTAAGACAAGAAACAAAGCTAGGATGTCTGCTTTCAGTATTTCTATTCAACCTTGTCCTGGAAGTTCTCGTCCATTCAATAAGGCAAGAAAAAAATATAAGGCATCCAGATGGGAAAAAAGAAGAAAAACTGTCTTTATTTATAGACATGATCATCCTTGTAGAAGTCTTTACAAAATCTACAAAGAGCTACTAGAGCTAAGAAGTAGTTACAGTAAGATTATAGGATATTTGATCCATGTACAAAAAAAGTTAATGTGTTTCTATATACTAGCAATGAATAATTAGAAATTAAAGTTTCAAAAACAATACCATTTACAGTAGCATCAAAAAATTAGATATTTAGGGATAAGCTTGATGAAAGATGTGAAACACCTTTATGCTAAGAGAAATTAAGGAGGATCTAAACAAATGGAGAGATAATGCCTTGTTCATGGATCAGGAATCTCAATATTATTAACAGGATGGGTCTCTCCAAATTGATGTATAGATTTAACACAGTCAGAATCCCAGCAGATTGTTTTGTAGATATTAATTCACTATTTCTAAAATTTATATGTAAATGCAAAGGACCCAGAATGGCCAGAACAACTTTGAAGAGAAGAACAAATGAGGAGGGTTTTCACTACCTGATTTTCAGACTTATGATGTAGCTACAGTAATCAAGTAGGATGGTATTGGTGTAAAGATACACAAGCAGATCAGTGGAGGAGAGGAGAGTCCAGACATAGACTCACACATGTATGGGCAATTAATTTTTGAGAAAGACCCCAAGGCGATTCAAGGAGAAAGGGATAGCCTTTTCAATAAATAGCACTGGAACAATTTGATACACATATGCAAAAAAAAAAAAGAACCCTGTTTATTGGTTTACATTGGATCATAGACCAAAATGTAAATCCTAAAACTACACATTTTCTAGATAAAGAAAACATAGGAAAAAAATCTTTGTGAGCATGAGTGAGGTAAAAATTTATCAAAACCGTAATTCATCTAAGAAAAAATTATTATATTGATTATGGTGATGGTTTCATCGGTATATACATATGTCAAAACTTATCAAATTGTATATTTTAGATGTGGACAATTACATATTAATTATACTTCAATAAGGCTGATCAAAGAATATTGCTGTAGAAAGGAGGATTTAGAACACAAAAATGATTTTGGAATTTAAAAATAAAAAAGCAGAAATGAAATATTTAGTAGAAGCCTGGAAAGAAAGTTGAGGAAATCTAATAATTAGAACAACTTCAACAAAGAAATGGAAAATAGAAGCTAAAAGCTAAGAAAATTAGACTAAGGAGGAAATGGAACAGTTTAAATTATAGAACTTTCAAAAATAGAGAAGAAAGAAAATGGAGGGGCAATATACCAAAGAAACAACTCAAGGAAATTTCTTGCACACAAAAGACTGGATTTCTAGTCTGAGGGGTTTACCACTTGTCCAGCACGATGAGTGGAAACAAAGCCACACAAGACACACCAGTGAAAAGTTTTAAAACACTGGGGACAAAAAAAAGGCACTAAAGTTCCCAGAGAGAAAGAATAGGCCCACAAGGCCTAGTATTAGTCCTGTATTAGACTTCTCAGCAGCAAGGCTGAAGGTAAAGGATAAGAAAGACCTTCACAGTTCTTGTTGAAAATGATGTCTTAGAATTCTGTATCCTCAGACTCTCATCATGCTGTTACTAATGGACACTTTCAGATATGCAGTGTCCTGAATTTTAAAAAAATTGCTCATATTTTCTTTCCCAGGAAAGGGGAGATTTTTTTTTCTGTTGAAGAGTTTGGGGATGAATTTGTGATAGGTACATAAAAAAACTAAACAAATGGAAAAAAAAATTGCCTCCAGTGAAAACAAAAAATTGTATAAGAAAGAAAATTTTAATGTACCACATGCTACAGCCTCAGATAATATATACAGTCATAATAATATAAATGCTAAATATTGATTTGTCCAAAAATTATTATACCATTCTATTAGAAGAATGGGAAGGGAAAGAAATGTATTTTAGGGTATGGGAGTGGAGTGCGAGAGCTGAACCCTTATTGTCCATTGTCTGAAGTAAATACATTATATTTAAAATAAACAAAAATCAATACATTGGAATTTAAGCATGTGATTTACAAATATAGAGGCAAATATCAGAGGCTAAAAACATCAGAAGTAGTGGCTTCTGGGGTGTGGAAAGGAAACAGCTAACTTCATGTAAGACCTATAGAACTATATGATTTTTAAACCATGTAAATGTACAACTTTTATTAAAATTAAAAGAACAAAGACACTATAGAAGAAAGTTTCTCAGAACTGAAGAAACATAGTTATCTCCGGACTAAAAGACCCTCCAAGCTCCAAGTAGGACAGAGAATAAAAGATTCATGCCTTGATGCAGACTCAAGAGATTTCAGGACATCACACATAAAGGGAAATTCCTAAAGCTTCCAGGAGAGAAGAAGTCATCCTTGAAAGAGCAAAAATAATGCTGGCCTCAGACATCTTACCAGGAACATTGGATATTAGAAGAAGAAAAAATTCTGAAAAATACAATTTAAAACCCAGTATTCTATATGAAGAAAATTGTTATGCCTGTGAGAAAACAAAGAGTTTTAGATTTATAAGTACTCTAAAAACTGATCTCCAAAGCGTTCTTTCTGTTACTGCAGGATATATTCCAGCAAAAAACTTCAAGAAATAGTAGAATTAAGAGGCTTGGTAATCTCAAAGATCCAGCAAAGAAAAAATAAGGCAAATAAATATTCCAAGAACAAAAAGTTATGTGAGAAGCTCATGTCTGCGTCTAAATGTGAAGGAAGCAAAGTGACATGAATTTAATGATTGACCATTCGTGATTCTTGTAGTTAATGACACTGGACCCACAGAGAAGGAAATAAAATCCTACTATCCTGACTGACTTTGAAGGAACAGTATTTACTAACTCATAATAGCGTAAACAGTGTTTATTGTTTTTTAGGTTTTAAGAATCAGCTTATGGACAAAACATGAAAGAATTATGTTCATAAAATAGTATATAAAATTATCAACTCTGACAATTTAAATGTTGTCAGGGTATAGTTGAGAGAAATTAAGAGATTGTCTGAAAACAATAGGAGAAGTAAGATTAGGTGTGAGACAATGTTTCAAAGGTAGCCAACAAAAAAATTTAAATAGTAACTCTTAAAATTTAGAGGAGGGAGTAGTGTGTTAGCTAAAGCCTGTGTTTCATAGCAAAGAGTCAAGCTGAATATCAAGATAGAGCCATAGTGTGCTAAAATTAAGATGCTAACCACCAGAAAAGCCAAATGCAGAAATGGTTAAAGATGGCCCCAAAAAAAAGGATGGCAGCTTCTGGGACTGTGGGTGGGGAAGGGAACGGAGTGGGTGGCCTTTGCTTTTCATTATGTGGCCTCTTCTACCGCATGTATTCAGAAAAGCATTTTGAAATGCTTTAAATGAATAAAATAAAATAAAATGTTGATGTAGTGCAAGCCCAGACAGTTTTTCGTTTCTGTTTGTCTTTTCTGTTTTGCATTGCAAGTGCCTGACTTACTCTCTGATCGCCTAGGCATCCACTTCAAAGACGGCTGTCTCGGTAAACACACAGCCAGCCACAGGGCTGGATAGAGAGCCAGACTGCCTCCTTCACTGAGGTTCCCCGTTTTAGAGATCTTGGTTGATTTCAATAACTAACCATTTGGGCCACTTGGGTTTTTTTTTTCCCTTCCTGCTCTTGTGTTTTAAATTCAGCAATAGTGAGCGAGCCTGTGAAACCCTAGGCCCCTCCCTCAACCCCAGTAAAAGCAGAACCCCAGCACCGAGAACTCTCTGTGTGGCTGTGTAATTTCCAGGTCCTGTAGGTAATGAACCTTTATTTTCTCCAAGTTTCCTGATGGCTGTTGCTGAAGGGTATCTTGCAGTCATAATAAGAACCACAAGGGCCCATCCATCCACAACACTGGTTATTGATAGGCGGAGACAGGCACAACACAGTTGCATTGTGAATAAATACATCCTTGTTCTGAGAACTAGATGTGAAAAAGTTGATAGTGAAAAGCAGTGTCTTAGACCATCAGGACACGAGGGTCTTCAGCATTTGTCATCCATTTGTCATCCATTTGTCATCAGGCTTCAGGATGGTGGCCTTGCTGGGAGTAGGAGGGACAGTCCCTTCCTCATTAGGACTTCTGCAAAATTAAGGATAAGCTTACTGTGGACACAGGGTGTTGTTTTGATGGCTGTGTGTGTGCACGCACGCATGGGTGTGCGCATGCGTGTGCCAGGTGGATGATAAGAAAAGTGTCCGAGTTATGAATCAAAGTGGCCGAGTGGTTTTGGTAGAATGTGATGTAGAAGACCTAAGAACAGAACAAGACTAAGTATAGAAGAAAGTCCATTATTATGACCTTTACTGATAGAGCCAACTGCCAGCTGGAACTCTCCCCCAGCCCCTCCACCCGCCGCCGCTCTGACAGATTTCTGTAGTGGCCTCTGCTCGGAGAGGGTCCCTTGCATGCTGGTCTTATGAGAGAATCATGTAAGAAAGCCCAGGTTAGTTCAGAAGACTTGGAGACCCTTTTTGCTTCCTGTTTACCCGCCTCCTCACCCCGACAGCAACCTCTGGGTTCCAGCAGACAGACCCCAGTGAGCTGGCAGCTGACCCGCTACCTGGCAGGTGCCCACGGCCTCCTGTTCTCCCAGTTCCCTTCCCGTCTCGTTGTGGGAGGTAGTTCCTACATTGCATGACCTCTTACATGCCAAGCTAAGCCTCCAGTGGACCATGTCTAACAGCCCAGGTCACAGGCCCAGTGTCCGAAGGCCTCGGAAACGGCAGGCATGTGGGCCCAGCCCCAAGGGATCTCCCTCCTCATGTTCACCCCTACCACCCCAAGAGCCGAGGTGCATAAGGATGGCGTGGACAGCCTCGGCGACCCCTGAATTTCAGCATCAGTGAATGCTCTGACCCTTAGATCCAATCCGGTGTTCAGGGTTGGTGGAATCTGTACATCGCTTACATATTTCACATGGAAAAAATCCTCACCTGGGCAAAAATGCAGGCCATCTTGCCAGCCCCTTCAGGCTATTTTCAGTGCCATTGTCTTTTCCACTAGCACTTAGACTCTTATCTTGATTGCATTTGTTCAGTTTTAACGACCACTTGGTTATCTTTGCCTTTGGGGCTGTGGGTCGGACCCTTTTGGCATCTGTGGGAAAAGCTTTGAGTGATGTATGTCTGCACGGAGGTAGTGTGCATCTCGGTCTCACTTAAAACGAGAAACCGCGTCACCTTCGTGTGAAGCTCTGAGAAGAGCAGTGTCAGGGCCGTGTTAGAGGATCTGGGGCCAAGATGGGCTATTAACGCTTGGTTGGTCTGAAAGGCTCCCAGACACGCACTGACATGGTGCATCCTGATTGCTCCTCCAGCATGAGGGATGACCCCTCACCCCACATCAGGGTTTGGTCCAGGTCCCTGGTGACGGCCAGCGGGAGCACCCCCCTTGCCTGGTGAAGCACAGGGGGGGGTCGATGTCACTGCAGATGCGCTCAGCTGGAAAAGCGTTCAAATGATGGGCTGGTGGCAAAAGTTTGACATTTCGATATCTCTTTGCCTTTTAACGTGCTCATGTGGGGACAGCCTGTACCTGCTTTTCTGCTTTAATCCATCATTTTTCTCTGGGCAAAAGCACAAAATAATACAGAATAGGAAGAATTTTGGGTCCAGCGATGGTAGGTACAGCCAGCTCTCCATGAACCTGACAACACGTAGATTAGTCAGAACATGGTTGGCTCCCTGTTCCCGTGTGTGGCAGACGTGGATGACAATTTTCATGTAATTAGAGAACAGTTCAGTAAATTACTGTATCGTAGATTCTCTTTAACCCGTGGCTCAGACAACCCTAGGACTGCTTACAGCCTTGACACCGACAGTCCAAACATTGTCATTATTCTATAGATCCCCAGAAGGGCTGGTTAATGTAGAACTGCAGTCGCTAACCCTTAACCCTGCCCCCTCTTTTGGACTAGAAGACAGTGCTGTTGACATTCCTCCTGGACTCCTCCTTGCAAAGCGCGGTGTGTGTCCCCATGGCCTCCTGCCTGGTGTCCGAGCTGCCCCACGTGCTGTGTCTCTCACCACGCCTGCCCCAGCAAAGCAGAGTTCACGGAAAAGTTCACGGGTGCCTAGTCCCATGGGGCAGAAAGGGCAACAGACACAATTCACGTTGGGTTATATATAGGCATAGGTGTCTTACTGACGATCAGAAAAACATTTCTGGGGGGAAAATAAGTAACAAGAAAATGGAGGAAAAACAATTGAAAACTCAAGAAGACAGATAAGATGTGAAAGGAAATGACAAAATAGAAGAAATAGGAATTGTTTGGGAGGGGTGCCTGTGACTTGGACAATTGTCCATTTTGCTGGGGTGTCAGGGTGGGTAGTGGGAGCAGGGAAGGACCCTGGAGGGTGGGGAACGAGCACAGCAAATGGGTGCTGCGGCACTCCTGGCCTGGGCAGATCCCGCTGGGGCCAGGATGGGAGGGGGACTGGCAGGCAGAGGGGTGCTTCCCGGGTCACCCAAATACTGCCTGATACACCAGCTCGCAAAACCTCCCTGGCACGAGCCACTTCCGAGCCACCACTTCTCCCACGGATGCTGCTGCCTGAGGCCCCAAGGGTTATTACTGTAGTCTCAGATGTTTCATTTAGTCTTATCTCCCTCCCTGTCGGTGTCTTTCTTTGTTTTTATTTATTTTTACGTTATTTTAATCTGTCTAGATGCCTAATGGCCTGTATCTGAGCTCAGCAAGATACTTTGAATGGTTTGAGTAGCTTGATTCCTGGCCCCATCAGAAGGTGTTCTGAATTCTTAAACCAAAACCTTCGCCTGGCACTTCTTAAAGTATTAGTGATACCCTGCCCTCCCCAGTTCCAGCTGAAGCATTTGGTCCCCATCAAGAGTTGCCAGGTTTAGCAAAGAAAAATACAGGACAGCCAGGTAAGTTGGAATTTCAGATAAATAGCAAATCGTTTTATAAGTATATCCCAACTATTGTGTGGGATATACTTCTACTTAAAAAAATTTTTTTTCCCATTCTTTATCTGAAATTCAAATTTAATTCAGCATCTAGTATTTGTCTGGCAACCCTGCCAACTAATCCTTCAGCCATTCTAGGAAAGCACTTAACCTGCAGGCTCATATACACTAGACCCATGTAGTCCTATTTATCGCCTAGCAATCACCCATATTGTTTGTTCATGGTGTGCACATCTCTGTCTGGATGCAGACAGCGGGCTCCAGGGGAAGGGGCTGATCGCACAGCTCGCCTTTGAACAGTGGTAAGGCCACTGGAGGGGAAGATGTGGGGCACTCACCAGCTCTGCCAGAGGTGGGTGGGTGGGACTTGAGGCTCTCTACACTGAGTTCTGGAATTGGGGAGCTGGCCCTGGGAGTCAGTGTGAGCTCAGCTTCCTGAAGGGTGAAGGAGGCCCCTCCTCACCATCTCCAGCAGGTGCTGCCCCAGCTCTTCTTGAACCCCTCCCGCTCAGGAGGCTCATCACCGCATGGGAGCACAGCACCTGTGGGAACAGCAGGCCCTGTCGGTCTCCCCTTCAGCCCAAGTCCTTCATTTTCCAGCCAGGGAAAGCCTGGCTCAGGAGGGAAGGGCATTTCCCTCAAAGCAGGGTGTCCAGTGAGGCCTTCTGATCTCGAATCCTGCTCCTCTCCCAGTGAACTCTGCATTCTGTTTCCTTCCTTCCCTTCACCTTCCTTCCTTCCTTCCTTCCTTCCTTCCTTCCTTCCCTCCCTCCCTCCCTCCCTCCCTTCCTCTCTCTTTCTCTTTTTTGTTTTGCCTATTAGAAGACCATAAACAGTTGTTATTTTTTCATGTCAAAAAGGACATGTGTCCCAAAGATGTGACTAGAGGTCGTGGGAGGTTTGTGTGGACTAGTGGGGGGACCCCCAAAGGGTGGAGTGGGGCTGCTCCCCAGGTGACAGGCATGTAGTTACTGCCGCTTCGCAGCCCGTGGCCGACAAGGGGAGCACAGTGGCTTGACAGGAGGATTTATTTCCACCAGCGAGAGAATGGCTTATAATTTACAGCCCACTGAGCCAGCTTCCACCACATCATTAGAGCCTTCTTTTTGTAGACAGTAATAAATTGTCTTATCACCAGTGCTGACATAACATGCTCCTTTTTAAGTACACCATAATTTTATTTTTAAGAGAATATTCATACTTGATAGCCTAGCTCATGGGCATGTGAATGCTGCCCCGGAGAGAAGACTTTTTCTTTTCTGTTTTAAAAAAGAAGGTATAATTCAATTTCCAAATACCACTGGCAGGGTGTTGCCTTCTAAACAGACATTGGGGGCAGAAAGATGTTTCTAGACCCTTGATAGACAGAGTGCCTTGTCCTTCGGTAGGGAGGCATCAAAAAGATGAAAGCAAGACACTTTGAATGGTTTGCATTGCCTTGATTCCTGGCCCCATCAGAAGGTGTTCTGAATTTTTGAACCAAAACCTTCACCCGGCACTTCATTTGTAAAGTATTAGTGATACCCTGCCCTCCCCAGTTCCAGCTGAAGTATTTGGTCCCCATGTAAAGTTGCCAGGTTTAGCAAAGAAAATTACAGGACAGCCAGGTAAGTTGGAATTTCAGATAAATAATTGGTGTAAGTATATCCCAACTATTGTGTGGGATATATTTATACTGAAAAAATTTTTCATTGTTTATCTGAAATTCAAATTCAACTGGGCATCTAGCATTCATCTGCAAGCCTACCAGCTAGTCCTGCAACTGCTCTGTGAAAATGTGCACCCTGGGCTGGTCGGCGGTGCCCGTCCTCAGATGTGGCCACGCTCCTGCCTCTGGAGGAAGGCCATGGGGTGTGGGTGCATCCTTGGGCTTTGTGTACCAAAGGACCAGTTTTGCCCCCACCCAGGGCACTCACTTTCTTGAGTTCCTCTGACAGGGAGGTGACACAGGCAGAGAGTGGAGGCAGCTCCGGGGCTGGTGGGCACCCCACCCAGGGGTTCCCCAGCTTGGAAACCCTGGCCTCCCTCCTGGCCTCCCTGGGCCGGCTGCTCCAGACACGGCTCCTCCCTCCTCTGTCTCCTCTAGGGGCAACGGTGTAGCCTGCTGACCCCGGGGGCAGTTCTGGAGGGACCCTGAGTGCCCAGGAGCACAGCCCTGGGGTGGGGATGGCAGAGATGGTCACCATCAGCCAGTGACTTCCCCAGGCCTGTTGCCCGTTTCTGTCGACCCCCAGGTGGACCAGGGGAGGGTTCTGCTTCCCCGCCCTCCAGGCCTCGCGGGCCTTGCCCGTCATCCAGGGATCTCGCTCACTGTCTGTGGGACAGGACAGGCACCTCTGGGCGTGACTTGGCTTCCTCCTCCACCTTTGTCTTGTGCCTTCACAACCACCCCTCCACCCTGACTACAACATTCACTTTTATCTGTAAAATGGGAGGAATCATAACCATTGTACGGGGCGGCTTTAAAAACAAATGAGACACAGATGTACGCGAAAGCCTGGCAGAGGCCTCAGTAGGACATGAGTGTTTCTCTTCCTTGCCCCCGCTTTGTCCTGCCTTCCTTGGCCCCCACTTCCTCCTTCCTTCCTTGCCTCGCTCCCTCCTGACGGCCCTGGGGCTGTCTGTGCGCCGCATGCTCCTTCTGTGTCTGGGATGTGGAACATCTGTCTCCGTGGAGCGGCGCCATGGGGCTGGCCGGCCTGGAGCACATTTGTGCTCACACACCGCACACAAACTTCTGCAGCATGTGTTTACAGGTAGCAGTCAGATGTCTGGCCTCATAATCACACCTCTTACGTGATGCTGTCTAAGCGCAGGGCACAAGTCAGAGCACTTTATCTACCTTGACTCATTTGAGGTGAACACAAATTTTGTGCCCATTTTATCCTCAGTTGGGAAAACCTAGGCCCAGAGAGGTTAACTGACTTGCCTGAGGTCACACAGCTAGGAATGGCAGAGCTGGAATGAGAACCTAGATGGTCAGTTCAAGAATCTCTGCTCTAACCACAGTGCTCCACTGCCTCTCCTTCTCCTGCCTGGGCATCTGCTCTGTCCAGACCCTCCCCTGCCTGTTCCAGGAGACAGGACCTGAGCTCACTTCCTGCTGTGCTGTCTTGTGGTACTGCTTGTGCCCCAAGCCCTCCATGAAGTTTGGCCTGAGAGGTGCAGCATTTTGGCTGTGAGCGAGAAGGTTCCCAAGGGTGGGGACTGAGAGAACGAGGGTGACGACCTGTGACCCATGATGACTACATGCTTGGGGGGAGCACGCTGCTCCATGTTGC
Source organism: Tursiops truncatus (assembly GCF_011762595.2). Classification (NCBI taxonomy): domain Eukaryota; kingdom Metazoa; phylum Chordata; class Mammalia; order Artiodactyla; family Delphinidae; genus Tursiops; species Tursiops truncatus. Next base: position 146,226,803 of record NC_047035.1, read on the forward strand.
TGGTTTGTAATGAAAGATCACCTTACAGGATTGGGGTAAAAGGGGCTTAGGAGAAAGAAAAATAATAAGGGAATTAGCCCTGATCCAGATGAAGACAGCTAGACGCAAAATCGTATGGGTCACAGAAATATTGTTTGGTTACCAAATTTTCCACCTTTTGGAAATGACCGTATGGAACGGCAGGCTTGGTGGCGTTGTTGGTGGGACTGGACATGGTGGCCAGTGGCCTCGCACAGGGCAGAGGAGTTCCTGGGTCTCGCTCCCTGAGGAGAAAGAGTGCTGGGCTTGCTGGGGCTGCAGTTCACGCTGCTGTGTTCCCTGCTGCTAGTGCGTCTGGGTGGAGAGAAAACACAGCAGGAATGATTTTGGCTGGGTTGGGGATTTGGGAGAGTTTAGACTATAAATAGTGAGTATATAAAAAGCCTCAAGTGGATTTTTGGAAGCCCTAAATTCACCACATAGATCCAAGCAAGATAACAGTAACCATTTAGGTTTTAGTAACATCTAAATGTAACTCGGCACAGCGCCCTGCCACCCCACGCTTCTGCTGTCACCACAACCCCTGCCAGCATCTGCCAAACCAGAGACACACGTCTCAGGAGCTTTGCTGCCAGCCTGCTGGCTGCCCTTGAGGTCCTGGCCCTGCATGAATGACCTTGCCTCCTCTCCATGGAGGGGCCGTTTTAAGTCTCATCTACGGCGGAGGAAACTGAGGCCTAGCAGGCGAGGTGACCTGTCCAAAGTGACACAGCCAGCAAGCACTGGGCTGGATTCCACCCACTACCCAGAGCCCACCCCACTGCCCGCTGCCCCGCCCTGCCTGAGACCGGACTCCGGGGCCCGCACCAGGGCAATGCTGCAGGAAGCTATGTTCAGGTCAGCAGAAAATTGAAGCAGCATGTGGAAAGGAACGTGGGTGCCTTTGCGTCTTGCTTCTCGGGGCCTGTGGTCACCAGGCTTCTCTTGTCTCTAGGCCCCTTGTTTCACGTGATACACCGACTTGTCATAAAGCCCCTCTGCGCTCCTGCAGCCCCGGCTCGGCAAGCCCAACGCCTGCCCTGGTCCTAGGGCTGCTTGGCGTCGATGAGACCCGGCTCTACTGCCCTTGGCCCTGGATCTGCTGCTGCTCTTGGCTACCTACAGTCAGGTCTTTTGGTCTTGATTCTTTTAGCAAAATCATTGTCACCTGATACTGAGGGCTAGATAACCTGGATGGTGTGACATTTAGGATGACAGCAGTCATATTTATAGGAAAAACCCAGGGCTCCAATGGATTGTATTTAAACCTGTAGGATTCCCTTCACAGTCCTACCTGCCCACGTCAGACTAGCTTATCCTCCTCCAAGGTTCTGGAAGAGACTGCTGTAGGAAACCCCAGAAGGAGGTTCTAGCTTGTTTGTATAGGGAAAAGGCACCAGGTCTGAGGCTTCTTCCTACCAGGGAGGAAAGGGAGGTCCAGGGAGCCCCAAGAGCTGGAAAGCAGCTTCTGAGACTCAGCCCCCAGTCGGCACCGAGCTGGGTGTGAGAGATTCCAGAACCAGAACATAAGGCAGCACAGCCAGGTGAGCAGCTCTGCCTGGGGACAAGAGGGAGAGGGCTGGGGCAGGGGAGGGGTGCTTTTGGTGAAGGAAGGCTTCACAGAGGAGGTACCCTGCGGCAGGAGGAATTTGCATGTGGGGGCGGGGAGGGGAGAAAGGCACACCCAGGGAGGAGGTATCGAAATCCAAGCAGCCTGGGCCTGAAGGGCTGGTCCATCTGGGAAGGTGGTTGGCCCACGATGGGGCAGGAAGAGCAAGAAAGACAGCGCCAGCTTGCTAAGGCCATGAGGGCTCTGCCTCATGGAGTTTGGTCTCCACCCTGTTGGCTGCAGACATTCACAGTGGTCTTATTAGTAGGCTCCCAAGAGCACGTGGGAACCAAGCCTCAGGTCGAGGGTGGGGTTAGAGGGGCAGTGAGCTGGAGCAGAGAGCCAGGTTGGAAGTTATCCTGACAGTCTGTGTGTGCAAGGTGAGGCCTCCGCTGGGACGGGAGCCCAGGGGGTGGGGAAGGATGGGGAGCCAGGCAGGAGCCAGGTGAGGGAACAACACTTCCATGGATGTCACAGGGAACGTTTGAGGCCAGCGTCTGGGCAGGGCAGAGGTGAGCAGGCTGGTGTTTTTAAGAGACCAGAACAGTGAGGGTGTTGAGTAAAGAGCTAAAGGTGTGGGACCCAAAGTGTGTCCTTCTGAAGATGGGAAGGGCTGCAGAGAGCCATGAGGCTTGGCTGGTCGCAACAGCGGGACCGTCTCTCCTCTGCTTTCCACTTCTCTTGGCATTAAGTCCAAATTCTTGCCAGGGCTGGTGAAGCTGCCCCAGCCTGGCCTCGTGTCCCTTCTCAGGCCACCCTCCTTTCACTATCAATGCCCCTGCCCCTTTGTTTCTCTTCTAGCTCTCCCACCACACCACCTTCCTCCTGCCTCAGGGCCTTTGCACATGCTGACCAACTGCCAGGCGCTTTGCCTGGAGCCGGGTGATACCGGGGGGTGGGGGAGTCGGTGTTAATGTCGGGTTGCCCCTCCCTTCCCCATCTCAGCTCTTCCATCATCCATGTCACCAGTTCCCTCCACTGTAAACACTTGGTGCAGTCTCTGTTTTCCTACTTAGACCTGACTGATGTCTGCTCATCTAGGTATTTCCTGTTTATTTCTTTGAGCTCAGCTTAAAAGTCACTTCCTCCGGGAAGCTCAAACCATCCAGTTCAATGCTCTTCTAATATCTGACCAACGGGCTGTGCATGGTGGGTGTGGAGGCTGGCGTGGGTTGTAAGGGACCTCTGGGGCTGCAAGGACTTTGGTTTTGCTCTGTTTGAGCCTGGAAGGGCTCTAAGCTGGGGAGTGGCCTGTGTGACTCTGTTTCACATGATCCCCCGTGTTGAGGGCTGATTCAAGGGGCAAGGGCAGAATAGGGAGGGCATTTAGGAGACTGCTGAGTTATACCAGGGGACATTTGAGCGTGGCCTGGCCCAGGGCGGTAGCAGTGGGAGTGGTGAGAAGTACTCAGGCTCTGGATGGATTTCCAAGGTAGAAATGACCAGATTCCCTGAGAGCCTAGACTCGGGGAGGGGTCAAGGGGGCTGCAGGCTTTGGGGCTGCCCTTTACCATGATAGGAAATCTGGGGGTGGGTTAGGGGGCTGGGAAGAGCAGGAGCTCAGTTTGTGTGATGAGCCTTAGACGCAGAGGGGAGATGTCTTCAGTGTCTGGAGCTCAGGTGTGACGTCCAAGCTGGTGACACAGGTTGGGAACCATCAGCTGGTAATGGGCACCCGCAATGATGAAAATGACTGATGTCTCCGATTGGGCGGTAGAGGTGGGTGGGCGGGGGAGAGGGAGGAAGCCCAGAACTGGGGCTTGGGGCCCTTGATGCTAAGAACCAGCAGTGGAGACTGAGGAGCAGCCTCTGTGCTGGGGGGACCAGCGCGGTGGAGAGGGGTGTCCCGGAGGCCACGTGGGAAAGGCTTCAGGGATGAGTGGTCACATGCTGCAGGAAGGGCTCGGGGGACCAGGGCTGAGAACTGGCCCCTGGCCTCTAGCCACCCGGGGCAGTGGTGACAGCAAGCAGGGTGTGGCTTCAGGCAGTGAGGGGTGATCTGATTGGCATGGGTTTGAGAGCGCCAGAGAGAAACTGAGACACTGGGTGGAGACAACTTTTTGAGAGTTTTGTTTTCCTATAAAGGGAGGAAGAAAAATGGGAGGGTAGCTGGAGAGTTCGTTGTTATTGCTGTTTTAAAGATGCTGGAATCACAGCAGCAAAGAGAGAACTCAGCAGCTGGTGCAGGGACACCCTTGAAGAACCACATGGCAGGGCTGGGGGGGCGGCGGGCGCAGGGGGGCGCCCAGGAAGGGAGTGGGTTCCTTGGCAGGAGCGGGGCCCCCTCGGGCAGCAGGGTTGGGAGACAGAGCCCACGGGTGCAGTGGGAGAGGACGGTTTTCCCTGAGAACCTGATGAAGAAAGACGCGGGGCCTCGGGAGAGTGAGGGTGGGGACAGGGTGGGAGGTGGAGAAAGGAGCATGGGGATTTGCACGACTGCGGAGGTGTGGATGGTGCATGTCAGGGAGACGGGTGGCTGGTTCTCCATCCGCCGTCGGCACACAACGGAGAGCCAGGCGCAGAGTGACCCTTAGGTGAAGAGCCAGGTGACCTTCTCCAGGGCCTGGGGTGGGGGGTGAGGGAGCCTGTTTAGGGTGGGGGGCAGGGCGCTGGGAAACGTGCAGATGAGGAGAAGGATCTGGGAGAGGAAAAGATGAGTGTGCTTAATTGCCAGAGCAGGAGCCCACGGGGTGGGGGTGGGGGGTGGGAGGGTTCCCTGAGGAACCAGGGAGGGGCAACCAGGGAGGGGCAGCTTGGAGGGGGCGGGGGGACAGAGAAGTGACCGACCGCGTTGCTGCCTCCGGCTGCAGCAGCCAGTTCCTCTGCTGCACCCAGCCCGGCCCCTGAGATGCACGTTCCCCATTATCTCTTTATACACTCGGGTTCCCGAGACAATGGTTGTCTAGAAAGGACTGGATTTCGAGCTCTTCTCTCCAGCTTGTGCCTCGCTCAATTTGCAGAGAGTGGGGGGGGGCGGAGCCCAAGTTCCTAATTTATTCTCACTTGGAAAGAGTGCTCAGGCAACGAAGCCAAAACTCATCCTGGCATCAAAGGAATGATGTCCTCACCCAGGAATAAGACGCAGATCCCGCTGCCCATCTGCTGGGCTCGGGTAAAATGCAGTGCGATCCTGGGGGTCTGCTTGGCATGGGGGGGGGGACTCTTCCTTCCCTCCCTCCTCCTTTGTGTTCTTCCTTTCAATAAATACGCATTTGCAGTCTGAATCTATATGAAGGTGATGGAATAGAAAGGGAGGGGAGGAGATGGTAGGCCCAGCCAGCAGCCTTCCTGGACCAGCGTCTTGCTAGCAGATCTCTGATTTTACTCAGTCTGGGGCGGTGATGTTTCCCCAGGAGGAAAACCAAGACTGATGCAAACCAACGTGGGTGACCCCGCTTACTCTGTCAATGATTACCTGGGAGGAGGAGGGTTTGTGATCCAGTTCGGGTCAGTGGGGCCTGAGGTGAAATGGACTGGACATTGGGTGTGTTCCCCTAAGGAGATGAGACAGTCAGGAGAGGGAAGGTCGCTCCTGCCATTCCTTCCTTGGAGGCCATCTTGAGATGCCCCAGTGTGGGGCAGTTGTCTCTGTCCGTGAGGAGAAGGCCAGGCAAAGGACAGGAAGGCTATCTTGAGCCCTGCTGTCACTGAGCTGCTGAATTAACAACCCTGGATCCAGCTCTCACCAAATTCCTGTTCATGGGATAGTGAGTCATCTTTATTGTCCACATGCCTTTTACTTGGATATTCCAGTACTTGTAACCAGAGGCATCCTAACTGCCGCGGCAAGGAGAAAGTAAACCATTGTGGTTTTCTATCACATGGGGCGCGGAGCCTCCTGGGAGCCAAGGCAAGAAGGGAAAACAGAGAAATGGCAAAGCTTTCATTCTTAGTTGGGAAGAGCTTCTGAGGGAGTTTCAGCTGTTTTGCTCCTAAATTCCTTGTTTGACACTAAATTTTTGCCTGGGAGTTTATGAAAGGAACTGAGATACATAATTGCTAGATTCAGGATAATTGTTTTGCAGGAGAAGCAGTTTTCACAAGACTCTTAAGACAACGAGGATCTAGGTATAAAGGGAGAGTCTAACCAGAGAGGCAAAGAGTGGGTGGGAGTGGGGTGGGCAGAGAGCTGCTCCACGCACCCCCCAAGATGGTCAACTCCCCACCTCGAAAGGAGTAAAGCCCAATATGAATCAGAGCCCACACTGAGGAGATGATGAGATAAACTGGCAATAACACAGAGTGGAAGGTGGAGCAAGACGGAAAGGGAAGACCCCTGACCCACCAGAGCGAGAAGGATTTGGGGTGAAAAGACTTGGAGTCATTTGGGGGACCCCTGGTTTGTAGAAGCCCTGGGCCTGGATGCTTTCTCGGGACCGGGGGTGGGGGTGGGGTGAGGAGACGGGGTGTGTGTGGAAGGGGTGGAAGGAGGCAGTGGTCTACTCTTCTGCGGGCCCACTCTCATCACAGGCCCACTCGCTATGTGGCGTCTGTGTCAGCATCTCCTGTCCCCCAGGCTAGGGACCATGTGTGTTATCCAGGCTTGGTGTCAGGGCTGTCAGCTCTACAGAATGCGTCCTATCGGGCATCACACCTCTGAATGCTGTGTAGTCTAAACCATCCAGGTGTTCTCCTGAGAGAAGGGTAGAATTTGAAAATTCACACTAACCAGGCGATGGGAGACCTTTGCTTTGCCAAAGGAGTCAAAACAGATTTTCATTAAAAACACGGCACTTTCTGTACCTCTGCTGTAGAATGTTAATAGATGCCACAAAAAGAAACATCAGAGCCATTGGAGAGAGTCAAATAGGCATCTCCACTGCAGTATGTCTTGGAGGCATTAATGCCATATTCACCAAATCCAAGAGACACCCTTAAGTGGGAGATGCATCAGGAGTTGACATATTGCTGAGAAAGCAAAAGTGTCCAAGTTGGGAAGTGTCATGGGGACTCTTCCATTCATGTGCCAGTGAAAGGCTGCACCGTTGGTGCAGGAGAAGATGAGAAATAAACCCACCACCAGAGAGGGACAGCAGGGAGCCCCCTGGCCTGTCCCCTGGCCATGGTGGAGGCAGGGAGAAATGCTTGTACTGATCATTTGAACCATAAGCTGGTTCTCAGCTGGGGGTCACACCACCCATGTGGTCCCCAAGGGGTCTCAGGAGCTGTGTCCCAGACCACTGGGGGGAGCAAACACAAATCCTCTCAGGAAGAAGTCAATTTCGGTCAATTTCGGTCCAGGCCAGTGGTGATCACAAGACACTGGACTGTGAGATTTTCCCCGATTTCAGGGATGTTAAGATGTGAGGAAATGTGCAACTAGGCCTGGTGGAAGGACAGGACATTTATGTGCCCGTGAACCCCACAGAGGGACAGAGTGTGCAGCCTTGCCCATCTTACCCCACTGGACGCTCCTGGTGCCCGGCGGCAGCAGTGGTCACCGGTATCACCATTTGCGCAGCGTGTACTTGGTGCCAGGCTGGGCAAGGGGCTTGGCCCCTGTCAGCTTTGACTGGCTCCACAGATCCCCTGCATCGGCACAGCATCATTACTGCCATTTTGGCAGAGGATACTGGAATAGCTTTGCCCGGGGTTGCACACAAGTGGCAGGGGAGCTCTGCTGAGTGCGTGCTCTTCTCCCACATCCTGAAGGTGGTGCCCATCAGACGTTCTTTGAGGGATGCCACCCCAACCTAAACCTACCGAACCTAGCACACTTCCGAAGTTTTAGAAAACTTCCCTTCAGAAGTTTTAGAAAATGCTAATACAAAGATGTGATATTTATGCTAGTATCTTCCCAAATCAGACAAGAGGAGGTGGCATCACTGGGAAGATGTTACTGAATTACAGTGTGTTCTCATGCCCACCATTGATCCCTTCACAGCAAGTACAGGATTACACAGCTGGGGCCAAGGGGTGCCCGGTGCTGCCCGGACCACTTGATAGCAGAAGACTTCACATAGCCACTTGGGGTGTGTTGAAACAGAATTTGATCCAGAAATTGCCTCCTTCCGAAGTGGTTAAGATTCCGCGCTTCCAGTGCAGGGTGTGTGGGTTCTATCCCTGGTCAGGGAACTAAGATCCCACATGCCGTGTAGTGTGACCAAAAAATAATTTTAAAAAATAATAATAAAATTTTTTAAAAAAAACGAAAAATTTCCTGGCTCCAGTCACCTTTGTGGTCTATGTCCTGTCCATCCGCAGGCCTGCTGACCTCAGACTAGGGAAGCAGCAGGCCCCCCACCCCCGTCCCTACAGAGCTGTGTGGCCCTCAAGGGCCATCTGGAGAGCTGGAGCTGGAGTGAGTGGTAAACCCCCTCCCTACAGGAAGACGAGGCAGGTCTTATTGCAGATCCAGTCACAGTGCAAAGGGCTGGTCCTTCTGGGATCAAGCTGTCCTGTCACCTTGTAAATCAATGAGCAACCCACAGCAGGTGCTTTAAGATGTTCATTTTGGGAAGCTGGGCTCCCGACAAAATTGAAGCCAAGATATTGTCTGGGCACATCCACAGTAAATGTAAAGTTTACCCCAAATGAGCAGATCTATTAATAAAATAAATTCGGATCCCTCCAAATAAAAATTCAGATGCATTTTAGTCTCCTCTCAGTTCAGTGGGCTGAATCCCTTAATCTACTAAATTATTATGGAAAAACCCTTATCTCTATCTGTCAAAATCACTGCTGCTTTGGCAGTATCCTCTGGGGACACATGAGCCGCTTCATAATAACTTAGACTATGTGCATTGTAGCCTTAGCTTGAAGAGGGTCACGTACTTGAAGGAGTATAACACAAGGTCCAGGACAGGGTCGAGGGACAGTCTGGCCAACAGGGGCCAGAAAGGTGACAAGTGTATTGCTGGTAAGTGACAGAGGGAGGCCTTTAATCCAGTGTCCCTCCTCTGTGGGCAGCCAGGGTGGCATTGGGAAGAGACAGGCTGTGGGTTCTGGGTACTGTTTCTGCCCTGTCAGGGCAGTGCGATTTCCCGCAGGGCAGCCCAGCCTGTGCTAGGGCCTCTGTCTCTCACGTGGGCAGGGTGAGGCCATCTGCAGGAGGGAAACTCAGGGCCTGCATTCTGCATCGTGGGCTGAGCCCACTTGGCCAGGGGAGGAAAGGGAGGACAAACTGCATTTAGTGCAGAAAAGGGAAGAAAGTGTGGGAATTCAGTCCCCAGGTTCCAGAGGGGCCCCTGGCAGGAGCACTTGTGAACAAGAATTTGGCTGGTCCCTGTTCTCCCACCTCCACTGGGGTGACTCACGCCAGCAGAAAGGATGAATCATGTGGGTTATGAAACCGAAGGGCTCCTGAGAGGGAGGCTGGAAAGGACCCGGGGAAGCCATCGGCATGGGTCCTGCTCTGTCCCCACCTGCTCCTGCCCCTCGTCACCGACCTTCCACCTGCCACGCCACAGTCTCGCACAGTGAGCTCTCTACAGCAGCCCGAAGGCAAGGGGCTGCTCCTGGAGACAGACCATCAGGGCACGATTCCCTTCCCACCTCAAGGCCTTCCTGGCCTAGTTTTTGTTTCTTCACCAGCCGGTAGTAATCAGGGTAATAAAGGCTTGCTTTCCACATGTGGCCAGTTGGGACCAACACCCCTTGGGAGGAATGGGAGAAGAGATCCTGCCATTCACCTGTTGCAGGTGTGAACATTTCTGCAGCTCTCCAGGTGCACCAAATAAGTCTCTGTTGGATTCTAGGCTGCTCCAGGCAGCAGGGGCCAAGATGATTCCACTTACTTTCCCACTGATTGGTCCCAGGTCAGCGGGAGCTTTTAAGAGTCTACACAGCTAGTGATCACCTACCATGCGGCAGGCTCTGCGCTCATATAAACATTTATCAACATCCGATTGCAAGGCCAGTGCTCATGTCATGCCCTAAACAGCCCCACGGGGTAGATAACTACTGTCACCCGCTATCACAGGTGGAGCCCTGTGCTCAGAAAGGACAGCAACTTGCCCAGGATCACACAGCTTGGAACTGGACAGCTCGGGATCCACAGCACCGTCTACCCCCCAGTGGGCTGCAACCTGGGGGCTGTCCCCCGAGGTTCCTCCCGAAGCCAGCTAATCTGCCAAACGTCTTTGCCCCCCTCACCAAGCCCCTTCCATCAGGCCTAGCTCTAAACGGGCCCTGACCTGTCTTTCCTTGTGGCTTCTTGCCCCAGAATCCAGGACCTAGGGCGAGCCGCTTGTCTCACGCAGGGACGAGCAAGAGCAAGGCCTCGCACGCAAGTCAAAACACCATCAGGCAAATGAGGCCCCCAGGCTGCCCTACCAGAGGGGGGCGCCGGCCCCCAGCCCGCGAGGCTGGGAACGGGACTCACCTGAGACGACCCGGGCCCTCCCGGACGCCAGTGGAACGCGTGTCCCGAGGGTCCCCGAAGTCTGCGGGAAGTTCCAGGCGGGAGCTTCGCCCCGGGCTCGCGAAGGTGGGGTGCGGGCCGCTGAGCGCGGGCCAGGGCGCCGCCGGGCCGCGCGGGCGGGAACGCGCGGCGGCCGTCCCCTCCTCCCTCGCTCCCGCCCGCAGCGGCGGCGGCGGCGCTTCTCCGGCGCGGAGCGGCTTTAAAAGGCGGCACCCCACCCCCTGGCGCACTCGCCGCTCGGGCGCCGAGCGAGCCTGCCGTTGCCATGCCTCCGCGCGCGCCGCCCGCGCCAGGGCCCCGGCCGCCGCCCCGGGCCCCCGCCGCCGCCTGGGACGCGGACACCGACACGGACACGGCCGGCGCCGGCGGGCCCGGGCTCCGGCCGCTCGCGCCGCGCCCCTGGCGCTGGCTGCTGCTGCTCGCGCTGCCCGCCGCCTGCTCCGCGCCGCCGCCGCCGCGCCCCGTCTACACCAACCACTGGGCGGTGCAAGTGCTGGGCGGCCCGGCCGCCGCGGACCGCGTGGCCGCGGCGCACGGCTACCTCAACTTGGGCCAGGTGAGTGCGACCGGCCCGCGCGCCCGAAACTTTCCCGGCCTCCGGCGGGCGCGGCGCGAGGGGCCGCCCTGCAGGGAGTCGCCTGGGAGCGCGGCGCGCGGGGCCCTCGGCGGGGACGCCGGGGCAGGCCCGGCGCTACGGGGTCAGCGCCCCGGGTGCGGGCACCTGCCTAGCCGCGCGAGAGGAGAGCCCGTGGCGGGAGCCGTCCTCCGTGTCCCCCGAGCTTGTCCCGCCGCCGACCCCGGCCTCTCCGCGCCGGGCCCTCTGACCTCGACGGGCCGCGCGGGGCTCAGGAACCTGTGCGCGGGGCTCAGGAACTTGTGCGCGCGCCGGAGGGGCAGGCGGCTGCGGGGGTGACGTGCGCTCCCTAGGTGTCCGCGACTCCCGGAGGGAGGGCGGCTGGTGCCTGCGCCCGGGAGGCGCGGGACCGGGCAGTCGCGTCGAGGGTCGGAGGCTGCGGTCCCGCGTTTGAAACCCCTCCAGGCTTCTGGCGGCGACGGCGGGGGTGGAGGGAGTTGGCTTTGTTTCTGGGCCTCCGCGCGGGGTTCTGATGGTAGTTTTCTGCGGACCAGATGTATGACCTTAGGCAAGTCACTTCCCGTCTTCTCCATCTGTCCGGACAGTGACAGTGCGTACGTGCGCAGTGGTTGCGACGATCCTGTGTTTTCTGGCCGCAGGGCACCTGCCGGGTCTGACCCTGGCCGGGGAGCCAGGCGTCCTCCCGTGGCCTCGCCCTCAGGACTGCTGTCAGTTAGCAAGAGGGGACAAACTCCGGGCACAGAGGGTGCATAACTCCAAAGGACCTCGGTGGCAGGTCCCTTTTTCCAGCTCCAACCCTGCAGGGTGGCAGTGGGGCAGGTTGATCCTGATTTATGGCGGGGGGAGGGGCCGCAGCAGGCTCAAATGTGCGGTCCTACCAGTGGATCTCTCTGTGCAGTGAACAAGTCTCCTACAAACTACACACTTAGAGGATCAAATGGAGTGACAGGGACGCGCGCGTTCATAACTCAAGCCCTACTGCCAAGTGGCGTTAAATTTAGTTTCATCGTTATCCGTGACAGAAGCCAGCAAAGTGTGGTGCGGCCCTAATGTAAATGACATCTCTTTGCATCCTGAGTCTAGTCCAGATGCTGCTAATGTGAGATGTGCCACCTTTGGGAAAAGTGGATTCTACCTGTTTCAGCTGTACTTCACACCACAGGTTAGAGTGTATCTGAAAGAACCCATCACATCCTTTGTATATCTTTTTTTGTTGTATTTTGACCACTCAAGTCTCTCCAAACATCCTGTGATTTAAGATTTGCCTTTGGGTAGCACTGGCTTCAATTCTCCCTGTGGTTCCTAAGTCTCCCTGGTTCACGGTCCAGACTGAAGAAGGGGCTCCTCAGGGTCCATCCGGCGCCTTGCTTGCCCTGTTGGCTTAGGGCCCCAGCTCCTGCTAAACTTGGCTGCTCTGCCCAGATGGTCCAGCAATTTGTCTTCCGCTAGAAGTGACTCTTAAATGGCGTGGTAAATTACAAATTACAAAGTGCCTGGGTTTCTGGCTCTTATAATTAAATGAGCAGAGGGGAACTGAAGTTGAGTGGAGAGCTCCTGGACATTGCAGGAGAGAGGCATCGTGACTCCCCCTCATGACTCCTGTCCTTGGGGATCAGAAATGCCAGTCCCCTGGCCACGCCCGATCTTTGAAACAACTTCTGTCTGACTCACTGAGTTGCTTGTGCATGAAGTCCGCTGTCCTCACTTTGCCTGTGGGAGAGAAGATTGCTCAAGGGTGTGCACCCCTCCACCCGGGACCTTCTGGGGGAGCGTTTCAGTGTCTCCCCACTTGGTCCAGGGCAGCCAGGGTGGACTGCACACAACGTGGTCGCTCAGCCTGGTGGGCGTGCTTCTGGGGCTGCCACTGGAGGCACTCTCAAACGGAGGGGCTGGTTGGTTTGGGATACGAGCTGTGTCAGGCGAGTGTGTGTGTGTGCGCGCGTCCACGCGCGCTTGCAGTTACTCAAAGAGGGCCTGTTATTCTTTATTCCCAAACCTGCTTTCCTGCCCACCTCCCCCAAGTGCATTGCTAATGTGGAAAAGGCCTGGAGCACTCCACCTTCTGCCTATTCACTAAGAACTCTTTAAAAACCTTATTTGCCTTTTTCAGCCAGGAGAATTTGTGACTCATAAATAAGATGTAGATATTATTAGCTTTGATTTATGGGTGAGTGAACTGCGGTGAAGCATGGGCTGGAAGCTGTTTGTGTTCACACAATAAGAGTGTGTCACCTCCAACAGTTGTGATTCGTCCACTTCGTCTCCTGCTACGTTCTCTGGTCCCGGGTCTCCTTTGGGCGACTCTTTCCCCCAACCCTTCATGGGCAGTTAGTGTTATGCCCGGTACCTGCCCTGACTCTTTTTCTCCCAAGTCTTTGCTGCGCTCAAGTTCTGGCTTGATTGCTTTACTTTCTTTCTTTCATACAACTGATAACCTGATTCTGTTTATTTTATGTGGTGCAAAGGTAAATTAGACCAATGGTTTTTCATCTTTCTTGAATCGTGGGTCCTTTTCAGAGTCTGATAAAGGCTCTGGATCTGCTCCATTTAAAAATATGCATCATCAGGAACAAGACAAACGAGCCTCTTCTGGCCCTGGGGGCCCCAGATAATGCAACACAATTTACAAAAAAAGGAATAAAAATTGGGAAGAGTCAAATGTCACTCTTGACAGATGACAAAATTAGCCACAAGGATAATCCGAGAGAACCTGGAGACCAACTAATGAGAGAGTTGAGTGGGTGCTTGATCAACAGGAGCTGCCCGACAGTGGCCACAGCTGCAAAGATGAGAGGAATTATAATTCCCTGCAGCATAGGCACTGTTAGAGACTTAGGAATAAATCTTAGAGTAGCGCGAGACTTGCGTGGAGAAGATTACAAAACATTTAAAGAAGCATTAGGAGAAAGAAGGCCTGAATGATGGAGAGACAGATTATGTTCTTGATGGGAGGGCTGACTGTCACAGGTCCCCTGAATTAACGTGTAAATTGAGTGTCGTCTAGTTGTGATACCGATAGGTTTTGTTTTCTTTTTAAGCCAGGTATGAGCTATTTATTTATTTTTGATTTTGACAGTTTGGGAATTTTTATCTTTTAATAGTGGAATTTGACATATTGACATTTACTGTTCAAACCATGTGGTATTCATTTTTTTTAACAAAGTATTTTTTTAATTAAAAAATTATTTTAACATCTTTATTGGAGTATAATTGCTTTACAATGATGTGTTAGTTTTCTGCTTTGTAACAAAGTGAATCAGCTATACATATACATATATCCCCATATCTTCTCCCTCTTGCATCTCCCTGCCATCCTCCCTATCCCACACCTCTAGGGGTCACAAAGCACCGAGCTGATCTCCCTGTGCTATGCGGCTGCTTCCCACTAGCTATCTGTTTTACATTTGGTAGTGTATATATGTCCATGCCACTCTCTCACTTCGTCCCAGCTTACCCTTCCCCCTCCCCGTGTCCTCAAGTCCATTTTCTATGTCTGCATCTTTGTTCCTGTCCTGTCCCTAGGTTCATCAGAACCATCTTCTGTTTTAGATTCCATATATATGTGTTAGCATCTGGTATTTGTTTTTCTCTTTCTGACTTATTTCACTATGTATGACAGATTCTAGGTCCATCCACCTCACTACAAATAACTCAATTTCATTTCTTTTTATGGCTGAGTAATATTCCATTGTATATATGTGCCACATCTTTTTTCTCCATTCATCTGAAGATATATAGATTGCCAACAAACACATGAAAGGATGCTCAACGTCACTAATCATTAGAGAAATGCAAATCAAAACTGCAATGAGGTATCACCTCACACCAGTCAGAAGGCCATCATCAAAAAATCTGCAAACAATAAATGCTGGAGAGGGTGTGGAGAAAAGGGAACCCTCTTGCACTGTTGGTGGGAATGTAAATTGATACAGCTACTATGGAGAACAGTATGGAGGTTCCTTAAAAAACTAAAAATAGAACTACCGTATGACCCAGCAATCCCACTACTGGGCATATACCCTGAGAAAACCATAATTCAAAAAGAATCATGTACCACAATGCTCACTGCAGCTCTGCTTCCGATAGCCAGGACATGGAAGCAACCTAAGTGCTGATAGGTTTTGATATGGAGTATGAAATCACACAAAGGAAGAGCAGGGTCTTGGAATACCAGAGACAACTCTGAGAAGGGAGATGGGCAGCGTCTCTGCCACCATAAGCCTTGGTGATCACAGCAGCTCCGCCTTGGCCCAGTGATGGTCTGGTCCATTGGTGGAGTTGACTCCAACCCAGGCATATGTGGGAGCTTGTATGTAAGCAGAAGAGGCTCATGTGGATGGGAAGTCTGGGCAGTTCAGTAAACGGCGCTGAGAGGGCCGACTCTGCAGGGAAGGGCAGCCAGACCCTCACCTCACACTCCATAACAACAGACTCCAGATGGAATGAGAGCCTGAATGTGTAACTGCCATGGAAGGCCTTTATGACATAGGGAAAGGAAAGGATTCCTTTTTTAAAAAAAAACTTATTTTACTGAATTATAGTTGATTTTCAGTGTTGTGTTAATTTCTGCTCTACAGCAGAGTGATTCACTTATATATACATTCTTTTTCATACTCTTTTCCCTTATGGTTTATCCCAGGAGATTGGTTATAGTTCACTGTGCTATACAGCAAGACCTTGTCGTTTATCCATCCTATGTATAATCGTTTGCCTCTGCTAACCCCAAACTCCCAATCCATCCCTCCCCCACCTCCCGCCTCCTTGGCAACCACCAGTCTGTTTTCTATGTCTGTGAGTCTGTTTCTGTTTCGTAGATAAGTTCATTTGTGTCATATTTTAGATTCTACATATAAGTGATATCGTATGGTATTTGTCTTTCTCTTTCTGACTTACTTAGTATGATAATCTCTAGGTCCATCCCTGTTGCTGCAAACGGCATTACTTCATTCTTGTTTTATGGCCGAATAATATTCCATTGTATATATGTACCACATCTTCTTTATCCATTCTTTTGTTGATGGACATTTAGGTTGTTTCTGTGTCTTGGCTATTGTGAATAGTGCTGCTACGAATATAGGGGTGCATGTATCTTTTTGAATTAGAGTTTTGTCCAGATGAATGCCCAGGAGTGGGATTGCTGGATCATATGGTAGTTCTATTTTTAGTTTTTTGAGGAACCTCCATACTGTTCTCCATACTGGCTGTACCAATTTACATTCCCACCAACAGCGTAGGAGGGTTGAGAAAGGAAAAGATTTCTTAAACAAGATGCAAAAAGATCAAATAAAAAAGGGAAGAGATTGATCCATTAAAAGTTCTGTATAATAAAGGCTTCATAACAGTTGAAAAGCAAATAAGAGAGTAGGAAAAGTATTTATAACATATAACAGATTAATGCGTAGATTATTTAAAAAGTTATAAATCAATAAGAAAAAGGATAAATGCCAGGTAGAAAAATGGAGAGGCATATGAGTAGGGAATTGAATGAAAAGGAAACCCCGATGAGAAAAGATGCCCAGCCTCCCCGGGAGCTGTTGGGGCAATGCACCTTCAGGCAGTAATCCCATTTCACACCTATCTGATTGGCAGACTGGGAACGTGTTAGTATGAAGTGTTGCCAAGGCTGTAGAGGAGCTGGAACTTTCAGATGCTGCTGACAGAGTGGAAATGGGGACAACTACTTGGAGAGTAATCTGGGGTCAGGTCACATCAGCAAGTCCACATCTCAGCTTTGTCATAAGAAACTCTTGCACAGGTGCACCGGGAGACTTGTACCAGAATGAACGCAGGGGCATTTTTAAACGAAGGGAAACACAACCTAAATATCCATCAGCAGAAGAATGGAGAGACATATCGAAATAGCCACACCATGGGGTACTCAACAATACTTAGAAATGAGTGAGCTAGGCATGTATCTACACAGATAAATGTCAGAAATAATGTTGAGTGAAAGAGGCAAGTTGCCGATGTACAATGTAATAGTATTTATGTAAACTTAAAAAAACACTGAGCCATTCTGTAATATTTATGAATGTTTACACATGTAGTAAAAGTATAGAAGCTTGGGCTGGAAGGATCCACAGCAAATTCTAGTTAGTAGTAGAATTTCAAACTTCATCTGCAGTGTTCTAATTCTTAATGCACTTTGTAGACATATATGTAATATATGCACTTGTAGGGACTTCCCTGGTGGCACACTGGTTAAAAATCTGTCTGCCAACGTGAGGGACAAGGGTTGGAGCCCTGGTCTGGGGGGATCCCACGTGCCGCGGAGCAGCTGGGCCTGAGGGTCACGGCTGCTGAGCCTGTGCTCTGGAGCCCGCAAGCCACAACTGCTGAGCCCACGTTCCACAACTGCTGGGGCCCGCGTGCCTGGAGCCCGCGCTCCGTAACAGGAGAGGCCGCTGTGGTGAGAGGTCCACACACTGCAGCAAGGAGTGGCCCCCGCTCGCTGCAACTGGAGAGGGCCCGCACATAGCAAAGAAGACCCAGCGCAGCCATAATAAATAAATAAATAAATAAATAAATAAATAAATAAATAAATAAATACACACACACAGTTGTATACAGACATCCATAAGTACATGCATATACACATGTGCATATTTATACGGGTATACACGTACACCTACACATGTGCACGTACACAGAGATACACATGAAATGTTAAAGGGGGGAAAAGAAAAGAAAAATGCACATCATACACACATACCGCTGTCTGTGTTCCTGGGCCACCTGTGGGCATACAGGTAGCTGTGGGCCCAGCATGAGAAGCCCGTGCTTTACACTCCCCAGGCTGGGCTGATCCACTTGTCAAGGAAATGGTGACCTAGGGAAACAATGCCTGGCTGCAGCTCACGGGGCTGTTGGGAAAGAGCTGGACCCAGAGCCCAGGAACCCTGCTGCTGGCCACTGCCTTCTCCCTCTGCCAGGCTTCTTTCTCCCTCAGGTCAGTTTGTGGCAGAGGTGGCCTCACTCCAACCTACATCGTTACCTTTGACACTAATGACTCTGAGAAAAGACAAGTTGTTTATTCACGTGAAGAGAAAGGCAACAAGCCATTTGCACAAACCAAATCACAGCAGCTCAACGTCTGCAGCTCTTAGAAGTGATGTTTACCTTTAAGGTGGCGCTGAGGCACCACGCTTGCCCTTACGTTTCTGCTTTGCCTGGGGAATTGACTAATTTGTTGGTTCTGAGTCTGAACATAAAACGGTAGGCTGGCTGTCAGGGCCCTAAAAGATCTAAGAGCCTTCAATGATTTTGAACTTGCCTTAAATAGTTGTACTTAAAATAGCTGCTGAGTGGAGCATACCTGGCTCAGAATTTCAGGTGGGCCTTTGTCATTCACTTGTCAACAGAGGAAAATTGTCATGCTGCGGATGGCTTGTTCCTACAACTGAAAACAAGCTGAAGCTTTAGCTGGGTGTTAAAATAATGAGCCAGAACTTGTTCCAGGGAGTGTTGGGGGCTTGGGAGGGGCAAGGGGAAGCCCTGCAGCTTCCCCAGTCACCTGCAGCATAGTCCTCTGGTATTGATTTTCGGCTGGAGGCTGTCTTTTATGCTCTGAACCAGGAGCCATGCTGGTGGCTGGCCTGCAAATGGCAAGGGAGAGGTTCTGGTGTGAGCTGGGGCTGGGGGTACAAACAAAATGGGGATTGTGAAGCTTGTGTAGTATCCCACCTTCCCATTTGCTATCTTTATTCGGATGGTAATGGATCAAAGTGGACAGGGTTTTATTTGATGGGGGTGGCGGTGGAGAGATGCGTGCCAGGCTGAGTTGCAGTACATGGAGCCGGGAGAGCTCCCAAGGGCAGCGTCCGAGGGGGACTCAGAACCAGGCCGGGGTGGCTGCCTTGGCTGTCTGGTCCCTTGGGAGGGTTTGAGCTTCTCTAGGCAGAAACCAAGGGTGCAAATGAGAAACACAGCGGCTGATGGGGTGAGAGAGCCAGAGGACTGTCTGGGGCCCCCTCCCTGGTCTTGGGCTTTGCAGGACTGTCCACATCCTGGGGAATACTCCGGGATCCTCGGGGTCTCTGAGTCTCTGCACAGATCTTGCCTCTAAAACGTAGTTCCTCCGGTCTAACCCAGCCCAGCCAGGCGCTGACACCCTCCCCCTGCTCCTCCCATCACCCTGCCCAGGGAGGCCTTCTGACTGCGCTTGTGAGCGCCATCTCCTTTCCAGCTTGGACTGTGGCGTGGCCTCGCACTGACCGGAGGCCCTGGCGTGTGCTTGCGCCTGGCGGGCAATTCCCTGGGAGTGCTGTCGCCCACGGAGCCTCATACCACCCTGCAGGCAGGTGTCAAGGGCCTGTTTTACTGTGAAGAGATCTCAGGTCCAGTTAAGTGTGACTTGCTGCAGGTTATAAACCGGTGACTGACAGGCCAGGGCCCAAAGCCCTCCCATTCGGCTCGCCTGCCCCGTCCTCCCCTCTGGCAGAGGAACCTCACCTCTGTGTCTCAAACGAGGGTGAGCAGCGGACAGACCCGCCAGCCGCTGTCCCTCCTTCCTGCCACCTGCTTATGTGCACGCAGGGTGCTGGAGGTGACGTGTTCCATCCTGAGTAGCTGCGCTGGCTCCTTCTCATCAGCACTGAGACTCACAGTTCTCCACGTGGAGGGAAAAAAACCAACCCCTCCCTAGGATGCCACACACAGTCCCTCAAAGTCTGCACATTCTCCAAGGGACTGATCCTCCTTTGCTGCGAACCTCCTCCTCTATGTGTGTCCCCGTCCACAGGGGGGACCACCGTCCACCGGAAGCTCAAGGCCTGGAAGTCACCACTGCTCCCCTGCTCCCGCGCCTCCTGTCCTGTCCATAACCAAGCTTGTCTCTTTGGCCTCCTGGATGGCTCTTAGGTCCCCCCAGCTTCTCCCCGCCACCACCCGGCACAGGCCTGGGCCTCTCACCCGTCCATGCCATGCAGGCCCAGTCCACTGCCTTCTGCTCCGGCCCCGCTGATCCCCTCACTTTGTGCACTTGCTTCCCTTTCAGCTTCCTTGTGCTGTTCTTTCTGCCTAGGATGGCTTTCCCCTGCCCACCTGGTCAGCGCCTCATCCTTCCTGGCCATCTGTGGCCGGACCTGACTTCCCCAGCTCTGCAGATGTGCCCTCTGGGCTCCCAAGCCTCCATCATCCTGACCCTGTCTGCTGGCTTGTGTGTTTCTGCCACTGGGCTCTGGACTTTGTGGTGCCTCAGTCCACATCGGCTCTCTGGTTGCCCTCTGAGATGAGGTCCGATTCTGCCGCTTCTCTGATGGCAGAGCCGTCTTCCCAGGGCAGCCTGGGCCCAGCAGACACGCCCTCATTTATTCAGCCAGTGTTTGTTATGTGCGCGTGTGCGGGTGCTGGGTCCTCAGAGATAAGGAAAACATGGGCCCCTGCCCTGTGAGAGCCTTTCAGTGGAGGGCAGGATGTGAGCATTTTGACCGAGCAAGGTCAGGCTCCTCTCGGTGTCTGGACTGAACCATCTCCACCCACACCTTTTATCTTAATCCCTTGCCTCTCAGAGTCACGCTCAGCCGGCAGCTCCCGCCTCTGCGAGGATGCATGGGGAGGAGCCGGCCCGTGATGCTCTAGTTTGCTCCTAGGTCTGGTGGGCTACACACTGTGGCCCAGCCGTGCCCTGGAGCCCACCGTAGATTCTTCAGATCCCAAGGGTCGCATCATCCTGCTGAGTCCTGGGTCTTCCTGAGGTCCGGTGTCTCTGCTTTAGGAAATTTTGAAGACCCGGCAGCAGGCATAAGGCCCTCGGTCCAGTGCTGCGCAGAACGGGGATGAATAGCCGTCAGCTGTCGGGAGGGAGCCTCACGCTCCACAGGATGGGATGGGATCAGCAGCTCGAGTTCCCATGGTAACCAGCCCATCAATGCCCTCAGTGTCAAGTCGATGGCACCGTGGAGAAGAAGAAACAGTCTCATTGTCTCCCCCTTGGCCGCTTGGGCACAAACCAGCCGCGCTCCACAGGGCTGGACAGCCATGGGCCACCGTGGGGCACGATCCAGCCAGAAAGGGGCCGTGGGGCTTCAGCTTCCTAACCCTTCCTGGGGCCTCATAAATTCCTACCGCTGGCCAGCATCTGTCACTTACAGAGTCCTTGTTGGGTGACTGTCTTCTCAGTGGGAAGAAACGGCCCATCCACCATGGGGGTGGATAAACTGTGTCCAGTGTCTCGGTCGGGTGCTCGAAAGGGACCTCGGTGTCCAGACCTCCCCTTTTTGTTTGTGCAGCGGTTCTCAGAGATGACCTCCTGTGTTTACTTGACCAGAACCTCGTTGCCCCCTCAAGGCCCCAGCCCAACCCGGGGTCTTTGTCAGACTGCCTGGGGTGGACAGTCTGGGCAGGAGGGGGTGAGGGGGAGGGCAGGCTGGCCTGCTCATCAGATAAGGGCCTGGAGTCCCCTGGCCTGGATGAGGCGAGGCTGTTCCTCTGCTCACCCGCCCTCACCCTGTCCTCCAAGCCAGAAACCAGGGCATCGCTGAGTTTCCCTCCTCCGCTGGTGCCTGTCTACTGGCTGCAGCTCCTTCTCTCTGCCTCCTGGTCTCGCCTGCAGCCCTTTCCCTGCCTCTGACAGTGCCTGGGTTACTGCCTCACTACTCTCTAGGCCGTTCCCCACCTCGTGCTGTCGTTTCCCTGCTTTGAAACCCACAGAGGCTCCTCCACAGCAAAGCCTGACAGGCTCAGCCCTTGGGGAGCGAGCTGTCCCCCTGTCCCTGCCTCTCCATCCTCCACACAGAACCCCTCACAGTTGCCAGATGCTCCAGCCAGTCCAGACCTCTGCTATGCTGGAAATGTTCCATGTGCCTTTTCTTTCTTTTGCACCTGCTATTTGGGGGCAGCTTTTTTAACCTGGGTGCCCATTCCCATGTGGTCCACTTGGAGAACCTGCTCTTCTTCAGGATTAGCTGAAGTGCTGTTTCCTGACCTGTCTGCTGCCCAGCAGGGCTGAGCTCTGGCTCCCAGGCTCCAGGGCCACGGCCTGCGAGGCTGTCTGTCTCCCCACCAGACCACAGCCCCTTGTGGTCAGCGTCTTTGTTCTTTTTGTTTGCTCATGCCCCGGCCCCGCCCTCAGCTCCCACACCACCTCCCAGAAGCACCTGATGACTGTGTTTTCCTTAGAAGGGGGTCACTTGGTCACTGGGTTCCAGGACCCCCATCACCACTGCCGCCGGCCAGCCCCTGCGCTGTTCTTACTGTTCACCAAGCACTGCTCTGATCATCACCCCAGAGCCCTATTACCCCGTTACACAGAGGAGCAGACTGAGGCACCGAGCAGCTGAGTAACTCCCTAAGGCTCAGTCCAGGTCAGAGCAAGGCTTTCCACAGGGGCGCCTTCGATTCCAGCGTCCACGTCAGGAAAGGCTGCAGAGAGCAGGTGGCAGCGGGGCTGGCCGGGGAGCTGGAGTCGGGGTCTTGTAACTGGTAAGGCAGAGGGTGCAGTCCAGGCAGAGGGAAGGCTGAGACACAGGGGTGCCCTGGGAAGGTACCTGCACTCTCCCAGCGAGGCAGAGGGCTCGGCTGTACCTTCGGACCCTCCCTTCTTATCAGGCCTCTGGCCCCGGGCTTCACTTCAAAGGCTTATCTATGCAGCAATGAAGGCAGCCCGGAGCTTTGGAGTCTAAGAGCCTCAGAGCGGGGAGCTTTCCTTGGATGCCTCACCAGCCTACCGGAGCCGGAGGAGAGTAGAAAACTGTCAAGCAGACACCCAGGAAAAAAACCAGAACTGGAGAGAAGGGGCTTCATGACCCAGGGTTGCACAGAGAGTGGCACAGCCTGGAGGTGAAATGGTCATTACTTGATTTTTCTTTGTATAATACAGAAAGAATACACGATATAGAAAGTTTGGAAGATATGGAAAAGAGCAAAGAAAACTTAAAAAATCATTTATAATTCTTCCACCCAAAGATAATCACTGTTAACATTTTGGACCGTGTCTTTTCTTTTTTTTTTTTTTTACACTGTGTGAGTGTGTGTTTGTGTGCGCGCATGTATCTGTATATATATCTGTATATACGGATGCACACACTCACACAAATGTCTTAGGCAAATAAGGTTGTACAGTTTTGCAGCTGTACTTCCCAGGTCTATAACGGTTCTGTGGTACAATTTTTAAAAAATATTTATTTATTTATTTAGGCTGCGCCAGGTCTTGGTTGCGGTGCGCGGGATCTTTAGTTGTGGCATGTGAACTCTTAGTCACAGCATGCATGCGGGATCTAGTTCCCTGACCAGGGATCGAACCCGGGCCCCCTGCATTGGGAGTGCAGAGTCTTACCCACTGGACCACCAGGGAAGTCCCTGTGGTGCAATTTTTAATGACTGCTCAGTGCATCATTTAGTGGCTGGCCCGTAACTTACCTAATCTTTCCCCTGACATTTAGGTCAGTGGATTCTTTGTGAGTCCTCAGGAAGGTGGATATTGCTGCTGGTCTGGAATGCCAGCACCGGGTAAGGAGGTGGGTGGGTTCCGTCCCTGCCCGGTTGCCTGCTGCCAGGCCTCACAGCCCTGGTTCCCACGCCCGTCACTTTCCCCGTCTCCCCACCCTGATAACTTGTGCTTAGTTCAACTCATAAGGATTGTATGCAGTACTTTTTCCTTATTTTATAAAGTTACACATGTATTATAAATATTCTCCCGTCATAAAGATTCAAACGGTGCAGATGTATAAAGAAGAAAAACCCCAAATCTCCTTCCTCCCCTCATCCCATCCTCAACTTAACCTTCCCCCCAGACGCCACCACTGTCCACACGTTAGTATCTGTGTGTCCTGTTTCACAAACACATTGGCACACTTACATGGAGAGTTTAGGGGGTTATTTTTCACGTAAACGGGATTGTGCCAAACATGTTTTTCTGCACCTAGCTTTTCTTAGCCTAACAATACATCTGGGAAAGCTTTCTACGCAAGTACACAGAGATCTACCTCATTCTTTTGAAACAGTTTAAAGCTATTGTATTGAAGCAACATATTTGGTTTACAGCATTGACTTAATGTTATTTGATTTGCCTCCAGGTTTTTGGGGGTTTTCTGGGGGATATTATAAACAACATTGCAGTGACCATCTTTATTCGTCCTCTCTGTGCACATGTATGAGAATTTCTGTAAGATACATAATAGCAAAAACAAGTAGTAGTTAGAGTAGTGAATAACGATTACAGACACCTACTGGCCCTTATGTGCTTTCCTGGAATTGACTCATTTAATCTTCTTAGAAACCCTGTGAAGTAAGTACTGTCATTATCCCCATTTTACAGATGAGGAAACCAAGGCACAGAAAGGTTAAGTAACTTGCCCATGGTTGCAGAGCTTGTAAGTGCCAGAGCCACGATTTGAACTGATATGGTCTGGCTCCAGAGACTGGGGAACTGCTGAGGCAAAGCTGTTTTCAGCATGGGGGCGGGGGGGGGGGCATCGGTCCAGGCAGGTGGCTCCGAGTGGCACTGCCCCCAGAAGTGTGTGGAGGCCAGGCCCTCAGCGGTCCTGTGGGGAGGTCATCAATGCTCGAATTTCTAGTTCTTACAGGTGAAAATGAGCTCTCGTGGTTGTTTTGCCTTTTTCTGATTACTGTTAAATACCTCTTCATAAAGTTATTCATCACTTTAGTTCTTCTCTGAATGTCTTATCTTCTTTGCCCATTTTTCAGTTGGGTTATTTCCCTTTTCTCCTGATGGTCCAGTCGCTGTATTGTGGATATGAATCTCCTGTCTGTAAATAGACTCTCCCGTCTGTCACTTTTCTTTGAACGTTGTTCAGAGGGTGTTTGCTGCTTGTTTTCGGAAGTAAAATCCGCAGTTCCCTTTGTTTGCAGGGCTTTGGGCTGGTCACTTGATGTAACTCAGAGTGAACAAGACAGGGTCCCTACCCACAGCAGAAAAGAACTTAAGTAACCGTTGCAAGAGGAATACTGGAAATAATACAGGGGTGAAGTCCACATGCTTTAGGATGATAGGAGAGCGGGGCTGATTTTCACCTGGGAGGTTCAAGGGTGGCTTTGTGACCAGTGGCCTTTGAACCAGACCTGGAAGGGCCCATGGGTTGTCATAGGCAAAGGAGAAGCGGGGAGCAGGTGGGCCATGCGTGGGAGCACTAATCTGCGTCCCGTTGGGAAGCAAGCCAGCTCAACGGCTCAGGCAGAGGCACATTTACAGCGGGGCTGCTTCTAGACGTGTGAGCGGCGTGACAGAAACCAGCCAAGGCTGTTGGCCAGCGCGGAGGGGGAGCTGCTACCCACCTCGGGCTGAGGGGACAGAGGGAGGAAACAGGGTCAGCAGAGCCTGTGAGACCTGGGGTGGTGAGGATGCAGCCTCCTGGCACCTCCCACTGGCTCAGCCCTCAGGGGGTGTGTTGTCAGGAGGGGTGCAGGGCAGGGCGGAGAGGAGAATACCAAGAGAAGGAGCAAAGTCCTGGGTACGATGTCATCAGAGGGCAGAGGAGTTCACTTGCTGCTGCTTTTATTCAGCAGGCATTTATCGGGTGCTGGCATGAAGCCTGGCACCATGCAAAGGACTGAGCGGGTAGAGGTGTATCCGGCTGGCGTTGCCCCTGGGGACGGGGCCTCGGCGCCACCATTAACTCTCCGAGTGTCCTCTTGGCGGGTACGGCAGAGGTATGTGGTTGCAGCCCTGCTAGACCCCACGTACCTGGATCTATGCCTCCTTGTTCCAGTCGGGGTTTATTTAGGTATGTCTGGCTGAAGACAGATTTTAACACGGAAAAATAAGTCCATTTGTGGCCACTAGGCACTCGGTCTAACACACGTCTTGATCTTCTGCTGTTTTCCTAAACGTAAACAAACAAAAATATCCCTATTTGGGTTCCTCTTGATAAAGCCCAATTTCTGTGAAAAGAAAACTTATTTCTGTTCTGCTATCAAAGTAGCCGTTCATGGACTTCCTTGGCAGTGCAGTGGTTAAGAATCCACCTGCCTATGCAGGGGACACGGGTTTGAGCCCTGGTCCGGGAAGATCCCACATGCCGCGGAGCAACTAAGCCCCTGTGCACAACTACTGAGCCCACGTGCCACAACGACTGAAGCCCGGGCACTTAGAGCCTGTGCTCTTCAACAAGAGAAGTCACTGCAGTGAGAAGCCTGTGTGCCGCAATGAAGAGTAGCCCCCGCGCGCCACAACTAGAGAAAGCCTGCTTGCAGCAACGAAGACCCAACGCAGCCATAAATAAATAGATAGTTAGATAGTAGTCGTTCATGCCTGAGATCTTAGGCACGTCTCAATTTCTCTTTTGCAGAAATATGAAATTATTAGCTGCAGACAAGCAGCGGGATTTGTTTCAGTAGCTTAAACAAATTTATATACCACAACTTTGTCAATTCCATGCCCTCACACCCCTCCATTCAAGTTCAAGATGCAAAAACCCATTTGTGGGAAAGGAAGCTTTCTGTTCCCAGAGTTTCGTGTCCTTGTATAAAATGAACTTTCTGGTACTTTCTAGGTCTTTTTTTTTTTTGGTTTGCTTTCTCAAGGAACATGGTTTTCTACCTTCCTGTGATATATGGCCACAGCAGGAACATCCTAAAACCAAATTGTTACTTCTCACACCGAGTAGCCTTGAGATCCAAACAAACCCCAGAGGTAGAGGTGGGTTCGCGAAGTCAGGAAGACCATCTCTGAGGCTCGTGGCCAGGGGCCAGGACTGACCACCCCACGTAATGACAAGCTGTGTCATCCTTACTCCAACTGAGGAAGTGCGTTTCCAAATCCTAACCAGGAGCATCTTTCCACTTTCCAACTTGACTTTTACTTGCAAAGAGCCCTGGATGTGTTTCTGTTTTCTTCTTGTGTCAGAAGTTCGATTGCTACATAGAACCATTAGAAAAGCCTCTCTGCAAACCAGTTGGTTTGTCTCACTAAAATTTGGTCTTACTTTCCAGCAGTTGGTTCCTTTCCTGAAGTTTGTCACTTGCGGTGCCTTGAGCTGTGCCAACGGCTGTGCCAGCCTGGCCTTGTCTTGGGGCCAGGCAGCCGCTCAGCCTCCTCCCCGGGGTCTCCCCAGCACACTCACCTCCTCAGGGGAGTCTTGAAATGACTCAGCGCCTCCACTGAGACCCCTTTTCTCCCGGCAAAGCCAAGGAAACTTGTTTGCATGCTTGCCGCTGCTTTTCTCCCCTGGGTGTTTGTGTTTCGTATGAATCATGTGGTCAGGCTGCATGCATTAGACTCCAAGTCTCCAGGCAGGGCTGTGTTCCTGCACGCACCCTGGGCACGGAAGAGATGCTCAAAGATTGTTATAGACAATGGATGCAGCCAGGAGGGAAGAGCCATCTTGCCGGAACTGTCCAGTTTGTTCTAAATGACCGCCTTTGTCCTGAGGTCTTTTGGGGGAGTTTTGTTAGCACTGAGCCCAGTTTGATTTCTGCATCAGCCTTCCATAGCAGAAGATGACATGTTGGCCGCTGTGACTAGCCTTCCTGTGGCCAGCAGGAGCGGGTGCCATGGTTTCCCCAGCAGGTCGTGGTGCTTTGCTGAGAGAATCAGACGGACACGTGTTTCCATCCGTCAGAGCAAGACACCAGCCTGCCTGTCCCCCTGCTGGTTTCTCAGCAATCTGGGGGCAAACTCTGACTTTTTTCCCCCAGAGGCTTATGGAGTTTCCTGGGTTGTTGAGCTTGTGTATCACAATTCCTTAAGTTTCTGAGGTCCACCAGCAGGAGAATGGATAAACCAATGTGATGTATTCCTTCGATGGGCATCTTTATTCAGCAATAAAGAGGAATAGGCAACTGCTTTGTGACAGCGTGGATGAATCTCAGGCTTTGTACAGAGTGAAAGAAGCCTCACACAAGAGAGCCATCTGATTCCATTTCTAGAACAGGCAAAACCAATCTGTGGTGGAATAAAAACTAATCTATGGGGTGGGGATTGACTGGGAAGGTAAGGTGCATAGGGAGACTTTCTGGGGGTGATGGCTATGTTCTCTATCTTGATAGGGGCTTGAGGCTATACCGGTACACACGGTTATGAAAACTTAACAGATGTATAACTAACAATTACTCATTTCCCCATGTGTAAATTTTACTTCAAAAGAAAAAATCTGTAAGCAAGTATTGAACTCCCCATTATGATGTATATATTGAAGTATTTAGGGGACATGTACCGATACTGCAGTCTACTTTGGAATGCACTGGAAATAAGATGGATTGACAGATGGATAGAGGCATGGATAGATGGAGAGGAATGTGATAGAGTCACTGTAGCGATTGTCAATGGTGGAGTCAGGGCAGTGGGTATTTGGGTGTTGGCTGTACAGTTCTTTCAACTTTGCTGTTTGTTGAAAATTTTCACAATAAAATGTTGGGAGAAAAAGATCTTTAGGGTTGTGGTGGGGATAGGACAGATTTGGAAGACATCCCCTGCTGTCCTTGGAGATATATCATGAATCTGTGTGTAGAGATAAGGATGAGAAGCCTAGGGATTTCCTGGGGCCAGTGAGGTCATCAGAGAAAGCCCCATGGAATCTGGGTTTGGGGGACGTTTGCTTTGGTAAGGTGTGTTCTGGGGTCACGCCCGCATCTGGAAGGATTACTGTGGCTCCCTGAGCCCTTAACTTGCTTGTTTCCCAGGAGCAGAGCTTCAGCCTGGGGAGAAGCACCCAGTCCACGTAAAGGAGCAGAGTCCTGCTGTTGAAGGACCTTCCTGCAGGTAGATAAGCCTGCAACAGACGCCCCTGGCACGGTGGTTGTGGTCTGGGCTGCTGGCCTGCTACTTACCTCCTTGGGCCTGTTCTGCAGTGCTTTTCTAGTTCCAGGATTTGAATTATTGACTTTGTACAGAACTTTCAGCCTCTCTTGAGTCATTGGATTGGAGAGCTGGACTAGCAGCCGTCCTGCGTGGAGTCCTAACGGAGGGCTGTCCTAAGCTGGGATCCTGCCCCTGCCTTGCTCCAGGCTGCCCCAGGCCAGACGCACCAGAGATACTGCCCTCAGGCTCCTCGTCAGAGAATCTCTGCCTGAGAGAGGAAGCTCCCCGTCTGCTGGTAAATTTAGGGCATGTGTGAGAAGGCGGGGTAGGGAGAGTGGAGAAGAATGAAAGCATTATTCTAGGAAGCTTCTTTTATTTATAGATTCTCCTAATTCTATTAAAATGAATGCCGGAGGGTTGTAAAACTTGGAGCACGTAACATAATAGCCGTGAAAGGATGTTAAGTGAAAATAGAGAACGATGATAAAGTAAGAAGAGTCTTAGTACTGAGAGGAAGATGTGACATTTTTCGGAAGTAAAATCGTCTTAGAGCACACTGTACAGGGAAAGTGAATTAAAATAAGGACTTGGGGGCTTCCCACTTGGTGCAGTGGTTAAGAATCCGCCTGCTAATGCAGGGGACACGGGTTCGAGCCCTGGTCCGGGAAGATCCCACATGCTGCGGAGCAACTAAGCCCATGCGCCACAACTACTGAGCCTGCGCTCTAGAGCCCGCGAGCCACAACTACTGAAGCCCGCGCACCTAGAGCCCGTGCTCCAAAACAAAGAGAAGCCACCACGATGAGAAGCCCGCGCACCACAACTAGAGAAAGCCCACGCGCAGCAACGAAGACCCAATGCAGCCAAAAATAAAATAAATAAATTTATTTTTAAAAAAAAGATAAGAAAATAAGGACTTGGTTAGGATAGAACTTGGAAGGAAACAGAAAATATTTCATAATGAAAAAGAGACAGTGTTAACTGACATTACACTAATTACATTATAGCGACAAATAAAATGTCATCGTTCTAAAAGGAAATAAAACTAATTATATACTTAATGCGTTTTAAGAGGAGTTGGCAAAATAAGATGTGTTAAATATGAGAAATATGTAAACAGCCGTAAGTTGCCCGCTTTGTTCTGGCAGCCGGGACAGTGCCTTATCTCCCACATGTAAAACAAGGGATCTTTGATTCCTGACATAACATATTAATGGGACAAAAAACTAAGTAGCCCCTTATATTAGAAAAGCTGGAATCAAACAAATGCTTTTAAATGGATGAATTGATGAATGAATGAAGCGTTTAAAAATACACACTCAAAAGGGAAAACAACAGAACTACCTTCTAAGATAAAAATCCAATGAATGAAGGCATGAAAGAAGGTGCTTCTCTTTACCGCCAGTAACTTAACCTCTTTGTGCTTTTTCTACTGGAGAACGGAAGTTATTGGTGCCCCTGACAGGTGCTTGGAAAAAGCCAGGCCCGAAGTGGACACTTACGCATGTTAATACTAATAATATTATCATCACGGTGATGACTGTTAATACCAAAAGAGGGGAATGACATGTCCTTTCAATGTCAGGCATTGGAGTCAGACTAGGAAGGCACCGTCTGTTTTTAAAGTTGGACTTCAAAGCTAGCAAAAGGTGTCATGGAGAAGATTTCAGACATACTGCTTCTTTTACCTTTCATCTTTTCTTTGGGAAAAGACGAGCTGATGTGAAAAGTTTAGGGTGGGAAAGATAGAAGTTAAGCCAGACCAAGAAAGAGCCAGTGAGCCATGGTTTGGGAAGCCAGGACACCCCAGCTGCAGAGCCTGCCCACCGGCTCCCAGGGAGGCACCTGGCCAGTGGCCGCTCCAGCCAGCCCCACATGGGATGCGCCCTCCTCAGCCGTCCCCCTGCCTGGCAAGCTCAGCCAGACTCATGTCCACCACCACGGATGCAAAAGAGGACACTCCTGCTTGAAATTAACTAGTTAATGATCCTCTCTGGAGGATGAAAGAAAATTTTAGATTAAGTAAAACTTATTATCAGTTAGCCTGTGTGGGCACCTGGGAGCCAACGCAGAAGCTCAGGAAGGAATAGTTTGTTACCTGGACCCGGCAACCTGGGGCCTGGAGCAGCTCTGTACAACGTGCGTTTGCCTGTTGATTACAACCGACAGGTCTACTTTTACTCCTGACGGAGAAGAGTGTGCCTGGGGATGCTGGATTTTATCCTTTTCCCAAACTGTTTTTAGTCTTGACATCACTCAGGAGGGATTGCACAGAGCACTGACTCTCCTAATTCAATGAGCAAGAGTCGTAATCGGACTTCAGGCACAGGAGGGCAAGAGGTGGTTGTTTTCTCTTCTGCTGCTCTTCTTGTAAGAGCCAAATCTCCCCACAATGGGTGTTTTTCATTTTATCAGGCAATTTTGATCTGGTAGCTCTTGCAGTCAGAGCCAGTGGCCAAAACACAGACTGTAGGATCAGAAGAGCCGGATTCTAATCCCAGCACTTTGTCTGCAAATTGGTCAGCAGTTGACGAGCCAGTTGACATCTCTGGGTGTCAAGTCATGCATTGATCTATAACGTATGATTGTAATAATCACTTTCTAAATAGCGTTCTCATCTGGCTGTTGTGAGTGTCACGGTGTGGACCTCAACATCTGCATGACTGAAAAGGGATGGTGGTTATTAGTGCAGCTGTGAGTGAGCCCACTGGACCAACAGATGCTCTGTGCAGGCCTCCCGCGTGGACACTGTGACCACCAGCCCAGGGCCCACTCCCATTTACCAGCGCCTGCTGTAGCTTCTCCCCCACATCTTGCCTGGGTTGGTTCCATATTGATTTTGAAGGAGCTGTGGAATGCCGGGTGTTTGAGGCATCCTGGGGTCACAGTCCATCTTGGGGTGTGAGAGCTGAAATATGAAATGATCAGATTGCTACAATTTAATTTAAGCGGTAATCTAAAAGCTCCCCTGCTGAGAGTGGAGCGTGTCCATTCTGCTGAGGGATAAGACAACGTGCCACCAATTTCAGAGCATCGTGGGACAGTAGCTCGGGATGCATTCAGCTGCTAAACAAGAAGGTGGTGCCTGAAACAAAGGCTCACACAGCACGTCCGGAGATGGGCCCTCCAGGGTTGGCGCGGGACCTATCGGTGTCTCCCTCCCCTTCAGGCCTCACGTCCAAGTTCCAGGCAGGAGACAGGGCTGGGGGCAAAAGGTGGAAGGGTGAAGTCTTTCCCTTTTTATTCAGGAAAGGTCACCTTCCCCAGGGACTTGTGCTGACAGCTCATGGGATAGAACTATGTCCCTGGCTGGCTATGCTGGCTACAAGGGAGTCTGAGAAATCAGGATTTTAGATTCTACAACCTCTACAGAAGAGGCGGGTAGAAGAGAAAGTGTTGGAAATTGAGGTAGTGTCTGCCAGCCATGCATCACAATGGCTGTAGGACGCTTCTAGTGTCTTACGGAGAATCAGGAAGGAGGGCGTCTTGTGTTGTAACAAGAGAGAAACCGCTTCTTAAAGTTGCTCAGAGTAAGCAGCAGTTCAGGGAAGGGCAGGCTCTGACTTAGCTGCTATGGGAACACAGAGAGCACCAAAGAGGCAAGCTGGTCTCAGGACTTGCTCTCCAGCCAGGGAGACACCTGCACCAATAACCAACCAGTAGAATGTGGTAAGTTGGCTGGGAGGAGTGGAAGTGATACTGGAGGACTGGGCAGTGGGGGATCACTTGTACGTTCCAAAGGAAAATACTGAGGAAGACGATGATGATGATGATGATAAGGGTAATGATGGTGAGGATGACGATGGTGATAAGGATGAGGACAGTGACAATGACAAGGATGGTAAACGCTTATTGGGCCAGAAACCGCTCTACATGCTTGATCTCATTTACTCCTTACAGCCACCTCCTTACCACTGTTAAAAGATAAACCAAGGCATATTGAAAATTTTAAGAATTTATTTGAGCAAAAATCGATTTGAATCAGGCAGTGCCAACAGGAAGTGGTTATTAACGCTGTACAGACAGGAGCAAGACTTTTATAGGGGAGACACAGAAGCAGAGCAAGGAAGCGATTTGATAGGCTGTAGCTGCAGCAGTTGCCTTATTTGGGAAAGCCTAGTTAGCTGTTCCTGATTGGCTGTCCTTAGGTTGTGATTTCTTAACCTTGAGGCATTTACAAGCTTGGGTTTGGCTGCTTGTAAATGCAGGCTGCTAAGGCCTTAGAGCCACCTCAGCCTAATGGCCTCCTCGTGTGATTAATTTAACCCCACCCTGCCCCCACCTCTCCAACCCCACAGGGTAACCGCTGTCCAAACAGTGCATGTAGCACAGGTGAAGAAGACATGCTTAGACAGTACCTTGCTTTGTTTCGCTTTTGAGCTCTCTAAAAATGATATACTGTGTGGTGTTCTGGGACCTCCCCCCCGGCCCCCTTTACATGTCTCTAAGGCTCAGCCACATTGTAGCCACAGCCCCAGCTTAGCTGTGGTTCATTTATTTTCACTGCTATACAGTATTCATTGGCCAACAAATCATGATGTATCTGTCCTTCTCCTGGCAATGCATGTTTGTGATTTTTACGAAGAACATTGTTGCTAAGAACAGCCTTGTGTGTGACCTGTGGTGACCTGTGGCGCGCATATGCCAGAGTTTTTCTTGGGCACATGCCTAGAATTGGGATGACGGGGTTTATGTGTACTGGATACCAGTGCTTTATCAGTTACAAGTGAGGGAAATAGTATTTCCCAGTTTGTGAATTTTTTAAAAACTTGTGTACGTGTCTTCTGATTAAATAGGAGAATTAACTTTTACGTAATTGTATGTATCAATCTTTCCTCTTTTTTATAGCCGTTTTATTAAGATATAATTCATGTGCCGTGTGATTTACCTATTTAAAATATACAATGCAGTGTTTTTAGTGTATTCACAGGGTGTGCTACCATCAGTGCAGTCAGGTCTAGAGCATTTCATCACCCCAGGAAGAAACCCCACACCCACTGGCTGCTGCTCCTCGTCCCGTCCCCACTCCCCCAGCCCTAAGCCACAACTCATCTGCTTTCTGTCTATAGCTTTGCCTGCTCTGGACATTTCATAGAATGGAATCATACAGTATGTGGTCTTCTTTGTGTCTGGCTTCTTTCCCTTAGCGTGTTTTCAAGATGATTTTGTAATATGTACCAGTACTTTATTCTTTTTATTTCCAAATATTCCACTGTATGGATATACCAATATATGGATGTTTTATTTGTCTATCAATTGATGGACATTGAGGTTGCTTCTGCTTTTTTGGCTCTTATGAGTAATGCTGCTGTGAGCATTTGCATGGAAGTTTTTGGGTGGGTGTGTACTTTCACTCCTTTAGGATAATATTGAGGAGTGGAGCTGCTGGGTCACTTGGTAACCCTATGTTTGACCTATTGAGAAACTACCAGGTTGCTTTCTAAAGCGGCTCCTCCATTTTACAATCTCTCCGGCAGTGTATGAGTCTTCCAGTTCCTCCACACTGTCATCAACACTCGTTATTATCTGTCTTTTGTACCCATCCTAGTGCTGTTCTGGTTTTGGTTTGTGTTTCCCTGATGGCTGATGATGTTGAGCATCTTTTCATGTGTTTCTTGGCCTTTTGCATGTCTTCTGTAGAGAGATGTCTGTTCCAATCTTTTGCCCATGTATTGTTTTGTCTTTTATTATTACATATTTTAGATGCAAGTCCATACCAGATAGGTGATTTCCAAATACTTTCTCCCATGTCGTGGGTTATCTTTGCACTTTCTTGGTGGTGCCCTTTGCAGCACAAAAGTTTTTTTTTTTTTTCATCCATTCTTTCTCTGGCTTTTAGTTGGTATGTTTAGGCCATTCACATTTAAAGTGATTGCTGATATCATTGGCTTAATATCTACCATGTTTCTAATTGTTTTCTGTTATATTTGTTCTCCTTCCTGCTTTTTCTACATTCTCTGATTATAATGGAGCCTCTTAGATAATTCTATTTTATCTCCTCACTTAGCATATCAATTATAGTTCTTTAAAAGTCTTTTAAGAGATTTCCTTGGAGTTCACAGTATGCATCGTTAACTAATTTAAGTCCACCTTCAGATGGACTTCATGGGTAGCGCAGGTGCCTTGTAACAGAGTATTCCCAATTCCCCCCCCCACCCCCGCCCCTGGTGATGCCAGTCTCTTCCTCTGTGGATAGCGCTTCCTCTGCTCTCGTTGAAGAAACCCTTCCTTACCTGAGGTCAGAAGGCTCGCCCAGGGTATCACTCAGCATCGCAGAAGGAGCAGACAGCACCACGGCCCTTTCTTTATAATAGCCCCAGCCCCCCACCCCAGAGCCAAAGTGGGGCCATGGCCATTCCCTGGCGTGCCTGCCAGGCTCTGTGTTCTGGAGCTGGGAAATGACCCAGCAGGGGCCCTCGGGGGCACTGGACACAGCGTCAGGGAGACCTGGTCCATGAACAAAATAAAACAATACAAGGAGCGTTTACATCAGTCAGAGACAGGACCCGTGGGCCACGGTGGCATTTCAGGGATGTGGGATCAGTGCGAGTTCAGAGCTCAAGTCTCATAGCTGCCAGGAGGTCTGGATGCCCCTCCCGCAGTGCACCGCCACCGGGAGGGGGCTGCAGGAGCCTGGGGAGGTGTGAGGAAGGGCTCTCCCCTAAAGGCACCCGGTCTTTCTGTGCTTGTTGTGGAGCTCTGGGTCTGGGCACTGAGATACTGGGGATCCCCACTGCAGGGCTCTGCAGCAGCTGAGTAGGCTTCGGCTTCTCTGTGTCGAGAGGCTGCCCCTCTTTTCCTGGGTCTCACTCCATCTCTTTGCTCGGGGTCATCATCGCACCTACCTCCTGGCCTCCATCGGCTGTGCCCACCGCTGGCGTCTGCCTCTCAGAATCCCGTGGTTCCCACTGAGAGGCGCTGGAGCAACCCTTGGTCACCTGCCTGACAGAGAGGACGGCCACCTGGAACCCTTGAAGGGTGCTGCCCTGCCTCCCCCAGGCACCTTCTGAACTCCTTGGTGAGGGGTGGCTGAGCAGGTTTCAGAGAACAGATCCCTCCAACATTCCTGTTTCCTGGGGTCCCCACTGACCACCCACAGCAGCATGTTGGACCCTGCAAGAGATACAGTTGCTTGGACCCCACTACGGCCCTGCTCGATGAAAACCTCTGTGGGTAGGCCCAGCCGTCGGGTGTGACGAGCCCCTGGGGACCCAGCGCCCTCGAGTCTGGAGAGCCACTGCCTCACGGGCATCGGTAGTTCCAGCATCCTGACCTCACCAGCCATCAGATTTGGTTCACTCTCTATGTTGATCGGCCAATCTTACCAACTGTAAACACACCCTGCGTATCTGAGTTACACATTACACACCCCGTTTGTGGGGAAAGGACCCGTATCTGCGAGTCTGGCTCTGTCTGGACCATTTACATCCCATCCGCCTGCTCTCGCGTGGTCCAGGCTCCTGCTGGTGCATACCGGCTCTCTCCTCCCAGGGTAGCTCCTGGATCCCTGGGACGCAACTCATTTTGTGGGTGTAGGCGGCGAGGGGTGTGGACTGGGTCCCGAGGAGAGAGGCCCCCCCGCCTGCTGTGAGGCAGTAGCTTTTCTTGCAGAGGTGAGCCTTTCCCCTCACAGCTGGTGGGAGGGTTGTTTCTGTAGATCGGGCAGGTCAGTTCTCTGTTGCAGCCAGTGTCTGCCTGGCTCTGATGGGCCCTCTTCTTCCCACCTTTCCCAACTGTTACTTACCTAGGAGTGTTGTGCGTTTCAATTTTTTTTTTTTTTTTTGACTCTGGAACCTTAAAATCACACTCTGGGGCTGCCATGGGGGGGGCCTTCTGGTTCTCCACATGTGTTCTTAGTTACTGATTCTTAGCTTTTAATTTCTCCTTTCCCCCATGTGTGCTCTCTAGGGTCATAAGCAGAATCGACCCAATTTTACAAGCTTTGCAATCACATTTGCCACGGCCCCTGTTCTCCCAAGGCCCCACCTCCTCCTGCACTTCATCCCAGTATTATTATGTGTAATCACGGATGCTCTGGATTTGCGTGTAATCCAGTGCTGTGGATTACCCTCAGTCACACATGCACACACACGTCCCCAGCAAGGTGGTTATCTCAGTGCTCCGGAAATGTATGCACAACCCAACCGCAGTATCCCATTTTGAGGGTCTATTTTAGGATCACTTCCAGTAACAATTACTTTATCAGTCAGGGTCTCAGCAGGAAAGATTAGGCTACTGTGAGGAGGGTAAATAGATAGACTCACCTTTTCCAGAGATGTGGGTGGACTGTTAACAGCAGAGTTGCCTTTATCCCATGGCCCTGAAGGAATAGGGAGGGAAAAGTGGTGGAGCCTGGGAGGAGAGCTGTCTTCGACCAGGTGCCTTGAGAAGAGCAGTGACTTTCAGGGAGACACGGCAGCCTGAAGAGACCCCACAGGGAGCGTCAGGGGAGTAAATAGGACAACTTCACTCTCTCCGTCCTCCCTCTGCTACCTTCCCAAGGTTTTCCAGGGCCAAACCCATCCTCAGCCAGAGAGCTCACTGATGCAGTCCTTGTTACTGGGGCTGAGAGCCGGGGTTGGGGGGGGTGGGTGGGGAGGAAAGTATTCAATAGATTTAGGGAGTTAATTAGAAGCTATCTGGCCCATTCCCGTAAGTTCTAAAAGCTTTAGTTAGACTTCTCACACTTAAGTACTTAATCTGACTCCAGTTTGTTTTTGTATTTGATGTGAAGAAGGGATTTAACTCCCCCCTACCCCATGAATTTCCCAGCATCATCATTTGATAAGTCCCTCATTTTAATTGATGTTTCCTGGTAAATCAAGTTCTGTATTGGCATGAGTTTTTCTCTTTTCTGTTCTGTGAGTTTATCTGTCCTTGACCCAGTGCATCACAAACTTTCATACTGTAGCCTTATAATAAGGCTTGATATTTTGTAGGACAAGTCTTATTCTTTTTCAGGAATATCTAGGCTATTCTTGGCCCTTTGTTCTAACATGTTAACTTTGAATCAATTTGACAAGTTTCACAAAACAAACAAACAAAAACCCTGTTTGAAATTTGACTGAAATTTTATTTAATATATAAATCTGTTTGATGTATTTGTTATAGCTTTATGATATGGGGTCTTCCTGTCCATGAACATGGTATGTCTATTTATTTACGTCTCCCTTAATGTCTATTAGCAAAGTTTTATAACTCTCTCCATATAGGACTTACACATCTTTTGTTAAGTATATAGGTACCTTAAGTTTTCTAACATTTGTTGCTAGTATGTAGAAATGCAATTTATTTTTAAAAAATACTGTTCTTATATCCAGCCACCTTGCTACAAACTCCCTTATTCTTTCTAATAATTTGTCTATAAATTTGTTATGGTTTCCTAAGTAGATAGTCATATCACCAGTGAATGATGGTAGTTTTGTTTCTTCCTGATCAATATTTAAGCTATTTACTTATTGTTGGTGATCCTGGACCTTCAGTATAATGATAAATAAAACATTGGTTATTTGGACATTCTTACCTTGCTCTTGATTTTAAAGAGAATACTTTCAATATTTCCTTGTTAAGATTGATATTTGCTATTTGTTTTTATAGATAACTTTTTAACAGGTTAAGAAAGTTCCCTTTTCTTTCTAACTTGCTAAGAGCTTTTTATCATGGGTTTTGCATTTTAGCAAAAGTTTTCCTGCATCTCCTTTAATCTATTCATGTAATGAATTACATTTATTGATTTTCTAATGTTAAAATACCCTTGCATTTCTGGGATAAACCAAACTTGGTCCTGGTGGACTACCCGTAAAACTTATAGGCCTGTTTGTGTGATAGAAAAGATGTTTAACTACTGCTTCAGTTTCTTTAATGGAAAGCCTGATGTCTTGTATTTCTTTCTTTGTTAGTTTTTATAATTTTCCAGGGACTTGTTCATGTTGTCTAAGTTTTCAAATTTGTTAGCTTACCATCGTTGATAGTGTATCCTTATTATTTTTAAATTCTCTGCTTTATCTGTGGTTATATCTCTCCTTTCGTTCTCTTCTTCCTAGGTTTTGGCCTTGTTTATTCTCTTTATTATAAATTTATTTTCAATTTTTGCAGAATTCTCCTAAATTTATCTCCTTTCTTCACTGGTTTATTTACTTTTAAAAATTTTTAGTAAGACACTTAATCTCATGAATTTTCAGTGTGTTCACTTCTAATCGGAGCACCTAAGGTTATACACTTCCCTTCCACTGTCATGTTCACTGATGCTCCTAAGTTGTTGTATGTAGTATTCATTCACTCATTCCATTCTACGTATTTTAAAATTCCCATTATGGTGTTTTCTTTGACCTATGAGTCACATAAACATGTTTGTTAATTTCCAAGTGTGTGGGATTTTTGAATCCCTCTTTACGTTACTGACGTCCAGCTGAATTACACCGCCGTCAGAGACTGTGTTGTCTGGGAGATCAGTTCTTTGATGCTATAGCAGACTTGCTTTTAGCCCTGGTCGTGGGTCAGTTTTTGAAAATGTCCTGTGTGTCTGGAAAAGAGTGCTGTCCTCTGTGGTTGGGTGCAGAGTTCTGAGCCCTCTTGAACACGCCTCTGGATAGAGCTGCTCAGACCCTCTGCATCTCCGTTGACTTTTTGTCCACGCGCCTCTCTGCTCTCCGGGGATATCTCTGTGCCTTACGGCTTCTGGAGTTGGGGCTCATTAAGGAGAAACAGATTTGGGCTGACCGTGGAGGATGAGGAGGATTCTGTCCGATGTGGGGGGGGGCAGCTGGACGAGAGCAGCATGAATACTGGTGGGAGGAGGGCCAGAGAGAAGGGGCAGTTTGGGGCAAGGACCAGAGGCCCTGGGAAAGGCCTATTTTAAGAAGAGAGGCAGGAGAGAGTTGTTGGAGGGCTAAAAGAAGGGGACCCACAGGAGGGAGAAAGCCGAGGGGCTTTGAGCTGAGTGGGCCTGTGCTGTGGTGGAGGGTGTCCTCTGGTCACTGAGAAGCCCGGCAGTGCTGAGGGTCTAATGTCATGACAGCTTGACCAGGCGGGAAGGATGCCCTTAGCTGTGCCGGGGACTGGAAAAGCAGGATGGCTGAAGGTGGGACGGACAGGCAGTGTATGGTTCTAAGGACAACATGGTTGAAACAGTGGCCCCAAAGGACCGGGCTGGGGTAGATGGATGGGGCAGAATGGACCAGTGATCGGGGCATCCAGGTCATGATGGACGGGAGGGGAGAGTCGTGGCGAGGGAGGGGTTTGGGTGTGGGGGCCTGGCTGGGAACGTGCTCACGGTTGCTGGAATGGGGGGGGGTGGTCTGGGAGAGAATGAGGGGAGTGTTGAGGCCAGGGTGTCAGAAGCGTTGTTTACCAGGGTGTCAAAAGTCATGTGTCAGTGGCAAAATGGTGATGAGAGGAGGGTGAGCCCTTTGACAGTGGCATGAGGGGTGTAGCCAGGAACACGTGGTGGTGGGTGGTATGGACTCAGGGAAAGGAAACTCGGGTCGGCCTGCAGGCGATCTTTCCTGGGAGGGGCCTACGGTCACGTTTCTGAGAGTGAGGAAAGCCGTGAATAATCAGGTCAGACGCCAGGACTGAGAAAACCAGGACACACACAGTATACTGGGGGGTCCCAGGCAACTGGAGGCTTTCAGCTAAGACGAGGCTGTGTACGGAAATACCAGACCGGTAGAGGGATGTTTGTTTGAGGCTTTTTTTTTTATAAGTTTATTTTGTTTTATGAATTTATTTATTTATTTGTTTTTGGCGGTGTTGGGTCTTCATTGCTGCGCGCCGGCTCTCTCTAGTTGCGGCGAGCAGGGGCTACTCTTTGTTGCGGTGTGCCGGCTTCTCATTGCGGTGGCTTCTCTGGTTGCGGAGCCCGGGCTCTAGGCGTACGGGCTTCAGTGGTTGTGGCTCACGGGTTTAGTTGCTCTGCAGCATGTGGGATCTTCCCTGACCAGGGCTCGAACCCCTGTCCCCTGCATTGGCAGGCGGATTCTTAACCACTGCGCCACCAGGGAAGTCCCTGAGGCTTTTTAAAAAAGTGGTCAACTGTGGTAAAATATGTGTAACATAAAATGTACTATTTTCACCATTTTTCAGTGGACATTTTAGTGGCATTGGGTACATTGACATTGCGGTGCAGCCGTCACTACTGTCCGTCTCCAGAGCTCCTTGTCTTGCAAAACTGAAAATTTCTATCTAGTAAACACTAACGTCCCACTCCCCTCCCCCTTCACCCCTGGCAACCATCATTTTACTTTCTGTCTCTATGAATTTGGTGACTCCCAAGTGCTTCGTAGGAGTGGAATCTTACAATATTTATCTTTTTGTGACTGGCTTATTTCACGCAGCAAAATGTCCTCAAGATTCATCTGTATTGTAGCAGGTCTCAGGATTTCCTTCCTTTTCAAGGTTGAATTCCGTTGTGTGGATAGAGCACATTTTGGTTATCCATTCGTCTCTCAGTGAGCACCTTTGGCTCCTGTGACTAGTGCTCCTGTGAACACTGGCTTACAAAGATCTCCTTGAGATCCTCTGTTTCTAATTCTTTTGGGGCATATGCTCAGAAGTGGAGTTGCCAGATCATATGGTAATTTTATATTTACCTTTTAGAGGAACCACAATGCTGTACCATTTTACATTCTCACCAGCAGTGTACAAGGGTTCAAATTCCTGCACATCCTTGACAACACTTGTTATTTTCTGCTATTTGGGTTTTTTTTTTTATAGTAGCCATCCTATCTGGTGTGAAATAGTATTCCATTATGCTTTTGGTTTGCATTTCCCTAATGATTAGTGATGCTGAGCATCTTTTTATGTGCTTATTGGCCATTTGAATATCTTCTTTGGGGAAATGTCTGTTCAAGTCCTTTGCTCATTTTTAATCTGGGTTTTGTTATTGTTGAGTTGTAGGAGTTCTTTATACATTCCGGATATTAGCCCCTTTTCAGATATATGACTTGCAAATATTTTTTCCTATTCCATTTTTTGTTTTATTTTTAAAATTAAAAAAAAATTTTTTTTTGATTGCACCACAAGGCTTGTGGGATCTTAGTTCCCCGACCAGGGATTGAACCTGGGCCCTCGGCAATGGGAGCACAGAGTGCTAACCACTGGACTGCCAGGGAATTCCCCTATTTTTAAAAAATAATAGGGATTCCCAAGGGTTCAGTGAGAGGAGTTAGGAGCAGGGCTGGGTGAGGACATTCAGGGGGTAGGGGGTGGGGAGAGGGGACCTGGAGGAGGCTTGGGGGTGTGGAGTGCGTGAGCAGTTGGTGTCTGAAGCTGGGGCGATTCACCCACGTGGGTGCCCAGAATGAGGGAAGTTGGGCTGTCACATTACATGGCAGTGGATACGGCTGGCGGTGGATTAGGGGGTCCACACGCGCGGCTTCCCCCGGCACGCAGGTGCGATTCACAAGCCCTTCCAAACTCTGGGATCTCCAGGTGCCCGGAGCAAGGCGGTGAAGGCTTCTTTGACTTGGGGGCAGGATAGCCTGTCAAGACAAGTTGCGTTTTAGTTTCTTTTTCTGATCTTTTCTTCTTTCCCAAAGCCTCTCTCCCTTGGCTGAGAAAAGGCACACGTGCAGCCATTCTGGTTGATGAGGCCTGCAGAACCACAGCAGAACTGCTGGCGGTAAATAACCAGGCGTAGAAAAGAATTCTCGAGGAAAGTTCCATGGCAGGTAGGGGTCATCAAATGAAATGGAAGGCAATTTGTTTCTCTCGAGGTGAGGCGCATGTGGAGGAGTGATGTAGAAGCTGACAGAGAGCTACCAAAAGCTGCTAAACGTAGCTTGGATTTGGGGAAGAAAGAGGTTTGAGAGGTGATGTGTTGAGTAATTAGACCATCGCTGAGAATCTGAGTCACCATTTGACAACATTCACGTCTGTCGTTGTCACTGGGGAGAAACATCACAGAGCAGAGGTCTTTGAAAGGAGCTGATCTACAGAGAACTCCCTCCAGGCTGCTGGGTCTGTTCCTCTCGGGGAGACCCCTGAGAGGGGTATGTGCTGTGAGATGCAGAGCAGGGCGGGGGGCCCTAGAGGTGGGAGATGGTCCCCAGAGGGGGGAGTGAACTCAGAGGGTGTGGCAGGCGAGCCAGGTCCCACGGTGGCCCAGGGGTGTGTGCAGCCCCCCAGGTGTATTTTATTCTAATTAGAATGCTTTTAGAAAATTGGAATAGTTATTAACATTTAAACATTGGGAGGAACTCTGCTCAATATTTTGTAATAACCTAAATGGGAAAAGAATTTGAAAAAGAATGAATATGTGTATGTGTATAACTGAATCACTTTGCTGTACACCTGAAACTAACAAACATTGTAAATCAACTATAGTCCAATATAAAATAAAAATTACAAAAAAATAAATGTTGGGAGATTTCAGATAGGAATTTAAGTTTCCAGCTTCTCTCTTTCTTTTTTTTATACCATTTTATTCAAGAAAAAGAAATTCAGTGCTACCTACTTTTTAAAAATAATTTTTTTTTAAATTGAAGTATAGTTAATTTACAGTGTTGTAAATTAACGTCCCTAATTTATTCCTCCCCCGCTTCAGCTTCTCTTGAAAAACGGAAGAGCAGGTCCCTTCCTCACAGCGAGACAAGGAGGGAAAGTGACCCCAGAGCACCTGTGTCCTGTTGGGTCTCGGGACAGTTGCTCCCTTTGCCACAACTTGGCTCTCCCTTCCCCTTTGCCCATCATCCTCTGGCAGGGGGGCAGGTCCTCACTGCTGACCCAGCTCTGGAAGAGAAGCCGCTGGGCCCTGGGAGCGCAGGTGTGCGGCCGCGACCTTGTGGGTCACCCGGAAAGCCCTGGACCCCGTTCCCCTTGGAGGAGACGTGTCATCTGTGTTTGCTGATGCGGGTGTGGAAGTACCAGCTCTAGGCTCCAGTGAGTGGTGATCATAAATCAGACAGAACTTCACAGAACCCAGTGAGCGAGTCACCCGGAGTTT
Source organism: Tursiops truncatus (assembly GCF_011762595.2). Taxonomy (NCBI): domain Eukaryota; kingdom Metazoa; phylum Chordata; class Mammalia; order Artiodactyla; family Delphinidae; genus Tursiops; species Tursiops truncatus. Next base: position 146,270,026 of record NC_047035.1, read on the forward strand.
GTCTTTACAGACTTGTGAGCATGAATGATGACAGAAGCATGAATTCGTTTTACAGAACTGAAAAAAATGGCTCAGCCTGGGATTGATCGTATATTGCAACCTCATTTTATACGAGTGGATGAAAATAAGAGGGACAAGAAGTTAAGTCGTAAGTCCATCTCAGGGACATGAAACATCCTGAGGATGCCCGGACAGGGCGGGCAGCGTGGGGCATGCATGGAGGCCCCCAACCCTGCGGGTTCCCACGTGCCCCCAGCGCAGACCTGGCCAGTCGCGGATGGGGAGTGTTCGCACTGGCCTTTCTGGCTCTGTCTAGGTGGGATTATTTTCCCCACAGGGACCACTAATAAAGAGGGGTATGTTTATGGGTTTTTAAAAAATCTTTATTTATTTATTTATTTGGCTGCACTGGGTCTTAGTTGCGGCCCGCAGGATCTTTTAGTTGCAGCATGCATGTGGGATCTAGTTCCCTGACCCGGGATTGAAACGGGCCCCCTGCATTGGGAGTGCGGAGTCTTAACCACTGGACCACCAGGGAATGTATATATATGTTTTTAATTGAAATCAAAGGGCAAATGGGATTTGTTACCTAACTAACTTTGCAACTGGCTTTGTTGCAAACCATTTTTTCCCTCCCAAAGTGGGATGTATATTATTTCTTACAGAAATAATATGAAAAAAGCTACTTGAACGACAGCCTGCCATGTGTCAGGCCAGGCCCCATTCACATGTGTCGTGCCTCATTTATCCTCCCAGCAGCCATGGGGGGGTGGGGTGGAGGTGTACTGTTATCCCATTGCCTGGAAAGGGAAATGGAGGCAAAGAAAAATTAAGGAACTTGACTGGAGTCTCTTTTCAGTTAAATGGAGGAGCTGGCCGGGCGGCCTGGCTCCAAGGCCACAGTCGCAACTTGGAGTCCCCCCGCTCTCCCCGTCCCAAGTCCATGTAAGGTGGTGACCGGGGTCCCTTTGCTGTCACCTCCCTGCCCTGGCCCCATCTTTCCTTGAAAGCGCGGTAGAGAAGAGGTTCTCTCCACTAGTAGGACGCCAGCCTCTCCAAATGTGGGTCCCCGTTTCTGTCTTAGGGGGTATTTGGGTAGCTTGTTGCTCAGAGATGAGATCTGAGTGCCAGCCGGGCAGGAGGGCTTCCTCTGGGGCCCTCCTCGCCCTGCTCTGCGGTGCTCACTTCTGGGGGCCTATCCCCGGAGGCAGGTCCTGAGTCGCGTGAGCCCTGCAGGACCCCAGAGCCTGGAATAGCGCCCAGCTTGAGAGCTGCTCAGAGCCTTGTGGGGAGAGTGGAGGCGTGAGCGGGCAGTCGTGTGGGTGTGTCCAGGGGTCAGTAAACACAGGAAGGTAGCTGAAGGGCAGCGCCCCGTGTGGGAGGCGTTCATCCAGCCGTCAGTCAGTCGTGTGCACAGTCTTAGTGAATCGTGGGCAGAGGTGAGAGGGCTGACAGAGAACAGGGTAATCTGTTTTGTCCCGCTTTCCTTTCAAACAGCGACTTCTCACCTACAGATTAGTGCTTTTGAAGTTCTACTTTGAATATGAAAGTTCTGTTGAAATTTTTTATGGCCAAATATTCCATAAACCATAATGTTAACATGAAAGGGGCAGAGAGAGAAGCTGATCCAGCTCCTCCCGAGACAGAGTAGAAACGGAGGCTGGCAGCCACCGCGGTCCCCTGACCCCTTAATGCAGCAGCTGCGTGAGAAGTCCCAAATGCCGCAGTAAAAGGGCCCAGATGGAAGTAGTTGTACGAAGCTGTTTTAGTTTATAAACCAAGATGTGCTTTGCAACCAGGTGAGGGTGTCACGCGAGTTGGGTGTTGGTGAAATCATGACAGCTGACTCCCCAGCAACTTCTTCACTTTGAACTGCTGGCGGGGGGTGGAGTCACAGAAGCCAAAGGACAGTGCGTGCTTCTCTTTCCATCTGTTCTTAATGGGCATTATTGAGTTTGGGCACTGACGTGCTTGGACTGAAGGTTTCCGTGAAATCTAAACCTCCTGTCTCAGCAGGGCCAGCCCCCGAGAGGCCAGCTTCCAGGGTGGGTCATGGGGCCCCTGGTCAGCAGACCTTCAAGGCTGTCACTTGGGATGGGTGTCAGGATATAAGGAAGCTGGGCTGATGGGCTCAGGTCCCTCCCTGGTGTCTCTTTTCCCTTTAGGGGAAACCACATAACTGAGAGGGACATAGGATGGGGCTGAGCTGACTGGAGCCCAGAGTAGTTAGTAATGACAGCCGAGCAGCGTCACTGGGCTCTGTTTCTGTCCTGGGCTCTTTGGGGCTGATGGCATCTCCCCATCTCAGGCCTCCACATGCCACTGTCCTGGGAGCTGAGGTCCCCAACACTCAGCGTGACACCAGAGAGGAGCCAGTTTTAGGAAACGGGGGCAAGAATGTAGAGGAGATATATTTTTTTAATGGCGGTAAAATATACGTAATAAAATTTACCATCTTCACCGTTTTTAAGTGTCCAGTTCAGTGACATTAAGCACATTGCTGTGCAGCCATCACCATCATCTCCAGAACGTCCTCATCTTCCAAGAATGGAACTCTGTCCCTCTCAGACACTAACCACCGCCCCCAAGTCCTCACCATCTGCTTTCTGTCTCTGTGAATGTGACTGGTGCCTCAGATAAATGGAATCAAACAGGATTTGTCCTTCTGTGTCTGGCTTATCTCACTGAGCATAACGTCCTCAAGGTTCATCCGTGTCGTGTCGTAGCAGGTGTCAGACTGTCCTTCCTTTTTTAAGGCTGAATGATAGTCCCTTGTGTGCATAGAACACACTTTGTTTATCCATTCATCCATCGATGGGCACTTGGGTTGCTCCAGCTATTGTGAATCATGCTGCTGTGAACATGGGTGTACAAATATCTGTCCGAGTCTCTGCTTTCAATTTTTTTTTTTTTTGCGGTACGCGGGCCTCTCACTGCCATGGCCTCTCCCGTTGTGGAGCACAGGCTCCGGACGCGCAGGCTCAGCGGCCATGGCTCACGAGCCCAGCCGCTCCGCGGCATGTGGGATCTTCCCGGACCGGGGCACGAACCCGTGTTCCCTGAATCGGCAGGCAGACTCTCAACCACTGCGCCACCAGGGAAGCCCCTCTGCTTTCACTTTTTTTGGGTATAAGAGCTATTTATTTTTAAAGAGAAAAATTTTGAAGATTAATTTCTCTAAAACACTTTTTAATTTCCCTTAGCATAATTCCTCTCAAATGAGAGTTTTTGATATTAAAGTTTGAATTTTAAACATCTTTTTTCATAAGGACAAAACTCTTTTTTTTAGCCGTGCCGCGCAGCATGCGGGATCTTAGTTCCCCAACCAGGGATTGAACCTGTGCCCCCTGCAGTGAAAATGTGGAGCCCTAACCACTGGACCACCAGGGGAGTCCCTAAAAATCTTTTTTTTTTCTTTTTTTCATACCTGTAGCCTCCTGACCTGCCTTAGTCAAGTTTCCCCAAATTGCAGTCCAGCACTGGCCCTTCTTTCTGGGGAGCCTGGGAGGGGGCTGGTAGGACCCAGATGGGCCCTCCCCAGTTTCCTTGGGTGCTCAGGGGATCCCCGGCATTGCTGGCCCCGCAAAGTGTGCTATGCATGGCCATTGTGCTGAAGGTCATGGACATCTTTTACTCCACTCACAAGTCTTTGCCAAGAGCAAATCTGGGCATGTCTGTCCCAGACTGTCTCTTCCCTGGCTAATTTTCCAGATGAGAGTTTCTGAAGATAAGGCTCTCCCCCTATGTCTTCCATACTCAGCAAGAAAAAAGTCAGCAGCAGGCCTCCTAGAGTGGGGAAGGTCCAGACCAAATGTCTAGATCCCCTGTCGCAAGGACCACGGGCTGCTTGCAGCCCACAGGTTTGTTTTAGGCGGGCCGCACAGGGGTGTTAACATTTTAGAATTAGTGCCAATGTACTATTAAAAACTTGCAAGAGCTCATGTAGGATCTGAACGTTGGCTTCTCTGGAAGATTTCCAGAGATCTAGCAGTACTGAGTTCCTGACTCTTTATCCACCCATCACCTCCCGGTTGTGGGGTCCCTGCCTGGGCCCTGTGGGCGTCCAGGGTACCTCTCCCCACTGGAGACCAAACATTGCAGAGCAGTTAGCAGGCAGTGGGGACACACGGGGTGAACCCACCCTCACCATCAAATCAGCCACGTGGGTGATGGCTTAGAAATCTGGCAAAATGACTAATTCCGGACAGCCATAAAGAAACCGTTAACCAGTAAATGGCTTGAAATGAAGAGCTTCAAAAAGGTTGTAGAGTTTTTCAGATGTCTGTTTGTGAATATTAAAGGTATAGGTTGAGGCCAGATGTATACGTTAATTGTCCTCACCTGAAGCTAGACGATTTGGCTTGGTGACTTCAGGGAAGAGAAAATGCAGTCTGCTAAGTAAAAATTAATGATTTTTCAGGAATTTGTAGGAAGTTGGGCAGCTTAATTGCACTCTTTGGGTGGATACACGTTGAAGAAAGCAATCTGAGGAGACTAGGAAATTGTGTAACAGCCTTAACTTGGGTCAGAATTGTAATTACTGTAGTAACAGAATGTTGCTGTGTGTATCTGTGACTGAAATGGGAAGCAGGATTTTTTTAAAATGCTTTTGAAAGTAACAACAAAATGTCCATTCTCTCTCTCTGGACTTCCTTAATTATAAATACCATAAATACCAAGTAACTCACTGCTGGCTAAATATAGGTTCAGTGGCCATCTATATTTATAACTTTCTAAAGGTGGAAGTCACCAGCGCCAGGCTGAATTAATTTGGTGTGTAGGTTTTTATAGGCTCTAATTAGTTATGTTTTTCTTAAGCAGACCCACTGGGATGAATAACATTATATAACTGAACTCTGTTTGAAAGTGACGCCCGTCACTTTCAAACATAGACTCTCCTCCAAGAGCCAGAGCCCTTGAAGACACAGGCCCTGTAGACCAGGAGTTCCGGAAGCTGGCCCACTGCAGCTGTGAGCAGCGGGGCTCAGGACATCTGTTTCCATCCAGGGGCAGGCTATGGGAGTGATAAAGTGAATACTTTTTTGCAAAGTCAGAAGCCTCATCTGCAGCCCACTGGCTTCTGAGGCCTTGAATTGGGACACTTTGTGACTTACCAGCTGTTCCCCTGAGGCAGATGCCACTGTGCTGGCCTGGGGAGGTGGGTGGCATCCCCGTGGACTGACCAAAGTATGTGCTTGGCCATCCCCCACCCCCCCCACACACACACCAAAAGCCAGCTTGCTGACTTGAGGGCTTACAGCATTGCACCTGCATCTGAGGTCACGTCCATTGGAGGCCTGAGTGGGCGGGTGGACCTTTGGAACCATCAGATGTCATTTGGGGTGGGTCCGGCATGCTCATCGGTGACTTTGCTGCAAAGCAAACGTGATAAATTAGATGAGGTTCTGCTCCTCTGTTCCCGAGGCTCTGCAAAAAACACCAAGTCATCTTCTTTTCCTCCAGGAAGGCAGGGTGCGCCCCAGCTGGCAGCACCCACGGATCCCTCCTACCTCACACCTGCCCTGTGTAAGCAGGGAGGTGATCTGAAGCTGGCTGTACTCACATTGACAGGAAAAAACAGGACAAGAGAGGCTCTTTCTGTAAACACCCCCAGCCCAGGCCTCTCCCCCATCACACTTGGCTTTTGCCCCTTCCTTGCTGGGCTCTGCAAGCTGTTTATGCTCCTCCCCACCTGTGGTCACTGAGATGCTTCCTCTCCACAGCCGGCCACTTGGAGGGAGTGCAGAGCCCTGCACCGCCGGCCTCGCTCAGCCCCGTGTCCCTGTGACTGGACGTCAGAGGGGCCGGCTCGGGTCCCGCCCGGGCCACACAGCTGATGGGAGGTCGGCCTGCCTCCACGGCCTCAGGACTGTCCTGGGAGGGGGCTAGAGAGAGCCCAAAGGCAAAACAGCTGGGAGGCCTGGGGTCTTGGTCACAGCTGAACTGGACAGCCCTATGTAGGTGGACAGGGGAAGACATGTGTCCTTCCAGTGTTACTCAAGGTCTGTTCATTTCACCAAACATTTCTTGAGCTCCTGCTGTGCCCCAGGCGCTGCCAGGGCCTGAGGATTATACAGATGACAGTTTCTGCCTTTGAGGAGCTTAGCGTGGAGGGAGGAAGGGAGGGAGGGAGGGAGGATAGGCTGTGATGGGTACATGTAGGCAGACCTGGGCCTGGGAGGTCCACGAGGGCTTCCTGGAGGCAGTGACAGCTGAGGTGATGGTTCAAGTCAGAGTTGGAGGTGGCATTGTTGGTGTGAGGTGTCCAGCATGCGCAGGCTCGGGGGTGTGAAAGAGCATGCAAGGGTCCCTCAGACACCGCAGCGTCGCGGGAGAACAGAAGGTGAGGCAGGTGAGGCCAGGCCTGTGCTGGAGAGCTGGCCTGGCCTGGTTGTGGAGCATTCGTGTGCCCCGTGAAGGGCTCGGGCTTCATGCCCCTAGAGGGGGCAGAGCTGGCATGGCAATGGCAGTGTGATGGAGTCTAGGAGGCCAGCAGTGCCCTGCCCTGGTCCAGGCAGGGCGGTGGTGCTGCCTGCCCTGGAGCGGGGTCAGTGGGGAGCAGCCAGGCTCGAGAACCATTCAAGAGGTCGCTTTCAGAGGGTTTGATGGCTGGATGCGCGCGGAGGATGGTGGTGCCTCACCAGGATGAGGGATTCCTCGGGAGGAGGAGCGGATCTGTGTGTAGGTGAGGGCAGCAAGATGGTGTTGATCTAAGGATGGATGCTCTGGTTGTGGCTGGGGTCGTCTCACCCCAGGTGGTCTGCTGAGAACAGGGAGGACTCAGCCCTTCCAGCACACCGTGCTCAGGACCCCAGGCAGGGCCAGTGGGGGAGTGCTAGGCAGGAAGGGGAGGAGGGTAGGGGCCTTCTCCTGGAAAGGGCTGTCCTCGGGGTTTGACATGATCCGTGGCTGCAGCTCAGCGTCTCCTGGGGATGGGTTTCAGAATCTACATGCCCAGTTGTGTTCCAGTCTTCTAGAACCAGAACCTCCATCTGGGGGCAGGTCTGGCCCACAACAGGTTTGCTCCAAGCCTCAGATGCAGAGGTTCTGAATTAGGGTGACCTGCAGTGGCCCTGGAGGTCCACTCGGATGTGAGGGCTGTGGGAAAACCAAAGACTTGCCTGGTTGCATCTCAGGGCCATTTATGTGTGAATCTTGCATAAACACACACAACTGTATACACACAAACATAAATATACACACAAATGTGAATACACAACATGTGTATATATACACACACACATCTGTGTACACACACATGCAGTCATACATCTATATACATACATACATACATAAATACACAGACACACGCATTTCCATGCCCATCCATCCACACACACACTCACACACAGACACAGTGCAACAGATGTGTGTGTGGGCCGTAATAGTGTCTGTCCTGATTGCTGCACTGGAAGGAAGGAACGTGAGCCCCGTGAGGCACTGGGCTGTGTGTGACCGAACTGCTGCCGGGGACCAGACTGAGACGAGTGGGATCCCCATGGCAGTGATGCTGCACGTGTGTCTAGAGGCAGAGGGGCGGTGGTTAAGGGTGTGAACTCTGATTCACCTCCTGACTGTGCTGTGTGGTGGGGGTGGGGGTTGAGCGAGTCACTTGACCACTCTGTTAAGTGGCGCCTCTGTTTCCCTGTCTGCAAGATGAGGGCGCTCCTGGCACCTGCCTCATAAGGTCGTTGCAAGAATCAAGTTAATGCATCTGGACTCTCAGCTTGCGACCTGGGTGCTGTTCTTGTTACGAACCAGGAGCCCCCAGCAAAAGTCGGGGTCCTTAGTGGCTGTGAAAAGGAGGAGGGGGACTTGCTGTTTCCTATAACTCTATACCCTGTTTACCGTCCAGATTTTGTACCGAGTGCATATATGACTAGGTTGTTTTTTATTCTTTTCATTTATTTATTTATAATATTTATTTATTTATTTGGTTGCAGTGGGTCTTAGTTGTGACAGGTGGGCTCCTTAGTTGTGGCATGCATGTGGTATCTGGTTCCCTGACCAGGGATCGAACCTGGGCACCCTGCATTGGGAGCTGGGAGTCCTATCCACTGTGCCAGCAGGGAAGTCCCGGTTTTTTTAAAAGTGTCTAAAAGAGCAGAGGTCCCCAACCTTTCTGGCACCAGGGACCGGTTTCATGGAAGACAACTTTTCCACGGACGGGGGCGGGGGTTGGTTCAGGCGGTAATGCGAGCGATGGGGAGCGGCAGAGGAAGCTTCGCTCGCTCTCCTGCCGCTCACCTCCTGCTGTGCGGCCCGGCTCCTAACAGGCCTGGGGGTTGGGGACCCCCGTAACAGAGGAATCTGTTAGAGAGAAACCACATCCAGCTCTCCTCACTATGGGTTCTTTGATCTCGTTTCTTCCAATGTTCTGGCTGAGAACTCCTAGCGAGGTTTTTAATGATGTTCTAATGATGTTACCAGTTTTATCAACTAATGTGTATAATTACATATCAGTGTCGAGTGAAGGGATGGGAGCATCACAGACTCAGCGGATTGTTCATTTTCTGTAGTGGCAGGCTGAGAGAATGACTCTAATTAACGCATTGTGAAAATATGAAGGATACTAAAGAGAAAAAGCATTTATGGAAATTTTATGTCGTGACCGACACTCCCCTCCCACCCACCCCCGAAAAACACAACAAAAAACACCTCGCAGACCGGAGACCAGGTTCATTGAGGAAGAACAGATTGAGGTTCTGGGGGTTCAGCGCTGAGCAGGACTGGTAGGCAGCCTGGGAGGACGGAGAACAGCTTCTATTCCGTGCTCCGGAGGAGGAAGAGGAGGCTGCCAGGGCCCTCGGGCAGCAGGGCTCTGTTGCAACCGCCGCCCCTGTGTTGACGGAGCAGGTTGCTTAGGCGCTGGCTGTGGAAGTGGTGCCCAGAGCATGGGCGTGGTGGCCAGGGGAACACAGCAAGGCTAGGCTGAGGGACAGCATCCAGGATGGCCAGGGCTGCCGAACCAGGACGAGCGCCTACTTTAATGTCAATGCAGATGCCAAGTAAAAATGAGAATGTTTTCTTTTTTAAACATCTTTCTTGGGATATAATTGCTTTACAATGGTGTGTTAGTTTAGAATGTTTTCTTTCTTAGGGGATTACCCTGAATTTAAGACGTCTTTGTGCCAACCCCACCTTTTTGTCTATTCTGCTTCCAGCTCTTGTCAGTTTGACCCTCAAGCAGCATCAAAAGTGTAGCAGTAGGTCCTGAGCCCTAACTGTGTAGCTGTTTGTCATGCTGTGTAAGATGTCATCCCCTGTTTGTCTGTGGGCACAATGGGGAGAGTTGGCTCAGGAATTGGGAGACCCTGAGGGTAACGTTGGGCTTAACCCCCCTGGGCCTCAGTCTTCCCATCTTTAAAATGGGGTCATCTCCGTGGTTCCTCCCCCCACCCCTGTCTGTGAGGCCAGAGGACAGTCAGCTGTCCCTCATGTTTAACCAGGCCAGTGGCCACGTCCCCAGAGTGATCTGCCCTCCTGTCCTCTTATCTCACGAAGGTACCCGGAGAGCTCAAGGGGCAGCTCCCAAGTGGGGAGGGCATAACTGGGGTTGACACGGCTGTGGTGGGGGAGGTGACAGGGTGGGCAAGGGGGACGGGGCAGGAAATGGCTATGTCGTAAATGCCACGTCATCCAAGCTGGGCTGTGTCCCACTTGCAGTCAGGGCACCCGCCTCCTGCTCTGCCATCCCTTGATCCTTTCCAACCTTCTGCCTGTCTCGGAAACCTCATATTCCTGACCCAGGCCTGATGCCAGGGGGCGAGCTGGGCAGAGGGCAGCACAGCGTGAGTCAGACAGACAGGAGTGACCCGGGGGGCATCAGACAAGGATGGTGCTTCGAGAAAGGGCAGCTCAGTGACTAGGTAAGATGCTGAAGGCGCTGGCCTTGCAGCTGCACTTGTGTTTTTAAGCAGAGCCCCTCGGTGTGTGGACTGGTCGTCCCCAGCCCTTAGAGAAACCATGTCCAACCTCAGAGACTTTGGTGGACTCCCTAGACACACTCAGCAACAAATGCTATAAATCGCAGGTTGGCAGACATTTTCTGTAAAGTCCACATGTGACGTGTTCTAGGCGTGGGGGCCAGAGGGTCTCTGTAGCCACCACTCAACTGTGGCATCACAGCATGAGAGCAGTTGTGGGCAGAAGGTAAGTGGACGCTGGTGGCTGTGCCCCAGTATAGCTTTATTTATAAAAACAGGAGTTGTGTGTATGTCCAAAAGAATGGAATGCAGGGTCATAGACTGATACTTGCCTACGTGCTCAGAGCAACATGATTCACAGTAGTCAAAAGGTAGAGGTAACCCAAGTGCCCATCAGTGGATGAACAGATAAATGACCTGTGACTTGTACACACAATGGAATATGATTCAGCCTGAGAAAGGAAGGAAATTCTGACACCTGCTACAGCATGGGTGGACCTCGAGGACATCATGTTAAGGGAAACAGGCCAGTCACAAAAGGGCAAATGATCCTGCTGAGACAGCTAGAGTTGTCAGATTCCCAGAAACAAGAAGCAGATGGTGGGCGCCCGGGGCTGGGAGAGGGGGAGGGGGAGCTCGTGTTTAACGGGGACAGAGTTTCAGTTTGGGAAGATGAAAAGATTCCGGAGGTGAAGGTGGTGACGGTTACATGACAGAGCGAATGTGCCCAGTGCCCCTGAACTATACGCTTAAACATTGTTACAATCATCAGTGTTATGTCTATTTTACCACAATTTTAAAACTTAATGTAAAAAACCAGAACGTAGACCAGATTTGACCCATAGGCCATCGTCTGCCCACCACTGCTCTGAATGAGTTAGTACTTGATAACCACACAGTGTAGCCACAGCCTTCGGGATATTATGTTCATCCAAGCTGCAGAGGGTGCCCAGGCCTCTCACAGTATCTGGATTCCCTCCTGAGCATCTGGGCCCTGTCTTCCTCCTTCCTTCCTTTTCCTACCCTTGCAGTCATTCCAGCGTCAGGCGGCCCTTTCTGTCCCGTGCCCTGTCAGGCCTATGTTTGCCTGACATTCAAATCTTTGGTTTCAAGGAAGAAAGGTGTCTCTCCCCATGCTCTCACACCGGCTTCTGGAGGGGCAGAGGGTGGATGGAGGTGCACAAAATCTCAGGGGGATCTGGAGGGCCGCTTCCAGATTCCTGAATAGCCAGTGACCCAACTCCCTCCTTTTTTCCTGAGTCAGATTCCAGCTTTTCCTGCAGCTGGGCAGGAGGGGGGCCTTGGCTGGTGTCCCCTTCTCCCCTGCACCTAACCCTAACCCAGGCCCTCCCCCTCCCCAGATTCTAACCCTAACCTAACCCTAGCCCAGACCCTAACCCTCCCCAGATCCTAACCCTAACCCAGACCCTCAGCCTCCATGCTGGGCTGGATATAAGCTTCCAAACAGATGTGGCATTGGCCATTGCTGCCCTCAGGGGCAGTTGGCTGGGTCAGGACTGTGAGAACCATCTGTTCTTCCCTTGAATTGCTCAAAGAGAATGACTCGCGTCAGCTCAGACCCTCTGAGCCATTGCTCGGGATGTAGCTGGATAGGGGCAGAGACAGGGGCCTGGGTGGCCTTGGGACTGGCCTTTGAAGAGAGGCTTGGCTGCTCTGAGGCCAGGTGCTGCCCTGAATGGCTTCCAGGGCTACCCTGACATGGGTCTGCTTAGGGTCAGCAGCTCTTCGATTAATCCATCCCCTTGCCAGCAAATTTGATTCAACTCTTAGTTTCTCCACGTCCCTCAGTGGAAATTGACTTGAATGCCTGGAGTTAAAAGACCAAAAGTTGTGAAACATCTCCCAGGGAAGGTAGCAGCTTATAAGCAAACATGCTGATTAAACATTGCTGTAAGTTAAGACTCCATTATTGCTAAATAACAGCTCTGGCTTGTTCTAGGAGGAGCCCTTTGACATACATAACAATTAACTTTGTTGAAGAAGTGAGCAGTTAACTGTAGGAGGAGGAAAAAAAGTGCTTTTGTGCAAAATAGGGCAGAAATAATGAGGTTTATGATGGTAGAGCAGTGTCTTGGGGTAGGAAATGAACTGAGAATCATAATTGCAGAAAACTATGTATAGAGCACTTACTACCTGCTGGGCACTCAGCTGGCTCTTTATATATGAAGAGCTGTACCTGACTCTGTACATTTATATAGAGAGAGAGAGTCTTGGAGCAGCCCTTAAACGTAGTAGTTAGTTTTCTCACAAGGAAACTAAGACTCATGGAGGGTCTGAAGCCCAGGTCACCCAGCAGGAATGGTTGAGTTGAGGTCTGTCCTAGACCCAGTGAAGGATTGAAGGAGCCTTGGAGAAGAGCCAGAGAGAGAATCCCAGCTCTCAGTACGGCCAGGATTTCTCGAACACCCACTAGGTTCAAGGCACTAAACTAGGCACTGTACAGATGATACCTGCTTACCCTCATGACGATCACGGTTTTATCCCCATTTTACACGTGAGGAGTTGAGATTTGCAGGAGGTGAATCTTGCCTGAGAGATCACACGATCATTGGCGGTGAAGGGAGTGGGCAGGGCTTGGATTAGGTCTATCTGACTGGAAACCTAGGCTCATCATCACATCTAACTGCTCTAGAGGACAATTCACCCTAAATTCACTCTTTAATCAGACACTGGAAAAGAAACTAGGATGGTTTAGCCTGAGAAGGGCAGCGTGAGAGTCTATATAGTATTCGGTCAGAAAGCTCTCCTCTTCAGTTAGAAAGCTCTGCTGTCAAGGATGGTGACCAACCAGCTGTTTTCAACAACCAGTGGAAGTTAGAACGAGAAGCAGGTCTTCTGAGAACAGTGTCCTTATGCTCCGGGGTCGTGAGATACGAGAGCAAGTCGGTGCTGCGGGGAGTGGCCAGCGGGAGCAGCCCATCAGAGGGCCACATTCACTGCCCCTCCACGTCCCCTCCAGGCCTCAGGCTGAAATCTGTCCTGACAAACCACTGCTGGCAGAAAACTGGGACACCCTGGGGGCTTGGATGTTCTCAGCTGACCTTTCCGCAATCCCCAAGCAGATGAGGCCGAGTGTTTGCCTTGGCTCCCTTGTTGCACTTGAGAGTGAATGTTCATTCTTAGATATTTCAGTTTACCCATGGGGTGGAAAGGATGGAGTTTGTTTATAAATGAATATTTTGGTGTAGGCCTGACTTGACACTAACTTAGCTACTTCAGGGATGCTTGACCCTAAATGAACATTAATTCATGTCTAAAAAACTTGGCCAAGATAATACAAACTTTAAGTGATATGACCTCATCGCAAGATTTGGGGAGTGTGTGCTTCATTGGAAAATACTACCTAGTGTTGTTTATCCAAAAGGAGTCTCTGAATCGACCTTCGTGTTCACAGACGCTGAGTCTGCCAGAGACTTGAGTGGGGAAGTGTGACGAAGGGTATGTTTCCTTTGGGAGCAGGACGAGCCTCTCAGAGGAGGATGTTTGTGGGATGCAGAATTTTGAAAGACTGTATTGACTGGTGATATCCTGCTTCTTGTTTTGCAGATCGGAAACCTGGAAGATTACTACCACTTTTATCATAGCAAAACCTTTAAAAGATCAACCTTGAGTAGCAGAGGCCCTCACACCTTCCTCAGGATGGACCCCCAGGTACAAATCTCTGCTCCCTATGCAGGGTGCTTTTTTAGGGCCTAGGGTATTGTTTGCTTATTTTGGGGGTCTGTGGTTCTGAAAATGCCTGAGTCTGAGTTTTAATGGGATTCTAGATAGCCTTTAGTTTTCCATATCCACTTGGAATAAAACCAGAAAGATGTGCAGCTACATATCAGACCACCTAAAGGCTCCAAATATTCGGGTTCCTTGGGAGACTTGGGAATTTAAATTCTTGACTTCAGTTTGAAGTAACAATCAAATGACTATAGATCTAATATTTTAAATCTTTAAAAATCAACAAAATACACAGTAGTCAGAGGCGATAAATGTGTGAATCTTACCCATAAAGGCTATGCAATTCAAGCTAGCGTTTTTATAATGAAATTAGAATTTGGACAAGTGGATGTTTTTGTGATTGTCATAACACATATCTTAATGGTTACCATGAACTTAAAAACCTGGGAAGTAAATGTAACTCCTTTTTCCTTAAAAATTCCTGTGATCTCTGAGATGAAAACAGATGTAATTTGAAAAGAGGCTGACATTTTTAGTATAGTTCATATTTATTGGGTGGTTAATTATACTTTCTTTCTGCATAGATTTTAGATTAATATTTGACAAATATCAATCAACACTTGGTAAGATTAAAAATGTCAGATGGTCAAGTGAGCCTTTGATGACTTCATTCATTCACCAGGTGATTTTGGAATACCTGCTATGTCACGCTGTGTCCACAGCAGGGCTGTCAGAGTGGATGGTGGGGCTGACAGTCTATAGAAGAATATGTGATATGTCACAGGGCATTGAGCGCTATGAGGGACAGTGAAGTTCAAGTGAGAAGCAGTAGCAGCCCCAACAAAGAAATGAGGCCGTTGGTAAATCGTAGTTTTAGAACATGGAAATCACCTTCTCTTAAAAGCAATGTGTGAAATGTTCACTTGGGCTCCAAAGCTGGCACGTGTCACTCCTTCAGGGATCCCCAGAGAACATGGATAATAAAGTTTCCTTGGGGAAATTGGCCTTGGTGTTGTCCCAAGCCACCCCACTGATAATCGTGGATACTTTTGTGTTGGCGGAGCTGGGGGTAGTGGGAGAGATGGTGTATCCCTGAGAACTGTACCTAAAACATTTCTCCAGGACATGACCTTGTGGTGGTCTGGTTTTAAGAACATGAGGAAGTGGTCCCTGTGAAACTAATTCGTGCAGTTGGGCTCTGACAAGGTAGACATGTAGTGTATGATTCTGAGTTCATTTTATAGGTGGGTAGAAGGATGGATGGATGGAAGTGTGGGTGGGTGGACAGACTGAAGGAGATAGATAGCAAATATTGTGCTAATACCATTCTTCCTTCATAGCAGGGAAAGGAATTTAATGTTTTTGTTTTGTTTGTTTGTTTGTTTAGTTATTTATTTATGCATGGATGCATACTGCATCAGGTCTTAGTTGTGGCATGCTGGATCTTTTAGTTGCAGCACGTGGACTTCTTATTTGCAGCATGCGACTCTTACTTGCAGCATGCAAACTCTTAGTTTAGGCATGCCTGCAGGATCTAGTTCCCTGACCAGGGATCGAACCCGGGCCCCCTGCATTGGGAGCACGGAGTCTTACCCACTGGACCACCAGGGAAGTCCCAGGAATTTAATGTTTATGAAGGGATTAGTATGTGCTCAGGCAGCTTACATGCATCCTCCCACCTGACCGTTTGGGGCTGTGTTTATACCCGTGTGTGTTCATGCCATGGAGCTTGAGGGAATGCTTTTCAAAGGGGCTGGTGTATTTTTTTTTTCCTCTCGGAAGCAAAGCCAGGTGGTAGTAGCTCATTCCCACAGGATGGGGCCACTGGAGAAGGGCCAGCAGACCCGAATCACCGTAGAGCTGAGTGCAGAGTGCCCAGCCCGTCACCAAAGACATGTGGGTTCTATGCGGCTGCGGGGTCGGGGGAGGCAGGGTGGGGGGGCTGAGGTTCGCAGTGACCAGTCACCTGTCAGAGTGCGGAGACGTTTCTAAGCTAGGAAGGGAGTTGCTGCAGTGCCCTCCACAATTTCTCTTAAGCAAGCAGTGGTCTGTCTTGTGAGGACGGCATGCTTGTTCTCTGTCCAAAGTCTTCGGAGCTATCATTCCCACAGAGGGAGTCACAGTGAGGTGCGCGCTGTTTGCATGGGGGAGCCCCTGCCCGCCCCCAGCCCTGTAGAGATGTGCAATGAGAAGAGGATGGGACAGTGGATTTCTTGGTCCCCTTTCTGTCACTGACGAGGGTTCTTAGCCTCCTAATCAAAAGAAATTGATAAAAGCCCAGACAAGAAATTCAGGCAAGGCTTTATTGGGGCCCCGCTGCAGCAGAGGGGAGCGGGAACAAACAACAGGTACCGTTGCTAGCTCCCTGATGGGGGCTGAGCCTGTTCCTTATATGGGGTGAGGGTAGGGGGTGTGTCCAGAATTCGGGCCAGAGGGGTGGCTTAGGTGGCAGTGAGTGCAGGGGGCACGCACAGTACCCTGCGTTTGCTCCTGATCCCTGCATTTGCTCCCCGCTCTTCAGAAGTGGCAGTTGGGTTTTCGGTCTTTTTGTATCTTGCTGTCCCTAAATTGCCCCAGCTGTGCACGCATGCAGTTACTTTTTTAGTCCCTTATAGTTTCTTTGTATTTTGTTGCTTGAGGAGACGTTTGTCCAGGTGCAAGCACTATGGCAAAGGGTCCCAGGTCCCAGCCTGTCTCATTTCCTGAGGGATTTTGGAGAATGAAGCTGTTTCTCAATTGTTAGAACTATTTCTATTAGTTAGACGTAATCTGTGTTTTAGGCCCCCCCCACTCTTTTTTAGTGATTAAATTTTAAAACTCTTAAAGGTATTCAACTCAACTCCTCCATCCTTCCTTCCAAAAATATTAATTATGCACCTGCTGGGTGTGAGGCCCTGTGCCCCAGGGGATGTAGAGATGCCCGCCCAGCGGGTCTCCGCTCTGTCAGCACCAGCGGAGCAGGACACTGCAGCCCGAGCGTCCGGCTGAGGAGAATTCCGGGCGGGCCCCAGCCAGCCTCCTCCAAAGCATCTGAGATGATGGGCTTGGGCATTGTGGGTGGGTTCAAAGTACGGCATTCAGTCTGGGTCTGAGGGCAGGGTATTCCGGTCATCAGCTGTGTCCTTGAAGGAAAGAGCAGGAAGGAGAGACTTCCAAAGGCTATGGCAGTTAAGTTTTTCAAATAAGAATCCCTTTTATACAGAGCTTCTTAATAAGCTCCTGGCAGGGCCGCTATCAGACCATCCTGCCAATAAAGAGGAAAGAGAGAAAAGGTAAACAGCCCTCACATTCCAGCACCGCCTGCGACTCCCACGTGATTGGCTGATTGTTTCCTACAGTTCTAATTAAATGCTTAGCCCCAGGGAACGCACATAGACATCTGAACCCAATTCCGAATACAAATTCAGAATTGTGACTGAAATGCCTCTGTTTAAATCAGTCTCGTTTTAATGCAAACCAAATCAATTAGCTGTCACTCTAATATTTACTCTACCTAGTCGTTCCAGTGAAATATTGGGTAAAATTAGCTATTTTACAAAAGTGTTTAGTGTTACCTTGTCCTGCAGCACCAGGACATTTTCCCACATGAGCAAAGCATTTTTGTGTCACCTTCTCGATTGGAGAGTTGTGTAATTAACATTATTGAGAAAGGGAAAAGATGATTTAATATTATTCAGAGTCATTGGAATGCGGTTGCCATCGTGTTTGAATGACCAAACTGGAGATGAATGTTATAGGGTTTAGGATAAAGCTCAATCGAATGCAGATGGTATTTTATTTTAATTAGCTCCAGTCCCTATTGTATAAAATTGCTTTGATAAGTGATGGAATTTACAATCCACCCCTACTTCGTGTGAACGCTGATAGAGTGTACATTTGGTGAACGAAATGGAAGCAACACACGAGCGGGAGGGAAGATTTAAGACTTCAGCCACACGTGCACACACGTTTATTAAGCATCCCTTGGCTCCGATCTTGCACCAGCATCGTGCGGTTGTTTTCCTTCCATTCTTAATCACCTTTACTTGATGTTTTTAACCACCTTTGGAAAGGGCCATTTTGCTCGAAGGGGTTTGTGGACCAGCCCTCTCCTTGGGAGAACAGCCCGACTGTTCTCAGGGTGCAGTATCAGTCACTGGGTTTTTCCCAGGGCTGTCATTTAAGCCAACTGAGGGCATTTGTTTTTAACTTGTTCTTTTGCCAAAAGTCGGGAGAAGGGTGGATGTTACTGAAGCACCAGCCAATAGCTGTAAGGGCTCCCAAATTTTTTAAAAATTACTTGTTCTGATTACGTTCCAAGCTGGCTTATAGTTCGACACTGCTGCTGCATCTTCCAACCCTTACATTTTAGAATGATGACTCTGGTTCAGCCCTTCCCTTGCGTGCTCAGCCAGATGGATGACGGAAATGGGAGGATAAAGATGTTATTGGGGGGCCCTCGGTGGCTCCTTCCGGGGTGGTGGGAGGCTTCGGGTTGACGCTTTGTTTCAGTCCTTCAACGCTCAGGAGCTGGAAACTGATTTCCAGGGCCGGAGTGGGCATTCTG
Source organism: Tursiops truncatus (assembly GCF_011762595.2). Classification (NCBI taxonomy): domain Eukaryota; kingdom Metazoa; phylum Chordata; class Mammalia; order Artiodactyla; family Delphinidae; genus Tursiops; species Tursiops truncatus. The sequence continues at coordinate 146,288,188 of NC_047035.1, forward strand.
TTTTGTAGGATGGGACTTTGCCCCAGAGTGTAATCAGAGCTCAGTTTTTTTTTTTTCCAGCAGTGATGCAACGTTTAAGCAGATCTTTCCATTAACCACAGAGGGAATTTTATCTGACAGTCCTGTGTGCTAGAGCCATTTGGAGTGCAAACAAACAAAAAGTTCCTGGCAAATAGCAGCACATAGACAGGAAGTGACCACATTGATCTGGGGGTTGATGAACTGCGAGATGGGCTGGGGGGAGGGTGGGCTGCCACACGGGGCCCGACAGGTTCACCCGCGTGGGGACAGCAGGGCTTCAGCTGTCTTTTCATGTTTCAGCACAACCCTGCTGGGTCTAGTGAACTGGACCCTACCAGTTGGTAAGCGGTTAGAATTTTCAAATAGCCTTTAAAAGATGGTGCTTTATGATTTCACCGGCAGGCTCGACGCTTCCACTTAGATGCCTCCAAGATGTCTCAAAGTCACCGCATCCCAAAGCCGAGTGACCATCCCTGACCGCACCTCTGTCTCACAGAGAAGCCACCCCCTGCCCCATGCCCGTTCCCCACCCTCCGTCCACCACCCATGCAGCCCGTGCCCCAGGCCTGTCCTCTGGTACCTGGACGCTGCACAGCCCCTCTCACTGGCCAGCTGTGGACATCCTTGCCCAACACCAGTCTGCTCTCCACTGTCCCGAGGGAGCCTATGAAACACGCCTGTCATGGTGCCACCGCCCCTGGGAATGCCCTGCCCAGGTCCCCCTTGGTCTGGCCTCCCTGTGGCCCCTGGACCCCCGCCACGCTGGCCTTTAAGATCCTCATCGGATGACATTTGCCCTTTCCCCCTGCGCAGCCTTTGCACATACTGGCTACCCCTGTGTCTCTCTCTGGTCTCGGCCTGTGCATCCCCGCCGCCGGGAGCTGGCTCAGCGGCTGCTCCTAGTGGTTGGGTGTCAGCGCTCTGGGTCTGCGAGGTCCCCTCAGCATCTGCCTTCCCCAGGGACTCCAGGAGCGGAGGGGTCGTGGCTGTTCAGATCTTGTCCCAGCACGGAAGTGACAGGGCCAGAGTGCGTCTGGCCGTGTTCGCAGCTGCCCGCTGCTGCAGGGGACGTACCATCTTAAAGGGTTTAGTGGTCACTTGGGCGTCTCCCTCCATGAGGGTCCCAGCGCCGTGAGGGTGGTGAGGAGCCCATCCATCGGCTCTCGTGCCCCCACTTTGTTCCTGTAACGTCTGTTTCCTGGCCGCCTTGGAGACAGTGCCAGGACCGCAGGCCCAGGTGGGAGTGAGGAGGGGTTTCATTTGCTGGGGATCCAGTAATGACAGGGACCAGGGACACGGCTGGTGGGAGCTGCAGGTGGTTCCAGGAGGCCTGGAGTGCGAGGCCGGGCAGAAGCCGTGAGAGGCAGGGGGATGGGGGGCGGGGGGAGCTCGGGGTGAGACGCACACAGCCCGCCTTGTGCCGGGGGGTGTCACGTTCTCCAGGGCCAGGGCCGCCCTCACTTGTTTTCACTCCAGGTCCGGCAGGCTACCCAGTAAATAGCAGACAGACCCTTAGTCAGTGTTTATTGAAACAGATCTCAGTTTTCAGGGAGTAGGTTCACATAGCAAGTTGTATCTGTTACCATTTGCTCATCAACTTCTTTTTACCTAAAGGACTTTAGAAGTATCTTGTGGCCTTGGTTAAATTGTGACAGAAGCCTTGAAGAGGGCTTGAGTTCACCAGGCTGCAGAACGACGGACATGGGGCCCGGGCAGCGTGCTGACCAGCGTCCGGCTGGTGACCGTGGAGAGCAGGGCTCCTTCGGCCGCCTGTCCGTCCTGTGTGAGTGGAGGCAGGTGATTCTCGGGGATGCGGTGCTTCCCGTCAGAGCCCTGATTTCCCGAAGTCCATTCATGTTTCCCAGTATTAGCAGGAGGAGTGGTGCCGGCTCTCACCAGCTGTAAGTGGTCACCTTTTGGCCCGTGTAGTTCAGCTTGGGTGGAACGAATTCGAGAAGTGGCCTGTTGAGGAAGGGGGGACAGGCCTGGGTCCCCGCTTGCCTCTGTGATGTGGGAGGAGGAGGGGGAGGTCTTCTAGGCTGAGTTAGATCAGCTTTTAGATTTTTGGTTCGTCTTCCTTCTCCTCTGCCTCTTCTACTGCCCTGACTCACGGATTTCCATAGCAACCCGGCATCTCCTCCCCACCCCAGGTGGTACCCTCAGGAGGGCTCGAGCGTCTCCCTGAGACATGATCTAACAAGGCTGTTTAACCATCACTCGCTTGTGGGGCTGGTGCCCTCTGCCCCAGGAAGATAAGCGTGGGAGTATCAATCCTCGTATGCAGTCGGACCCCAATCCACTTGCCACCTCCACGAGCCTGGCTGAGTCCCATGCTTCTTACCCATGTCGGAATCACAGGCCCCTCTGCAAAGCTGATGGAGGTTGTGGACATTCTCTCTCTCCAGAGGAGAAAAGAAGTCATGTGCTCATGTCCACGCTGCTCTGCATACAGCTTCTGGGGGTTCCTGGGACGTAAGCCTGCCCTTCCGTCCTCTAGGATCTCTGGGCCCCAGGTGGGAAGTCCCCAGCTTGGGTACCACTCAGCTCCTACGTGCCTGAACCATTGCCTGTCCTTGCAAACTGTAAGGTGACGCGCACTTGTCAGGGAGGATTATTTTCCTTTCTTTGAATACTCACTTGGTGAGTTAACTTCTCAGTGCTCTTCAGCTGGTGGAAAGTTGACCCAACACGTGTTGGGACAGTTGTTGAGAGCAGTCGGTGTTGACGGGACTTGAGATGTAAGGGTCCAGGCTGCTGAGTGCAGGGGTCACAGAAATGGGCTGGTTCGGCCCCTCCCTCAGCTGGAGGCTGAGGCACAGAGGACGGGGTCAAAGGTTGACCTTCCCCCATGCTCCCGCTGCACTGTTCTCTCCTGGAAGAGGCCTGAGGATCTGGGGGCCCCTGGACACTTGGGGGTCTGGCCTCTGACATCTTCCAAGGATTTGCCCTGATCTGCAGGCAGGGCTGCCTCTGTCACAGCAAACGGTGGAGGGAATCCCTGTCCTTACACAGTGACAGAATGAAATGTCCTTTGATGAAGATAAGGGGAAAAGAAAAGGGAAAGCTGGCCAGAGCTGTCTCCCTTGCCCTGGACACAGCTGTGCATGAACACGAACCCTAAATAGAACGCACTGCTCTTCCCCTCGCACCGGTGGAGATCTGGAGGGTATGGGGACGAGGATCTCGGAGAACAGCCTTTGTTGCCTTAGCTCCCTCTCAGAGTAAAGCCCCTGGAGCCCCTTCTAGGACCCACCAGCTCCTAAAGATGCCCTGGGGCTTCCCGAGCCTGGTGGAGCCCGTTAGAGGGCAGAGCGTAGGCGTGTGGTGGCTTTGGGTGGAGTGCAGGGGTCATTCATGCTCTCTCTGGTGGCCTTGGCTCGTAGGAGGAAACTTGAAAACAACGTGACAGCAACCCCCTTTTGCGCTTGTTGAACCCAGGACTGATGTGCCAGGCTGCCTTCTGTCCTGGCAGTGTGCCCGTGGCCCCGGGAAGAGGATGCACTGGGGCTGCCCAAGGCGCGCCTGCCTAGACGACGCTCGGACGGCTGTACGACCGGCAGTGCAGATTGGGATCCTGCTCGTTTACATGGCTTCTTTCTAAGCATCTTTTTATTTTTTTTAAAACATAAAGTTTTTTAAGGGAGTAGTTTATTAACATTCTTTTTTAAAAAAAATATTTATTTATTTGGTTGCACCAGGTCTTAGTTGCGGCAAGTGGGCTCCTTAGTTGAGGCTCCAGGGCTCCTTAGTTGTGGCATGCAAATGGGATCCAGTTCCCTGGTCAGGGATTGAACCTGGGCCCCCTGCATTGGGAGCGCAGAGTCTTATCCACTGCACCACCAGGGAAGTCCCTCTAGCATCTTTTAAGTTTACCTCCTCTTATCTACAGAGTGACATTCAACAGATACCGAATTTTAATTTGACTTCTCAAGAAGAAAGCTGGAGGAAGCGTTGCCTCCAAAAGAAAGCGTTGCTCTTCATCTCTTCATGAGAAGATGATAAAGTCTTCGTGACAAGAATGTTTAACGGGAAACATACAGAAAATGGATAAAAGGAAGAGGGTCAGAGTGAAGTCCCACCTTCAAAATATGACTTTGAAGAGGTCAAGACACTTTATACAGGTTTATAGAGGTTTGCCCAGGAGAGATACTCTGTGTTGAGCTGGGGTTGCAGGTGGCAAACCTTGCTCTTGTCCAGAATCACTGATCTTCCACAAAAAGTCCACGGAGGTCACCTGGGGGTCATGAAGACCCAGTCGCACTGTCTACTCCAAAGTGTTTCTGAAAGTCTGACTGTGGTTACAACATATTTTATATCTGAAGCGTATTCATTTAACTTCATTCCTTCGTTCAGGGAGCATTTAGTGAACTCCTCTGTATACTGTGCGTCGCCTGGCACACAGAAGTATAGTGGTGAGTGAAACACAGCCCACGCTGTCCGCACAGGCCAGTGGGGAGCAGAGGGTAGTCACACCGACCCTGGACACATCCGACCACAGCTGCGGTCCGTGCCGGACAAGTCAGGTCAGGGAAGCCCCTCGCCCCTGGCAGAGACACACCTAACTTTGCAGCGTCAGCTTTCAATTTGCCTTTTCAGGAAGAAGGAGGACAGGACTTTAGTCCAGCAGATCTTTGCTGAGCAGGTCCCTGTTACAGGCAGGTGTTGGCTGAGAGCTGGAGAAACAAGCGTGACGGAGACGCATCCCTCCTTCTGGGGGAAAATGGGCTTCTGAACAGATGATGTCCATGTCCTGGGGTGGAGGCAGCATCACCACGCACACACCTGTGGGGGCACAGGAGCCCGGGGGGCCACCCTGGCCTCCCTGGGTGTCAGGGAAAGATGCCAGGGTGGGGAGGGTTAAAGTGGAACACAAGTAAGTTGGCCCAGTGAAGGGGCACCGTGAGAGTCAGGCCTGTGGGGGGGGGGGTGCCAGGGGGATGAGAGGCGGGGCTGGAGGAGGCCCTGGTTGGGGGTCAGACCACATCATGCATCAGTCATGGGGCAGGGTCACCCCAAGAGTCACGTGACCGTCCAAATGCCAGGGGATCGTTGCCATGGTGAATCTTGGGGATGGGATCCTGACCCCTTGAGGAGATGGAATGTGTGACACTCGTGTTGGAGAGGATCCCAGCTTTGTTCTGACTTGGGGGACAGGTGGGCTTTAGTGCTGATGAGTTAGGAGAATCAGGAGGGTGAGAGGGACCTGGGTATAGGGGGCAGGACCCACCTTGGGGCAGCTTTAGTTTCAGAGAACGGCAGGGAGAGGTGTCCAGGGCCCTGAGATGTGCAGGGGGGAGCCGTTAGGGTGGGGGCTGCAGGCTTGTGTGGGTGAGGCTGCCAGCCAGAGCTGGGTACACTGGGATGGCCATTCTGTTCTGGTTTTTCAGATACTGGGGGACTTCCCTGGTGGTCCAGTGGCTAAGACTACACATTCCCAATGCAGGGGGCCCAGGTTCGATCCCTGGCCAGGGAACTAGATCCCACATACCGCAACTAAGAGTTTGCATGCCGCAACTAAAAAGATCCCACATGTCACAGCAAAGATCCTGCACGAAGTTAAAAGAAGTAAAATTTTGGGTAAGAGCTGCTGCCTTGAGTCCCACCCCCGCTCCAGTGCTTTTCCTGCAGCCTCAGCCCATCCTCTGGGGGCCTCTGGATCCTCCGTTTAGCAGGACAGCCTCATGGATTCTCAAACATTTAAAATCTCAACCCTGATCAAGGCTGTGATTTAAACCTGTATCAGTCTCCCAGGGCGGCTGTAACAAATGACCAACAACTGGGTGGCTTAAAACAACAGAGATGCGTTATCTCACAGTCTGGAGTCCACAGGTCTGAAGCTGAGGTGTCGGCAGGGCAGTGGTCCCTCTGAGGGCTCTCAGGGAGCATCCTTCCTTGCCTCTTCCAGCTCCTGGTTCCAGATGCTCCTCAGCTTGTGGAATCTGTCTTCACAAGGCCCCCTCCTCCTGTGTCTCAACCTCCCTTTGCCTGTCCTTTGTAAGGACACTTGTCATTGGATTTAGGGCACAGCATGACCACATCACCAGAGCTTTAACTTAATTACATGTGCAAAGACCCTTTTCCCAAGGGAGGCCACATTCACTGGTTCTGGGTGAATGTACCTTTTGGGAGGCCACCAGTCAACTCTCTACAAAACCTAAAGAGAGTGATGTGGAATGAGCAGGGCCTTTCTTCTCAGCGATATTTCCCCTTCCTTCACTCCAGTGATCTGAAGGCTTTGCAGAGTGATTGGTTCTCTTCCTAAGAAGCTCAGCTCTTACCACGCACGCTTAGTCGCAATGTGTATTTTAACGTGCCCCAGGCCCACTCATTTGCAGGCTTACCCGGGTTTAGGACTTACCTTCCAAGTATATTCCTATGGCCTTGAAAGGCAGACAGTGTGTACTGCTGTCTGCCCCCCGCCTTTTTCACCAAGAGAAGGTCTGAACACCTCCTCAAGGTGTTCTGAGGGATCTGATGAGCAGAGCACGAACGAAGCTACAGTGTAAAGTGACAGCCGGGCAGACTGCCAGCAAACTATGACGACTTTCCTCTTGCACGAGCCCTCTCCGAGGAGGAAGCGTGCTGCCAGTTCTCCTGAGCATCTCAGGTTGCTTTTCCTCGTAGAGATCATCACAGGAAGAACATCACAGTCTGGCCCCCTCCCAGCCTGACTCTCCCCATCACCACCAGCTCACCGCTAGTATTCCTTCCTCTGCAGTTTTTTGGAATAGCTTCAGAAGGATAGGTGTTAACTCTTCTCTAAATGATAGAATTCGCCTGTGAAGCCATCTGGTCCTGGGCTTTTGTTAGTTGGAAGTTTTTTAATCACAGTTTCAATTTCAGTACTTGTGATTGGTCAGTTCCAGCTCACCGTCTGTTTGCGAGCTCTGCAGAAGAATGAATTCCACGAGCGACACACGTCCTTAGGGATCCTGAACTGTGTGTTCCTTTGTCATAAAGAGCATCACTGTTCGTGATGAGGGTACCTCTTGGGAAAGCTAAAGTTTCAGGCACTTGGATTTGGGTCATCGGCACCCCTGACCTTCCCGGAGAGGCCAGCTGGCTCTGGGTTCCAACCTGAGGGGCCCCTGAAGCAGAGCTCTGGGTCTGAGCTGGAGGGTGGGACAGGGGCCTTGGTCCTGGATGGGAACCAGTGGTATTTACACTCATACTCATGTTCCTAGAACCTAGCGCCGGACACACAGTGAGACTCAGTGCAGCTTTGGTGAGCGAATAAGGGACCACGGGGGTCGTGCTCTCCAGAGAAATCAGGGCAAATCTGGGAAAGGCCAGGATGATGGGATCCAGGAGCCCCCGCCCTTTCCTGGAGTTGGGTGAGAAGCAAGGCAGTGGCTGGAGCCTGGAGAGAGGAGACGGGGAGCAGGCTCTGACCAAGTGACCGCTGGCTGAGTCAGCCTCTGTGACTGGGAGGTCACCTGTGAATCCACCTCCACAGACCTGGCGAGTAATTTGTTATACCCAGTTCCATTGGCCTACAGTGCCTGGCTGTCTCTCAGAGTCTTACAATGACCTGTCTCGGGAGAGGGCTGCCCCGGGACCATGCCACAAGGAGAGCCTCCAGCTCTGCCGTGGGCCCTGGGCCATCACAGCCGACCCTCAGAACTGTGTGTTAAGTTGGGTTCTTACCCAGAGCCCAGGAACGACTGGAGGCCAGGTGCCCTCACTCTTTTATCCCACTAGGGGATTGTTTTGTGACTTCTGGCAACATGCTTCCCCATGTCACCTGCCTGATTCGGGGGAGTCACCTACTCAGGCTTGGAAGAGGAGGGTTCACCTCCTCTGGGACAGGAAGTAAAGCCTGGTGGGCACCACAGTTGGAAGGCACTGGTACCAGTAAAATGGGTAGTGAGTCAGCCAGGCAAGGTGGACGGGAGCATCCCGGGAGCTAGGAGCTGTCAGTGGCTTGCCTACCACTGTACTTTACAACAGGTTGCCTAGCAGGTTAGGAAATACAGTCTTAGGTTTTTGATACTGAGTAAAGCTTTCTGGTTCAGGCAGTAATATATGAGGAAGTTGCAAAATGCCATCAGAGGGTGTTATGAGCAAAGTATCTCACTGTACAGTTTTATTTTCCATGGAAGTGTCTATCAGTGGCAACTATAAATGATCCAGGACTTGGGCCTGGGCTTGTTCTAGTGCCTAATCCAAATTGTTTTTGAGCTCTTTGCGGCATTTCCCAGGAAGCTGATCTACTGGTGTTTTGCAGACAAGTCACATTGGTGGGGGGACAGGCTGTGATATTTCTTTCTAAGCATTTTGTCCTGGTGACCAACAATGCCTTGAGATCAGTCGTCACTCTTAGATGTGAATGAGGCTGTCCTCTCCTCCCTCAGGACCATGTGGGGAGGTCGAGGCTGAGCGGTCTGAGGGGAGCAGCTTGACCCTTGGACTTTGTGCCTTCATTCCCCTGGGGTCACCGGCCTTGGCCTGGCCTCCAGGTCAGCCAGGGTCCCCCATCATCACCCTCCCGGAGGCTCCATCCTCCTTCTCCCCTTCACCTTCTCTGCCCTGGGCCACCTGTTGCTTTCGTGGAGCCTGCATCACACCCTGTGCTGTGTGGTGGGAGCCCCTGACTGGAGCACAAACTTCTGAGAGCAGGGCCTGCTGCCCCCATCCTGCCCATCTCAGCCCCCGGTGCAGAGCTGAGCCCCAGCGGGAGGTGTACTGAATCGGGGGCCCATAGCAGCAGGACCAAGAAAATGTTTCGGTTCAGGGCACAGGGATTCAGGTCCCACATCTTTTAAAAGTGAAAAAACTCAGACTTCCCTGGTGGCGCAGTGGTTAAGAATCTGCCTGCCAACACAGGGGACACAGGTTTGAGCCCTGGTCTGGGAAGACCCCACATGCCGTGGAGCAACTAAGCCCGTGCACCACAGCTACTGAGCCTGCGCTCTAGAGCCCGCGAGCCACAACTACTGAGCCCACGTGCCACAACTACTGAAGCCCGCACGCCTAGAGCCCGTGCTCCGCAACAAGAGAAACCACCGCAATGAGAAGCCCATGCACCAGAACGAAGAGTAGCCCCCGCTCGCCGCAACTAGAGAAAGCCCGAGCGCAGCAAAGACCCAACACAGCCAATAAATAAAAAAATAAATTTTAAGATAAATAGGTAAATAAATAAAAGTGAAAAAACTCTTCCACCTTGAACAACTCTTACACACACACACATGTGAGGATAATACAGCCATGTGCCAAGCAGTGATGTGCATGCTTTATATGCCAGTTTATATGCCAGTGCTCCCTCATGACAGGCCACAGTGATGCCCATCATACAGGTGAGGCCAGGGAGGCTAACCGACTGGGTCACACAGCTGGTGAGTGTGGGGCTGGCTTTTGAATCCAGGCAGCCAGCCTCCTGGATTCCTGCTCTTAAATAACATTTATCCTGCCTCTCAAGCTTTTATCCTTGGTTGTGAAGGCAGATCATGCCGATTGAAAGAAGTTTATAAAACCCTTAAAATAATTTTAAAATTTAAAATGAACAATAGTGTCACCATCAAGGAATTGCTGCTATTAATAGTTTGCTATATCTCTTTTTAGGTTTTCTGTACATGCTTTGGTACCATGTTTGCAGAAGCTGCTAAAAATGCCAATATGTGGATTATCATAATTAACCGTATCCTCCCTGTAAAACATTATACTTCCAACTCCTGATCGCCATTTGACCGGTTTCTCCCCTCTTTTCACTCTTTTCATACCCTTGCATGTATTTCCTTTTAATTAGGGACAAGGGTCACCAGAGAATCTGTTGGCAACTTCACAAGGTCTTTTTTTTTTTTTCAGTAGAATCATTTCAAACTCTATGAGAGTGGTCCTATTCCCTCCCCTACAGACCCAGACTAGTTCTTGTCTTTCAAATATGATCACTTGAAGTGAAAACATCTCCTTGGAATTTACCATCCAAGACATCTAATAGACAGAGACGTTCATGGAAAAGGACAGCTGGAGCACCTACGAGGAGGCCACGTGAAACCAGGAGATCGTTTTTAAAACAAAAAGTAACTGCGTTTCTTCCCTGGTAGGTGAAATGGCTCCAACAACAAGAAGTTAAACGCAGGGTGAAGAGACAGGTGCGAAGTGACCCTCAGGCCCTTTATTTCAACGACCCCATTTGGTCCAACATGTGGTACATGGTGAGTAGGGCATGGGCCTCTCTGTCCCTGGAGCGTTTGTAGTGCTGTGTTTCTGAGATGGGTCAGTTTCCCCCAACAAAGCTAAATTCTCATGACAGCTCCAAACAGACACACTTCATCTGAGCGTAAAACTCCTGTTTTAATGCTGTGAGGTACAAGCTTTCTTGTGAAGTTTTTTTAATTATGTGAAAGTCCAAGGGGAGGGGCTCTTTGAGCAGGGGAGCGTTGGCTGCATGGTGTATGAGTCACTACATGGTGAGTAGTGAACAGAGCCCCTGAAGGGCGGTGGGTGTCCTGGGAAAGTGATGGACAGATTGCCGGGGCAGAAGAAGCAGTAGACCCTCCACGTGGACCGTTCCCAGAAATGGGTGGTAGAAAGAGGATTCTGCTCTATCAGGCACGGGAAAGCATTTTCTCCGTATTCCCTTATGAGCATAGGAGCACCTCTGCTGGGTTTGCAGGTCTGTGTCAGGTGTGTCTGTGGCGGGGGGCTTTGTGTCTTCTGTGCCTGCAGCATTGTGGCGACAAGAACAGTCGCTGCCGATCAGAAATGAATGTCCAGGCGGCGTGGAAGCGGGGCTACACGGGAAAAAACGTGGTGGTCACCATCCTGGATGATGGCATAGAGCGGAATCACCCCGACCTGGCCCCAAACTATGTAAGTCAAGCCTTAAAACTGGCAACTGGCACGCAGAGACATTCAACTGCGTGGGTCATTAAACAAGGACACATTTATAAAACGATAAGGTGCCTACCCCTCCCTGTATCAGACAGTACAGAAAACTGAGCAGGGTGGGCTGGTGAACCCAGCTCCCCTGCTACCCGGAGCCAGGGGTTCGCAGAGGGATTCGTTCACATGTTAGAGGATTCACATGTACTTCTGGGAACGGGTCCTAAGAAACTCAGAGACGTGTGCATGGAGGTCGCCATCAGATCAACATCAGCGACGTGAGAAATGGCAGGGTTAAGACGTGGGCTTAGGACCCAAACTGCTGGGGCTCCTGTCCTGGCTCTGCGGCTTCTTAACCCTGAGACCCCGGGCAATTTACTTGACTTCTCTGTGCCTCGGTGTCACATTCTGTAAAATGGGGTTAGTAACAGGACTACTACCTCCTCGGGTAATTGTGAGGATTAAATGGCTTCATAAATGTAAAGGAGAGAGCCCAGCACATAGTAAATGTGAGAAAGGTATTTAGTATTATGAGGCCCCTGGGGTACAGTGTTGTCTTAATTTCTGCTGTGCAGCAAATATGCATATATATATTTTTTTTTCATGTTCTTTTCCATTATGGTTTATCACAGGATATTGAATATAGTTCCCTGTGCTATACAGTAGGACCTTGTTGCTTATCCATCCTATATATACTAGTTTGCAAAAGATGACAGTTTTGAAGTCAACCATCTGGAGAGCTTTTATAATGTGTCTTAAAAGGATGTTAGGATATTACACGAATACTATGATTATAAGTATATACACAAAAACATACATATTAAAAATACAAGATGAAGGACATTCTGACACTTGCTACCACGTGGATGAACCTTTATCTGATGCACGCGACCACACGGATCAGCCACATGGATGAAGACATTATCTAGGTCACAAAAGGACAAACACTGGATGCTTTCACTTACATGAGGTCCCTAGAGGAGTCGAATTCATAGAGACAGAAAGTAGATGCTGGGTGCCAGGGGCTGGGGAGGGGGATGGGGAGTTCGTGTTTCATGGGGACAGAGTTGTAAGTTTTGCAAGATGAAAAGCGTTCTGTGGATGGATGGTGGTGACGGCTGCCCAGCAGTGTGAATGTACTTAAAGCCATTGAACTGTGCACTTAAAAATGGTTAGGGTGGTCAATTTCGTTATGTGTATTTCCCACCATAATATATATACATACATATATATATATGTGTACAAAATTTTATATATATATAGTTATAGTTATAGTAAGGGAGTACCAAGTGTGCATTTTTCTCTCTTTCCAATTGAGGCATAAAAACAATTTAAAGCAGGGCTGTGATATGCCAGGCCATTTCTCTTCGGTCACGAGGGTTTCATTTCTTAGGATTCCTATGCGAGCTATGACGTCAACGGAAACGATTACGACCCGTCTCCGCGATATGATGCCAGCAATGAGAACAAGTATGTCACTTGGTCACTTGGCCGGCCCCTCCTTGCTTCCCTTTCCGTCTCCCTGCAGTCACTGTTGAGCTGGCCCACAGTCGGGATCCTGGAACTGTGACAGGTCAGAGGCACCTCTCCGGCTGCCTGGCTGGGTCTGGGGCTGAGCCAGGAGCCAGCCCCACACAGCCCTTCAGGCACAAGGCAGCCTCGGTGGATTCGGCCCCTTCCTAAGGGGTGTCACCCCTGATGGTCAGCTAGCAATGGATGTTGGACCAGCATCGTTCCTGTTCGAAACACTGTTGGATTTGAAAAGAGTAACCCTTAAATCTTGTGGTCTCCACAGCCGGCTGTGTTCAGACCACAGTGCATGGGTCAATATCCGAGCCTTTCTGAGTCTGTCTTTGACCTCACGAGGGAGGTGGCAGAAGAGTGAATGATGCTGGGTAAATCGGGGCCCAGATCCTGGGCCTGGCTGTGTGCCTCTGTGCAGGCTGGGTGATGTCTCGTGGCCTGAGGCTCCCCATGCCCCAGGGCTGTGGGTGGGCGTCGGGTGATGGGTGAGGGACACACACGGAGGGTGTTCAGTCAGTGACGCTTGTGATCATCACTTTGCAAATGAAGGCGGGAGGTCTGGAGAGACCAGGTGACTCGGCTCCGTGGGTGGCAGCCCTGGGGGTGATGTCCACTTTCCCCAGCCCAGCCCTAGAGCTTGTTTGCTGTGTCCTGCCTGTCGTTTCTCAGTCAGCATGCCCCATGCCCCATGCCCCAAGCTCTTCTCATTCTTCCAAAAATATTTAGAGAAGAACAGAAGCTGTTTCTTTCTTCACTGTTTTTTTGGTTTGGTTTGGTTTGGTTTTTAATTGTATTTTATTTGTTTTAGTTGTGCCGGGTCTTAGCTACAGCTCACCAGTTCCTTTAGTTGCGGCATGTGTGCTCCTTAGTTGTGGCTGGCGGGCTCCTCAGTTGTGGCATGTGAACTCTTAGTTGTGGCATGCATGTGGGATCTTAGTTCCCTGATCAGGGATCGAACCCATGTCCCCTGCATTGGAAGGTGGATTCTTAACCACTGCGCCACCAGGGAAGTCCCTTTCTTCTCCACTGTTGACACGACGCTTGCCAAGGTGTGTCTTCGTCCATAATATCTTAGGTTGTGGTTGATTTGATTCTGGGGTTCAAATCCTGGTGCCCACAGGGTGCCGTGCAGGGAGGCTCGGCCGGCAGACGCAGTCAGCACGACGGACCACGGCGCTCCAGGGAGCCTGCAAAGGCCCCAGCCTCACGTCCCCAGGTGCCCTTCCCACTCAGCCACCAGCACACCAGTGGTGCAGGGCGCCTGGTCTCCCAGCCCCGAGTGCAGGGAGCCAGGAGGGATAATCCAGACACTGCACAGTGATCCATGAAGGGCAGGATTGAATGCTGAGTGGGACGGTGGGCTGCGTGACTTGGGAGCAGCCCTGGCTGTGGGCGCACGAGGTCCGGAGGACAGAGGGCTGCCTCCCCAGGGCTAATGCATGAGCCCTGGACTAGTTTCAAAGGTGGTTTTAAAGTTGACTCAGTGATTCTGATCCCCTGTGGACTCTTCTCAGAGATATGCTCCTTAAACTCGCCGGTATTTTTTGGCTTCTGCTGGAGGAACTGACCCGGTGCAGCATGTTGCAGAACGGGGTCATTACCCGAGGGGAGCGATCTGTTTTTCAGGTGGCCTCTTCCTAGTCTGTCCACCGCCGCTGAGTGTTCCATTTCGAGCTTTCTTCCTCGGCTCCTGCTGCAATGGCCGTGGGAAGGGTGGGGGTGCTGCCCGAGGGGAGCATGGGGTGGGAGGAGGGGGACACAAGAGGACACAGGATCTAGGGTCTCATGTGTTCTTACTTCAGCTCGGCAGCCAGGCAGGCGTCTACGCTGTGTTGTCAGTCGCGGGGACGCAGAGCTTGGGAGGAGGGATGCTTGGGCCCCTGGCGCCGGAGCAGGAGACTCAGCCTGATGCGGGAGCATCGTGTCTGCAGGGCGGCGGGAAGGCCTTGCCAGCCTACTGGGTGCGGGGTGGGGGTGGGGAACGGGACGGTCCAGGCCCGTGCAAAAGCCCACTTGATGCCCCTCCCGGAGCAGCCATCAGAGGGCGGGGGGCGATGGGAAGGGATGTGGGGAGAAGGCTTCAGCATCCTCCCCGGGCTTAGGGATAATGACTGTTCTTGCAGGAGAGCTGAGCAGGGCTGAACCCACTGCAAGGTGCTGGCGGAGTCCTAACTTCGTTTTTTCCTTTGCCTCAGACACGGTACTCGCTGTGCGGGAGAGGTCGCCGCTTCAGCCAACAACTCTTACTGCATCGTGGGCATCGCGTACAATGCAAAAATCGGAGGTAAGGCCCAGGAGTGTGCTGCCTGGGGGCTCGGGCCTGGGGCAGGGGTACTGCACGTGTCCCTCCTGCGAGTCTCAGCAGTGGCACTTCCGTTGGCCTCGGTGGCCGAGTCGGACCCTGGGCCTGACCTCACGCTGCCAGGGGCCTGGAGGCAGAGGTGTTGCTCACTGGTTTGCCTGAAAAGCCTCCGCGGGTCCTGTGGGTCCGGCTGCTGACTCACCGCTGTCAAGCAGACCAGTCCTAATAGGCCGCCTGGGTCCCCTCCTGCTGCCCATCCTGCCCTCCCTCTGACTCTCCCAGCAGGGTTTACGGTTTTCACTTGGGACGAAGGCCTTTCCTTGGCCCCAACTCCCGCTCGAGCATCCTGGCCCACTGCTCCTGCCCTGTCCCTCGGCTTTAGCCAGAGGACATTTGTCATAGTGTCCCCCGGAGATGCCCGGTCTCCCCTGTTTATGACGAGCTGGTAACATTTGCCTCACCCCAAAAACCTCTCCCCGCTGCTCTGTTCTGCTCAGTCCACCCATGACTTACGGCCTCTCACGCCCTCTCTGCTCCACGGAGTGCTCCCCAAATCCAGGTGTCCCCCCTCGTCTTGTTTACTGAGGGAGGTCAGCCTTCCAGGTCCCTTTAAGGAGCACGCCTGACCCTGGGTGTCTCTGGCTCTGTTGTTTGGTTTCTCCATTTGTGAGTCAAGCTTCTTTTGTTAGGATGGGGCTTTAGAGCAGAGTCACACGTCTTCCATGCCCCCCGCCCCTGCCCCTGCCCCCGCCCCCTGAGCCTGGCAGATTGACAACTCAGACTGGCAGACAGTAAGTCAGTAAGTCCTCTGCAGTGCCTGGTAGGTGCGCATCACTGAGCTGGCACTGAGCAGGTGTGACCGGGGCAATGAATTGTCCTCGACCGTCCACTTAGCCTTGGGGCACTGGCTCTCGGTTTGGAGGTGCTCACATGCACACTGATGGCCATGCTGGGATGCCTTCCTGGGGTGTGGCCTTCTCTGCTGCTTTGTCTTTGTGGAGGTGGTTTAGCTCCCTCAGCTCTACTACGAGTAGCACAAGGTGGAGAACTCTGGGTCACGAGTCTTTGGGGAATTTCTTGAGTTTTGAAAATAGGGTCCCCAGCTTTCACTTATTTAGGACCCTCTGCCTGCTGTTTCCCTTGGAAACCTTTGAAGTGGCTGGGATTTAACCAGCCATCATTAACCACCAAGGGCGTGTCCTGCAGAACAGATCAGGAGACTGTCACCTGGCCTCACTTCTTTGTGGATAGTTCTTTTACGTTGAGATGTGTAAGTTCTCCTTGGAGCTCTTGATGAGTGAAGAGCCACGAGAAGTCTCTCTGGCTGACCTGGGTACCAGTTCCACTCCCACCACCCACTGGCTCTGTGTCCTTGGACAACGGGTATAAACTGTCTGTGACACGGGGTTGGGTTTGCAATGGAGACATAGTGTGGGCTTGAGGTTGGCATTGACCCAGGGAACCCGTAACAGCCACGTCTCCAAGGCTGCTGCATACAGCTGTAGCCTCTCAATACAGGCAGCCGCACCTCTTCCTGCCCCTCCCTCCAAGCCCACCTCTGGACAGGGCAGTCTTCAGGCACCTCTAACATAGCTTCTCTCTCCACATGTTGACACAAAGCAGGGAATTTCTCTGAGATGCCCCTGGTGTGACCATGAGCTCTACTTTTTTATACCTTTTTTATTTTTAAAGTTGTTGTTCAAGAGATTAAAATGGATATCCTAATTTATTCCAATCTATGTGGAACTAATATTATACCACTTCACGTATAGTATATAAACCTAAAACATTATTTGAGTTCACACTCACTGTTGTTCTTTATGCCATTGTTTTTGTGTTTTACTTCATATATTATAAACCCAATGTTTATTCTTATTTAAACAGTTGGCTTTAAAATACTTATGGAAAGAAATATACTTACCTACATGTTTATCAGTCCCAGTGCTCTTCCTTATTTTCTGGCTTCATATTTCTTCTGACTGGCTTCAATTTTTCTTCAGCCTGAGAATTTCTTTTAGTATTTTAGTATTTCTTTACATGTAGGTATGCTGGCAAGAAGTCATCTTAGCTTTTAGGTGAAATTTATCTAAATTTCATCTTCATTTTTGAAAACAATTTTACTGAACATAGAATTCTAGGCTGACATGTTTTTCTTTCAGCCCTTTAAAGATGCTATTCCATTGTCTCTGGCATCCATTGTTTCTGATGATGAGTCAGTTGTCATACTTACCTTATTGTTGTTCCCCTTTATGTAATGTGATTTGTTCCTCTGGCAACTTTTTTTTTTTTTCCTATCTGTGCTTTGTCTGTGACTATAATGTCCCTTGGTGTAATTTCTTTCATATTGCTCCAGCTTGGGGTTAGCTGTGCTTCCTCCTGGGTAATTATTCATATTACTTCTTTTCTAAATCAAATTTGGAAAAATTTCTGTCAGTACTTTTTGCAATCCTGTTTCCTCTCTTTTCTCTTTGGGCACCAATTATACTTGTTAGATTGCTTGATATACCTCACAGGTTGAGGCTGTGTTCATTTTTTAAAATCTTTTTTTATCTGTGTGCTTCAAATTTGATAATTTCTTTTGCACTGTCTTCTTCAGGTTCACTAATCCTTTCTTTTGTTGTGTCCAATCTGTTGTTGATTCCAAATGATTTTTTTTTTTTCTTTTCTACTCAGATATTGTGCTTTTCTGTTCTGTGATGTCCATTTGGCTTTTTTTTTTTTAATATTTTCATATCTTTTCTTACATTTCACTTCTCTTCACCCATTATACCTATATATTACTTTGGACTCTTTAACATACTTATGAGTTATTTTACAGTCTTTTATACTAATTCCAATACCTAAGTCATTTGTGGGTATGTTTCTTTTTTTTCTTTTTCCTGTGGAATGCCTTCTTCACTTTTTTCTTTTTTCATATCTTTGTTGGACTATAATTGCTTTACAGTGTTGTGTTAGTTTCTGCTGTATAACAGAGTGAATCAGCTACATGCATATGTATATCCCTATATCCCCTCCCTCTTTTGTCTCCCTCCCACCCTCCTTATCCCACCCCTCTAGGTGGTCACAAAGCACCAAGCTGATCTCCCTGTGCAGGGCAGCTGCTTCCCACTAGCTATCTATTGTATATTTGGTAGTGTATATATGTCAGTGCTACTCTCTCACTTCGTCCCAACTTACCCTTCCCCATCCCCGCGTCCTAAAGTCGATTTTTACATCTGTGTCTTTTTTCCTCTCCTGCCCCTAGGTTCATCAGAACCATTTTTTTTTTAAGATTCCATATATATCTGTTAGCATATGGTATTTGTTTTTCTCTTTCTGACTTACTTCATTCTGTATGACAGACTCTAGGTCCATCCACCTCACTACAAATAACTTAATTTCATTTGTTTTTATGGCTGAGTAATATTCCATTGTATATATGTGCCACATCTTTATCCATTCATCTGTCGATGGACACTTAGGTTGCTTCCATGTCCTGACTGTTGTAAATAGCGCTGCAGTGACCATTGTGGTAC
Organism: Tursiops truncatus; assembly: GCF_011762595.2. Taxonomy (NCBI): domain Eukaryota; kingdom Metazoa; phylum Chordata; class Mammalia; order Artiodactyla; family Delphinidae; genus Tursiops; species Tursiops truncatus. Next base: position 146,306,374 of record NC_047035.1, read on the forward strand.
ATGACTCTTTCTGAATTATGGTTTTCTCAAGGTATATGCCCAGTGGTGGGATTGCTGTATCGTATGGTAGTTCTATTTTTAGTTTTTAAGGAACCTCCATACTGTTCTCCATAGTGGCTTTATCAATTTACATTCCCACCAACAGTGCAAGAGGTTCCCTTTTCTCTGCACTCTGACCAACATTTATTGTTTGTAGATTTTTTGATGATGGCCATTCTGACCGGTGTGAGGTGATACCTCATTGTAGTTTTGATTTGCATTTCTCTAATGATTAGTGATGTTGAGCATCTTTTCATGTGTTTGTTGGCAGTCTGTATATCTTCTTTGGAAAAATGTCTGTTTAGGCCTTCTGCCCATTTTTGGATTGGGTTGTTTGTTTTTTTGATATTGAGCTGCATGAGCTGCTTATATATTTTGGAGATTAATCTTTTGTCAGTTGCTTCATTTGCAAATATTTTCTCCCATTCTGAGGGTTGTCTTTTCGTCTTGTTTATGGTTTCCTTTGCTGTGCAAAAGCTTCTAAGTTTCACTAGGTCCCATTTGTTTATTTTTATTTCATTTCTGTAGGAGGTGGGTCAAAAAGGATCTTGCTGTGATTTATGTCATAGAGTGTTCTGCCTATGTTTTCCTCTAAGAGTTTTATACTGTCTGGCCTTACATTTAGGTGTCTAATCCATTTTGAGTTTATTTTTGTGTATGGTGTTAGGAAGTGTTCTAATTTCATTCTTTTACATGTAGCTGTCCAGTTTTCCCAGAACCACTTATTGAAGAGGCTGTCTTTTCTCCATTGTATACTCTTGCCCCCTTTATCAAAGATAAGGCGACCATATGTGCATGGGATTATCTCTGGGCTTTCTATCCTGTTCCATTGATCTATATTTCTTCTTTTGTGCCAGTACCATACTGTCTTGTTTATTGTAGCTTTGTAGTATAGTCTGAATTCTGGGAGCCTGATTCCTCCAGCTCCGTTTTTCTTTCTCAGGATTGTTTTGGCTATTCGGGGTCTTTTGTGTTTCCATACAAATCGTGAAATTTTCTGTTCTAGTTCTGTGAAAAATGCCATTGTTAGTTTGATAGGGATTGCACTGAATCTGTAGATTGCTGTGGGTAGTAGAGTCATTTTCACAATGTTGATTCTTCCAATCCAAGAACATGGTATATCTCTCCATCTGTCTGTGTCATCTTTAATTTCTTTCATCCATGTCTTATAGTTTTCTGCATACAGGTCTTTTGTCTCCTTAGGTAGGTTTATTCCTAGGTATTTTATTCTTTTTGTTGCAGTGGTAAATGGGAGTGTTTCCTTACTTCTCTTTCAGATTTTTCATCATTAGTGTATAGGAATGCCAGAGATTTCTGTGCATTAATTTTGTATCCTGCTACTTTACCAAATTCATTGATCAGCTCTAGTAGTTTTCTGGTAGCATCTTTAGGATTCTCTATGTATACTATCATGTCATCTGCAACAGGGACAGTTTTACTTCTTCTTTTCTGATTTGGATTCCTTTTATTTCTATTTATTCTCTGATTACTGTGGCTAAAACTTCCAAAACTATGTTGAATAACAGTGATGAGAGTGGACAACCTTGTCTTATTCCTGATCTTAGAGGAAATGGTTTCAGTTTTTCACCATTGAGAATGATGTTGGCTGCGGGTTTGTTATATATGGCCTTTATTATGTTGAGGTAGGTTCCCTCTCTGCCTACTTTCTGGAGAGTTTTTATCATAAATGGGTGTTGAATTTTGTCAAAAGCTTTTTCTGCATCTATTGAGATGATCATATGGTTTTTCTCCTTCAATTTGTTAATGTGGTGTATCACGTTGATTGATTTGCATATATTGAATAATCCTTTCATTCCTGAGATAAACCCCACTTGATCATGGTGTATGATCCTTTTAATGTGCTGTTGGATTCTGTTTGCTAGTATTTTGTTGAGGATTTTTGCATCTATGTTCATTAGTGATACTGGCCTGTAGTTTTCTTTCTATGTGGCATCCTTCTCTGGTTTTGGTATCAGGGTGAGGGTGGCCTCATAGAATGAGTTTGGGCGTGTTCCTCCCTCTGCTATATTTTGGAAGAGTTTGAGAAGGATAGGTGTTTGCTCTTCTCTAAATGTTTGATAGAATTCGCCTGTGAAGCTATTTGGTCCTGGGCTTTTGTTTGTTGGAAGATTTTTAATCACAGTTTCAATTTCAGTGCTTGTGATTGGTCTGTTTATATTTTCTATTTCTTCCTGGTTCACTCTGGAAGGCTGTGCTTTTTTAAGAATTTGTCCATTTCTTCCAGGTTGTCCATAATATTGGCATATAGTTTCTTCTAGTAATCCCTCATGATCCTTCGTACTTCTGCAGTGTCAGTTGTTACTTCTTTTTCATTTCTAATTCTGCTGATTTGAGTCTTCTCCCTTTTTTTCTTGATGAGTCTGGCTAATAGTTTATCAATTTTGTTTATCTTCTCAAAGAACCAGCTTTTAGTTTTATTGATGTTTGCTATTGTTTCCTCCATTTCTTTTTCATTTATTTCTGATCTAATCTTTATGATTTCTTTCCTTCTGCTAACTTTGGGGGTCTTTTTGTTCCTCTTTCTCTAATTGCTTTGGGTGTAAGGTTAGGTTGTTTATTTGAGATGTTTCTTGTTTCTTGAGGTAGGATTGTATTGCTACAAACTTCCCTCTTAGAACTGCTTTTGCTGCATCCCATAGGTTTTGGGTCGTTGTGTTTTTATTGTCATTTATGTCTAGGTATTTTTTGATTTCCTCTTTGATTTCTTCAGTGATCTCTTAGTTATTTAGTAGTGTATTGTTTAGCTTCCATGTGTTTGTATGTTTTACAGATTTTTTCCTGTAATTGGTATCTAGTCTCATAGCACTGTGGTTGGAAAAGATACTTGATACGATTTCAGTTTTCTTAAATTTACCAAGACTTGATTTGTGACCCAAAATATGATCCATCCTGGAGAATGTTCCATGAGCACTTGAGAAGAAAATGCATTCTGTTGTTTTTGGATGGAATGTCCTATAAATATCATTTAAGTCCATCTTGTTTAATGTATCATTTAAGCTTGTGTTTCTTATTTATTTTCATTTTGGTTCATCTGTCCATGGGTGAAAGTGGGGTGTTAAAGTCCCCTACTATGATTGTGTTACTGTTGGTTTCCCCTTTTATGGCTGTTAGCATTTGCCTTATGTATTGAGGTGCTCCTATGTTGGGTGCATAAATATTTACAATTGTTATATCTTCTTCTTGGATTGATCGCTTGATCATTTTGTAGTGTCCTTCTGTGTCTCTTGTAATAGTCTTTATTTTAAAGTCTATCTTGTCTAATATGAGAATTGCTACTCCAGCTTTCTTTTGATTTCCATTTGCATGGAATATCTTTTTCCATCCCCTCACTTTCAGTCTGTATGTGTCTCTAGGTCTGAAGTGGGTCTGTTGTAGACAACATATGTATGGGTCTTGTTTTTGTATTTATTCAGCCAGTGTATGTCATTTGGTTGGAGCATTTAATAATTACCTTACGTTTAAGGTAATTATTGATATGTGTGTTCCTATTACCATTTTCTTAATTGTTTTGGGTTTGTTTTTGTAGGTCTTTTCCTTCTCTTGTGTTTCCTGCCTAAAGAAGTTCCTTTAGCATTTGTTGTAAAGCTGGTTTGGTGGTGCTGAATTCTCTTAACTTTTGTGTATCTGTAAAGGTTTCAATTTCTCCATCGAATGTGAATCAGATCCTTGCTGGGTAGAGTAATCTTGGTTGTTGGTTTTTCCCTTTCATCACTTTAAACGTGTCCTGCCACTCCCTTGTGGCTTGCAGAGTTTCTGCTGAAAGATCAGCTGTTAACATTATGGAGATTCCCTTGTATGTTATTTGTTGTTTTTCCCTTGCTGCTTTTAATATTTTTTCTTTGAATTTAATTTTTGATAGTTCGATTAATATGTGTCTTGGCGTGTTTGTCTTTGGGTTTACCCTGTATGGTACTCTCTGTGCTTTCTGGACTTGACTACTTCCCATGTTAGGGAAGTTTTCAGCTATAATCTCTTCAAATATTTTCTCAGCCCCTTTCTTTTTCTCTTCTTCTTCTGGTACCTCTATAATTCGAATGTTGGTGCGTTTAATGTTGTCCCAGAGTTCTCTGAGACTGTCCTCAATTCTTTTCATTCTTTTTTCTTTATTCTGCTCCCTGGCAGTTATTTTCAGCATTTTATCTTCCAGCTCACTTATCCGTTCTTCTGCCTCAGTTATTCTGTTACTGTTTCCTTCTAGAGTATTTTTAATTTCAGTAATTGTGTTGTTCATCATTGTTTGTTTGCTCTTTAGTTCTTCCTGATCCTTGTTAAGTGTTTCTTGTATTTTCTCCATTCTGTTTCCGAGATTTTGGATCACCTTTACTATCATTACTCTGAATTCTTTTTCAGGTAGGTTGCCTATTTCATCTTCACTTATTTGGTCTTGTAGGTTTTTACCTTGCTCCTTCATCTGTAACATATTTTTTTGTTGCTTCATTTTTTTTTTTTTTTTGATGGGTGGTGCTGTATTCCTGTCTTACTGGTTGTTTGGCCTGAGACGTCCAGCACTGGAGTTTGCAGGCAGTTAGATAGAGCTGGGTCTTGGTGCTGAGATGAGGACCTTCAGGAGGCTGCACTCCAATTGATATTCCCTGGGGTCTGAGGTTCTCTGTTAGTCCAGTGGTGTGGACTCAGAGCTCCCACCACAGGCGTTCGGGCCTAACTTCCGGCCTGGGAACCAAGATCTGGCAAGCTTCATGGCACGTTAAAAAAAAAAAAAAAAAAGGAAGAAAGAAAGGAGCAGTACAATATCAACAATAAAAAACAGTGGCGCAGTGGTTGAGAGTCCACCTGCTGATGTAGGGGACACGGGTTCGTGCCCCGGTCCAGGAAGATCCCACATGCTGCGGAGCGGCTAGGCCCATGAGCCACGGCCACTGAGCCTGCGTGTCCGGAGCCTGTGCTCCGCAACGGGAGAGGCCAGAATAGTGAGAGGCCCGCGTACCGCAAAAAAAAAATAAAAAAATAAAAAATAAAATTAGGATAAAAAATATATTAGGAAAAATAAAACTATAATTGAAACAGCTGCAACAAAGTGAAATAAAACCACAGCAGAAAAAAGAAAAAAAAAGGGTGGGTGGGGGCAAAAAGCCAAAAGGAGAGATCACTAACAAAGTATAAAGAGTAAAATAAAATTAGAAGAATAAAAGATTTATTAGGAAAAATAAAAATATAAAAGAATCAACAACAGTGAATCAACAAGGTAAAACAGAATCCCAGTGTAAAAGAGGAAAAAAGAAAAAAAAAAAGCCTTGGCTATGGGGGTGTTTAGGCGGGGGGGGGGGGGGGGGGGAACTTAGGCAGGGGTGGGGTTTAGGGTGGGGCAGGACCTAGGCGGGTGGGAGGGGTGATGATTGAGCGTGGGGCGGGGCCTCTGCTTAGGACCTGAGTGAAAGGGGAGAGGCAGCAAGTCGAAAGGAGGGCCTCTGGAGTGTGGGGTTCCAGAGTTTGGAGGTAGGGCCCTGAGTGAGGGTTTGTGGGTGGAGTTTAGGCCCAGCACACTGGAGGGGGTCTCAGAGGACGTCTCCGAGTGTAGAGGTAGGGGCCTGGGTGAGGGTGTGGGGCGGGGCTTGGGCTCTGCATGGCAGGAGGGAGGCTCTGAGCACAGAGGATTAGGCCCTGGAGCCCAGCAGGCTTCCCGGTGCCTAAGTGGACGGGGAAAGCATTGGCCGCGTTCCCTTCCGTTCCTTCACGCCCCTCCCCCGCCGTCTCCCCCAGGGTCTGCCCCCTCGCCGCGGGACCCCTAACCATGGGTGGGTCCCGCTGGGTGTAGGAACTCTTCCCCTCCCCCAGCCACTGCTCAGGGTTGCCGGTCCCGGAGGTCTGGCCTTTACTTTTGCTCCCCCTTCCCTCCCTCCCACTCCCTCAGGACCCACGTGGCTGGAGGGGGCCTAGGTGGGCAGAGGATCAGGCCCAGGATTTCAGCAGGCTCCCGGGAGCCCAAGTGGGCAGGGGAAACCTGGCCACGCTCTCTTTTGTTCCTCTGCCCTCCCCGTGGTTCCCTAATTTCCCCCTTCGGGCGTGGGATCTCTTCCCCTCCCCCAGCCACCCCTCAGGGGCACCAGTCCCGTCCTGCCTCCACTTCACCTCCCCCTTCACTCCCCTCACGTCCCATGTCCTACCCGGTCGCTGGGGGTTCCTCCCGTCCCCTTAGGTGTCCGTGGTCCCCCATGGGTGCCTGGTAGGTGCCCTAGTTGTGCGGAGCCACTAATTCCTCATCCTTCTAGTACGCCATCTTGACTCCGCCCCATTTCTTTTTTTAAAAATTGAAGTATAGTTGTTTTTCAGGTGTACAGCAAAGTGATTCATATGTGTGTGTATTTATACACACAGATATACATATACGTCTTTTTCAGCTTATTTTCCATTATAGGTTATTACAAAATATTGAATATAGTTCCCTGTGCTATACAGTAGGTCTTTGTTGTTTATCTATTTTATGTATAGTGTGTACCTGTTAATCCCAAATTTCCAATTTTAAGTCAAAGACAAATATGATATCACTTATATGTGGAATTTTTAAAAATATGATAAAAATGAACTTATTATCAAAACAGAAATATACTCACAGACATAGAAAACAAACTTATGGATACCAAAGGTGCGGGGAGGGATAAATAGGGAATGTGGGTATGTTTTCAATCATTGATATTTCTTTTTACAACGTGCACATTTGCGCATGTCAAGTAATTTTTTATTGTACACCGGACATTGTTATGCTACATTGTGGGGACTCTTGATCCTATTATCCTTGAATACTGTTGAGTTTTGTTCTTGCAGTCAGTTCAGTTTGAACTTATGGAGGCTTGATTTTTCCTTTTTTTTAGGATTGATCTCTTTCTGATTTGTCCTTAGCCTTAGAGAAAATCCTTTAGCCCAAGCACATAATCTTTACTCTTAGGTAGTGTGACCCTTTTGGTATTTCAGCGGAAAGACTGAAGTGTTTAGCCAACACCTCTAACTTGGCAAGACTCAAACTCCAGATTGACTGCCCTGCAATGGGCAGCAGCTGGAACATCTGCTCACTCACTCATTCAGCCTCCAGCTCTTCCTTTCCTCCTGGACTTCTTAGAGAGTTGCCTAAACGTGTTTAGTCCAGCGGTTAGCTGAGTGTTTGAGGGAAGTTTCAGTATGTCCTCTTCCGTAGCTCTCTCCTTTCTAGGATTTCTCTCGATTTCCACCTGCTCTAACAATCCCAGACTCCATCCCACGACTCCCCAGGAGAATAAGATTGCATTTTTCTGATGGAGTTCTAGCTTCTCTGCATCAAGAGAAATGGGGAGTTCCCTCAGAGGAAAAGTATAAACTCACATCATACCCAGTATTGTTGCTCTTTTAAGAACTGAATTGCCTGCCCCTGCCTTCTTATGGTAGCTTTCCAATGCCCTTAAAAAGGTGGTGTTTTCTTAAATAAGTATTTAGTCCAGGGTTTATAGTTATTACTTTTAGAAGAGTTAGTGGGATAGAAGCTACTCTGCCATTATTGACACTAAAACATGGTTTCTGTTTCTTTACCAGTTAGATGGTGTATTAGTTATCTATTGCTGCATGACAGTTACTCAAACAAACATTTGTTATCTAGCACAGATGGTGGCTTAAATGAGTGATTCTGGCTGAGGGTCACTCATGAGTTTGGCTGTGACTGTAGTCTGAAGGCTTGGCTGGGACTGGAGTATCCACTTCCAAGACGGGTCACTTCTTTGTTGTTGGCTAAAGTCCTCAGTTCCTTGTTGGCTGTTGGCAGGACGCCTTGTTTCCTCAACATGTGTATCTCTTCATGGAGTTCTTAGAGTGTCCCCATGGCATGTAGCCAGCTTCCCTTATTGCAGGTGATTCAAAGAGAGAACCAGGAGGAAGCAGCAATGTTTTTCTTATGACTTAGTCTTAGAAGTAACATACTGTCACTTAGGTCATACTCTATTCTTTAGAAATGAATTCTGCATACACTCAAGGGGAGAGAAATTAGGCTGCACCTTTTGAACGGAAAAGTGTCAAAGACTTGTGGTTATGGTTTAAAATCACCACAGATGGGCTCCTAAAAGTTTGACTATATATTTATACAAATGGAGTAATTTTTTCTACCAGATTTCTTTGTAGAATTGCATGTTTCTTACATGTTTTATCACATAAAAATAAATCGAATGAAAGTAGTAGAACTGTCCAAATTATGTATTTAAAATAATATGCTTGCTAGAACATTACTAATAAGTCCAGATAACTCCAAAATATATATAATGCTGTATCAAAGTGCAGAAGAGCACAAGGAAGGTAAAATATCATCTGGATCCTGGTAAAAGCAGGAATAACCAGTACTTACTGAGCTCTTGCTAGATCACAAGCACTGATCTAAGGTCTCTGTATGTATTGTCTTACGTAATCTTTACAAAACACTATGTCATTGATGCTACTTTTATCCCCATTTCACAGGTAAGGGCCAGAAAGGTTATGTAACTTTTGCCAAAGATCAAACCAAGCTGACTTCAGGCCCCAGCTCTTAGTTTCTGCTCTTCAACAAAAATCTTTAAACCGTATATACGAAGTGTGGATGGACGGGTGGATGGATAGATGGATGGACAGTATTATTTCTTTAACATTTGATCATACTATACAGATGGTTCCTGATACATGATGGTTTGACTTATGATTTTTCAACTTTACTATGGTGTGAAAGTGATACACATTCAGTAGAAACCCTACTTTGCATTTTGAATTTTGCTGCTTTCTTGAGCTAGCGATATGCAGTACAGTACTCTCTCATGATGCTCGGCAGTGACAGCCACAGCTCCTGGTCAGCCACACAATCACAAGGGCAAACAACTGATAAACCATTCTGTTTTCACTTTCAGTATAGTATTCAATAAATTACATGAGATATTCAACATTTTATTGTAAAACAGGCTTTGTTTTAGATGATTTTGCCCAACTGTAGGCTAATGTAAGTGTTCTGAGCATGTTTAAGGTAGGCTGGGCTAATATTTTCAACTTATGATCCATTTACCAGGATGTAACCCTATCATAAGTCGAGGAAGATCTGTACTTGTTTTCAGTAAAATATACTAAGTTTAATTTTATGCAAACTTAGCACAAGAGAAAGTAAGTCAACCTGAATATTGCCGAACTTCAGATTTAATTCTATGTTTAATTGTATTTGTTTACTGTTTAACTTTATGCTTAATTTATTTGGTTTATGTGAGTTTAACAGAAGAAAAAGAAACAAGTTTAAAGGGAAGGAATTGCTGAACTTCACGTAAATACTTCCTTATAATGAGATATTTTCTCAAGTGTCCCTCTTTTATTGAAAAAAACAAAGCCCCAAGATTGTGACAGTCTTTAAGAGGCCAGGGTTACATTTTTTTGTTGTTGTTACATATTTCCCATATTGAGTAATTAGCATTTACTTCAGTTTGTTCTCACTTCTTCACCCCACACCTCAATATTAGTTTTTTTTTTAATTTTCTTTTATTATTTTTGGCTGTGTCGGATCTTAGTTGCGGCATGCGGTCTCTTCATTGTGGTGATCAGCCTTCTCTCTGGTTCCAGCACTCGGGCTTCTCTCTAGTTGTGTTGTGTAAATTTTCTTCTCTCTAGTTGTAGTGTGCAGGCTCCAGAGCGCGTGGGCTCTGTAGTTTGTGGCACGTGGGCTCTCATGTTGAGGCGTGGGAGCTCAGTAGTTGCAGCTCGCGGGCTTAGTTGCCCCACGGCGTATGGGATCTCAGTTCCCTGACCAGGGATCAAACCCGCATCCCCTGCGTTTTTTTTCTTGCTTCTTTTTTTTTTTAAATTGGGGTATAGTTGTTTTACAATGTTGTGTTAGTTACTACTGTACGGTGAAGTGGAGTTCCCTGTGCTATACAGCAGGTTCTCATTAGTTACCTGTTTTATACATATTAGTTTATATATGTCAATCCCAATCCCCTGCATTGGAAGGCGGATTCTTTACCACTGGACCACCAGGGAAGTCCCTAGGGTTTTTGTTTATTTTCTTTGATGTTGTTTTTGCATTGTCGGGGTTCAGTATTAACCGTCTGTCACTATGATTCTCACAGTTTTTTAGTCTTGGTCACCACCATCATTTTCAGCACAGTTTTTCCATTCCTGAGTAATTTATTTTGATTCATTTCTTAATTCCCTGGACTTTGCCACCCAGTAACGTTTTCAAGAAGGGCCAACAGGTGTTGTTTTCTTTCATCTTTGAGAAGTTCTCAAGGTTGCCTTTATACCTGAATTATATCTTTTATATATTACAGCCTTACAGACCTTGGTAAACATCACCTGTTTGTCTTCTGGATTCATTGTTGCTTGGAAGAGTTTGAAGCCAGCCCAACTTCTTCCCCCTGTAGGTGATGACTTTTTGGCTTGGATAGGATTCTTCCTTTATCCTTGAAGTCCAGTAGCTTTGCTGGGCCACCTCTGGCTGAGGATTATTCTATAGCAGCTGTTCTTGGGATTCAGTATCCTTAAAAAGATCTGGGTATTTTAAAATTTTAGGCAAATTTTCTTGTCATGATTTTTGAATATTTTTAGCTATATATGTTCAGTTCTGTGCTCCCTGTGTACCACTTATACGTATATTGGATCTCTATTTCCTGAATTCTATATCTCTTTCTAAACATATTAACTTATTTCTTTTCTATTTTATTTTTCCTCAGGCTTGTCCTCTGTGTCTCTGACAGTTTCCCCAGTGCCTTTTTCTCCCTAGAGAAAACCCTAATATGGCTTTCATTTCTAAAAGTCTTTAATTTTTTCCATCTGTTTCTTTCCTGAGGATGAACACACTTTGGGCCTCTTGCTTTTGTCTTGTTATTTCTTCATGGAATCCTTGTATCTCTTTGAGCTCTTGCTTCATAGAGAAATCATTTTTTCTTTAAATTTTGGATATTATGGAGAAATGTTTGTTTATAGTTTTCATCATTTTCTTGCACTTGTTATGCCCCCTTTTTCCTTATTTTTTGCAGCATTGTTGCAGAGGTGTCATGCTAGTCACTTTCTGGTTATGATTAGTGACTGGCTGGAGAGGATTGAGGTCTTTCTTTCTAGGCCAGTAAGATGCTAAAATGTGGGAAGGAAGAGAAGGGGGAGTGAGCTAGGCTGTAGGCACTGTGAACCCAGATCCTTCTCGTCTGCCAGTCCAGTATCTCTGAGAGATCCCCTCCCCTCACCAGTGAATTAGCATTAATTCATTATATGCGGACACAGCAGGGACAGGGGCATATCTGACTGCCACTTTTCCTCCTCCAACAAATCATGCCACAGAAACTGCCTGTTCTTGGAAAGATGATGTGTTTGTGTGATTCCTGGTCAGACATCACTGTTTCTAAAATAATGGGCATTTAGGTGGCTTTTCATTTTTGCTATAAAAGCAATACAGTGTGGCAAAGAAACAAACTCCCCTAGCCACCCATGCCCCAGTCATATGGACCTGAGGTGCATCACTACTTTGTGGAGAAATTATATGCCCTTGGGAATCAGAGAGGCATGTGTCATCTTTATTGTTTTCACAGAGGAGAGTGGATCACTCCTACATGTTTAACTGGAAGTCCCGAAGTTTCATTTCAGAGAAATTTCAATTTTTAAAAAGTTGTAGAGCTGTACGTTGATGATTTTTGCCCTTTCTTCTATATGTAATATTTCAATAAAAATCTGTTTAAAATTTTTATGATGTCACATTTGTTAGTCTTCCTTTATGACTCTTGGGTTTTGGATCTTGCTTAGAAAAGCCCAAAATAATAAATCTGTTTTATATTTCATCTAAAAACTTTTTAGAAGAATAGTTCATCTTGAAACCTTCATGGTTTTGCCTTTTCTGTTAAGCTTTTTAATCCGTGTAGAATTTATTTCTGTGAATGTTGTGAAGGGGAAATCTAACTTTATTTTTCTCCAGAATTAATATTTAGTGATCTCTGCATGCCACCTTTATTATATACTAAATTCCCCTATGTGTACCGGCTCCTCCATTATGTTTCATTAGTCTTTTAATCCCTAAATAATACTTCATTTTAAATTATCATGGTTTAAGAAGATTTTTTTGATAACTGATAGGATAAATTTTCTCTTAAGGTTCTTTTTCAAAAATTTCTTGGCTATTCTTGCACATTTTCTCTTTCAGGTGAACTTGAGAATCTACTTATCAAGTTCCATAAAAAATCCTGTTGGGATTTTGATTGGGATTACATGGAAATTATAGATTAATTGGGGGAGAATTGACATCTTTACAGTATTGAGTCTTCCCACCCAGGAACATGGTATGTTTTTATTTATTCAGGTCTTCTTTGACATCATTTAAAATAGTTTTATCACTGTCTTCATATTGATCTTATGCATTTCTTGTTAGGTTTATATCTAGGTTGATTTTTTTAAAATTATATTGCTAATTATTATTGAAATGGATATAGAAGAACTTGATTTTTGTGTGTCGTTGTTTTGTACCTAGCCACCTTAATGAACTCTATTGGTGCTATTATTTTTTATTCTCTTGGCTTTTCTAGACAGGTGTAAATAAAAGCTGTCTGTTGATGGTGGCTTTTATTCCTTTAATATTAATTACTGTCATTTCTTTTTCATGTCTTATTTCAATGTATAGGAACTCCTGATGAATAATTAATAGTGGTTGTCTATAGGTGTTGTTGTTTTGTTTCTGATGTATACAGGAATGATCCTGTGTTATACCATTGGTAGGTGTCTTCTGTAGGTTTCCTGCAGTTACTCTTTATTAAATTAAGGAAATTTTTATATTCCTAGATTTCTAAGAGTTTTGATCAGGAATGAATGTTGAATTTTATTACATGCTTTTAAAAAAAGCATTTATTGAGGTGATTTTATTGTTTTTCAACTTTACTATTTAATCTGTTTAAATGTAGTAAATTTCAGTAATAGATTTCCTAACACTGGAAATTTCACCCTTCCATTCTTGGAATGAGTTGTATTTGATTGTGAGTATTGTTCTTTTAATACAGTGCTGCATTCAGTTGTTAATATTTTATGCATGGATTTTCCATCTTTATTTATAAGATAGATTGAGCTACAGTTGCTCTTTCTTTTGTGATGTCCCTCATGAGTCTGGGTATCAGAATCAAGCTGGTTTTGTAGAATGAGTTAGGAAGCTTTCTAGCGTTTATTGTGTTCTGAAACAGTTTATATACTGTGGACATTGCCTGGTTTTTGAAATGTTGGTAGAACTTATTAATCAGTCTGACCAGACATGGTGACTCTTTAAAGAGCTAGGTCTGTTCAGGCTTTACATTTCTCCTTGAGGGAATTTTAGTAGTTAAATTTTCCTAGAAAATCATCCATTTCTTCAGATTTTCAAATATATGACATACGAATTTTATATCATATTTTCATAATTAAAAAATATATTCTCCATGTTTATAGCTATAATTGTTCCTAATCTTATTCGTGGCATCTCTCCTTCTTCCCTTGATCAGACTAGTGAAAAATTTAGGTTTTTCAGAGAACTAGATTTCTTAAATTTAAATACAATTGACATACAACATTATACTGTTTCAGGTGTACAACATAATGATTTGATATTTGTATACATTGTAAAATGATCTCAATAAGTCTAGTTACCATCTGTCACCCCACAGTGTTATGAACTATTTTTTCTTGTCATTTTAAGATTCATTTTCTTAGCAGTTTCAAATTTGCAGTACAGCATTATTGACTATATTCACCATGCAGTACGTTATATCCCCGTGACTTATTTACTTTATAACCGGAAGTTTGTACCTCTTGATCCCCTTCACCCATTTCCCCCCCACCCCAAACCCCCTTCCCTCTGGCAACAACTAGTCTGTTCTCTGTACAGTAGTGCCCCCTTAACCATGGTTTCGCTTTCTGTGGTTTCAATTACACGCAGTCAACTGTGGCCTGAAATACAAAGTGGAAAATTCCAGAAATAAACAATTCATAAGTTTTAAATTGCACGCCCATCAGAGTAGCATGATGAAATCTCGCGCCAACCCGCTCAGCCCTGCCTGGGACATGAATCATTTCTTTGTCTAGTATATCCCTCCATTAGGCACTTAGTAGTCATCTCAGTTATCAGATGGATGTCGCAGTAACACAGTGCTTGTGTTCAAGTAACCCTTATTTTACTTAACAATGGCCCCAAAGCCCAAGGAATAGTGATGCTGGCAATTCGGATATGCCAAAGAGAAGCTGTAAAGTGCTTCCTTTAAGTGAAAAGGTGAAAGTTCTCGATTTAATAAGGAAACAAAAAAATCATATGCTGAGGTTACTAAGATCTACGGTAAGAACAAATCTTCTGTCCATGTAATTGTGAAGAAGGAAAAGAAATTTGTGCTAGTTTTGCTGTTGAACCTCAAACTGCAAAAGTTATGGCCACAGTGCATGATGAGTGCTTAGTTAAGATGGAAAAGGCATTAAATTTGTACAATAAGATATTTTGAGAGAGAGCAAGAAAGAGACAGACTGCATTCACATAACTTTTTTTTTTTTTTTTGCGGCACGCGGGCCTCTCACTGCTGTGGCCTCTCCCGTTGCGGAGCACAGGCTCCGGATGCGCAGCCTCAGCGGCCATGGCTCACGGGCCCAGCCGCTCTGCAGCATGTGGGATCTTCCCAGACTGGGGCATGAACCCGTGTCCCCTGCATCGGCAGGTGGACTCTCAACCACTGCGCCACCAGGGAAGCCCTTCACGTAACTTTTATTACAGTATATTGTTGTAATTGTTCTGTTTTATTCTTAATGTTGTTAATCTCTTCCTGTGCCTAATTTATAAGTTAAATTTTGTCGTAGATGTAGGTATGCATGTATAGGAAAATACGTAGTATATCTAGGGTTCAGTACTATCCATGGTATCAGGCATTCACTTCAAGTCTTGGAATGTATTCCGCATGGGTAAGGGGGGACTGTAGTGTCTGAGAGTTTTGTTTTGGTTTTTAGATTCAGCATATAAGTGAAATCATACAGTATTTTTCTTTCTCTGTCTGGCTCATTTCACTTACATTCAAGGTCCATCCCTGTTGTTGCAAATGGCAAGATTTCATTCTTTTTTTTTTTTTTTTTTTTTTTGGGTACGCGGGCCTCTCACTGTTGTGGCCTCTCCTGTTGCGGAGCACAGGCTCTGGACGCGCAGGCTCAGCGGCCATGGCTCATGGGCCCAGCCGCTCCACGGCATGTGGGATCTTCCCGGACCGGGGCACGAACCCGTGTCGCCTGCATCGGCAGGCAGACTCTCAACCACTGCGCCACCAGGGAAGCCCAGATTTCATTCTTTTTAATGGCTGATTATATGCCGTTGTATATGTGTCTCAGATCTTCTTTATCCATTCATCCATCAGTGGACTCTTAAGTTGTTTCCATATCTTGGCTACTGTAAATAATGCTGCAATGAACATGGGGTGCATGTATCTTTTTGAATTAGGGTTTTTATTTTCTTCGGGTAAATATCCAGAAGTGGGATTGCTGGATCATATGGTAGTTCTATTCTTAATTTTTTGAGGAGTCTCTGTACTCTTTCCCATAGTGGCTGCACCAATTTACATTCCCACCGACAGTACACAAGGGATCCTTTTTCCCCACATCCTCACTAACATTTGTTATTTCTTGTCCTTTGCATAATAGCCATTCTGACAGGTGTGAGGTGATAGTAGCGCACTGTGGTTTTGATTTGCATTTCCCTGATGATTAGTGATGTAGAGCATCTTTTCATGTGCCTGTTGCCCATCTGTATGTCTTTTTTGGAAAAATGTCTATTCAGATCCTTTTCCCATTTTTTAATCAGATTGTGGTTTTTTGTTATTGAGCTGAATGAGTTCTTTAGGATATTAACACCTTATCAGACAGATGGTTTGCAAATATCTTCTCCAATTCAGGAGGTTGCCTTTTTATTTTGTTGATGGTTTCCTTCACTGAGCAGAAGCTTTTTAGTTTGATGTGGTCCCATTTGTTTATTTTTACTTTTGTAGCCATTGCCTTTGGAGTCACATCCAAAAAAATATTGCCAGAGTGATGGTAAGGAGCTTACCACCTATGTTTTCTTCTTGGAGTTTTATGATTTCAGGTCTTTACATTCATGTTTTTAATCCATTTTGAGTTAATTTTGTGTATGGTGTAAGATATTTGTCCAGTTTTGTTCTTCTGCATATGGCTGTCCTGTTTTCCAAATACCATTTATTGAAGAGATTGTCCTTTCCCCATTGTATATTCTTGCCTCCTTTGTTGTAAATTGACCATATATGATTGGATGTATTTCTGCACTCTCTATTCTGTTCCACTGATGTATGTTTCGGTTTTTATGGCAATACCATACTATATTGATTGCTATAGCTTTGTAATATAGTTTCAAATCAGGGAGCATGATGCCTCCAGCTTTATTCTTCTTTGTTACGATTGCTTTGACTTTTATGGTTTCATACAGATTTTAGGATTGTTTGTTCTAGTTCTGTGAAAAATGTCATTGGAATTTTGATAGGGATTGCATTGGAACTGTAGATTGCTGTAGATTGCTTTGAGTAATATGGACATTTTTTACAATATTAATTATTCCAATCCATGAACATGAAATATCTTTCTGTTCATTTGTGTCATCTTCAGTTTCTTTCTTCAGTGTCTTATAGTTTTCAATGTACAGGTCTTTCACCTCCTTGGTTAAATTTATTCCTAGATGTGTTATTCTTTTTGATGCAATTGTAAATGGTATTAAGTCTTAATTTCTCTTCTGATAGTTTGTTGGTAGTGTATAAAATGCAACAGATTTTTGTATATTAATTTTGTATCCTGAAACTTTACTTAATTTATTGGTTCTAACAATTATTTTTTTGTGGAGTGTTTAGGGTTTTCTATATATAAAATCATATCATCCAGCAATAATGATAGTTTTACTTCTTCCTTTCAAATTTATATGCCTTTTATTTCTATTTCCTGCCAATCACTCTGGCTAGGACTTCCAATACTATGTTGAACAAAAGTGGCCAGAGTGGGCATCCTTGTCTTATTCCTGATCTTAAGGGAAAAGCTTTCAGCTTTTCACTGTTGAGTGTGGTTAGCTGTTGGGCCTGTCATATATGGCCTTTATTATGTTGAGGCATGTTCCCTCTGTATCCACTTGGTTGAGAGTTTTTATCATAAATGGATGTTGAATTTTGTCAAATGTTTTTTCTGCATCCATTGAGATGGTCATATGATTTCTATCTTCATGTTGTGTATCATGCTGATTGAGTTGCAGATGTTGAGCCATCCTTGTATCCCTGGAATAAATCCCACTTGATCATGATGTATGATCCTTTTAATGTATTACTGAATTTGATTTGCTAATACTTTGTTGAGGATTTTTACATCTATGTTTATCAGGGATGTTGGCCTGTGTAATTTTCTTTTTTTTTTGATGTCCTTGTCTGGTTTTGGTATTAGGGTAGTGCTGGCCTCATAACATGAGTTTGGAAGCATTCCCTCCTTTTTAATTTTTTTAGAAGAGTTTGAGAAGAGTAGGTATTAAATCTTCTTCAGATGTTTGGTAGAATTAACCAGTGAAGCCATCTGGTTCTGGGCTTTCATTTGTTGGGAGTTTTTTGATTACTGATTCAATCTCCCTACTAGTAATTGGTCTATTCGAGTTTTCTGTTGCTTCATGATTCTGTCTTAGAAGAGTGTATGTTTCTAGGAATTTATCCATTTCTTCTCAGTTGGCCAATTTGTTCATGTATAATTGTTCATAGTAGTCTCATGATCTTTTGTATTTCTTTGATATCAGTTGTAATGCCTCCTCTTTCATTTATGAGTTTATTTAAGCCCTCTCTTTTTTCTTAGTGAGTCTAGCTAAAGGTCTGTCAATTTTGTTTATGTTTTCAAGGAACCAGTTTTATTGACCTTTTCTATTGTCTTTTTAGGCTCTATTTATTTCCACTCTGGTCCTTATTATTTCTCCACTTCTACTAACTTTGGGCTTCATTTCTTATTTTTTTAGTTTCTTTAGTTGTAAGGTTAGATTGCTTATTAGAAATTTTTCTTGTTTCTTGAGGTAGGCCTGAATTGCTATAAACTTCTTTCTTAGAACTGTCTATGCTGCATCCCATAGATTTTGTTATGTTGTATTTTCATTATTTGTTTCAAGGTTTTTTTTAATTTCTCCTTTTATTTCTTCATTGATCCATTGGTGGTTCAGTAGCATGTTGTTTAATTTCTACATACTTGTGATTTTTCCAGTTTTCTTCTTGTAATTGAGTTCTGGTTTCATACCATTACTTGATATGATTTCAGTCTTCTTAAATTTATTTAGATTTGTTTTGTGGCCTAACGCATGATCTATCCTGGGGAATGCTCCATGTGCACTTGAGAAGATTATATATTCTGCTGTTTTGGGATGGAAAGTTCTGTATTTATTAGGTCCATCTTTTAAACATCATTTAAGTCTGATGTTTCCTTATTAATTTTCTGTCTGGATGATCTATCCATTGATGTAAGTGGGGTATTAAAGCACCCTACTGTTACTGTATTGCTGTCCAATTTCTCCCTTTAGGTCTGTTAATATTTGCTTTATATATTTAGATGTTCCTATGTTGGATACATAAATATTTATAAATGTTATATCTTATTATTGGGTTGACTCCTTTATCATTATTTAATGCCCATCTTTGTCTTTTATTACAGACTTTGTTTTAAAGTCTGTTTTGTCTGATACCAGTATAGTTACCCCAGCTTTCTTTTGGTTTCCCTTTGTAGGAAACAACTTTTTCCACCCCTTCACTTTCAGTCTGTATTTGTCCTTACATCTGAAGTGAGTCTCTTGAGGGCAGCATATAGTTAAGTCTTGTTGTTGTTGTTGTTTATCCATTCAACTATGGATAAACATTGGAGAATTTAGTCCATTTACATTTAAAGTAATATTGATAGGAATGTATCAATACTTACTGCCATTTTGTTAATTGTTTTCTGTTTTGTAGTTTTTCTGTTTCTTTCTTGTTATCTTACTTTCTTCCCTGTGTTTTGATGAGTTTCTGTATTGTTACGCTTAGATTCCTTTCTTATTATCTTTTGTGTATCTACTGTAGGTTTTTGCTTTGTGGGTACCATGGGACTCACATACAACAGCCTATATATACAACAATGTATTTTATGTTGATAGTAAGTTAAATTTGGGTGCATTCTAAAACCACATTTTCACTACCCCCCACCACACTCTATGGGTTTTTTTTTTTTTTTTTTTTTTGCGGTACGCGGGCCTCTCACTGCTGTGGCCTCTCCTGTTGCGGAGCCCAGGCTCCGGACACGCAGGCTCAGCGGCCGTGGCTCACGGGCGCAGCTGCTCTGTGGCATGTGGGATCTTCCCGGACTGGGGCACAAACCCGTGTCCCCTGCATCGGCAGGCGGACTGTCAACCACTGCGCCACCAGGGAAGCCCCACACTCTCTGTTTTTGATGTCACTTTTTACATCTTGTTATTTTATCTATCCCTTAACTAATTATTACAGTTATTTTTACTACTTTTGTTGTGTCATCTTTATACTAGCTTTATAAGTGATTAACCCACTTCCTTTCATGTATATTTACCTTATTTACCTTACCAGTGATACTTTCACTTTCAGTTATTTTCTTATTACCAATTAGTTCCATTTCTTTTCAGCTTAAAGAAGTCTCTTTAGCATTTCTTGTAGGGCCAGTTTAGTGGTGATTAACTCCTTTAGCTTTTGCTTGTCTGGAGAACTCTTTATCTATCCTTCAATTCTGAATGATAACCTTGCCCAGTAGAGTATTCTTGGTTGGAAGGTTTTTTTTCCTAGCACTTTGAATATATCATGTCACTCCCTTCTGGCCTGCAAAGGTTCTTCTGAGAAATCTGCTGATGGTCTCATGGGGGTTCCCTTGTATATAACAAATTGGTTTTCTCTTGCTGTTTTTAAGATTCTATCTTTAGCTTTTGACATTTTAATTATAGTGTGTCTTGGTGTGGGTGTCTTTGGGTTCATCTTATTTGGAACTCTCTGAGATTCCTGGATCTGGATGTCTGCTTCCTGCCCAGGGTAAGGGAGTTTTCAGACATTATTTCTTCAAAAAAATATTCTTCCCCTTTCTCTCTCTTTTCTCTTTCTGCATTCCCTATAATTCGAATGTTATTGTGTTTGATGTTGTCCCATAGGTCCCTTAAGCTATCTTTGCTTTTTTAAAAAATTCTTTTTTCGTTTTGCTTCTCTGTTTGGGTGAGTTCCACTGCCCTGTCTTCTGCTCACGGATCCTTTCTTTGCCTCATCTGGTCTGCTGTTGAACTCCTCCAGTGTATTTTTCAGTTAAGTTATTGTGTCCTTCAGCTTTGTGACTTCTGCCTGGTACCTTCTTATATTTTCTGTCTGTCAAAATTCTCACTGTGTTCATCTATTCTTCTCCCAAGTTTGTTGAGCATTTTTATGACCATTATTTTGAACTTGTAGTTGGGTAAATTATCTCTGTTTCATTAAGGTTTTTTTCTGGGATTTTTATCTTGTTCTTTCGTTTGGAGCTAACTCCTCTGTTTCCTCATTTTGCTTGACTCTCTGTGTGTGTCTCTGTGTTAGGAGAAACAGCTCTCTCTCCCAGTCTTGACAGGGTGGCCCTTGTAGGTGATGAACTTTGTTGTTTAAACTTGCCCTCATTCTTGGTTGTCTCTTGAACTACCTCTTTGATTGTTTCAGACCTGTTAGCCCCAGAAACACAATCCTCTCTGGCCACCAGAGCCTGGCACACAAGGGCATCCCATGTGTGGGCTGCATGCACCCACTGGCTTTGGGGGACTGTGGGGGGCTGCGGCACTTGCCTGCTGCCTCTGATGGGGCTACAGCAGCAGTGCAGGGGGGCCAGGGAGGACAGGTGCTAACAGGTTAGAGTCAGAGGGCAGAGGGCAGAAATGGCACCTGCCAGCCTCATTCCCTGAAGAGACTCCCAACAGGCTGTTGCTCCTTTGGCAGATGTTTTAGGATTTTCAAATGAATCTTTTTCACACAAGGTCAAGGCTCTTTTCAAGCTTCTGCTTTTGTGCTGGGTCCTGGGGCGAGTGAATCTTCATGGGAACCCTTTAAGGGCAGAATCTCCATTCCCTACAGCCCTATGGTCTCCTGGACATAAGCCCCATTGGTTTTCTTTCTTTCTTTTTTATCAAATAAAGATATTTAGTCTTCAGTTTTATTGAAAATGTATTTTCAGGTGCAAAAGTGAATCACCTCACCCCCAAACTCCTTAATGGCTAAAACTAACCCCCTTAATTATTTTTTTTTTCACTTTCCCCCAAATGAAACATTTTTATTGACTACAAGTTGTATGTGGGTGGATGGGAATTGTTTATCAATTTTCAAGGTACTGTTAATTACCCACTGGTTTTTATTCCCTTTAAGTGGAGTCTTTATGGTAGGGAACACTGCTTGCTCCCCTTCCCATTTCCTTCTTTTTCTTTAATTATTATTTTTTATTTTTAAATTTTTATTGGAGTATAGTTGCTTTACAATGTTGTGTTAGTTTCTGCTGTACGGCAAAGTGAATCAGTAATATATATATATATATATATATATATATATATATCTCCCCTCTTGTTTAGATTTCCTTCCCATTCAGGTCACCACAGAGCATTGAGTAGAGTTCCCTGTGCTATACAGTAGGTTCTCATTAGTTATCTATCTTATACATAATAGTGTATATATGTCACTCCCAATCTCCCAATTCATCCCATCCCTCCATTCCCCCTTGGTATCCATAAGTTTGTTCTCTATATCTCTGTCTCTATTTCTGCTTTGCAAATAGGACTTTGCACTTCCACTGCAGGGGGCACGGGTTCAATCCCTGGTCAAGGAACTAAGATCCTGCATGCTGCGGCACAGCCAAAAAGTAAAAAAGCCCTGTTGGTTTTCGAAGCTAGACATATGGGGGGCTTGTCTCTCTATGGCAGATCCCCAAGGTTGGGGTACCTGACATGGGACAACAACCCTCTGGCTCCTCAGGGAGAAGTTATGTATTTGTGAGATCCCTCCAGACTGTGGGTCTCCATGCTGGCAGTGGGGGGTGGGGTGGGTTTGGCGAGACCATGTCCCTGCCTCTCCTACCCACCTTGATGTGGCCCTTTTATCCTTTGTTGTGGAGTAGCTGTAGCTACTTCTCAGGTTCTGTGCAGAAGAAATATTTCCACTCCTTCCTTCTCCTTCTGCCAGTCTCCATACCTCACTGAGCATCCCCTGCCGCCCCCTCTGGCTTCCAGGTGTTTAATTGGTCCCCCTGATTCCTCCCTGAAGAGCTCGGCTTTTTGCCCTGTCCCTCTGGAGAGCAGGCGGAGGCAGTGGAATGCACAGCCGTTTTGGAGCCGTCACAACTCCTGGCAGTCCAGAGCAATCTGCCTCTTCCTTTGCGCTCTCCTTGCTCTCCCTGAATGGGGCCAGTTTCAGATTTCAGCCCGGGAACTACGGGGTCGCCAGCCAACACAGCTTCAGCCTGAGTCCCAGCTCCACCCTCTCAACCCCTGGAAGCCACCTCATCTCCCTCCCACAGCTCAGACTGATTTTTATTTTTTGATTGAGTTCTTTTATTTTCTAACACATAAATTGCTATTTTTGTTTGTTTATTAATTCTT
This sequence comes from Tursiops truncatus, assembly GCF_011762595.2. Taxonomy (NCBI): domain Eukaryota; kingdom Metazoa; phylum Chordata; class Mammalia; order Artiodactyla; family Delphinidae; genus Tursiops; species Tursiops truncatus. The sequence goes on from NC_047035.1 coordinate 146,328,980, forward strand.
CCAGCTTTTAAATTTTTATTATTTTTTTCTAACTCCTTTGAATAGAATGTTTTGTTCTTTATTTTCAGGCTTTGATGTGCTTTAATAAGTAATAAACGTTTTTTTCCCTCTCATTACCTATCTCTGGCTTGATTATACAGTGCTCTTATTGGTATTCATTTCTGAATAATTTTTTATTTCGGCTTTGATTTTTTTCTCTATAACTCAAAAGTTATTTATAAGGGATTTAAGTTTTTTTCCCAACTGCATAGACTTTTTTGGTGTTCCTTTTGTTGCTGATTTTTAACTTTATTGGGATCAGAGACTGCGCTCTGTATAATTTCTGCCTTTCTGAATTTGTTAAAAAATTCTTTATGTGGTTCAGTACATGTTCAGTTTTTGTCAACATTCCAATGAGTATTTGAGGAGTAGTTTTATTCTGTGCTTATTGAGTACAAAAGTCTGTATAAATTAGATCAGAGGTTGCCACCAGGAGCCCACAGGCTGCCTTGGCCTGCAGATATGTTTTGTACAACCCACATAAGTTTTTTTGTTGTTGTTTTTTTCTTTTGCGGTATGCGGGCCTCTCACTGTTGTGGCCTCTCCTGTTGCGGAGCACAGGCTCCGTATGCGCAGGCTCAGCGGCCATGGCTCATGGGCCCAGCCGCTCCGCGGCATGTGGGATCTTTCCGGACCGGGGCACAAACCCGTGTCCCCTGCATTGGCAGGCAGACTCTCAACCACTGCGCCACCAGGGAAGCCGTTGTTTTTTTTTTTTTTTAACTTGAGGAAACACTTACAAATCAAGAGATTTTATGTAGAAAATAGGGATTTGGGGTTTCTCTTGAAAAAAATCAGAAGCTCTGGCTCTGCTGGACCCTCATTCCTTCATGGCGACACTTAGCTGGTGCTGCACAGTGGCTGCACTTCCAAAGGATGGTTTAACCGTCCCCCTCACCTGTCCACGTCAGCCATTCATCCTGCCTGCCTGGTGCCTGTAGGGGCCGCATTTGTCACCTGTGGCTGCAAGAAGCTCATTCAGGTGTTTGGACGTCTTGTGTTTTGTCTACCTGGTCTGTTTCTGAGAAGGGATGTTAGTCTCCATATGGATTGTGGATTTGTCGATTTCTCTCAATTTTTGGTGTATGCATTTCATAGTTATAAGATGTACAAAAGTTATCATCTCATATTGATGTCATGAGCCTTTCTTTAATCAATATAAAAATCCCCTCCTTGTCTTATTCTCTTTTTGCCTTTAATCATTCTTTGGATGATAGTAATATCACCACACCTATTAAATTATTTTTATCGTCACTTTCTTCATATGTTTTTCATCCTCTATTTTTAACTTTAGTTTTGCAATCAGCATGTATCTGGCTTCATTTTTTTTTTTTTGATACCATCTAAGAGTTTTTTGTTTTTGTTTTTTTAATTTGTTTATTTTTGACTGCATTTGGTGTTTGTTGCTGTGTGCGGGCTTTCTCTAGCTCTGGAGAGCGGGGGCTACTCTTCGTTGCAGGGCGCGGGCTTCTCGTGCTGTGGCTCCTCTTGTCGCGGAGCACGGGCTCTAGGCATGTGGGCTTCAGTAGTTGTGGCATGTGGGCTCAGTAGTTGTGGTGCACAGGTTTAGTTGCTCTGTGGCATGTGGGATCTTCCTGGACCAGGGCTCGAACCTGTGTCCCCTGCATTAGCAGGCAGATTCTTAGCCACTGTGCCACCAGGGAGGTCCCTCTTTGGTCACCTTTTTTTCTTTAATCTTCTTTCTTTTATGTTTACAAAATCTTTTTCTCTACTAAGCCATTCATTCTTTTGAAAGATATTTTTGAGTGCTTGCCGTATATATGGATGGCTATCTAGGTAGTAAACTTTCTGAGTTCTTGAAGTCTTTATTTTCTTCCAACAAATTAGGCTGAGTTTAGATTTTAAGTTCAAAATAACTTTCACTGAGAATTTCAAAAACCTTGTACCCTGGTTTTTTGGCCTGCAGTGTTTCTGATGAGGCATCTGGTGCCAATATTAATTTTTGTTCCTTTTCAGATCACTTTCTTCTTCTTCCAGAACCTTTCAGGATTCTTTTCTCTTTTCTTGTTCTGGGATTTGACCTGTGTGTGTTGATGTGAATTTGTTTTCCTTTTCCTGCCTATCCCTCAGTGAGTTATTAACCGTTTTTCATTATACTCCAACAATTATGTGAACTTAACTGTAAAGGTGGGCCAGTTTCTTTGTTCACCGTTGTTTAGATTTGAGATTGAAATTCAAAGACTTCTGTGCTTGGCTTCAGGAAATTCTTCTGTTATTTATTTGACTCTTTTGCTTTATTTTTCCTCATTCCATCCTCCTAGAACTCTTATTAGACAGATACTAGATGTTGGCCTCTTCAGACTTTCTATCCCTTTGACCCTTTGTCTTAGGTCTTGAGAGAATCCCTAAGCTCAGTTGACCAGTTCTCTGACACACCCTATCTTTGCAGTTTTTACATTTTGAAAAGAATTTACCTTCTAGGATTTCTAATTGATGTTTTCAACTAAATGTGTATTTGAAATAATTATAGATTCACATGCAATTGTAAGAAACAATACACGGAAATCCAGTGTATCCTTTACCCAGTTTTCCATCATGGTGATCTCTTGTTGAAACTACAACTACATCTCTTGTTGAAACCAGGATACTGACACCGATACAGTCAAGATACAGAACAGGGTCACAAAAGGGTCCTTCATGGTGCCTCTTTATTACCACAACCACTCTTGCCCCAGTCCCTTCCTTAACCTCTGGCAACCACTCTTTTGTCCTCCATTTCCATAATTTTCTCATTTCAAAAATGATGTAAAACGGAACCATAATTTGGGAACCAGGAATGTTCTGGGAATGTCTTCCTCTTGGAAAAGTGAATTAACTCTAAGGACCAGTTAGTGACCAGCATTAAGAAATCACTCTGTTTCCTATTACAGAGTATCCAAGCACACTGGCCAACAGAGTTTGTTAAATACTCTGTGGTAGGATTAAATCATGGTATTGATAAATAGAAATATGCCAATTACAATGTATACATAAAGATGCTCCATTAATATCAGCGTTATAGATGCCAGAGAGTTAAATGTAAACTTTCCCCCATCACACTTCCTGAGAAGGAATTAGATTAAAATTTAAACAAAAATCCAAAATTTTTGAGTCCAAAAGAATTGACTGAAAAATCTCTTTTTCTTTTATTTTTAAACTTGTGGAGAAATGAAGTTCAAGATTCTTCCTCCCCAGCTGTCTTACTCACTTTTAGCTAGAGGTTGTAATCAATGTCTGGCTAGCATATATTGATTTTTAAATCAATAGAAATATTACTAACTTTTTTATGTTCAAATATTTTTTTCTCCAGTTTGTTAATAATTGTTATTTAATATTGATGTTAAAAATTTTATTTTTATGCGGTCAGAATAACTTTTTTTTACATCTTTATTGGAGTATAATTGCTTTACAATGGTGTGTTAGTTTCTGCTTTATAACAAAGTGAATCAGTTATACATATACATATATCCTCATATCACTTCCCTCTTGCGTCTCCCTCCCTCCAGAATAACTTTTTATCTTTAATTTCTGACCTTAGTTTTGTGATTATTATTGTCTAATTGATTTGTAATAAAGCTCAATAAAACTTGAAAAAAAAAGGAGATGCGTTCCCAACCCCCAAACCCCCACCCCAAGTCCGCATCAGAGGGTGACTCTAGTCGTTGGGTCTGCTCTGCGGGCCACATGCTGTGCTTCCACCTCCAGCTCCTTCATAGCTGCCCCAGCTCAGGGTCAGGGCCACATGGCGAGTGAGGCCGGCCTGGGGAAGGCGGCGCTGCCCAGGGACCCTGGGTCATACTAGGTGTGGGAGGGGGTCCTCAGAAGTAGGGGCCCGCAGTTCCCCAGGTGCGGTGGGGGACCGCAGGTGCTAGCTGGTGGGTCGGGCAAGGAGGGCCACCATCTTCAGGGTAGAGGTCGTGCAGCAAGGCACGGCTCTGGAGGAGCGTGCCTCCAGAGTGTGCCTCCCTCCTACCCCAGGGAGGAAGGCTCCACTGGGACAGACCCAGAGATGAAGACACTGGGGAAGCATCAGAGTTTGGCCAAATAGCACAAGAGGCAGGAGGCGTCTACAGATGCGGGAGATGGGTGGACGTATCTACCTATGCATGTATCTACCTATGTGGTTCTTGTGCCCAGGGGAGAAATGAGGAAAGGATGGCCAGTAAAGGTTCCAGAGAGCGGGGCCCCACGTGCCAGGAATGACGCCCAGAGAGACATAAGCTAACAAGTGGAAAAAAAAAGGAACCATATACCATGTAACCTTTGGGATCGGTGCTTCTCACTCAGCATGGTTCTTCGAAGATTCATCCAGGTTGTTGTGTATATCTGTAGTTTATTGATAAGTAGTATTCCATGGTATGGATGTGACACAGTTTGTCTAACCATTCACCCGTTAGGGGACATCTGGGTTGTTTCTAGTCTTTGGATATTACAGGTAAAGCACCTAAAAACATTGTTGTATAGGTTTTTGTGTGAGCATTGTCTTCATTTTTGGGGGATAAACATCCAGGAGTGCAGTTGCCGGGTTGTATAATAGTACATGTTTATTTTTTTAAGAAACTGGGAAATTGTTTTTCAGAGAAGTTCTACCATTTGACCTCTAACAATGTATGAATGATCCAGTTTCTCTACATACTTGCCAATGTTTGGTATTGTCACTGTTTTTTTGTATTAGACATTGTGATAGGTATATCATAATATCTTATTAATTTGCACTTCTCTAAGGCTAGTGATGTGGGGTATCTTTTTATGTGCTCATTTGCCATCCATCTATCCTCTCCAGTGAAATGTCTCTTCATGTCTTTTTCTCATTTTCTAATTTTTAACTATTGAGTGTTGAGAGATCTTTATATATTCTAGCTACTTGTGCTTTGATGATTATGTTGTTTGTGAATATTTTCTCTCATTTTGTAACATGTCTTTTCATCCTCTTTAACCAGGTCTTCTCCAGAGTAAAATTTTTAAATTTTGATAAAATCCAGTTTATTAACTTTTCCTTTTAGGATCATGTTTTTTGGTATCAATCTTAGAACTCTTTGCCTTATCTTAGATTCTAAAGATATTCTCTGTTTGTTTTTTTCCTAAAAGTTTTATATTCTGAGTTTCATTTTGAGAGATCCAATTTGAGTTAATGTTGTATAAGTTATCAGACTTAGGTCAAGGGGTTTTTTGGTTTGTTTTTTGTTTTGTTTGCCTATGGTCATCCAGTTACTCCAGCACCATGTGTTGAAATGCCTGTCTTTCTTCCACTGAGTTGCTTTGCACTTTTGTCAGGAGTCATTTGGGCATATTTGTGTGAGTTTATTTCTAAGTTCTCTGTCTGTTCCATTGATCTATGTGTCTGTCCCTCTCCCAGTGCAGCAGAGTCTTGATTATTATAGCTACAAAAAGTTGTGAAATGGGGTAGACCGATTGCTCCCACTTTAGTTTTCTTTTTCAAACTTATATGAACTTTTCTAGTTCTTTTGCCTTTCCATACAAGTTTTATTATTATCTTGGCAATATCTACGAAAAATATCTTGCTGGGGTTTTGGTAGGGATTATGTTAGACCTGTACATCAGTTGGGAGAATTGACATCTTTACTATGTTCAGTCTTCACAAACACAATATCTGTCTTCATTTTTTTAGATCTCCTTTGATTTCTTTCATCGGCACTATGAAGCTTTCACTATGCAAGTCCTATACATGTTTGGTTAGATTTATACCTAAGTATTTCATTTTATTTAAGCAATGATAAAAGGCATTGTATTTCTTTCTTTCTTTCTTCTTTGCTGTGCACAGGCTTTCTCTAGTTGCCACGAAGCAGGAACTACTCTTCATTGCGGAACACGGGCTCTAGGTACGTGGGCTTCAGTAGTTGTGGCACGTGGACTCAGTAGTTGTGGCTCTCGGGCTCTAGAATGCAGGCTTGGTAGTTGTGGCACACGGGCTTAGTTGCTCCACAGCATGTGGTATATTCTCAGACCAGAGGTCGAACCCGTGTCCCCTGCATTGACAGGTGGATTCTTAACCACTGTGCCACCAGGGAAGTCCCAGGCATTGTATTTTTAATTTTGATGTTCATGTGTTCATTGTTAACATACAGAAATATAACTGCTTTTGCATGTTAATCTTATCTCCTGCAACCTTTCTGAACTTGCTTATTAGTTCTAGGAGTAGATTCTTTAAGATTTTATACTTGATAATGTCATCTACAAATAAGGACAGTTTTATTTCTTCTTTTTGATCCTTATGCCTTTTATTTCCTTTTCTTGTTTCGTTGCCGTGGCTAGAACTTCCAACCTAGGGCAGACATCTTTGCCTTGTTCCTGAGTTTAGGGGAAAGCATTCAGACTTTCACCATTAAGTACAATGTTACTTGTAGGCTTTTTTTGTAAATACTGTTTAGCAAGTTGGTGATGTTCCCTTCTAGTCATAGTTAGAGAGGTTTTTTTTTCTTCTTTAAATGAGTAGGTATTGAATTTTGTCACTGCTTTTTCCTCATTGAGTGACATGATTATGTGATTTTTCTTTTTTAAATTGTCAATATGGTAGGTTATACTGGTTGAGTTCTGAATATTGATCCAGTACTGAATCTGGCCAAGCCCCACTTGGTCATGGTGTTTCCTTTTATATATATATATATTACTGAAACCTGTTTGCTAATATTTTGTTAAGGATTTTTGTGTCTGTGTTCATGAGGATTCTTGGTCTGTAATTTTCTTTTTCTTTCTCTCTCTTGCTCTTTTTTTTTTTTTTTTTTTTTGTATTGTCTTTGTACTATCAGGGTAATCCTAGCTTCAGTAAATGAACTGGGAAGTGTTCCCTCCTCTTTTATGTTCTGGAAGTGATTGTGTTGAATTGGTGTTAATTCTTTAAACTATTAGTAAAATCTTCCAGTGAAACCATATCTCTTTGGCGGGGAGATTTTTTAAAAATTACAAACTAAATTTCTTGGAAAGTTATAGGGTTGTTCAAATTATCCTTTTCATATTGGGGTGAGTTGTAGTAGTTTGTGTGTTCTGAGGAAGTGGTGCATTTCATCTAATTTATGAAGTTTATTTGTGTAGAGTTGTTTGTAATATTCCCTTATTACACTTTTGATGTTGGTAGCATCTGTGGATATATTCTTTGTTTCTTTCCTGATATTGGTAATTTGTGTCTTCTTTTTTTTTTTCTTAGTCATTCTTAACTGGAAGTTTATCAGTTTTATTGATCTTTTCACAAAATTAGCTCTTTGTTGCACTTATTTTCTCTAGTGTTTTTCTGTTTTCAATTTCACTGTTTTCTGCTCTTTATTATTTCCTTCCTTCCTCTTGCTTTGGGCTTATTTTAAAGCTCTTCTTTTTCTAGGATCTTGAAGTGGGTGCTTCGCTTACTGATTTGAGACTCTTCTTCTTCTCTGGTGTAAACAATGGTACCATAAATCTTCCCCTTAGCAATAGTGTAACCGTGTCTCACAGATTTTGGTACCTTGTATTTTCCTTTTCATTCAGTTCAATGTTTTGTTTCGTTTTTCCCTTGAGACTTCCTCTTGGACCTGTGGATTTTTTTAAAGTGTGTTGTTTTGTTTCCAGCTGCTTGGAGATTTTTCTGTTTTCCGTCCCTCGTCAGTTACTAGTTGGATTCCATTGTGGTTGCAGAACACATTCTGTAGGAGTTCAGTTCTCTTAAATTCATTGAGGTCAGGGTCTAATCTATCTTGGAATATGTTCTGTGGGCCCTTGAGAATAACGTGTATTCTGTTGTTGCGTAGAATGTTCTAAAAATGTTTCTGAGAACCTGTTGGTTGATGGTGTTGAGTTCTTCCTCATCCTTTCTAATTTTCTGTCTGGCTGTTCTGTCTAGCGTTGAGAGATGTTCAAGTCTGGCAGGGTGGTGGTGGCCTCCCCATCCCCGGGCTCTGTCCTGCCTCTCGGCCTCTGAATGAAGCCTGCCGCTGCCCACGCCCAGCCTGGGTGCCCCTGCCCTGCTCCTCTGGCACTGCTCTCCCCTCGGCAGCAGCCTCCTCGCCCAGGCCCTGCTTCTTCCCTCCCCTCAGATGGCTGCTTGCTGTCTTCCCGCAGTTCCTTGGACATCTCATCTGCCAGTCTTGTTTCCAGGGCTGTTACAGTTTTATTCATTTTCTTCTCTTTTTCCTGTTATTTCTAGGGATTCGGGCCCGTAGTAGAGGTGGACCGAGGGCTTGGTTTTCATTCGTGGTCCGGGCTCCTTAGTATTTTTATTGTGATGGTGCTAAGTGCTATCACTGGTTGCTGTTACTTACCAGATGCTTCACCAGACATGTATACTCGTCTGTGCACCTCAGAATGATTCTGCAAGTTGGATATTATCATGGCCACTTTACACCTGGGGAAAGTGACAGCCAGAGGAGTTGCCTGCCATGTCCAGGTCCACACAGCTGCTGAGGCAGGCCTGCTGACCTGGAGCCCGGGTTGTCCCTTTGTGGCTGCGGGTCTCTGATGCTGGACACAGGGGTGGCCGGATGAGGACAGCTGTCATCAAGCCCTGTGAGCAGGAACAGAAGCAGGAAGGAAGGGTCCATGGTGTGCACGTGTATTCTTTTCCTTGTTTGCATTCACATTCCTTCGAAAGATATTTCAGCCTTGCTCTCTCTCTCAGCCTCAAATGTACTAAGCTGTGTGCTCTGTCCTTCCTCTGATAATGGGGCAACGTGGGAGGTGGAGGGAAAGGATGGCGGGCCTCACCCTGTCCTCTCTCCTCACTTAACCTCTCTTTACTCTTTCACTCTGTTAACCTTTTTTCTTTTTTTTTTAATTTCAGCCCTATGTTTGATTTTTCTCTCCTCACTCCTTGTAATGCTCCTTCCCTCTTTCCCCATCTGCTTCTGGTCAGCATTGGTGGTGGGTGGGCTCAGACTTGCCTGCACCTACCAGCCTTCAGCTCATCATCATCATCATCATCATCTCCATCATCTCACCTGCCAGGTGAGCTCCATAGACAGGGCCCTCCCTGCCGGTGCCTTGAGAGGCCCCTGGGTGTGAGCCCGGCCGCTGCATCATGTCCTCCTGGCTTCATGGCCCCTCCCAGCACCCTGTGAGACAGGCTTTCTGGGCAGCCAGCTGTCCACCCGACCCCGCCCTGAGCAGAACTTGCTCTGTCAGGGAACCTGCAAGGCAGGCAGTGAAGCCCTCACCCCTTTAACTCTAAAGGGCATCAGTCTTTTGGGGAGTTGCTCCCCTGAACTGATGCTTAACAAGATTCAGACACTTCCCTGGGTCAGGATGGTGTCACCTGGAGCACAACCTGTCCTGCATCCAACTTGGAGAAGCACCCCTGGCCCAAGGGACAGATCCCAAGGCTGCTAGGGAGCAGGGCCGTGGGCGGCTGCCAGGAACCCCTCCCGGGCCTGGCAGATGCCCTGAAACTGAAAAACTCTCTGCTCAGGCTCCATGAAGGACGTGCATCTTTTCAGTCTGTTGACTCTGTTTCTGGGAAGGAAAAATGAAACAGCAGCAGGCCAATTTCTCTTGGTGTTTTTGTTCTGTTTTGACTGGGGAACTGAATCATGCCTTTCTTTTCGCAAACATGAGACTGTTAAGTACATAACAGCTAAATTAATCCTTGCCCATATATTAGTTAATTATGTTAATTCAGACTTACAGAATTCAGTCTCATTAGCGTTTCCATTCAGTAGTTTAGGCTTATGAGTGTTTTAAGAGGACAGTTTAAGCTACAATTTTTTTTTTTTTTTTGTGGTACGCGGGCCTCTCACTGTTGTGGCCTCTCCCGTTGCGGAGCACAGGCTCCGGACGCGCAGGCTCAGCGACCATGGCTCACGGGCCCAGCCGCTCTGTGGCATGTGGGATCTTCCCGGATCCGGGCACGAACCCATGTCCCCTGCATCGGCAGGCGGACTCCCAACCAGTGCGCCACCAGGGAAGCCCTAAGCTACAATTTAATCTTCAAAGGCTCCAAGTGCATTTTCCACTGCAGGAGGATTCTAAATACCTTGCGAGGTTTGGGAGGATTTAGTGACCGTGGGCAACTACAGCCCCACATTCTCATCAGAGACTCCCCGCCTGCTGGGTCTGGTACCCCGAGGCTAAGAGGAACCTTGGGAAGGAGGAGATCGACAAGCGTGGCCACAGCTCCTGCACCGTGTCCCCCTGGTGGCCATGCCCCCGCCACGCTGCCCTGCAGCCCCCCCGCCCCAAGGACAGGTGAGCCGGTTCTAGGCTGCGTGCTGGGCTTCCTGAGGTTGTCCTCACAGACACTGAGCAGGAAGCAGCTCTGCTTCTGGGGGTGTGTGAGGAAGGCTGGGGAGAGCACAGGGAGCACGTCCAAGCCTACGTGACAAGCCGGTGGCCTCTGTTCTGGGTGGTGTGACTGTCTTATCGCCACCGTGTTCTGGTCTCTGTCAAAGGCCAGCTCAGGGCATGTGCTCACGTCCTTGTCACAGGTGCACATCCGCTAGGGCTCCTCGTGTCCCCACTTGCAGGATGGATACTCGGGTCCCCATCATGCTCTTCTGTCCCAAGCTGCCAGCTCTCACTGGATCGCCTTGTTCTCTGGCCCCTGCTCCCTGGTGGAGAGACCACGAAAGTCAGTCTGCATTTCAAATCTCTAGAGCATTGCTGAGGTTCTTCCACTCTTCTATAGTTCTCTGAAAAATCAGCAGAACCTGGTTATGAAAGAGTGACCTGTTTTAAAATAGAGATTTCATTACTATTTAGGTATGACAAGGCCCATAGATCAGGAGACAATGGCCATTGAACAGAGTTTGTTACTCACAGTTCCCAAGAGGATGGGTTATGCCTGGCGTGGAGGACACGCGGAAAAGCACCAGGGTTGGTCGGGGGGCAGAGAGAGCGAGGGGACCTGTGGGCTTCAGCCTTTATTGTGGTTTCTGCAGGAAAGAATGGGCGAGGTGGGGTGAGCAGGCTTAGGATGGGCTAGTTTGAATCATTTCAGGGCTCAGGGCTTAGGAGCTGCCCCTGGTTGTATGGTACCAGGCCCTGGGCTGATTAGGGCAGGTGGAGAGTAACCCCAAGTGTAAAAGCCCCATAAAGGGGGGGTGCTTGGGGGTGTGAGCTCTGGATTGGTTGGTTTGCATAGGAAAGATGTGCTCCTGGGGTAGTTCTGGACCATATCCAGGAACTGGCCAGCCCTGGGGCATGGGGGTGTCGGTCCCTGCAGCGTCAGCAAGGCCCCAGGATGTCAAAGCATCAGAATACAGAAGATAAGAGACCCGGTTCAAGGCCTACCTAGGAGGGGCCCGGGGCTCCGTGGCAGGACAGGCCCGTGAGTTCACTGGGGCACCGCTGGCTCTAGCTGTGTTTCCACTACAGAGGGAGATTGGGAAACTAGCAGGAGGCCAGGGGGAACTTGGCTTGGCTGTCAGCCGCGGGTCTCCAGGCACTTCGTGTGACAATGGCAAGTGCAGATGTGGCTCCCAACCCGGCCGACCATGCCCCCCGCCCCGGGTCCTAGGAGGAGGCTGTCACGTGTGGGTGTATTTAGAGATCTGAGAGCCCTGTTTGTCTTAGGCCATAATGAGAGTTAACAGAAACCTTTTAGGTTTTTAACATTTCTAAACAACTGTTGCAACCTCACTTGGCCCAGAATGACTGTTGGTAGAACACAATGTACTGTAGTTTTAGTGGGGGGAGAAAAAAAAAAACAAAAACCAATTCTCTGTGGATTTATGAAAATAAACTCAGAATTAATGAGCAAAATTTGTTGGGGAGGCCTATGTGTCACACTCAGGAAGCTACAGTCTCATTTTACTCTAGCATTGCCATTCGTTTGCTGAAGGCAAAATACGTTACTTGTAAGTAAACAAAAGTGGCCCCCGTGTCCTGCTCCCCTGCCTTCCTGCAAACATTAATCACCGGCTGACTTCTGTGTGTGTGTGTGTGTGTGTGTGTGTGTGTGTGTGTGTGTGTGTTCTCCCTGTTACCTTTTTTGGGGCTTACCAACAGAAATGTATTTTCTCTTGGTTATGGAGGCTGTTGAGTCCAAGATCAAGGTGTCGGAAGATCTGGTTTCTTCCGAGGCCTCTCTCTAGACCAGCACATACGGCTGCTTTTCACTGTGTCTTCTCGTGGTTATCCCTTAGTCTGTGTTGTCCGTGTCAGAATTTCCTCTTCTTAAAAGGACACCAGTCGTGTCGGATGGGTGCCCACCCATGTGACCTCATTTCAGCTTAATTACCCCTTTAAAGACCCCGTCTCCAAAACCAGCACACTCTGATCTTCCTGTTTACTTTTTTAAAATTGTTTATTTATTTATTTTATATCGAAGTACAGTTGAGTTACATTGTTGTGTTAGTTTTAGCTGTACAGCACAGTGATTCAGTTTTATATATATTTTATATATAAATATTCTTTTTCAGGTTCTTTTCCCATATAGGTTATTACAGAGTATTGAGTAGAATTCCCTGTGCTATACAGTAGGTCCTTGTTGGTAATCTATTTTATATTTAGTAGTGTGTGTATGTTAATCCCAAACTCCTAATTTATACCCACCCTTTTCTCCTTTGGGAAAAGACAAATAACATATGATGTCGCCTATATGCGGAATCTAAAAACAAAATACAAATAAATTTATTTACAAAACAGAAAGAGACTCACAGACATAGAAGACAAATCCATTGCCTTTGAACATGGAACTTCTTCAGGACGTTTTCAGGGGAAATGCTGTGTCTCGGGCTGCTTCACATGGGCGTCTGCATGTCCACGGGTTTGCCTTGCCTTATACAAGCCTGTGGTTTGCAAAGTCCCACCATAAGTTAGGAGCAGGAAAAGGGAGGAAGGACGGGTCACTATGAAAAAAAATGTTTTGTTTTTTTTAAAAATAAATTTATTTACTTATTCATATTTATTTTTGGCTGTGTTGGGTGTTCGTTGCTGCATGCAGGCTTTCTCTAGTTACAGCGAGCAGGGGCTACTCTTCGTTGTGGTGCGGTGGCTTCTCTTGTTGCGGAACACAGGCTCGAGGCGCGTGGGCTTCAGTAGTTGTGGCACACGGGCTCAGTAGTTGTGGCTCGTGGGCTCTAGAGCACAGGCTCAGTAGTTGTGCACGGGCTGAGTTGCTCTGTGGCATGTGGGATCTTCCCGGACCAGGGCTCAAACCCGTGTCCCCTGCGTTGGCAGGCGGATTCTTAACCACTGTGCCCCCAGGGAAGTCCCGGTTGGTTTTTTTTAACTTCATCAAGAGTCTTGTAAAATCATTGCTTTCATCAGGTTCTCCTGGGGCCTTGAAACTATCGTTGGGTGCAGGCCATTTTATGGAAAGTTTATTGTTTCCTGCGAGGCAAGCTGTGTGATTCTTCCCTGGGGGACTGAGCCCTGGCAGCACTAGGAGGTGTCCACCCAAACACAAACCTGTCGGGCCCTGCAAAGCCCCGCTGTCCTCCTCCTCACACTCCTCCCACCTGGTGCCGCAGACGGGCCCTTGGAGTGGACGGCTCAGGCCTGCTCATCCTCCCCTGGGAGCCCTGAACCCAGCCCACTGCTGAGTCGTGAGCACGCTAACAACCATGAGTGGATCTGCCATCCAGATGATTTGTCCACATTATTTTTGTACCTGACAGTTTATGGGAAATGGGTCTTTATTTTTTCATTGGAGAAATGACTGTTTTCTTCAGTTTGGCGTTTCCAGAGAGCCATTCACATTTAAAGCTAATATTGGAACAGCAGGTTTCCACTGAAAATATTTACCTTTTCCTTGTTGGCAACTTGTCAGTGTAGGGGAAAATAGATGCTTCATTAAAATCTAAATACATTATGCTTTCTTTCTCACACGTCAGTCACTCTTCCTCCAAGTTGAGGAACATTGTGAGAAGTGTTGGGAAAGCATTCTGGTCTTATGTTTTTACTTATTTTAGGTGTCATCTGGCATCTTGTTCTTGTTCAAAAAGAGGCATCCCAACACCTATCACTGGCATGGAGAAGCCCTAGGATAGCAGGTTAAATGTCACCCCTAGGACATCAGAATTGATGGTGGCTTCAGTGTGACCGGCGGGGTCTCTTGCCCTGGAAACTCCATTGCCAAATAGAAGGGCATAAAGAAAGCAGCTGCCGTTTCTCAGAAAGCACAGGGCCCCAGTGCCTTAGCAAATAGTTAATTCCCCCGGCTACCCTGGCAGGTGAGCTTTGTGGAAAACAAGGGCTCAGACAGGTTGAGACCCTGGGCCAAGGTCACACGCAGCCGAGATGAGATTCCACCCCAGGACTGTCTGACCCCTGCTCTCTTCCCCCAGCTGTGAGCTGCTCTTTATTTTGCCTGGGGCCCCGCCTCTGCCACACCACATGGCCAACGTCCTGTAGTCGTTATGGCCTCTCCTTGGGGTTTGTGGCTCCAAGAGCCTCTGGGCCTAGTGTCTCTGATGTAGCCAAAGAGACGAAGGCCCTGGGCACATAGACTAGCAACTGGGAAGGATGGTACTTGGGGCTACCCTGAGTCTCCTCGTCCACCCAGAAATCTGAGAAAGGAGAAAGTGCGATGAGCTGATGCAGCAGAAGGGGCCCCGCCCCACGACAGATGCCCACAAACCCAGAAAAGATTTGGCCCTCGTTATAACCCCCTTGATCTTCAAAGGGAAATTGGCTCCCACTTCCTTGAAATTAAGAACCTCTGTTTATCAAAAGACACCATAACAAGTGAGAAGACAAGGCATCAACTGGGAGAAGATGTTCACAACATACATAACCAGGAAAGGATGAATTCCCAGTACAGGCAAAGCTAAGCAGTGTATCGTGCAGACAGTTGTATTAAAACACCCGTTTTTAAAGGCAGTGGAAAGACTAGTCCGAAATTCTGAGCAGTTTCCTCCGTGAGGGGCAGGGCTTGGGTTGAGGCCACAGTGGCTCAAGTTCATATTTTCCCTAGATGAATGTTCATGTGTGTCTGTTATTTTATTAGGCTTTATAACTAACATGTTTGTGCCAGGCAGTCCTTCATACATGTCAAATAGTAAATGTTTTAAAAATAAAGGTAAAAAGTAGTTATTAACAACCCCCGGAGGTAGGTTTCACTATCCCCGTTTTTACAGGTGGGGTCAGACTAGCTGCTGACACACACTGGGTACTTACTGCACTCCAGGCACTTTATATGAACCGTCTTTTTCAGTGTTTATGGCACCTCTCTAGATACAATCATTTTCATCATCACAGTTCATAGAAAACAGAAGTTTAGTGAGACAAGGTAGTTCTTGCAGTCACTAGCTGGTCACGACTGGTGGTCAAAGCAGGGCTTCCCCCGTGACCTGCCCCATGTCCCTCTCGTGGGTGAGGGGGTGACCAGGCGTCTACCCCCACTCGTCCTGTGCTGCCGTCTCCGTGTCTGAACGATGGTGGCATCCCCACGCTGTCTACTGCCAGGCACCTGAGGTTCTGAATCACTCAGGCGGTCGTAGACCGGGAGGCCCAAATCACAGACAGTTACGTCCCACAGTTCTGGAGGCTATAAGTCCAAGATCAAGGTGCTGGCCCACTGGTTCCCCATGAGGCCCACGTGGTGGCTGGCAGACGACCACCATCCGTGTCCTCACACGGTGGAGGGGACAGGAAGCCAGGGAAGGGTGCTAATCCTGCCCTGGGGCCACCCTCCTGACCTCACCTAAACCTAGTTACCTCCTAAAGTCCCCCCTCCAGATGCCCTCACCTCGGGGGTTAGGGCTGTAGCATATGAATCTGGAGGGACACAGCGTTCAGTCCATGGTAGGCAGGGATGAGGGGAAGGGAAATAGATGGAGAGCTGGCAGGTAGAGCGGATGGTGTTGAAATCTATCTCTGCTGCTCCCTTTTAAGGCCGTCCAGCTATAAGGAGCTGGTTCTCTGATGACCTCAGCCCCTTCCTCGGTCAGCACCCATGTGGCTGTGAGTACTTTTGTTGAGTTTTTGATGTCACCCGGGCCTAATCTCACTCTTGTTTTGCCGTGAATGTCTCTGACATTGTGTTTGAGTACAGTTTCGAGGTTCTAAGAGCAGGAGTTTCCAGTAGCTTGGTGTCCCAGCTAAGCATGGGGCCCGGATGCTGTGCCCAGCTCCCCGGCCAGCTGTGCGGGGACCACGGTCCACACGGGGACCAGTGGCCGTGCGGGACCAACACCTGCATGGAACCCCCCACCCACCCACCTTCCATGCGACTGTCACGGGCCTGTGCTTCCAGGCATCCGCATGCTGGACGGAGACGTGACCGACGTGGTGGAGGCCAAGTCCCTGGGCATCAGACCCAACTACATCGACATTTACAGCGCGAGCTGGGGGCCGGATGACGACGGGAAGACGGTGGACGGGCCCGGCCGACTGGCCAGACAGGCCTTCGAGTACGGCATTAAAAAGGTGTGAGTAACCCAGAGCTGCGAGGGAGCCTCAGGGATGGGGGGAATAGTGAAAATATTTAACAGTGAGAAATCAGAAGGAATAAAGCCAAAAAGAATATTAAAAAGACTCTCAGTCCGACAAACCCAAAGATGATCTTTCAAATGCTCTTTTAACTCTTCTATGCATATGGAAGGAACTGGGTTCCCTCACCTTTTTTAGAAACAAATATGGGACCATCTTCATGCTGTTTCGCAGTATGTCTTATCAAAGAACCAACATGTCATATAGGTAAGAAGAAATCTTGTCACATAGGTAACAATAAATAAACTTGAGGGACTTCCCTGGCGGTCCAGTGGTTAAGACTCCATGCTTCCACTGCAGGGGGCGTGGGTTCCATCCCTGGTCGGGGAACTAGATCCCACATGCCATGCAGTGTGGCCCAAAAATAAATAAATAAATTTGAGCAGCATACACACAAAATTAGAGTGACACAGGGGAGAGCCCCAAAGCAGGACGGCGATGGTGCCAGGACCAGAGCGAGGGAGAAGTCATTTGGGGGCTCAGGGAAGTGGCCGTCCACCAACGAGAGCAGAAGGACATCACCTCATTACAGAGTAGCTGTTCCGGAAAGTACCAGCTGGTCACTCACCAGCCCCCTGGCTCTGAGCCTTGGAGCCTGACTGCCCCCAGCTGAGGGGTGTATGCAGGTGGGTGGTGGGGATCCTAGACTAACCACCCGGCCTGTTAACTGGGACAGTGCAGGTGGAAGGGGTGTCTGGGCCTCGGCCCACCTGCTCACAGGAAACCCGAGCCGGGGAGCTGTCTGCGTCCATCACGGGGAGTGTGCTCACCCAGCACCCCCGAAGCAGCAGGTCTTGGCCATGTTCCCTCCCTGCCAGCTCGCAGCCCAGTGTGTTTGGGGTGGACCCCACTGGGGGCTACACCGAGCAAACATCTGAGCATGGGCCCTCCACCCCCCGGCTGAGGGGAAGCTGGCAGGCTCCTCTCGGGAGGTCCAGCCCAGTCACTCTGTGGTCATCAGTTCTGGGTCCTTGTGAGTCAGAAAAGCCTGGAGATGTCCCAGCTCTTACAAGCACGGTGGCAAGGCAGATTTATGGGCGAGGACAACTTCTTGGAGCAGACACAGAGCTGTGGTCAGCGTCCGGGTGGCCCTGGGAGGCCTGGCAATGCTGGCAGGGTTGGGTCAGGAGGTCCAGGCATCCCCAAGGCAGGGTTTATACCTCTGACTTCTACAGGAAACAGGACGGGGGCCAGGTCAAGCCCATTTTATTATCTATATTTTAAAAACATTTTTAAAAAGTTCTTATCTTATTGTAAACCATGCATGATTAAAATGTGGTTAACAAATAAAATAGTACCAGAGGATTATAGTGAAAGCAGCCCTTATCGCCCTCTGCCCATCCCCCCGTGGTGCCCCACAGAGGAGCAATCCTGAATTCTGAGCAACACCGGCTGCATCCAGCTCTCGGGGGAGTGTGGAAGGTGCGGAGAGGACCATGTGGTTCTTGTCACAGTTTCTTGAAATACTGAAGTCACTTCATTTTTTTTTTTTTTTAGTCATTCTGAATAAAATATGCCACATAGGGAGCCTTAGATCGCAGCTGTCTGAAGTTGTCACTGAAAATCCTCCTAGAGATTTGATGATCTCAGACCGAACCACATTCTCCCATCTGTTTTTCCTCCTCGATGCCCTGTTTGTCACCTATATCCTTTTTCTGTAAAATCTGACTTCATCTTTGGTAGATGGTGTGGGTTGGTGGTAGGAGACATCAGACCCTGTACTTTGGCATAAACATGTGTTTGATGTTGGTCCTCGTGTGGCTTGTCACCCAGAAGGGGAGAGTCAGTGTCACTGTGGCTGAAAGCACTGGCTTTGTCCAGATGCCGGGCATTTGCTAGCCCTCTGAGTCCATGGATGAGGTCTCCGCTTCCCAGGCAAGATGCTCAAATACGTTCCGATGGTGTTGAGGTGTGGTGGCTTCCTGAACAGAAGTGCAAGTTCATAGCCAGGGTTGAAACGTCCCCTGGAGCCTCTGTCCTGTGGCTTCCATAGGAACAGAAGACCCGGAAAGTGAAAATGCAGTCCTCAGCGATGGCTCAGACCTGGGTGCTTCCTCTGCCTCGTTCCCACGTTCCCTTTCCAGGAAACTGTTTTCAGAAGGGAAAGAGGCTTTGGACGCCTTGATGCCTGTGAGAACTCATGGGTCTAGTGGTACCTGCAAAGTGCAAGGTGAAGAGATGCAAGTCTTTGGCATTTAGGCCTCTGTTATTCAAAGTGGGGTCCCAAGCAGCAGAGCTGGCATCACCTGGGAGCCCGTCAGAAGTGCAGAATCTTGGGCTCACCTGGACCAGCTGAGCCCAAGTCTGCGATGTAGCGAGACCCCCAGGGATTCTCCTCACAAGTGTGAGAAGTGCTTTTTGAGGCCATTCACCATGCTGCTGGAGCAGTAAGATCGCTTGCCCTGCTTTGCAAAATGACAGCCTTTGATAAATAATTTGGAGTGAGGTGAGGAGTTGGAGGTGAAATAAAGACAGGCTCTGACGGGTTCAACACCCTTTCATTCCAATTTTCGTTGGCTTTGAATGAGCTTCTGATTAATCTTTTCCAACAGGTAGTTATGGGCACAGACACACGCATGTCCTTAGTCCTTTGTGCCTTTTTTTCCAGAAGGTTGCCATTTTTGCTAACTGTAAGTAACCTTTCTGTCGAGCTGTTGGCCGTTTGGGCAGGTCTGCCTTCGAGATGTGGAAAACGGAGTGGACGAGGCAGTTTTGAGCCCTGGGACTGGGCTGTCCCTCGAGCCTCAGGTTGGAACTGGTGCAGATGTGGGAGTGAAGACAAATAGGCAGAAAAGGGTGGGGACCTGTGGTCTACTTGGTCCAAAAGTGGGGTGTCCTGGTGCTTCTGGAGCAGGTGGGTGCCCTCAGTCCGGGTGGACTTGAGCTCCAAGGGTGTGTCAGGCATCCTGTCAGAAGCAGCGCTTCAGTCGGGCTACGGGGAATTGTAGGATTTTGTTGAAAATTTTCTTTAAATTGGCCAGTTGTTGGGCCTGAGTGTCAGTTTCCTCCTGTGTGTTTGGACAGGAGTATCCTTGGCAAGGATGCCGGAGCCACCAGCCCACGTGGAGATGGGTATTGGCACCTCTCTCTGGGGCTGGCTGTGCCCACCAACGGTCCAGCCTTTCGGACCGAACGGGTTGGTTCTGTCTTGGAACTGGTGTTCTTCTTTAGCTGGTGTTTGTGGCTGGGATGAGTGTTGGTTGGATCCCATGGGTGTGGGTTGGAGAGGCTGCAGGAGCTCCCCTGACCTGCTACTGTCTTACAGCGACTTGCTGTCACGTGTGTGTCCTTAAATGTGAAAAGCTACACACAGGTGAAGCCGCTGGCCTTGGTTGCGCTGGCAGTGTGGCCGCTTCAACGCTGACCCAAGGGGAAGCCCGGGGGCGCTCTCCTAGGATGGCCCCGGGGTGTTCTGGCCCTTGGCCCTTGTTCCTGCAAATCCTGGGCCCGCCGCTTTTCAAGGAGCTCTTCTCCAGGAAGGATGCTTCTGCAGCTGGGTTTTCAGGAACTTTTGCCCTCTTCCTCAGCCAGAAAAATTAACGTCATAAATTCAGCCGTCAGCTTTCATCTCAGTGTACTTGGGGACGCTGCTTGGTCTTTCTGATCGTGGGACATTGCAGTGGAAATCACTGGTGTTGCTCTGGGACAGAGCAGCTTGTGTGAGGGCCTTGATTTTCCCGTGAAGAACAGGGAGGACTTTCTGGGCCAGCTTCTCAGTCTGACATTGTGATTCTATGGTGTCATGGCTGTTGCCGCCAACACTACGAAAATTGGAACGCCAGAGCCCATCAGCCCACAGACCACGCACTGGGCAGCCTCTGTCTGGTCTGAGTGCATCCTCCTCGGCCCCCTCCCTCTTCATGGGTGGAGGGGGACGCTGGACAGGGGTGAGACCAGCTGGGGGTCCATGTGGGCTGACGCCTGTCCTCTCCCCTCCAGGGCCGGCAGGGCCTGGGCTCCATTTTCGTCTGGGCGTCGGGGAACGGCGGCCGAGAGGGGGACCACTGCTCCTGCGACGGCTACACCAATAGCATCTACACCATCTCCGTGAGCAGCACCACGGAGAATGGCTACAAGCCCTGGTACCTAGAGGAGTGTGCGTCCACCCTGGCCACCACCTACAGCAGCGGGGCCTTCTACGAGCGCAAAATCGTGAGTCCTCGGCGGAACCCCGGGGGATGAGCTCCTCGTCCCATTCTCAGGAGGACGGGCCAGTCAGGGCAGTGTGTACCTGGCGCCGGGCCCAGCCTTGCCGTCAGGGAACTAGTTGTGCCTCAAGGTAAACCCCAGGCCCTTGGCAACCTTCCTCAGACCCTGCCTTTCTAATTTTGGCACAGAGTACCAATTAAAACCCTCTCTGTCTCTAGGGATCTAAAAATAGCCTTTAAGAAAGGAGTGTATTCTCAGCGCGGTGTCTTTTTTAAGCTTTCTGTGTTCTGTGGTCACATCGCTTGGGATCCAACTGGCCTGTTCAGTTTCAACGTGCAAAACAGAGTGAGAGAAAGTCTTGCTTCTATACGGAAACAGTTTAGAAATCTGAGTGTCCTAGGTGTTCCCTTCCTCACAAAAGGACTTTTCCAGACACTTGAGGTTGAGAGTGGTTCTGTCGGTTACGCTCACTTCAATGAACACAAGTGCGGTTTATCTTTTAGAAAGTAACTTTTAGTTTAGTGATGGGTGAAGTTTGTGCTTGTTCCTTCCCTACGTGCTTTTCTACTTTGAAAAAATGTAAGAGGGGAGGGTTTCAAGTTGAAATCAATGCAGAATTCAAATGCACAGTCGTTAAGATGGTTTTTAGACCTTTAAAAAAAGGAGACCGTGGTGCTGGCCAACTGGTTTAACCTGAAAGCTCACTGGCGTCTTTTCATTTCTCCTGTTGCCTGGCCACATCTTTAGACATTACTTGCAGGCATATTTTTACATTTTTCTGCGGGAGCGTGCAGGCTTCCCGTTCCCTGATTTGCTCTGCACCAGTGGGAAGGTCAGCCGCTATCCTCCCACCGCCAGCCTGGCAGCAGCCCGGGCTGTTTCACGAAGGTATTAATTTATTTTCCTTTTCTACTGGACTGTGCACCCCTGGGATGGGGCTGAGATTCTGAATGGTGTCCTGTTCATTTAGGAATCTAGCTCATTTGAACACGGACTTGCTGGAGTCTCATTAAGCAGAACCTGACAGAGGCCTTGGCTGGAGGGGGCAGGGAGGTGCTGTGTGCCGGGGACTCTGTGCTGGGTGGATGCCATTCCCCATCCCTGGGAGCAGGGCTTGCAGCTTTATTTGCTTAATTAATCACACAGCATCTGCAGGTGTGTACGTGTGCATGAGTGGGCACACACCTTAGCTGCAAAATGCCTTAATTTCTTTTTCTTTTTTAAAAAAAATTCTCTGAGCCCTAATGTATGGTAAGAAGGGTGTCGTTGGGCAGAGGGTGAAGGAGAAAATCACACTCCATTGCAGCTGCTGTCCTGGTGCTCGTCCCTGGTAGTATGGGTGGCAGGTTGTTTTTGTTTTGGTTTTTGTTTTTTCCCCCAACTCAACAAGGCCAGGTGTTTGCTCTGAGTCCCTTAGAGACCCTGCCAGGGGGTGAGCCCCTTCCCTGGATGGTGGGCAGCTCGCGTCTGCACGTTCAGGCAGGTGTCCATGGAAATTGGAGCTCGGGCCCCTCGTCCTCTTCCGTTGCTACAATGCAGCGAGTACCGACCTGCGAGGGATTGCCCGGTGCTGAGACAGGGCTTGTGATCAAATCAGTTGCACTTCTAAAGAGGCATCTCTCCCTCATTCATCCACTCACTGAACACAGCCAAGTACCAAGCAGGATGTAGAGTTTCAGGAAGGGGCTGCCCACCTCCCTGTGGGGAGGCCCCTCTACTCATGCCCCTTTCTCTGAGGCTGGAGAGCCAGCCACGGGCCTTACCTGCTCTTGGGAGCTTGGTGTCCTGCCCACACAATCTCATTTTCCCTCACTGGCCACCTTTGACTGAGTACAAGCATGTGCCAGGTGCCAGCTGTGCTTTCACAGGAGCCCCGTGAAGGACTTGGCATTAAGCCCCTTTGCAGATGAAGATCCTGGGGTCAGAGAGGTTGCATCCTCATCCCTGCTCCCTTGCCCTCCCCAATGTCAAGGTCCTGCTGAACTAGGAGGGGGGGAGGAGGCTGGTCTCCACCAGCATCCCTGTCGAATCTTCCTCTGTGTGTGTGACACGGGCTGGATCCCTCTCACTGGTGATGGTCGGCCCAGCTGAATCATGAGGAAGGAAAATGCTGTGTTTGGAAGAGGATCTGGACTGTTACCACAGGGGAAATTCGTTCTCAAGGGTTTTGCAGATGGGTTGCTGGAGGCTTACGGTTGGTGGGTATATTAGTCTCCTATTGCTGCCATAACAAATTGTCCCAAACTTCGCAGCTGGAAACAGCACAGCTGTGTCATCTCACAGCTCTGTGGGCCAGAAGTGCTGCAGCCTCCACTGGGTCTCACGAGGCTGATGTCCAGGTGTTGGCCGGGCTGTGTTCCTTTCCAGAGGCTAGAGGGAGAATCCATTCACTGTTCATCCAGGGTGTTCACAGAACTTAGTTCCTGGTGGTTATAGGACTGAGCTCCTGTTTCCGTGTGGGCTGGCTGCCGAGGGCTGTTCCCAGCTTCTGCGGGCCACCCATGTTCCTGGCTTTTGTCCCCTCAGCGCCCTCTTCAAAGCCAGCAGGGAGGGTCAGGTCCCTCCTAAGCCTCATCTCTCTGACAGACTTTTAAGGGCCCTGTAATTACATCCCCGACTTAAGTTCAGCTGGTTAGCAGCCTTAGTTCTACCTGCAAAATGCATGGGAGTCACACTAGGGCCAGTGTCCCATCCAGCACAACAGGCGTCTCCCAGCTGTACCCACGCGTGCTTCTCCGTTTCAGTTCAAAGGGAAGGTGCAGTCAGGCTGGACTGTGGTGAGGCCCAGAATCAGTGCCCACCCCCGTCACCGAGGGACACAGGTGTAGCTCCTGCTGCAGACAGAACTGGGTGCTCTGGGACACTGTCAGCTACCTGGGAGGACGTCCTGGTGGAGAGAGTGCTCTGTGACCTTCTCTGACCAATGGCCGATCTCTGGCTCACGGCAGAGATGCTCTCTGGGCCAGATGACACCAGCACGTGTTTCCCTGCTCTGAAGTCTGGAGTGACTTGGGGGTTGTTGATGGGGGCCCCGGCAGGGGGTCTTGGCGTGGAGGCCCCTCTGTTTCATTCTGTCTCTCTGTTGAGTCTCGGGCTGCATCTGCAGTGGTGGGGGGCTGTGGCCTTAACCCCCTGTTCCTACCCCGCCATCACCGTGTTGCTGCAGGGGGTGCCAGACACGCGGAAACCTCCGTTGCCAAGGTGTGTCTGCATAGCACCTCTTCCATCCCTGGGGCTAAGGTCACGCCTGCCCGGGGCAGTGTCCTGAGCAGCCTCTGACCCGGCTGCTTGCTGCCCCTGCCCAGGTGACCACGGACCTGCGCCAGCGCTGCACCGATGGCCACACCGGGACCTCTGTTTCAGCCCCCATGGTGGCCGGCATCATCGCCTTGGCGCTGGAAGCAAAGTAAGTTCCCACCTACCTTCCCTCCTTTTCCTTTTTTTAAAAAAGTGTTTATTGTGGTAAAATACACATAACGTAAAATTTATGTTTTACACACCATTTTAAGGGTGATGCTCGTTAAGCACATTCACTGTTGAGTGACCGTTGCCGCCAGCCATCTGCAGAACATTTTCGTCTGCCCAGACTGAAGCCCTGTACCCGTCAGATAGCTTCCTGTGTGGTCTGCTTGGGCTTAAACAACAGAAACGTACGATCTCACAGTTCTGGAGGCTAGAGGTCTAAGATCGCGGTGTCGGCAAGGCTGTTTCCCTCTGAGGCCTCTCTCCTTGACGTGTCAGTGGTCACCTTCTCCCCGTGTCCTCACGTGGCGTCTGTGTGTGTGTGTTTAGATCCTTCTGTAAGGACACCAGTCACGTTGGATCAGGGCCCACCCTAATGACCCCATTTCACCTTAATTACAGACACCCATCTCCAAATGCAGTCACGTCTGAGGTCCTGGGGGTCAGGGCCTCAACGTGTGATTTTGGGGAAGGGACGTGCAATGCAGCCCATAACACTCCCCATTTCCCCCTCACCCAGCTCCTGCCAACCACCGTTCTAGTTTCTGTCTTTATGAACCTGACTCCTCTCGGACTTCAAATTTGTGGGATCACACAGTGTTTGTCCTTCTGTGTCTGCCTCACTTCACTCAGCATAGTGTCCTCCAGGTTCACGTCAGGATTTCTCCTTAATGGGCATGAGTGGCTTCTTCCCTTCTCTCCCGTTTTCAAGCTCACAGTCTCCTGCCCTTCGTAGGAGCACAGGGAGCCGGGGGGGGGGGGGGTGCCCCAAGCCTGCACCGCACCCCCAGACCACACTTTAGGCTGATACAGCTGTCCTTTGTCAACTGTAGTTCATAAGTTGACAATACGGTGGTGATGTTTTATCTGCTTTAAGCTGAATGAAAGCCCTAGAGTTGTCAATGGGTGGAAGGTTCAGAAGAAGAGAGTCTACTACACATACAGTCATGGGATCAAAAACAGATTTTAGTTTAAATATCAAAACTGGCTCAGAACAGCCCAGCCCTTTGAAGGAGTCATTTGCCGCAGGTGAGATTTTAAATGATTCAGCAGTTATATTTGGGTTGCTGCAGTCCTTCTAATTATGTATGTTTGCTCGTTGATTTGCATCAGGCGAAAGAGCGTAAAACTCAAATGCTACCCATTTCACAAAGAAAGAGCTAAATATCTTTGATTTTCAGGCCAAAATGATAGCTTCTGTGTCCTGAGGCTCATTTAAAAAATGCTAAATAGTTGCTTGTGTGGGAAGTTGCTTTCATATACTTGGTGATTAGTTGTTTTATATTTTCTTTCCTTCCTTATTGGAAACATGGAAGGAGTTTTGTTAGTTGAAACTAAATAGAAAACAGACCCCGCTTTGTGCCGGATTGTCCCATTAAACTTGGCCTGTGGACTCATGAATTCCCCGATCACTGCCTCATCGTTTTAGCTCATCCTCAGAATTTTACAGGTGGTAGGTCAAGCACACGTCATTGGAAACAGCGTCCACTTAGAGCATTTAAACACATAGGGTTGGTCCAGGAAGGAACTTGGTGTAACCAGGGGCACTGCCGGCCTCAGCTGAGGGGCTTTGGAGGCCGGGGTAGTATCTGGACAGCTGCTCACGTGTGCAGCAATTTTGCTGTGGAAGGAGGCCGGGCAAAGCCAGGTCACCTGCGGGGAGAAGCTCTCGGGGGTGCAGGAGGCCTGCAGGCAGCATGTGACAAGGATGAAGGAAGAGCCTTATGTGTGAGAACCACCCCCAAGGCCTAGCAATCCCTTCTTCACTTAAAAAAACATTTTAAACACCATTTCTTAGACATGTTTTCATACAACTAGATATGTGATTTCAGTACTATCATCAAAAATGAAATGGAGTTTCTCCTAGTAAGATGGTTTCTCACATCCTCCCTTTCTAAACCCTTTCTGTGTCAGCTCTGAAGCCCAGGCTTCCTGGCATCTGTGCTGAGCTCCCGGGGGGCTGGCTTTCTCCATCCTGGGTGGACCCTGCAGATGTGAGGGGTGACGAACCCGGCCAAACAGGGGAAAGGGCGGCAGGCACATCTGCCGTCTGGAATCCAAAGCCTGTGCGTGCGCCTCTCCACCAGAGGGCAAGGCCGTGGGCCACTCGGGGCCTCAGATCCTCCTCTAACAGTGAGGCTGGCTGTGGTCCTCAGAAGGGCAGTGGATAAGGGGAGGATAGCAAGTCAGCTTGTGCCAAGAAAAGGTCTGGAAACTGTACTGATGGGAACAGTTGGGATAGGCAGCCAGGAGGCCACTGACTGGCCGGGGACCAGCACAGTGTCAAGAACGTGGTGGAGAAATCAGGGGAAGCCAGGGCTAGAGCCCAGAGAGCGGGAGACCCCAGGGAGGAGGAGTACACAGGCCCCCCAGGACTCAAGCCACAGGTGAGCTTCTAGTACTAAAGCAGGCAAAGCATTTGTTGGGAAAGTAAAATAGTGCAGCTGCTGTGAAAAACAATGTGATGGCTCCTCAAAAAATGAAACAAAGAATTACCATATAATTTAACAATTCCACTTGTGAGTGTGCACCCAAAAGGACGGAGAGCAGAGACTCGAAGAGATATTTATACAGCCATGTTCACAGCAGCATTACTCACAATAGCAGAAGGTGGAAGCAACCCAGATGTCCATCAGTAGATGAATGTGGTCTATGGAATGTCATTCGGCCTTGAGAAGGAAGGAGGTTCTGACCCCTGCAGCAACGTGGACGAACCTGGAGGACATTATGCTGAGTGAACTAAGCCAGTCACAGAAGGACAGATACCTTGGGACTCCACTTCTGTGAGGCACCTGGAGTCATCAAATCCATAGAGACAGAAAGTAGGATGGCCTGGCCAGGGGCCTGGGGGAGGGATAGGGAGTGAGTGAGTGATGGGGGCAGAGGTTCAGTGGGTTAAGATGATCACGTTCTGGAGATGCACGGTGGTGACGGCTGCATAACACGGTGAATGTGTTTAATGGCGCTGAACTGTACGCTTAAAAACGGTTGAGATGGTACATTTTATGTTACATATATTTGCAGACACACACACAAAGAGTGGGCAGTTGGAAAGATGCCTGTGAGGACTGGCCAGGGCGGGTGCTATTTAAGAAGAGGTGGCGAAGGCTACGTCCAGGGAGCTCCCGCTGTTTTTTTTTTTTTTTTTGGCTGTGCTGTGTGGCCTGCAGGATCTTAGTTCCCCAACCAAGGATCGAATCCATGCCCCCTGCAGTGGAAGCACGGAGTCTTAACCACTGGACTGCCAGGGAAGTCCCCAGGGAGCTCCCATTCTTGTCTGTGTTGCGGTCCTAGTGCTGTGGACAGAGCAGGGTTCTGAGAGCATCATTGTCAGGTGGATCCTGTTTTGAGGAGTGTTGAAAAGGCAAGCAGATGTATCTTAGTGTCCAAGGTATCTCATCTCTGCATTTTTAATCGTGGGCAAGTGTTCTTTTAATGAAATGTTTCTACTCTGCACCAAAATGAATATATTGTTAATGTAGAATTACTCAAATCTCAAATTCTAGTGTGTGGGCAGTGGTCCTGGACATGGTGTCTGAGTAGGTGATGGCTGGGCGTGCCCCGGCCCACGGAATGCTCACTCACATGGTAAAGACTAGTCCAGATTGTCCCAACACGTGCTGATACGTAAGGCTGTCCTCCCCCCGGGACCAGAGTTTGCCATAGAGCCTCATACAGAGTCAGGTGGATTGTGGTAGCAAGGCTAGGCTTTAACACTGTGGGTTTTTGGTCACCCATTGTACTATCTTATCTTAGGGTTTGATGACTAGAAACCGTTCTTTACAAAGAGGTTGTGACGTTGACCCTTGACAAGGAGGGGAGCCTGCGGAGCCTTCCTCAAGTCCAGGCACGAGGCCGGCTCCCAACGCCCCACCTCTGATGGGCCTTGTGGCCGCCTTACAGACCCACATGAGTACAGCCGTCTGTCCTTGTGTCATTGCAGCAGCCAGCTGACCTGGAGGGACGTCCAGCACCTGCTGGTGAAGACGTCCAGGCCGGCCCACCTCAAAGCAAACGACTGGAAGGTGAACGGTGCTGGTCATAAAGGTGCGGCCAAGACTCCGGGGCTGGGTGGGTCCTGACCTCCTGGAGCCTGTATGGGCGGGGACATGAATTTCTCAAAAAGAACCCCCAAATAACATTAAGTATGTGTCACAAGAATGAAAGGTAGAAATCCAGTAGTTTAATAAGGTCACTCAAGTTCTGGGCTTGCTAAGCCTCCCGACTTCTGCCACGTCGTCAGGGGCCACCTGTACCAGTATGGACTTCATGGTTCTCTTTAAATGGGCTTGCCTATTTTTTTTTTTTTTTACACAGAGAAGTATATTTTAAAAGGAAGCTCTGTTACATCTAGTTAATCATGGGTTTGATGTGTAGTTACGTTTTTTCTAATGCACATTAAAACAAATCCATAATTATTAAGATACATGATGTTTGCTTATGTGCCACCTAAGGACAACTTGCATTCTCAGCCCTGGGTAGCTCTACAATTTTGAAACTATCCCTCAGTTTCCTGACCTGTACAAGGAGGACATTGAGATAGTTATATAAGTTACTTTCTAACTATAAAACTTCTGTCAGCAAGCCCTTGTGTTTTAAAAGGGCTCTGTCCCCATCATAGCCTGGGACAGACCCAGGTACCATGAAATCAACCCACAGTCCAGGCTTGTAACCCAGATATTTGGAGCCTCTTGAGCAGGTTATTATAGGACTGTGCCACTGGCTTTGTTTGTCTTGCTTCTTACCAGAGATACTTGAAAAAGATTTACATTCAGCCATGGTATGTTAGGGAGGACGTTTTTTCCTTTTCTTTAGCTCAGGTCCCGCTATTTCGACACCAAGCCTGATACTACTCTGAAAAATACAGGTCAAGCATTGTTACCCTAAGTTCCGAGGGACATTCCTTTTAATAAGGAGGCCATTGATTAGGCCTGATGCATCCTTGTGTTGCAGGAATGTCTGTGGTAGTGGCGTGCTGCAACAAGAGCTGACCTACATTGCGATTTTGGCCTAATTAAATAGGAAAAGAGATTGTATCTAGTTCTTGACCTTGCCTCTTAAATTCAACTCTGAAACTCTACTGCGTTGGCCAAATTAAACACCAGCTTGGGCCAGCCTGTGTGCTGA
This sequence comes from Tursiops truncatus, assembly GCF_011762595.2. Lineage (NCBI taxonomy): Eukaryota > Metazoa > Chordata > Mammalia > Artiodactyla > Delphinidae > Tursiops > Tursiops truncatus. The sequence goes on from NC_047035.1 coordinate 146,358,110, forward strand.
GTGATGCTGCTCTCCCTGAATGCCCTAGAAATTCAGCAGGGAGAGCAAATGGCAGAAGAGGTGAGCAGAGCCTTGTTTTATTGTGCTTATTGCACGTTGTGGTTGCGTGAACTAAGGTGTCGCATGTTTTGCTTTTCATGTCCGGCTCAAAATTCGGGGAGCGCAGATGCCAGGAAGTCCCTTTTTTTTTTTTTTTTTTTTTTTTGCGGTAGGCGGGCCTCTCACTGCTATGGCCTCTCCCGCTGCGGAGCACAGGCTCCGGACGCGCAGGCTCAGCGGCCATGGCTCACGGGCCCAGCCACTCCGCGGCATGTGGAATCCTCCCGGACCGGGGCACGAACCCATGTCCCCTGCATCGGCAGGCGGACTCCCAACCACTGCACCACCAGGGAAGCCCAGGAAGTCCCTTTAATATAAAGAACCTCGCCCTCATCTTACAAAAAGAAAGTACTAGGCCCTCTCAACACTTCCTTTATTTTGCACCAAAATGGGACGTATTTTCTGCCCCTCGCTCCTGACCTGAAAGAGTTGGGAGAGTAAAGCAGCTGGGAGTGTCCTCAGAAGGACGGGTGCTGTGGCCCGGGGCTCTCAGGCGCTGGCAGGGGCCCTGCAGCCCTGGAGGGACACAGGTGGCCTGTCCCCGGACGGTGGTGGCGGTGGGGAGCTGGGTCTGAAGGCCCTGTCTTTTCAGTTAGCCACCTCTATGGATTTGGCTTGGTAGACGCGGACGCCCTCGTCATGGAGGCCAAGAAGTGGACTGCAGTGCCCCTGCAGCACAGCTGTGTCGCTGTCACAGACAAGAGGCCCAGGTGAGCTCGGTTCTTCCGGTGTGTCCTTTGGACTCTGCTGGAAGGTATTTCGGGGATGGGGGAGATAGGTGTTCACACACGCATTCCTGTGCACATCGGTGAGGACATGCGTGTGTGGGTGCGTGCAGTGCGTCTGTAAACATGTCTGCATTTTTTCTTGTGGATTGTGAAGCAGGGAAAGGAATCGATTCTTAATCCAGTACTGTTTTAGGCCTTTTGCTGTCATTGTAGTTTCCCCTTTTGTCAATTGCTCCATTCTGAGGCGTCCATCCCTCAGCCTGAACCCCAGCCTAGGATTGGAACTTCTTAGCCGTAATATTTAGCAGAGCCACCCAGACCTGGGAGCTGCCCTGCTGGCTGGGGGCGATGGGCAGCAGCGCCAAGCGGCCTCCGAGAGGCTGGAGCCATAGCTCTGGCAGCTCCACCGGCCCTGAGAGTCCGCAGTGAGACCCCATTGGTCCTGGACCAGGGTGGCAGCCCCAGCTTCTTCTCTGTGGCAGGAGAGGGTTTAGTATCCAGAGTGCACAGCAGCACGGTGTCACTTTTATCTGGACTCAGATAAGCTTAAGGTGTAAACACTGGGATTTTTTTTTTAACATCTTTATTGGAGTATAATTGCTTTACAATGTTGTGTTAGTTTCTGCTGTAGAGCAAAGTGAATCAGCTATATGTATACATATATCCCCCTATCCCCTCCCTCTTGCGTCTCCCTCCCACCCTCCCTATCCCACCCCTCTAGGTGGTCACAAAGCACCGAGCTGATCTCCCTGTGCTATGCAGCTGCTTCCCACTAGCTATCTATTTTATATTTGGTAGTGTATATGTGTCCATGCCACTCTCTCACTTCGTCCCAGCTTACCCTTCCCCCTCCCTGTGTCCTCAAGTCCATTCTCTCTTTTTTTTTTTTTTTTTTGCGGTACGCGGGCCTCTCACTGTTGTGGCCTCTCCCGTTATGGGGCACAGGCTCCGGACGCGCAGGCTCAGTGGCCATGGCTCACGGGCCCAGCCGCTCCACGGCATGTGGGATCTTCCCGGACCGGGGCACGAACCCACGTCCCCTGCATCGGCAGGCGGACTCTCAACCACTGTGCCACCAGGGAAGCCCTCAAGTCCATTCTCTATGTCTGTGTCTTTATTCCTGTCCTGCCCCTAGGTTCATCAGAACCCTTTTTTTTTGGACGGCGGGGGGATCCATATATATGCGTTAGCATATAGTATTTGTTTTTCTCTTTCTAACTTACTTCAGTTTGTATGACAGACTTTAGGTCCATCCACCTCACTACAGATAATTCGATTTCATTTCTTTTTATGGCTGAGTAATATTCCATTGTATATATGTGCCACGTCTTCTTTATCCATTCATCTGTCAATGGACACTTAGGCTGTTTCCATGTCCTGGCTACTGTAAATAGTGCTACAGTGAACATTGTGGTACATGAGTCTTTTTGAATTATGGTTTTCTCAGGGTATATGCCCAGTAGTGGGATTGCTGGGACATATGGTAGTTTTAAAAAAAATCTGTACGGAATTCCCTGGCAGTCCAGTGGTTAGGACTCTGCGCTTCCACTGCAGGGGGGCACAAGTTCAGTCCCTGGTTGGGGAATTAACATCCCGCATGCTGCGTCGCATGGCCAAAAAAATCAACTGTAAAGTAAATAAAATAGCAAGAATCCTATTCCGTTAGGAGAGGAGATCAGATTACTCTCCTGAATTCTGCTGTTGCCGCTGTCCATTGTATCCTTTTCAGAATGGTGTTACTCTAGGCTTTAAAATTGATGAAGAATGGAATGCATTTCTTTCTCTCTATAACTGTTTATTACCTTTGGAAAATGTGTGTTTGAAAAGAAAAAGAAATGATGGGGTGATTAAAAGGGATTCTTGCTTTATCAACAAAGATAGACCATTCTCTTTGAGCTCGCCCCTTCCTTAAAGGCGTCTACCTCTTATAGCATGCCCTTCTGCTATAAAATGTTGAGAAAAGTGTTTCTTGCTGATGCCTTGCATACAGTAGAAATTCAGAAAGTATTTGTTGGATGAACAGCCACAGAACGATCTTTTGAAAAATTGCATTTCCCTCCTGCTGCTAATTGTGAAGACTGACTGCCGGGTTATCCCTCCAAGGCCTGAGGAGCTGGTAGGCCAGCAGGCGAGTCTCAGCCTTGACATTTGAAAGCGTCGTTTTCTCTGGGGAGCCTTAGACTGTCAAACTCAGGAGAAAGTGGAAGGTTTTCTGAGATTAGGAGGCCTTTTGCATTCTTTTGCTTGGTTATTTGGAAGACCCCTGGCACACAGGCACTCAAGCTCCAGGTTAGGTGGTGCTGGACTCGGGGGCTGGGTCCCACCCGCGAGGCTGCCCTCTGCCCTGCCGCGTCCAGGCTGCAGCCCTTCCTTTCCACTGGCCTCCCCGTCGGGGCAGCTCCTGAATGAAGCATTCTTCTGCTGCCAGAAATAGTTTTAAGATGGGAGAGTGGTGCCTAGGTGGCGAAGGGTTGTTTTTATTTTTATTTTATTTTGTTTTTTAAGTGCTGGTACACGAAGTCTAGACAGCATGGGTTGAGGGGCGCAGCCATACTACACAGTGTGACATTGTTCCTGTCCTTTGAGGAAAGGTCCCCGCAAATTCCAGCAGACGGGAAGAATCGCACTGCTGTTTCTAAGGGAAAATCATCTTTACGTGTAGCAGTTTCAGACTCTCTGGAATATTCAGCCAATCTGCTGTCCCAAACCTCAACTGCACATTCAGTTGTTCCCAAGGACATAAGGGCCGAGAGAGAGACAGACAGCCAGGTGCTCCCACGTGGAAGGCAGATACGTGTTTAGCCCTGATAGCCTCATCTCCCGGCAGAGCTGCAGCCTGCCTGCCAGGGTCGCTTGAGCCAGAGCTGCTGAGCACCCCCAGTGCTTATGGCTGTTTCTTTCATCAGGGTTCTTGTGTAGCTTTGCCTAAGCTGCTGGGACCGTTTAGCTTAAAGATGAAAAGGAAGTCTTCCCGCATGCCTGCTTCTCCCTCTGCCTCTCCCTGCTCCCTCTCTTCAGATGTTTCTTGATCTGGGGGTCCCCGAAGACGGCTGTCCACTCTCTTGGCCTCTTTCTGGTTTTTCCTTCTCATTGTGGAATCTTAGGATGCCGTGAATGTCCCAGACCTGGCTTCAGTGCTTCCTGTGGAGAAGAGCACAGAGAGAGGGAGGGAGGAAGGGGGGAGGGGGCCTCTTTGGCCACCCTTTGCGGACCCATGTACCCATGGGACACGTTTCCCTGTCTTCCCTCCTGAGTATAAGGACCAGGCCAACCCTACTGTGACCTTCAGAGAACAGTGTTCCTTGCTATTAAGTGCAGGCGTCCTGGCAAGGACTGTGGCCACACCTGCCAGTTCTGCGGTGACGTCTGAGCCAGGGGGCCTGGGTGTCCATGGTCACGTGCAGGGCAGGAATGAAGAGCACTGACATCCTTCTTAACAACTTTGAGCCTCAGTTTCTTCTTCTGTGACGTGGGGATGTAAAACAGCTCCCAAACCTCACACCCTGGTTGGGGGTTTTGAATGAGTGAATATACGGGGAGTGCTCAGAACAATGCCTGGCTCACAGTAAGGGCCTGATAATTGCCGTCCATCACATTCACCTACGTATTTACAAGCAGCGTTGTTATAAAAGGACATCACATGCAGTCTGGTTTCATGAAATACCAGAAGAGTAAACAGCATGTGGTTAGTGCACAGTTAATTCTTGAACATCTAGAAATAGATGGTCTGCTCTGTAGATAAACCTAAATATTCAGAGCTTTTAGTTTTGACGTATATTTTGTGTGGTGGGTGAGTTCTTTAATAAAAGACAAGCCGCACTAAACCACGGGCTGTCAGGATGGTAATCTTCCAAACCTGCTGAAGCTGAAGACGAGTACGTAAGTCCTCTTTGCTTTGGAGGACTCTGGCTGTCTTTCCAGCGCGAAGTTAGGAGACATGGATGTCATAGACCGTGTCGCTGTAGCCTGGGTTTTTAAAGATGCGAGGGAAGTGCCGGCTAGAAAATCCTGCGAGTCAAATAAGATACTTAAAAGCTGGGCCTCGTTTTCATTCACGGGAATTATACTAAGCTTGATTTTCTTCTTCACTTTTTCAGAAAGGCTATAGAAGTGTTCACTTTATCCTCCTCTATCCGACACCCACAGACTTCCAAATAATTCTGCACAGGCAGATGGCACTGGTCATGATCCTCTTTACCCTCCTGCAATTGACAAAAGTTCTGAGGAGATTCAAAACCATCTGTGCCCAAGACCAGGCAAGAACGTCTTCCACGTGTGTTTGAATGTCACAGCAGAGAGTCGGGCTCAGCGCACATTTTCACGGGTGTCATCTGTAAGGCCCGTAACAAGCCGTTCTCTATCGCAGACGTGCCCGTCGAGTTCAAGGGATTTCCCCTCCTGCTGCACCGACACGCAGCACTCGCTGAAAGCTGCATAGGCTGTGCTTTCCCCGTGGGTGCCTGAGAGGTGGGTCAGACACCACGGCCTGTTCCGGGGTGGGGTCGGTGACAGGCTGTAAAGAGACGGCCCAGGGAGATCTGGCAGCGCCTCGGAGTCGGGGGGCCTGGCCCCTCTCATTCCTCGCCGCGCCCACCCCTGCAGGCCCCTCTCTCCTGGCGGCTCCCTGACCACCTCCACGACCCCAGGGACTTCTTACTGTGTCTCAGGCGAGACGGGCTAAATCCCCCACCCCCAGTCCCTAGATGTACAGCATCCAGACTAGGGGTGTCCGCGTGGCCTTCCTGCAGAAGTGAGTACAGCTTCCCCCGACGGGTCTGTGATGGCAGCCCCCAGCCCCACCCATCACAGCCTCTCTCCTGCTGTGCTGCTGGCCTTTCTGCTCCTCTTGGCCTAAACCTGACTCTAGGGCGGGGCGTGGTGCTGGACAGAGCAGGCCAGCTGAGGGACGCCAGCAGGGCCCGAGTGGTCCCCCAGGGCACAGCGGGTGCCACGCTCATGTCTGAGCACAGGCTGGGTCCCGGGCAGGATCTGCAGAGAGGGTGGCCCTGTGACTCCTTGGGTCATGGCCGTGGGGACCATCTCCCTCAACAGGATGTACCCCAGGGGAGGACAGCCCCGTTAGGGCCGAGGGGCGGGCGAGGGTAGAGGGGTGTCAGTGCTCTTCGTTGTGACCACGGACACCCAGGTCCCTGGCTCAGAACCCACACGACCTCACGCAGAACTGGCAGGTGTGGCCACAGTCCTCACCAGGACGCCTGCACTTAATGCCAATGAACACCGTTCTCTGAAGGTCACACTAAGGTGGCCTGGTCCTTCTACTCAGGAGGGAAGACAGGGAAACGTGTCCCTCTGGGCAGGAGCGCATCCCAGGAGCTCAGGCAGGATGGAACCACGTCCCCCAGGACACGTTCCCTCCATCCCTCTGCATCCCGGCTGTGGGGCACACTGGCTCTGAGACGGGAAGGCACCTTGGCCTTGGCTACCTGCAGGCTCCTGCAGTCTCAGTCAGCTGCCACCACCCAAGGGGCCGGGCCCTGGTGTCTGTCATGCAGCAGGTCAGCTGGGCTGGCCCGGAGCACCTGTGTGGCTGGACCCATGCCGGCCCGACTCCAGGGCTCTGCAACGGGGCTGTGGCACACAACTGGGGCTCACGGCTCTTCAGGCAGCTAGAAGCCCCTCTTTCCTGCTCTGTATTGTGCAGGTTCCCTGCCCTCCCAGCCCCTCTCCAGGGCATCTGATCCGTGCCCGCCGGCTACTATATGAGGCCGCTGCTCCTGGCTTCCTCCATCATGGCATCCTACATGGGCCTGGGTGCCTTGAGGAAACTCAAGGGGTGCTCTGCAGTCCTGCGCTGGGGGTGACCGTACCCAGGCCCTTGACCTTTGTTCTGTCTCCTCATATCCCTTTAGTTAACTGTTTGTTTTCCTGCAGCCCTTGTCCTCCTTAGCTTTTTTTTTTTAAGACTTTTTGATGTGGACCATTTTTTAAAAATCTTTATTGAGTTTGTTGCAATATTGCTTCTGTCTTACGTTTTGGTTTTTTGGCCACAAGGCATCTTAGCTCCCTAACCAGGGATCAAACCTGCACCCCTTGCATTGGAAGGTGAAATCTTAATCACTGGACCACCAGGGAAGTCCCCTTATCTTATTTTTTGATGCAAACCTGTTTCCCCAGGCTTCCCTGGTGGAGCAGTGGTTAAAAATCCACCTTCCAATGCAGGGGACACAGGTTCGAGCCCTGGTCCACGAAGATCCCACGTGCCTCGGAGCAACTAAGCCCGTGCGCCACAACTACTGAGCCTGCGTGCCACAGCTACTGAAGCCCACACGCCTAGAGCCTGTGCCCTGCAACAAGATTAGCCACCTCAGTGATAAGTCCACGCACCACAACAAAATGTAGCCCCTGCTCACCACAACTAGAGAAAGCCTACGCACAACAACGAAGACCCAACGCAGCCAAAAATAAATAATTAACCAAAAAAAGAAAAAACCTGTTTCCCCCACATTGTGAGCGCTCCCTACTTCTAAGACAAGCAGTTGAAGCTGAATGATACCATGATTCTCATTGTTCACAGTAGTTGTGTTCTATGATGTCACTACAAATGCTGACTTCATGAATGCAGCACCGTCTTCCTGGGAGCCTCTGGTCACGACACTTTTGTCAACCGGTCAATACAGAAACTTGTTTTATATGTGTTTCTGTCTAGAGACACTTTAAAGTGTATAGTTGACTTATTTGACAATGAGCCATGGTCGGCGGCACTGTAACTCAGGCCTGGATGATGCCTGAACCAACACATGGATTTTCTCCACAAGCCACATCAGTGCCTTCCTGTGCTTAGGATGCTAGCCAGCACTGCAGCACTGTGCTTGGGGCCATTTTAAACAGTGAAACCACCAACAGAACGCACAAAAATGTGAAAAACGTGGCACTCGGTAGACCAGAAGAAGGACATTTGTTTATAGTATGAGCTTGTTTGACCTCAGCTGGGAACACACACACTGGGCAGTTCACATATTCTGCCTCTCTCTCTGCAAATGACCACAAACGCACCACAAGTATTGATTTGAAGTTATAAATAAATTTTAGTGAGTAGGTGAATTTGCAAATATGGACTCATGATAATGAGGATTGACTGTAATTTCCTTGTCTCCCCCCACCCCCATCAGATTGAGCCTTAGAATTGGAAGGAATGTTTAAAGTCAGCTGATTTAGCCCCTTCATTTCACATAGAAGAGAAATATGTGCCATAAACTTAAACACTGTGTGTTTAAAACACCTTATAGCCCAATTAATCATGGGCAGCCCTGTCCGAATTAATATACTGGATTAGCCTCTTTTTTTTTTTTTCAGCTCAATTTTATTTGCAGCCTAAATGATCGTCTGTGGTTTGATAATCAAAAGTAATTTCATCTAAGGAAAATCCTAAATGTGGACTAACCTGAGTAAGAAAGTCACAGAATCGCTGCCTCAGACTCTCATGACCCTCCTTCCCAGAACGGTCATCCTGGAACAGAGACCCAGGAAGTGACTCAGAACCTCCTTGCTGTCCCCATACAGATGGCCCCAGGCCCTCCCACCGGCCATGTTGCCTTCCTGAGTCTAATAAGTCTGTGCCAATGAACCCCTCTCCATCCAGTCATGACCCATTAGAAGGTCGGTGCAGGGATTTCCTGGTTGACCTTCTGGTTGACCTTCATGCATGACCCTCCGTTGTCATGGTCCTCGGCTCTGCAGCAGCCTCTTCTCCCCCAGACAGATGCCAAATACCACAGGGGGAAGGACACTGCTGCTTTCTGGTTCTGCTGGGTCTCCAGCTCCACGTGACCTCAGGACTGTCGGGGGAGGAACTGAGCACTGCCCGCTTGGCCCCAGCCCTGCGCGTGGAAAGGTGGCGTCACCCTGGGGATGCTCGGGGCCAAGGCACAGGTCTGGCCTTGCAGCTGAGCTGGGAGAGGTCTTCAAGGTGGGAGTGAGGAATACAGGCAGACCTTGGAGATATTGTTGGTTCAGTACCAGACCACTGCAATAAAACGAGTCACATGAATTTTTTGGTTTCCCAGTGCATATAAAAGTTACGTTTCCAGTGTGCCGTAGTCTGTTAAGTGTGCGACAGCATTATGTTTAAAAAGACAGTGTACATACCTTAATAGAAGATACTTGATCGCCAAAAAAGGCTCACCATGATCTGAGCCTTCAGTGAGTCATAATCTTTTTGCAATAGTAACATCAAAGATCACTCATCACAGACCTCCAGAACTTTTAATAATAATACTGAAGTGTTTGAAGTATTGTGTGAATTACCAAAACGTGACAGTAAGTGAGCGGATGCTTTTGGAAAAGTGTCGCCGACAGACTTGCTTGTCGCAGGGTTGCTGTAGACCTTCAATTTGTACAGAACGCAATTAAGCGAAGTGCAGTGAAAGGAGGTCTGCGTGTGCTGACCTGTAGTGGCTTCCCAGCTTGAGCAGAAAGACGCGGGGAGGGAGAGAGCTTCTGCCCATGGCCCACCTTCTGCTGCTTTTCCCAGCCACTTGATTTACTAGAAAACATTTTTGCCTCTGGCTCTGAATGTCACTGATGCCGTAAGATTCTAAGCGTTGTGAGCGCCTTGAATTTAGTAAACTGCGAACTTGTTTCTATGCATTTTCAAGCAATTAGATGGTATTATGTACTAGAGAATACTGGAGGGAGGTACCAGGAAGTTACTATGAAGCCTGTGGGCTGGTCAGGAGAAGGGAGCTGCTGAGGGCCCTTAGGATGAAGGAACATCTGGAAGGTCCATAATTAAGTCTGACGTGTGGCTCAGCAGGAGGTGCCACGTCTCTGTCCCCAGAGCCCTCTTCTAAGGAGGGCAGCCCCCAGAGCTTGAATATCACTGGGTCTGGAGGGAGGTCTTATAGGACCTTTTACTGCTCAGTTCCCCTAGGTCCTGGGAAGATGGCTTTGTGCACAGACAACAATTTCGGAGTTTAGTAGCAGAGGAACATTTTCGGTTATCTTGGGAGCTTTAAGATCTCTCTACATCAGTTTTGGTGATTAAAGTACAACTTATCTGTGTTTGTGTTTCTGTGCATTGTTTAACCTAAACCCTGCAGCTTCTGTGCGCCAGACTGGCCAACCTTTGTGACCTCAGGGGCCTGGCAGCTGGGGTCCCTGAGCCAGAGTAAAAACAGCAGATTGCAAGAGGCTTTGACAATCTTGTTGAGAATGTCACATGCCCTGAACTGCGCTTTCCTCTAGATGTCCACACCAGGGCTGGGCCCAGGGAGGCGGCCGTGAGGGGGATCGGGCCGCCCTCTTTTTTCTCCTGCTCCTATTCTCTGAATGCCTGAACCTCATCCCTAAGATTAAGGTTTCCTGGCTGGGATCCCATGTCTGTTTCTAGAGCAGGGTGATTGCTCCACATCCTAATTGGCAAATGGTTCGGAGTGGGGGTAGATACAGAGTTTAAAACTTCATTATGACTTTTTTTTTTTTTTTTTTTTTTGAGGTACGGGGGCCTCTCACCGTTGTGGCCTCTCCCGCTGCGGAGCACAGGCTCCGGACGCGCAGGCTCAGCGGCCATGGCTCACGGGCCCAGCCGCTCCGCGGCATGTGGGATCTTCCCGGACCGGGGCACGAACCCGTGTCCCCTGCATCGGCAGGCGGACTCTCAACCACCAGGGAAGCCCCATTATGACTTTTGTTTCTGTTTCACCCCCATCTTGCTCTTCAGCCCAGGAGAGCATGGGGTTGTTTAGTGGGTCTTCACACGGAGGGGTCCCCTCCCCCCAGCACCCACGCTGCCTTCTTAGTGCAAGAGGGCCGGGAATAGTTTACCTGGAGATACATGAGTGCCCGGTGGGGCTGGAACTCTCCAGAGCTTTCTTTTCTGCTCTGAGTCTCCCACAGCGGGGGGCCCACTGACCTGTAAACACAGACAGTGAAACTTGGGAGAAGGCAGTGGAAGAAATCAGCATCTCTAAATCAATTTAGGATGTATGCAAATCATGTTTTCAAATATTTAGAGAGTCTCTGAGGGAGTTACATCACTGTTTATAAGTGTTTTGATTGTTTTTTATGACTCGGGCCCAGTCGAACCAAGCGACGTAATTCCTGAGATAGTGAGCCCACGCTGCCCCAGAGGGAAGTCGGGCATAATGGGAAAAGCGCTCCCCATAATAAACAGAGCGCTAGCCAAGCGGCGGGGAATTATTCCTGTGCTGCTGGGCGGAGGGTAGCCTTTGTTCAGTTTACAGACCATTAGGGTGAGCCGCGGTGGTGCAGACTCAGAGGGTGGCCCGGCTGGGGCTCTGCAGCAGCGTCGTGTGCAGGCTTGTCTGCTCCATCTGGGGAGCATGTGAGAAAATCCTGGTGGAACTGAGTCCTGAAGGACTGGGGCTTGGTGCCTGTCCTCAGATTCCACCCCAGATGATAAAGCTCCCCTGAGTTTGTACAGAGAACTGTCATCCACTCCCTTCACGGGGCGGGGGAGGAAGGGGCCCCCAGCCTTCAAGCAGACAGTCCTGAGCAGACCATCTCCTGTCCAGTCACTGTGGCCTCGACCAGTGCATTCAGCACAAGAGGCCAGGTCTGGCCCTGGGTCCCTTGTCTGTCTCCTCTTTCCTAGTTTCTTGAACACGAGTGTGGGTCCACACAAGCTGGGCACCTCTGGGGACTCAGAGCCTCAAACCCCAGCTCTGCCTCTCAGTAGCTCTGTGACCTTGGGCACGGTCCTGGATCTCTCTCTGGATCAAAAGGGTCGGTCCTCGTGAATTCTCACAACGGGGGCTGGTGTCCGGCACGCAGCCAACTCAGGAAATGTTTGCTGTTGTTATCATTCAGCATCACGACTTCTATCTTCAAGGCCAGTCTTTGAGACAGAAGTGCTGGGGCTTTAAAGCCTTGCAGACCCCAGGCGTTGAGGAGATGAGCTGGCCAAAGGGTTAGAGCACCGAGGGGCCGGATCCATGGGTACGTTAGCTGAGTCTGCACAAGAAGACATTCTTTAAATGTCTCTAAACAAAAAAAACAAACAAACAAAAAAAAATGTCTCTAAGCAAATTCCAGAATGATAAACCTCTTCTGGGCAGGTGATATAACCCCGACAGGCACTTCTGAGTGTGAGACCAAGAGGCTGCGGCCGGGAGGCCTGGATCCGTCCCCCTCGTGTGCGACTGAGGGCTTCAGGTGCCAAGTACTAAGCCCCTCCCTCCTCCACCAGGAGCATCCCCGTGGTGCAGACGCTGAGGACCAGCGCCCTGACCACCGCCTGTGCCGACCACTCGGACCAGCGTGTGAGCTACCTGGAGCACGTGGTGGCCCGCATCACCATCTCCCACCCACGCCGAGGAGACCTGCAGATCCACTTGATTTCTCCCTCAGGGACCAAGTCTCAGCTTTTGGCGAAGAGGTAAATCTAGGCTGGCCTGGGGGGCCGGGGCGGGAGCCGGGCTCACGTCAAGGTCACATGACCCTGTAAGGCACCTGGCACATTGCGGGTCTAGCTGTTACTGCCTCTTGAAGACACTCACACGTAGACCCAACAGACCTGAAAAAATAGCCTTCTGCAACCTGCCCTTCAAAGCTGCCCTGGGAAACTCTCCATTTCGGGCAGTAAGTAGTGACAAAGGTTTGTGGTGGTTTCATTGCTTAGTGGAGAAATGCATGGAATTCTGGCTATGACTTCATTGCTGAGGTCATTGGAGATCATTTTTATCGTATTCATTCTGCATTTTAAGTGAGAACGTGTGTCAGAGGAGCACTGTTTTGTGTCCTGGGGTAGAGCCTGCACGAGCAGGAGGCTCTGAGGGAGACAGACGCACAGGTGTTGGGAGGCTTCTCTCTGCGGAGGTCTTGCCCATGCACTAGGATGGTCCCTGTGGAGCAGGTGCTCTGAGAGGGAGGCTCTGGACTCTTGGAGCCCAGTGCATAGTTTGTGGTGCCCAGTTTGTGCAAGGCTGTGGAGTCCTTTCTTTGACAGACTTCGAGACAAGAAGAAGCGCTTTGCTGCGTTTATGTGACTTGCAGGTCATCGGAGTGAAGGGGTATCGGGAGCTCGGGGGGGGCTAGAGGGTCCTGGGCCTCTTTTTCCGGCTCCTTCCAGCTACGAGGCAGAGGGAGAAAAAAGGTTTCACGGGCAAATCAGCATTTCCCGCTTCTCTTGAAAAACGGAACTGGCAGTCGTGCCCAGTACCCCTCAGGATGCACCCTGAGACTGCCCTGCCCGCCGGACCGCAGCCCCCGCTGCCTGCGTGCTGCACCTGGCCCCCCTGGCCTCATTTGGGTCCCTTGCCCAGGACTGCAGCCCTTTCTTGGGGCTGCAGGATTCAGAAATGGGGGTGAGTGACAGCCTCCAGACAGGACCAGGCAGGAGAGGGGCCCTTTTTCTTGATGCCCCTCTGTCCCCAGCTGCTCTGCATGACACAGAGAGAGGCAGTCGGCCTCCATCAGAGAGAGGGGAGTATGCTGTGTCCTCCTGGGCACCCCCCCTGCCTCCCCAGCAGCCCAGTCTCTCTGTGGCAGGAGACTGTGGGCCCGCCCTGGGCTTGTCCTCCGTGCGCTGGACACACCCGGGGACCAGACCCTGGCTTCATCAGCTCCCAGGACTTGGGCACCAAGCTTGGCCCCTGCTGGTCTCCCCCCTCACAGCACAAGAGTGACAGGTGGCATCTCCCCTCTGAAGGTAGGCCCAGGCCACCCTCTGCACGTGGGATGCCACCATGGGCACGAGTATTTTGAGGGTGCCGGCTGGCAAGCTACAGCTTTGTGCTGTTTTGCAACCAGAGTTGTTACTATTAATCAGAACTTTTAGAGATTGCCTTTAAAAGTCCAAATTTCTAGTGTTTCTTGAAAAATTGGAAGCTGTCCAATACTGGGCTCACGTTCCAGGGCAAATAGTCACTAGAGCACCGCAGGGCCCTGTCCTTGCACCAGCACTGAGGCCAGGTGTGGGCCGCTCGTGCCCAGGCTCTCATGAGGTCACCTCGCTGGACCCCCGTTTGCTCCAGGCCAGATGCCTAGAGGCATCCAAGTTGACAACCCTTGAATCTGAGGCAGGAGCTGGGTGCAGACTCCAAATGGTGGCCTGCATTGACCTTGAGCACGAGGAGGCTTGGGGTGGGGGCCGCAGTGACCAGGAAGGGCTGGCGTGGGCTCTGGAGCCCAGAGGCCTGAGCTCACAACCTGCTCCTTCACCTCCCAGCAGGGCATGTGGGAGCTGGCCACCACTCCTCAACTCTGGAAACGTCCTGTGACCCCTCCCTCACAGTTAAGAGTATTACAAGAACTAGATGTGATGATACAGGTGGAAATGCTGGCATGGTCTCTGGCTCAGGGGCTGGCTGTGCTCCCATCCTGCTTACACCTGCCTAGCCGTCAGCAGAAACCTTCCAGCACCCGGCTCTGTGTTCATCCCTTCCTAACTTCCATTCCTCTGCTCAGGCCCAGGGTTGGAGCCCCTGGGATGAGAGAGCGGGCGCTGCTGAGCTCACCTGGTTCACAGCTGCCCGCTCCCTGGGTCACGCTGAGCCAGCACCATCAAGCATGCTCAACCCGTCCGGAGCCACTGGGCCGTCATCTGAGTCGTGGGAATTTGGTTTTTTCCAACGCAGTTTGTGTGATTATACCAAGAATTTGTGTTTTGGGATCCAGTCGCTTCTCGGCCTTTTGGCTAAGATCAAGTGTAGGATCGATTACCTTCTACTTTATTTCACATCTTGCTTAATTCAGAAGCTTTTTTCGGGTTTCCAGGTGTTTTTTGCTCCGAGTAAGCTGACATCTTAAGTACCTCAGCCCTTGAAAGAGCTTGTCTTTGTTCTGTCCCCAGTGCCCTAGATTCAGTCTGGCATCGTGTGTGAAGATCAGCCTTGACCCTTGTGGTTTCTTAGAAGAAAGTAGAGGTTTTCCCCTCCCCGCACTGTTCTCCACGCAAAGCACATTTCCTTGATGAACATTTTTGTACAATGGCTGTTTGGAGAACCCCCAATTGGGAATTGAATCTGACATCACACAAAACATGTGTCTGAATTTCTGATGAACAGTAAAGAGCCTCTACATTAAAAAATTGTTATTCCAAAATAGAGATAGAAAATTAGGCTGTGAAGGAAGAGTCCAGAATTGTTCCTTCTACAGAGACTGAGGGGCCCTGGGTGCTGGAGAGGGAGGGTGTCCATGAGTTGCTCCCTGTTTCTGCCTGAACCAAGCGTGAGAAAATGGACCGGGGCCGAAGGTCCAACAGGAAGGACCTTCTTCCAGTCTGGAAGGACCGAGGGGGCTCTTGCACCTGCAGGGGACACGGGCCATGGGAGGAGCGCCCAGGGGTGCCTCCTGCCCGCAGTGGAAAACCACCAGGCCTGTTGTGTTCTCTCCCCCAAATGCAGCTGTGGAAACCTGCTAAGCCCTGGAGATTAAGGGACAACATCTTTCCCACAAGTTTGAGTAGTTGTTCATTTTTTCTTGCTTGTATCTTCTGGAGAAGAACCACACGAGCTGGCTCTCAGACAAATGTGAAAGATTCCTTCGTTCCATAAACCAGCATTTTAGAAAGGCCTCCTTTGTGATGACCTTGCGGCTTTGGGGGAAGGATGGTGTGGCCCAGCCTCCATCCAGGACCTGGGGGTCACAGGCTCTGTAGGATGCCTACTGCGATGGAACATGGGGGCATTCGTTGGTGATGGAGAGAACCCAGGACAGGAGTCAAAATGCCCTTGAGGGCATTCCATCTCAGCCAGTCACTGGAGGGGGGACCTGCAGTAGATGCCTACTCCCGGGGCCTCTGGTCTGCGAATTAGGGTTGGGGGAGGAGCCCACCGCTGACCCAGCCGCTGCCCTATGCTGGCGCCACCTGTGCAGCCTGACTGCCTTCCTTTCAGAGTGTTTGGAGACCCGGTGAGGTCACGGAGGTGAAGGTGCCGTGCAGGGCTGTGCTGCACAGCCAGGGCCTGAAGGCATCCGCGTCTCCTGCACCTTCACGCCAGCCACGGGCCAGGCCCCTTCCGCCCTGGGAGGCACGTCAGCCAGCTGTGCAGTCACCTGGGCATAATTCCCAGGCAGGAGAGCCCTCGGTGGGCTGGTCACCCTGGCCACCATCCCTCTGGGGACCCTGTGTCCTGACCCCACGTTTCCGATTGCAGGTTGCTGGATCATTCCAACGAAGGCTTTACAAACTGGGAGTTCATGACCGTGCACTGCTGGGGAGAGAAGGCCGAGGGGGAGTGGACCCTGGAAATCCAGGACATGCCATCCCAGGTCCGCAACCCAGAGAAACAAGGTCAGTGGGTCTTGGGAAAGTCCCAGCAACTTTTGTATTTCGATCCTTTTCTTAACTCTAGACTTTTATTCAACTGCAGTACCTGGATCATTCCTTGCTGTTGTTTTTTCTTGGAGGTAAAATTTACATAATATAAATGTCACTGCTTAAATTGTTGTTAAGTGTACAATTCCATGGCTTTCAGTGCCTTCACAGTGTTGTGCAGCCGTCACCACGATCTAATTCCAGAACTTTGGCATCACGCCGGAGGGAAATCCCAGTACCCATTACACAGTCATCCCCATTCCCCCACCCCTCCCAGCTCTTAGCAACTCCTCACCTATTTTCTGTTTCTGGATTTGCCTCTTCTGGACATTTCATATAAATGGAATCATACAACACGTGACCTTTTGTGACTGGCTTCTTTCATTTAGCTTGATGTTTTCAAGGTTCGTCCGTACTGTAGCAGGTGTCAGTGTTTCTTTCCTTTATGTGACTAAATACTCTCCCACATCTTGTTTATTCATTCATCAGTTGGTGGACAGCTGGGTTGTTTCTACTTAATAGCTATTATGAACATCCATGCACACGTTTCTGTGTGGACATGTGTTTTCAGTTCTTTTGGCTGTATACCTAGGAATGTAATTGCTAGGTCATATGGTAACTGTGTTTAACTTTTTGAGGAACTGCCGAACTGTTTCACAGTGGCCAGACCCTTTTACATTTCTGTCAGCAAGATGTGAGGATTTTAATTTCTCTACCAGCACTTTTTTAAAATTATAACCATCCTACTGGATGAGAAGTGGTATCTCATTGTGGTTTTGATTTTCATTTCCCTTATGATCAGTGATGTTGACCATCTTTTCATGTGCTTCTTGGCCATTTTATATCTTCTTTGGAGACATGTCTATTCAAGTCTTTTGCCCACTTTTAAATTAGATTGTTTGTCTTTTATTATTGAGTTATAATCATACAACAAGAGTTGAGTAAGAGTTCTTTAAATATTCTGGATACTAGACCCTTATCGGTTAATATGATTTGCAAATTTTTTCTCCCATTATGTGGGTTTTTCTTTCACTTTATTGATAGTGCCCTTTGGTGCACAAAAGTTTTGTTTTTTTGTTTTTTTTGCGGTATGCGGGCCTCTCACTGTTGTGGCCTCTCCCGTAGCGGAGCACAGGCTCTGGATGCACAGGCTCAGCGGCCATGGCTCACGGGCCCAGCCACTCCGCGGCATGTGGGATCCTCCCGGACCGGGGCACGAACCCACGTCCCCTGCATCAGCAGGCGGACTCTCAACCACTGCGCCACCAGGGAAGCCCTGTTTTGTTTTGTTTTTTAATTAATTAATTAATTTTTGGCTGCATTGGGCCTTCGTTGGTGCGCACAGGTTTTCTCTTGTTGCGGAGAGTGGGGGCTACTCTTTGTTGTGGTGTGTGGGCTTCTCATTGCAGTGGCTTCTTTTGTTGCGGAGCATAGGCTCTAGGCACTCCAGCATCCGTAGTTGTGGCACATGGGCTTAGTTGCTCCGCAGCATGGGGGATCTTCCCGGACCAGGGCTCGAACCCGTGTCCCCTGCATTGGCAGGTGGATTCCTAACCTCTGCACCACCAGGGAAGTCCCAAAACCTATGTTTTCTTCTAAGAGTTTTATAGTTTTAGCTCTGTACGTTTAGGACTTGGATCCATTTTTAATTACTTTCTGTATGTAGCGTGAGGTAAGAGTCCAAATTCATTCATTTGCACGTGGCTGTCCAGTTGTCCCAGCACCATTTATTGCAAAGGCTATTCTTTCCCCGGTGAATGGTTTTGACACCTTGTCTAAAATCAATTGGCCATAAATGTATAAGCTTGTTTCTGGACTCCCAACTCTATTCCACTGGTCCATAGGTCTCTCCCTATGTCAGTAACACACCGTTTTGATTACTGAAGGTTTGTAGTAAGTTTTTTTGTTTGTTTGTGTTTTTTTGCGGTATGTGGGCCTCTCACTGCTCCCATTGCGGAGCACAGGCTCCGGACGCACAGGTTCAGCGGCCATGGCTCACGGGCCCAGCCGCTCCGCGGCATGTGGGATCTTCCCAGACCGGGGCACGAACCCGTGTCCCCTGCATCGGCAGGTGGACTCTCAACCACTGCGCCACCAGGGAAGCCCTGTAGTAAGTTTTGAAATCAGGGATATGTGGGTCCTCTGACTTTTTCTTTTTCAAAATTGGTTTGGCTAATCAGGGTCCCTTGCAATTCCATATGAATTATAGGATCAGCTTGTTAAGTTCTGGAAAAAGGGTAGTTGGAATTTTGATAGAGATTTTGCTGAATCTGTGGGTCAACTTGGAGAGTATCGCTGTCTTAACATCATGAAGTTTTCCCATCCGTGGACACAGATGTCTTTCCATTTATTTAGGGCTTCTTTCAGCAGTATTTTGTAGTTTTCAGTCTACTTCCTTGGTTATGTTTGTTCCTAAGTAGTTTATTCTTTTTGATGCTATTGTGAATGGAATGGTTTTTTCAGTGTTTTCAGATTGTTTACTTCTCTGGTAATTTTTGCTCCCTTTCATAACTCTTAGCTAGTAGTCGTCTGTTTAACCCATCTTTATTAAATGCCTGCTACTGTCTAGGCATTGATCTAGGTGACAGGGTACATACACCAGGAAGGAAAAGCACGTAACTGTGATGTCTTGTCCTGTAATCACCACCGAGGTGCTGAGCTCTACCGAAGTCCCTCTGTCGGGTTCCTGGTGGAGTGCAGGGACTGTGCTCCAGTCTGGCTTGTCTGTGGAACAATTTTACCCAAGGTTTGTTTTCTCTGATCAGCTGTTCCCTGTGGCCTTCTCTGCAGACATGCTCTTCTTTTTGATGACCCTAAACCCTTCCTCTGCCCTGATTCTTTTCTGATTCTCTGTAAAACAGTTTCACGGATTTTTTTTTTTAATCAGGGAGAAGGGAGGAGCATTGACTTGCTTTATGCAAAAAAATTGACTTTAAGTGATCAAGTCGTCTCTGAGGTCCCCCTACCCGCCCCCCAAATCACTTTCTTTCTGCCTTTAAAATAATAACTATTATGCAATACATTAGTGGAACAAATTCTGAAAATACAAAAACTTAACATTTTAAATCACTTGAAATTGACGTCTTTTAAAACTAGACGCTCCTCCTCAATTAGTCCTTTAAAAGCCCCGGAGTGCATCGGCCCTATTAAAGGTCCAGGGTCGGCTTGTCAGGCCGGCTGCATCCCCTGCGCCACGGGCAGAGGCAGGGTCCCCGCGCCAGCCGGCACCACCCCAGCCACTCGTGCAGGGGAGCAGTGAAGGCCGTGCATCCACACGCCACAGCCAGCTGACTGTTGGAAGCGCGGGATGAACCTGGTGGGTGTTTATGTTTCTCAGCACTTAGTAAGTCAGGGCTCCTCTCTGGACCTCAGCATCCTCAGCTGGGACGTGGAGCTGAGCTGGATGCTCTCCTGACCGTGGCCTGTGTGGTACGTCCACATCCTGGAAGGGGCCTTGCTGGCCTGGATGCTCCTCTGTGCTCTCTGGCCTGTCCGGACCCCACTCCTCTTCCAGACCCAGTTCCAGACAGCCTACTGTGGGGCTGGGTGGGCACAGAGCAGGCAGGCGCCTAGGAGACCCCGGTCCTCCTCGTCTAGCGCTCCCACTGGGGTTTTGTCGACACGCAGGTGGTGATGCAGTGTGCCCGGTGGTGCCCGAGATGCAGCAAGGCCAGATTGAGCCGAGCTGTGTGGACTGTCGTCAGGACTGATGTTGGTGGGATGCCCTGGAGGGATTCTGAGCAGAGGAGGGGCATGGTCTGAACCACCATGTGGACAGGGTCACTCTGACAGCTGGATCAGAGTGACTGAGTGTGGCTGGAGTGGGGAGAGGGCAGAGGTGGGGGGGGGCAGTTAGGAGGCCATTGCAGTGTGAGGTGAAGGTGACCCTGACTGGGGCGGGGGGGCAGCAGTGGAGGTGTTGAAAGCAGCCGGTTCCTAAAGTAGAGTCAAGAGGACATGCTGGCAGATCAGACGTGGGTGCCAAGAGGGGAGGGGGCCCCGAGGACTCCGGAGGTTTGTCCTGTGCGTCGGGAGAAGGAGTGCAATTTCCTAGATCTGGGACATCGCGGGGGAGTGGGTGCTGGGGGGAGGGTCAGGAGCTCAGTTTGAAGGTGCCTGTGACATACCCAGGTAGAGCAGTGGACCTGGAGGCCGGGTGCACACATTTCAGTGCTGTGGGCAGATGGCGGGTCTTGAAAGCCACGCGTGTAGACGGGCTCCCCCAGGGGTGAGTGGGGTGACCCTCTGCCTGCAGGATGTGGGCACTGGAAAGGAACCTGTTTCCGTAACGATTCCACACGGGTGCACATGCCGAGCTGGGGGCTGCTTCGGTGCAGTGCAGAAGTGCGTGCCGTGCACCTCCCCACCACCCCATCCTGCCCATCCACTCCCCGCCTCGGGCCTGCACCGCACGTGCTGGCTCTGCCCTTGTCCTGCTGACATTTGCTCTCTGGAGTCTGGTCCTCCGGCGGCTGCTGTGTCCCCAGTGCCTCCTGCTGCATGGCTGGTGATGGACACAGAAGATGTCTGGTGAACGAACGAGGACAGGTGTGATCAGCCCGTGACCGATGCTCTGCCTGCCGCAGAGGACACAGCCTTAGTGGAGGAGGGGGCAACCCCGAATTAAGTCCTGAGACAGGCCGTCTCCCTCCCTGAGTGTGGGTGGCATCTGGGCCTGGGCCAGTTGAGACCGGTGCAGAATACACACCCCCTGGTACCTTCTAGCTCTGACCTTCTGTGACCTGCTGGACTCTGGGGGGCGGGGACCCTTACTTCAGTGTTGTCACAGAGGGTCTCCTCGCGCCTACAGTGGCCCCGGGGGTGGGTTCATTTGTCTGAGCTCCGCCCTGTAGAAACACCATTCCTGAGGCTGCCTTATGGAAACGGGTGGCCAGTGGCTATTGACAAACCACACACGTGCTTCCCGGGCAGGACGAGGTCGGGCTCTCCATCTCGGCTGCCCGTTCAGCCACCTGCTCAGCCGTTCAGGCGCTACCTAGCACCTCCTCCCCGAGCGCAGCCGAAGTCTGCGTTGGCTCCATCGGCATCTCTGCACATAGATGGGGGCGGGAGGGAGAGAGTAAGGACTGTGACAGCCAGGCTCTGAACCATGCAGGTCAGCCTGGCGGGACCTCAGCCTGCGAAGGTGACACAGAAGACCAGGGTTTCCCCCTGACACAGACCCCGAAGCCCAGTAGAAGTGCAGGCCTTCGAGATGCTGTTGGTGCTGAGGCTGTGATGGGTCCCAGCGGGCATGTCGTTCCCTCCCTGGTTGTCAGCTCAAGGTGGCCTGTAGGTACCGGGTCTCCGTTGGCCTCGGTGCCAGACATAAAGGAGCAACACACGGTCACGGCCCTCAGAAAGCACGGCCCCTGTCCTTCCTCTGCATTGATTCCAAGAATGGGTCCTGGGGCGCGGGGCTGCGTCTCTGTTCATTTCAGTCCCCCTCAAATCTCTGCATCGTAATTGCTTAAAAAAAAAAAAAGCCAATTCAGTTGCAGTGGTATGCTGGGTGAGAGTGCTCTAAAATCTGAGATAAGACCCGGGGCTTGCTGAGTAATTCAGTTGTCTGGATGACCCGCTCCCTCAAGCAGTACTCACCTCCTGTCACACTGAGCCTGGTTTATGTTGTTAGTTTTAAAACTCTTTTCTTTACAACTGAGGAGCAGATTACTCATTCGTTTTTCTCTTCAGTTCCTGGGCCAAGGAGAGGGTGTGTCTTCTCCTGGGATCACGCTCCTCTGGAGGCAAGTTAGGGATGGGACTGAGTACAAATCCTGCTTCACAGCCAGGTTGCCTTTGCAAGTGGTGTTTCAATCATTCCCGTCCACGTTCAGCGCACCTTTATTGAAATCTAAATCAGTCCCAACTTGGGGCTACTAGGACCTTGCCTTGCCGCTCGCTGGGGGAGCAGGGCTGGGCTCAGGTGTGGTGGGGAGGGCACCCCAGAGGCAGGTAGGCTGGCTGAACCCCCTCCCCCAGCACTTCCCCCACAGGCCACACCACCACCACATAGAGAGAGGCCAGGCCCAGCACCGCAAGCCGCCAACAGCACCGTCAGAGCAGAGCAGGGGTCCCATCCTGCAGAACATCTCTCGGGGAAGAGTGGCTGCATTTTACAAAGTTTCCATCTCGAATGCGCTAGCTTTTCAGTTTGGGCACTGAATGCAGAAAGTTCCAATTCTCTGGGAGACGTGTTCTTCATTCTCCTGTATCTGCCTGGGGCAGGCCTGGGGTCAGCTTCTGGTGCCCCTGCTTTCCT
Organism: Tursiops truncatus; assembly: GCF_011762595.2. NCBI lineage: Eukaryota > Metazoa > Chordata > Mammalia > Artiodactyla > Delphinidae > Tursiops > Tursiops truncatus. The sequence continues at coordinate 146,380,437 of NC_047035.1, forward strand.
GAATCGCTGTTGCCGTTGTTCGGGCTGCCATAGCAGAGTGTCATAGACTGGGGTGCTCATCAACAACAGGCATGTCTCTCTCACAGTCTGGAGGCTGGAAGCCCAAGATCAGGGGCCAGCGTGGTCAGGTTCCGGTGGGGGCCTCTTCCAGGTTGGACATGATGACCTGGGCCCAGTAATTGAGGGGCGGGACCTTCCCATCCGCCCTCCTCACCTTGAGCTCATGCTGGTGATCACACCTAGGGCACAAGGCAAAGCCTGTACACCTGCTGGCATCAGGCCAGCCTCCCAGCCTAGGTGTGCACACTGCTCTGCGTCTGGGTGCAGGGAGGCCCCCAGCACCCCTGTGACCTGGGGCTCCTGCAGGCACCCCTGCACATGCGCGAGGCTGTGGATCCTCCCTGCTCGGCTGGGATCAGCCCAGCTTTGAGCAGCATTGGGATGTCCTCCTTGGTCTTCTCACTCATTCACACACTTACCTGCTACGCGCTGAGTCCGCTGGGCAGGCACAGGGCTGAAACATGCTTCTTCCTCCCTCCCCTATGCACCCCCGAGCACCCTGCTCAGCGCCCCACGTGGAGACTTTGCTGGGGCTGTGGTTTCTCTCTGTGCGGGTCCCGCACTTGCCCTGCGAGGGGGAGTCAGGAGCCATCGATGTTTGAATGGAAAGCATAATCAAGCATCCTTCCAATCCTCTTTCTGTGATCACAACAGATATCTTATTTAATGGCCCCAACAGGAGTTAGTCTTATGTACTTGGCATTCACATCGTAATAGACTTTCTGAGATGATTGATGGCATTTTAAAAAATCCTGTTGTTCTCCTGAACTCAGGGAACTCACTTTTTCCCTCGATTAAAATTTCTCCTTTTTTCTCTAATCTTCCCTCTGTTTTCAAAAGAGCAGCAGCCCACATGTGCCAGGCTTCTCTTGGTTTCCATAGCATTTCCAGACTCTCATTGAAGGAACAAGCGAGGAATATGATGATAACGAGTGCTTATGTATTTTCCATTAGGCACTGGGTGTTATCTCATTGCTAAAAGTCCGTATAGAATCAGGGCATCTTAAACAGAGTCCTAGCCGATAAGGAATGAAGGTTTATGAAAATAAAAACGTCTTATTGCTAGCGATACACACCACAGTATTTACAAGTGAAATGTTAGTGGTGTCTAGGATTAGCTTTAGAACACTCCAGGGGTGTGGGATGGGAAAGTGGAGGATGGGGAGGGCATGAACAGACGAAGTAGGACGGGCCAGATATCCATGATCGTTGGGAGTTCATTGTACTGTTTTCTCTGTTTTGTGTTTATTTGAAAATTCACATCATGAAAAGTTTTTTAAAATACATGTATGGGGAACATCTCTTCCAAAGTGGTCAGAAGGAAGAACTGTTACGCAGATTGGGCTGGCACAATTAAATAAAGATGTAGGTGCTTTAGAGTAAATACACCTCAATTTTCCACAAGTGTGAAAAAAAAAATGTTCAGTACGCCACTGAAGAACTAGTTTCTTTGGACTTTCTTACCCTCAGACAGTCAGTCTAAAATCTATGAAGGAATATGGCAGGGTCCCAAACTCTGTGTGTGCATGTGTGTAAGTGTGTATGTGCCTGCACATATGGGAGTGGGTATCGTATGTGTGCCCGTAGGTAAGTTATCTGTGTGTATACATGTGGGTGTGTGTGCGCGTGCATGTGTGGGTGTGGTGGGTATGCACGTGTGCGTGTGTGTTTGCTTGTTTTTAAAGAACCAGCACAGCCTAGCAGTTGAGCCCTGGAGCTGGCCTGCTCAGCAGACCCCTGTTCTGCGTCTCACCAGCAGTGGCCCTGGATGGGTCACTCCTCCCGCTGAGCCTCAGGGCCTCCTCTGCATAGGGCTGTTGGGAGGATTAAATGAAGCGGCACATGTGAGGTGCTCAGTGTTACGAAGCTTACTCCTCATGGCAATTACTGTGTGTTTTTATCCTCCTTCTGTGGGAGAGAAAGCTGGTTCAAGCCCCACATAGAGCCTGACTGAGCTCACCTAGCGTAAGGGCGCAGCCTGGAGCCAGGTGTGCTTCTGCACAGACGGGCCCGGCCCACTCCATCCCTCCCGGTGGGTGAGTCCCCACGCACCCACCCAAGGTGCACCCAGCAGGCACCTTTCGTGGATGTTTTCCTCTTCAGCCCTGTGGCCAGTGCTTTTCACGCGTCCGGCTTTAGGACATTTGTAGTTGGGTTTTTTACTTTAAAGTGTTGCAATTAGAAGATAAAAATCAAATGAAGTAACAAAGGCTAACAGGTGCCTGGTACCAGGAGCATCTGCTGTGCATGAGGGTCAGGGCTCCTGGGAAGCCCTCCTCCTGAGAGGCTGCCTCACCTGGCCTGAGGCTCCAGGGAGCACTTGACTTCTGAGACCTCACTATGATTGATAGGTATGGGCACGGTCCTTTATTTTTTTAACCCACTAGAGCTCTTGAAACACAATAGGCACTTAGGATAGATAGTTATTGATCTTTAAGGGTTTTTCGTATACACTCTGTGCCTGGCTTCAGTATCATTGATTAATCCATTCTTAGCAAATCTACCATTTTATAACACTCCCAGCAAATATCACCATGAAATTAAGGGATGTGGGGAGCTCCACTGAATGATTATAAAGTTCTCTGGAAGAGGAGACTAGGGAGAGAAATTCTGAAAGAATTAAATGCAGATATTTAAACATATTTTTAAACTATAATAACTGTTGATGCCAGAATAGACAGATGAGTCAAGGGGACCAGAATAGATAGTCCACAAATAGAGCCGTGTAGACACACTAACAAATAGAGCCGTGTAGACACACTAAGTGTAACATTTCAATCTGGCGGGGAAAGAATAAAGCGTTGAATAAAAGATGTTGACAATTGGCTCACCATTTGGAAAGGAAATCATTATATTGGTAGATTTATACCCATAAAATTAGAAACTTCTGTTTGGCAAAAAATACCGTAATATTAAAATTAGAAAAATATTTATAAAATATTTTGGACAAACTTGAGTCATTCGCAGATGGTCTTTTTCACTTCTCTGTAGCCGAAGGACTGCAAACTTTTCCTGTGAAGGGCTTTCTGGTCTCTGTGACAACAACAACTCTGCCATTTTAGTGCAAAAACAACCACAGAAAATATGTAAATGAAGAGCCTACTGTATTCTAACAGAGCTTTACAAAAACAGGCTGTGGCTGAAGCCTGTTTACATGTTGCAGTTGAACTGAGTACATGCTCTGTTACTTGGTGATGAAGAGGCCTGTTTATTTGGGGTTTTTTTTGGTTTTTATTGTTTTTTTTGCTGTACGTGGGCCTCTCACTGCTGTGGCCCCTCCCGTTGCGGAGCACAGGCTCCGGACGCGCAGGCCCAGCGGCCATGGCTCACGGGCCCAGCCGCTCCGCGGCATGTGGGATCTTCCCGGACCGGGGCACGAACCCGTGTCCCCTGCATTGGCAGGCGGACTCTCAACCACTGCGCCACCAGGGAAGCCCTATTTGGGTATTTTTTGAGGCATCCCATCCAGGCGCCATTTTCCCACACATGGAACCATATTGTCCCTTGTGATGGTAAGGTTTTAACAACTTACCAGTGCTCTGGGGGGAAATGATGTGTGTCTGTATATCACATACGTTTATTATAAACTACTGACACAAAGTACGTGTAGAACAAAATTTACAAATAAAAATAAAAGATGCCCTCTTCATACTGTAAATTCCATGTAGCCCATCGATACTCAGAGAATGCTTTCATTAATTTTCACCAGGGACTTCCCTGGAAGTCCAGTGGTTAAGACTCTGTGCTTCCACTGCAGGGGGCCTGGGTTCAATCCCTGGTCAGGGAACTAAGATCCCACGTGCCGTGAGGTGTGGCATGCATGCATCAATCAATCAACAAAATTTTCACCAAACTCTCTTATCCATGGCCAACCTATGGATGTAGTTGCTGAGCAACTGTCTTTCCGACATAAATATAGGTCTGAACTTCATTCGTCAACAACACAAGCAACTTCTTTGCTGAATTGGATAATAATTTTCAAAAACTGGAATATTTTCATAATTCTTTATGCCACTCCCAGTGTAATGACTATAAACACAATACACTCTTAAGTTTAATCTGTTACTAACATTTTCTCTGTCACTTTCAGTCTAGAAAATCAACAATAAATGAAGTCCTTATTTATTGCATTTGTCCATTTCCACGTATAAATTCTCCACCATGACCAATTTCAGGCTACCAAGGTGTTGACTCTGAAGATAAAGTTGGGAGGAGACGCACAGGCCACCAGTAGAGAGTATTTCCATCATGTAGACAGAATAGATGTAAATAACCCCCAGAGTATAGGAAATGACAAGATAAAGTAATTAGGAAGTGGTGATTTCTGAATATTTGTTATCTTTGTTCTCAATATAATTTAATTGTAATTTTATGTGGTTTAATTTGTAATAATGGTTATGTTAAGAACCCGCTCACAACATTCTTGAAAGTGTTAACAATCAGCTGTATTAAGTCAATGTGAGCTGGCCCAGCACACCCCTGCATATTGGGAGTTGTATAGGTAGAGGACTTTCTTTCTTTTTTCTTTTTTTAAATTTATTTTATTAAAATATAGTTCATTTACAATGTTGTGTTAATTTCTGCTGTACAGCAAAGTGATTCAGACACCCACTCCATTCCTCCGTGACCCACTACCCCCTTGGCAACCACAAATCTGTTCTCTATGTCTGTGAGTCTGTTTCTGTTTCGTAGATAAGTTCATTTGTGTCATATTTTAGATTCCACATATAAGTGAGATCATATGGTATTTGTCTTTCTGACTTACTCCATTTAGTGTGATAATCTCTAGGTCCATCCATGTTGCTGAAAATGGCATTATTTCATTCTTTTTTATAGCTGAGTAATATTCCATGATATATATGTACCACATCTTCTTTATCCATTCAAGCATCAAGGCACATTTAGGTTGTTTCCATGTCTTGGCTACTGTGAATAGTGCTGCTATGAACATAGGGGTGCATGTATCTTTTCGAATTACAGTTTTGTCTGTGTATGTGCCCAGGAGTGGGATTGCTGGGTAATATGGTAGTTCTATTTTTAGTTTTTGAGGAACCTCCATACTATTTTCCATAGTGGCTGCACCAATTTACATTCCCACTGACAGTGTAGGAGGGTTCCTTGTTCTCCACACCCTCTCCAGCATTTGTAGACTTTTCAATTATGGCCATTCTGACTGGTGTGAGGTGGTACCTCACTGTAGTTTTGATTTGCATTTCTCTAATAATTAGTGATGTTGAGCATCTTTTCATGTGCCTGTTGGCCATCTGTATGTCTTCTTTGGAGAAATGTCTATTTAGGTCTTCTCCCCTTTTTTTGATTGGGTTATTTGTTTTTTTTTGTTATTGAGTTGTATGAGCTGCTTGTATATTTTGGAAATTAAGCCCTTGTCAGTTGTGTCATTTGCAAATATTTTCTCCCAGTCTGTAGGTTGTCGTTTTGTTTATGGTTTCCTTTGCTGTGCAAAAGCCCTTGTAAGTTTGATTAGGTCCCATTTGTTTGTTTTTGCTTTCATTTCTAATGCCTTGGGAGACTGACCTAAGAAAACATTGGTCCAATTTATGTCAGAGAACGTTTTGCCTGTGTTCTCTTCTAGGAGTTTTATGGTGTCATGTCTAATATTTAAGTCTTTAAGCGATTTTGAGTTTATTTTTGTGTGGTGGGAGGGTGTGTTCTAACTTCATTGATTTGCATGCATCCAGCTTTCCCAACACCACTTGCTGAGGAGACTTTCTTTTCCCCATTGTATAATCTTGCCTCCTTTGTCAAAGATTAATTGACTGTAGGTGTGTGGGTTTATTTCTGGGCTCTCTATTCTGTTCTTTTGATCCATATTTCGGTTTTTGTGCCAATACCATGCAGTTTTTATTACTGTAGCTTTGTAGTATTGTCTGATGTCTGGGAGCATTGTTCCTCCTGCTTTGTTCTTCTTTCTCAGGATTGCTTTGGCAATTCTGGGTCTTTTATGGTTCCATACAAATTTTGGGATTATTTGTTCTAGTTCTGTGAAAAATGTCATGGATAATTTGATAGGGATCGCATTAACTCTGTAGATTGCTTTGGATAGTATGGCCATTTTAATATTGCTAATTCTTCCAGTCCAGGAACATGGGACATATTTCCATTTCTTTGAATCATCTTAAATTTCTTTTATTAATGTTTTATAGTTCTCAGCATATAATTCTTTCACCTCCTTGGTCAGGTTTATTCCCAAGTATTTTATTTTTTTGATGCAATTTTAAAAGGGATTTTTTTTTAATGTTCCCTCTCTATTTCATTGTTAGTGTAAAGAAACACAACTGATTTCTGTATGTTAATCTTGTATCCTGCTACCTTGCTGAATTCGTTTATCAGTTTTAGTAGTTTTGTATGTAGTCTTTAGGGTTTTTTATATATAATATGTCATCTGCATATAATGACAATTTTACCTCTTTAGGTAAAGGCGTTTTTTTGGGATGAGTATACTTTAAGGTGGATACGTTCAATTGTGACCCAGGCTCAAACCTTACAAAGTGCTCTGCCCCCAACCCCAAAACTCCTTTTTATCCCAATAGCCAGCCCCCCTGAGCAGAGCCTTGGTCCCTCCCCAAGGACCAGACAGCACAATCAGGAGCTCTTATTTCATTGGTTTATTTCTTTCCAAGACCCACTTGGAGGAGTAAGGTCTAATCGCCACTGGTTTAACTTCTTATTTACTAAATCAAACTACTTTTTTTTTTCTTTACTAAGTCTTGCTAATCAGTAAACAGTCATCATTTGAATTCTCAATATGCTAAAAAGTCATTTTTGCAAGGGGGATAATTAACACAGTATTTGGTATAAAAAATTCCGTACACAGGCAGACACCTTCTTCATCTCAAATCCCATGGTTAGATGATTGCAAACAGAGGTTTATACCGTTATAGCCTTAATATGTAAGGAATCACTAAGAAGTTTCACAGATCACTAAGAAATATGTGAAGCATCCCACTAGAAAAATAGGCAAAGAGCTTGAAAGAGCAATTCATGAAGAAAAATGACAACCAGTAAACAAAAGCTATTTAATCTTTGCAGTAATAGAAGAAAGTACAAATTAAAACAGAGACAGGAAGGTGAATATCAGGATAACAAGCAAACAAGCGGAAGTTCCGGGGATTACAAAACAAAACCGAGAATGTGCCTGGCCTTCTGCAGGTAGGGCCACAGCATGATCTGGTATAGAGAGCCTGAATATAGACGTAAAAAGGCCTGGGTCCCGGTTCCAGCTCCACCAGCTACTGCCTAGGAGACCTTGTGAGTGATAATAACTCCTTTGTGGGCATGTTTGGGCACCTGATGGGAATGAACATTTCCAGCGTGACCTGGCACGGGATGGGTTGTCACGGAAGCTCAGTCCCTTTTCCCCCGCTTCTCACATGTATAGGTTCTAACCGCAGCCTTTGGGAACTGGTCCATTTTCCCTCCGGGAAAACTCCAGCCCAGAGGGAACAGGTAGAGACCTGCCTCCACACCTCTGAAGAAGATTAAACTGGCTGTGATTCTGGAGAGCCCAGGAATTTGGAAACAACAGAATCCAGGGGTGCTGTGCTGAGGACATGCTGGGTTGCCATCCAGCCAGTTCTTTCAAGTTTGGAGCTCAGCAGGTCCATTTCTATCCTTTCTTCTTCTTAAGCAACATTTTTTCCAAACAAAAGCAAAAATTTGCTCACAGCTTGGTTTTGAAACTGCTGTGAGCAGATAATACACGGCAAACTGCCCTGGCCCTGAGTGGCTCTGTGTGCATGCAGTGAGCCCTGGGGCAGAGCCATGTAAGATGTTCCCACACGTCTTGGCTTTCTTTGGAGCTGGCCCAGAGCACCTGACTCCACCGGCTCCCTTCTGTGGAATCCCATCTTTGGGTTTCTCCTTCCCCCAAACCTGAAAGGTGAAGCCGGGGCAAGATCAAAGAGGTCCAGGCAGCATGTGGTGTGTTTGCCAAAACGTGCGAGTAAAGCTGCAGGGGCCCAGGTGAGTTACGAAGCTGGAACCTGCGCCCCATTCACGCTGACCCGACTGAGAGGAGGCAGAGTCTGTGAGAAGCGGGTGGCGAGAGGGAGACCAGGCTCCGCAGAGCGCGGAGTCGGGCGCAGCATTCAGGCCTGGGGACCCTGCGTGGGGCGAGCCCAGAGCAGAGCCTGGCAGGTGTGATCTGAGTTCCTGCCAGGCCACTTTCTGGCCTGGTTCTGGAACCTCTCAGCCTCCCTTCCTGCACACGTGTGACGCGAATAATAGTATCTGCATCACAGGCCTGGGTGAGGTCCAAATGTAGATTTTATACGAACAGGCACTTGGTGAGGAATTTTGAGGTTTTAGGGTTATGAGCTGAAACATCTAAAGCACTGACTGATAACTCTCAGTGTTATGCTCTCTCTTCTGTGTCACGTTCTGCATTCCTGCCTTAGCAAGCTGCGATGCTCCCTTGAATGGAAGGGAAGGGACCAAAGAAAGCCCAGGGAAGTCATTCTTTTCGAACTTTACTTGTGGTAGTTCATGCCTTCTGCATTGAATCCTGTGTGTTGATTACACTTTACTCCTTACATCTCACACCGCACCCGCCGTGTGCTCCCCAGGTTGCCTCGGCCCCGCTGCCTTGGGGCCTCGCCTCTTGACCAATGGAGAGGTCTGTCCCCACGTCAGCTCCCTCAGCCTCCACCGAGGTGAAGGCTCAGCTAGGGCATAGCTGCCTTGTTCCCGCACAGGTAGGAGCTGCATTGGCCAGAGGGGGCCAATCCAACCCAAGAGGACATGAGGAGGCTGTAACTTTTCTCTCCACTTCCAAGTGACATGTGAAATCCAGGCTTCCCGGTGTCGACTGAAAAAAAAATGCACAACCTAAAGGTTGAGAGTTATGTTTTATTTGGCTGGCAGAGCTGAGGACTTAAGCCCAGAACGTAGCCTCGCAGATAGCTCTGAGGGACTGCTCCAAAGAGGCAAGGGGGAAGCCAGGATGTACAGGAGTTTTTGCAACGAAGTAGTCAAAACATCAGAAGGCTATTGTCAATTAAAGAAAACCAGGGACTTCCCTGGCAGTCCAGTGGTTAAGACTTCGCCTTCCAATGCAGGGGGTGTAGGTTCGATCCCTGGCCAGGGAGCTAAGATCCCACATGCCTCGAGCCAAAACAACAAAACATAAAACAGAAGCAATATTGTAAAAAATTCAATAAAGACTTTAAAAATAGTCCACATCCAAAAAAAAAAAATCTTTAAAAGAAAACCAGACATCTCAAGTTAAGGAATTTAGTGCTATTCTGTGTATAGAAAGATGCAAGATTCTGGGCTCCCTGAAGTCATTCCTTTGATATGCTCCTCAGCTATCTGGGGCCAGTATCCTGCTTTTCTCCATCCTGAGTCCCCTTACGGTGCACCGTTGGGGGTGGCTGCAGTGGCCGAGGGTGACAGTGGGCAGCCCCTTTGTCTCCATCTGAGTTTCCTCAGGGCTCACGACAGGGTGGCTGTAATGTGATGGCTTGATGGCTGCAACATCCTTTGTTCACTGATACGGCAGGTGCTATTTTAGTTCACACCAGCATCTAGCCACCTGGAGGGGCAGGTAGCACACCTGGGAGTGCACGGGAGGTTTGCCCAGGGAGAGCCGAGAGAGAGGCCTACGTCCTTCCCACATGCCCCACAAGACCCATTCGGAAGACCTCCCCTGGCCTAGCAACCTGCTGCTTTGGTGTGAAGTCGCAGCCAGCTTGGTACTTGTTTCCCCCTTCCCGGCCGCCCCTCCTCCACACTCCTGTTGCCCCAGGACTGCACCTCCCCGGCAAGCCTTAGCCCCTGGGCTTTGGCGCAGTGCTTGCTCTCTAGAGAATGTTGCCTAAAGTGTGTGGTCAGTGGCAGACTAAGTGTGCACTTCAGTAATCCCCGTGAACTACTGCGAGGGGTGGGTCATCACGGGCATCCCATTAGAACTGGTTGGGTGTGATTCTGCACTACAGGAAGTGCGGGACGTGGTCTCTCCTCTCTCCCCGGCGCTCAGCCCTTGGAACATGGCTATAATAAGCAGGTGTTGAATGATGGAGTGAATGTAGGTACCCGCAGCCCTGAACCTTGTTTAAATCAAGAGCTCATATAATTTGAATCAACTGTTTTCAGCTGTGCACACTCAGTAACCCGTTTAATAATCAGTTAAAAGAGGTAGAAATTAGTGTCTCCGGTGTGACTGTTCCTTCCCTTTTTGCGTCATAAAACGTTCCATGGTTTCTTGCGTTGACTTTAAAAAATGCGGAACGTGAGACCTGCGAGTTAAGTTGTATTGGGGGCAAAATGAGGACTGCAGCCCAGGAGACAGTGTTTCCAATAACTCTGAGAAACTGCTCTGACGGGGCGAGGGGGGAGCCAGGATATATAGGAATTTTGCAACAAAGAGCAGGTAATTGGGAAAGTCAAAAAATTACTGTTAAATAAAGAAAGCCAGATATCTCAAGTTAAGGAATTCAGTGCTTTTCTGTGTATGGGAAGATGCAAGAGTCTGGGCTCACTGAAATCATTCCTTTGATGTGCACCTCAGCTATCTGGAGCCAGTATCCTGTATTTTCACATCCTGAGTTTCCTTAGGGCTCACCGCAGGGAGTGGCTGCGGTCTGATGGCTGCTAGATGGCAAGTATTCTTTTCAGCCCTGCGTTTCCTCAGGGCTCACTGACTCACGTTGGAGGGCTGCAGTCATTGATGACTGTGACATCCTGTGTTTATTGATATGGCGGGAAATATTCCATTTATAAATATACCATTTATCCCTTGATTTCTGTTCAGTAGCTCTTTCATACACTGCCTCCTCCTGAGAGCATAGCTGTTCTCATTTTCTTGCTGGTGTTACTGACCACGGTTGAATTGACATCTGCTTTGAGCTAGACTTCACTTCCAAAAGAAGAATGGAGATTTTGCAATCTGTGTTTGATGGCTCAATTTATCTCGTACTGGCAGCTTAGATTTCAAGCATGTGCCTTCTGTGCTGGCTTCCAAGTTTGTCACTAAGCTCTCATTTCTGGAAAGTGTGATTATGGAGAATCGCTCCCGCTTCCTGGAAAGAACTGAGGACTCCGGGAGGTTTCCAGGCACCATACACACGGTTGTCCAAAAGTTCCACGTTTTACCCCATTTGCTTCGAAAGGACTCAGTGTTTCAGTTGGTCTCATTGCCTCCCTTCTGGTCTTTCAGGGGACTGTTATAGTGGTGCTGTTGCCCAAAGTCTCCTAGTTCAGGAGAAAAGGAAGCATGATACCCTGCTTGTTCAGGTGCACGTACGTGAGTCGTGGCTTTGTTCATCACCCTATGTCTCGCCTGGTCGTGGATGTAACAAAGAGATGAGTTTCTTCTTTAATATTTCATTTTTGCAAATAAAATACAAAATGTTGATGAAGGTGAAAAAGAAAATGTATGGGAAGAGGAAGAACTCTCTTGAAACCCCTTCCTCAGGTTCTCCACTGTTGCATCAGGTACAAAGGTGCACCTGCACTGGTCAGCATTCTGGCAGCCAGATTCCCCCCCACCCCCTGCGCCAAGAATATGTAAGTGCATTTAATGTTTGAACATTTGACTTTGTTATTTTCAGAAGCACATCATGTTCAATATGTCTATCTTTCCACTTGGTGTTTTTTCGTCTTGACGGTTTTTTTTGTTTGTTTTTTTTGGGTTTTTTTTTGTTGTACGTGGGCCTCTCACTGCTGTGGCCTCTCCCGTTGCGGAGCACAGGCTCTGGACGCGCAGGCTCAGCGGCCATGGCTCACGGGCCCAGCTGCTCCGCGGCATGTGGGATCTTCCCGGACCGGGGCACGAACCCGTGTCCCCTGCATCGTTAGGCGTACTCTCAACCACTGCGCCACCAGGGAAGCCCCTCGTCTTGACGTTTTACTGCGTTCTAACCGTGCTGCGTACATAACTTTGTATTTCTTTCTGTTACTTGCATATCAAGCGCTTTTTCATGTCAGTTTATATCCTTTGTGAGCAGCATTTTATGTATTTTTATAATACTTCACCAAGTAGAAATACCATCATTTATTTAGGCATCCCTCTATCGTTGGGACGCATAGATTGTTTTCTGGGGGTTTTGCTATTATAAACAGACAACTTAGCGCAGAAAGCTTTCTCCTAAATTTAAAATTATTTTCTTGGGATTGTTCACCGGAAGTAAAATTACTAGGACAAATAAGCGGTGGAAACCACAAATATACCTACACTGGATACATTTTACTAATTTGCTTTTCAAAATGGTTGAACCAACATACAACTTCATCAGGCACAAGTAGGCACTCATTTGCCAGCTCTCGAGGAGATAAATGGTATCTTTCCTTAATTTGCGTTGTGATAATAACTAAGGAGGGTGAACACTTTTCCAAATGTTTGTGTACAAAGTGTGTGTGTGTGTGTTTTTAATTGCCCTTTCTCCTGTTTTCCAGAGGATAGTCAGTATTGTTATTAAGCTAATAGGTACTCCATGTAAAATACAAATGTAATAACCCTTTCTGGGTCATAGCTCCTATAAATATTTTTTCTGGTCTGTTATTTGACTTATATATATTTTTAAGATAATCTTAAATTTCTTCTCCAGAGTTTTGATAATTCTTTTTTTTGTTCCCAGTTTGCTTGTGATTTGATTTTTTTCAGAATCTGTTTGATTTGGGTTTTTTTTTTTAGTATAAGGTAAATATTTTTCATAAATTGCTAACGAATTACCCCAGAACAAAGATAAAATCAAAATGTTAAGAGATGTTGTGGGCTTCTGCATCTGGCAACAGAAAGACCAAGAATAGGACAACTAGCAAAACAACTAAAATATACAAAACAAGTTGTGAAAATAAGTTCAGCCGTATTGATAGTTTCAGTAAAGGTGGATTGCTTCATTTAGAAGACAAAGATTGTCAGATTAGATTTTTTACATGTGTTTGCTGTTGTGCCGGGCATATTTCATGTACCTACCAGACCCCTGTCCACTCCTGTCTGCCCCACTCTGACTGAGGCTGGTCTATACACAGACTCTCTGCCTGTGGCTGGTGGTGGAGTTCAGCCAGGGGGAAACTCCAGCAGGAGAATGGAAAGAGGAAGGAGATGTTTTTTTCAGAGTTATTTATCCCTCCAGCATCCCTCGGGGTCACAGCCCCACCCTCCCCTTGCTGTAGACTCTTGTACATTTATGGGCTAAACCCCCCTTCTGTTTCTAGCCCCGGGGAACTCCATCATCCCTTGTGGCTCTGTTTTGCTCTGCTGACACCTCTGTAAATAGTCTCTTTATTAAAGCCTTATTGGATTATCCTAGTTTAGTTATGCTGTCTTCTTCCTGCTTGGACAGACTGATGGAACTATATATAAGAACAATACCTAAAATATAAGAAAACTGCAAAGTTAAAAATAAGGTGGATGGGAAAAGATAGACCAAGCAAATGCTAACCAAAGAAAGCTGATGTAGTTACGTTAACATCAGACAAACAGAAATGTTATGGTGAAAAGCAATCCCAAAGCTGAAGAGGGTCACTGCGCGTTGATAAAAGATTTGGTTCAATTCTAACTTGGCCTCGAAATATGTAATGCAAAAATTTGTTAAAGCTCCAAAGAGAGAAAGACAGACTCACACACAAGGTGGGAGATTTAGCATACCTCAAATATATTTGGTAGACAAAATAGCAAAAATCAGTAGGAAGAGAAGATTTGAACTTCACAGTTGACAATTTAGGTCTAACTAATGGACCTACACCCAACAAGCAAAGAATACACTCGCCTTTCAATCGCAGGTGGATTATTCTTGAAAATTGGCCACGTAGTAGACCATTTGGCAAACGTCAGAGTATTTCCAAGGATTGGTAGTATATAAGCCCTGTCCTCTGAGATTACAGGTAAGAAATCAAAATTTAAAAGATAACTAGAAAAAGCCCATACATTTGATAGTTAAAAAACACTTCTAAACAACTCAAGTGTCAAAGGAAAATAATCATAATTTAATAGGGAGGGACTTCCCTGGTGGCGCAGTGGTTAAGAATCCACCTGCCAATGCAGGGGACACAGGTTCGAGCCCTGGTCTGGGAAGATCCCACATGCTACGGAGCAACTAAGCCCATGTGCCACAGCTACTGAGCCTGCGCTCTAGAACCTGTGATACACAACTACTGAGCCCGTGTGCCACAACTACTGAAGCCCATGCGCCTAGAGCCTGTGCTCCACAAGAGAAGCCACCACAGTGAGAAGCCCACACACTGCAATGAAGAGTATGCCCTGCCTGCTGAAACTACAGAAAGCCCATGTGCAGCAACAAACACCCAGTGCAGACAAAAATAAATAAATAAAATAAATAAATTTATTTTTAAAAAAGGATAATAATAATAATTTAATAGGGAATCTTTGGAACTGGATAATAATAAAAATACTGCATATCCAAACAGGTAATGCAGGTGAAGTAGAGATAGAGAGGAACGTATGTTCCCAACTGCATGTGTTAGAAAAGAAGAAAGGCTAAAGATTGATGGTAGGTGCTTTGTGTCCACCTAGAGGGGTGGGATAGGGAGGGTGGGAGGGAGACGCAAGAGGGAGGAGTTATGGAGATGTATGTATATGTATAGCTGATACACTTTGTTTTACACCAGAAACTAACACGATATTGTAAAGCAATTATACTCCAATAAAGAGGTTAAAAAGAAAAAAGATTGATGGTAGAAAATGACCAGTAACATAAACTCAAAGAAAGCAGAAAAAAGGAATTTTTAAACTAGCAGAAATCAATGAAATAGAAAACAAACGTATGTAGAGAGAATTGACAAAATCCCTAAGTTGGTCCTTTGAAGACACTAATAAAATTGATAAACCTCTGGGAAGACTGGTCAAGGAGAAAACTGAGAATATAGTTGACCCTTGGACAGCACAGGTTTGAACTGCACAGGCCCACTTAGATGCAGATTTTGTTTTGTTTTGTTTTCAGTAAATAAGAACTACAGTCCAACACAGTCTGTGGTTGGTTGAATCCGCAGATGCAGGGCTGGCTGTAAAGTTATAGATGGGGGTTGGCACCCCAGACACCTGCGTTGGTCAAGGGTCATCTGTATATAATTTCACGAATGAAAAAGTAGAATGTTATTATAGATCCTATATACATCAAAGTTATTATAAGAAGATATTATAAACAACTTTGTGACCAAAATGTTAAGTGAAATGACCAAAAATAATGTAACAGCAAAATTGACACAAGAAGAAACAAAAATTGAAATTGTGTGATTAAAGAAATTGATTCTATAATTTAAAAGAAAACTCAGGGCTGGATAGATGCACTGGCAGATTCTACTAAACATTTAAATGGAAGAAATGTAATGTCAATATTCCACGGACTCTTCCAGACAGTAGAAAAAGAGAGAAAAAGAGTCCCAGTTAGTTTGATGAAGCCTGAGTATCCTTGATACCAACTCGCAACAGCCCACTATGAGAATGGAGACTTTTCAGCCAGTGTCACTTGGGAACATAAATAGGAAAATCCCAAGTTCAATATTAACAAATTAAATCCAACAGTATTTTTTAAAAGTTTCTCTTTTTCCTGTCTTTTTTGGATTAAATATTTTTGAATATTCCATCTTATTTCCTTTAGGATTTTTAGCCTATTTTGTGATTGTCGCTGTAGACTTGGAGTTAATAGTCCTCCCCACTTTCTGCTGTAGTTGTGTGCTATATGTAACTTCTGTACATATTACAAACTCCATCTTGCAGGCATATTTTTGCTTTAAAGGCAGTCATTGTCTTTTAAAGAAATTAAGAGAGAAAAAAAAAAGCTACTCTTTTATATTTACCTACATGGTCACCATTTCTGGTCCTCTGTTCTTTCCTGTAGATCCAGATTCTCATCTGTGACCATTTTCCTTCTATCTGAAGAACTTCCTTCACCATTTCTTATCATGCTGGTCTGCTGGCCATGAATTTGCTCTGCTTGGATTTATTCCAAAATATCTTTATTTCAATCCATCTTCAGTTTGTTTTTAAAAATATGTTTATTTATTGACACACTGATTTTGACTCTGCTTAGAGGACGTCATTGTGATGGTGCTTTGACTCCACCCATTTTTTAAAATTAATTTATTTATTTTTGGCTGTGTTGGGTTTTTACTGCTGTGTGTGGGCTTTCTCAAGTTGTGGTGAGCAGGGGCTACTCTTTGTTGTGGTGTGCAGGCTTCTCATTGCGGTAGCTTCTCTTGTTGCAGAGCACAGGCTCTAGGTGCACGGGCTTCAATAGTTGGGGCACATGGGCTTCAGTAGTTGGGACACGTGGGCTCTAGGGCACAGGCTCAGTAGTTGTGGTGCACGGGCTTAGTTGCTCCGCGGCATGTGGGATCTTCCCAGACCAGGGCTCAAACCCGTGTCCCCTGCATTGGCGGGTGGATTCTTAACCACTGTGCCACCAGAGAAGTCCTCCACCCATTTTTGAATGGCTATTTTCTCTAGATATTGAATTCTAGGTTGGCAGTATTTTTTGTTTATTTATTTTTGGCTGCATTGGGTCTTCGTTGCTGCATGCGGGCTTTCTCTAGTTGTGGCAGGCGGGGGCTACTCTTCGTTGTGGTGCATAGGTTTCTCATTGTGGTGGCTTCTCTTGTTGCAGAGCACGGGCTCTAGGCGCACGGGCTTCAGTAGTTGTGGCTCGTGGGCTCTAGAGCGCAGGCTCAGTAGTTGTGGCACACAGGCTTAGTTGCTCCACGGCATGTGGGATCTTCCCGGACCAGGGCTCAAACCCGTGTCCCCTGCATTGGCAGGCAGATTCTTAACCACTGCACCACCAGAGAAGCCCTATTTTTTTTTTTTTTTCATTTCAGCACTTTAAAGATAATACATTTTCTTCTCATCTCCATTGTTTCTGGTGGGAAGTGCTTGCATTTACTATGAAAACAAACGTTGTTTACATCTAAGCTATCTAGCGTGCAAGGATAACATTTCCTTTCTCATTTTGTTCAGGCTAGCAAGTTTGCCAAATACAAAATCAATAACCCAAAAGTGCGTTTTCACATTTCAGCATGCAGAACTTCTAATCATTCTAAGTGCCTCACTGCTAAATATAGAAGGACCTCCACACATTCGAGAAGATTATGCAACATTAGAACAGACACAAGCCCTGAAGAGAATAAACTTGGAGGTTAAGAGGGAATTCAGGCAGGAAAAGCACAACAACACAGCAAAACTTCAAAAAAAACTATAGTTGGTGTCCCAAGGTAGAAAACTAAGTAGGGAAAAGGCCAGTTCTTCCCTCCTGTGTTTCTCTCCTGTGTGTCTCCTTTATTGTTAACACAGAACTCTTCACTTCTGGTACTTCTAGTCACCAAATGTGTGGGGGTTTCCCCCCACAGCAAACAATTCTCTGCGGCACCGTCTGGGTGTACTCCGATGCACCTCAATTCTGGTACCACCTACCCGGGGACAGAGTCAGGCCCCACAGGCTAAGGGCTCAGTCCCACAAGACTGTCCCCCGCACACATACACACACTGCGGACACCAGTTGTAAGCCTGGGTTATCACCTGTGCTTTTGACCGACTGCCCCGTAGATCTAAAGACCCCCTCCTTGGGTTCAGTTAATTTGCTAGAGCTGCTCACAAAACTCAAGGAAACACTTGCTTACATTTACCAGTTTATTAAAGGCTGTGATAAAACGGTACAGGTGAACAGCCAGAGGAGGAGATACACAGGGTCTGTGAGGGTCCCTAGTGCAGGAACCTCTGTCCTTGTGGAGTTGGGATGCATCACCCTCCTGGGTGGATGTCTTCACCCACCTAGCAGCTCCCTGAACCCCATGCTATTGGGAATTGACAAGGGTTTTAGGAGCCCTGTGCCAGGAACCGGGGGTCGAGACCAATATATAATTTCTATTATCTCATAGGTATCCTCAGGGAAGATAAAGTATTTCAGTGCTGAAATAAGAACAGGATGCTGCATTTTAAAAAGGAACATTGGGAGGACCAGATAAATGACTTGAAATTTTAAAATATGAGGCAAAAATTAGAAAGGCAAGAGATAGGTTGGAGGAGGAAACATCCCAGAAAATGAAGAGGGAGTGGGGTGGGCATGTGGAGGATAGTGTAAGAGAAAGGATTCTCGATGTCCTGGGTAAGGAGGCATTGGACGATGGCTAGAATTCAGGAGCTTGGACAGAGCACGTGAGCATCTACCCTAGAAGGGCCCCCTCGGAGCCTGACAAGAGGCTGAGTCTCAGGCAGGACGCGGAAAGGTGGAGAGGGTGGGGGGAAGGACCGCTGTCCCGTTATAGCCCGTGTAGCAGACTCTGTCTTTTCAAACCGTTAATTTATTACTTTGAACTAACTGAAGAATGTTGAAAGATGGTATTTTAGTGTTCTCTATCTCACCCTGTAGGTGCCATTAAGAAAAATGAGGTTTTGTTTGTTGCCAGACTGTACAAATGATTGTTCTTTACCTGATATGTGTGTTTCCACACTTCACCCAAAGAAACACTGGTGCTTGGGATTCTGAGATACTCCTTCTGGCACTGAAAATACCATTTTGAAGGGTTTTTATGGCTACAAGATCATAGAGAAGATTCTCCCATCTGCCCGGCTTTACTTCCGGCTCTGGAGGTGTGCACGCATGTGTGTATGTGTGCATGTCCATAGGGGACACATACCTGTGTGCACTCTTCCTTCTTCTTTTCTAGGCCATTTCCTAAATTCTATCTTCCTACCTCTTGCTTGCCGTAATGTGGACTTAAAGCACATTTATAACTATGTTAAATTCATTGAGTCAAGGTTGATATTTCTGTGAGTGTATAATAGTTCATATAATGGCTTTATTGAAATATAATTCACACAGCATAAAATTCACCCTTTTAAAGCATCCTTGTATATTTTTATAAACAGAAGGAGTAGTGCCTTTTTTATCCCTTTACCCAAACCTCTGCATTAAACTTTGTAAACAGGTTACCTGCACCTCAGAAGGAAAAGGCTTCCCCTGGAGTGTTATTTAGACTGAAACATATTTCTTGATTATAGGCTTCTCTTTCTTTACTGTGTTTCGACTAAAGAATTTCTCCCTGCATGTTGTAAATGTTGTGGGGGGGGAGAATTAATAAATTCTTTATAGTTAATAGCTTCTCTTATGGCCAAAGAAAACCCAAGAATTCAAAAGTATTAGCTCAGAGTCCTTAATCTAACAAAAACTTTCCCCTGCTCCTAGCTGGTTTGTCTCCAATTGTAAATTCCCCTCCCAAGGATTTTTAACGCTTAATTCAAAATGCTGGAAGAGAAAAGCTTCATTAGTGCTGGTACTTTCTTATTGGCAAATTCAACCTCAGTCTTCCCTTAATTCTCGTTCTTTCTTTGAATAGGAATAATCCTGTTTGTTCATTACAAATTCAATTCATTGAGGGGGAAATGCATTGAAGATGGTGAATGATGATAAAGCCATTTATCAGCAGCCTCTGGGGCATTAGCTAGGATTATCCTCTGCCTCTCACAAGCAGTGCTGGCCCTGAGTGTTTAAGCAGGTGGATTTGCCGTTCTTTCTTCTAGGGGCTCAGGAATCTGATGGAGAGAAAGCCAGGGAATTTGGATTTGGGCATCTTTTCAGACCTCTTCCAGGAAACTAAGGAATGAATGGTACTAGTTGGGTTTTGTAAGGGTAAGCTTGAACAGGCATGCTGACGTCTTGACTAGTAACCAATACACTCTTGTTAAACGCTTTGTCCAAAGCAGACCAACATTCCGGAGTCCTCCCACCTCTGGATGGCAGTTCTGTGGAGTGTGGACTGGGTCTCTGGTCTGGTGTAGCCCTGGATCGTTCTTCTTCTGCTTCTTCCTTGGTTCTTCCCTCCAGGTGTCTCATCTCCTCAACGCTAGGGCAGGCTCTAGGCACGGTGAGCGTGGTGGGACCTGGTCCTAGCGTGGGCTGGACCCTTGGGGTCGTGGATAAGTGCTGACTCAGCTAGAGGAGAGGACCACCCTAAAGCCTAGAGCCCAGAGATGCGTGTTCCTGTGCATCTCTGCCTTACTCTGTGATGCCAAGTCACTGGTGTCTGATCCTTCTGACTCGCCCCAGGTGGGACAGCGGGTTGAAGGTGGGCTGTATACCAGGTGGGCTTCTTCCCAGGTGCGCTGTGGTCTCTCACCTGGCAGTTTCTGAATCAAGCCTCATGAGATGCCAGACTCCATGAAGGGGTTATTGGGCCCCTTAACATTATGTGTCAAGAGCCTTCACAATATTGTATTCTCTCTGGGGAATCTACCTGGGGAGAGCAGTTCAGATGCAGCAAGTGATATTTCCTGCAAATTCATGTATGAAAGCAAAAATGAAAAGGAAACTGAAACACATGTTCTGTTATAACCTATTATGAGAGATTGGTTACGAAAATGCTTATATTCATACAGTGAAATAGTTTGCTGATATTTTAAGATATCAGTATATTAATTTAGCAAACATTTATTGAGCACACATCCCAGAAACTTGCCACACGCTGAGGCCAGTATGCCACGTAAGAAAGGCACATTCCTGCCCACGTGACACCTCTGGTCTGATGAAGGGGAGAAGACAATAAACGGGTGCATAAATGATTTCTGGATGTGATTAACATGATGCTGAGTTAGAGGAGAAAGAGAAATTGCTGCCCTGCGTGATTTCAACTATGTGAAAAACAAACACGCATAGAAAATAGCCAAGAGGAGAATATGCCAGACAAGTTAGAGGTGATTCTTATTTTCTTATTTGTTTCAGTATTTAATAATCATCCCTCTTTTATAACTAGGAAAAAATAACTTAAAAAGAGAATTGCAGGGCTTCCCTGGTGGCGCAGTGGTTGAGAGTCCACCTGCCGATGCAGAGGACACGGGTTTGTGCCCCGGTCCAGGAAGATCCCACATGCCGCGGAGTGGCTGGGCCCGTGAGCCATGGTTGCTGAGCCTGTGCATTCGGAGCCTGTGCTCTGCAACAGGAGAGGCTGTTGCGCAAAAAAAAAAAAAAAAAAAGAGAATTGCACTTCAAATTATGCCATATACTGGAATACTTGTTTTCATGTCTTATGAAGGCAAAAAAAAACAGACTCCCTTGGTAGAAGTAAAAAGAGCATGTTCACCTTTAAGTACAAAAAAAAAGGAGGAAAATGTCTCTAGAATCACCACTATCTAAACCTTACCCTCAGGTCAGGTTGTCTGCACAGAACCTTTTAGGACAGGGGAGGTCTCCTTCCCTCCTCCTGCCGTCTCGTCTCCCTGCCGCTCTTTCCTCTGTGCTCCTAACTCACCAGCACGGCACCTGGGCCCTCAGAGGCTCTAGTGAATATCTCTTGCAGATGGAGAGAAGGAACAGAAATTTAAACCAAGTATGAGCAACCATCTTCTTGGTCCACTTGTAAATCTTTGGTACAAACGTGGCAGAAGTGCACTTTTTTTTTTTTTTTTTTTTTTGCGGTACGCGGGCCTCTCACTGTTGTGGCCTCTCCCGTTGCGGAGCACAGGCTCCGGACGCGCAGGCTCAGTGGCCACGGCTCACAGGCCTAGCCGCTCCGTGGCATGTGGGATCTTCCCGGACCGGGGCACGAACCCATGTCCCCTGCATCAGCAGGCGGACTCTCAACCACTGCGCCACCAGGGAAGCCCCAAAAGTGCACTTTTAATGCATCTTCGAAGTTTCATCACATGTCCCTGGCAAATATTTCTGGCAAATTTCTGAATTTATAAATTGCTTCCAATTTTATCAAATCAGAAAGGTGTCAAGCTCTTAATCATCTGAAAAGAAGCTCAGCTTCTTGTGTCAATAAGAGAAATGCAAAGTGAACTTCTCTGAATTGTCAGATTGTCCATCCAAAGCTGTGAGGAAGCAGGTATGTTGGTATATTCCTGGCAGGGGTGTGATATGACCAGACCCCATGGAGGGCAGTTTGGCAATGTCTGTCAAAATGACAAATTCACATCCTTTTTGATCCCTGCCCCTCCCCCGCACCATTCTACTTTTAGAAATGTAGACTACAGATACACTTACACATGTGAAATGATATGCTCCTTAGATTTTATTTAACAAACTCTGTGCAACAGCTCCCATATGACAGTCACTGTTCTAAATCTCTTACCATCATTAAAGTCATTTAATTCCCCAAGCTACTCTATGAGGTAGATATTATTATTATTATCCCCACTTTACAGATGAGGAAACTGAAGAACAGAAAGATTAAGTACTTTGCCCAAGGCCACACAGCTAGTAGGTGGCAGAGCCAGGATTCAAACCCAGACTGTGCAGCTCCAGGGTCCTTGCTCTGCCAACCTCAACAGGTACCTCCTCGTGTGACCACAGTTATGGCACTGTTTGTAATTGCAAACATTTGGAAACAATTTACGTGCCTGTCAAGAGGGGATTGTTAAGTAAGTGACGCGATACCTCTCTGATGCAGTGATGGAAAGATGACCAAGATGCATTTTAATGGAAAAAGAAAAGTGCAGAAGGTGCTCCCAGGTGTGTTGGTAAAGGGGACAGGGCAGAGTATGTGCTTGTATTTGCTTGGATAAGAATAAAATACCACCGGAAGGGTGCTCAAGAAACAGGGAACCGGTTGCCATGGAGAGAGATGGTGGAGAGAGATGGAGAAGCAGCTGGAGGGGGACTTCCACTGTGTTCCCTTTTATACTTGTAGATTTTGAGCCATTCACATTTGTTGATTATTTGGAAGTGTAAATCAGAAGCCCTGAGTACCACAGCTTTTTCATGTTTTTTTTTCCCTTGACCATATAACCAATTTGTTTCTAGATTTTTAAATTAAACTCAATTTTTAAAATTCATGTGTGTGAAAGGTAATATAATATATGCCATGGTTTGCTTGTTTTTTTAATCAAACAATCCAGAAGAGAAAACAATAAAAATGAAGTCTCTCTTCCATTCCTGAACCCCAGCCTCCCGTCCCGAGCCCCTCCCGCAAGACAGCTCCTACTGCTGGTTTCTTGGAATTTTTTCTTTTCTTTTCAGCTTTATTGAGATATAATTGACATGTAGCACTGATACGTGTAAGGCATACAGCATAATGACTTACACATGTTGGGAAATGATTGCCCCAATAAGTTTCGTTAATATCCATCATCTCTTATAGACACACACAAAGAAAGAGGAAAAAAACTAGGTTTTTTCCTTGTGATGAGAACTCGTAGGATCTGCTCCCTGGTTTCTTGGAATTCATTCTGCTCTCCCCCCTCACCCAGGGCGTGTGCCGATCCCGAGCTTGGATCAGCCCCTCTTCTCTTGTTTGTCCTACCAAAACTCTATCCGAAAATAAGAATCTAATTTTAGTGATGAGGCCTTTGGTGGGTGTTTTTGGAGACATCATATAGGATTGAAATAAATCCCGATTCAAATTATAGCTCATGGAGCCCTTGTTCCCTGCCCTGTAGTTATTATGCTCCCCCTTAATGACAGTTCATCACTCAGCAGTTCAAATGTCCAGAGCCTTTGTGGTTTTGAAATGTAGCTTTAATTTGATCCCCGGGAGTTGAGAACGGATGATCGTTCATAGACAGGCCCTGTGTTTGCTGCACCTGCACCCGTGTGAGGTATCGATACTTCTCCTGTAAGCGTCGCTCACTGCGTTAGGGAAATGGCCACGGAAAGAGGCCGGCCCTTTGGAGACCATGTCCTGGGAGACAGCTCAGGACGGTTCTTTTTTTTTATTTTGCGGTACGCGGGCCTCTCACTGTTGTGGCCTCTCCCGTTGTGGAGCGCAGGCTCAGGGGCCGTGGCTCACGGTCCCAGCCGCTCCGCGGCATGTGGGATCTTCCCGGACCGGGGCACGAACCCGCGTCCCCTGTATCGGCAGGCAGACTCTCAACCACTGCGCCACCAGGGAAGCCCCAGGACGGTTCTTTTAAGTCGAAGGACCCACATCCTTCAATCCTGGCCAGGCCAGGAGAGGCCCAAGCAGTGCAGGGCCTGACTTGGGGGCTTTGGAGGCTGCAGGCTTTCAGGACCTGGGGCCTTAGTTGGCCAGGATGATGGTTAAAAAGAAACGGTGCTGCTCTGTGCCCCGCCGTGGGACAGAATCGATTCGTGTCGGGTTGATCCACTTCCCAATAAACCCTGAGGGGCTGGGGCAGCCGGAGCCCATTAGCATAAGCCACATGTCCTCCGGCAGGTCACACTGGCCTTCGGCCCCTCGCCTGAGTGACAGTGACAGCAGTGACCTCTCCGACATGGTCACACAGTCCCAAACGCTGGGCACGCCACGGTGAGAAGGGAAGCCGGCCCATGGCCCATGGTCACGTCCAACCCGGCCCTTGTGTGCTTTATTGCATCAGGGATCCCGCCTGGACGTTGCAGGCCAGGTCTCCCCTTCTGTTCTCACCTGAGGGTACTGAGCAGCATGGGCCTCGCTCCCTGGTGGAGGCGGCGGTTGTGGGGGGGGGCGCCTGCTGCCCCCGCCCCATCCCTGTGCACAGCGGGCTGCTCTCCCATGAGCCTCTGTCCTCCCCCCACACCCAGACCAGCGTGGGTGCCAGGCATCCTCCCGTTTCTGAGGAGGCCCTCCCCACACCCAGCCTCGGTGGACATTTGGGTTTGTGCCACCCACCAAACTTGCCCACCTGCCCTGGACTAACTGGGATGGAAGGAGCCCAAGACGCAGGATGGAGCATCCAAAAAGCAGGACTCCTCAGCGTAACCCAGTTACCACATTTGGGGACAATGGGACAAGGCTGAGTGCCAGGCCCCGCCCCAGATCCACCCACTGGATGTTCCAAGATGGGGAGGGGGCTGCTGCCCATCATGGGGGTGGGGGCTAATGAGGGGAGGCTGTGCTGAGACCCAGGGGCGGAGACTGTGGCCTGGGGAGGAGGTGGGTCCCTGGTCCCCAGATGACGAGGAGGGGAAGATGCTGGGCTCAGAGCCCTGCTGTCAGGGGGAGGGCTCGGGAACCTGAGCCCGGCAGGGCCAGGCACTCCCGTGGGTGACAGAGGCCCCCGGCCAGACCAAGGGGCCAGAGCACATCAAGGGCTTCCTGAAGGAGGCTCTTGACCCTCGGGTGAGTCTGGGTCCGGTGCCTTCCAGGGAAGTTGAAAGAGTGGAGCCTCATCCTGTACGGCACGGCCCAGCACCCCTATACCACCTTCAGCGCCCATCAGTCTCGCTCCCGGATGCTGGAGCTCTCGGCCCTAGAGCCAGAGCCACCCAAGGCTGCCCTGTCGCCGTCCCAGGCCGAGGTTCCCGAGGACGAAGAGGACTACACAGGTAATGAACCTGAGGCCAGAGGAGATGCTCATTTTTCCAGTGTAGCTCTTAAAACGTGGGCTGTTCCCGGCGGAAGGCGGGGCTAGGGTTGTAGGCCTTCCTCTTTCCTGGGAGTCGTAATAATGATGGTAATTTGCACTCACAGCTCCTCCCTCCCATGGCTCTCCTAATATTTTACAGACCAGTAAGTATGCTTCAAACCAGTAAGTACTCGCCAACCTTCCCAGGCCGGGAATAGAGGTTCCCTATGCCCAACCAGAACGGGGACTTGCCGCCTGGCTAGTGACACTCCTCTGGGGCGCCCCCTTTTCATCAGGGGCCCCCGTCTTCAGTCTCAGCCTCCTGACCCTCTCCCTAGTCCATCCACTTTCAGTCCTTGTGACCAGAATGTGGGAAGGACCAGGGTGCTACCGGGAGCCCAGGACGGTTGGGCTGAGTGAGCACAGCCAGGAGATCTTGACCCGCCCAGGGGCCTGGGAGAAAGACCCAGCACAGGGTCTCAGACCTGATGTCAGAGGACACTGATGCTGCAGGAAGCAGCTCAAGCCTCTCACAGGAAGTAAAGATGCCTCGTTGCAAATCCTCTTCCTCCTGCTGCGCCCCTGCAGGGTGGCCCTGGGCTCTGGGCCTGCAGCGCTCCACGCTGAGAGCTGGGGCAGCATGCAGAGGACGTTCCCAGCTGCCGGGCTGGGCACAGTTTCGGTCAGCGAGCTAGGTGGCAAGCTCTTCCTTTCTCTCTGAACCATCCCAGCGATTTGTGAGAAACGGAGCCTTTCTGGTTGGGCATATTTTCCTTAGCTAAATGTTACAGCTACTTGATAAATGATGGGTGAGATCTAAGAATATTGATGCTTTGAGTTATCTAATAGCTTCTGAAGAAAAAAAGTAACAAAATGGGAAACTCCACCAATACAGATCAAGCATAAATTATGGCCGATTCAATTTTAAACTTCTTCTAGCGTGCCTTTAAAATGGAGCATTGAATTATGTATGGACTAATCTGCTCTGTTTCCCCCTGTGATTTATAAACTGTGGCAAGATTCAGTAATTATTAATAAAGGACTGATTTCCCCCCCCCCTTAAAATTTGCTATGACTCTAACCTCACACTGTCCTGGAATCTCACTCTAACTGTTCTGCAGCCCAGGCCGCTCAGTCCTTCCCAGGCCTGGCCCAGGTGGTTAGAGGGGTCTCTGGGACTAAGGTGTGTTTCCGACACTTGGGGAAGTTCCGTGCAATCTCAGGGGCAAGTGGGGCGTGTGCACCAGTCACGGCAGGAAAGAGCGAGAGAGGGGAAGGGGGCAGGAGGGGTGTGGCGTGGAGGGAGAGGAGGAGAGGGCTTCAGGGGGAGGGGGAGCAGTGTGGAGGAGCATCTGGTTGGTGCCCTGGGGGGAGCCCTCCGAGTCACAGACAAACAAGCCCAGGTGCAGAAGCCCAGGGACAGAGAGAGGGTGCTGGGTAGGGGAGATTTTGAGGTGGGGCGATGATTCTCGAAGACTTTCTAAATATTTATTTATTTATTTGGTTGCGTCTGGTCTTCGTTGCAGCAGGTGGGCTCCTTAGTTGCAGCACGTGGGCTCCTTAGTTGCCAGCAGGCGGGCTCCTTAGTTGTGGCATGCAAACTCTTAGTTGCGGCACGTATGTGGGATCTAGTTCCCTGACCAGGAATCGAACCCAGGCCCCCCACATTGGGAGCGCGGATTCTTAACCACTGCGCCACCGGGGAAGTCCCTGTTGATGCTTTCCGTGGGGCTTCATGCGCAGCTGAGGGGTGAGCTGGCAGGGGAGGCTGCGTGCCTTTCGGAGGCGGAGCTGGTCATACAGACAGTGGGGGTGGGGGGCGCGGGGCGCCGCCCTCTGTCCGGCAGCGGGGGCGCCAAGCAGCGCTCTGATGGGGGCACACAGGTGGAGGGCCAGCTCTCCCCGGGACAAAGTAAAGGGGAGGAGGTGAGTGAGGGCTGGAGAGGGGAGTCCAGCTGCCCATGGACAGTAAGGATCCCAGGACGGAAGGGGAGCGGGGCTCCTGGGGGGGCTCAGGGGTGTGACAGGCGCCTCGCCAGAGCCATCTGGACAGCTGCCCTGTGAAGGGGTCAGCTGTGAGGTGGACACGAGTAGGGGACGCTCTCAGCCACTGTCACCACAAGTGGATTGGGATGAGGCGAACAAGGACCAAGTCAAATGAGAATCGATCCCCAAATCGAGTGAGTCTGGGGCCTGGGAAGGGGTGGGGGCACCTTGTGCTCCAGCACGACCCCAGCGCCCTCCCCCACCCAGACCACAAGGAGCGTCTAGTGCATCCCCAGGGATGCACGCAGCTCTGAAAGGGGTTCACGGGGGGACCCACAGTGAGAACCTTGGAAATGTCAGCAGCGGTAAACCTTCAGGGAGGGAAGCCAAATACAGCTGAGTCTAACACTGGGAAGGTCTGGAGGCCCTTTAAAGAGGAATGAAGAGGGCTTTGTGCCCCTCAGCAAAGACCCATTGTGGGTGGCAGAGAATGGGGACTTTTGTCTTTCCCTCACGTCCCCAGGAAACTCTGGTGGCTGGCAAGACACCTCTTCTTTGCTTCTGAACTCACTCCCCACCCCCTCCAACAACTAAAACCTTGTAGAAGGTTGTTTTTTCTTCCACGGACTCAAAAACTTGCATAACGCCCCGCCAGGCCCCTCCCTCCCCACATGGGGAGGCTTTCCAGAACCATCTCCCAGAGGAGGAAGAGCGTCGGGGGCCAGGGGAGGTGGGGGTCCCAGCACAGCACCGGCCCTGGCCCCCAGATGAGGAGGACACCTATGGAGGGGCCGCCCGGCCTGAGGGCAAGAGCCAGTCAAACTGGCCTCTTCCCCGAGGCGCAGGTGGAGGGGAGACCTAGGACAGGGCGCCCGATGGGGTCCCCCAGCTCCTGCGTTTTTCTCCGTCACTTTGACAACACCACACAGACTTCCAGAGTTAGAATTTGGGGATTGAGGGAAGACAGGATGCCCCCCTCTGAGGGTGAGAGAGACGGGAGCTGAAAAGGGCTCATCTCCCGCCCACCCCAGACCCACCAGGGTCATGGAAACCCACCTGCCTCCTTCACCGCGTGTGAGGGCCGTGGCGCATTCTGTTCCAGCCTCTCCCACTTAATTTCCGTCGGATCTTCATGCTTTCCTTCACGATGGAAATCAGAGTTGGTGGCTGGTCCAGCATTGTAACTCCGCTGCAGGGGAGGACGCTGCACGCGGCTGTCCCCTGCCCCTCCCGCCCCGCCATGGCTGCTCCTCTAGAACCTCACAATGCCCGCCTTCACCCACCTGGGTCCTCATCCACCACCGGCTGTCCTGCCTGTCTCGAGTCATCAGACCCTCTGACACTGGAGCCCAGAGCCAGGCTTGGCTTCCAGCTGCAGCGGGTCCCACAGGGGTGGGTGCTCTGGCCCAGCAGGGGCCTGTGAGACCCGGACATGGGGTCCTAGGAGACTGGACGTGATTGAGAAAGCATCTCTATGGGTGAAAGGAAATGCTTGTTTCTTTAAGGTGTGTGCCATCCGGAGTGTGGTGACAAAGGCTGTGATGGCCCTAACGCAGACCAGTGCTTGAACTGTGTCCACTTCAGCCTGGGGAGCGTCAAGACCAGCAGGTAAAGGGCTGGGCCTCCCCTGCGTGTCCTGGAGACGCCCAGCGTCCCGCTAAGGTGGCCAAGCTGTGTTCTCCACCCCCGCAGCCTGGCAGCATACTTAGGAATTAACCAAACACCCCGGAAAGGAGATCACCCTGAGGGTCACTGCTGGGGAATTTTATGTTTTGGTAACCTTTTATTCTCATCTCATAAATAACTCGTGACCATGAGAACTCAGAGGCCGTGGCATTGTTTGTCTGTGCTTATGAACTTTTTTCTCTCCATTTTGCTAAACAAAAATGGGTCGTATTGAGCATGACAACCACTTGGGAACTGCAGACAAACGTCATCTTAAGGGCCAGTACGGTTCTAAAAGTCAGCACAGTCGGCCGTGAATGAGAAGCCCCCAGCCCTGAGCGCCGGGTAGGGGTGCAGCCCTCCTGGGGAGCACACACCCACCAGGGCTCTGGCAGGGGTGCGGCTGGGACTCTCAGGGTGTCCCCGGGGCCCAGACACAGCCGCAACCTCCCTGCGCTGGGCGAAGACGTTTGTTCTGCTGGCTGGACACAGCCTGGAGACCACTCACTGCCCGTGGGCACTGTCAGTGGGGTTTTGCCGGAGCTGAACGTTCCAAAAGTCAGATACCGTCATGGTGTTGCCCAAGGAAGCCAAGCACAACCTGCGAGTGCCCCCGCCCCCCTCGGGGAACCTTTGAAAGGGCAGGCGTCCCAGGTTCCCATGCAAGCCCTCAGCCCTCCCCTGCATCAGGAACTTCTCAGGGGCATTAATGGTTTACCTCTGCCCTGGGGCCTTTGTTTCCTCAGAGTCTGCTGACGGGGAGGCAGCTAAGGCTTCCCTCCCAGCCAGCTGCCCTGCCTTGGCCTGACCCTCGTGCTGCCGGGTAGCCGTGGGGCTGGGGCCAGTAGGAAAGTCCTCTCCCGATCTGCTCCCACAGGAAGTGCGTGAGCGTGTGCCCCTTGGGCTACTTTGGGGACATGGCAGCCCGCCGCTGCCGCCGCTGCCACAAGGGATGCGAGACCTGCTCCGGCCGGGGCCCCACCCAGTGCCTGTCTTGCCGCCGCGGGTTCTACCACCATCAGGAGGTGAACACCTGTGTGACCTTCTGTCCTGCTGGATTTTATGCTGATGAAAGTAAGTGTGTGTCCCCGGGCCTAGAAATCAGGAGTCAGCCCCTCTCGGGGCTGGGGTCCCCTCTCCTGGGAGAATTTTCCCCACCCTCTGCTTCCTGTGTACTCTGTCCTGAGAAAGGATCCTTAACAGGAGGGAGAGAGAGAGGATGAAATCAAAGCCCTCGGACCCTGTTAGTGGATAGCAGTTCACACCCAAAACCTGGCTAGGGTGGTTCAAGGTGACTCAGAAATGGAGCCCCCGTAGTCGGGGGTTGTCACACTTCTGTAGGTCAGTGTCCATTATTCAGGATGGACAGGGAGGTAGCTTGAGCCAGTGGCTCTCAGGCTCAGACCGATTTCAGACATCCAAGTAGAAAGGCTGCCGGGTAGGCCCTGCGGTCTCTCTTGGAGCAGTGGATGTGGGCGCTGGGCGGGGTGCGGGACCCAGCACCCACTTGTGGCCTTGGTGGTTGAAACTGGGTGAAAGCCCTTCCCAGCAAGAGCCGCTAAGCTGAAACCGGGGTCTGAGGCCAGGGAGGTCTGCGGGTCTCCACGAATGAAGAGGAGCCTGCTGCCGGGCATAACGGCTCAGGGGGACAGGTTGTTCTTGGCTGTGCACTTTACATAGTGACCACACTCCCAAGAGGTGGGCGACGCTTTCCTCACCTTGCAGGTGGGGAAGTGAAGCCGAGCGAGGCCAAAGGGCCCACAGCTAGCAATGACCCAGTGAACTCAGAGCAGCACAGGCGTCCTGCCATCCTTCCTGTCCTGGGAAGTGGAGTGGCTGGGCTCTGGGGCCAGGACCTCATGCCAAGGTTTGAACGCTCACCTCAGCCTGGAAGAGGCCAAAGAGAGGGCTTGGGTTAAATTGATGGAGGACAGTTTTCAGCTGACGTGTTGGCCGTTGTGCAGGGAGGGGGCAGCGCTTCCCAGAGCTCGCCTCTGGCCCGCATCCCGCAGGAGGGGTCCCATCACAGCGTTGCTCTCACTCCTCTGGGGAAGGAGCCAGGGATCCTTAAGGACATATAAAGCCATGGAATAACCACACTCTTTAGAGGGGACACAGAGTCATGCAAGACACGTTTCACAGGCTTTGCAAACACCTGCCCTGGGCTGCAACCAGAACTGTTTTCGGGGCAGAGGCTCCTCCATCCCTACCCCCCACCCCACCCCTGGGCAAAAACCAGCCACCTCGGTCACCCCGAGAGTCACCCCCAGATGCCCTCGCTGAGCCCCTGCAGCATGTGTGTGATGCCACCTGTGGGGCCCCGAGCACAGGGTGGTGCTGACCGGGTGCCAGGATGAGTGACCTGGGTAATCACCGAGACCCAGGGCTTCCCCAAAGTGTGGTGGGTGTCAGAGATTCATGTCTGTGCAGGTGACCGCCAACGTGTCAGTAAAGACGCCTGTGAGGGCCCTGGGTGGGTGGGGTCACTCAGGGGAACCCTCAGGCCCCACCGGTCACACTTAGGAAGACTGGCACCTCGCTAAACTCTGCTCCGCTGGCTCCAGTCCCGGGGGAAGATGCAGGACTAGAGCACGTTTCCTCTGGAAAGGGCCCACCTCCAAGCCTCAAGGTCGTGTGAGGACTTCACTCCAGAAAGGAGGTGCGAGGCCTGTGACCTGACACCGGGGCACGCAGTCTCCACATGCCTCTGGCGGTCGGTCACTATGTCACCTGTCTAGAGGCAACGCCGGTGACGGCCGTTCCATCAGCCCCGCCTTGGAACACCCGAGTCTCGTTCGCCCGGGTTTGATCCACATCCACTCTTCCCACCTCTTCTCTTTTCCTCCTCTTATTTTTCTCCAGATCAGAAAAACTGCCTTAAATGCCACCCAAGCTGTAAGAAGTGCATGGATGAACCAGAGAAATGTACTGTCTGTAAAGAAGGATTCAGGTAAGACCCTCCCTTCAGACCTGAGGCACGGCCTTGGGTATATGCTGGTATAAGTGTCTGTCATTGATTTACCAAGTGTTTGCCTCCTTTTCCTAAAAGCTAAAATTTCAAAGGCCCAAAGCCTTTCAGGATACAGATTCCGAGTCAAAATCAGATTTCCACTTAGAGATTGGTGTTTATGATAGAAAGTCAGAGGATGGGGAAAATGTCTACATTTTATGCAACATTTGGAGAATTGGTAAGAGCGAGAGTGGATCCTCTCATAGAAAGTAGGGCTGGCGGCTGGAAGGGTAGGGAGTTCTAACAAAGCACAGAGCTCCTTTTCTTAGGCACCGAGCCCCACTCACTCCAGTTTCCTTCCCAGTCTGGATGACTGAGGGAAGGGCAGAGGGGGCTCGCTCTCTGGAGATACTCTGTAAATTCCTGGTTTGCCCGGCTCCACCAAGCTCAGCCCACGCCTCCTTTAAAAGCATCTGACCGAGCTAATGATTTTTTACTAGAATATTTTGGAACGTTGGTGTAGCCTGTTTACTGCCACCAAATATACATTACTTCTTCCTTGAAGTTATCATCTAGAAGCTTAGAAATCATTCTGTGCAAAATTGTGCTATGGACCCTCCCGCGATCCAGTCTTGAACCAGGGCCTGCACTTTAAGGAAGAAAGGGACGGGTCAGCGAGGGCAGTGAGCAGGGGCGGGGCCGGGGGGCATCACCGGGCTCTTGTTAAAATGCAGGTGCTGGGCTTCCCTGGTGGTGCAGTGGTTGGGAGTACGCCTGCCGACGCAGGGGACGTGGGTTCGTGCCCCAGTCCGGGAAGATCCCACATGCCACGGAGCGGCTGGGCCCGTGAGCCATGGCCGCTGAGCCTGTGCATCCGGAGCCTGTGCTCCGCAACGGGAGAGGCCGCAGCAGTGAGAGGCCTGCGTACCACCAAAAAAAAAAAAAAAAAAAAAAATGCAGGTGCTGACCCAGCAGCTCTGTGACTCTGCGTTTCTACCTGGCCCCCAGGGGACAAGGATGCTGCCGTTCCTGCAGCCTCCCCTCCCCTCAAATTCAACCCCCCAGGGTTGAATTCTTTTGCAGTAAGGAGTGATGGAAGAAAACCAGCATTTTACTCCAGCTGCTCTCACCAACACTGCCTCATTTAATCTTCACAGCAACCTATGACGTATGTGACATATATGGCATTCTTCTTCACATCTTACTAACGGGGAGAGGAACAGTTTCCGGGAGCAGCATGACTAAGGTTCCCCAAGCCCGCCCCACCTCCTCCAGATCAGGGGATCGGAGAGAAGAGGGTCCACTGCCCCACGCTCCTGGGAGTCGGGGGAGGGAAGGGGGACAGGACCCCAGAGTCACACGTCATGCCCGTTCTCTGACCCAGGGAGCTGGACGAGGCAGGATGAGGAGTGGAGGGGTGACATGTGGAGGAAGGAGAGCCTCAGAAGGGAAAGGCGGAGAGGTTCAGCTGGCCGCCACTGGGGCCTGGGAGCTCGGCTGTGGGGACCCTCCCTCAGGGCCCCCCACCCAGGCCGGAGACTCAGGGTGTCAGTGGGAGGCACTGTGTTTCCAGCTCCCTGGAGCCTGTTTCCCAGTGGGGATGTGCTGGAGGGGGCGGTTCATCCCTGCTCCTGTGGGTCAGGTAGGGGAGAGGAGGTCAGATGCTCGGGCCAGGAGCTGTGTCCTGGCGAGAAAATGCCTCTCAGGCAGCAGCCCCCCAGGTGGAGGCAGCGGTGCAGCCGTGACGAGCAGTCAGAGAGGACTGTGGACACTGAAACATCATCAGCCGTAATCCACGGAAAGCTTCCTTTTATTGCCCAATATCCTCTTTAGCTGTGGCTTCAAATCATCGGTCCCACTGAAGCAGTGAGGGCGGCCGAGCCGTGCGTCCATCTCTTTAGGCTGGGAACATCCATTAGTAAAGACTTGACTGAACAGCTGGGGGCCGGGACGAGAGGGAGCCCTGGGGTCGGCCTCCGCCTTGATACAGAGATGCTTTCAGCCCCACCGACGTCCCCCCCACCAAGCGCAGGAGCCTCTGGCTCTCACAGACCCTGCGGCATGTGTTTGATGTGTCAGGCAGCAGATCCAGCTACAACATGTGCAGCAGTGAGCTTGGGAACTGAAGCAGCCGTGGCAGCCAACACCCATTCACACTGCTGGGTGCCCGACACCTGCCAGGGTTCTGTCCTCAAAGTAACCTGACCACGCAGGAGCCTTGGCGGACAGCTGAGGGGACGGAGGGGCAGGAAGCTTGGCTGGCCTGCCCGGGGTAGGGGCAGAGGGTCTGCTCCAGAAGCCGTGCGCTCACTGCCTGGCCGAGCGAGGTGAGGGAGGAAGGCCAGAGCCACAGCAGGCAGGGCTGCTGGGTCCCAGGAGCGGATTTTATCTCAGGTTCATTGTGAAGCACAGAAGGTTTCCAGCAAGGGCGAGGCAGGAGCCCACTGGGACTCAGGGTCAGTCTTGCTGCCACCCCCCCTCACGCATCACAGATGCCAAGGCTTCACCCAGGGCTGCGCCCAGTGAGACCGAGCCAGTGGGGTGACCCACCCGTGCTCGAGTTCTCCTCGTGGGCCTTGGGTTCTAGCGTGATTGGTGTCAGTGAAGAGAAGGTGTCACAGAGCAGAAGAGCACAGAAGGCGTGGAGGGCACAGCCTCCCGCACAGGGACCGAGGCCATGGGGCTTTGGGAAGGAGCTTCGGGACCACCAGCCACCAGAAGGCGGAGACTCTGCTTCCAGGCCCGGGTGTCCCTTCCAGCCGGCCTCGAGATGCTGCAGGACAGCTTTGCCGCTTTCATTAGTTCAGAACCTTAAGTGACTCCGAGAGCTGTGCTTTAGCAACCTTCAGTTCCTCTCATGAAAGACATTTGAGGGCAAATCATAATTGAATTAGAGCTTTGGAAAGGATATAAAAGACTGCCTTTTTTTTCTTTTCAACAGCCTTGCACGGGGCAGCTGCATTCCAGACTGTGAGCCAGGCACCTACTTTGACTCTGAGCTGATCAGGTGCGGGGAATGCCATCCCACCTGCCAGACCTGCGTGGGTGAGTTCACGGCCTGCGGGGGCCACATTTGGAGCCCAAGTTCCCCAGGCCGGTGGGCTGACTACCTGGAAACCCAGAAAGCCCTAGGACTTGCGGGCTTCCGTGGGTGTTGCAGCATTAAATCCCAGAAGCCCTACCAGGGGCTGGGAGAGGGGAAAGGGGAATAGTGATTAATGGGTACAGAGGTTCAGCTTGGGAAGATAAAAAATATCTGGGGATGGATGGATGGTGGTGATGCTTGCATAGCAATATGAATACCTAATGCCACTGAACTGTGTGCTTAAGTGGTTAGTATGGTCAATTGTATGTTACGTACATTTTACCACAATTTTTAAAATTAAAAAAAAAAGAAAAACCACAAGGGCCCACTTGGAGCAGCCTGGGTTTCCCGGTGTCAGGAGCCCAGCCAGGTAGGGGATGCTTTCAGGCCGGGAAGGATTGCTAACTGCTAGTGAGCTCTTGCGTGGAACCCAGCCCTTGCCTCAGGGTAGCAGTGCCGGAGTTTCACGATTCATCGATCTTCGGGGAGAGGCTGGGCAAGTTCCCGTGGTGAAGGAAGAAGGCTTTTTAAAACATAGCCTTAGTTCCTTGTACCTGTCTTCCCTATTTTGAACATTTTACTCAAAGAGGAAAAGATCTCTGTAAACAATTTTATGTGTATTGTAATTTCCCACAGAGATGATGGCATAGCTGCCTTCCAGGCGCAGTTTTTATGCAGAATCGCAGAGAATGATTGTCTTGTTGGGTTTCGTGCTGCAGACTTGTTGGCACCGGGATATTGTAGCACATTCTGAGCTTGTGGACGCATACGTGTTTCTGATTGAATCTTCTCCTCTTGATCCTCCTTCCTGACCCAGCGCTTTGGTCCTTGTTCTAAGAAACCCACATCAGGTTGAGTTTTTGCTGCAGTAACGCTGTAAGAATTAGGTCTCTGCTGAGTCACTGATGCCGTAACATGGGTCCCGGGATGCATGGCAGGATGGGGCAGCCGTCCCAGTGTGGCCACGTGAGCCCATGTCAAGGAGCCCTTGACCCTTGACCCGAAGTGGACATGCCATGGCAAAGACCAGCACTCTCAAGGCCTTTGGAAGATGTGCCTTCCTGGGGCCCCCTCCTGGGACAACCCCCCGCAAGGCAGGGGCCCAGCAGCCTTTCCTAGCGTTTGCCTCGTGGCCTGTCATTTTCATGGTTTCTTTGCCTCATTGTTTAGCCCACGTTGAAAGAGCATCGCCGATGTCACTTGTTTAAAATTCATAGGCACTTGAATCCATAAAATTCAGGCGTGTAGCTTTATAATGCTTTTGATTTCATTTATTCAGTGTGGTTTCCTTTGTCTGCATCCCCACACTGCCTGTTGGCAAACAGTCTCTCACTCAGTCCAGAGACCTCTTTGTCACTTGAGGGGTCAGGCTGTCCAGGGGTCTCCCCTGCTCCCCACACCTGCCTGCCCGGGTTCCCTGTATGCTCTGGGACGTGTGCATCCACCCCGGCCACTGCTAGGACAGGGACCCCACCCACTTCCAGCGCTGAAGGCTCCTCGCTGCCTGTCACGGTCCCTGTCGGGAGCCCCTGGCCACCTGGCCCTCCCCTCCCAGCTCCCACTCCGTGACCACTGCTGCTCCCCGCCTGTGAGGGGCCTGGGTGCGGTGTGGGGAGAGTCGTGGTTAGGCACGAGTACAGCATGGAGCACGGTGGCATCTGTCCCCACCCCAGGCCAGCAGTACCTTGGGACACTCAGTGGTGAGTCAGTAGGAATAAGCCTCATCCCATCCTGGTCCAAGTACCCAGAGCCTCTGGCACAGATGATATGATCCCTTGGGGAACCCGTCTGCCTTGGGTGGGTGCAGGGGACCCGGCAGGGCATGGCGCGTGGGTCAGCGGCTAGCGGCCAGTGGGGCACATGTGTGTGGAGTTGAGGGGCACGAGGGCCGGTCCTCACCCAGGGGAGCACGACATGAAATAGCAGATAAAAACCCCCATGACAGGTCAAGAGAGAGATGGCAGAAGAAAGGAACGCGTTTTGTATCTTAGCACCCTTCATAGCACGTTTTTCCTGCCTTTTGAATAAGGGCCCTGCGTTTTCACTTTGTCCCAGGCCCCACAAATGATGCAGTGGATCCCGCCTAAGCATCACCCGTTTTGCTACGATTTTTATGATGTGTCCGCTTTTCAAGTGTCTGACGCCTGGAAAGCCTTGTGACTAAATGGAATCCCTGAGAGACTTTGAATTACAAAGTTCACAGTGTTTAGTAGTAGTGAAAATAGTTGCTCTAGGAGATCTGTGTTGACTCAGCTTTTGTCATCGTGGTAAAAGATCCGGGACATAAAACCTGCCACTTTGGAGTGCGCGCCTCAGCAGCACTGAGCACCTTCACGCTGTCACGGGGCCGGCGCCTCTGCCCATCCCAGGGCTTTCTCTTCTTCTAACCCCAGCTGAACGGGTTTCATCCATTTTTTTTTTTTTTTTTTTTTTTGCGGTACGTGGGCCTCTCACTGCTGTGGCCTCTCCCGTCACAGAGCACAGGCTCCGGACGCGCAGGCTCAGCGGCCATGGCTCACGGGCCCAGCCGCTCCGCGGCATGTGGGATCTTCCCGGACCGGGGCACGAACCCACGTCCCCTGCATCGGCAGGCGGACTCTCAGCCACTGCGCCACCAGGGAAGCCCCATCCGCTTTTAAGTTTAGCAAATTGAGCATTAAACTAGGAGCAAATAAGAATGAGTGTTATTTCCCATTGCGGAAGCTCCTAAGGCACTGGGGACCCTGGCGGCCCGGGCAGTAGGACATGGGTGATGGGGGTTGTGGGGGGCACCAACGCCAGATGCTCCCTGCAGATAAGTGATGGGGGCTGGGGCACAAGAGCAGCCGTCCATCCAGAAGGACATAAACCGGACGCATTTGTGGGGCGGCTCTCCCACTGCATTGCTGCAACAGAGGGAGGACACCCCCGTGGAGACCCCAGGCGGGTGGGCAGCTACTTCTCGTGAAGGCCCTGGAACCCCAAGGGCTCCCGCTTCTGCCTCACGCTCACTCCTGGGTGAGCTCAGAATCCCCTTCCAAGCTGGAAGCTATGGTTCTGAGAGCAGAAACCAGCTGCCGGAGCACCAAACCTCGGGACTTGCAGAGCCGCCCTGCAGACCCCCGTCTGCAAAGGGGTCCTCCCGTGATGCAGCCCAGAGGCCCCCCGTAGGTCCAGAATTCACTCCACCTGTGCCTCAGCTGTCAGGCCTCAAGCCGAGACAGGACCACAGTGGGGGGAGGTCTAAGGAGGGGCTGTGGTCTCCGTGAGCATCTGAGATGATTTCTCCCTGAGTTCGATCCTCTAAGCCGCCAGCCGGTGGCCACCTCGCTGCCTCTCTGATGCTCCTTGGGGACTCTGACACGGAAGTGCACACCCAGCACTGACTTGTCGTTGGCCTGAGTGAATGAACAGATGGGCAGACAGACAGATGGACAGCACGGTTTCTTCTGTCTGGACCACTGCCTGCCCAGGCTGATGAGGCCTCCTGACTGGGCTGCAGATTTTCCTTCACGACCCTTGACCCTTTGTTCAGAGCTCTTGCCTTTTCTGCTCCCCACGCCTCACCCCGTAAGCCCTTAGCTGTTTTTTCTCTGTTGAAAGAGTCCTGATCCTTCACACCAAATACCTGTCAACCCCAGGCCCCCAAACCTCTTCTTTCCCTTTTCCCACATATTCTTACACCAAGTTCTGTCCACTAGAAATACGATGTGAGCTACTGATGCAGCTTTAAGTTCCCTCAAGAAACAGGTGAAAATAATTATAACATCTTATTTAACCCCATGTATCTAAATGCCATCATTTCTACATGTAATCAATATTTAAAAAATCAACGAGCTACTGCACTTTTTTTTTTTTAACTATGTCTCTGAAATCCAGTGTGTAAGTGTGTTTGGCCAGGCCACATTTTGAGAACTCAGAGCTACCTGTGTCCGCCCTAGCCGGAATCGGGCCCAGGCCTGCTGGGGAAGGAGACACCTGGCATCAGGGCCGATGAACGCGACCCGGGCAGCGGGAGGTGTGCTGAGCTTGATGCAGCCTCCGTGTCCCCATCCGTGAGATGTGGGCGTGAGGCCCACCTCCCAGGAGTGGCGAGGCGGGCCCAGTGCAGATGCACAGTGGCACCTGGGTGAATCTAGCTGTGTGGTGGCCTTGGGGTGTCTGAATAGGACCTGGATCTCACAGGTGCTGCAGCAGGTCTTGGACATGTGATGGGCAGGTGGGCGGTCCCTGACCTCTGCTGCTTTTCCCGTACCCCTCAGGGCCCAGCAGAGAAGAATGTATTCACTGTGCCCCAAACTTCCACTTCCAAGACTGGAAATGTGTGCCAGCCTGTGGCGAGGGCTTCTACCCCGAGGAGATGCCGGGCTTGCCCCACAAAGTGTGCCGAAGGTATGTGCGCGTTCCAGGCAGTCCTCCTGACTTAGCCCGAGATGGCCGGGGAAGGGCGGTCAGCGGTGCCTGTGGAGGAGTGGCAGGAGGGCTGGGTCTGGTGGCCCCTGTCCCAGGGGCTGGGGGCAGGGTGTGCCATGTTCCATGACAGCAGTGGGTGCAGTGGGCAGACAGGAACCCGTTTACGGAGGAGGGGACCCTGCAGGTGGTGATGGCCAAGGTCACAGTCAGGCAGCGGCCCTCATGCCTTTGTTCACGTCCTGAGTATCTGTGGAGACCTACTGTGTATCCGGCGCTGTGTGACTGGGAGGGCAGGACGCGGAGGACGGGGCCCTGACTGGCGGAGCCACCACCCCGGGGCAGACGCCAGGGAGCCCCACCTGCACCCCGGACCACAGTGTGTTCACAGCATGTCATTAAGGAAACCATGTGTAGGATTTGTTTAAAATTTAAATTGGATAATTTAGAGAAAATGCAAGATCCCGACAACTTCCTCATTCTAAAGCCTCTTCCAGCCAGTGCAGAAATGTTATAACCCTGCTCGTTCTCCTTTTCTGCTCCCTCCCGTGTGTCCGCAAGGCGCACCGTCCTTTTTTGGGGGCTCTGAGCAGTGTTCTCTCTTGTCACGGGATGCGGGCAGTGAAGGGAGAAGCCGTCTGCTTGGTGTCCTCTTGTCCTGCTGAATCTTGCCTCATGTCAGGCCTCATCACCTGGAGCCCAGGAACAGGGCAGGGCAGTCTGTCTCGTCTAGGCTGAGAGTGACGATGAGGAGTCTGCAGGTGACCTTGAAGATCATGATGGTGGGAGTGGGGAAGGGACCGTCCCTCTGACGTAGACTCAAAGAGGGAGCCTCAGGCGCCCACTTCAGAGCAGTGCAGGGAGACCATGCCCACCTGGCAGCTCACAGCTGGGGACCCACAGTGGGGATCTTTGAGATCCTCTCAGGCTGTGTTTGAGAACTCTTGTGGATTGTAACCTATTCTTTAAAACAAACAAACAAACGAAAACCAACAACCTATGTGAGCAAATGAGAGACCACCTGCTCCTTGCGCTTGTGGGACCCACTCAAAGAGGGTTAGGGTTTCAGCCCCACTACCCAGCCACCTTCACCCAGCCTTGCTGAGTCCCGTGAAGGACCCTCGGCACCGGTATCTGAAGTAAAGTTTCATTTTAACCAGCCAGCTGGTTCCAGGGTGATTACCCTAAGTATGGCAGCCAGGGACAATGCGGAATTACACAGTGATAATCAGTTTCGTTTGTCAGACACCCTGGCTCTCAGAGGATGCTGCGAATTCCCACGAGTATGGCAGCCAGCCCCCGCAGGGCACCCAGAAGCTATGGGGTCCCCAGTGCCAGGAGGCAGGGGGCAGGCAGCCCCCGTGAGCCCCTCCTCGGCTGAGGAGGGCAGGAGCTCCCTGGGTGCTCACCTCCACGCGTGGCAAAGCTTTCAGTCCTGGAGGAGCGTCCAGTGCTGGGGCTGACACAGCAGGCCTCAGAGATAGACCCCCAGGAAGCGCCCTGCACGGGACGCCTAGGTGGTGAATTGCAGCACTTCAGAGAATTCCCGTCTCCCGAGTCCCAGGGCTCTGGAGACCCCTCAGTGTGGATGCCTCTGGAAGGACAAATGGCCTTGGGCCTCTCCCCACCGAGGCAGCAGCAGCGTTCAGAGAGCCTGGCTTCCCGAAGGCCCCAGAATGCTGAGTGCCGGCCCGGGCAGCCTCGAGGGAGCGAGCAGCTAGGCAGGGCTCATGGGGCAAAGCCGGGCCGGGACGCAGGCCTGCCAGGTCGGCAGCCTGCATGCCGAGTCGAGACCCGTTATGCTGAAGCCCACGGCCGAGAACAGTCCATGATGAGTATCTCAAAAGAGGCGCCGGCCACCCCAAGACTTAGGAAGAGGACCTAGAAGGGGGATCAAGGACCTCTTTGAAGACAGAGCAACTCGGTGGGGTGTCTGCCCCCCACCCTCCTACCACCCTCCCTCCCCCTGCCCCTCCTGGGTATGTTGAGGCAGGGCAAGACTCAGGCAGGCCTTCTGCTCTGTCCTGTGCCCAGTGTGACGAGATATCTGCCATCTGACTGTCACCTGGAACTGCCTAAAGACGGGAGGCGGGGAAGTGGTCCAGCAGCAGGGCAGGGAGAGGACTGCATCGGGCGCCGCCCTGCAGAGTTTGGCAGGACAGTCGCTGTGGTGTTTGCGGGTGAGGGCAGAACCAGAGGCGTCTTGAAAGCCCCCTGCCCAAGAGGACCACCTGCCAGGCACGGTAACCTTGACGGAGGAGCCAAGAGGGTCTCTCGGAGAAACAGGGGCCCCGAGGCAGTTGGGGGAGCGGCCTGGTGCCGGATTTTTCCCCAAGCCGGGGCCTCCAGATCCGAGCCCAGGCTGGCCGACACCTGACCGAGGCCTTGTGAGGCCCTGAGAGCGAGCCCGTCCGAGGCTGCCCGGGCCTCTGCTTGCGGAACGGGGAGATGCTGAAAAGTGGTGGATTGAGCTGCTGCATCATGGTCATTTGTTACATGGCCGAAGAAAACCGACACAGCCCCGGGGGCTGCCGTGGAGATCCTGAGGCTCTGTGAGGCTGAATTTGGAGAAGAAAGAGAGCTGTGTGCAGCCGGGTCTCCACTGTAGCCGCCCCCTTACTGTTTATAGCAAAGCAGCCCTCAGCCAGGGCCTTCGAGACAGCTGACCACCAATTACATGGCTTGGCTTGGCCCTAGCTCCTGTCTAGCAGACATCATCTGTGAGAGAAGCGGGAGTTGGGGGGAGTGGTCCCCTGTGCAGTGGCATGAGGGGCCTGTGGCCCGGCCAGAGCGGTGCAGCAGGGGCCGGGCCCTGGGATCTTCCCCAAAGTGCGCAGTAAGAGTCTGCACGTCGGGCCCTGTCCTCCCGCTCCAGGGTCTGTGAGGGGGGAGGGCAGGCTCTTGCTGCAGGAGGATGCGGTTTGCCTGTGGGTTTACACGTTTATAAACATAAACTATGGGCCCGAACTCCAGTTTGGAGGTGCCCTCAGTGACCCCAGGAGAACAAAAGCCAGGCTGAGGGCCTGCTGTCCCGGAGGCCCCATGCAGGCAGAATCCATGATGGCACCTGACCCCGGCACAGGCCCACTCAGGAAGGAGGCCTACAGTGAGCCGTGCTGTTGGCGTCTGGTCGCTGCCTGGGAGGTGGCATCTGTCCCAAGCACTGCCTACCTGATGCCCCGCCCACCCTGTCCGAGCCCTGCTCCCGGGCCTGCAGCTGACAGGGAGCTGGGAGGTAGGTCTAGGGAGACCCAGTCCCTGGAGCTGGACGCGGAGAAGGCAGCAGGTACAGCCCAGGTCCCTTCATGGCCCAGAGCAGGAAGGGGCGTCGGCAGGCTCTTCTGTGAAGGGCCCGACGGTGAGTCGTTTAGGCTTTGCTGGCCGTACAGTCTCCAGAGTAGCCGCTCAGCTCCAGTGCCACAGACGCAGCCACAGACAGACGCAGATAAACGCACGGGACGGTGGAGTGTGCCGACCCTCCCACCCCCAAGGTCATGGCACTCTGTCAGCAATAGTCCTGGGTCCCGTCTCCGGGACAGGTCGAAAGGGCATCCCCACCCTCTGTCCGCAGGGGGGAGTCCGACGTCACCACAAAGGAGGCTCAGCCCCGGCTAGCCCCAGGGTCATGTCCATCACATTCAGGGGAGCCTGGCCCCAAGCCCCAAGAGTCAATGCTGACATCCTCAGGGAGCCACCTGTGGCCACAGTGCCCAGGAGGGCGTCCAGGTGAGCCACGGGGAGGTTCAGAGACCTGGGCCCATCCTCAGCTCCAGGCATCCTCCTGCCAACTGGCCGTGACCGTCTCCGCGCTCCCAGGGCAATAGAGGAGATACATGCAGATGCTTGGCCAGGGTCTCGGGCCGTCGTGGGGGGCACAGTTACAGCCAGGGGGTGCAGTGCGGGAGGGCGGGAGGGCTCTGGGAAGGGGCCTGGAGTGACTGTGTCTCTTTCCCATCTGGGAACCCGTGTTCCCCTGCAGGTGTGACGA
This sequence comes from Tursiops truncatus, assembly GCF_011762595.2. Classification (NCBI taxonomy): domain Eukaryota; kingdom Metazoa; phylum Chordata; class Mammalia; order Artiodactyla; family Delphinidae; genus Tursiops; species Tursiops truncatus. Next base: position 146,423,755 of record NC_047035.1, read on the forward strand.
GAGCTGCTTGAGCTGTGAAGGCTCCAGCAGGAACTGCAGCCGGTGTAAGACAGGCTTCACACAGCTGGGAACCTCGTGCATCACCAACCACACGTGCAGCAACGGTGAGCATGGGTGGGTGACCGCCCTGAGCTACCTCGGGGCTGCCCCGGGCAGAAGAGAAAGGAAAAGAAGATGCAGGGACCGCAGTCCCTTGGACAGCCCTGTGGCCCCTCCTCTCAGTGACCACTTGGCTCTCCCCTGGGCCTCCTCCCTTCCCTTTAGGCCTCTCACATTGACCAGACAGGCATCTCCACTACCAGCACAGCTAGTGCGGGTCGGTCCGTTGAGTAACTCTTACAAATGATTCTGTTCTCGCACCGTTCCCACTCTCCTGCCATAAGCCCAAGATGGCCTGGGTGTGGTGACATGTGTTAGGAGAGGCCAGACCTTGGAGGTCAAAGTCAGGAGGCCTGAAGGCTCTCAGCCTCCCTGCACATGTGTCAAGGCCCGCGTGTCCATGGGAAGGACCTGCCTCTGTGCTGTGGGAGAGCCCTGGTGCTCTAAGCCGACAGGGAGAGGCAAGGATGGGCTGTGAAAACAGGATCTCAGAGGAGACCAGCTTGGGGATTCCGGGCAAGAGAAGGCTTGGCAGGGGACTCTGGCCTGGAGACCCAGTGCAGGGGCCGTGGGCAGACGTGCCATGGCGAGAAGGAGCCTCCATGGCTCAGCAAGCCTAGGGAGGAGCAGTCTGGGGCTGGCTCTGGGCACTGCGAGCTGGCAGGCGTGCAGGAGAGGGTAACCGCCAGTGCCATGCTGTCCGTGGGCACGGAGCTGGCACCGGCCCCGGCCTGGCAGAGCGTGAAGCCCGCGGAGAGCACCCTGGGCACGCCCTGTGGACCACAAGGTGGTTTTCTTGGCTTGCAGAATTATGTCCCTTCAAAGGCCAGGAAGCTCCTGATTTAGGAAGCCACCTCCTTGGGTTATGTATCCAGCCCGGGAAAGGGAGGCTGTCCCCGGGGGGGTCTCCCGGTTCCCATGAATGGCAACATCCTCAAAAGCCAGCTGCCGAGGGGAGGGGCCAGCCTCCATGGCTCTTCCCTTCCCCCTCAGCCTTTCCCTCTTGGTGACCCCCTTCCTCTCCCATTTGGTGTGTCCCCGGGATCACGGCGTAGCCTCCATCCTGCCCCTGCCAGGCCTGACCCCATCTTCCTCCCAAGTCCCCCAGCACAACTGTCCAGGAAGAGGAACAGGGACCACAAGGGCTCTCTGGCACAGCCTAGGTGTCCCCAGACCCCGCCCACTCCCCTGCCACCCCGAGTCTGCTTTTGTCTCCCAGACTCAGCTCTGGCCTCTGCCGCGCCAGGCCCACCACATATCACAGGGGTGACTGGGAGGGCTGCCACCCCCGCTCCCACTATGTCCCCAGCAGAGTGGGGTGATGGGAACAATCCTAACTGGCCCCCAAATCTCACATGTCTCTCCTTTCTCCTTCCCGGGGGCCCAGCCGATGAGACCTTCTGCGAGATGGTCAAGTCCAACCGGCTCTGCGAACGCAAGCTCTTCATCCAGTTCTGCTGCCGCACCTGCCTCCTGGCTGGGTAGGGGCGCCCGGCCGCCCGCACAGGGCAGGGCCCCTCCTGTCTGTCCGTCCACCTTCCTCCAGGCTGTCGGCCAGAGTCTGTTTCAGGAGTGGTACCCTGCATCTGACGGCTTTATCTCCCCAGGAGAGAGGTCCTTCCGCAGCATCTCTGGGCGCCCAGGCCAGGTGGGTGAGGGCTTCGAGGAGGTGTCGGCGATGTCCTCTCACACCCTGCTTGCTGGCTCCATTCTTCTGGCTAACTCACAACGGGAACAGAACCCATTCCAGGAATCCACAGCTCCGGCTTCAGAGCAGCTTCTGGAACCATAAGTTTACTGAATCTTCGAGACCAAAGCAGAAAGGCAGGATGCTTGGTGCATTGCTCTTCTCCCCGTGCTTTTGGGCAGCCCGCAGACCCCTGGGCTGTGCCCCTGCGTGATGGAGGGCTAAGGGGCATACCTGCTCATCTGCCTGCCACAGTCTGGGGGATGGTTTGGTCAGACTGTAAATAAAACAGATTTTGGGGCTTCAAACGTGTGACCACTGGGGATGGAGCATCTATTTCTCCATAATCAGCGACTTCTGAAACTGCAGCCATGGCTTAGAAAGTCTAATCCCAAACGGATGGGTTGGAGGGACCCTCCTTCCTCTGCCGCCCTTTCCTCTGAGGGAGCTGAAGGTCCCTGGTCTCTGCATCCTATCTGTGTCTCTGGGAGTCTCATGGCCCAGATGAACGGTCACCTCTGCCTAACACAGAGGGTCCCCAGGAGGCGTCCCAGGGGCTGGCCAAAAGGTGCCCCAACGACCAAGCAATTCTTCCTACCAAAATGTAAACCCAGCCTGTGAACTGTTAATTGTCTGTCGTGTCCCATTTTGTGGAATTGCTTTGAAAATACATTGGCCCTGCTTTCCAGGAGACTTGTTCTTAAGGTGGGCGCCCCTGCGTCTGTGTGTGCTATGAGCCTAACGACACGGCTGGATTTATTTTTGCCAAACCTGTGTGGGTATTTTATAAGCTACGTGTTCTGATTTTTACCAATGTTAATTATTTTGACAAATATTTCATATATTTTCATTGATATGCACAGATCTGCTTGATCAAGTCCCTTTAATATGGGAGTAACATTTGCCTTAAATTTTTTCGAGCTCGTTCTCCATTTCGTCCTGCTCCCGTCTTTGACTGTAACACATTTGACAAGTCCCCTGTCAGCTGGGGGGGAGCCCAGCTGTTGTTTGTTGAATCCACAACTCCGAAAATGAAATCCACAAAGCAAATACAGTGTTAACCCTAAATTAATAAAAGAGTTAACATTTCATGGCAAAGGAGCCTGTGTTTCTTCCCAAGGCACAACGTTGAAACGTGGGTACTGGCCAGTGTGTGAAACGGCTTTATGTGTGCTTTTATTTCAAGGTCTTTGAGCTTTAGCGAATAATGCTGCAGCAAAGTCGTGGGAGAATCCCAGAGTTCCAGCTCCAGGGTGTCCTTTGGCAAACAGACCTTCTTCAGGCCACAGAAGCCCAGACTGCAAGCCTCTTCACCTGGCTGCGAGTGTGATTTCGTTAGGTCACAGCTTGTCTTCCACACAGTGGCTGAAATCCCCGCACCTGTGGGCTCCGCGCTACATGGGATTTTTACCCTGGCCTCTCTGTGAGGTCGGAGTTGTACTTACTAGGAGTCCTTTGTCTGCACATATAGGAAATGCGCTGACTAGAACTGACTTGGGAAAAGACAAAAGTCGGGGAGGGCCGTTGTTTTGGGATTCCAGGGTTGTTTCGGAATTTCAGGAAAGATGTAGCCGGGGCTTGGGAGCCCTGGGACAAGCATTAAGTGTCACCTGGACCCTCATTGCAGCAGTGCCTCCTCTCTGTCCACTTGATGGGACAAATGACAAAACCACTCAGAGCTCCCAAGAAAAATTGGTGCCCATCCAGCCCTCTAAAGGTTTCTGAATCTGCTTCGGGCCCGGGTTCGTCTGCCTTGCATCCGTGTTTGCCCGGTTCCACCAGTTCTGGCCACAGGGACACGTGGCCCCGGAGCCCTTCCAGTGACCACGTGGCCGGAGGTGGGGAGCAGCGTGCAGCTCTCGGAAAGCGGGGGGAGGCTATGCGACCCGCCAGCTAGCTGCCGCCACGAGCAGGACTTGGCCCGAGTTGTCAAATGTGACGTAATGAAGGACTGAGTGAGTGTGTTTGGGAGACAGTAGCCAGGACTGGGCAGAATATCAGTAAGAATTCAACCTCCACCAGGAGCCTGATTGAATTAAAACCAGCAACTTGCTAAGCACCTCTGGTGCAGGGCACCATTTTAGCCCCTAGAGCTTTTTGTCCACTGAGAATTCATGGTTTAACATGTTTGCAACTGAACCAGAAATCAAGTCCTGTTATTACCAAAGGACACCACCTACAAGAAGGCCAGCGGGCAGCACATACCCGCCCGGCAGTGGCTGGGCCAGCCTGTCCCGGGGCTGGCGAGTGCAGTGCGGAGTTGAGAAGGTGTTCACAAAGGCCTAAGAACCAATCACCCCCTTGTTAAAAGGGACTGACCACATAAAATGCCTGTTTGCAAATGGTCCGACCTTAAGATTATCTGGACTCTGTTGGGGCAGGACACGTCTATGGATTTTGTTTTGCATGATGGACTCGTGGGGCATGTCCTCTAAACCCCTCATTTCACAGACCGAGGCTCGTAGAGCTGAAGTGACTTGTCTGGGGCCACCCACTGGCGAGGGTGCTCCATCGTGTGCCCCGGGAGGGAGGCTGGCTCTTGGCAGGAGGGATGGTCACTTCTGCAGCTGGCCAAACAGGGCCACGATGCATTCAGTTTAAGCTGTCTTCATTGCCAGGGGATGACATTTTTCTGACCTTGTCCCCAAAGTCTTTGGCACCTCACAGTGGTCCCCAGAGGCACGTCCCCATCCCTCCCAGGCCACTGCTGATTTTATACGTTGTACCTCTTCAAAGGGCTGGGGAGAATTGCACTTTTTACAGGAGATGCACTTATAGTGGGAAGGAGGGGGGTGAATGGAGCTTTAAGTACAAAACGGCGGTGGGGGAGGGGGGCAACATAGTCTAAATGTGGCCAATGGTGCAGTTCCCTTGAACTTGGGGGACTGCCCTTCATTGCATTTAAATCATTGATAATGTGGCTGGAGGAGCCTTAAGCCTGCAAGCTTGGGGCACACTGGGGCCCCTGGGAGCAGGTGAGGGGTGGAGGTTTAGACCACAGGACGCAAAGGGGAAGGAGGTGGAGAAGTGAAGTAAAAGGAAGGTTATTTTAATAAGAACAAGCAAGGGTGATGGAAAGTAATACACCATAGCCATTCTCTGGCACTGTAAGGTTCTGCCCAGCCGGCTGAGAGGCCGCTAGGGGCCGACTGTCATGAGAAAGGAGTTTGCATCCTGTCCCAGACTTCTCGGCTGCTTTCCTTCATGAGCCAAGGCTTTATCCATCCTGCTGGTTGTCTCAGAATGTCCTGACGCCCCAGGCTCTGCGGCTTGTCCGTGCACGGAACAGCGCCCCCTACGTGGCACAGCGGCTCCTACCACCCAAAGCTGCCCCTCCCCTGGGCACCCCCCCACTCTGTATCAGCTACACCCAGGGTGGTCCTGTTGAGCAGATGGGCACCAGTGTGCCCAGAGCAGAGCACATCTCATTGTAAAGACAGTGGTTCTCACCCAGGGGGTGATTTTTGTCTCCCTGGAGACGTCTGTACTGACATCTAGTGGGTAGAGGCCAGGGATGCTGCTAAACATTGTGGAATGCACAAGACGGTCCCCGCAGCAGAGAATTATCCAGCCCCCAAAGGTGCCGAGGAGGTTGAGAAACCCTAGCCAAGAGAAATGAAATCAAAAAAGAAAACCTGTTCTCAACTTCCTAGAGATACCCTAAAATGAATAAAACCAGCTATAGCTTATGTCCCTGTTTGTGAGCTGAAGCAAGGGAAACCCATACTACTTTCCTTTTTTAAAGTAAAGAAATAAACCCTTCTGTTTTTTTTTGTTTTGTTTTGTTTTTGTTTTTTAACATCTTTATTGGAGTATAATTGCTTACCCTTTTGTTTTTAATTGAATAAGAGAAGGGCTTGTCAAATCAGCTCTCTGGTCTAAGGACTCCACCTGGTGGTTCTCTCGGGAATGAAGTTTGGATTGTTTTCTTTATTTTGAAACAATCAATCGCAAGGCAAAATTACAGAAAAGTTGCAAGTACAGTACAAAGAAGTGTTTTCCTGAACAATTTGAAAGTAAATTACCGATGTAATATCCTACCACCTCCTAAATACTTTAAATTATTTCCCATAAACAAGGATCTTCTCCTACATAACCATGGGGATCAGGAAATTGGTATATTCCTACCATCAATCCTCTGACTGGATTCAAGTCTTGCCAGCTGTCCTGATAATGCCCTTAGCAAAAGGGTCCAATTTAGATCACTCTCTGCATGTACTCATCAGGGCTCTAGCCTTCAATCTAGAACAGTTCCTTGATTCTTTGACTTTCATGACCTTGAACTTTTTAAAGATGACCAGCCAGTTATTTGTAGACTGCTCCTCAGTGTGTGCTTGTCTGAGGTTTCCTCATATTTCCATTCAGGTCAAGCGTCTTTGACATGAATCTCTCCGAAGCCATGCTGTGTTCTTGTCATTGCATCCTAGTAGGTGATACAAGACTTTGACTTGTTCCATTATCGGTGGTGTTAACTTTGATCAGGTGATGAGGGTTCCGTCCCCTACGCACCCCCGCCCCTGGGCTATGAAGTGATGCCTGCTAAAGGATGTCCACTCTCCAACATTGTGCTGATGATCCCAGCCAAAGCAATAGGGCAAAACATAAAGAACTGGTATAAGAATTGGAAAGGCAGAAATAAAACGTTCATTATTCTCAAAGAGCAGGGTTAGGCATGTAGAAAATCCAAAAGAACAGTTATAGATTAATGATTAGAATTAGTAAATGACTTCAGCAAGACTGCTGGATACAATGCCAGTATCAATTGTATTTCCACTGTAAATCAACTGTATTTCAATATACCAGCACTCAATGATTAGAAAATGGAATTTTTAAAATAGAAGATACTGTTTACAACAGCATCAGAAACTATTAAATAACTAGAATAAATCTAGTAAAAGAGGTATAGGACCTCTACACAAAAGCTATAAAACACTAAGAGAAACCAAAGAAGATCTAAATAAATGTTTATGGATTGGAATACTCAATATTGTAAAGATAAGAATTCCCTTCAGGGACTTCCCTGCTTGCACAGTGGTTGAGAATCCACCTGCCAATGCAGGGGACACGAGTTCGATCCCTGGTCCAGGAAGATCCCACATGCCATGGAGCAACTAAGCCCATGTGCCGCAACTACTGGATCCTGCACTCTAGAGCCCGTGAGCCACAACTACTGAGCCCACGTGCTGCAACTCCCGAAGCCCGTGTGCCTAGAGCTCATGCTCCACAACAACAGAAGCCACCGCAAAGAGAAGCCCATGCACCGCAACGAAGAGTAGTCCCTGCTCACCACGACTAGAGAAAGCCCGCACGCAGCAACGAAGACCCAACGCAGCAAAAAAAAAAAAAAAAAATTCCCTTCATCCACAGATGCAATACAATATAAATCAAAGTGTGGGTTCATTTTTAGATACAAGATTTATCTAAAATTTCTATTCAAATGCAACGGGGAATAATAACCAAGACAATGTTGAAAAACAAAGTGGCTCTTTTTTTGAGGCGAATATCAAGTTTTAAAATAGAGCTTAGGGCTTTCCTGTTGGCGCAGTGGTTGAGAGTCTGCCTGCCGATGCAGGGGACATGGGTTCGTGCCCCGGTCCTGGAAGGTCCCACATGCCGCGGAGCGGCTGGGCCCGTGAGCCATGGCCGCTGAGCCTGCGCGTCCGGAGCCTGTGCTCCGCAATGGGAGAGGCCACAACAGTGAGAGGCCCGCGTACCGCAAAAAAAAATAAAGTAGAATAGATCTTATTATTATAAAGACAGTAAGATGGTATGCAAAAATAGGCGACTAAACCCATGGAACAGAATAGCTAGTCCAGAAGTAAATCTTCACATATTTAGACATTTGATTTATGAAAAAGGAGGTAGCACTGTGGCACAATGGTGAAAGGATGGGCTTTTCAATAAATGGTGCTGGATCAACTGAATACCCAGATGAGGAAAAAATATATCTTGATCCCTACCTCAGAGTATGTATGAAAATCTATTCCAGACAGATTGCAAATCCAAATGTGAAAGGGGAAACAATAAAGCTTTTAGAAGAAAAGATTTATAATTTTGGCATAGGCAAAGATTTCTTAACGAGGACTCAAAAAACATTAACCATATAGGGAAAAGTTCGTATATTAGACTATGTTAAAATTAAGAACTTCTGTTCACCAAAAGACAGCATTAACAGAGTGAAAAGGCCACAGAGAGAGGGAAGATAGTTACTGTACTTTTATCTCACAAGGACTTCTATCCAAAAAAAAAAGCACCTACAAATCAGTAAAAAAGGACAGCCCAATAGAAAACCAGACAAAACACCTAAACAAACACTTCACAAAAGCTAATTAAATGGACAATAAATATATATTTTTTAAAGTTCTCAACTGTGTTAGTAATCAGAGAAATAGAATGAAAACCACAATGGGATACCACTACCAACCCACCAGAATGGCTAAACTTAAAAAGACAGGCGATACCAAACGTCAGTAAGGAGTATAAACTGGTACAACCACTTTGGAAAATTAGTAGTATCTACTTAAGCTGAAAGTAAGTAAACCCTATGGCCCAACAATTCTATTTCCAAGTATATATCAGTATATGTGTTCACTTAAAGATATTTATTATAATGCTAGTAGGTGCACTATTTATAATAGCTCCAAACTGAAAATTACCCGTGCTCATCAACAGCAGAATAGACAAATTGTGGAATATTCACACAGTGAGAAACTATATAACAACGAGAATAAATGAACTACATCTACACACAAACAGGTTAAGCAAGAGATGCATAAGGTACAATTGCATTTTGCATAAATACAAAACTAGGCAAAGCCAATCTACGCAAGATGTTAGATTAGTGGTTACCATTGGGGCAAGGGTGTGGCTGGAAGAGGGCAAGAGGTGTGCTTCTGGAATGTGCAATCTCCTGTTCTTGATCTGGATGTCAGTTGCTTGGGTGTGTGTAGTTTGCAGTCTGCTGCATGTATATCATGCTTCAATAGAAAGTTCAAAAGGAATCAATTCCAGGGGAATTGGAGAGCTAAATGTGAAGGATAAAACAACTGAGCCTCTAGTAGATAACACAGAAAAACATTTTGGAGATGAGGGAAGATTTCTCAAACAAGACACACACGTGAATACACATACACATAAACTGAACTATGTAAAAATTAGAAACTTCTGGTCATTAAACAACACCTTTTCATTAACGGTGAAAAGGTCAGTAAGCAGAAAACCCTTTCTGGGTCCCAGACCTACATGACCATAGTAAAAGTGTCCTCCCCAAGATAGGACAAAAGACACTGTCAATGGGCAGGGCTTCTGAGCTAAGAAGTTCTTCTTCTGATGTCTGTTCTTGAATCGGACCCTTTGAAAGCTTGTTTCTTTTTCAAAATGGGAGAGGCAGTCACATTCTTATCCTTTTGATTCAATTTACAGCCCAGATCATGATTTGGTGATTTGGGGAATAAGATGTTTTCCTAGACCAAAATGGATTATAATGAGGATGTATGTGAGGACAGTATTTCCACTCCCTGTGAGGTCTTTGGTATTTAAGCAGTTTTAACCAAAAAAAAAAAAAAAAAAAGTGAAAGGTAAACCACAGAGTATACTCATATCCAGAATATATAAAGAAATCCCATCATGAATAATAATAATAATAAAAGGCAGACAACCCAACAGAAAAAGATGGGCAAAGACTTGAATGGGCACTTTGCAAAAGATATCAAGAGTGGACAACATATACAGAAGATCCTCAACTTTATTAGTTATTAGAGAAAAGCAAAGCATTAGTGCAATACCACTACACACCCACCAGGATCGCTAAAATTATAAAGACTGACCGTGCCAATGAGGCTGACGTTGGAAGTGATGGAAACCCTAACACACCACTAGAGACTGTGGAAATTATTTCAGCCTCTTGGCAGTGATCGTCAGGCATTATCTATCGATGATACCACACCCTATGTCCCATTAGTTCCACTCCTGGAGAAATTAAGATGCATGTGCATCAGATCCACGCACATGAAAATTTATAGCAGCATTATGCAGAACAGCCCCAAACTGGAAACTCTAATGTCCATGAACAGCAAAATGGATAAGTTATGGTGTGAGAGACACAATGGAATTCTATACAACAGCAAGTAAACAAACCTCTGCTGCCTGCAACCTGGATGGATTCCAGGCACGACACAGAGCCGAAGAAACCAGGCACAAAACCAGATTGCATGAGTCTATATCAAAAGCAAGCAAAACTAATCTATGGTGTTGGATTCGCAGTTGCCCTTGGGGAGGGGTGAGGGGGGCAGGTTTTCCGAATAGTGTTCGTTTAGGCGGCCAGCGGCGGCCACGCGGGTGTGCTCACTCTGCTGCAGATTTCTGATCTGCGCGCTTTCCTGTGTACCAGGCTTCAACATGAATATCTAATTGTCTGTAGAGCACAGGCCTAACCACAAATTCGACCGGGGCGGGCGACCCAGCCCGTCCTCATCTGGTACGCCGGGGGCCAAAATCCGGGACCCATCACTGGACCCACGGGTGGAGTGAGGACAGTCACAGCCTCCCTTTCACCTCACGGTGCACGGATGCACGAGAAAGTTCCCTTTCGGGGCTTTCACATTTTGTTAACTTGCGGACACAGCTGTCTGGACTCGGGGTCCCTGCAGACCGCGGCGGTGCCAGAGGAACAGAGCCAGAACCAGAGCGGAGCCCGAGCCCAGGGGCGTGGCTCCTCGATTGCTTCGGCCTGGACGCTGCTCAGCCCGCGCACGCCGGCGGCGATTGGTGCTGCCTGGCGCGGGCGCCGGCGCGGGCGCGGGGCATGCCGGGACGTCAGTGCGGCGAGAGGAGCGGGCGGCGAGGTGGGCGGGAGGTGGCAGGATGGTGAAACTGACGGCGGAGCTGATAGAGCAGGCGGCGCAGTACACCAACGCCGTGCGGGACCGCGAGCTGGACCTGCGGGGTGAGTCGGACGGGGGCGGGCGGTCCGGCCTCCCCGCCCGCCAGGCGGCCCGGCCTAGCCGCGTGCGCCAGGGCCGGAGCGTGGCCGGCGGCCTGCTTCCCGTGCTCCGAGCCGGGCTGGGTCCCGCTGTCGTCGGCGAAAAGCCGTCTCTGGGCCCTTCCGAGGCGCCCCTCACCCCAGCTCTTCCCCGCACACATGGGGCCGCCGCGATGCTCCGGTAGGACCGCGGGCCTGTGCCGGGCCAGCCGGGCGGGCTTCGCGGCCTGAGCCGCTGCGGGACCGGGAAATACACGATCTAGCGGTTGCGACCCTCGTGCGGAGCGAGACGCGTTAACTTGCTGTCGTGAGAGTGTAGACAGGGTAAGGGAGCGAGGAGACGACGTACGGGACAAAAGCGATTGTCTTCCCGATATATGCTCCTCATTGGCTTCAGTCGTCTTTTCCCCCTTTACCAGAACATTGCAAAGAGCGGACTGTGGGAGCGAGGCTGGCGCTGCCCGGTGCCTGCTGAAGGGTCGCGGAAGCCCCCGAACTGTTAGGTTCCTGTAGTGATTTCCGCCTCGGCGTGCAGCTCGTCAGCATTTTAAGGGGCGGCTTCTCCGGGGTATAAGATAATTAGTCTTGGCCTGAGATTCGCTCCCACGGGGAAAGCGCGGTCGCCGGAGCAGCAAGGCTGCGGGCTCTGCTTTCTGCTTGCTTTTTTGTTTGCTGACAAAACCCAGTACTTTCGTTTTGTTGAAACTAAGTTTCTTAGAGAAAGGTTCAACTCAAGCGTAACCGACCGCTTTCACAGTCTTGGCACAGGTGATCCCTGCCTTCTCTCTGAGTCTGAAGTGCACCCCAACGTTGAGGAGTCTTGTTTTGGTGCAGCACTTACTTTGATGTAGCCCTTACAGCTCTGCACTGTGTGCTTTCACCTTGGCTCGTTTAACTTCTTTTTTTCTCCGAGCACTTAGCACAATAATTATGCCCGTGTTAGACAAATCAGGGAGTATTTGAGTTGTCCACAGGGTGATTTACCATTGTGTGTGAAGTATTGACTTTCAACTCTGGGTTTGAGCTGGGGGAGGTGAAGTAAGGGGGAACTGTCATGATATCATGAAGACATCCCAATGAGTTCTAGGAATCGGGCCTGTGGGATGCAAAAGAGGTTGAGGGCTGTTGTCCACCATGTGTGAACAACGTTTGGACGCTGACAGTTAAGCAGCTCACAGCGTAAAGTCCTCTTAGGCCACTTCACTAGCTCTGGGGCCTTGCTTAGAGCAGCATTAGGCACCTTGTAAATATTCTTGAAAACTGTTAGGTACTAGTTACTGCTACTAAGTATTCTCATCATTACTGCCCTTGTCACCATCGCCATCTTCATGTCCACTGCTAGACTATAAGCTTCATGGCAGCTGGGACTTGTGACTGTCTTGTTCCTTGTACTATGTGCCAGTACCTGGCAGTGTCTGGCAACGGCATAGGTGTTAGGTAAACACTTTTGGAAGGAACATTAGCTGTGAGTCCAATTACATGAAATGCTGCTAATGTTTTAGGTGCCTTTTAATTATATTAATATTTGTGTGGGTGTTTTTTTTTCCTCCTTTTTGCAGGGTATAAAATTCCTGTCATTGAAAATCTAGGCGCTACCTTAGACCAGTTTGATGCCATTGATTTTTCTGACAATGAAATCAGGAAACTGGATGGTTTTCCTTTGTTGAGAAGACTGAAAACATTATTAGTGAACAACAACAGAATATGGTAATTGTCTACCAGTGGAAAGTAGCTTTTTCCCCCTAGAGTAAATGTTGCAGAGTTCCCTGAAGAAGTTGCAGTATATACTGCCAGTTAAACCTACATATTTCTTTATTTTTCTTTTTAACCTACATATTTCTTAAATGGAAAATGAGCTGCACTTGTCTCATACAGATCCAGAGATTAATTTGTCATTGGTCTAGTCTTATTTGCATTTATTCAGAAATCTTGTGTGTATATATATATGTTCATGGTAAGTTTCTAATTTAAGTTAAAAACATGCTGCTTTGTACATATTTTGGTTGATTTCTAAAATAATAATTAAAATTATCAGAGGGGTCATATTAAAGAGATAACATAAAATTCAACAATTATATTTTTGACTGAACATCTCATTCTACCTCAAATCCTCTGCTATTTGTTTTTCTTTAACTGCAGCTGATTTTTAGAATATTGCTTATTGAAATTAAGATTTTTTTTTGACCCACGTTCATCATCTCTGTAAATTTTGTTGGAGAAAAGTTATTAAAGGTCTATAGACAATGTCTTTAAGAAGTTCTGGGTGTTGAGTTGCGTTTTTTTAATAGGTGTATTTCTCATGAGTTAACTATTCCGTTGTGGTTTGGTTGGTGTATCTTGTGCTTGAGCTGTGAATGCAGAACCACTTGTATTTCTGTGCTACCTGCACACAAGTCCTGAGATGAGCAAAGTAAGTCTATTTACACAGGACTTTCTCTTCGTGTTAGGTCTCATTAGATAGCGTAGCAGTGGAAGGAGCCCCCGGCAGCTTTCAGGAGGCATTTCAGGAGGCATGGGTTTTAAAATCATCCCACTTCTGTGACCTCAGACAAGTTTCCTCTTTGTGCCTCATTTTCCTTCTGTTAGAGTGTTGGAAGAAAGATCTCTAAGGTTCTTCCCGCTTTGAAGTCCTCTGGGCAAGGGCTTAGATGAAGTTGTTAGCTTACTTAATTTTTACTTTCATTAAGATTTTTTCTTTTTATTTTAGCCGTATAGGTGAGGGACTTGATCAGGCTCTGCCCTGTCTGACAGAACTCATTCTCACCAACAACAGTCTTGTGGAATTGGTAAGTTGAACAGGGGAAAAACGTATTTGCAGGGAGGAGTTAAAGGTACTACATGCCTTTTATAGAAAACTTGGAAAATCCAGAAAATTATCTCATCATCCTTTTTCTTTTCTTAATTAATTCAGGAAAAGGGCCTTTTTTGGTTATGTGTTGCAAATATCTTCCCACTCTCTAGCTCACCTTTTGACTCTCTTAGGGTCTTGATAGAGAAGTTCCTAATTCAAGCATAATCCATTTCATCAGTCTGTTGTTATTAGTACTTTTGAGTTCTGTTAAGCTTCCCCTACCCCAGGGTCATAAAGAAACTCACATATTCTGTTTTCTAGAATCACAGTGTCCAGTATGGTAGCTATTAGCCACAAGTGGCTACTTTGAATTAAGATATACTAGAATATAAAATACACTACAGATTCTAGAGCGTTAGTACAAAAAAAAAAGAATATAAACTATCAATTTTTTTAAACTGACATTGAAATGGTAATATTTTGGAAAATAGGTAAAACAATGTATTATTAAAATTAGTTTCTCCTGTTTTAATGTCACTACTAGAAAATTACACATGTGACATACATTAAATTTTGTTGGAGAGTTTTATTCGAGAAATTATTGTTTTCCTCCACATTTAGATCAACGATCCATTTGAAATCTGTTTTTTTTAAAAAAAAACATTATACTTTCTTTATTTTTTTATAAATTTATTTATTTCTTTTATTATTTTTGGCTGCGTTGGGTCTTCGTTGCTGCGTGTGGGCTTTCTCTAGTTGTGGCGAGCGGGCTTCGCATTGCGGTGGCTTCTCTTGTTGTGGAGCATGGGCTCCAGGTGCACGGGCTTCAGTAGTTGTGGCTCAGGGGCTTAGTTGCCCTTCAGCATGTGGGATCTTCCCGGACCAGGGCTCGAACCTGTGTCCCCTGCATTGGCAGGTGGATTCTTAACCACTGTGCCACCAAGGAAGCCCCTGAAATCCAGTTTCTTATAAGATAGGGGGCAAGTTTCATTTTCTCTATTTGAATATGATTATTCTTATGTTTTTAAATTTCTGCTCTGTGTATAATTTTTAACAAAATTGAGCTTATACTGTACATTGTTTTGCAACCTAAATTTCTCACTTAAATACTGGATGTTTAAGTTCATATGATATAACTTGATTTAAGGTTATTATGCCCTTAACCCCTCCCTTCCCTATTTCCCTGATTGTTCCTTTCCTGGTGGACGAGGTCTATAAGCTTCTTTCAGATTCCCAAAGGAGTACTTGACTCCAAAAGTAAGAAAGCACTGATCTGAGGGCATGTCCTTTCTAAACTATATGAGGTATGTGCGTTCATAGGGAACTTGTGGCATGATGGGGGCAGTATATTCTGTGTGTTGTAATTGTGTTTAAAGCTGTTTGCAAAGATGAAGGCTGTTTGTCCGATCAGTCACCGAAAGAGGTGTATTAAAATCCTGCATGATAGTGGATTTGACTGTTTCCTTGGAGTTCTGTCAATTTTAGTTTTATATATTTTTAGGTTATTTTATTTGATATATCCAAATTTTATGTATCTTACTGATGAAATAAACCTTTTATGTGTGGTGACCCTCTTTACATCTTATTAGTGCTGTTTTACCCTGGTTGTCTATTTTATCTGCTGCAGTATACCAAAACAAGCTTTCTTTCAATTAGTATTTGCATAATCATTTTTTTCATCCTAACTTTACATTGTTTTTCTGTACTTATATTTTAGATTTGTCTCTTGAAAACAGCATATGATAGGATTCTTTTTTTAAATCCAGTCTGAAGTCTGACTTTTAAATGAAATAGTCTGTTTATGTTTAATGTAATTACTGGTATATTTGAGTTTATCTTCTTTCTTTTCTAGAATTTTTTATTTGTTCCATCTATCTGCAATTCTTTTTCTCTCCTGTATTGCTTGCTCTCTCTTTTTTTTGGCATTCCACTTCTCCTTCTGATAGTTTAGAGATTAACTAATTATTAAATAGACTCTGTTTCTATTCTTAGCATCCTAGGAATTAGCACACCCATATTTATCCAAGTGTAAAGCAGTTAACCAGCACCTCTACCTCCTGAATAATGTGGCACCTTAACCATCTCACTGCCCCCCACCCCCCCGTGAAGACGCCACTGTGTTTTGCACAGTCCATATGTGTGTCTGTGTGTGCGACTAAATTTACCGTTCTTCCTTTCTTTTGGTTTTGCAGCTTTATTGAAGTATGATGGACAAATGAAAATTATATATGTTTAAGGTGTACAATGTGAAATTTGATATATGTATACATTGTGAAATGATTACCACAGACTAACATATTCACCACTTCACCTAGTTACCTTTTCGTGTGTGCAGTGAGAATACTTGAGATCTACTTTTTTATCATATTGAGTACACCATATGTTATTTTTAACTATAGTCGCAATGTTGTACCTGAAATCTCTAGAACTTATTTATCTTATAACTGAAAGTTTGTGCTCTTTAATCAATAGCTCATCTCCCCTTTCCTCCACCCCCTCAGCCTCTGGTAACCACCATTCAACTCTGTTGCTGTGAGTTGGACTTTTCTTGAGATTCCACATAAAAGTGAGGTCAGGCAATATTTGTCTTCCTTTGTTCCTTTTTGGATTGTTCTCTAGATTTCCTTTAGTGATGGTGTGCCAGTAGCAAGCTTTAGAGCTCCCTCCCATGCTGTTGTGAGGTATTTAAAAGTGGCAGCTTTCTGAGCACCTGGCTGTGTTGCCCTCTCCTGCTTTTACTTGTACTTTTTTCCTCATTGTCCCTCTTGGCCCTGTCCCACTTAGTTCAGATCTGTTCTAGCAGTTTCTCCTCCATGTGGGGCTTTGTTCTGGAAAGGGCACAGTTTCTGGTGGAGTGAAGTCCCAGATTGCTCGAGCCCTTCAGGCGTCATCACACACTTAATGTGTTCATTATTGGGACATGCCTATCTTTTGCCTATCCTTTCTCAAACTGGGTACCTGTCAGTCGCTTTGGAGTTCTCGGGTCTCTTGGACGCCTCTCTGCCTTTCCTCTCTTCTTCCTTTATGGATGTTGTCACCAGGCAAGGCATGTAGCTCTCACAGTAGTTTGTCCTCACTGGCTTCTGTGTTAGGTTCTTGCCAGAGTACCTTTTCATCTAGTTTGCTTGTAGTTGACTGTACATTTTGGTTTTCCTATCCTTGTGGCACTGTGTTTTATGACATAATTTGGGAAGATTCAAAAGCTAACCTGCCTTCTTCCCATATACGTTTGTTTTTTTTTTTCTTTGCGGTACGTGGGCCTCTCACTGTTGTGGCCTCTCCCGTTGCGGAGCACAGGCTCCGGACGCGCAGGCTCAGCGGCCATGGCTCACAGGCCCAGCTGCTCCGCGGCATGTGGGATCTTCCCGGACTGGGGTACGAACCTGTGTCCCCTGCATCGGCAGGCGGACTCTCAACCACTGCACCACCAGGGAAGCCCAATATATACGTTATTTTTTAAGTGTACTCCTTGTCCTTGAAAATTTTATTTGAAGAGGTTTGGGGGCGCCTAGAATAAAGCTGCCTTCCCTCAAAGATGACATACCCGTGTTGCTCCCAGGCACCAACAGGAAAAACCACCTTACACCAAGATCACGGTTTGAGGTTCCCTATGTGAACAACTTGCTCAAAAGTTACAGAAGTTTTCACATTGCTTTCTTTTCTCAATCACTGCTTTAAGCTCAGTAGTCCTTTTGAACTTGCTACAGGAAATGATTTTTTTTTTTTTTTTTTTTTTGGTCTCTTCTGCTGTTGAGACAGAAACTGTTGTGGCCAAGATATTAAGTTTAAGAAGCTCAAATTTATGAACCAGGGTATTCAGTAGAAATGTGCCAAGCATCTGTGATGTGCTAGTGTTGTGCGGTTCTGGGGCAGGAAAAGCAAATGCATAAAAGACAAGATCAGTCCTTGCTGCAAAGGCATCCACCATTTCACAGTATCAAAATGGGGTGTGGTATTCGTGTTCTTACCTGTGGCTGTTATTTTACAGGGTGATCTGGACCCTTTGGCATCTCTCAAATCATTGACTTATTTAAGGTATGGAAATTATTTGTGGTGGTGACAATAAAGTCTTTTAAAATAACACCATTACCAGCCTTGATCTTAAAGTCATCAGTTAGTAAAAAGTACCTTTAAAAAACAAATACTGAAAGTATTTCCTTTGGGCTATGTTAAAATTTCCGTAGTGTTAAGTTCTTATGACATTGAAATGTGAAGAATAGTGAACTTTGCCTTACTTCATGGACTCATTAGATTTTATTAAAATGGACCTCTTGAGTGCTGTGCTGTGAACAACATTGGCACTGTATTGTTCCTTTTCTTGTAGTATTCTAAGGAATCCTGTAACAAATAAGAAGCATTACAGACTATATGTGATTTATAAAGTTCCACAAGTCAGAGTACTGGATTTCCAGAAGGTGAAACTAAAAGTAAGTATTACTCTGTTGTAAGTCATTATAGATTGGTGTGTTTTCCTTTATACTTTCGTTACTGACTTTTTAAATGGCCCAGTGATTTTTATCATTGGTTTATAATGAGAATGGGGAGGGGGCGCTAAGTCAATTTTCGCATACGGTGTTTATGGTGGGACTTTGAGTTCCGGTTGTCTTGTGTGGGGCTGGCCTTTCTAGAGGTGGCACAGCCTCAGAGCCGCCGTGGGCACTGTCACAGCAGACGGCCTGCTTAGATGCACTCCCTGTGGGGAGTGTAATGTAATCCACGTTTCAGTACCTTTAATTGTTAGAATGATTTTCCCTTTATTGGGGGATTTTTTTTTTTTTTTTAACCTTCTTAGTTCCTTGAGAGCCCCTCCTTGAAACTCGGAGAGGGAACTTTCTTCAAGGACCTTCACCAGAAAGGCGACCACTGTGTCTCCTTTTAATGTGAAATTGGCTTCGTGGTATTTTCACCAGCCCAGAGTATTCCAGGAGAGTTTTCTTCCATGTTTTCTGAGGAATGCATCTAAATGCATGTGGTATTCCTATTTCCATTAACTATGTGTGTGGTGTCGCTGTAGGAGCGTCAGGAAGCAGAGAAAATGTTCAAGGGCAAACGGGGTGCACAACTTGCAAAGGATATTGCCAGGAGAAGCAAAACGTAAGATCCGGATGTCCAACTTCACTCCACTTCACCTTCAGAAACATTATCTGTCTGGCATTTTGCCTCCTGCAAAATGAAATGAAACACCTGTGACTACTACAGTACTAAATTTGCGTGATGATGATCCGTGACCATCAGTGGTCCATGTATCACATGAGATTTCTACCAGGGTAGCAGAGCAAATATTTCAGTATTCAGTCTTAGTGTGATATTATATACGTCCTCCTTTCTCTGTAGGAAGATGAACTGGGTGGTGTTTCTGAAGGAGAGAGTTTCTTGTATCAGTTTGTTAACAAAGATAAGATACTACACTGGTTGAATTACTTTCAAAAGCTTTTGAAAGTAAAAGAGAAGCAATTTCTATTGGTCTGGATTTGACAGTTTTGTACTTCCCTCCCCTCCCAAGTTTCAATCCAGGTGCTGGTTTGCCAACTGACAAAAAGAAAGGTGGGCCATCTCCAGGGGATGTGGAAGCAATCAAGGTAATCATGTGTTAGGATTCTTGGACTGGAGTGAGCTGTTATGGGTTTAGGACACAAAATTATGTAATAACCCAAGTAATAAATCAAACACTGCAAATTTTCCCCACAGTTGTTAGAATCCAGCTGTATTTTTGTGTAAGGAAAAACTAGCTTAAAGATATCATATGACCAGACTTTGACTTGAATTAATTATATGAGCCAGTCAAAGTGGAGGCAGCTCTGGTCTTTCTCATTTTCCCAGGATGTGTTTTATTTGAACAGTTAGTTACCTTTGCATGCTGTCTTAATTTTTACTTTGAAAGATTTGCTACCTGAAAGATCCTGCTTGATGAGAAATCCTAATTTTATAATACTGCCTCCTAAATTATCCAGTAGCATAATTCCAAATAGGTACTTCAATTAGCTAAGATTTTAGGACACGAGCAGCGATTATTTGCTCTCTTATAATAGGGTCTACAGCTGTTTACCAATTTTGGAAATTTATGATTTGGTTTTGGGCTTGATTTCACTGTGCCAGTAAAATTCTTCCCCCAACAAAGAACTATTTAATATTCCAACTCAGAAAGACGGTGTGAATTCCTGTGAGTGTTTTCTGGGTGGTGGAGGCTTAGATGAAAGTAACTGTCCGTCTCCATTGTCTCCTGGCATCCAGAATGCTATAGCAAACGCATCAACTTTGGCTGAAGTGGAGCGGCTGAAGGGCTTGCTTCAGTCCGGTCAGATACCTGGCAGAGAACGCAGATCAGGTAACAATGTTCTGTCTTTATTTCCAAATTAATGGTACACTTGGAGTGATTGCAAAACAAATGGTACACTTGGAGTGATTGCAAAACAGTTTAGATGCTACGACCCAAGAATGCTACAATAGTGCCTCATTACCATCTAATCTAATCCACACAAAATGCCTTTAAATGCTCTTTGAAGAGAAATCATTTGTTAAAGAATGTTATGTTCTAGGACTCTGGGGTTTTTGTAAAAGTTGAGACAAACATTATTTCATAGCCATGGAATGAAAGCGAACAGTGGAGGTGACCGTGTTGCCTTTGACCCCTGTCCATGTAGGCTAGCTTAGCAGATGAGGACACAGGCTCCAGAGCCAGACAGGCTGAGGGTCAGAGCTTAGCCTCACCAGTTCTGTCCTTGGGTAAATTTCTTAATCTGTACTTACTCTTAAATCTGTGTCCTTATCTTTAAATCTGAGATAGTGATAATGGTAACCTCAAAAGGTTGTTGGGAGCACTAAGTAAGATACTTCGTAGGTAGCACTGAGCATAGGGTGTGAGCCCTTCTGATAGTAAATGCCAGCTTTGTGTAAGGCAGACTGGTGGACAGTTGGGTATAAAGTGAAAACTACCCCAGACCGTGCATATTACAAGTTTGATATGAATGTAACTGGGACCTCTGTCTAGACTGGCAGCTCAGGGAAAGTTTCCTTGGGGAAATAATGCTGGAACTGAAGCTAAAAATGAGTAAGACGTTAATTAGACCAGTGGTTCTCATCCGTGTGGTCCTTGGGGCCTTGGGGCACACATTTTTGGTTTCCTGGGTGACGATGGAATGGGGGTGCATAAAGCACCTCTGTGCCTACGTGGGTGGTTGGCTCCCTGTGCTTGTGCTGGCTCAGGTGAGAGGCAGGCAGCTTCACCAACGTGAAGTGAGCTTGCCACTTCAAGGAGAGCAGCTAGTGTTTGTTACCAATGATAATCAAATTTTCAAGCAGAAATTAAAAGCTGGGAAAATTTTTTTCCACAATTGTAACCTTGACAGTTTCCCAGTACTTCCAGACTTCTCTGCGGAAATTGTTGCTATTAATGAATGTGATTTTTTTTATATAACATATAAAGAAATGGGTCAACATTTGGAAGACCTGTATAACTCAGTGAACAATGTTTTCCAAATGATGTTACAGAGTTATGCATCCATTCAGAGTACAGAGTAAACCGGTGGATTTTCAAGTCAGAGAGTATGAAAAGTTCATTGATAAGGTTTCAGACTCCACACTGCAATCTAACCTTTAAGAAACTACCACTTTCAGGACTTCCCTGGCAGTCCAGTGGTTAAGACTTGGCTTTTACTGCTGTGGGCCTGGGTTCGGTCCCTGGTCGGGGAACTAAAATCCCACAAGCCAAGTGATGTGGCCAAAAAAAAAAACAACTACCACTTCTGTCAAGTTTGGGCATAGTATCAGAAAAGAATATCCACAACTGCCTGCAAAGACTTAAAATACTCCTCCCTTGTCTAACTACATGTCTGTGTGAGGCTGACTTTCTTCATACCCTTCAATCAAAACAACATACTGTAGCAAGTGGAATGATGAAGTCACTACACGGGTCCAGCTGCTATTTGGCAGACATTACAGAGATGGGCAAAACTAGAAAATAATGCCGACTTTCTCACTAAATATTTTTGTTTTAGAAAATATTGGTATTGTTATATTTTATAAAAATATAAACATTGTTACTATATAATAGATTTATTGTTTTAATGAATTACTGTTTTTCAAAATACTTTTAATTTTCTAACATACTATCGATAAACGTAATCTACTTAAACAAAAGCTCTTTGGGTCCTAAAATTAAAATATTTGAGAACCCCTGAACTAGACAAAGGCAGAATGGCATTCTCGGGGCAAGGAACTGCACTGGCCTTAAGAGATCCTTGCACACTTGGACTGAAGGAGGACAGTGTGAGCCAAGGTCAAGGGATGGGGGGAATGTGGTGAGACGGGCAGCAGAGTGAGCTCTCAAGTCCAGCCCCTCCGGGGACTGCAGGCCTGCAGTCCCCATGCCGGAGGAGGTCTGCGGTCCTGAGAACAATACAGGTCTGTCAAAGGCTTTCAAGACTCCCTGGTAACAGCTTGGGGGAGGAAGCTGTGTCTAATTGCTTATTGGGACTGCAGTATGACAAAATTACTGAATTAATTTGCTTCCCCTAAAGTGTTTTATTTGAGCCTTAGGCTAGCTTTGGATTTTTCAGTGTCATCTAAACATGCGGGCACATTGAGGACAGGAAGATGGAGATTGTTCCTGGTTCTGTCAATTTCAGTGGGCCCAGGCTTCTGAGTAGCAGCACTTCCTGTATCTAGAAATGTAATGTTTGGGTCTAACTAGAAACAAACATGAGAAATTTTCCCTAACATTGACAGGGTTAAAACATTTCCTTTATCAGAATACATTGACTAAAATATCTGCAATAAATTGTTGACAAATAACAACTGTTTCATTGTTGTTGCCATATTTTTCTTAATTTAGAGACATAGTCACTAACTGACTATCCCCAGCATGTGGTAGGTATTCCCCCCCCGCCCCTTTTTTAAATCTTTTTGAGTGTTCCCAGTTTCTTTGCCCATAGTAGTGGCAAGAACAAAACACAAAGTGTAAGCTTTTTGTGTTTATAAAAAATGAGTTATCACGCTTCCCTGGTGGTGCAGTGGTTGAGAGTCCGCCTGCCGATGCAGGGGACACAGGTTTGTGCCCTGGTCCGGGAGGATCCCACATGCCGTGGATCGGCTAGGCCCGTGAGCCATGGCTGCTGATCCTGCGTGTCTGGAGCCTGTGCTCCGCAACGGGAGAGGCCACGGCAGTGAGAGGCCCGAGTACCGCAAAAAAAAAAAAAAAAAAGAGTTATCAGCTTGACTAGAATGGCAGGCAAAGAGTTTGACTTGCATAAAACACCTTTGTGACCCTTCCTCTTAGGAACTGACAATCCTTTCCAATACCTGCCAAAGATAGATGGTCTCCAGACCCTAAACTCCTCAAGGCAGAGGCCGCTGTTGGGCTTTTGTACCTTGCCCAGGGCCTGGCACACAGCAGCCTCACGGATGGGCGCTCACACACTGAGCAAGCACGTTCTCTAAAATTGATATTACTTCCGGCTTTGTGTTTTTCTCTAGGCCCCACTGATGATGGTGAAGAGGAGATGGAAGAAGACACGGTCACAAATGGGTCCTGAGCAGGGTGGCCTCTAAGGATCTCAGGACATACAAGAGTCCACTTCAGACAGGTCCTGCTTTTTGAATAGCTTTGTTTGTGTCAGCAAGGTAGAGTTCATAAGCATTGTTGAAATGCTTAAGACTGCTGGTAATTTTGTAATAAAAATTTTGAAATCTAAACGCCAGTTTTCTATCAATAGTGCAAATAAAGGACGTGCTGTGCTGCGGATTGCACATCATTGGGGTGTATGTGTGGTGAGACCTGGACGTGTGGGAGTTGGAAATGCAGGAGGGCAGATCTTGTGGGTAGGCTTCCCAGTCCTCATGAAATGTTTAGGTTTTTAAATTCATAATAAAACTTACAGTTATCTGTGTGCTGCCACTGATTGTCAGAATTTGCGATCTGGGGTGCATTTTTTTTTCTGCATGAAAAATAACAAGAGCTTTGTTAAAGGCAGCCAGGCTCTAGGGCTTTACAGAAGTCAACATCCTTTAAAGTTTTTATTTAACCCTATGTACAAACATGCAAACGATGAACTGCTGGTTGGGACAGTTAGAGGGGATGTGATGTCTGCCTGTCAGTTGGTGGGATTTGTGCAGAGTAGCAGCACGTTCCAGCGCTGAGGACGCAGTGGAGGAGTTGGGGCTGCCCGGCAGCCCACTAAGGCGTGGTGTCCAGCTCCTGGGTGCCCATTACAGTCCTAACACCCTGCTGTGGCCAGTTTGGGCTAATCTAAAAATCAAGGTGGGGCTTCCTTGGTGGCGCAGTGGTTAAGAATCCTCCTGCCAATGCAGGGGACACGGGTTCGAGCCCTGGTCCAGGAGGATCCCACATGCCGCAGAGCAGCTAAGCCCGTGCACCACAACTACTGAGCCTGCGCTCTAGAGCCCGTGAGCCACAACTACTGAGCCCACGTGCCACAACTACTGAGCCCACGTGCCACAACTACTGAGCCCACGTGCCACAACTACTGAAGCCCGCGCACCTAGAGCCGGTGCTCCGCAACAAGAGAAGCCACTGCAGTGAGAAGCCCACGCTCCGCAATGAAGAGTAGCCCCCGCTCGCCGCAACTAGAGAAAGCCCGTGCGCAGCAACGAAGACCCAGTGCAGCCAAAAATAAATAAAATAAATTTTTTAATAAATAAAAATCAGGGTGGTGGAGGGGAGTGCCTTCGCCAGCCATCTTTTCTCATCTGCTGGTGTTTGTGTTGTTTTTTAAAGCTCCCTGGATGATTTCTAAATGTGAGAAGCACTCCTCTAGGCCCTGAAACAGTTTGGGGTGATTGCTGATGGACTAGTTGCTGTTCATGTAAGGCATATACAAGATGCCTGGGACACGAAGAAACTCCTGCTTGGAGGAGCTGACAGTCTAACTGGGGAGACAGAACCTCACACAGTAGTGGGGCTAAACCTCAGTGCAGTAGCAACGAAGAGAAAAGAATGGGTAGAGCCTTCAGAAAGCTTCGGAAAAGAGATGGAGCTTGGGCATCAGGAGGACCTGGCCTTTAGATTTCCTCAGTACAACCCTAGACCAGTGCCTCTCCAACTCCAGTGCACTGTGAACCCTGGGGGTCTTGCCAGAGTGCAGGGTCTTTTGTGGGGCCTGAGGCTCTGTGCTTCTAGCAGGTTCCCAGGAGCTGTCCATCGGAGGATAGCACTCAGGATTTCTAGCCTTACTGCTCACCCCTTCCTTACACCTTCAACTCCTTCCGGGGCCGTCCCCTATGATCTGTTTACTGATTGATTACAAAAAGCACTTCTCTTTCTCTTTGGAGGTAAAGTGTGGTCTTACCTGTCTCTTCTTTAGCAAATCATTTTTCTGGATGATTGTGCCATGTCAGGAAGGGCCTGTGCTGTCAGGCACCAGGATTTATACTCAGCCCCTGGCGGCACTGAAAAGGCCTTCCTGGCAGAGGCCAGCCTACTGGGTGTCTGAGTGACACTTGCAGCTTCTGATGGAGGGGATAATGTTCAAAAAGCCAGGTGGTAACACTTTAGCTCTTGACAGTGGAGTAGGTACTTGGCGTGAGCTCAGACTTGGGTCTGGTTTTCACTCAGGTTGGATTTCAATATTTTGATTGCTAGTGCTGTGTCCATCATCAGTTTGGGGGCATTTCCCTGATGGACCTCCCTACACCCTCCCCAGTCATGATTCATCTTTCAAAGCTCCCTCATCTTTCAAAGCTCCCAACAGGAAAGGTTTACAATCCCATGACATGACCAAAGCACAAGACTGCAGAAAAGCCACAGCAATTCCAGAGGGCTACAGGCCCCTGAGCTGCCCCCTCCCCTGCCAGCTGGCTGATCCCCCACCCCCACCAACAACCGAGGAGGGAGGGAGGAGAGGGGGAGGGAAAGAGAGAGGAAGAAAAGTGTGTCCTGAGAACCCTGCTCCACTCCAGGGACCGCTCACCCCAGCCTGGCCTTGCTCCACACTTCCCTGCCTGAGCTCTCCAAAGAAGTTAAACTGTTTGCAGATGACATGACGCTATATGTAGAAAATCCTAAAGATGCTACCAGAAAACTAGAGTTCATCAATGAACTCAGTAAAGTTGCTGGATACAAAATTAATACATAGAAATCTGTTGCATTTCAATACACTACCAATGAAATATCTGAAAGAGAAATTGAGGAAACAATTCCATTTACCATTGCATCAAAAATAATAAAATACCTAGCAATAAGCCTACCTAAGGAGGCAAAAGACCTGTACTCCAAAAACTGTAAGATGCTGATGAAAGAAACTGAAGACCGTATAAACATATGGAAAGAATGGAGGTGGGGGAATCATGCTTGTGGTCTCCAGACTATACTACAAAGCTGCAATAATCGAAACAGTATGGTACTGGCACAAAAATATATGGATCAATGGAACAGGATAGAAAGCCGAGAAATAAACCCATTTGTGGTCAATTAATCTACAACAAAGGAGGCAAGAATGTACAGTGGAGAAAAAAATCTCTTCAATAGGTGTTGCTGGGAAAACTGGACAGCTACATGTAAAAGAATGAAATTAGAAAACCTCACACTATATACAAAAATAAACTCAAAATGGATTAAAGACCTAAATGTAAGACTGGATACTATAAAACTCCTAGAGGAGAACAGGCAGAACACTGACATAAATCGCAGCAATATCTTTTTGGATCCATCTCCTAGAGTAATGGAAATAAAAATAAATGGGACCTAATTAAAAGCTTTTGCAAAGGAAACCATGAACAAAACGAAAAGACAATCTACAGACTGGGAGGAAATATTTGCAAATGATGTGACCGACAAGATTAATTTCCAAAATATACAAACAGCTCATATAGCTTAATATCAAAAATTAAATCAAAGAACCCCAATCAAAGAAAGTCATGGCTTCTTTATCTGAATGACGAAGATGTTCTTTCACACTTCTTAGAACCCAGATTAAAACATAAGTCCATCAGATAAATGGAAGCAATTTTAAAAATAAAAAGAGGGATAGAAATTTCATTTGTATATACATGGGGGAAAAGTGTTATTTTTTTTAAAGATCAGAATTTTGCAAATTTTATGGATGGTAAAAACTGTTCCATTTTCCATGTACTCCCTTAGGTTTACCAAATCAAACTCTCTACAATGAGTATGTCTAACACTGAGCTGTTTTAAATTCTTATTTTCCCGTCGTCAATGGCCAAGTGCAGAGGTCATCAGGAGGTCAACTCTAATCCACCCATGGACATGGCAGCCTTGACTACTGATGTTCAAGCTAGACACCATCAGCAGAACCACATCTCCTAACGTGGGTGAATTTCTACTCGTAATCATGGATGGAAATGGGGAAATCAAAGGATATTCTCTATTGAGAATCAAAGTTGTAGATCCCTATCATGGGTTCATTACTTTGAATGTTTGACCCAAAACACATACATCTATTGTACCATGCCCAATTCTACTATCTTTATAAGATGCAGCCTTACAGTGAAAGAGAAACAGGTGCAACAGCAATATCTCATCCTCTCTGAAGCCCCTAGACTCAGAAGTTTTAAAGGCAAAAGAAAATCATACTTTTCCTGAACAAAAAGAGTAGAGGCATTTAAATTTAAATTTAAATTTGGAGTCTGTCCCATCCCTTAACTGTCACGTACACTCTCTTTCCACATAAGCCTGAGTTTAGGATGTGTTGTTCAGAGATTGTATTGTGATGAATGAAGTATTTTTTTATTCTTTAAAAAATATTACTAATTTGTTAAAAAGTGATGGAGTGAGCATAATACTAAATTTCACGATTTTTTTTTACCAGAATACTGAGATGGACCACCTTGAAGTCCAGTTTTTTCATAAGAGTCTTTATTCAGTGACAGCATTAACTTTCCTATAAAGCAAATAATCCCCACAAAAGAAATGTTAAAAATATGACTCATGCTCGCTGACTAAAAGAAAGCAAGGCAAACTGAGCAGTTAGATATCAGTGTAATAAATTATATACGTGAATCTTACTGCAGCATTGTTTATAATAGTGAAACTGGATGTCATCAAATACCTATCAAAGATGGAATAATTAGACAAATCATGGTATAAAAAATAATTAGGAATTAAGAATGAAGGGAAGAAAGACTTATTAATAACAATTGAATAAAGCAAAGCTTTCACAGGGAAATAAAGGAACAAAAACAATTCAGACTTCATTTCTGGTTCAGCATGTGAAGAATTTGGAAGTTGCCATTCTAACAACAAGTAAAAACTAAACAAACTGAAAATCAGTAAATTTTGTTAGATCTATCAAAGAATTGAGGTCACAGGCAAATTGCCGGCCCCCAAATCAGAGAGACAGACAGGTAGGTACAAAGAATCTCATTTACTGAAGCAGAAATGTGCAAGCAGAAACCTCCATGGACACCAGGGAGGAAACCTGAACCGCGATTGACAAATTGCTGGAGGCTCAGTGCAGCAAGTGTAAGAGTTACAAACTCTAGGGGGGCCCAGTGTTAGGGAGGGTCTTAGAACCTCACCCACTTTTGTGAGTCTTAGCTTCAGAATTCCTACCAGGTTCTCACTCTGAAAAATTGGAGACAGTGTGCTGCATGTCCAGCAGGGGAACAAGAAACTGTTTTGAAATAGGCCCACAACATTTTATTCTTCTTAATGAAGCCTGCCCTCAAGAGAATCTATTTTACCAGACCCTAAACAACTTGGGATTTAACAGAACATAACTGACCTGAAGGAAGAGAAATACCAAAATCCAGCCCTCTCTAGAGAAACCATATGAATGTAATACATGTAAGAAAAGCAGTGGCTAGAGAGCAAACCTTCATCCAGACCAAAGAACTCATGCTACGTGCTCACGAGGCTCTGCTCCGTGTCATCTTCCCTCTGGACTCGGGTTGATGGAGCAGTCTCTATCTGGATACTGCCTTTGCCAGGGAAAGAGGAAAATCATGCACTGGTTCTGAAGCATGTGCTCACATTTCTTTCCCTGTTCATCAACCCCTTTGCCGTGACTGGAGAAACAAAGGGCAGGGCTGTATAATCCTCCAGTGAGAGGAGAGCGACAGCAAAGTGCATTGAATGTGGGCGAATCGTAGTCCAGTTCCACACCAGGCTTAAGATTTTTTGTTTTTGCAGTACGCAGGCCTCTTACTGTTGTGGCCTCTCCCGTTGCAGAGCACAGGCTCCGGACGTGCAGGCTCAGCGGCCATGGCTCACGGGCCTAGCCACTCCACAGCATGTGGGATCTTCCCGGACCAGGGCACGAACCCGTGTCCCCTGCATCAGCAGGCGGACTCTCAACAGCTGCGCCAACAGGGAAGCCCCCAGGCTTAATATTTTGATGTTTATCTTAGGAGCAGTGGAAAACCACTGAGTACATTTTCCATTTTTAATAAATCACCCTGGCTGTAGTGAGAACAGCAGAGTGGATGTGGGGAGAAACATTAGGAGGTCATTTCAGTTTTCCCGGGACAAAGGATAGTACTTTAGACCAGGGCCCTGGCAGTGGAACTGGAGAGAAACCAATAGACTTAAAGACAGGAGGACCTAGTGCTGTGCAAATGGAAGCAGAGGTGAGTGAACATATGGCCCCAGGAGGGTGGAAGAAACACAGCAGACCTGGCGTCTCATGTCTCACCAGCTGCAGCTCCAGTCTTCTGGAAAGACAGCTAATCCATTCTCTGTTCTTAGGTTCCCTGTTTTCTCATAAATCACCCTTCTTGCTTAAAAAAAAAAACAAACAGCATGATCTAAATAAAGGAGGGAACAAATGGATTGATTAATAGGGTGACCTGACAATAAGTGACAGAATGACCAGGGGTATTAATTGACGTCCCCAAATGTTCAGAGTGAAGAGAAACTAGACTCGTCCAGAAGAAAACAGTCTCCCCGCTGAGCCTGCCTCACAGGGATCCCTCCCTTCCCCACCAACACATCAGGGGTCTCTGTTCTTCCAGGGAGCCATGACCAATTTCATCTGTGACAGAGAAAGGGAAGCAGAGAGGGAGGTGGATGATGGATGGACTCCATGGAACCTCCACACCATCCTCTCCTCCCCTCCATGTGGCCTCCCTCTATTTCCCTTTGAGAGCCCCAAACTTGACTTCAAGTGGGAGAACTTGGGAATCACAAATGCCCCAAAAGATTTCCTGGGGCAGCAGCAGCATTGGGCAAGCTCATAGGGACCTAGAGCTAGGGGTCTTCACAGGCACGGAAAGAGCTGATCCTCCTCTGCCCTGGGTGCTCTCAGCAGCCATGAAGGGGAAGGATTTAGATGCACAGCTGTGTGATTGTGGACTCAACTCAGCCCAGCTTTGCCATGGGAGAGTTGTGGCTATTTTCCACGGTGCTCATCGGCTGACTCAGCTGGAGAGACATGTTCTAAGACCCAACCACAGCATGTCAGAGCTGAGGGGGCTCCAGGAACTCATTTTCCCCAGTGCCTCTTCAGATGAGAAAGCAGAAGCCCAGAAAGGAGGAGGAATTCCTCAGGGCCACACGGTGGGTGGCAGAGCGGGACTGGAAGCTCACCTCCAGATGCTTCATCACACAAAACTTGTTCCCTTTTGGAGGCTCCTGGGTGATACCCACTACTCAGAACAATTAACAGTCCTGAGAACCCATAGCAGCATGTAGTAGGTGCTCAGTGGATGTTTGTTGACTGAATAAATGATTGTAACGGGACACAGAAACCAAGCCTTGAGGCTGGAAGGGGATCCCCAATCCTCCCTCTTTTTTTTAAATTATTTTTTTATAAATTTATTTATTTATTTTTGGCTGCTGTTGGGTGTTCATTGCTGCGCACAGGCTTTCTCTAGTTGGGGCGAGCGGGGGCTACTCTTCGGTGCAGTGTGCTGGCTTCTCATTGCGGTGGCTTCTCTTGTTGCGGAGCACGGGCTCTAGGTGCGCAGGTGTCAGTCGTTGCGGCACGTGGGCTCCAGAGCGCAGGCGTCAGTAGTTGCGGCTTGCGGGCTCCAGAACGCAGGCGTCAGTAGTTGTGGCTCGCGGGCACTAGAGCGCAGGCTCAGTAGCGCACGGGCTTACTTGCTCCGCGGCATATGGGATCTTCCCGGCAGGGTCCGAACCCGTGTCCCCTGCATTGGCAGGCGGATTCTTAACTACTGTGCCACCAGGGAAGTCTTGCTCATTTTTGGTGTTGGTGGGTGAAACGGGGCTTGGGAAGAGAAGAAATGCATCATGAATTCTTTTGTAAACAGAGGACAAAGGGGTGTGGGCGGAGGATGTGAGCAGGTACCTCCCAGGAAACTGAGCACAGAGGACGCAGCAGCTGGCCCCTCACCCCTGCTCTCTCCGTATCACCCTGTCTCCCACCCCACACAAAGGGTGAACAGCCAGCAAGTTTCCCGGAGAGGATGGGCACATGACCTCGACCTAGCCAATCAGTATGTTTCATCCTCCCTGGCCACCGTGATTGGCTCAGGGGTGGGCTAGTGACCAATCAGGGCCCAGGGTGGGGCCTTGTGCTGGAATCCTGGGGAAGAGAAGCTGTGTTTCGCTTGCCCAGCCCGCGGTAGCTGGAGGGGACGCGAAGTCAGCCCGCAGCAGCTGGTGGGGACGCGAGGTCAGTCCGGGGCAGTTGGAGGGGACTTGACCTCAGCCTGGGGCAGTTGGTGGCCGTCTTACTCCCATCAAGGTAGAGCCGCCTGCGTGAGGATGACACCAGTAAGCAGAACCCAGAGGCGGGGAGAGACCGTTTCTGCTGACGTCCGTGAGCTCCAGGTGCAGCCCTGCCGTAAGCGGTCCACCTGTGGACTTAGTTACGTAAGTCATTCTCTCGTGCTTGTTTGTTAGCCTGTTTGAGCCACTTTGGGTTTTCTGTCCAGCTGGCTAAGTGGAGACCCTGGAACCGCAACTGTGTGGGTTTCGTCTAGCTTCACGGAAGAACTTCCAGATAACACTGGAGACTCCAGTTTAATCTGGAGATCCGAATGGATTCAAGCGGTATCTATTGGGGCCAGCTATAAATTCTAGGATCACCCAAATTAGTCCTCACCGAATTAGTCCCATTAAGGTAGCAATCCATGTCCCCGTTTAGAGGACAAGACTGGGGCTCAGAGAAGGGAGGTAACTGGGCTACAGTGAGGAAGTGTGGAGCCAGACAGAACCCCCAGATCCCGCTGCTTGAACTCTGGGGAAGCCACATGGTATGGCTTGTTCTTTAGACGGGGCTAAGGTACCCAGCAGTGCTTGGGCCAAAGTGACTCCACAGGCATTTTGATGGCTGGAGGCTTCTGGCCATGGTCGGGGTGGGGTGAGGTCCCTGAGGCTCTGAAGGCGCACGGTGTGCAGGCTCAGGGGGCACAGAGAGGAGAAGGCAGAGGCCTGCCCCGGAGGTGTTCACAGACCAAATATGGACGGGCCAGACAGGCAGACAGGGTACCATAGCGCCTGAGCTGCTTTCACAGGTGAAGGGTGGGGGGCTTTTATTTCTCTATGGGACAAAGCTCTTAGCTTCACATTGAGTCCCATTAGGGACATAAATAGTTTCCGTTTTCATGTCCCTTCAGTATAAGAGGCCACCCCAAAACTTCCCCTCCCTTCCCCTTGTCAAGGCCTCCACACAGGCGAGCAGGGCTCTTTTAATGCAGTTCTGCAGATTTTTTGAGCTAAGGATTTAGAATAACGAGGCAAGGAGGGCCCTGCCCCACAGGAGGGCAGGGTGGGCAGGTGGTGACGAGTAACGTGTACAACCTCAGCCGGCTGAAGTGTCAGCAGCAGCAGGAGAGCAGCAGCCAAGCGCTGAGTGGGTGCAGAATCAGTGGATTAAATGTGTTCATCCAGCAGCCTCTGGGATGGTGGGCCCTGGGGCACAACTCTAAGTGTGGAAGAGGGAGGGTCCCCAGTGCCTGGACCCCCGCCTTCCAGAAATCTGGGTTGAGATGTGACTTTGAAATCACAACACGGGTTCAAAGCTGGCTCCAACACTTGGGCCTCCGTTTTCTCATCTGTAAAATGGGAATATTGAAGTCTCTCCCTCTTAGGGTGGGGAGGGGATTAAATGGGATGACAGGTAGAGCACAGGGGCTGGCTGGGCTGAGCGTGCATCCAGGCACGCTGTTGTTGCTGCTAAACCACTGTCTTCCGGGCCAGGGTCGGCACACTCTTCCCAAAAATTATTTCCCAGCCCTCTGCTGTTGTAGAGCAAACGCAGCTTCGGCAACAGGTTGTCCACGCTCTCACCCCTGATTGCTGAGATATAGATATTGGGTATGATCGTCACATAACACCGTTAGTTTTAGGCGTCCAGCATCATGATTTGATACAGGTACATATTATGAAATGATCACCACAGTAAGTTTGGTTACCATCACCACCACACACAGCTACAGATTATTTTTCTTGTGATGAGAACTTTGAAGATCTTCTCTCTTAGCAACTTTCACATACACAGCACAGTGACGTTGACCACAGTCACTTTGCTGTACATACATCCCCAGGGCCTGTGTATCTTCCAGCTGGAAGTTTGTGCCTTTTGACCCTCTTCGCCCATTTCACCAGCCCCCTCAACACCCAGCCTCTGGTAATGGCCATCCTGTTCTCTGTTTCTATGAGTTTGGTTTATTTTTTCAACTCTGTGAGTGAGGTTGTAAGTATCTTTCTCTGTCTGACTTATTTCACTTAGCATAATGCCCTCAAGGTCCATCCTTGCTGCAAATGGCAAGATTTCCTTCTTTTTTATGGCTGAGTAAGATTCCATTATATATATAATTTATATATATATATATATATGTCACATTTTCTTCACCCATTCATGTGTCGATGGACACCTAGGTTGTTTCCATGTTACTGAACACAAATCCATGTGCCCGATGCACAGTGAAGCCAAACAAACACCAGAGTGAAGCAGAGAAAGGTTTATTGTAGGGCCAGCAAGGAGACGAGTGGCTCATGACCCCCAAATCCCGAACTCCCCAGAGGGTTTCAGCAAAGCATTTTTAAAGGCCAGGTGGGGGAGGGGGGGTCACAGGGTGTGTGGTCAGCTTGTACACGATTCTCTGATTGGTCGATGGTGAGGTGTCACAGGGGTTAACTTTATCAGTCCTTAGGTGCCAGTAGGTCTGGGGGCTCATGATCATCAAGTAGTTAATTTTTTCCACTTGGTGGGGGTTTTAGCATCTGAAAAACTCAGGAAACATGCGTGAGATACTATTATCTGGCTACTTCAGAGAGGAGCTACAGCAGAGAATATGGGGGAGGGGTCTGTCCCGGGAAGGCCCCATAGGGTCCTGCTCGGTTACATCCATATCTTGGTTATTGTAAATAATGCTGCAGTGAACTGCCTTC
This sequence comes from Tursiops truncatus, assembly GCF_011762595.2. Classification (NCBI taxonomy): domain Eukaryota; kingdom Metazoa; phylum Chordata; class Mammalia; order Artiodactyla; family Delphinidae; genus Tursiops; species Tursiops truncatus. The sequence continues at coordinate 146,457,584 of NC_047035.1, forward strand.
CACGTCCACTCCAGGCCTGCAGCCCTGCTGGCAGCACAAAGCCGGTCGTGAAGGACACAGGCAGTGGGGCCTGGGTGATAGCAGGGCTTCCCTGCTCCTTCTATGCGCCTCAGCGTCCTTGGCTGTAACAGAGTAACAGGGCCTCCAGGAAAACTCAAAGAGACCCTGCTCTGTGACCTTGGGCAGCCACTGCCCTCTCTGTGCCTCAGAGACCTCATGTGTAATAAAGAACTTGTAACTGGGCTGCCGGAGGACTCACTAAGGCCCTGCTCTGTGATCTTGGGTGGCCCCTTCCCTCTCTCTGGCTCAGTGTCCTCATCTGTATTAAAGGACTAGTAACAGGCACTCCAGGAAGGCTCCCTAAATCCTGCTGTGTGACCTTTGGTGGCCCCTGCCCTTTCTGTGCCTCAGTGTCCTCATCTAGAACAGAGAACTAGTAACAGGGCCCCAGGAGGGCTCACTGAGAGCTGCTCTCATCAGCTGCCCCATCATTACAGAGGAAGGGGGAAGGAGGCCTGCTACAGGTACAGGATTACATCCCTCTACTCCCCACACCTTCTGAGCCGTTGTGCGTGCAGTTCCACCAAACACACCTGGCCTCTGTCCCCCCAGATCACATGGTGGTGATGCTCCAAGGCCACCCCAGGCACCTGACCTCCCCTCCCCGTCAGATGCATTCTCCTTCCTCCTTGAAGCCCTTGACATCACTGCCTTCTCATCTGGTTTATTTGGTCCCTTGTGGTCAGATGCCCAGGCTCCCCCCATGCCCCAAGCTCCCATGCCAGGACCAAGTACACAGCAGGTGCTCAATACAGGTTTAGGGCTGCAGGGAAGGCTCACTCACTCTCCTGCACAGGGATGCTCCTCTGGGGGAGGTCAACTCCAGCTCTTCAGCACGAAGGGCAAGCCTAGTCTGGTGGGTAGAGGGCTGGATCAGTGTGTGTGTGTGTGTGCGTGTGCATGTGCGTGCGCGCGCGTGTGTGCGCGCGAGCACGAGTGGTCTCAAAGCTCCAGCTGCCGAAGATCTGCTGAAGGAAAGGGCAATCCCAGAAGAGCCCTGTTCCCTCCATACCCTGACCCGGGGGCTGCTTCCTGGGGATGAAGCTGTCCCCTGAACATCAGTGAGGAGGCACTGGGCAGGGGTGGGGGACGTGGGCACAGAGGCTGTGCAGTGACAGGGCATCCAGCCTGGACCCTGCCTCAGGGTGGCTGCCCAGCCCACCCTTGGTCTTAAACCAAGGGCCTCGAACTAGGGCTCAGGGGCAAGTCTAGATTTTTAAAATTAATTCTAACATTTAAAAACTAGAAGATTTCAGGCAAAAACCCAGGCTTCGAGCTTTGTTAGTTTGTTAGTTTTGATATGAAGTGAGAAGTTCTGGCCTCCTGGGTGACGTTCCTTCCGGGCAAAGCTCTTCTGGGGCTGAGTGGGAGCCCTATCTGGATGGAGCTTGTGTCCCCAGCTCATCACAGTCCCCACCCCCCCTAAGATTCCCCCGGGCCCAGGCATTCCCCCAGCCTCTCCTTGCCTGGCCCCTGGAGACATCTGAGTTTGCAGTCCTCCCTCCAGCCCTCACTGCTTCACAAGGCACATGAGGACCACAGTCATGTGGAGCCTGCCCTGAATGCCGGGCGGACAGGATAAATGGGCTGAGAGTGTAGCCTTCAAAAGAGGGGTTCCTCGCATGTCCTCTGAAGGCAGCCAGGAAGGGGTGGGAGTGGGAGAGGCCCAGGGCCATGGGCTCTGGAAAGTGTCCCTTGGATGCCCTGTCTTCTGGCTCCAAAGCTGCCCCCTAACCTCTGCCCTTCTCCCACCCCCTCATGCATCGCTGCACCCAGGCTTTCTGCAAACCCTGGCCATGCCGAGGCCCACTTCAAGGGTCAGCCCTGAAGGTCACAGCCACAGGCCCCCGGCCCTGCTTCTCCTCTGGCAGGTCCAGCAGCTGACTGTCGCTGTGGGGTGGCCACTGCCAGACCCCTTTACAGTGAGAGACGGAGGCTCCCAGGGCATAAGGGACTCGCCCAGGGTCACTCAGACTTAGAGCTTATAACCAAGGTCTGCTGGTCTCTCAGCTGGTCCTGAGAAGCAGACCATGTCCCGGGGCATCAGGTCATCCTCAGGCCGTGACAACCAGGAGAGGTGAATGCAGAACGGGTGAGTGGGTCACAGTGGGACGGGTGCCCCGGACAGGCAGGGTCAGGGAGAAGCCCTCAGAAGAGCAGGGTCTTGAAGGGTGAGGGCATTGCTGCTGGTGAGGAGAGGAGAGGGGCTCCTGCTGGAGGCCCAGTCATGTGAGGGCCTGCAGGTGTGATGCAGCGTGGGATTCAGGCTCCCGTGTTGAGGCGGGAGCAGCACGAAGTGACAGGAGGTGACCCTGGGAGCCCCTGGACTCACCTCCTCCTGCTGTGACCTCCTCCTCTCTCTCCCCGCCTCCCCTCTGCCTGCCCCGAGGCCCAGCCCCTGAGCCGTCTCCTCCTCTGCGTCCTGTGCTTCCATCCTGCCCAGTCTCAGCTCAGGCATGACAAGTGGATCCCACTGCTGAAGTGGTGACTGAGTTTCTCACTACTGAGGGGCACCGTCGTGACATGGCTTCCAAGTTAAAAAAAATTAAAATTGAAGGAGGTGGGGGAGGAAGGTGCAACTGAGGTCAGCGCGGGAGCTTGAGACCCAGATGAAGGGGGGCAGGGGGGCAGCAGACCGGGACTGAGGGCGTCTGGATGTTCACTAACTGGGGTCTTCAGGGCAGAGACAGTCATGCTCACTACACAGCCGCCTGGTGCCAGACACAGCTGGGCCCAGGGAGGCCAACCAGTAAACACGCGCTGACTTGACCCGCATTCACCCGTTTCCACTTTATTTTTTTTTTTTAATTTTTTTAACATCTTTATTGGAGTATAATTGCTTTACAATGGTGTGTTAGTTTTTGCTTTATAACAAAGTGAATCAGTTACACATATACATATGGTCCCATATCTCTTCCCTCTTGCGACTCCCTCCCTCCCACCCTCCCCATCCCACCCCTCTGGGTGGTCACAAAGCACCGAGCTGATCTCCCTGTGCTATGCGGCTGCTTCCCACTAGCTATCTACCTTACATTTGGTAGTGTATATATGTCCATGCCTCTCTCTGGCTTTGTTACAGCTTACCCTTCCCCTCTCCATATCCTCAAGTCCATTCTCTAGTAGGTCTCTGTCTTTATTCCTATCTTACCCCTAGGTTCTTCATGACACTTTTTTTCTTAAATTCCATATATATGTGTTAGCATACGGTATTTGTCTTTCTCTTTTTGACTTACTTCACTCTGTATGACAAACTCTAGGTCTATCCACCTCATTACAAATAGCTCAATTTCATTTCTTTTTATGGCTGAGTAATATTCCATTGTATATAGGTGCCACATCTTCTTTATCCATTCCTCTATCGATGGACACTTAGGTTGTTTGCATCTCTCACATAATATGGTGTATCATGTTGATTGCTTTGCCTATATTGAAGAATCCTTGCATTCCTGGAATAAACCCCACTTGATCATGGTGTATGATCCTTTTAATGTGCTGTTGGATTCTGTTTGCTAGTATTTTGTTGAGGATTTTTTCATCTATGTTCATCAGTGATATTGGCCTGTAGTTTTCTTTCTTTGTGACATCCTTGTCTGGTTTTGGTATCAGGGTGATGGTGGCCTCGTAGAATGAGTTTGGGAGTTTTCCTCCCTCTGCTATATTTTGGAAGAGTTTGAGAAGGATAGGTGTTAGCTCTTCTCTAAATGTTTGATAGAATTCGCCTGTGAAGCCATCTGGTCCTGGGCTTTTGTTTGTTGGAAGATTTTTAATCACAGTTTCAATTTCAGTGCTTGTGATTGGTCTGTTCATATTTTCTATTTCTTCCTGAATCAGTCTTGGCAGGATGTGCATTTCTAGGAATTTGTCCATTTCTTCCAGGTGTTCATGTTATTGGCATAGAGTTGCTTGTAGTAATTTCTCATGATCTTTTGTATTTCTGCCATGTCAGTTGTTACTTCTCCTTTTTCATTTCTAATTCTATTGACTTGAGTCTTGTCCCTTTTTTTCTTGATGAGTCTGGCTAATGGTTTATCAATTTTGTTTATCTTCTCAAAGAACCAGCTTTTAGTTTTATTGATCTTTGCTATCGTTTCCTTCATTTCTTTTTCATTTATTTCTGATCTGATCTTTATGATTTCTTTCCTTCTGCTAACTTCGGGGGTTTTTTGTTCGTCTTTCTCTAAGTGCTTTAGGTGCAAGGTTACGTTGTTTATTCGAGATGTTTCCTGTTTCTTAAGGTAGGATTGTATTGCTATAAACTTCCTTCTTAGAACTGCTTTTGCTGCATCCCATAGTTTTTGGGTAGTCGTGTCTCCATTGTCATTTGTTTCTAGGTATTTTTTAATTTCGTATTTGATTTCTTCAGTGATCACTTCATTATTAAGTAGTGTATTGTTTAGCCTCCATGTGTTTGTATTTTTTACAGATCTTTTCCTGTAATTAATATCTAGTCTCATAGCGTTGTGGTCGGAAAAGATACTTGAAACAATTTCAATTTTCTTAAGTTTACCAAGGCTTGATTTGTGACACAAGATATGATCTATCCTGGAGAATGTTCCATGAGCACTTGAGAAAAATGTGTATTCTGTTGTTTTTGGATGGAATGTCCTATAAATACCAATTAAGTCCATCTTGTTTAATGTATCATTTAAAGCTTGTGTTTCCTTATTTATTTTCGTTTTGGATCATCTGTCCATTGGTGAAAGTGGGGTGTTAAAGTCCCCTACTATGAATATGTTACTGTCGATTTCCCCTTTTATGGCTGTTAGTATTTGCCTTATGTATTGAGGTGCTCCTATATTGGGTGCATAAATATTTACAATTGTTATATCTTCTTTTTGGATCGATCCCTTGATCATTACGTAGTGTCCTTCTTTGTCTCTTGTAATAGTCTTTATTTTAAAGTCTATTTTGTCTGATATGAGAATTGCTCCTCCAGCTTTCTTTTGGTTTCCATTTGCATGGAATATCTTTTTCCATCCCCTTACTTTTAGTGTGTGTGTGTCTCTAGGTCTGAAGTGGGTCTCTTGTAGAAGGCATATATATGGGTCTTGTTTTTGTATCCATTCAGCCAATCTGTGTCTTTTGGTTCGAGCATTTAGTCCATTTACATTTAAGGTAATTATTGATATGTATGTTCCTATTCCCATTTTCTTAATTGTTTTGGGCTCGTTATTGTAGGTCTTTTCCTTCTCTTGTGTTTCTTGCCTAGAGAAGTTCCTTTAGCATTTGTTGTAAAGCTGGTTTGGTGGTGCTGAACTCTCTCAGCTTTTGCTTGTCTGTAAAGGTTTTAATTTCTCCAACAAATCTGAATGAATCCTTGCTGGGTAGAGTAATCTTGGTTGCAGGTTTTTCTCCTTCATCACTTTAAATATGTCCTTCCGGGGCTTCCCTGGTGGCGCAGTGGTTGAGAGTCCGCCTGCCGATGCAAGGGACATGGGTTCGTGCCCTGGTCCAGGAAGATCCCACATGCCGCGGAGCGGCTAGGCCCGTGAGCCATGGTCGCTGAGCCTGCTAGTCCGGAGCCTGTGCTCTGCAATGGGAGAGGCCACAACAGTGAGAGGCCCACGTACCGCAAAAAAATATAAATAAATAAATATGTCCTTCCAGTACCTTCTGGCTTGCAGAGTTTCTGTTGAAAGATCAGCTGTTAACCTTATGGGGATTCCCTTGTGTGTTATTTGTTGTGTTTCCCTTGCTGCTTTTAGTATGTTTTCTTTGTATTTAATTTTTGACAGTCTGATTAATATGTGTATTGGCATGTTTCTCCTTGGATTTATCCTGTATGGGACTCTCTGTGCTTCCTGGACTTGATTAACTATTTCCTTTCCCATATCAGGAAAGTTTTCAACTATAATCTCTTCAAATATTTTCTCAGTCCCTTTCTTTTTCTCTTCTTCTGGGACCCCTATAATTCGAATGTTGGTGTGTTTAATGTTGTCCCAGTGGTCTCTGAGACTGTCCTCAGTTCTTTTCATTCTTTTTTCTTTATTCTGCTCTGCAGTAGTTATTTCCACTATTTTATCTTCCAGGTCACTTATCCGTTCTTCTGCCTCAGTTATTCTGCTATTGATCCCATCTAGAGTATTTTTAATTTCATTTATTGTGTTGTTCATCGTTGCTTGTTTAGTATTTAGTTCTTCTAGGTCCTTGTTAAATGTTTCTTCCATTTTGTCTATTCTATCTCCAAGATTTTGGATTATCTTTACTATCATTATTCTGAATTCTTTTTCAGGTAGACTGCCTATTTCCTCTTCATTTGTTAGGTCTGGTGGGTTTTTATCTTGCTCCTTCATCTGCTGTGTTTTATTCTGTCTTCTCATTTTGCTTACCTTACTGTGTTTGGGGTCTCCTTTTTGTAGGCTGCAGGTTCATAGTTCCCATTGTTTTTGGTGTCTGTCCCCAGTGGCTAAAGTTGGTTCAGTGGGTTGTGTAGGCTTCCTGGTGGAGGGGACTAGTGCCTGTGTTCTGGTGGATGAGGCTGGATCTTGTCTCTCTGGTGGGCAGGTCCATGTCTGGTGGTGTGTTTTGGGGTGTCTGTGGCCTTATTAAGAATTTAGGCAGCCTCTCTGCTAATGGGTGGGGTTGTGTTCCTGTCTTGCTAGTTGTTTGGCATAGGATGTCCAGCACTGTAGCTTGCTGGTCGTTGAGTGAAGCTGGGTGCTGGTGTTGAGATGGAGATCTCTGGGAGATTTTCGCCATTTGATATTATGTGGAGCTGGGAGGTCTCTTGTGGACCAGTGTCCTGAAGTTGGCTCTCCAACCTCAGAGGCACAGCACTGACTCCTGGCTGCAGCACCAAGAGCCTTTCATCCACCCAGCTCAGAATAAAAGGGAGAAAAAGTAGAAAGAAAGAATTAGTAGAAGTAGAAGGAAAGAGAGAAAGAAAGAAAGAAAAGAAGGGAGGGATGGAGGGAGGAAGGAAGGAAGGAAAGAAGGAAGGAAGGAAAAAAGAAAGAAAGAATATAAAGTATAATAAAATAAAATTATTAAAATAAAAATTATTAAGAAAAAAAACGGACGGATAGAACCCTAGGCCAAATGGTGGAAGCAAAGCTATACAGACAAAATCTCACACAGAGGCATACACATACACACTCACAAAAAGACGAAAAGGAGAAAATCATAAATCTTGCTCTCAAAGTCCACCTCCTCAGTTTGGGATGATTCGCTGTATTCATGTATTCCACAGATGTAGGGTATATCAAGTTGATTGTGGAGCTTTAATCCGCTGCTCCTGAGGCTACTGGGAGAGATTTCCCTTTCTCTTCTTTGTTCGCACAGCTGCCGGGGCTCAGCTTTGGATTTGGCCCCGCCTCTGCGCGTAGGTCGCTGGAGGGCGTCTGTTCTTCGCTCAGACAGGACGGGGTTAAAGGAGCAGCTGATTCGGGGGCTCTGGCTCACTCAGGCCGGGGGGGAGGGAGGGGCGCGGAGTGCGGGGCGAGCCTGCGGCAGCAGAGGCCGGCGTGATGTTGCACCAGCCTGAGGCCTGCCGTGCGTTCTCCCGGGTAAGTTGTCCCTGGATCCCGGGACCCTGGCAGTGGCGGGCTGCACAGGCTCACCGCAAGGAGGGTGTGGATAGTGACCTGTGCTCGCACACAGGCTTGGTGGCGGCAGCAGCAGCCTTAGTGTCTTATGCCCGTCTCTGGGGCCCGCGGTTTTAGCCGCGGCTCGCGCCCGTCTCTGGAGCTCCTTTAAGCAGCTCTCTTAATCCCCTCTCCTCGCGCACCAGGAAACAATGAGGGAAGAAAAATTCTCTTGCCTCTTCGGCAGGTCCAGACTTTTCCCCGGACTCCCTCCCGGCTAGCCGTGGCGCACTAACCCCCTTCAGGCTGTGTTCACGCCGCCAACCCCATTCCTCTCCCTGCGCTCCGACCGAAGCCCGAGCCTCAGGTCCCAGCCCCGCCCGCCCCTGCGGGTGAGCAGACAAGCCTCTCGGGCTGGTGAGTGCCGGTCGGCCCTGATCCTCTGTGCGGGAATCTCTCTGCTTTGCCCTCCGCAGCCCTGTTGCTGCGCTCTCCTGCGCGGCTCTGAAGCTTTCTCCGCCAGTGAAGGGGCTTCCTAGTGTGTGGAAACCTTTCGTCCTTCACAGCTCCCTCCCACTGGTGCAGGACCCACCCCTATTCTTTTGTCTCTGTTTTTTCTTTTTTTTTTGCCCTACCCAGGTATGTGGGGAGTTTCTTGCCATTTGGGAGGTCTGAGGTCTTCTGCCAGCGTTCAGTAGGTGTTCTGTAGGAGTTGTTCCACGTGTAGATGTATTTCTGGTGTATCTGTGGGGAGGAAGGTGATCTCTGTGTCTTACTCTTCCGCCATCTTCCACTCGTCCTCCACCTGTTTCCACTTTAAATCACTGGGATAGAATTTGCTAAACTCAACAGATGGTGACCCAGACTCAGGTTAATTAGGAAGAAAGGTGAAACCAAGGATTATAAATAAAAGCCACATACAGACTGGAGAGAAAACTAAGAATCCACACGGAAAACTAAGACTCTGCATCTGCAGCCCACTGTGGCCTCAGGGCCCTTGAACTGGCCATAGCCTCAGCTGGGAACTATCTCCCTCTGCGTCGCTTGCTCCCTAAACACCTCCAGGACTTCACTCCAGCGTCCTGCCTGACTTTGTTTTTCTCCATGGAACATCTCACTGCCTGACTTTGCCTGTATTTTACTTATTTTTCCTCTGTCTCACGCCCCCAGGCTGTCTGCTGCATGAGAATGGAGACCAGGTGTCTGGAGCCTGCCCAGCACACAGTAAGGCCTCAGTGAACGTGCACTGGGTGTGTGGACGCTGAGGCCACAGACGAGAACGTTCCAGGCAGTGATGGTAAGAGCTGTTGATTCACTGCTTGCTGAGCCCCCTGTGTGCCCGCGCTGACCTGGGCAGCGGGCCCGGCACTGACGGAGGCGCTCAGTGAGCACACAGCCTGTTAGAAGGCCACATGCTGTGGGGACATGCAGGACTCGGGGAAGTCAGGAGGGCAGGTCGTGCGGGGCCTGTGGCCCCTGTGAGGGCCCTTCTTCTGCATGCACAGCCAGGGGCCAGCCCTGAGCACTGGGCAGGAATGAAGTGACTGAGGGCTGGGGAGGCTGTCCGTGTAGACTGTGCAGGGAGGAACGGCTCCTCTGAGGAGGTGACATTTGAGCTGAGCCTGAACAGACCGTGTTTCTACGTTCTGTAAACTTGGTGCTTTGTTTTTGCAGGATACCCCCTGTTCTGTGTCACCTCGACTTGGCCTCCTGCCCCCCTTGTCAGCCTCTGCCCACCCGCAGGAGGAGTCCTTTTAGGGCCCAGTTTTTTGGGGGTTTTTTTTGGCTGCATCTCGCGGCTTGCAGGATCTTAGTTCCCCAACCAGGGAGCAAACCCAGGCCCTCGGCAGTTAGAGCGCCAAGTCCTAACCACTGGACCGCCAGGGAAGTCCCCCAGCACCCACTTTTCAAATACAAACCAAACATCTCCTGTGTTGGACTCATGCTCTGAGCCCCTGTCCACCTGCCCTGCTCCCCCAGGGTCAGGTTCCAGGCCGCTGGGGGCCCCTACAGCCCAGAGCCCATGAAGTTGCTCAGCCTGGCCGGTCCTCAGCCTGTTCACCCTGCTTGTCGTTCCCTCCACAGAAGCTGCGATGAAGGCTCCTGTCCGTCTGTCTGTCCGTCCACGGCTCTGGGCTCCTCCACCTCCTGCCCTCCCCATGCTCCCTGCGTGGTGCGTCCTCCCTCTCCTCCAGGACTGTGAGTAGAAACTCTCTTTTCAGTGGCAGGTGTCTCCTGACCTGCTGGCCTTACTGAACCTCAAATTTTCTACTAAACATTCTATTTTAAACCAGCCTACGAGACACTTTGCAGACAGAGTAAACAAATGAAGGATAAGTAAACTGTACACCTTTTTACAGTATCGTCAAGTTTAATAATTTAATTTTTAGAACTCATTTTCCCATAAAATCACAGGCTCCATCAGGGTGGAGAGTGTATAAAAGTCACGTGGACAGGACCAGACACCTGTGAGGTCCTAACTGTCCGTCTCCCCAGACTGAGGGCTCAGGCCCAGGCTTGACCAAGTCCCAGTCTCTGCCTTTGCACCGTGAGTGGAATTGGGTTTGTTTTCAAATTAAGCTTTTACGCTTGTCAGCTTAGCAGGGAAATTGTCAGTTCTAAACTCATCTTTCCAGCAATAATCAAGTCACATGGGGTGGGAGAAATGGGGAGAGGTTGGTCAAAGGGTAAAAGTTACAGCTCTGCCCGCAGCAGGGAGAGTCTCCCAGGCAGCCAGTCCCCAAAGAGGGCACGTGTCACAGTCCATGTGAATGAAGTAACACAGGCCAACCCAGCGTGTCGGCTGAGAGGTGCCCTCCTGGGAGTCAGACGATGAGGCCAAGCAGGACCAGGATCGTCACAAATGTCAGGGCACCGTCACCCCAGGGAGAGGGCTGTTTGCAGGAGGGCCGCACTGGAAATGCCCGTTTACTGACTCGGGGGTCAACACCCGTGTCTGCACTGTAGTGGAGCTTTAAACTGTGTGCAGCGCACGCGCACACACGTGTGTAGATAAGCTTTGTATGTCCCGTGTGTACATCAAGGTTTAATGGAAAAAATGAACAATTGTTCAGCAAAGTGGTGAGACGGGGCCCCCTAAAACTGGGCCCTATTTTTAAAAGGGGGACAGAGCCCCCAGATACTCCTCAAACACCCAGGCCCCTTGTCACAGGTGGACAAACCTGGGCTCCCTGGCAGCACCCCGCTCCCCGACCTCACTGGTAGCAAGTGAGTGACCAGCAGGTAGCTCCCAGTTGCCTGAGTGTAAACCCCTTTTCCAGAAGGACCCTGGACTCCCTGCCCAGCAATTCCAGGTGGGCATCAGCACGCACCAGCAGGGCCTCAGTGCCCGGATGCTGGCAGGTGATGAAAACCAGGGTGGCCCGCAGACCCTGTGCTCTCTGCCTGTCGTGGGCCAGTGACAAGGCCAGCCCGCCCCCTGTCAGCTGGAGACTCTCCACAGCCGTCCTCAGGACAGTTCTCAGGACGGGGGATGCGCGGTTCCTCCTCCAGCCTTCCCACCCCTCAGGGCCCTGGGAGCGACCTTGTCTTCGTCTGCTTACTGCTGTCTCTTCCTCCACGAGGACTAGGAGTGTGTTAGGCGCACCGCAGGGTCCCCGGTGCTAAGACTGGCAGAGGCTCCAGCTAAACGGCTGAGGGGCAGTGACGCAGCAGTGCCAGGAGCCCCGTGTCCTGGGACGTCCTGTGTCTGAGCGGCCAGGACGCCCCAGGGAACAGGAGAGGACCCTGAGCAGGCCTTCCTGGTCCCTACCCAGTCCCTCCCCTTACTGCCTGCCAAGCGACCCCAGAATGTCACTCAACCTCCAGGAGCCTCATCTGTGGATGAAGGGTGACAGGAACAATTAGCCCCAAGAATGTGGAAGGAGACAAGTCAGACACCCGGCCCGGAGGGGTTGATGGATAAAGCTGCTTCTCTCACCAGCTGCCTGAAGGTGTAACCGAGGATGTGAGCTCCCTGCCACTGGGCGGTGCTCGTGGGCAACTCTGCGGGGCTGGAGGGAAGGGTGACTTCTGTTGTGGGTGATGCAGGACCTGGCACTGGGCAGGCTCCAGGGAAGTGTTTGCTGCCTGCACCCATGACGGAGTTGGCCCAACCTCACATGCTAATAGCAGAATCACATTTAAACCAAGGATGGCGCGTTCAGAGGACACCCTTGCTGGTCCTACGGCAGAGGAGTAATGCATGACGCAGAGAGGGGGTGGGCAGAACTCCGGCGGCATCAGTGTGGACAGGGCAGCAGGCGGAGGGAGCATCCCGGAGCCCTCTAGTTTCCTGCCCAGGAGGATGAGAACCAAGAACAAGATGACTTTCCAAACTGGTGTGAATGGATGCAAGGTCACAGAAGCAGCCTTATAGCCCTTAACCCACCCCCAGGGCCCTGTCCCCAGAAGGTCGTAAAGAATCAGGTTGAGGCTTTACATGGACACGTGCTCAGGCCAGAGATGCCTTAGTTTGGGCTGCCCTGGCCACACCTGGAGATACAGATTCTGGCACAAGGAGTTTATATGGAGGTGAAGGCAAGGGTGTAGGGAAGTGAGAAGAGGAAGAGAAGGTGACTATGACTGTTATCAAGCTGCCTGCCGCTGTGGAGCCCCCACTAGAGGATTCCACTACTGCAGGATCTCCCAGTACAGGATGCCCCCACTAGAGGATCCCCCCACTGCAGGATCCCCCTACTGTGGGCAACAGGAATCGGCCCACTAGGGAGCCTGGGAGCCAGTGCAGAGAGGCGGCTGGGGTCCTGGCTGAGTCTGCTCCTTGGGACGCTAAGCCTCCACACTGCAGCCTGCCCCAAGGAGGCCAAGCAGAGAGGTGCTGGCATTTGGAAGTGAGAGGAGGCCAGGGCGAGGGGCTCTGGCAGCCAGCACTCCCTGGACTGAGAGAGAGCCTCCTGCTGTCCTTATCATAAGACCATGGATAACTGACCCACCGTATGGACTTCAGAAGGTCAAGGGTACATGTGATCGTCTTGTCACCCTTGCCTTGCTTCTGTAGTGGATCCTGCAGACTGAGTCACTCAACCTGTGTGCCACCCCCTCTTTCCATGCCTTTTGTCTCTGGAAAACCTGAAATCTATATTTCCCAGACACCCGTGCAACTAGGGTTCTGCAGGTGGCCTCAGCTCCTCTGGACAGGAGCCTGCCTGCTATCTAAAAGGCGGAAGTGAGCAACACAGGGTGGTGGAGGGATGGGGCTCCTGGATGGCAGGGAACAGAGGGGTCTCGTTCTCCCACAGCAGCAGCCCCAGTGTCTGGGCCTGAGCATCACAGACATTGGGGTTTCCATAGCAACAGTCTTAGGTGGAGTCAGGGGATTGTCTAGGCTGTGTTGTACCTGGCTATGGGGCCTCCACTCTTTGTTCCCTGGTAGTCCTGGAATCTCAGTCTTAACACCCAGGAATAAGCGCCCTCCGCTCAAACCACAAAAAGTGGATTCTGTCATCTGTAACGAATCACTGTGACCGATACAAATCGAGATTCTGAAGTCAGCTCCATTGTTCTTCCTGTGCGAAGAAACACAGGAAACTTAAGAAAAACACGTAAAAATCATCTGTTATCCCACCATCTGGAGGTAATTGCTGTAATATTTTTGCATGTTTTCTATTTTTTTCTATAGGCAAAATGACACAGTTTGTATTATTCTCTGCCAGCCTTGCTCACTTAACGTGGATCATAAATGTGTCCCAGTAGCTTTGTCCATGTGGCCTTCAGCTCCCTAGACCAAATCAGATTCTATTCACTTTTTTTAAACCACCATGTTGATGTACAGTTGACATAGAAAAAGCTGTAACTATTTAATGGAGATAAGCATGCATCTGTGAAACCATCACCAGTCTCTGCCATAAATACATCCATCAGGTCCAAGTTTCCTCCACCCTCGCTATTTATTATTGTGATAAGAACACTTAACGGGAGATCTACCCTCTTAGCCAAGCTCTAAGTATATAACATGGCATTAAGAACCCCAGGCACCGTGCCGTGCGGATCTGTAGAACTTACTCATCTTGGGTACCTGACGCTTTGTACCCTTTGACCATCACCTCCCCGTTTCCCCCCTCCCCAGCCCCGAGCAACCACCCTTCTACTCTCTTCTAAGGGTTTGGCCGTCTTAGATTCCTCATATAAGTGGTACTATGTAGTATTTGTCCTTCTGTGTCTGGCTTCTCTTAGCATAATGTCCTCCATGTTCATCCATATTGTTGCAAATGGCAGGATTTCCTTCTTTCTTTAAAGGCTGGATAATATCCCATTTCGTGTCTATACCACATTTTCTTCAGCCGTTCATCAGGCAAGGCACGTTTAGGCTGCTTCCATGTTTTGGCTATTGTGAACAATGCTGCAGTGAACACGGAGTGCAGATACCTCTTTCAGATCCTGACTTCAATTCCTTTGTGTGTATACACAGAAGTGGGATTGCTGGGTCATCTGGTAGCTCTGTTTCTAATTTTTTGTCTGGCCTTGGTGTCAGGGTAATGCTGGCTTCAGAAAATGAGTTTGGAAGTGTTCTTTCTTCCATTTTTGGAAGAGTTTAAGAAGGATTGGTATTAATGCTTCTTCAAATGTTGGGTAGAATTGCTTGTGAAGACCTGGCCCTGAGTTTTTCTTTGCTGAGAGGTGTTTGGTTACTGATTCAACCTCCTTATTTATTATTGGTCTGTTCAAGCTTTCAATTTCTTCACGGTTCCGTCTTGGTAGATTGTATGTTTCTAGGAATTTATCCATTTTTTCTCAGTTGTCCAATTTATTGGTATATAATTGTTCATAATAGTTTCTAATATTTTTTTTATTTCTGTGACATCTGTTTTAATGTCTTCTCTATTATTTATGACTTTATTTGAGTCTTTCTTTTTAATTTCTTAATCTTGCTAAGGGTTTGTCGATATTGTTTTATCTTTTCAAAAACCACCTTAGTTTCATCTATTTTTTTCTGTTTTTCTATTTTCTAATTTTGTTTATTTATGCTTTGACCTTCAGTTTTTTCTTTCCTTCTGCTAACTTGGATCTTAGTTTGCTCTTTTTCTAGTTCCTTGAGGTGTAAATTTAGGTTATTTGAGATTTTTCTTTTGTGAGGTAGGTATTTATTGGTATCTCTTGGTACTTTCCATTTGTCTCAAAATATTTCTAATTTCCCTTTAAGTTTCTTCTTTGATTCAGTGTTATTCAAGAGGATGTTCTTTAATTTCTGTGTATTTATAAATGTCCCCATTTTCCTTCTGTTATTGATTTGTAATTTCATTTCACTGTGGTCAGAAAATACATTTGGGATGATTTCAATCTCCTTAAATTTGTTAAGACTTGTTTTGTGATCTATAATGTGATTTATCCTGGAGAATCCATGTGTGCTTGAGAAGAAGGTGCACTCTGCTGCTGTTGGATGTTCACTATATATCTGTTTGGTCCATTGGTTTATAGTGATGTTCAACTCTGCTGTTTCCTTACTGATTTTCATCCAGATGTTCCATCCATTTTTGAAAGTGGAGTATTCGAGTCTCCTACTATGATTGTATGGCCATCTATTTCTCCCTTTAGATCTGTAGATGTTTGCTTTATATATTTAGGAGATCTGATGTAGGATGCATATATATTTATTTTTATTATTTATTTTATAACCATTTTAAAAATTGAAGTATAGTTAATTTACAACATGTTAATTTCAGGTCTACAGTAAAGTGATACATATATATATATATATAAATGCATATATGTATATATATATACTTTTTCA
The DNA here is from genome assembly GCF_011762595.2 of Tursiops truncatus. Classification (NCBI taxonomy): domain Eukaryota; kingdom Metazoa; phylum Chordata; class Mammalia; order Artiodactyla; family Delphinidae; genus Tursiops; species Tursiops truncatus. Next base: position 146,472,914 of record NC_047035.1, read on the forward strand.
GATTCTTCTCCATTATAGGTTATTACAAGATTTTTTATTTTTTTAAATAAATTTTTTAATTTAATTTTATTTTTAGCTGTGTTGGGTCTTCGTTGCTGCGCGCGGGCTTTTCTCTGGTTGCGGAGAGTGGGGCCACATCTCGTTGTGGTGCACGGGCTTCTCATTACAGTGGTTTCTTTTGTTGTGGAGCACAGGCTCTAGGCACGTGGGCTTCAGTAGTTGTGGCGCATGGGCTCAGTAGTTGTGGCTCGCAGGCTCTAGAGCACAGGCTCAGTAGTTGTGGCGCACGGGATTAGTTGCCCCGCGGCTTGTGGGATCTTCCCAGACCAGGGATTAAACCCATGTCCCCTGCATTGGCAGGCGGATTCTTAACCACTGTGCCACCAGGGAAGCCCCTATTACAAGATATTGAATATAGTTCCCTGTGCTATAGAGTAAGTCCTTGTTGTTTATCTATTTTATATATAGTACTGTGTATATGTTAATCCAAAACTTATTTATTTGTATTAAAAATTTTTTACTTTAAAACATTTGTAAAGGTTACTTTCCATTTTTATTTATTACAAAATATTGGCTCTTTCCCCATATTGTACAATACATCCTTGAGCCTATCTGACAACCAATAGCTTGTACCTCCCACTCTCCTATGCCAATATTGCCCCCCCACCAACTGGTAACTACTAATTTGTTCTCTATATCTCTGAGCCTGCTTCTTTTTTGTTATATTCACTAGTTTATTGTATTTTATAGATTCCACATATACGTGATTTCATACAGTATTTGTCTTTCTCTGTCTGACTTATTTCAGTTAGCATAATGCCCTGCAAGTTCATCCATGTTGCTGCAAATGGCAATATTTCATTCTTTTTTGTGGCTTAGTAGTATTCCATTGTGTGTGTGTGTGTGTGTGTGTGTGTGTCTGTGTGTCTGTGTGTGTATGTGTATACACCACACCTTCTTTATCCATTCATCTGTTGATGGACACTTAGATTGGTACTGTATCTTGACAATTGTAAATAATGCTGCTCTGAACATTGGGGTGCATGTATCTTTTTGAATTAGTGTTTTTGCTTTTTTTGGTTATATACCCAGGAGTGGAATGGGTACATAGATAATTGTTATATCTTCCTGTTGAGTAAACCTTTTTATCATTATATAATCACCTTCTTCATCTTGTGTAGCAGTTTTTGATTCAAAGTCTGTTTTGTCTCGTATAAGTATAGCCATTCCTGCTCTCTCTTGGTTACCATTTGTATGTAATATCTTTTTCTATCCCTTTACTTTCCACCTCTGAGTGTTCTTAAAGCTATAGTGAGTCTCTTGTACACAGCATATAGTTATAGCTTGTTATTTTATCCATTCAGTCACTTTTCATTAGTGAGTATAATCCATTTAAATTCAAAGTAATCATTGATTGATTATTATAGTTATAGTTATTCTTAATACTTTTGTCTTTTAACTTTTCAACTAGGGTTAAAAGTGATTTGTGCACCACCATTACAGTATTGCACTGTTCTTTATTTGTCTATATATTTACCAGTAAAATATATACTTTCTTATGCTTTTGTGTGGTTGTTTAGTGTCCTTTTGTTTCAACTTGACAAACTCCCTTTAGCACTTCTTGTAAGGCAGGTCAAGTGGTAACAAACTCCCTCAATTTTTGTTTGTCTGGGAAAGTCTATCTCTCCTTCATTTTTTTTTTTTATATATAGTGCTATATATAGCACAGGCTCCGGACGCGCAGGCTCAGCAGCCATGCCTCACGGGCCCAGCCGCTCCACGGCATGTGGGATCTTCCCAGACCGGGGCACGAACCTGTGTCCCCTGCATCGGCAGGCGGACTCTCAATCACTGCGCCACCAGGGAAGCCCATCTCCTTCATTTTTAAAGGGCAGTTTTGCCAGGCATAGTATTCTTGGTTGGCAGATTTGTTTTTCCAGCACTTTGAGTATATCATCCTACTCTCTCCTGACCTTCAAACTTTCTGCCAAAAATTCTGCTTATAATCTTAATGGAGTTTCATTTTATGTGATGAGACATTTTTCTTTTGCTGTTTTCAACATTCTCTCTTTAACTTTTGACTATTTAATTTTAATGTGCCTCAGTGTAGACCTTTTTTAGGTTCAACATGTTTGGGGTCTTTTGGGCTTTATGAATCTAGAGGTTCTTTTCCTTTCCCAGATTTGGGAAAATTTTAGCCATTATTTCTTAAAATAAGCTTTCTTCTCCTTTCTGTTCTTCTCCTGGAACTCCCATTATGTTATATTGTTTTTCTTGACTGTGTCCTGTGAGTCCTGTGGGCTTTATTCACTCTTTTCCATTCCCTTTTACTTTTGCTCCTCTGAGTAGAGCATTTCAAGTTACCCGTCTTCAAGTTCACTGATTCTTTCTTCTGCCTGATCAAGTCTGTTATTGAAGCGCTCTATTGAATTTTTTAGGGCAGTCATTGTATTCTTTGCTTCAGAATTTATGTTTTGGTTCTTTTTTTATGGTTTCTATCTCTTTGTTGAACTTGTGATCATGTATTGCTTTTTCTGATTTTGTCAGAAAAACCCCCAGCCTTTCCTGGTCCATGTGGTTTGGGGGAAGTTAACCTTCTATAATACCAGAATCTAAAGGTGAGCCTATAACCTAGATCTGGCCAATCAACAGATTTCATCTCCTTGCTTTCAGTAATCTGTTTGAGGGTGGCCATGTGACCTGGTCCCAGGAAATCTGTGCCAGGACTTACAATAGAACTATTGTGAATGAGAAGCTCTCCCCCCTCTGGGGGGCTACCAGGACCACTACATAAGCTAACTGACCAGAGAGTAAGGCCAACATGGAAACCAGAGATAAGGTAACTCCTGATGTCATAATTTGAGGCCCTGGGTCAAGCTGGACCTGAAGCTCACTTGATTTTAATGGGCTTGGGCCATAGTGGAGCTGGGACCAAAGCCATCACAGCAAGACACCAGCTTGGGCACCGAGTCTTGTGTGTGTCAGTGTGTTCAGCACAAACTAAGGAGGGCAGAGGGCTCCAGAAAGAAAAACCTCAAAAGTGTGCCTGCCCCCCCACACACACATGTACCCACAGGCATGTGGGCACGCACAGTCCAGGCCAGAATAGTGGGGATCATGGTGGGAGTGGGGGGACTGCCGCCAACAGAGAGGAGGGCTGCTCCTGTCAGATGGGAGGTTTTCCCACGTTACTGGCGTCTTTGCATGATACACAGTGAGCTTTGAAACAAAAATAAGAGGCAAATTGGATGGGTAAGAAGTAGCTTAATGTAAGTCAAAACAGCATTTAAATCTGGTATAGCCTCTAAACAACCTTGTGCCTTTCATCTCTCCCTGGAAAGGAAGTCCTGAATGCTGTCGGTTTTTCTTATGCATGTACAGGGGCTTCAAATGCACCATCGTGGGGGGATGTGGGGGGGTAATGCAGAGAGGACAGGTGGCCGGGTCAGGGTCGCACAGCCCATTGTGTCCAGTGCACCATCTGGGGGAGAGGTGACCAGTGCAAGGTCGCACAGTCTACTGGGGCAGAGCGGACACACGGGCAAAGGTTTTCTTACTAAAACCCCGGGTTTGACTCATCACCAGAGGCAGGTTTCTTGGGAAGCTATGGAGGCTGAAACTGCAGGGCCCTCACTTGTTCAGCCCCTTTTTAGATCCCAACATAATTCTGGGTTCTTTTTCTTAAAAAACACCACCCAAAACTACATAGATCCACAAGGTGTGGATCAGCCCCAGCCCCCAACCGACCCAAGGCTGTTTCCCACTTCCTTCCCCATCACCTTTCAAGAACCCCAAACTCAAGGGCGTTGTCATAAACTTGAAATAGGTACTGAAAGGCCTTTGCTTCTAGGGTGTCTCTGCTTGTCCTCGTGCAGTTTCTTCCCTATTTCTGATGATTTAGGCACTTGTTATGCAAACGACATCTACGGAGACCCATTCTGTGAAATGCTTACATGCCTCTTTCAAGGTCCTCTGCTTCATCTTAAACATAAAACCAAATCCTCTTGCTTCTCCCTGGCCAGTGCTTGGGGGTCCCAGCCTGCAGAAGGGGAAAAGCCCGTGAGAAGCTCCCTAGCCATCCACCCAGTGACCCACGAGAGCACCGCCCTCCTCCTGGCCAGTCAGGGCCAGTCGAACGTGGACTGTGTTTCATAAGTCAAGTGGCTCCATTTCGCCACAGGTGCTTCTGTCTGTCGGTGTCTGTCACTTCACTGGAAGCATCTGCAAAGCCCAGCTTGCTGTCTGGTCCTGGGATGGGTGTTGACAAAACTCAGCAGGGAGCCACCTGCTCAGGGCTGGGTGTGCTTGAGGCTCCTGGAAGGGACACAGGTGGGGGCACGTGTCCCAGGGCAAAGGTTTAGGGGAGCACTGAGAGAGGCTTCTGGGAGGAGACCTGAGGGCAACCACCTCCTGGAGGAGAGCATGAAACGTGTCTTCACTCCTCCAGAACCCGCGCAGGGATGCAGGCCCCACCCCACGTTAGTTCACGTGCAGGATACACTTTATAGAAGCCGCATCTGTGGGTAGGACAAATCCTTCCTGTCCAAATCACATTTTGCAAAAAATTAAAATAAGAAGTTGGGCACTTTCTTCTTCCCACCTTCTCTAGCCGAGTCCTCCAAGGACAGTGGGGACTCAGCCTCCAGCCTGCTGACCACTGGTAGGCAGGGCCGGGTCTGGGACTACTGGCAGCAGTTTTGCTTCTCTGTAAAACTTTAGATCTCTCTATCAAATCTGAATGAGAGCCTTGCTGGGTAGAGTAAATTTGGTCATAGGATTTTCCCTTTTATCACTTTAAATATACCATGCCATTACTTCTGGCCTGCAGAGTTTATCCTGAAAAGTCAGGTGATTACCTTATGCGAGTTCCCATGATGTAACTTACCGCTTTTCCTTTGTACCTTTTAGTAGTCCTTAATTTTTTTGCCATTTTAATTACAGTGAGTCTTGGTGTGGTCCTCTTTGGTTTGATCCTGTTTGGGGCTTACTGTGTTTACTGGGCTTGGATGTCTGTTTTCTTTGCCAGGTTAGGGAAGTTTTCAGCTTTTATGTCTTTAAGTATGTTCTCTGCCCCTTTCTCTTTCCCTTTTCCTGCTGGGACTGCAAATGTTAGTGCACCTGATGTTGTTTCAGAGGTCTGTTAAACTGTCCTCATTTCTTTTTATCCTATTGTTTTCTGTTCGCCTTCAGTGATTTCCAGTACTCTGTCCTCCAGTTTTCTGATTTGTTCCTCTGTATCATTTCATCTACAGTTGTTTCCTTTTAGTGTATTTTCAATTCAGTTATTGTGTTCCTCGTCTCTGTTTGGTTGTTCGTTAAGATCATCTTTTTAAAAAACTTCTAAGGGACTTCCCTGGCGGTCCAGTGGTTAAGACTTCACCTTCCAAGGCAGGGAGTGAGGATTCGATCCCTGGTCAGGGAGCTAAGATCCCACATGCCTCGAGGACAAAAAAACCAAAACATAAAACAGAAGCGGTATTGTAACAAATTCAATAAGAGACTTAAAAAACCCCAAACTTCTAACTTCTCCCTCTGGTTGTCATTTTTTCTCCTGAGTTCTTTGATTATCTTTACAGTCATTACCTTGAGCTCTTTCTTGAGTACATTGGCCATTTCCACGTCACTTAGATCTTCTTGTGGGTTTCCTTGGGTTATCTTGTTCCTTCATTTGGATCGTGTTTCTGTGTCACCTCATTTTTCTTTTTCTTTTGAATTTTCTTTCATTGTTTTTTTATACAGCAGGTTCTTATTAGTTATCTATTTTATACATATTAGTGTATATATGTCAATCCCAATCTCCCAATTCATCCCACAACCACCACCGCTGCCCTCACTTTCCCCCCTTGGTGTCCATACATCTCATTTTTCTTAACTTGCTGTTTTTATTGCTATGTATCTGGTAGGTTAGTTACATTTCCTGACCTTGGAGAAGTGGCCTTTTCTAGGAGATGTTCTATGTTTCCCAGCAGCCCGCTTTCCCCTGGTCACTAGAACTATATGCTCTAGGTGTACCCCCTGTGTGGGCTGCTTGGGTCCTTCTGTTGTGGTGGGCTGACTACTGTGGGTGGTCTGGTAGGCTTGGCTGCCCCCAGTCTGGTTGTTTGCCAGGCTCTGCCTTGTATGGTGCTGTCAGTGCTGCTTGGAGGGAGAGAATAATGAGGCAGCTGGCTGCACAACCATGGGTGACATCGAGACTAGTGCTGGCTCACTTGGGGGTGGCGTTGGTGTCCAGGAGGTATCAGGGCTGGTGTATAGAGCCAAGTCCTGGGGCTATGCTGGCTTACTGGCAGGCAGAGCCAGGCCCTGGGTTCTGGTTGCAGGGCCCAGGAGAACCAGAGCTGGTATCACACCACTGTTCTGGACACAGCCGGCTGCAGGATCTGGGGCGTCCTGAATCCTGTGTTGGCATTCTGCCGTGCGGGGCAGGACCCAGCCGAGTCCATAGATGGTCCTTGCCTGCTCGTGTTTGGGCTGGGTCCGTAGGCTGCTGGGCTGTCCTAGGTAGTCCTAGGGCTGCTATCCATCCACTGGTAGGTGGGGCTGGTTGGGAAGCTCGAGCAGCCTCAGTGGCAGTTGGCGCCAGGGCCCAGCCAGTCTTAGGGCTGGTTCTGGCCTGCTAGTGAATGGTCTGGTTCCACAGGCTGCTGGGCAGCAGGACTCGTGCCTGCCTGTTGCTTTGGGAGGCTGGTCCTGAGGCTAGAGCAGTCTCACTTGTGGGAGGGGCCTGGGATTCCGGTGCTGATGCCCGCCTACCTGTGGGTGGAGTTGGGAACCAGGGTCTCTGGCTGGAGGGTCCTACGGGGCCCTGGATCTAGTTCCTGTACACTGGTGCTTGGAGTCTGGTCCCGGGGCTTCTGGTGGTTAGGGTCCAAGTCCAGGGGCAGCTGTGGGCTTGAGAGGGTCTGAAGGGAGCCTGAGCGCTGGTGGATGGGGCTGTGTCCCTGCTCAGTTAGTTGCTTGGCCTGTGGCATTCTAGTACTTGGGCTAAGGGTACCTTTGGGTAGATTTCTAAGGGTGACCCCTTACACAAGCCTAAACCCACCTGCAATTTCCACCAAGCCAGCAGCATCTACCCTAGGCAACAACAAGGCCACACCTATTCCAGGAGGAACTCAGCCCCTAGGAATCAGGCCCAGGGAAGCTGCACTTCTGGAAGTTGTTACCCAAACCGTCTCACTACTCAGCAGTCCCAGGTGTGCTGTGCCTGACATCTCCAGCTCAGTGCTACTGAACACGGGTCTGAGGGAGGAACATCTGCTTCAACAACAACTTGTCAAAGATGTCATTTCACGAGCCCCACAGGAGGATCATAGCTTAGAGTGGGTCTTGATTCCCCCGCAAACTTGTACTCACTTTAAAGCTTCAGAAGAAATGTTTGCTACGTGGTTCCCATGCAGTTTCCCATTAGTATTACGTGGTGAGTATTTAGAAATAACATCATCTGTGCCCTCCCCGCAGAGTCTGTCTATTGATCTGGGTGGGAGCATCCGAGTGTTTTAACTCCAGGTGATTCTAAGGTTAGGCCCGGTTTAAGCCCAAGCCCAAGGGCTGCTGGTACCTGGTAACAGTTTCCAGTCTTTAGTCCTTTTGCCTTTGGGGAGGCATCAGTGTCTGCTCTACATGGGATTGAAAGGGGCAGGGCAGTGTAGCCCACTTAACTCTGTGCTGTAGCAGAATTTTTGGACATCTGTGTGAGGGGAGAGCATATACAGACAGGAAAGAAAAAGCTCACAGCTTGTTCTCCATGCAAGAGCTCATTGTTCCTGAATCTCTCTTTTTCAGAAGGTTGGCATTTGTATTTTTTTTTAAGATTCCACATATAAGTGATATCATATTTGTCTTTCTCTGTCAGACTTCACTCACTATGACAATCTCCGGGTCCTTCCATGTTGCTGCAAATGGTGTTATTTCATTCTTTTTTATGGCTGAGCAATGTTCCATTGTATATGTGAACTATATCATCTTTATCCATTCCTCTGTCGATGGGCATTTAGGTAGCTTCCATGTCCTGGCTATTGTAAATAGTGCCGCTATGAACTTTGGGGTGCGTGTATTGTTTGGAATTATGGTTTTCTATGGTTACATGCCCAGGAGTGGGATTGCTGGATCACATGGCAGCTCTATTTTTAGTTTTTTAAAGAATCTTCATACTGTTCTTCACAGTGGATGTACCACTTTATGTTCCCACCAACAATGCAGGTTAAAGTTAATTAATAAGCAAAGCCATGGGCATATTCACCACCATGACTGACATGGGAAAAACTCCACAGAGTCCAAAAATCTCATCTCAGGACAGGGCACTGCTGAAATTTTGCAATGACAGAGTTGGGCCCTTTAGCCAAGTTCAAAAAATTCAGACACTTGCCACCAAAGTCTGATGAAGACCGTAGCTTCCTATTTACACTATAGTTACTCAGTTACTTAAAATGGATTTAGATTGACAACTTGACATGTCAGTTTGCTGAGTACCATTTGACAGAGGACTCTAATACCATCATGAGACAGTGCAGGGCTTGCAGGTGTGTGTCCCCAGGCGTGGTCTGGGTTTCCACCATTGTGTCACCCACCAGAGGTGAAGGATCACTGATTTCCCAGGGACAGGCTGCCTCTTGTGACTTCCCCTCCTCACTTCAACAGCCTCCAAGTTACCTGAACCTGGAAGACAAGTCTTAGTTGCCATCAGTGTCTCCCTCCCACTCACTATCTTCAGAGGAAGAGGAAAGCTGAAGGTCATCATAGAGGACACTTGAGGGGCCAGAGCCACGGTGCTCCTCAGACTTCCTGCAGAGGGAGAGTTCTGACCAGGAGGGCTGGATTTCCGCCACAGGATGGGAAGAGGGAGATGTCATGGACCTGCAGCTCCACCAGCCTCTGCTTAATCTTGTGAAGGCCATCCTGAGGGGCTGACCTGGAACATGGTTAATTGGTGGAGGATGGGGTCTAGTGCAGGCTTGAACAGTATTGGGGTGAGATCTGTTGAGTGGAGGTTGGAGGTCAATGCTTTGCACCAGGGCAGGTGTCCTCCTGGCCCTTGGGATGCCCTTGTTGGTCGATGTCCAGTTGTTCTGGGTGGAGGATGGAGATTCTGGAACACCCCCCACCCCGACCCAGATCTGGTCTCTGAGTCCTCTTCCGGGGAGTCTGGATGGGACTGAGTCTGGGTTTCTTTGCGGGGGCTTCAGTCAAGCTTGGATGGAGATCTCTCACTTGGTGCCTGGATGCTGCTTTTGGAGTCCTGGACCAAACTTCTCTTGATGGGAGACACTGAAGGCCGGGTGGATTTCAGGTCATGTTTCCCGATAAGTGAGCTAACCGAGCGATCCATTTCCAGGACAGATTTCCTCTTGGATGTCTGGAGGAGCGTCAGCCTGCGTGGATGCAGTAGAAGAGCAAAAACCAGAAAGATGATACGTTAGAATTTTCACACCATCAGATAAAAGGTAAAATTAACTCAGCGGCATCTCATAGCATTAAATTTAACAGCAGGAGATACGAGGAATCAATTTAAATAGGACGAGTTACTCAACCTCAGTGGTGGTCACGAAAAAAAAATTACCATATTGCCTTGATACACTTATACATCAGAGAGAAAAAGAGACTGTAATAATATCTCTTGTTCAGCAAATGGAAAGAAGCTTTTTCATACACACTTTTATGGATTGTACACAGTTTGGGGTCTTGCAGGCACTGTGATGGTGAAATAAGTTTGATAGACAATTTTGGAGGATATATCACTATTTAAAGATGCCTGGGGCTTCCCTGGTGGCGCAGTGGTTGAGAGTCCGCCTAACGATGCAGGGGACATGGGTTCGTGCCCCGGTCCGGGAAGATCCCACATGCCGCGGAGCAGCTGGGCCCGTGAGCCGTGGCTGTTGAGCCTGTGCGTCCGGAGCCTGTGCTCCGCAACGGGAGAGGCTACAACAGTGAGAGGCCCGCGTACCGCAAAAAAAAAAAAAAAGAAAAAAAAAGAAAAGCCTGTTCTAAATTAAAAGATTCTACTTATGGAATGCCTCTGATAAAATCACCTCTGTTTCCCCTACCACAGCATGTTCTTTCCAGACATGCAAGTAAGAATGCAAAATGAAAGAAGTCGAGGAAAATGGCATCTGAAAAGTACACGAAATGATCACTTTAGTCGGAACAGAATGGGAACAGTTCTCTCACACAGAATGGGATTGGGGCAAATCGGGGTTAGCCAGAAGGGCAAAAGAGCGGGAACCAGGAGAGATTTACTCTCACACGGTTGCAGGATGCTGTCACTTTCTTCCAGTACTGCTGCTGCCTCCCTGTGGTCTCCCGGGAAATCTCTGGAGGAGCTTCCTCTGCTGCTATGATTTATTTAGTAGACTATCATCGAAAGCATTGACATGAAAGCATCCGATTCATTTTGTTAAATCAAAGAACAGCACTTTGACCAGTGCTTGCCTTCTAGGCATGGCATCTTGATGAACAGTCCTGTTTTTTTTCCAACTGAAGATCAGCCTCCAGCCCGATACGCTTTGTGCTCTCAGGGTCCTGAACTATCTCTCGGAGTGCCTTTCTGAATGGGAACGTTTTCACCAGCATCATCGCCTGGAGACATCTTCAGCCTGTCCCCCCCATCCCCCTCCTTTTTATTCTTTGTATTCTTCAGCTCTCCTTACACTGGTCTCTCGCACGGTAGCAGTGTTGTCCTAGGCATGCTCAGGTGTCTCCTAACCCCACCCAAGTGGACTTACAGTGTCATCATTTTCGGTTTCTTAGCTGCACTTTCGTCGTTCTTGGGCAGTTCTTTTTTTTTTTTTTTCCATGGATGGGGGAGACCGGGGCACCGGGGGGCGGGGTAGGGGGCAACACAGTTACACACTGCGTGTGACCCGGAAAACTGATACACACCAGGCAATCACCAACAGGCTCTGAAGGAGGATCAATCCCTAGACACGCTGCACGCAGGTTTGCAATTTGTGGGTTTATTGCAGACTGGACAGGCAGCGGCAAACTTTGATTAAAGGCTTAACTCTTTCATTTTTGGCTTTTTAATTGGCTACTCTGACAACTAGCAATTCAGCTCTCTCTCCCATCTCAGTTGAGTTCCGGACACTGACTTTCTATAATTAAACTTACTAGATTCAGGGAAATAAAAGACAAGTTTAAATATTCTGACAGAGAAGCGGAACATACCTTTAAGAAGAACAAAGCAATTTTTGGGAAAAAAATGAAATAAAAATTCTAAAAATGAAAAGTACATAACATGGTGACCTCAGTGGATGTGTTTGAAAGTGCTCACCTTAGAAACAGACAATAAAAAAATAGTGAACAGAATAAGTACCAGAAAAGAAATTCAGAATAATAAAGCCTGAAGAGGCAATATTTTGAAAAAAATAGTCATACCCAGAGGGAGAGATATCACAGTACAATAAAAAAATTCTAAAATGCATTTAATTAGAATCACAGAAGTTAAAGAGAGAAATGAACAGAAGCAATATTTGAATTAAAATGACTGAGAACTTTAAAACCGATGAATGAATACTCCACAGACTCAATAAGCTCGTTAGATTGCAAACACAGCCAAAAAAAAAAAAAAATCTACATCCACATTGATTACAGTAAAATCACAAAAAATAAAGACAAAGAAACAACCCGAAAACCATCAGCAGGGGATAAAAACAGGAAAGAAAGAAAAAAGATTGCATAAAAGAAGAAAAAATTAAATGGGCATCTAATTTCTCAACTGGATCACAGTCGAAAGATAGCTTTCATATATTAAAAGGTTATCATGACCAATCTAACAACTGTATACCATGCAAAGACATATTTTGGAAAAAAAGAGAAAATGAAAACATTTATAGAAATACAAAAACTGGGATTTTTCATTAACATATCAAACGAAAGAATAATAATGAAAGATATTTATTAGAAACAAGGGTGGAAATACTGGATGACAGGATGGAGCAGTAGGAACAAATTAAGAATAACAAAATTAATAAATGTGTGGATAGCTCAAAATAAATAAAAATGTATAAAACATGGACAATATGTGATAAGCTTTAAACTATTTATATTTTTTAACTTTATTACATATATTTTCATAAATTACATCTATATATTTCTTGTCTGTGTAATTTGAGTACACAACAATAATAACCTACCGACAGGAAGAGGTACCCAGGGTTCTGGCTCTCCCCTAGAAGAAGATAGAAATACCAATTAACATTAGATTTATTAAAATAGGATAATCACAAAAATAATTGAAAAATACTGATCACCTCAAAACTAACAAAGTTTTGAAAACTTTAATCAATTTAAAATGAGGAAACAAAAGGAATCAATACACAGAAAATACAGGGTAAACAGATTTAATCTCAGATAGATCAGTCATCACATCAATGAAAATGGGCTAAATGCTTCCAGTCAAAAAAACAGTTTTATACAGCAGAAATAATACAACATTGTAAATCAACTATACTTCAATTAAAGCCAAAACCAAAACCAAAACAGTTTTATAAGAAATATACCTAAATATTAAAATACAAGAATTAAAAGTAGAAGAATGGGGAAAGATAGAGTATATAAACTCTACCCCGATATAAACAGTTATAACTTTATTAATACCAAAGTAGATTCTAAGGCAAGAAGTATTCCTAAAGATAAAAAGAAGACTTAATAAAGACAGAGGTTTAATTCAAAAGAAAAATATAGCAATTTAATATTATATATACTTAGTAAGTGACAGAATCCCAGGAAAACAGACAAAACTACAGTAACAGGGGATACAATAAACAGTGGTGAGCACAGGCAGTGATAAAATATGTTAGTAAAGTTTAATCCTCTACACATGTCAGAAACATTTTATTTAAAGATGAAATGGTACAGGCTTTTCCTCTGTTATCAGCAACAAGAAAAGGTTGCCTACTGTCACCACTATTATCCAACAGTCTACTGGATGTCTTAAGTAATGCAGAGAAAATTCTGTATCATCGCTCCATCTATATAGAAAACCAAATTTACAAGATTTAAACCCCAGAAAAACACTACAGTTATTTATGGATGATTGTTATATAAAAAAATCCAAATTAATTAATTATTAGATTAATTATTAGAATTAGCAAATTATTAGAATTAACAAATTAGTTTTTTTCGTAATTGCTTGATTAAAGATCAATATATCCAAGTGAATTTTATCTCTATATACCAGCAAGAAACTGAAAGAGAAATTTTAAAAATTTAATTTTAAAAGCATCAAAAATACCAAATATCAAGGGAGAAGTCTAACAAATGCAAGAGCTTTATATGGAAAACTATGAAATGTTACCAAGAGAAATTAAAGAATATTTAAATAAATAGATAAACATACCAAGTTCGTACATTAAATAAAAATTAATATTGTAATTTGTTAATTCTCCACAAAATGATGTATAGATTCAAGGAATCCTAACATAATTCCAATTTTTTTAGGGGATTTGTCAAGTAGATTCTATAATGTTTATGGATATTCACAGGATGAAGAATATTAAAGACACTTAGAAAAAATAAGATAGCAGGACTTCATCTAGGTTAACAGTTCTCGTGATAAAACTACAGTACAATAACCAAACTATATGGTCTTTATGCAAGGATGGATCAATACACCAGTGGAATAGAATATAATATGGAAATACACCATGTGCTTTTTTTTTTTTTAACATCTTTATTGGGGTATAATTGCTTTACAATGGTGTGTTACTTTCTGCTTTATAACAAAGTGAATCAGTTATACACATGTTCCCATATCTCTTCCCTCCTGCATCTCCCTCCCTCCCACCCTCCCTATCCCACCCCTTTTCTGAACACTTTCTCTGTGACACAGGATATTGCACAGGCATGGGGGAGTGGCAGTCTTTTTAATAAACAGTATTGGGACATTGGGTTTGCACAAAGGAAAAAAAATGGAGCTAACTCCTATCTCACACTGTTGACATGAACTTAATTCCAACTGTATTCTGAAACTGTAGGTGGAAAACAAATTTTTTCTTAGAAAATAATGTCCCCGTCTGAGCTCATTGACACCCTCCACATTTACTTCTCTGCCTACTTCCCTCACACCATCCCTAAGAGGCTCTCCCGTGCAGTGACCAGCCACCTAATGGCCAAATCAAGGATTCCTTTCAGTCCCTTTCCTACTTAACCTTCTCCTCTTCACTATACTGTGAGCTCCTTGAGAATAGAAACCGTGTCTTCATCATCGTCACGTATCCATTCCCTAGCAGAGAGAAGGCACGTAACGAGGGCTCAATTCTGTCTTTTTACTGAGCTGGTCTGAAACACTCAGCTTCCATGACAGCTTTTCCCCCATCTTGGCGCCTTATCATTTTGCTCCATGAGTTTCCCATAATTTCCTTCCCCTTTAAAAGTCGTGGTCTTCCTATGACATTTGCTTCATATTTTTCTTATTCTCCACTTATTCTGGGTTATTTCAATAGAAGCCAGAGACTCAGTTAGCACCTATATTGTTTAAAACGCCACAGATCCTTTTCTCTTTTGCAGACATCCATGGATGTCTGATCATTTCTGGACTTGATCTATATGCACAGGTACCATAGCACATAAATTCAGCATGTTTCATACTAAATTCACCATAACCACACCACTCCCAAAACTTCCTCCATTTCCAGTATTCCCAGACTCAGTGATATCTCCCTCTACTTGGTTACTCAAGTGAGAACCACAGGGCATATATTTTCAATAGGTCTCTTGATTTCATCTACATCATTTCCTTCCTGGAATATTGCAGCTGGTTTCCCTGTTTCTGGGCATGTTCTGTTCTTAACCCATTGCCCTCACACCTTCTAAGATGCTCATTTCTCGATGCAAGGCTAATTGGTTCACTGCTTTGTGTCAATTTCTCCTCATTGCCTACAGACTCAATTGTGACCTTCTCAGCAAGGCATACCTGATCCTCTTCATGATCTCAGCCTGCTTGTTCCTCTAGCATAGTTCCTGGTCAGTTCCACAAATTCACCCTGTGAAAAAGCCTCACTAAACTATGTGCACTTCCCTCATGCAATGACACAATACTTTGCCTGTTCTCTTGACTCATCCTTCAACTCAAGATGACTGTCATCACCTCCTCTGTGAATGGGCCCCATGAGGCAGTTAGAAGCTCCATTTTTTCCCTTCATATTATGTTACAGATATCCCTACATCATAGCAATTACTGCATTGTTTTATAACTATTTATACATCAACATCACCTGTATGACCTGTGATCTTTCAAGGAAAGCATGTTTAGCTTCCTATGTCTTTGTAGGAGAAGTAGTATGATACAGTTGAGCATCTTTTGAGAGAAACAGATGATAATTTAGTTACCTGCTCTGCAAGTAGATCTGAACATTTGTATTAGTTAATTTCTGCAACTGTCTGGTCTTTAACTAAAAGAATGGGATAAAGCAAGATGGAGAATATTTGTGCAGTGTCTGGCATATAGAATGTTCTCAGTAAATGGTAGCTGCATCATTACTAGTATTGTCATTATTGTTATTGTTAATTCCCCGGCACCAGTCTCAATGTCTGGTACCTATTAGGAATCCAGCTTGAGTGTTTGATGAATGATTTATATATGTATAAAATATATATAATGTGACGGTTTGGTTGACATTGACTCTACCTAATAAATATTGGACTCCAAACATTTTTTGCGTTACGCGGGCCTCTCACTGTTGTGGCCTCTCCCGTTGCGGAGCACAGGCTCCGGACGCGCAGACTCAGCGGCCATGGCTCACGGGCCCAGCCACTCCGCGGCATGTGGGATCCTCCCGGACCGGGGCACGAACCCGTGTCTCCTCCATTGGCAGGCAGACTCTCAACCACTGTGCCACCAGGGAAGCCCTCCAAACAACTTTTAAAATGCTTCTTTTTAAATTGCAGATATTCATTAAATCTTTTTTGAGTGGATTTTTCTGTGGCCTTTTGCTTCTTTCAAAGAAGCATATTTAATTTCTTCACTTACTGCCAGTTACAAATTTATAGACAGTAATACATTTATAGAGTCTATAGATTCAACCAAAGATTTTATTTAACAGATTTTTGAGAAGAAGTTAAGGTTTAGGCTTTGAAAATAAGCCTGGTTTAATATACTCAATTCTCATGAGCAGTTTTTGAAAATATTGAGAAATAACATTAAAATATTACATACTATGCACAGTCTAAGATTACAGTTTTCCTGTTTAATTCATGTCTGAATTATAAAACTTTCAGGATATATTAATAAAAAGTATCTGGAGTGTTTGTAGATTTAGTTTTTTAAAAGTTTTTTAAAAAGTCTTCCTCTAAAAATTAAAAAGTGTGTATGGAAACAAAAAAGACCCCGAATAACCTAAACAACCTTGAGAAAGAATGGAGCTGGAGGAATCAGGCTCCCTGGCTTTGGACAATACTATAAAGCTACAGCAATCAAAACAATATGGTACTGACAGAAAAAAAGAAATATAAATCAATGGTACAGGATAGAAAGCCCAGAGATAAACCCATGCACATACGGCCAATTAATCTAAGACAAAGGAGGCGAGATTATACAATGGAGCAAAGATCGTCTCTTCAGTAAGTGGTTCTGAGAAAACTGAACAGCTACATGTAAAAGAATGAACTTAGGACATTCTCTAATACAGTATAGAAAAATAAACTCAAAATGGATTAAAGACCTAAAAATAAGACCAAGTACTCTAAAAATCCTAGAGGAATACATAACCAGAGCTCTGTTTGACATAAATTTCAGGAATATTTTTTTGATCTGTCTCACAGACTAATGAAAATAAAACCAAAAATAAACAAATGGGACCTAATTAAACTTAAAAACTCTTGCACAGCAAAGGAAATCGTAACCAAAAGGAAAAGACATCCTATGGACCGGGAGAAAATATTTTTAAATGATACAATGAACAAGAGATTAATTTCCAAAATATACAAACAGCTCATGCAGCTCAATAAAAAAAAAAAAAAAAATCCAAAAATGTACAGAAGATTTAAATAGACATTTCTCCAAAGAAGATATAAAAATGGCCAACAGAGGGCTTCCCTGGTGGCGCAGTGGTTGAGGGTCCGCCTGACGATGCAGGGGACATGGGTTCGTGCCCCGGTCCGGGAGGATCCCGCATGCTGCGGAGCGGCTGGGCCCGTGGGCCATGGCCACTGGGCCTGTGCATCCGGAGCCTGTGCTCTGCAACGGGAGAGGCCACAGAAGTGAGAGGCCCGCGTACCACAAAAAAAAAAAAAAGTGGCCAACAGGTACATAAAAAATGCTCAATATCATTAATTATTAGAAAATGCAATTCAAATCTATATTGAGGAATCACCTCAAATCATTCAGAATGGCCATCATCAAAAAGGCTACAGATGATAAATTCCAGAGAGCGTGTGGGGAAAAAGGAACCTTCCTACACTGTTGGTGGGAATGTAAATTTGCATGTGCTATT
This sequence comes from Tursiops truncatus, assembly GCF_011762595.2. Classification (NCBI taxonomy): domain Eukaryota; kingdom Metazoa; phylum Chordata; class Mammalia; order Artiodactyla; family Delphinidae; genus Tursiops; species Tursiops truncatus. The sequence goes on from NC_047035.1 coordinate 146,490,340, forward strand.
CTGTACTTGATATTTCTTTTCACTCAGTGAAGTAATCAACTCAAGTCTAACATGGCCCAACAGACTCCTTACTGTCTTTTTCCATACCTTCTCCTTTCACATCCCTCCCAATCTCAGGAAGTCACAATGAAGTTCTAGGAGGTTCATCAAAACCTGCCTGTCCTTATGCCTCACCTTCACAGTAAGAGCAAAGTGCTACTGTTTCTGCCTCCAGGACATCCCCAAAGGTGTCCCCAGGGCCATTCAAGTGCAAGCCAGGATCCCCTGCCAGGAGTAGCAAAGGGTCTCCTGCTGGTGTCCTGCTTCCTTGTTAACTATCACAGAATGGTCCAGCAGCAACCAGGGGTACTGGGAAATACGCATCAAGTCACATCACTCCCCTACTCACAAGATTTCATTGGTGCCCTGTTAAGCCCCTACCTGGGTGGTCTCACCCCACCTCTCCAGCCTCCTTTTCCTGGTTTCCACAAAGTTCAAGGTCATGCAGGTTCTCTCCTCTTCCTCTGGGACCCTGCACAGCAGCCAATACTAGACCCACGGTGCCCCCTGGTGGCTGGAGATGCAAGATGCTCCGGACAGCTGGGCAAGGGGTGAGGCCCGGAGGAAGCGAGGTGGGAGGACAGGACACTGGATTTGAAAAAGGTCTTGGAAGAGCAAAAGCTTAGGAGAAGACCAAGAGTGTTAGATTTAGAGAGGAAAGTCTAATTGAGACCCCTCTGGGATGGCCCTGCTCTCTGGGTTATGGAAATGGAGTTGGAACCAGAGAGCAGTTGGCCTCTGGATGGGCCTCAAGCTCGACTCCAGAAACTCTCATGAGACCTTTGACCATGTCTGTGCAGGAGAGGATGCTGAACATTTGGGTCCTAGACTCTGAGTCACCTTCCTCCTGCAGGCTCCTCTCTTCCATTTGCAGGGCTGGGTGTGAGGGGCTCCTGGAGAGAGGTGGCATCAGAACACACAGGGGGTCAGTGTCATTAACAGGAGGGGAGATGGAGGTTCGGGGTCACTCAGCCCTGAGGACAACCTTGCGCATCCCGGGTCTTTCCAAGTTTTTACTTTTCCAAGGTCTGAAGAGTTGTGCTCTGGGAACATAGGTGGGAAGAGTTTGGAGGTGGCTTTAGTGGCTGTGCGCAGTGAGGACCAGGGCTGCTGGGGAGGAAATTCCAGTTGAGATGAGGACTTGTGCTTCTATTCAGAAGTTCAGGGGGCATCAGTTACTTCCCAAGATCCCTGTGAGTTTTGAAAGAAAACATACTTCAGGTTTACCAGCATCCTGTATTTCTCTGCACTCTGCCTGTTTGCAGGGGATTGCATGTTTTTGACCTCAGGATTCATATTAAATATCTTTTTGGCAAAACAGTCATGCAGATGGCCAACAGGTACTGAAAAGATGCTCAGCATCACTAATCAGGGAAATGCAAATCAAAACCACAAGGAGATATCACTTCACACCTTTTAGAATAAACGTCATCAAAAGGACAAGAGATAACAAGTGTTGGGGAGGGTGTGGAGAAAAGGGAGACCTTGGCCACTGTTGCTGGGAATGTAAGTTGGTGCAGCCACTGTGCAAAAGTGTGTGGAGGTTCCTCCAAAGATTAAAAATAGAACTATCATAAGATCCAACAATTCCAATTCTAGGTATATATTGAAGGAAATGAAATCACGTTCTCAAAAGGATATCTGCAGCCCCAAGTTCACTGCAGCATTATTTGCAATAGCCAAGATATGGAAACAATCTAAGTGTCCCTCAGTGGGTGGAGAAAATGTGATATATCTATATAGAAACCAATCAATCAATCATCTATTTATCTCTCTATATAGAAATGTGTATATATCTGCCATACAAAGAAAAAATTTCTGCCATATTCCACAAAAAGAAAGGCCTTTGAGGGCATGATGCTAAGTTAAGTATGTCAGAGAAAGTTAAATAGTGTATGTTCTCACTTACAAGTGGAATCTAAAAACCTCAACTACTCTTTTTCTTCAGTGGAAGCTTCTTATACTCTCTCTCTTTATTTCCAATTCACTGTACATTGGCTCTTGATTTTCAAAAATGATAATGCCCTTATGTTCATCACTGGTCATGTAAAGGATCTGATAATAAAAAATGTTCAGTAAAATACAGAAAAGGTGAGTGGAAATATAAAGGAAATTCACAGAACTTTATGATCACTGTTGCTTTCATCTTAATGGTCACCTTCTGGAGATCTCAGCATGTTGATCTAAGATGCTCACAAATGTGAATTACATCATCCTCTTACCAATCCAGGTTCACTTGCCTGATGATCAGCAAGGCAAATGCCAAGATTCCAAGGTTTGCAGCAGAGAAAGGGTTTATTTATAAGGGAATCAAGGGAGGAGACAGGAGAACAAGTTTGAGATCTATCACTTCAAAGGGAAGGGAGCAGGGGTATTTAGGGGTGAAGAGTAGAGGGAGGTTGGAGGTGAAGGGAAAGGTGATTGAAGGCAGGGAAAATGTAAGGTTATCGCTGTTCTGTGCAGGCATATCTCTGTTACATGCTAGTTCATGGGATGCATGTTCAGAATATGGTGGCATTAGCATGAGCTAAGGATGGAGCTTTTGGCCCCATCATTTCAAATGGTCATCCACTGTGCACTCACACAGGCCCAATTGAATGTGTGATGGTCTTGTCTGGTTTGAACAGAGCAAGACTAGATTCATGACCTGAAAAAAACAACCAACCATTACTATAGTGACCCATCTGTCAGAGGAGTTATCTACAGGCGGTGGTTAAAGGAGTCTTGTAATATATTGTCTAAGCTATGGGAAACTTTCAGGGTATGCAATTCGCAGGAACAATGAATGCGAGCTTGACGGTGAAGGCATGTTACAAGAGGAGGGTTTTAAACAGGCTGTTCCCTTAACTGCTGTTCTGTGAGACAAAGTCAAGAATATCTATTAGTTACCAGTTTCTGTTAACCCTATGAGATGGGTTTCAATTCCACAAGGATTGGGTCCATGTAACTTTCACTTGCTAAACTCCATCTAGGCCTAGTGGAACCCAGGTATATAATAAACTTTTGTTAAGACATGATCTGAAATAATGAATGAAAGAGTGATCGCTATATTCATAGGGAATTTTATTTAAGAACGGATTGATTATAAAGTCAGTCATGGGACCTGTATTTTACTTTAACGTGCTATGGACAACACCTTTTTTTTTAAAACATCTTTATTGGAGTATAATTGCTTTACAATGTTGTGTTTGTTTCTGCTGTATAACAAAGTGAATCAGCTATATGTATACATATATCACCATATCCCCTCCCTCTTGTGTCTCCCTCCCACCCTCCCTATCCCACCCCTCTAGGTGGTCACAAAGCACCGAGCTGATCTTGTGCTATGTGGCTGCTTCCCACTAGCTATCTGTTTTACATTTGGTAGTGTATATACGTCCATGCCACTCTCTCACTTCGTCCCAGCTTACCCTTCCCCCTCCCCGTGTCCTCAAGTCCATTCTCTACATCTGTGTCTTTATTCCTGTCCTGCCCCTAGGTTCATCAGAACCATTTTTTTACAGATTCCATATATATGTGTTAGCATATGGTATTTGTTTTTTCCTTCCTGACTTACTGCACTCTGTATGACAGTCTCTAGGTCCATCCATGTCTCTACGAATGACCCAATTTCATTCCTTTTTATGGCTGAGTAATATTCCATTGTATATATGTACCACATCTTCTTTATCCATTCGTCTATCGATGGACACTTAGGTTGCTTCCATATCCTGGCTATTGTAAATAGTGCTGCAGTGAACTTTGTAGTACATGCTTCTTTTTGCATTATGGTTTTCTCAGGGTATATGGCCGGTAGTGGGATTGCTGGGTCATATGGTAGTTCTATTTTTAGGTGTTTAAGGAATGCCCATACATTTCTTCATAGTGGCTGTATCAATTTACATTCCCACCAACAGTGCAAGAGGGTTCCCTTTTCTCCACACCCTCTCCAGAGTTTATTGTTTGTAGAATTTTTGATGATGGCCATTCTGACCAGTGGGAGGTGACACCTCATTGTAGTTTTGATTTGCATTTCTCTAATAATTACTGATGTTGAGCATCTTTTCATGTGCTTCTTGGCCATCTGTTTGTCTTCTTTGGAGAAATGTCTATTTAGGTCTTCTGCCCATTATTTGATTGGGATGTTTGTTTTTTTGATATTGAGCTGCATGAGCTGCGTCTGGTCCTGGACTTCTGTTTTTTGATATTGAGCTGTTTGTGTATTTTGGAGATTAATCTATTGTCCGTTGCTTCACTTGCAAATATTTTCTCCCATTCTGAGGGCTGTCTTTACGTCTTGTTTAGGGTTACCTTTGCCGTGCAAAAGCTTTTAAGTTTAATTAGGTCCCGTTACTATTTTATTTTCATAACTCGAGGATGTGGGTCAAAAAAGATCTTGCTGCGATTATATGTCAAAGTGTGTTCTGCCTATGTTTTCCTCTAAGAGTTTTATAGTGTCCGGCCTTACATTTAGGTCTTTAACCCATTTTGAGTTTATTTTTGTGTATCGTGTTAGGAAGTGTTCTAATTTCATTCTTTTACATGTAGCTGTCCTGTTTTCCCAGCACCACTTATTGAAGAGGATATCTTTTCTCAATTGTATATTCTTGCCTCCTTTGTCATAGATTAGGTGACTATAGGTGTGTGGGTTTATCTCTGGGCTTTCTATCCTGTACCATTGATCTATATTTCTGTTTTTGTGCCAGTACCATATTGTCTTGATTATTGTAACTTAGTATTATAGTCTGAAGTCAGGGAGCCTGATTCCTCCAGCTCTGTTTTTCTTTCTCAAGGTTGCTTTGGCTATTCAGGGTCTTTGGTGTTTCCATACAAATTGTAAACTTTTTGTTCTAATTTTGTGAAAAATGCCATTGGTAAGTCGATGGGGATTGCACTGAATCTGTAGCTTGCTTTGGGTAGTGTAGTCATTTTCACAAGATTGATTCTTCCAATCCAATAACATGATATATTTCTCCATCTGTCTATGTCATCTTCGATTTCTTTCATCAGTGTTTTATAGTTTTCTGAGTACATGTCTTTTGCCTCCTTAGGTAGGCTTATTCCTAGGTAGTTTATTCTTTTTGTTGTGGTGGTAAATGGGATTATTTCCTTAATTTCTCCTTCTGATCTTTCATTGTTAGTTTATAGGAATGCAAGAGATTTCTGTGTAGTACTTTTGTATCCTGCAACTTTACCAAATTCATTGATTAGTTCCAGTAGTTTTCTGGTAGCATCTTTAGGATTTTCTATGTATAGTATCATGTCATCTGCAGTGACAATTTTACTTCTTCTTTCCAATTTGTAGTCCTTTTATTTCTTTTTCTTCTCTGATTGCCTTGGTTAGGACTTCCATAACTGTGTTGAATAAGAGTGGTGAGATGGATATCGTTGTCTTGTGCCTGACCTTAGAGGAAATGGTTTCAGTTTTTCACCATTGAGAATGATGTTTGCTGTGGGTTTGTTGTATATGGCCTTTATTATGTTGAGGTGGGTTCCCTCTATGCTCACTTTCTGGAGAATTTTTATCATAAGTGGGTGTTGAATTTTGTCAAAAGCTTTTTCTGCATCTATTTAGATGATCATATGGTTTTTATTCTTTAATTTGTTAATATGGTGTATGACATTGATTGACTTGCATATCCTGAAGAATCCTTGCATTCCTGGGATAAATCCCACTTGGTCATGGTGTATGATCCTTTTAACGTGTTGTTGGATTCTGTTTGCTAACATTTTGTTGAGGATTTTTGCATCTATGTTCATCAGAGAAATTGACCCGTAATTTTCTTTCTTTCTTTTATTTTTTTCTGATATCTTTGTATGGTTTTGGTATTGGGTGATAGTGGCCTCGTAGAATGAGTTTGGGATTGTTCCATCCTCTGCATTTTTTTGGAAGAGTTTGAGAAGGATAGGTTTAGCTCTTCTCTCAATGTTTGATAGAATTCACATGTGAAGCCATCTGGTCCTGGACTTCTGTTTGTTGGAAGATCTTTAATTTCAGTTTCAATTTCATTGCTTGTGATTGGTCTGTTTATATTTTCTAATTCTTCGTGTTTTAATCTTGGAAAGTTGTACCTTTCCAAGAATTTGTCCATTTTTTCAGGGTTGTCCATTTACTGGCATATAGTTGGTTGTAGTAGTGTCTTATGATCCTTTGTATTTCTGCAGTGTCAGTTGTAATTTCTCCTTTTTCACTTCTAATTTTATTGTTTTGAGTCCTCTCCCTTTATTTCTTGATGAGTCTAGCTAAAGGTTTATTAATTTTGTTTATCTTCTCAAAGAACCATCTTCAAGTTTTATTGATCTTTGTTATTCTTTTCTTCATTTCTATTTATTTCTGCTCTGATCCTTATCATTTCTTTCCTTCAACTAACTTTGGGTTTTCTTTGTTCTTCTTTCTCTAGTTGCGTTAGGTGTAAGCTTAGCTTGTTTATTTGAGATTTTACTTGTTTCTTGACATGAGATTGAATTGCTATAAACTTCCCTCTTAGAACTGCTTTTGTGTCCCATAGGTTTTGGTTCATCGTGTTTTCATTGTCATTTGTTTCTATGTATATTTTTATGTCCTCTTTGATTTCTTCAGTGATCTGTTGGTTATTTAGCAGTGCACTGTTTAGCTTCCATGTATTTGTGTTTTTTACAGTTTTTTTCCCCCCTGTAATTGATTTCCAATCTCATAGCATTGTGGTCAGAAAAGATGCTTGATACAACTTCAGTTTTCTTAAATTTTCCGATGCTTGATTTGTGACCTAAGATGTGATCTATCCTGGAAAATGTTCCCAGTGCACTTGAGAAGAAAGTGTATTCTGCCGCTTTCGGGTGGAATGTCCTGTAAATGTCAAGTAAATCTATCTGGTTTATTGGGTCATTTAAAGGTTGTGTTTCCTTATTTATTTTCTGTCTAGATGATCTGGCCATTAGTGTAAATGGGGTGTTAAAGTCCCCCACTATAATTGTGTTATTGTTGATTTCCCATTTTATGGCCGTTAGCCTTTGCCTTATGTATTGAGGCGCTCCTATGTGGGGTGCATAAATATTTATAACTGTTATATTTTCTTCTTGGATTGATTCCCTAATCATTATATAGTGTCCTTCCTTATCTCTTGTAACAGTCTTTATTTCAGTCTGTTTTATCTGATACGAGTATTGCTACTTCAGCTTTCTTGTGATTTACATTTGTATAGAATAACTTTTTCCAACCCCTCACTTTCAGTCTGTATGTGTCCCTAGGTCTGAAGTGGGTCTCTTGTAGACAGCATATATAAGGGTCTTGTTTTTGTATCCATTCAGCCAGTCTGTGTCTTTTGGTTGGAGCATTTAATCCATTTACATTCAAGGTAATTATCAACATGTATGTTCCTATTAACATTTTCTTAATTGTTTGGACTTGTTTTTGTGGGTCTTTTTCTTCTCTTGTGTTTCCTGCCTAGAGAAGTTCCTTTAGCATTTGTTATAAAGCTGGTTTGGTGGTGCTGAATTCTCTTAGCTTTTGCTCTTCAGTAAAGGTTTTAATTTCTCCATCAAGTCCGAATGAGATCCTTGCTGGATAGAGTAATCTTGGTTGTCAGTTTTTTCCTTTCATCACTTTAAATATATCCTGCCACTCCCTTCTAGCTTGCAGAGTTTCTGTTGAAAAATCTGCTGATAACCTTATGGGGATTCCCTAGTATGTTATTTGCTGCTTTTCCTTTCCTGCTTTTAATATTTTTTCTTTGAATTTAATTTTTGTTGGTTTGATTAATGTGTGTCTTGGTGTGTTTCTCCTAGGGTTTATCCTGCACGGGACTCTGCGCTTCCTGGACTTGGGTGGCTATTTCCATTTCCATATTAGGGAACTTTTGAAATATAACCTTTTCAAATATTTTCTCAGATCCTTTCTCTTTCTTTTCTTCTTCTGAGACCCCTGTAATTCAAATGTTGGTGCATTTAATGTTGTCCCAGAGGTCTCTGAGACTGTCCTCAATTCTTTTCATCCTTTTTTCTTTATTCTGCTCCATGGCAGTTATTTCCACCATTCTAACTTCCGGCTCACTTATCTGTTCTTCTGCCTCAGTTATTCTGCTATTGATTCCTTCTAGTGTATTTTTCATTTCAGTTATTGTGTTGTTCATCACTGTTTGCTCTTTAGTTCTCTTCTAGGTCTTTGTTAAATATTTTTTATATTATCACAATCCCTGCCCCCATTCTATTTCTGAAAGTTTCTATCATCTTTACTATCATTGCTCTGAATTCTTTTTCAGGTAGGTTGCCTATTTCCTCTTCATTTATTTGATCTTGTAGGTTTTTACCTTGCTCCTTCATCTGTAACAATTTTTTTGGTTGTCTCATTTTTTTTTTTTGATGGGTTAAGCTGTGTTCCTGTCTTCCTGGTTGTTTGCCCTGAGGCATCCAGTACTGGAGTTTGCAGGCAGTTGGATAGAGCCGAGTCTTGGTGCTGAGATGAGGATCTCTGGGAGACCTCACTCTGATGAATATTCCCTGTGGTCTGAGTTTCTCTGTTAGTCCAGTAGTTTGGACTTGGCACTCCCATCACATGAGTCAGACCTGACCCCCGGCCTGGGAACCAAGATCCCGTGAACCACGTGGCACGTCAAAGAAAAACAAAAGGAACAGTATAGTAACAAAGAATAATAAAATAAAATAAAATTAGAAAAATTAAAAATTCATTAGAAAAAATAAAAATATAAGTAAAACAACAAAAGAAAGGTAAAACAGAACCAAACAGCCAAAAAAAAAAAAAAAAGGCGGGGGGGGGACAAACCAAAAGGAGCAGAACGATAACAAAGAATAAAAAATAAAATTAGAAAAATTAAAAATTTATTAGAAAAAATTAAAATATAAATGAAACAACAATAACAATGAGGTAAAACAGAACCACAACCTCAAAAAAAAGAAAAAAATAGACAAAAAAGGGCCAGAAAAGTCCTTGGCTGTGGAGGGTGGGGCTTAGGTGGGGGTGGAGTTTAGGGTGGGGGCGAGGCCTAGGCTCAGGACCCACACAGCCTGGAAAAGGCAGCATGGCTGGAGAGGGCCTCAGAGTGTGCAGTGCAGAGATAAGGCCCTAGGCGGGGATGCAGAGGTAGGGCTTAGGCCCAGCGCAGGTGGAGGGGGACTTGGAGGGCAGGGGATCTGGCCCAGGAGCTCAGCAGGCTCTTGGGGGCCCGAGTGGGCAGGGGAAATGCTGGCCTAGTTCCCTTCTGATCCTCCAGTCCCCCAAGGGTTTCTCCCTGTCCCTGCTGATCCCCTCATTGTGGGTGGGCCCCTCCTGAGCAAGGGAGTAGCTTCCTCTGCTGCTCTTCTTACCTGCAAAACAAAGCAGGTTAAGTTGCAGAACCCCAGTCTCCTTGTCAGAGTGCGGTTGTGATAGTGGAACAGTCACATTGCCGAATTCCACAGTTTCAGTGGGGAATGTCCCTGCCTCCCTGACTTATATAGGGCTTTAAGGTCATGTAATCTCCTTGAGTCTTTCTCACGCAAGGAATTTTCTCTCACCTTTTTTCACACCTTACATCAAAAGGTGTGACTGCAAGTTGTGCTGTAGTGTTTTCATGCATTTTAGGCTTATCTGGACATTTGTGTCTATTTTTAGCAGTATATTTATTTTTGGAAAGAACAACTAATTTTTCTTTTTTTAGTATGCCTATGTTTTTCTAAATTCCACAATGCTTATCATGGTACAATATAGAGAACATAATATTTACTATTTAAATATCACTTGGAGTGTATTTCTTAGGGCCTCCCTTATCTTCGTATATTAGTGCAAACAGCAACATCACCGAAGTACTAAGCTCTAACGGCCACGCATACTCTCCATAGAGAAGAGAAAATGAAATAGAATTTTTATTCAGTAAAATGGCAATCACACAAACATGGGATGCCTTCATTTAATACTTTCATACACGCATTTGAACATCAAAGCCAGTGTGCCTACTTCTGAAAAAATAGGCTTTCCCATATGACAAAAGATGAGTCTACCTTTGTTTACAGGTTTACCTGGGGAATCTTTTCTGATCCGGTAGACGGGTAGCTTCATAGCTGGGTATTTGAATTCTTTTCTTTTAGCTTTTATCTTGGTGTGGGGTTTCATTTTCTTTATCATACGGTCAAATGAAGAGGTTTCAGGTAGGAAGGAGCGAATAATGATTTGGCCTATCCAAGCCTATGGAAAGATAGCTACCACTTTGCTTCACAGCACTTGCGTTGGGATTTTATGAATCCCAGTGGTTATGTCCATGTCACTGCGTGGCCATCTTCATGAAATACATAGTATGCAGAATGATTTATCAGTCTGTTTCAGCATTTCTTATAAAGGATCTCTCAATTGCAATCTGGCATGCTAACCCAAACTAAACTCAAGAAATGCCATGAGTGGAATACAGAATTAGAAATTTTACTATTTCTAGAGGAAAAGACAGGCTATACAATGCTTCATATCATTACTAATCTGTGAATCACTGGGTCATGAAGAATGGATAATGCCTAGACAGAATGTGCAATTTCCCCCCTTAAAATGTCAGATGTTATTTATCATTTCTATTCCCCATTCTCTGGGAGGCAGAGACTCATCTCTGAGCTACGTTTCTTGCATTTCATAGGACCATGACCTTGGCAGAAAAATGGGTGGAGGTGGGGAGAGAAATTGCTTTAACATAACACATTGTAAAATATCCATCTAATATCAGTCATCTTTGTATGAATATATGTATGTGAGTATGAATGTCTATCTTTGTATCTATACATCTCTCTCTTGACCTACCAGATTTTTTTTTCTCATTCCCTACAATTCATGGGTTCTATTTCACTCCCCTTTAGAAGCCATATAAGTTACAAATAAATTTGTGATTCATTCAAATGGCGCCCCATCATTTTTGATAGTTTCTAAATATGTTGAAATTTCATTTTCCAGTATCTTTGTTCATTGGGCTGTTTGAAATATCATTTCAAAAATAGGCTAGCCAGTAAAGCAACCGTACGCCAATAAAAATTAATTTAAAATATAGGTTAACCAATTTTTTCTTACTGTCTGGGAATTTTCTATCAAGTGTGAAGAAAGAGTTTCCTGACTTGCCCTGGGTAGATTAAACAAACAAACAAACAAAAAATACCTTGCCTTGACTGACATCACTTGATTTCAGTGAGCCTCACATCAATGCTGAATTACTAAAACGTAACATTCATGTGTCCTGGGACCATGCTCCCTGTGTTGGCAGCTCAAAATTCTTGTACCCATCCCTTCATTCCAATCTCAAATGGCTTCTCTAACAGACGCCTATTCTTTACTTCAGTGAAGCTTAGAAGATTCTGAAAAGTAGAGTCAATGCCTACTCAAACTCTATGCAATGATAGAAGGAAAGAGTAGAGCTATTTGTTTTTTGTGGTTTTTTTTACATCTTTATTGGAGTATAATTGCTTTACAGTGGTGTGTTGGATTCTGCTTTATAACAAAGTGAATCAGTTATACATAAACATATGTTCCTATATCTCTTCCTTCTTGCGTCTCCCTCCCTCCCACCCTCCCCATCCCTCCCCTCCAGGTGGTCACAAAGCACCAAACTGATCTCCCTGTGCTATGCGGCTGCTTCCCACTAGCTATCCACTTTACGTTCGGTAGTGTATATATGTCCATGCAACTCTCTCACTTTGTCACAGCTTACCCTTCCCCTCCCCATATCCTCAAGTCCATTCTCTAGTAGGTCTGTGTCTTTATTCCTGTCTTACCCCTAGGTTCTTCATGACATTTTTTTCCCTAAAATTCCATATATATGTGTTAGCATACAGTATTTGGCTTTCTCTTTCTGACTTACTTCACTCTGTATGACAGACTCTAGGTCCATCCACCTCATTACAAATAGCTCAATTTCGTTTCTTTCTATGTCTAAGTAATATTCCATTGTATATATGGGCCACATCTTTTTATCCATTCATCCGATGATGGACACTTAGGTTGTTTCCATCTCTGGGCTATTGTGAATAGAGCTGCAATGAACATTTTGGTACATGACGCTTTTTGTGGTTTTTTTTTTTCCATTTTAACATCTTTATTGGAGTATAATTGCTTTACAATGGTATGTTAGTTTCAGCTTCACAACAAAATGAATCAGTTATATATATACATATGTTCCCATATCTCTTCCTGCTTGCGTCTCCCTCCCTCCCACCCTCCCTATCCCACCCCTCCAGGCGGTCACAAAGCACCGAGCTGATCTCCCTGTGCTATGCGGCTGCTTCCCACTAGCTATCTACCTTACGTTTGGTAGTGTATATATGTCCATGCCTCTCTCTCACTTTGTCACCGTTTACCCTTCCCCCTCCCCATAGCCTCAAGTCCATTCTCTAGTAAGTCTGTATCTTTATTCCTGTTTCACCCCTAGGTTTTTCATGACATTTTTTTTCTTAAATTCCATATATATGTATTAGCATACGGTATTTGTCTCTCTCTTTCTGAACATTTTGGTACATGACTCTTTTTGAATTATGGTTTTCTCAGGGTATATGCCCAGTAGTGGGATTGCTGGGTCATATGGTAGTTCTATTTGTAGTTTTTTAGGGAACCTCCATACTGTTCTCCATAGTGGCTGTACCAATTCACATTCCCACCAAGACTGCAAGAGTGTTCCCTTTTCTCCACACCCTCTCCAGCATTTATTGTTTCTAGATATTTTGATGATGGCCATTCTGACTGGTGTGAGATGATATCTCATTATAGTTTCGATTTGCATTTCTCTAATGATTAATGATGTTGAGCATTCTTTCATGTGTTTGTTGGCAGTCTGTATATCTTCTTTGGAGAAATGTCTATTTAGGTCTTCTGCCCATTCTTAGATTGGGTTGTTTGTTATTTTGTTATTGAGCTGCATGAGCTGCTTGTAAATTTTGGAGATTAATCCTTTGTCAGTTGCTTCATTTGCAAACATTTTCTCCCATGCTGAGGGTTGTTTTGGGTCTTGTTTATGGTTTCCTTTGCTGTGCAAAAGCTTTGAAGTTTCATTAGGTCCCATTTGTTTTTGTTTTTATTTCCATTTCTCTAGGAGGTGGGTCAAAAAGGATCTTGCTGTGATTTATGTCATAGAGTGTTCTGCCTATGTTTTCCTCTAAGAGTTTGATAGTTTCTGGCCTTAAATTTAGGTCTTAAATCCATCTTGAGCTTATTTTTGTGTATGGTGTTAGGGAGTGATCTAATCTCATACTTTTACATGTACCTGTTCAGTTTTCCCAGCACCGTTTATTGAAGAGTCTGTCTTTTCTCCATTGTATATCCTTGCCTCCTTTGTCATTAGTTGACCATAGGTGCATGGATTTATCTCTGGGCTTTCTATCCTGTTCCATTGATCTATATTTCGGTTTCTGTGCAAGTACCATACTGTCTTGATTACTGTAGCTTTGTAGTATCGTCTGAAGTCAGGGAGCCTGATTCCTCCAGCTCCGTTTTTCGTTCTCAAGATTGCTTTGGCTATTCGGGGTCTTTGGTGTTTCCATACAAATGGTGAAATTTTTTGTTCTAGTTCTGTGAAAAATGCCAGTGGTAGTTTGATAGGGATTGCATTGAATCTGTAGATTGCTTTGGGTAGAATAGTCATTTTCACAATGTTGATTCTTCCAATTCAAGAACATGGTATATCTCTCCATCTATTTGTATCATCTTTAATTTCTTTCATCAGTGTCTTATAATTTTCTGCATACAAGTCTTTTGTCTCGTTAGGTAGGTTTATTCCTAGATACTTTATTCTTTTTGTTGCAATGGTAAATGGGGTGTTTTCTTGATTTCACTTTCAGATTTTTCATCATTAGTGTATAGGAATGCCAGAGATTTCTGTGCATTAATTTTGTATCCTGCTACATTACCAAATTCATTGATTAGCTCTCGTAGTTTTCTGGTAGCATCTTTAGGATTCTCTATGTAGAGTATCATGTCATCTGCAAACAGTGACACCTTTACTTCTTGTTTTCCGATTTGGATTCCTTTTATTTCCTTTTCTTCTCTGATTGCTGTGGCTAAAACGTCCAAAACTATGTTGAATAAGAGTGGTGAGAGTGGGCAACCTTCTGTTGTTCCTGAACTTAGTGAAAATGATTTCAGGTTTTCACCATTGAGGACGATGTTGGCTGTGGGTTTGTCATATATGGACTTTATTATGTTGAGGAAAGTTCCCTCTATTCCTACTTTCTGCAAGGTTTTTATCATAAATGGGTGTTGAATTTTGTCGAAAGCCTTCTCTGCATCTATTGAGATGATCATATGGTTTTTCTCCTTCAATTTGTTAATATGGTTTATCATGTTGATTGATTTGCGTATATTGAAGAATCCTTGCATTCCTGGAATAAACCCCACTTGATCATGGTGTATGATCCTTTTAATGTGCTGTTGGATTCTGTTTCCTAGTATTTTGTTGTGGATTTTTGCATCTGTGTTCATCACTCATATTGGCTTGTAGTTTTCTTTCTTTGTGACATCCTTGTCTGGTTTTGGTATCAGGGTGATGGTGGCCTCGTAAAATGAGTTTCGGCGTTTTCCTCCCTCTGCTATATTTTGGAAGAGTTTGAGAAGGATAGGTGTTAGCTCTTCTCTAAATGTTTGATAGAATTCGCCTGTGAAGCCATCTGGTCCTGGGCTTTTGTTTGTTGGAAGATTTTTAATCACAGTTTCAATTTCAGTGCTTGTGATTGGTCTGTTCATATTTTCTATTTCTTCCTGATTCAGTCTTAGCAGGTTGTGCATTTCTAAGAATTTGTCCATTTCTTCCAGGTTGTCCATTTTATTGGCATAGAGTTGCTTGTAGTAATCTCTCATGATCTTTTGTATTTCTGCAGTGTCAGTTGTTACTTCTCTTTTTTCATTTCTAATTCTATTGATTTGAGTCTTCTCCCTTTTTTTCTTGACGAGTCTGGCTAATGGTTTACCAGTTTTGTTTATCTTCTCAAAGACCCAGCTTTTAGTTTTATTGATCTTTGCTATCGTTTCCTTCATTTCTTTTTCATTTATTTCTGATCTGATCTTTATGATTTCTTTCCTTCTGCTAACTTTGGGGTTCTTTTGTTCTTCTTTCTCTAATTGCTTTAGGTGCAAGGTTAGGTTGTTTATTCGAGATGATTCCTGTTTCTTAAGGTAGGATTGTATTGCTATAAACTTGCCTCTTAGAACTGCTTTTGCTGCATCCCATAGGTTTTGGGTCATCGTGTCTCCACTGTCATTTGTTTCTAGGTATTTTTTTGATTTCCTCTTTGATTTCTTCAGTGATCACTTGGTTATTAAGTAGTGTATTGCTTAGCCTCCATGTGTTTGTATTTTTTACAGATCTTTTCCTGTAATGGATATCTAGTCTCATAGCGTTGTGGTCAGAAAAGATACTTGAAACAATTTCAATTTTCTTAAACTTATCAATTCTTGACTTGTGACCCAAGATTATGATCCATCCTGGAGAATGTTCCATGAGCACTTGAGAAAAATGTGTATTCTGTTGTTTTTGGATGGAATGTCCTATAAATATCAATTAAATCCATCTTGTTTAATGTACCATTTAAAGCTTATGTTTCCTTATTTATTTTCATTTTGGATGATCTCTCCATTGGTGAAAGTGGGCTGTTAAAGTCCCCTACTATGAATGTGTTACTGTCGATTTCCCGTTTTATGGCTGTTAGTATTTGCCTTATGTATTGAGGGGCTCCTATGTTGGGTGACTAAATATTTATAATTGTTATATCTTCTTGGATCGATCCCTTGATCATTATGTAGTGTCCTTCTTTGTCTCTTCTAATAGTCTTTATTTTAAAGTCTGTTTTGTCTAATATGAGAATTGCTACTCCAGCTTTCTTTTGGTTTCCATTTGCATGGAATATCTTTTTCCATCCCCTTACTTTCAGTCTGTATGTGTCTCTAGGTGTGAAGTGGGTCTCTTGTAGACAGCATATATAAGAGTCTTGTTTTTGTATCCATTCAGCCAATCTGTGTCTTTTGGTGGGAGCATTTAGTCCATTTACATTTAAGGTAATTATCGATATGTATGTTCCTATTCTCATTTTCTAAATTGTTTTGGGTTCGTTATTTTAGGTCTTTTCCTTCTCTTGTGTTTCTTGCCTAGAGAAGTTCCTTTAGCATTTGTTGTAAAGCTGGTTTGGTGGTGCTGAACTCTCACCTTTTGCTTGTCTGTAAAAGTTTTAATTTCTCCATCAAATCTGAATGAGATCCTTGCTGGGTAGAGTAATCTTGGTTGCAGGTTTTTCTCCTTCATCACTTTAAATATGTCCTGCCAGTCCCTTCTGGCGTGCAGAGTTTCTGCTGAAAGATCAGCTGTTAACTTTATGGGGATTCCGTTGTATGTTATTTGTTGTTTTTCCCTTGCTGCTTTTAATATGTTTTCTTTGTATTTAATTTTTGACAGTTTGATTAATATATGTCCTGGCTATTTCTCCTTGGATTTATCCTGTATGGGACTCTGTGTGCTTCCTCGACTTGATTAACTATTTCCTTTCCCGTAATTAGGGAGGTTTTCAACTGTAATCTCTTCAAATATTTTCTCAGTCCCTTTCTTTTTCTCTTCTTCTTCTGGAACCCCTATAATTCGAATGTTGGTGCATTTAATGTTGTCCCAGAGGTCTCTGAGACTGTCCTCAGTTCTTTTCATTCTTTTGTCTTTATTCTGCTCTGCAGTAGTTATTTCCACTATTTTATTTTCCAGGTCACTTATCCGTTCTTCTGGCTCAGTTATTCTGCTATTGATCCCATCTAGAGTATTTTTAATTTCATTTATTGTGTTGCTCATCGTTGCTTGTTTCATCTTTAGTTCTTCTAGGTCATTGTTAAATGTTTCTTGCATTTTCTGTATTCTATCTCCAAGATTTTGGATTATCTTTACTATCATTATTCTGAATTCTTTTTCAGGGAGATAGCCTATTTCCTCTTCATTTGTTAGGTCTGGTGGGTTTTTATCTTGCTCCTTCATCTGCTGTGTGTTTTTCTGTCTTCTCATTTTGCTTATCTTACTGTGTTTGGGGTCTCCTTTTTGCAGGCTGCAGGTTCGTAATTCCCGTTGTTTTTGACGTCTGTCCCCAGTGGCTAAGGTTGGTTCAGTGGGTTGTGTAGGCTTCCTGGTGGAGGTGACTAGTGTCTGTTCTGGGATGAGGCTGGATCTTGTCTCTCTGGTGGGCAGGTCCATGTCTGGTGGTGTGTTTTGGGTTGTCTGTGGCCTTATTATGATTTTAGGCAGCCTCTCTGCTAATGGGTGGGGTTGTGTTCCTGTCTTGCTAGTTGTTTGGCATAGGGTGTCCAGCACTGTAGTTTGCTGGTCGTTGACTGAAGCTGGGTGCTGGTGTTGAGATGAAGATCTCTGGGAGATTTTCTCCATTTGAAATTATGTGGAGCTGGGAGGTCTCTTGTGGACCAGTGTCCTGAAGTTGGCTCTCCCACCTCAGAGGCACAGCACTGACTCCTGGCTGCAGCACCAAGTGCGTTTCATCAGCACGGCTCAGAATAAAAGGGAGAAAAAGTAGAAAGAAAGAAAAAGGAAGGAAGGAAGGAAGGTAAAATAAAGTTATTAAAATAAAAAATAATTATTAAGAAAAAAAATTTTTTCAAGAAAAAAAAAAGGATGGATAGAACCCTAGGAGAAATGGGGAAAGCAAAGCTATACAGACAGAATCTCACACAGAAGCATACACATACACACTCACATAAAGAGGAAAAGGGGAAAAAATAATATATCATGCTCTCAAAGTCCACCTCCTCAATTTGGGATGATTCGTTGCCTATTCATGTATTACACAGATGCAGGGTACATCAAGTTGACTGTGGAGCTTTAATCCGTTGCTTCTGAGGCTGCTGGGAGAGATTTCCCTTTCTCTTCTTTGTTCGCACAGCTCCCGGGGCTCAGCTTTGGATTTGGCCCTGCCTCTTTGTGTAGGTCGCTGGAGGGCGTCTGTTCTTTGCTCAGACAGGATGGGGTTAAAGGAGCAGCTGCTCGGGGTCTCTGGCTCACTCAGGCTGGGGGGAGGAAGGGGTGCGGTTGTGGGATGAGCCTGCGGCAGCAGAGGTCGGCGGGACATTGCACCAGCCTGAGGTGCCTCGTGCGTTCTCCAGGTGAAGTTGTCCCTGGATTCCGGGACCCTGGCAGTGGCTGGCTGTACAGGCTTTGGGGAGGGGAGGTGTGGATAGTGACCTGTGCTCGCACACAGGCTTCTTGGTGGCGGCAGCAGCAGCCTTAGTGTCTCATGCCCGTCTCTGGAGTCCGCACTGCTAGTCGCGGGTCGCGCCCATCTCTGGAGCTCCTTTAAACAGTGCTCTTAATCCCCTCTCCTCACGCACCTGGAAACAAAGAGGGAAGAAAAAGTCTCTTGCCTCTTCGGCAGGTCCAGACTTTTCCCCGGACTCCCTCCCGGCTAGCCGTGGTGCACTAACCCCCTGTAGGCTGTGTTCACACCGCCAACCCCAGTCCTCTCCCTGCACTCCGACCAAAGCCTGAGCCTCAGCTCCCAGCCCCGCCCGCCCCGGTGGGTAAGCAGACAAGCCTCTCAGCCTGGTGAGTGCCGGTCGGCACCGATCCTCTGTGCGGGAATCCCTCCGCTTTGCCCTCCGCACCCGTTGCTGTGCTCTCCTCCACAGCACCGAAGCTTCCCCCCTCCGCCACCCACAGTTTCTGCCAGTGAAGGGGCTTCCTAGTCTGTGGAAACCTTTCCTCCTTCACAGGTCCCTCCCACTGGTGCAGATCCCATCCCTATTCTTATGTCTCTGTTTATTTTTTCTTTTGCCCTACCCAGGTATGTGGGGAGTTTCTTGCCTTTTGGGAGGTCTGAGGTCTTCTGCCAGCGTTCAGTAGGTGTTCTGTAGGAGTTTTTCCACGTGTAGATATATTTCTGGTGTATCTGTGGGGAGGAAGCAGATCTCCACGTTTTACTCTTCCGCCGTCTTCCTGCCTCTCTCCGCTATTTGGGTTTTGTCAGAGTCCATCATTCAGTGAAAGGCCGGATTTGGTCAGAAGACAAGGGAGGAAAAGGCATAAACTGTGACGTAGGTCACTGGCAACAGGTTTATATCCACAGTTGTAGCAGGCTCTGGGTGTAGCCCAAAGGGGAGCCTATTTCCTACATATTTAAAAGACCTTTTCCTTTCCTCCAACCACAGTGGCTTTTCTGTCCTGGAGGTACAGAGTTCTGCAGAAGGAAGACGTACTCTCCAAACAGGTGTTCTCTAGGATGGAGGGAGCAGCCATTGGCTCCTCCCAGGAAGTTCCCTCTATAAAGCTACATAGTTTTCCTTGGTCCTAGTCAAACTGTGTCCTATGTTAGAAAAAGGAGATGACATGGGACTTAGGGGATATCCTGGCACACCACCTCCAGTGGGTCTCAAACATTGTCACCTAATCCACTCATCTGGAGAGCAGCTGAAATCCCAATACCCGGGCCTCAAAACAGACAACCAAAATATGGGATCCTTTGAAGTAAGATTGAGGCATATGTAGCTATTAAAATTCACCCTCAGAGTGGCATGTGGGCCTCAGTGAGAACAAGTCAGCTTACAGTGCTTATCGCATTCTCCATGCCTGACATTGACAAGGGCACACTGTGTATGTGCATATACTGACCAGTGAGTGGTCTTGGGGGCACGGGTGCCTGAGAGTCTATATTTCTGAATAGCCTCAGTCCTTCCAAGCTCCTCTGTCCTCCCAGTTCCATAAGCTTTGAGGATAAAAAATGTTAAGGGGATCTTCAAGGCTGAAAAATAAAAACCATGTATGTCATGACTTGTTTTACCTAGAATTTTATTGGTATTGAAAGAAAAATTTTAAACAAAGGTTTAGAATAATGTTTACTAAGGAAATAATAATAATAATAATAAACAAAGCCACAGGAGCAGTCCCCTGTATGATTTACATGGAAAGAAGTCTGCAGAATCCACAAATCTCATCTTAACTCAGGGCCCTGCTGTCATTCTGTAAAGCAGAGTTAGGCCCGTTAGTCAGCTGCAATACTTTCAGACATTTGCCACCAATTCCAGATTCTCACCACAACTTTCTATTTACACCACAGTTAAAACTTTCTCGTGGAATTGTCTCAAAGTTGTCTACAAAGGATTGAGTTTGCAAAAGAACTGACATTCCAGTTTGATAAGCACCATTTCCATGTTGACTCTAATTCCATCAGGAGAAAATGCAGTGCTTTCCACATGTGTCCCTAAGCAAAACCTGGGTTTCCACTACTGTTTCACCCACCCACCCCCCAGAGGTGAAGAATCACTGATTCACCAGGGACAGGCCACTCCTTGGGACTTCCCCTCCTCTGTTCCACAGTCACCTCCAGGGTACCTGGGGCTGAAGGACATGTCTTAGTGGTCATTGGTGTCTCCCTCTCACTCACTCTCTTCAGAGGAAGAAGAAATCTGAAGGTCACCATAGAGGACACTCCAGGGGCCTGGGGCACAGTGCTCCTCAGACTTCTTGCCCATGGCTGGGCTCTGAGCAGGAGGGGTTGGCTTCTCAGCAGGAGACGAAGAGGGAGATGTCATGTATGTGCAGCTCCACCAGGCTTTGCCTACTCTCCTGAAGAGCATCCTGAGAGACTGGCCCGGAACATGTTTGAGGGGTGGAGGCTGGACTCTGGTGTAGGCCTGGAGAGTATTCAGGTAAGATGTGTTGTGTGGAGGCTGGAGGTTAATGCTTTGCACCTGTGCAGGTGTCTTCCTGGTCACTTGGGGTGCCACGGTTGGCCCAGGTCTGGTGGTACTGGGTGGAGGCTGCAGATTCTGGAAAAGCCCCGGATCTGGTCTCAGGGTGCTCTTCTTGGGAAATTGGATGGGACTCAGTCTGGGTTTCTTTGGTGGGTTCAGACAAGCCAGGGTGGAGATCTGAGCAGATCTCTTGCCTGGTGCCTGGATGCTGCTTATGAAGTCCTGGACCAAACTTCTCTTGATGGGATGCCCTGAGGGCCAGGTGGATTTCAAGTCATCAGTCCTGATCAGTGAGCTAATTGGGCGATCCATCTCCAGGACAGATTTCCTGTGGGATGCCTGGATGAGCATTGGCCGTTGTGGAGGCTGTAGGAGAGCACCAAAAAGAGAAAGACAAAATGTTAGAATTTCCTCATTGTCCCGTAAAAATTAACATTAACCAAACAACATCTCCTATATTAAATTTCACAGTAAGAGACAGACGAGGAGTCAACTTAAATGTAATGAGTTACTCAACCTCTGGGGTGGTCACCAAAAACGAAACAGCCATATCCTGTTGATACATTTTAAACATCAGCTCGAAAAGAGGAAGATTGTAATCAACGTCTGTTGTTTAACTAATGGAGACAAGGTTTTTATACACTCTTCTTGGCACTGTACACTGCTTAGTGTCTTGCAGGCCCTGTGATGGTGAAATGAGTTTTGATGGCCAATTTTGGAGGATGCCTCGCAATTGAAAACTGGCTCTTCTAACTTCAAGGATTCAGCTTATGGCATGGTATGGCTAAAATGCCTTTCATTTCCCCTGCCAACATACTCTATTCTCCCCAGAGAGGCAAGGAAGAATGCAGAATGAAAGAAATGGAGGAAAATGGCATCTGAAAGCTCCACTAAATGACCCCATTGGTCAGAGGGAATGGGAACAATTTCCTCACACAAACAGGGATGGGGAGACCAGGGTTATCCAGGAGGGAAAGAGTGTAGGAACCAGGAGGGACTCACCCTCACAGAGTTGCAGGATTCTGTCACTTCTTTTCATTGGCTGCTGCCCCCCTTGGGGTCTCCTGGGAAATCTCCACCCCTCCCCTCCCCCAGCTACCCCTCAGGGGCACTGGTCCCCCCCCATGCCCTCAGGGACCCACGTGACCAGAGGGGACCTAGGAAGGCAGAGGATAAGGCCCAGGACCTCAGCAGGCTCCCCAGGGCCCAAGTGGGTGGGGAACATGCTAGCTGCTTTCCCTTTCATTCCTCTGATCTCCTGAGGGTCTCTCCCTGTCCCCGTTGCTCCCCTCACTGAGGGTGGGCCCCTCCAGGTATGGGTACCCCTCCCCTCCCCCAGCTTCCCTTCATGAGTGCTGGTCCCATCCTGCCTCCACTTCTCCTTTCCGCTCTCTCCCCCACATGTCCTACCTGGTCACTCCGGGGTTCCTCCCATCCCATTAGGTGTCTGTGGTTCCCCACCAGTGCTTGGTAGGTGCCCTAATTGTTGTGAGACATGAACTCTGTGTCCTCCTACCCTGCCATCTTGACTCCGCTCCTATATCACATTGTTTTCATTCCTGTAGCTTTGTAGTAGTATCTAAAGTCTGGAAGGGTTTATGGTTCCTGCTTTATTCTTTTTCCTCAGGTTGCTTTGTCAACTCTCGGTCTTTTATGGTTCTGTATAAATTTTAGGATTATTTGTTCTTGTTCTGTAAAAAATGTCACAGATAATTTGATGGGGATCACATTATATCTGCAGGTTGCTTTGGGTATTATGGCCATTTTAACTATTAATTCTTCAAGAGCATGGAATATCCCTTTCTTTGAATCATCTTCAATTTCCTTTATTAATATTTTGTAGTTCTTAGCATATAAGTCTTTCACCTACTTGGTGAGGTTTACTCCTAAGTATTTTATTTTTTGATGTGATTTTAAAAGGAATTGTTCGTTTACACTGCTTTTTTAATATTTCATTGTAAATGTAAACAAATGAAATCAATTTCTGTATGTTAATCTTGTATCCTGCTACCTTCCTGAATCTGTTTATCAGTTCTAGTAGTTTTTTTATGGACTCTTTAGAGTTTTCTGTATATAGTACTATGTCATCTGCATAGAATGAAAATTTTACCTCTTGTCTTCCAATCTGGATACCTTTTCTTTTTCTTGTCTTATTGCTGTCACCAGGACTATGCTGAAGAGAAGTGGTGAGACTGGGCATCCTTGTCATGTTCCAGATTTTAGTGGTAAGGCTTTCTGCTTTTTACTATTGAGTAGTATATTGGCTGTGGGTTTGTCATAAATAGCTTTTATTATGTTGGGATATGTTCCCTTTATGCCCACTTTTGCAAGGGATTTTATCATGAATGGATGTTGAATTTTAGGAAATGCTTTTTCTGCATCTCTTTAGATGATCATGTGGATCTTGTCTTTTTTTGTTGTTGTTGATATGGTGTATCACATTGATTTGTGTATGTTGAATCATCCTTTTAACCCTTAGATACAGCCAATGTGGTCATGGTATATGACTTTTTATGTGTTATTTGATTCAGTTTGCTAATATTTTATTGATAGTTTTTGCATCTATATTCATCAGAGATATTGACCTGTAATTTTTTTTTTGGTAGCATCTTTGTCTGGTTTTGGGATCAGGGTGATGGTGGCTTCATAGAATGTCTTTGGGAGTATTCCTTCCTGTTCAACCTTTTGGAAGAGGCTGAAAACAATTGGTATAAGTTCTTTTTTGTATGTTTGGTAGAATTTGCCTGTGAAGCTATCTGGTCCTGGACTTTTGTTGGTAGGGAATTTTTTAGTTTACAGATTCTATTTCACTTCTATTGATAGGTCTGTTCAAATTGTCTGTTTCTTCCTGATTCAGTTTTTTTTTTTGCAGTACGCGGGCCTCTCACTGTTGTGGCCTCTCCCGTTGTGGAGCACAGGCTCCGGACACGCAGGCTCAGTGGCCATGGCTCACAGGCCCAGCTGCTTCGCGGCATGTGGGATCTTCCCGGACCGGGGACCTGTGTCCCCTGCATCAGCAGGCGGACTCTCAACCACTGCGCCACCAGGGAAGCCTGGTCTGTACTTTTTAAGCTAAGCCTTTACTGAAACTAGAATTTTTGTCTCTGAGAGAAAGTTGTACTGATAACTAAAATGGAGGATATTGTCTTCATTTTACATGTTTTGTTTATTAAAAATTACTTGAAATGATATTTGGTTAGTTTCTTCATGATAATGAGATCCTCCCAATGTGTTATATTGTACAAATATCCTCACTTCCAATCATCTATAATAAGTTTTTTTTCTTGTCACCAAGTTTTATTTACTTGAGTGTAAAACAGGACCTTAATAGTTTCACTGTAGTCTCTGTCCCTGAATTGTGTTCAGATTTCAGTCTTTTAGGCATAACTCAGGCCTCCTCGTCAGAAAGTGCATTTTAACAGTATTTACATGTGACTCACACGTGCTTTTTTTATTTAACTAAGTAGGGCACGTGTACTTATTCTCAATTTGATAGCATTTTGAATAAGCTGATGATCTTTTAAAAGTAATGATGCCCAGAAATACTAATTTACTGAATCCTTTTAAGTTCTGGACATGGGAATTTTTAAATGTTTTCTAAATAATAATGATGTAAAGCAAAGAGAACTCCTGGAGGTGAAGAAAAAGGGTAACAGCTCCCTGATTTCTTCTTGTCTTTTTACAGCATGGGAAGAAACTCTGACCTGGGTCAAGAAAGTGTGGGTGGTTTTATAGAGAGTGGGGTTCTATTAGGAGGGACAAAGGACCTAATCATTTTTCCATGTGAGAATCTATCACATGGAATTTCTCTCTCTTTCTCTCTCTAGGACTTCTTCCCTTAATAAATGAAGAATGGGAGACTCCAGGTGGCCTCATGGTTGAGGTTTCAAGACAAGTGAAGAAAGATAAAAACAAAGTAAAAGAAGCTCAGGTTGAATTACTCACTTTGACTTGAATATGCTTCTGTGAGGAGTTACATCAGCATTATGATTGAATAAGGTGTGTTTCATCATACCCCCCTTTAATAACAACTTGGCTTCATTCACAGACCAAAGTGTCTTTGTGGGAGCTGTGGGATCCAGCAAAATATGTCAAGGGGAACAGGAGGAGTCTCACCCACCTGTGCACAGGGTATTAGGCATAGAGACCTCAATCCCAGCTCTGGACATTGCAGTCATCTGTTAACTGGCTCCATACCCTCTTGGCTACAGCCTGGGGGTACCTGGAAAATCCTGTTTTAATCCATCACTTAAGAACGAAAGAGCTTTTGTGGATATTCAGGTTTCTTGTAGAGAAGTACTGGCATAATGTTGGGGCAAAAAATATATATATTTATGAGTTTCCATGAATTGAACAAAGTAAAAGGAATGGTTTCACTAACATCAAGCCTCCCCCAAGACTGAACAACTAAAGGCCAAGAGGGCTCTTCTTGGCCCATGATTTCCCCTGCAGGGGCAAGTGAGAGCATGTGAATTAACATGTAGCTTCTCCAACTATGTGGGATGTTGCCAAAAAAGCCCATTGATTTCTTGCCCCAATTAGAGTGCTGAATTATAAGATGAATGACTGGGGTGGGAAGAGGTAGAAGATAGGATTCTTAGAAGAAATTGATGTGGTGCAGATTCTACCTGCTGTATCACAGACTCTATCAAGAAGCCCGTCCCTGAGCGAATAGGGATGCCTCACCCATGGATCCTCCCAACTGGCCAGTGGGCACCCTCAGTGCTCTGAACACATTATACAAATATCCACACTGTGGCTAGTTTACCATGGGTGCTCACAACCAAGGCAGTGAGGGAAGGCTTTGGCTGACAGCTTGAGAACACACAAAGGAAGCTGGCTCACATCTGCAGGCCAGAGACAGACCATAAATTTCTGCATTAGCATCACCCTTAGGAGAAGAAAAGGGGCTCTATCAGCCCCCAGCCTATTGTGTTGCTAGATAAAAATAGAGCATATAAGCGCAAGAATTCTGCCAAAAGATGAAATAAAAAGCATGAAACACTTTTATTCATAGAAGATCTGAGAAAGCCTCTGAAACTCTAAGTCTAGAGGGCCAACAGAAGGTGTTTTTCTCCTGAAGACAATTAGCAAACACTGGAGTGGGTGGCTGATACTTCAAAAGTGAAGACAGAAGCACAAAACGCCAGGAACATTTTTTTTCTAAGTCAAAGTAACCTAACACAACTAAAGGATTACAGAGTCTACCAGTTATTAATCCCAAAGACTTTGAAATCTGCAATCTACCTAATAAATAATTCAAAAACACTGTTATAAGAAACCTCAGTGAGCTACAAGTTAAGACTGAAAGACAATTCAGTGAAATCAGAAAAAACATGAAGAAAACAAAAATAGACAAAAACTGTAAAAAAATAAAAGGAACCAAAAACATGGTGGGGATGAAATGAAAAATGCAATAGAAAAGTCCATAGCTACAATAGCTTTTTAAAAAATATGCAGAATAAAGTGAAGTGTATTGTGACATTAAAAATATAAAAGGAGAATTAAAAATGG
Organism: Tursiops truncatus; assembly: GCF_011762595.2. Classification (NCBI taxonomy): domain Eukaryota; kingdom Metazoa; phylum Chordata; class Mammalia; order Artiodactyla; family Delphinidae; genus Tursiops; species Tursiops truncatus. The sequence goes on from NC_047035.1 coordinate 146,516,522, forward strand.
AACATTTACAGGCCTACAAAGATAAGTTTCTATCAACATAAAATGGACTGTTTTAACTATGAGTTATTTTATGTTTACCTCATGGTAACCCCAAAGCAAATATTTTTAGTAGAATCACAAACTCTAAAAAAGGAAACAGAGCATACCAACATGGTAAACCACCCATTATAAAGGTAGACAGAACCAGAGGGGAAAAAGAAACAGTGGAAATATATAACAGGGGTCCCCAACCCCCAGACTGTGGACTGGTACTGGTCCGTGGCCTGTTAGGAACTGGGCCGCACAGCAGGAGATGAGTGGTGGGCAAGCAAGAGAAGTTTCATCTGTATTTACAGCAGCTCCCCCATCACTTGCATTACCACCTCAGTTCTGCCTCCTTTCAGATTATCAGCAGCATTAGATTCCATAGGAGCGCGAACCCTACTGTGAACTGGGCATGTGAGGGATCTAGGCTGCATGCTTCTTGTGAGAATCTAATGCCTGATGATCTGAGGTGGAGCTGAAGCGGTGATGCTAGTGCTGGAGAGCGGCTGCAAATACAGATTATCATTAGCAGAGAGGTTTGACTGCACAGAGATCATAACAAATCAATTGCTTGCAGACTCATATCAAAACCCTATCACGGGCTTCCCTGGTGGCGCAGTGGTTGAGACTCCACCTGCTGATGCAAGGGATATGGGTTCATGCCCCGGTCCAGGAAGATCCCACATGCTGTGAAGCAGCTGGGCCCGTGAGCCATGGCCGCTGAGCCTGCGCGTCCGGAGCCTGTGCTACGCAATGGGAGAGGCCACAACAGTGAGAGGCCCGCGTACCGCAAAAAAAACAAAAACCCTATCAGTGAGTGGCAAGTGAAAGCAAGCTCAGGGCTCCCACTGATGCTGCATTATGGTGAGTTGTATAATTATTTCATTATATATTACAATGTAATAATAATAGAAATGAAGTGAACTATAAATGTAATGCACTTGAATTATCCCGAAACCATCCCCACCTCCCACTCCGTGGAAAAATTATCTTCCATGAAACTGGACCCTGGTGCCAAGAAGGATGGGGAACGCTGATATAAAACATTCAGAAAGCAATTAATAATATGGCAGTAATAAGTCCTTACGTATCAAAATTCACTCTAAATAAAAGTGGACTTAATTCACAAATTAAAGCCACAGAGTGGCTGGATGTATAAAAAATATATAAGGTACAATTAAATTCTGCATATAAGACACTCATTTCAGCTTTAAGACACACATATACTCAAAATAAAGAGATGGAATATTATATTCCATGCAAGTAGAAGCCAAATAATGTGGGGGAAGCCATACTTATATCAGACAAAACAGACTTTAACAAGAACAATATCAAGACACAAAGTCATTATATTCAATATAATGATACAAAGGTCAACATATCAAGAAGATGTAACAATTGTAAATAGATACACACCCAACATCAGAGCACCTAAATATATTAAGCAAATGCTAACAGATCTGAAGGGAGAAACAGACAATACAATAATAGTAGGGAACTTCAATACTCCACTCTGAGCAGTGGATAGATCATCCATATACTGGATGAGCAATGATTTATGTATATAGACCAGTGTATATACACTGGTCTATACATTATACCAAATGGACTGAACAGGCCTATATAGAACATTCCATCCAGCAACTTGTTCTCAAGTGCACATGGAACATACTCCAGGATAGATTATATGAAAAACGATGTCTTAGCAAATTTAAGAAGATATCGTACCAGCTATCTGAACACAATGATATAAAACTAGAAAGCAACAAGAGGATATCTGGAAAATCTACAAAGAAGGGAAAACTACACAGTGCACTTCCAAAAAAGTCTATGAGTCAAAAAAGAAATCAAAAGGAAAAATTTTTAAAAACTTTAAAGCAAATGATAATGGAGACACAACTTACCAAATCCTATGAGATGCTGCAAAAGCATTCCAGAAAGGAAAGTGTATAGTGATAAGTGCAAATGGCAAGAAATTAGAAAGTGCCTAAGTAAGTAATCTATCTCTACATATCAAGGAACTAGGAAAATAAGAAATTTTTCCTAAAGTTAGCAGAGGGAAGAATATAATAAAGACTAGAGTGGAGGGGCTTCCCTGGTGGCGGCGTGGTTGAGAATCTGCCTGCTAATACAGGGGACACGGCTTCGAGCCCTGCTCTGGGAGGATCCCACATGCCACAGAGCAACTAGGCCCGTGAGCCACAACTACTGAGCCTGCGCATCTGGAGCGTGTGCTCCGCAACAAGAGAGGCCGTGATAGTGGGAGGCCTGCGCACCGTGATGAAGAGTGGCCCCCGCTTGCCGCAACTTAGAGAAAGCTCTCGCACAGAAACGAAGACCCAACGCAGCAAAAATAAAATTAATTAATAAACTCCTACCCCCAACATCTTAAAAAAAAAAAGACTAGAGTGGAAATAAATAAGATACAAGAAAATCAACAGAAAGGATCAACAAGCGAAAAGCTGGATTTTCAAAAATATATAATTCACAGACTTTTAGCTAGACTAGGAAAAAAGAGAGAAGACAAATAAAATTAGAAATGAAAGAGGAGACATTACCACTGATACTACAGAAATACATAGGATCATAAGAGACTACTATGGACAGTACATATAGTACTGCAAGTATTGGTATTAGCTGAAGCAATTAGGCGAGACAAAGAAAGGCATCCAATTAAGAAAGTAAGAACTAAACTTGTCATTATTTGAAGACATAATTTTCTATATAAAAAATCCTAATGAAGCAACCAAAAAGTTGTAACTAATCAACAAAGTATGTAAAATTGCACTGTATAAAATCAACATACATGATCAGTTGTATTTCTATACACAAACAGTGAAACATCTCTCTGAAAAAATAAGACTTTCTAATTTACAATACCATAAAAAAAATACTTAGGAATAAATTTAACAAAGTTGGTGAAATGTCTCTACATTGAACACAACAAGGCATTGATAAAATAAATTGAAGACACTAACAAATGGGAAGATATCCTATGCTTATAGGTTGGAGGAATTTCTAAGATTTAGAAGTCCTTAATTCAACACCATCTGCAGATTCAAAGAAACCTCTCTCAAAAATCCAATGACATTCTCTACAGAAATAGAAAAATCAATTCTAACCTTTCTATCAAACCAGAAAAGAACTGAATAGCCAAAACAATTCTGAGAAAGAAGAAAACCAGAATCATCACACTTCTAATTTCAAACTCTACTACATCTATACTATTTAAAACAGTATGGTGCTAGCATCAAAATAGACACCCAGACCAGAGGGACAGGATAAAGAGCCCAGAATTAAACCCCCACATAGAAGGTTAACTAACTTTTGACAAGGTAGCCAAGAACAACCATGGGGAAATAATAGTGTCTTCAATAAATGGTGCTGGAAAACCTGGATAAACACAAGCAAAAAGTAAATCTGGACCCCTATCTTAAACCACTCAAAAGAATGAACTCGGGATTCCCTGGTGGCGCAATGGTTGAGAGTCCGCCTGCCGATGCAGGGGACACGCGTTTGTGCCCCGGTCTGGGAAGATCCCACATGCCGAGGAGCGGCAGGGTCCGTGAGCCATGGCCGCTGAGCCTGCACGTCCGGAGCCTGTGCTCCGCAACAGGAGAGGCCACAACGGTGAGAGGCCCACGTACCGCAAAAAAATAAAAAAAAAAAAAAAAGAATGAACTCAAGATGGGTGAAAGACTTGAACCTAACACCTGATACCATAAAAGTCCTAAAAGAAACATAAGAAACTCCTCTACATTTGTTTTGATGACTTTTTGAATATGACACCAAAAGAACAAAAAACAAAGGCAGAAGTCAACAAAGGAGAATAAATCAAACTTCAAAGCTTCTGGTACAACAAATTAAAAAATCAGCAAAATGAAAAGTCAACCAACTAAATGGGAAAAAATGTGGACCATATATTGGATAAAAGGCACATAATTAAAATACCTAAAAAAAGCCTCATAAAATACACATGAAACCAAACAATCCAATGTATGAATGGGCAGGAAATAATTTTTTTTTTTCAAAAAGACATATAGATGACCGAAGGTATATAAAAATGTCATCCTGACTAATCATAAGAACAATGCAAATCAAAACCACAACACGATATTATCTTGCACCGGTTAGAATGGTTATCATTAAATAACGAGATAATGAGCGTTGGTGAGGATGTGGACAAAATGGAACACTTGTGAACTGTTAGTGGGGATATATGTTTTGCAGCAACTATGTAAAACAATATGAAGGTTTCTCAAAACTTTAAAAGTACGGGGCTTGCCTGCTGACGCAGTGGTTGGGAGTCCGCCTGCCAGTGCGGGGGGCGTGGGCTCGTGCCCTGGTCTGGGAGGATCCCACGTGGCAGCGGAGCGGCTGGGCCCGTGGGCCATGGCCGCTGAGCCTGCGCGTCCAGAGCCTCTGCTCTGCAACGGGAGGGGCCACAGCAATGAAAGGCCCACGTACCGTAAAAAAAAAAATATATATATATATAGACACACACACACACACACACACACACACACACACACACACACACACACACACACACACTATATGATCCACCAATTCCACTTCTGGGTATTTATCCAAAGAAAATAAAAGCACTAACTTGAAAAGATATATGCACCCCCATATTCACTGCAGCATTATCCACAATAGCCAAGATATGGAATAAACCTAAATTCCTATCAACTGATGAATGGATAAGACAGATGTGATATTTATATTTATATATTTATCTGTATTTACATACACACAATGAATATTATCAGTCATTAGAAAGAAGAAAATTCTACCATTTTCAACGTTAAGTACCTTGGGTAAGTTATGTTGAGATAAGTCGAAAAGAGAATGAAAAATACTATGTGATATCATCTATTTGTAAAATAAAAAAAAAAAAGCCAAACTCACAAAAACAACCAGGAGAGTGTTGGTTGCCAGGGGCTGGGGTGTGGGGAACAGGAGAGATGTTATTTAAAGGTACAAACTTTTAACTAAGAGTAAATAATTCCTAAAGATCTGATGCACAGTACAGAGAATCTAGACAGTGGTATTTTATTATAATCGATAAACTTGCTAAGAGACTAGAACTTAATTTTTCTAAACACAATAAGAAATAGTAATGATAACTACTGCTACAATGGCAATCATAGTATAATACGTAAATGTATCAAATCACCATGTTGTGCACCTTAAATTCTAATATTATATGTTAAATATATTGTAAGGAAAAAAAGAAATGCTAAAAAGTACCATCAATATTAAAACAGGTCAAGCAGAAGAAATTTTCTGTGAGTTAGAAGACAGAAGTTGAAAATATCCACTCAGAGGAGAACAAAGAGAAAAAGAGTGAAGAATAACTATGTGATCTATAGGATAAACTCAAAAGCAATATTCTGTGAATTACGGAGACTTAGAAGAAAAAATAGAGACAGAAAGCTTCTTTAAAGAAATAGTGGCTGAGGTGGCCCCGGGGCAGCCGGCGCCAGGGACATGCGCTGATTCGATCCCTCCGGAGAAGTGTTGAAGTTCCTGGGAGAGGGCAACTTTAATTTATAAAGAGTTGTTAATATTCACTTCCTCTAACAAAAGCCTTTAAAGTCCAGGCGGAGGGGAAGATGGAAGAGTAAGACGCGGAGAACACCTTCCTCCCCACAGATGCACCAGAAATACATCTAAACGTGGAACAACTCCTACAGAACACATACTGAATGCTGGCAGAAGACCTCAGACCTCCCAAAAGGCAAGAAACTCCCCACGTACCTGGGTAGGGCAAAAGAAGAAAACAGAGACAAAAGAATAGGGACGGGACCTGCACCAGTGGGAGGGAGCTGTGAAGGAGGAAAGGTTTCCACACACTAGGAAGCCCCTTCGCGGGCAGAGACTGTGGGTGGCGGAGGGGAGAGCTTCGGAGAGCCACGGAGGAGAGCACAGCAACAGGGGTGCGGAGGGCAAAGCGGGGAGATGCCCACACAGAGGATCGGTGCTGACCAGCACTCACCAGCCCGAGAGGCTTGTCTGCTCACCCGCCGGGGTGGACGGGGCTGCGAGCTGAGGCTCAGGCTTTGGTCGGAGTGCAGGGAGAGTACTGGGGTTGGCTGCGTGAACACGGCCTGAAGGGGTTAGTGCACCACGGCTAGACGGGAGGGAGTCCGGGAAAAGGTCTAGAGCTGCCAAGGAGGCAAGAGACGTCTTCTCCCCTCTTTGTTTCCTGGTGCGCGAGGAGAGGGGATTAAGAGCGCTGCTTAAAGGAACTCCAGAGACGGGCGCGAGCCGCGGCTAAAAGCGTGGACCCCAGAGACAGGCGGGAGACGCTAAGGCTGCTGCTGCCGCCACCAAGGGGCCTGTGTGCGAGCACGAGTCACTATCCACACCCCTCTTCTGGGGAGCTTGTGCAGCCCGCCACTGCCAGGTCCCCGGGATCCAGGGACAACTTCCCCGGGAGAACGCACAGCAGGCCTCAGGCTGCTGCAACGTCACGCTGGCCTCTGCCGCCGCAGGCTCGCCCCGCCCTCCGCGCCCCTGCCTCCCCCCGGCGTGAGTGAGCCAGAGCCCCTGAATCAGTGGCTCCTTTAACCCCATCCTGTCTGAGCAAAACAACAGACGCCCTCCAGCGACCTACATGCAGAGGCGGGGGGGCCAAATCCAAAGCTGAGCCCCTGGGAGCTGTGAGAAGAAAGAACAGAAAGGGAAATCTCTCCCAGCAGCCTCAGAAGCAGGGGATTAAAGCTCCACAATCAACTTGATGTACCCTGCACCTGTGGAATACATGAATAGACAACGAATCATCCCAAATTGAGGAGCCGTGTGGATGAAAGGCTCTTGGTGTGCTGCAGCCAGGAGTCAGTGCTGTGCCTCTGAGGTGGGAGAGCCAACTTCAGGACACTGGTCCACAAGAGACCTCCCAGCTCCACATAATTTCAAATGGAGAAAATCTCCCAGAGATCTCCATCTCAACACCAGCACCCAGCTTCAGTCAACGACCAGCAAGCTACAGTGCTGGACACCCTATGGCAAACAACTAGGAAGACAGGAACACAACCCCACCCATTAGCAGAGAGGCTGCCTAAATTCTTAAGGCCACAGACACCCCAAAACACACCACCAGACATGGACCTGCCCACCAGAGAGACAAGATCCAGCCTCATCCACCAGAACACAGGCACTAGTCCCCTCCACCAGGAAGCCTACACAACCCACTGAACCAACCTTAGCCACCGGGGACAGACATCAAAAACAACAGGAACTACGAACCTGCAGCCTGCAAAGAGGAGACCCCAAACACAGTAAGATAAGCAAAATGAGAAGACAGAAAAACACAGAGCAGATGAAGGAGCAATATAAAAACCCACCAGACCTAACAAATGAAGAGGAAATTGGCAGTCTCCCTGAAAAAGAATTCAGAATAATGATAGTAAAGATGATCCAAAATCTTGGAAACAGAATAGACAAAATGGAAGAAACATTTAACAAGGACCTAGAAGAACTAAAGATGAAACAAACGATGATGAACAACACAATAAATGAAATGAAAAATACTCTAGATGGGATCAATAGCAGAATAACTGAGCCAGAAGAACGGATAAGTAACCTGGAAGATAAAATAGTGGAAATAACTACTGCAGAGCAGAATAAAGACAAAAGAATGAAAAGAACTGAGGACAGTCTCAGAGACCACTGGGACAACATTAAACGCACCAACATTTAAATTATAGGGGTTCCAGAAGAAGAAGAGAGAAAGGGACTGAGAAAATATTTGAAGAGATTATAGTTGAAAACTTCCCTAATATGGGAAAGGAAATAGTTAATCAAGTCGAGGAAGCACAGAGAGTCCCATACAGGATAAATCCAAGGAGAAATATGCCAAGACACATATTAATCAAACTGTCAAATATTAAATACAAAGAAAGCATATTAAAAGTAGCAAGGGAAAAACAACCAATAACACACAAGAGAATCCCCGTAAGGTTAACAGCTGATCTCTCAGCAGAAACTCTGCAAGCCAGAAAGGAGTGGCAGGACATACTGAAAGTGGCGAAGGAGAAAAACCTGCTACCAAGATTACTCTACTCAGCAAGGATCTCATTCAGATTCGATGGAGAAATTAAAACCTTTACAGAAAAGAAAAAGCTGAGAGAGTTCAGCACCACCAAACCAGCTTTACAACAAATGCTAAAGGAACTTCTCTAGGCAAGAAACACAAGAGAAGGAAAAGACCTACAATAACGAGCCCAAAACAATTTAGAAAATGGGAATAGAAACATACATATCGATAATTACTTAAATGTAAATGGACTAAATGCTCGAACCAAAAGACACAGATTGGCTGAATGGATACAAAAACAAGACCCATATATATGCTGTCTACAAAGCGACCCACTTCAGACCTAGAGACACATACAGACTGAAAGTAAGGGTATGGAAAAAGACATTCCATGCAAATGGAAACCAAAAGAAAGCTGGAGGAGCAATTCTCATATCAGACAAAATAGACTTTAAAATAAAGACTATTACAAGAGACAAAGAAGGACACTACGTAATGATCAAGGGATCAATCCAAAAAGAAGATATGACAGTTGTAAATATTTATGCACCCAACATAGGAGCACCTCAATACATAAGGCAAATACAGCCAAAAAAGGGGAAATCGACAGTAACACATTCATAGTAGGGGACTTTAACACCCCACTTTCACCAATGGAGAGATCATCCAAAATGAAAATAAATAAGGAAACACAAGCTTTAAATGATACATTAAACAAGATGGACTTAATTGATATTTATAGGACACTCCATCCAAAAACAACAGAATACAGATAATTGTATCAAGTATCTTTTCCGACCACAGTGCCATGAGACTAGATATCAATTACAGGAAAAGATCTGTAAAAAATACAAACACATGGAGGCTAAGCAATACACTACTTAATAACCAAGTGATCACTGAAGAAATCAAAGAGGAAATCAAAAAAATACCTAGAAGCAAATGACAGTGGAGACACGATGACCCAAAAACTATGGGATGCAGCAAAAGCAGTTCTAAGAGGCAAGTTTATAGCAATACAATCCTACCTTAAGAAACAGGAAACATCTCGAATAAACAACCTAACCTTGCACCTAAAGCAATGAGAGAAAGAAGAAGAAAAAAACCCCAAAGTTAGCAGAAGGAAAGAAATCATAAAAATCAGATCAGAAATAAATGAAAAAGAAATGAAGGAAACGATAGCAAAGATCAATAAAACTAAAAGCTAGTTCTTTGAGAAGATAAACAAAATTGATAAACCATTAGCCAGACTCATCAAGAAAAGAGAGAGAAGACTCAAATCAATAGAATTAGAAATGAAAAAGGAGAAGTAACAACTGACACTGCAGAAATACTAAAGATCATGAGAGATTACTACAAGCAACTCTATGCCAATAACATGGACAACCTGGAAGAAATGGACAAATTCTTAGAAATGCACAACTTCCCAAGACTGATTCAGGAAGAAAGAGAAAATATGAACAGACCAATCACAAGCGCTGAAATTGAAACTGTGATTAAAAATCTTCCAACAAACAAAAGCCCAGGACCAGATGGCTTCACAGGCGAATTCTATCAAATATCTAGAGAAGAGCTAACACCTATCCTTCTCAAACTCTTCCAAAATATAGCAGAGGGAGGAACACTCTCAAATTCATTCTACGAGGCCACCATCACCTTGATACCAAAACCAGACAAGGATGTCACAAAGAAAGAAAACTACAGGCCAATATCACTGATGAACATAGATGCAAAAATCCTCAACAAAATGCTAGCAAACAGAATCCAACAGCACATTAAAAGGATCATACACCATGATCAAGTGGGGTTTATTCCAGGAATGCAAGGATTCTTCAATATCGGCAAATCAGTCAATGTGATAAACCATATTAATAAATTGAAGGAGAAAAAACATATGATCATCTCAATAGATGCAGAGAAGGCTTTCGACAAAATTCGACACCCATTTATGATAAAACCCCTGCAGAAAGTAGGCAGATAGGGAACTTTCCTCAACATAATAAAGGCCATATATGACAAACCCACAGCCAACATCGTCCTCAATGGTGAAAAACTGAAAGCATTTCCACTAAGATCAGAACAAGACAAGGTTGCCCACGCTCACCACTCTTATTCAATATAGTTTTTGAAGTTTTAGCCACAGCAATCAGAGAAGAAAAGGAAATAAAAGGAATCCAAATTGGAAAAGAAGTAGTAAAGCTGTCACTGTTTGCAGATGACATGATACTATACATAGAGAATCCTAAAGATGCTACCAGAAAACTACTAGAGCTAATCAATGAATTTGGTAGAGTTGCAGGATACAAAATTAATGCACAGAAATCTCTTGCATTCCTATAAACTAATGATGAAAAATCTGAAAGTGAAATCAAGAAAACACTCCCATTTACAGTTGCAACAAAAAGAATAAAGTATCTAGGAATAAACCTACCTAAGGAGACAAAAGACCTGTATGCAGAAAATTATAAGACACTGATGAAAGAAATTAAAGATGATACAAATAGATGGAGAGATATACCATGTTCTTGAATTGGAAGAATCAACATTGTGAAAATGACTATACTACCCAAAGCAATCTACAGATTCAATGCAATCCCTATCAAACTACCACTGGTATTTTTCACAGAACTAGAACAAAAAATTTCACTATTTGTATGGAAACACCAAAGACCCCGAATAGCCAAAGCAATCTTGAGAATGAAAAACGGAGCTGGAGGAATCAGGCTCCCTGACTTCAGACGATACTACAAAGCTACAGTAATCAAGAGAGTATGGTACTAGCACAAAAACAGAAATATATATCAATGGAACAGGATAGAAAGCCCAGAGATAAACCCACGCACATATGGTCACCTTATCTTTGATAAAGGAGGCAGGAGTGTACAGTGGAGAAAGGAGCGCCTCTTCAATAAGTGATGCTGGGAAAACTGGACAGGTACATGTGAAAGTATGAGATTAGATCACTCCCTGACACCATACACAAAAATAAGCTCAAAATGGATTAAAGACCTAAATGTAAGGCCAGAAACTATCAAACTCTTAGAGGAAAACATAGGCAGAACACCCTATGACATAAATCACAGCAAGATCCTTTTTGACCCACCTCCTAGAGAAATGGAAATAAAAACAAAAATAAACAAATGGGACCTAATGAAACTTCAAAGCTTTTGCACAGCAAAGGAAACCATAAACAAGACCAAAAGACAACCCTCAGCATGGGAGAAAATATTTGCAAATGAAGCAACTGACAAAGGATTAATCTCCAAAATTTACAAGCAGCTCATGCAGCTCAATAACAAAAAAACAAACAACCCAATCCCAAAATGGGCAGAAGACCTAAATAGACATTTCTCCAAAGATATACAGACTGCCAACAAACACATGAAAGAATGCTCAACATCATTAATCATTAGAGAAATGCAAATCAAAACTACAATGAGATATCTCACACCAGTCAGGATGGCCATCATCAAAAAATCTAGAAACAATAAATGCTGGAGAGGGTGTGGAGAAAAGGAAACACTCCTGCACTGCTGGTGGGAATGTGAATTGGTACAGCCACTATGGAGAACAGTATGGAGGGTCCTTAAAAAACTACAAATAAAACTACCATATGACCCAGCAATCCCACTACTGGGCATATACCCTGAGAAAACCATAATTCAAAAAGAGTCATGTACCAAAATATTCATTGAAGCTTTGTTTACAATAGCCCGGAGATGGAAACAACCTAAGTGCCCATCATCGGATGAATGGATAAAGAAGATGTGGCACATATATACAATGGAATATTACTCAGCCATAAAAAGAAACGAAATTGAGCTATTTGTAATGAGGTGGATGGACCTAGAGTTTGTCATACAGAGTGAAGTAAGTCAGAAAAAGAAAGACAAATACCGTATGCTAACACATATATATGGAATTTAAGAAAAAAAAATGTCATGAAGAACCTAGGGGTAAGACAAGAATAAAGACACAGACCTACTAGAGAGTGGACTTGAGGATATGGGGAGGGGGAAGGGTGAGCTGTGACAAAGCGAGAGAGAGGCATGGACATATATACACTACCAAACGTAAGGTAGATAGCTAGTGGGAAGCAGCCGCATAGCACAGGGAGATCAGCTCGGTGCTTTGTGACCGCCTGGAGGGGTGGGATAGGGAGGATGGGAGGGAGGGAGACGGAAGAGGGAGGAGATGTGGGAACATATGTATATGTATAACTGATTCACTTTGTTATAAAGCAGAAACTAACTCACCATTGTAAAGCAGTTATATCCCAATAAAGATGTTAAAAAAAAAAAAAAGAAATAGTGGCTGAGAACTTTCCAAATCAGGGGAGAGATTTGGATATCCAAGTTCATGAAGCTCATAGGCACCAGACAAACTCAACTCAAAAAACAATCTTCTCCAAAACACATTAGAGTAAAACTGTCAACTATCAAAAACAAAATCTTAAAAACAACAGTAGGAGAGGAACTTGTAACTTATAAGAGAACCCTCGTAAGGTTATCCACTGATTTCTCAACAGAAACCTCACAGGTCAGGAGAGAGTCGGATAATAGATTCAAATTGTTCAAATTAAAAAAAAAAGTCAACCAGGATAATTGTCTCCATCATAATTGTCGCTCTTAAATGGAGAGGTTAAAAACTGTTTCCAAAAAAAAAAAAGCCGAGAGAGAGCATCATCACTAGATCTGTCTTAAAAGAATTTCTAAAAGAGTTTCTTAAGCTAAAACTAAATAGTACCATGAAAACATATGCGAATACACAATAGTCTTGTAAACATAGGTATATAGTTAAGGTAGGAATACTTAAATAATGTGATATGGTGGTGTGTTAACCAGTTAAGAAGGTTAAAGTATGTGATGATTAAAATAACTGCAGCTATAATCACTTTAATGTATAAACAATATACAAAGAGCTAAACTCCACAAAATTTTATGGAGGGGAGTAAAAGAGTAGATTTTTTTGTATGTGATGTAAGTTAAATTGTTATCAACATAAAATAGAGTGTTATATCTATAAGATGAGCCTCATGGAACCACAAAGCAAAAGCCTAGAGTAGATTCACAAAATAAAGAGAAGGAAATCATAATATACCACTACACAATATCACTAATTCATAAAAAAAAGCAGAAGAGGAAGAAAGGAACAAGAAACAACAAAACATCCAGAAAACAATAAGATGGCATTGGTTAGTCCTTACCTGCCAATAATCACTATAAACATAAATATATTAAATTCTTTAGTCAAAAGTCATAGCGAGGCTAGACAGATAAAAATTCATGATGAAACTATAAGCAGCCTATCAGAGACTCACTTCAATGTTAAAAACACAAATAGGCTCAAAGTGAAGCACTGGAACAAGATAATCCATAAAAGTGGAAACCAACAGAAAGCAGAGGTAGCGACAGTTACACAAGACAAAAAAAAAAAAAAAAAATCAGCCAAAAGCTGCAACAACAACAAAAATAAGGTCATTATATAATGATAACATTGCCAATTCATCAAGAATACAATCATAAATAAATACGCCTTAACAGTGGGGGACTTTAATATGTTAAGCAAATACTAACAGATTTGAAGATAGAAATAGACAATACAAAAAAAAATTGTAGGGATCTTTCATACCCAACTTTCAACAATGAATCCAGAAAGAAAATCAATGAGGAAGTACTGAACTTGAATTATACATTAGACCAAATGGACTTAAGAGACAAAAACAGAGCAGTCCATCAAACAGGGGCAGAATACATATTCTTCTCCAGTGCACACTGAATATTCTCTAGGACAGATCATGTGATGGGTCACTAAACAAGTCTTAGCAAATTTAAGAAGACTGATATTATACTAAGTATTTTTTCAACTACAATGGTAAGAAACCAGAAATGAACAACAGGAAGAATCTGGAAAAGTTACAGATATGTGGAAATTAAACAACACGATCCTAAAGAATCAATAGGCTAAAGAAAAAATTTAAAAATAAAAAGACTGAATCATGAAGAAATAAAACAATCTGAACAGGCCAAATTACTATTAAGGAGATTGAATCAGTTCTCAAAAACCTCCCAGCAAAAATTTGTATTTTATAAATACACTAGGGGAGACACACACAATGATATAAAATAAGGTAGAGCTATTGGTTCTGAATCCCTGATTTCTTAGCAAATATTTATCATTTGAGTTGAGCTATATTTCAGAAATTTAACACAATTGAGCATACATTAACAATATGATTCTTGTAAACTTTTTTAAAAATACGAAGTGATAAAGAAGACTATGTCTGTTACATGAGTGTGGAGTATAATGGAAACTTAGAAGAAAAAGGCTTGACTGATTCCACTTTACAACTTCCACTTGTAAAGCCAATGTCTTTAATAAAGAAAGGTGAAAATGTTCGTTTTTCAAAAACAAAGTACAAACAAAGGAAAACTAAGAAGACACAGGAATTTCCAGATTTACTGTGATGGTTTATGCACATTTCTTGAATCACACAAAACCCTTATTAAAGATAAAAGAACTATTTGAACATCATGGAGGAATCTGCAGAAAGCACCTAAACCAGTGAACATCAGGTGTATTGGGACAAATGATTATCAGGTGACTGAAGCACGCAAGACATTATCACTGCTGTTGTATTCTCGGTGAAAATACATAAGAAAATCATAATCTGAAACGATCATGAAAAAAATGTAAGTTTATGCAAATTTCAGTCCACATATACTTCTCATGTTCCCTAACTCTAATTGTGTATTTAAATAGTAAGTCTTTCGTATAAATATAGAGAGCAAGTCTCTCCTAATTACTTTTTTTTTTTCAGAACTTTGTGTTATCTAGATCACTAATGCCATCCCATTTAAAAGTGCATTTTCTGGGACTTCCCTGGTGGTGCAGTGGTTAAGAATCCACCTGCCAATGCAGGGGACACGGGTTTGAGCCCTGGACTGGGAAGATCCCACATGCACAGAGCAACTAAGCCCATGTGCCACAACTACTGAGCATGTGTGCCTAGAGCCCGTGCTCTGCAACGAGAAGCCACTGCAACAAGAAGCCCACACACCGCAACGAAGAGTAGCCCCCGCTCACCGCAACTAGAGAAAGCCCGCAGGCAGCAACGAAGACCCAACGCAGCCAAAAATAAATAAATAAATTTATTCTTAAAGATTAAAAGAAAAGTGCATTTTCTCTCTCTTTTTTTTTTTTTGCAGTACGCAGGCCCCTCACTGCTGTGGCCTCTCCCGTTGCGGAGCACAGGCTCCGGACGCGCAGGTTCAGCGGCCATGGCTCACGGGCCCAGCCGCTCCGCGGCTTGTGGGATTTTCCAGGACCGGGGCACGAACCCATGCCCCCTGCATCGGCAGGGGGACTCTCAACCACTGCGCCACCAGGGAAGACCAAAAGTGCATTTTCTTAATCCTGGTGTGATAAATTGTTGCATTCAGATGTACATTAATCATTTCACTTTCCCCTTCTTTTTTTTTTTTTTTTTTTGGTACGCGGGCCTCTCACTGTTGTGGCCTCTCCTGTTGCGGAGCACAGGCTCCGGACGCGCAGGCTCAGCAGCCACGGCTCACGGGCCCAGCCGCTCCGCGGCATGTGGGATCCTCCCGGACCGGGGCACGAACCCGTGTCCCCTGCATCGGCAGGCAGACTCTCAACCACTGCGCCACCAGGGAAGCCCCCCTTCTTCACTAATAGCTCATCATCCAAAATTCTCTCTTAGGGAATTTTGGATATTAATGCCTTCCCATGTAGATCTTCCACAAAGGGAATCATTTCAATAGTTGGATGTCATTCTCCAGGCTCTGTAGGGAGCCTGGATGCAGACAATGGGGAAAAGGCTCTGCAACGCAGGGTAGGAGTATTCTAAAATGCTGACTTTGACTATCACAAGAAGGAAAAAAGTAAGTAGTTGAAAATGACCTTGCTAGGCACATAAGAAGTAGAGAGTTAAAGATCTGTAGGTTCTTAATCCATGACATTTCAGAAGGAAAAGCAGACAGAGCCTCTGACCCAGGACAGGACAGTTACCTGAGAAGCTGCCATTTCCTCCTCTCCTTCCTCCTGCTCTGGGTCGTTTTCTCATCGATATGATGTTGAGGAATCACATTGGGATCTTGAAAATATGCCTCAGTGCCGTCAGCACAGCTCCTTCACCTCTTCCCACAACACCAACAGGCTAAAGGACCTTGAAATGCTGAAACAGCAACCTGAAAAAGAGATTCAGGAACAATGAGCTCCTGCATGGAAACCAAACTGTGAGCTTTTTCTTTCCTGCCGACACATGCTCTCTCCTCACACAGATGCCCCAAAACTTCTGCTACAGCACAGAGTAAGTTGGCTACACTGACCTGCCCTTTCCAATCTCATGTAGAGCAGACACCAATGTCTCCTCAAAGGCAAAAGGACTGAAGACTGCAAACAACTATCACCAGGTACCAGTAGCCCTTGGGCTTGGGCTTAAACCGGGCCTAACCTTAGAATCACCTGGAGTTAAAACACTCGGATGCTCCCACCCAGATCAATAGACAGACTCTGTGGGGAGGGCACAGGTGATGTTATTTCTAAATACTCATCACGTAATACTAATGGGAAATTGCATGGGAACCACATAGCAAATGTTTCTTCTGAAGCTTTAAAGTGCGTACAAATTTGCGGGGAACCAGGCCCCACTCTAAGTTATGAAACTCCTGTAGGGCTCAAAAAACGACATCTTTTACGAGTTTTCTTGTTCATGCAGATGTTACTCCCTCAGACCCATATTCAGTAGCACTGAGATAAGAGATCAGGCATAGCACACCTGAGACCACTGAGTAGTGTGAAGGCTTCAGAGAATTTCCAGAAGTGCAGGTTCCCTGGGCCTGATTCCTAGGGGCCGAGTTCCTCCTGAAATAGGTGTTGTCTTGTTGTTGCCTATGGTAGATGCTGCTTGGTTGGTGGAAATCATGTGGTGGGTTTAGGGATGTGTGAGGGGTCACCCTTAGAAATCTTCCCAAAGGTACCCTTAGTCCTCAGGTCCTTTAGCCCCCTCTCCTCTCAGGGCCCACTTGACAGACAGGACTACCCAGGGACAGGGCAGGACCACCTGTCCTCAGGTGAGCTGAGACTCCATACCCCAAAAGATGCAGAGCACAAAGTTGTTTACATCACAGATCTGTTTGAAAATAAACGAAAGGCAGCAATGAAGGGTGGATTAACATTTTGGGTTGGGAATGACAAAAGACTTTGAAAATGATGCCATGAATGCATATTTAATGATTAGCAAAGGAAGTTGTGATCTATGTTAAGTAATAAAGCACATTATACCTGAATTAACAGATAAGATTTTTCATTCATTGTATGTTTGTCTATGTGTGTGTGTTATAAATTGTGGCGCCGCAGTTTGTTCTCCCCATCTTCCCTTACGTGTTTATACTTTCTCACATCTTTAATATATTTTTATTTATTTTGGCTGCACTGGATCTTAGTTGAGGCATGCAGGATCTTCGCTGCGGCATGTTTAGTTGCAGCATGCAGGATTTTTTTTTTTTTTTTTTTTTTTTAGTTGTGGCGTGTGGGCTTCTTAGTTGTGGCATGCATGTGGAATCTAGTTCCCCCACCAGGGATCAAACCCGGGCCCCCTGCATTGGGAGTGCGGAGTCTTACCCACTGGACCACCAGGGAAGTCCCTATACTTTCTCACATTTTAAAAAGCGCATTGATTAAGGTAAAAATTAGAGAAAAGCACATCCACTTTTTCAAATATTCTGAGAATTCTGAATCTTTTTAAAATTTTATTAAAAATTTCTTTTTAATTTTTATACTTTAAAGGTTACTTTTCATTTACAGTTACTATAAAATATTGGTTATTTTCCCCAATATGTATGTTGTACAATATGTCTTTCAGCTATCTTACAACGAATTGTTTGTATTTTCCACTCCCCAACTCCTATATTGCCCCTCCCCTCTCCTCACTGGTAACAAGTAGTTTGTTCGATATATCTCTGAGTTTGCTTTTTTTTTGTTATATTTACTAGTTTGTTTTATTTTTTAGATTCTACATATAGGTGATATCATACAGTATTTGACTTTCATTGACTTATTTCGCTTAGCATAATGCCCTCCAAGTCCATCTATGTTGCTACAAATGGCAAAATTTCATTTTTTCGTGACTGAATAGTATTGCATTGTACATATATACCACATCTGCTTTTTTTAATTTTTATTTTATATTGGAGTATAATTGATTTACAATGTTGTGTTAGTTTCAGGTGTACAGCCAAGTAATATATATATATATATTTTTTTCAAATTATTTACCTGTTTAGATTATTACAGAATATTGAGCAGAGTTCTCTGTGCTATACACTAGGTCCTTGTTGGTTATCTATGTAGGTATGTCAATCCCAAACTCTCAATTTATCCCCCCACACACACACCTTTCCCCTTTGGTAACCGAACAACTATATATGCCAATAAAATGAACAAAGTAGAAGAAATGGACAAATTCCTAGAACTGTACCATCTCCCAGGACTGAACCCAGAAGAAATAGAAAATATGAACAGAGCAATTGCCAGTAATGAAATAGAATCAGTACTAATTAAAAACAAAAACTCAACAAACAAAAGTGAAGGATCAGATGGCTTCAGAGTTGAATTCTACCAAACATTTAGAAAAAAGTTAACACATAACCTCAAACTATTCCAAAATATTGCAGAGGATTAGGTCAGCATCATCTTGATACCAAAATCAGACAAAAATATCACATAAAAAAAGAAAATTACTAGGCAATGTCACTGATGAACATACATGCAAAAATCCTCAAAAAGAATCAGCAAAATGAGTCCAACAATATATTAAAAGTATCATACACCATGGTCAAGTGGGATTAATCCCAGGGAGTCAAGGGTGGTTCAGTATCTTCATATCAATCCATGTGATAAACCACAGTAACAAATTGAAGAATAAAAATCATATGATAAAAAAAAATGATCATCTCAATAGATGCATAAAAAGCTTTTGAAAAAATTAAACATCAATTCATAATTAAAAGCTCTCCAGACACTGGGTATAGAGGATACATACCTCAGCATAATAAAGGCCATTTGGAGAAGGCAACAGCTAACATCATACTCAATGGTGAAAAACTGAAAGCATTTCCTTAAGGTCTGGGTCAAGACAGGAATGCCCACTCTTGCCACTTTAATTCAACATAGTATTGGAAATCCAGGCACACCAAATCAGACAAGAAAAAGAAATAAAAGCAAACCAAATTGGAAAGGAAGAAGTACAACTGTCACTGTCTGCAGATGACATAACACTGTACATAGAAAATCCTAAAGACGCCACCAAAAAACCACTAGAGCACATCAATGAATTCAGAAAAGTTGCAAGATACAAAATATACAGATCTGTTGCATTTCTATACACTGACAATGAACTATCAGCAAGAGAAATTAGAGAAACTGTACCATATG
The DNA here is from genome assembly GCF_011762595.2 of Tursiops truncatus. Classification (NCBI taxonomy): domain Eukaryota; kingdom Metazoa; phylum Chordata; class Mammalia; order Artiodactyla; family Delphinidae; genus Tursiops; species Tursiops truncatus. The sequence goes on from NC_047035.1 coordinate 146,536,050, forward strand.
CAATAACATCACAAAGAGTAAAATACCTAGGAATAAACATACCTAAGCAGGTAAAAGACACATACTCAAAAAACTATCAGACATTGATAAAAGAAGTTAAAGGCAACACAAAAAGATGAAAAAATATACCATGCTCATGGTTTGGAAGAATTAATACTTTTAAAATGACCATACTACCATATATATATGGTATATCTCACATGCTCTTTCATTTCATGTAGCTATTCCTACAACTCCAGGCTGTTTGTTTCCAGGAAAATATATTATTTCAGATACCTATTTGCACACTCAAGACTCCTCTGTAATCCCAGACTATTTAAGAGACTTCTGCTTGACACTGCCTAGATTCTGAAGCTCCACTACAAGCATTAATAAAATTATATTTACATAGGTATTTATATGATAATCAAACAATAATGCATTTACGGGCTTCCCTCGTGGCGCAGTGGTTGAGAGTCCACTTACCTATGCAGGGAACACAGGTTCGTGCCCTGGTCTTGGAAGATCCCACCTGCCGCGGAGTGGCTGGGCCCGTGAGCCATGGCCGCTGAGCCTGCGCGTCCGGAGCCTGTGCTCCGCAACGGGAGAGGCCACAACAGTGAGAGGCCCGCGTACCGCAAAAAAAAAAGCAGCATTTACAATTGTACTATGATTTATTGCTTCTTTTGGAGCATAAAATTGTCTTATTTGCCACTCTCTTGTAAATGACTTTGTAAATTATACTTAGGACTTAGAGAGGAATGAATATACAAAAAACTGATCAATGTGCAAATATCATCAATTTACATATATCTCACAAGATTAGGAAATTCTCCCATTATTATCAAAGAAAAACAAAGCCTGGATACTCTGCAGTCATGAATCAAGAGAATGCAGGGGACTAGAGGTAAGAAACAGACAGTAACCAACGCAGCAGAGTTCACCATTCACCAGCTGGGATTACTAAAAGGAGCCAAACAAATGTGAAATATGGAAGAGAGGGTTACAAAGACACAAAAGTGCTCACCAAGACAAGGACGCTTTGGGTGGCTCTAGATTCAGGGGAGGATCTAGAGGAGTTAATAGTCCTATGGATGTGTTGAATCTGCTGCCTGTGCCTATTCAAGGTGAAAACCATAGAGACATGGATCAGATCATGAGCAGCAAACATGAAACATCAGGGAATATGTAATAACAGTCCTACAGTCAGTAAGATGGTGATTCTGTTATGAAATAAATCATAACCAAATCCCAAATCCTTTTTCTGTTGACAAACCTAGCGTACTTAATTACTATGATATACTTACAGATCTAGTTAGCTGTGTTTTTCCAATAGTTTAGATATATATTTATCTGTTTTCCTAACTTGTTATTATAGTTTAAGTTGGTGGTAATTATTGTTTTAGTACTGACAAGTTTCCAGTTCAGTATAAAGATTTATTAATAGGCCAATATCAATTATGCAAAGGATGCAGTGATCTTAATATAGATACTCTCATTGTAATACTACAGAAACCTGCAATATGACAAAGTTGGATTTAATACATGCAAGACAGGCTCAATATTAGGATGGCAACAAAGAGAGTCATATGTTTCTGTGCCTGAACAAAATGGAATACCACCCATCACAGGAATTGTTGAATAGCATCATAGTGTGCCTTAAAGTAGGTGTTATGAGTCACTAATATTAATAAAATTGTGTAGGTTAAAAAAATTTTACGAATTTCACATATTATCATCAATTTATTAATATGTAAGTGAAGTAAAACTATTAGCAGTGAAGATAGATACACCTTGTTATTTTAACATACAAGATAGTTATGTAAAAATGGAATCTCTCATGTGTGAAATCTTGTGCATTTTATTAAATTTAAATCATACATTTTTATTGATAGAACATTTTTGAAACAGAGGAAATATCACAAGATACATTTGAGACTGACTTCTGTTCTCTGAAACACATTATTATACATTTATATTTCCTTAAGGACGAATTCCTTTTCTTCAAGAGGGAAGACCATCTCATCAAAACACACAGACCACTGACGATGGCAGCAGAAAAAAGTTTCTGTCTCCATTAAGTACTTCATACACCCTGAGTTAGAGAACATATTTCTCTTCCAGCAACTGCCATTTGGATACAACATTCTGTGCAGGACTAAATGACTTACATACATTTCTCTTAGTCTTTATTATCAGCATGTGGTGTTACAGGCTCATACCTGCAGTAATCCTGAACATTTAGTCTCTGATTCCAGTCATTAATATGAACAACAGATTGGTTTCTGCACTTAAGAGTATATTAAAAGTCAGGTTGCAGTATTACTTGGATTCAGCACCAAGAATCAAGGTCATTGTGAATTACACTAAATTACATTAGAAGCCGTAACAGATTGATGGAGGAACTATAATCCCAGTCTCTCTTTACTAGTTCAGCTCAAGCTTCAGAATTATTTCAACTTCCTGTATGGCTTTGGCACTGGACCAGAATCAAACCCTGAAGAATCACTTTTTCTGGAATAAATATTTACTTAAATACCTGATACCCTCCCATAGACAGTCATCCTTTCAGATTGAAAGAAAAAATTGTCACCTGACTCCTTTCTGCTGTCAGGGTGGTGGGCTCAGTGTGATTGTCAAGACAGCCAGTACCCATATTGGAGGGAAGCAGTCATAAACCTAGGTGTAGGTTTGTGATTCTCTGGCCTCATCTCCCCTCACAACTGCAAGTATCTTTTCACCTGTAGGTGCAATAAGAGATCAGTTTTGGGGAACAGAGGATATTTGTGAAAAACTTTATCCCAGTGGTTAATTACCAAAAAAACCCTACAAACTACAAGTTATTTCCAAGGAGATCATTGAAGAGTTTTGAGAGACTGCTTTTTGTTTTGTTTTATGTTATCCCAAACGTAAAAGTCAGACAGAGTCTCATGTGAAAGAAGCAGGAAATACTGAGTAGGCTGTGGAAACTGGGAATACACAAGAGCCTGAAAGATCTTACAGAGCCTATAAATAATGCTTGAATCAAAAGTTTGGTGGCAGGCTTCCCTGGTGGCGCAGTGGTTAAGAATCCGCCTGCCAATGCAGGGGACATGGGTTCGAGCCCTTGTCCGGGAAGATCCCACATGCCACAGGGCAGCTAAGCCCGGTGCCACAACTACTGAGCCTGTGCACCTATAGCCCATGCTCCGCAACAATAGAAGCCACTACAATAAGAAGCCTGTGCACCACAATGAAGAGTAACCCCCGCTCACCGCAACTAGAGAAAGCCCATGCACAGCAATGAAGCCCCAATGCAGCCATAAATAAATAAATAAATAAATAAATAAATTTATTAAAAAAGAAAAGTTTGGTTGCACATCACGGGGAAACAAAACCAACCTGAAAAAGCTCCCAATGGTCAAATGTAGATGAACTTGAACAACAAAATAAAGAGCATGGAACTGAATGATAATAACAAAATATTCAATAAATACACAGGATTCCATATCAATGTTAAAAATATAATTATAGAAATAAATGGAGAAAAGGAATATATTCTGTACATAAGGATAATGAATAATATAAGGAGTTATTCCTCTTTTAAAGTGGGGAAGATTATTTTATCCCCTCAGCCCCTCCTTGCATATGAGATGCACTTAGTGATTGCCCTACAAAAAATAGAGTATGGAAAAGAAAAACACAGTAACTTCACAATGGAGAAAACTCGCAAATACTTTAAACAAGTGATGGACCACCTTAATAAACCATGTCAATTACCAAATGATATGACATGATGAGATGTGGAATCTTTCTTGAAAATTACTCATTTATTCTAATCATGAGGAGCACATAATACAAACTCAGCTTTAGGGATAGTCTAAGCAGTGTCTCATCAGTATTCCTCAAACTCATGAAGGTCATGAAAAATAAGGGAAGACTAAGAGGGTCTTAGAGCACAAGAGACAGGGAACATATGATGACTATATGTACCTAATGTGCTCGACCGGGTCCTGGAAGAGAAGAATGACATAGGGTCAAAACTGGTGAGATGCAAATAAAGTCTGGAATTCAGCCAACAGTAATGTACCCGTGGAAATTTCCTAGTTTTCACAAATGCAGCATGGCAATGTACAACGGTAACTATAGAGAAAACTGGATGAAAACATATTTGAGACCTCTCTGTATTATCTTTGAAGATTTTCTACAATTCTAAAATTATTTCATAACAAAATATTGACTTATAATTATATAAAAGTTTATAATTGAATTACAAATAGTTATGTTAACTGATTACCTCTTTGAGTTTATACCCTTTTTTATTTTCTAAGGAAGGCATTTTAACTCTTCTTGATTTCGAAAATAATCAAACTATTAAACAAAATAGATTCATATATTTTGCCTTCTATGTTGTTCCAAATTTAACGAAAAGATCCTCTATAAATGTGTTTTTCTAAGGTCAGAAATGCAGGAGTTCCTCTTGAAACCTTTCTTTGTCAATAAAGGGGGTATCACAGGAAAGTCTTCTTTGTGCAGATTATAAGAGCTCATTTTTCATGTACACCAAATCTCTAATCAGTTGTTGCCTCCCACATGCTGTTTCCTTAAAATCCAGTTGAAACATCTTCCTGTGTTCTTTGCAGTGACCCTACAGCTCATTATTCCAGTGTTTACTGGAAATTTTTCAGTAAATTAATCTATCTCAACAAGCATGATATTTCAAAGGTCCACAGTTTATGACAGCCAGAAGACATAAACCTAGGCCCCCCAAAATAATTTTCATTGAAGCAGAGCTTCCCAGACCACATTTTAAAGCCAAGCTTCCTCCTTCACCTTTGGACATCACACCTGTGCCATCTGCTTTATTCATTCCCTACCAGAGGGTATGACTGTTATCTCCTTTTCTTCACATCCCCGCTCTTTCCTTTGCTCAAAAAAGGTGACCAGGTTCAGCTTAGAGACAGCAAGACCTATTTATTTATAAAAGGAACATGACTCATGCCGGGGATTCTACAATTTCCAATCCAGTACTGTGTTCAGCAGAGAAGAGAGGACACTATATGTTATAGAAAATGATTTCACCAAATAGTATTTCCTGACAGCCCCTTTAAAATACATAGGAAGAATTTCTAATTTGCAGATTTTGAGGCCAAAATGTGATGTTCTCTTTCCCTGTTTTCACCTGCCCTTCCACCTCACAGTCAACCACTAATTATGCTATAGCAATGGGGAATGTGGTTTGCAAGGACCTGACCCGACCACACAGACTCTATTACCTTTTCTTGAACCAAAGGTTGGACTCAACTCTCACACCACAAATATACCTGAGAGCCCTCTTGCTTAACTCTGGTTTCGCCCTGGAATTGCCTGAAGCATGCAGTTTAAAAAAATTTATTGTAATCTATATAAATTATGCTGTTCACCTGAAACTATGTTGTACACCTGAATCAAATATAATATTGTAGGTCAATTATACTTTTGTTTTTTTTTAATGTGCTCTCAGGCAGAACCTGTGAAGGAGGACTTCCCAGGTGGCTCAGTGGTTACAAATCCGCCTGCCAATGCAGGGGACATGGGTTTGAGCCCTGGTCCGGGAAGATCCTACATGCTGTGGAGCAACTAAGCCTGGGCACCACAACTACTGAGCCTGCGCTCTAGAACCCGTGAGCCACAACTACTGAGCCCACATGCCACAACTACTGAAGCCTGCACACCTAGACCCCAAGCTCTGCAACAAGAGAAGCCACCACACTGAGAAGCCCGCGCACCACAACGAAGTATAGCCCCCGCTCACCGCAACTAGAGAAAGCCTACACACAGCAACAAAGACCCAAATGCAGCCAAAAATCTAATTAATTAATTAACTAATTAAAAAAAAAGAATCTTTGAAGGAGGTCACAGGTGATACTGGTTATTATAACTCACCATGTCATCTTTATTGTAAGCCTAGAGTGATAAGCATTTATGTAAATTCTGCCTCTCAAATTTGAATATGCACACAAAGTATTCCAGGACCCATGGAAGAAACTGTCATTCTGCAGGTTTGGAGTGGGGCCCAGGAACTGGCATCTTTATCAAGTTTCTTCTTTGTGCCAATGCTGCTCCCCCAGACCAGTTTTTAGTAGCACTACACACTTGCAGTACTTAATAACCATGAGGATGCAGATACTGGGACTCACCTTTCTGTCTCTTGTTCTGTTTCCCTATCATTGATTTTAAAAAGCGTTTGCATGCAATAGAAGCTAACTATAGATGGTGGAGGAATACAGAATGGAAGAGTATCTTAGAAGTTCAGAGATGTTTCATTGTTTTGTGCTTACTTTCACTTTTTTTCCTAATAGGGTAAAGGTTTATGTTTATTAGTAAAAGTCAATCAGTTTTCCTAACTGGATATATTTTTAATTCTCCAATCAGCAATACAGAAGATTAATTGCTCTTCCTTCTCACTAAAATTTGATGATCCCAATTTGTGTTTTATTTATTTAATTTAGGCATCTAGAAATTTGAGGTGCCATCTATTGCTTCCCTGGTGTCCAGCATAAAGAAATGTGATATATGACTGTGGGGCAACCATACCAGGGTTATGAGAGAACAGAAATGTGTAAAGTGCCTGCATGTGGCCAACACCAGAGAGAAGAAGTGAAAAAAGTAAAGGTAACTCATAAATATTCTCACCCATTTTTTCAGCTGTGAACATCTACCTATGCACTGTGTACATAACACCAAATGTACATCTTTTCTATGCATATGCATAAGTCCGTTCTTGGTATAACTGAAAACAAACCACTAGCTACAGAAAAACACACGATTATATTTTACTTATACCAAGGTTAAAAGTGAGCATAAACTGCTACCCAAGTCCATTGTATCAATTAGCACAACTGAAAAAAGTCCTCTTCCCATTCCAGGCAAGATTGGTAAAAAGACAGTATGGGCTATGAAAAAAATCAGAACTTCTAGCCTAAAAACCAAATAAATTGTTTGAAAAAGAAATGCTCACTGCCTCTGACTGATAAACTTTTCCCCCAACTAAGTGACACCTGGTACAGATCCCAGAGCACATGACAAGGCCATCACTCTGTTGAGAGGAAGTGAGGATGCTCCCTGCCACCTGTGGGTCAGCTTCCCTGGAAGGTCACTCATTTACAGTAGATATATTTTATGTTGCTGGTATATACCTGGCACCTAGGTTTCTGTGAAACCACAGCACATACCATGCTGACCTGCCTATTACAGTGTCCGGAAGTCTTCCTCATCTCCACATCTAGTCTGCCACGGGACATTTCAAGCTATGTTCACAAAGATTGTTTCATTCCACACCCCATCTCCATCAAACTGCCACTGATCTAAGCCTGGAAAAATGTCATAATCTCTGTCTACTAATAGCATCCAGTCCTTAGTACTGCCCAGGAAATATTTTAAATCACTAGGACAGAATTAGATTTCCTGGATTCTCAGAAACCCAGCACACTTGCCAAGTCTCCATCTCTGTCATTTGTACATCCGAACACACCACCACCAGCTGCCTAAGACCTTGGGGTGAATATGTGGAGCTTTCTTGCTACATTCCTTTCCTCCCTACATTTCCAAGGAACTCTCCATATGTACTTTCAACAAGTCTTATGTAACTCTCTCTAAAAAAAAAACCCAACCAAACAAACAAAAAAACACCACTGTCCTATTTTATCAGTCTTTACAAGTCTCCTAGTGCTAACTGCCCGAGTTAAAACTCTGGTCCATTGAAGCTGCTCCACTTTTATCACAATTAGGTGATCATAATGCTGTATTTGAATCGTATAAGTGACCTCAAATTGATCACTTAAATTTCTCATTGCTTTCGAAATTTTTAAAGTACACATCAAAAACTACCAGGGCCTGCATGGATGACTGGGGGTGAGGAGAGCAGCGGGAACCCTGTGTCCATAATGAAAGCAAAGAAGGACAGTGACTGTGATTCATATGTAGCAAGGATGACAATGATAAAAAACAAACTGGAAATAATCAGGAAATGAAACAAGTAGATTTTTCTCCTAAACTTAGGGTGTGTCAGTTGTGCAGTCAGAGAACAGGTGTCCTCTCACCACATGCGAAATCATGCAATTCTTCATCTTGTACATTTTCTGTCTTTTAGATCATGCTACAGCATCATTCAAATTGGAATATTTTTCTCCTAATTTTACAAAATCTATTAAACACCCATCACAGTCACGTGTGTTTGTTCATGCCTAAACAACCCCATGACTTATGAATTCTCCAAATTTTCACCTGATCTAATTTTTACAGTAAAGTGATTAACTTTGATAATGTTACATAGAAGAGGTGGAAGAAACAATAACTGAAGAAAAGCCATCTTACTGTTCCTCTCCAATTGAGAATAAACTGTATTAATTAAACAAAATCAACTTAATATGCTCACTGAAGAATTACTCTCATCTTTAATTTCTGAACATGAAAAATTTAATGAAAACCATCCTAAAAATGCCCCAGCATAAAATAAAAGCAATAGTCATGAATTTTGGACCAAATAAAACTCATAAGCTAGATTTTTCATGACTAAAGGCAAGTAAAAAAGATGGTTTTGTAAAGGGAAGAGCTAAATTGGACTCCACGTTCCATCTGTTTCTTTGACTTTAATCTTTGCTTTTCATTGCTTTTGTTATTCTAATCATACATAATGGCCTGCCTCAGGGAACCCTGCCCTTCTGCCAGAATGTTAAAGTGCCTCAGTTCAGCTTACAGGTAGACAATCTGACCCTGTCCACCTGTGGATGGCTGCAAGAAAGAAGAAATTAACACATCCCCTCCCCAAGGCTGGCCATTCCAGGGGATATTTGCAAAGCTTATGGCCTTTTCACTTTACTTCCTCATCTCCTCTCCCTCTCTGTGCTATAAAAGAAACGGGCATGCAAACCCCGCCCCCCCGCCCCCCCCCCCGCCCCCCCCCCCCCCCCCCCCGCCAGTTAAGATGGTTTTTGAGAGACACTAATCTGCCATCTTCTCGGTCAGCTGGCTTTCCGAATAAAGTATTCCTTTGCCTCAACACCTCGTCTCCGATTCATTGGCCTGTCGTGCGGCAAGCAGAGCGAGCTTGAGCTGGGTAAAAAATTTGGCTTAGCCAGCCAGGAGCCTTGCTGCTCGTGGCTAGCCGCCCTGGTCAGGGAATACTGGGGCAAGGCCCTAGCAGCTGCCGGGACCATTAGTCCTGAGGATCTTCCCGTCAAAGTCGCCTGAAGCGACACCGGCTACCCCAGCACTTGGCAGTCGAGGCAAGGAACCGACCAACTTCAGTTTGGTGCTACGAGTTGATGGACTCGATTCGATTCTGAAACTTCGGTTCCAATTTGGGGAACTTTGGTTCCATTTGGGGAACTTCGATTCCAATTTGGGGAACTTCGGTTTCATTTAGGGCTATGAGTCGACAGACTCTGATTCTGGAGGGTAAGTCGCTCCGGCGTGCACACCAGGAACATATTCCCCCCCAGTCTGGGCTTGTCCTTTACGGGACAAGCCAATCTGGCTGGAATACCCTGTTAGCGGGGGCAATTGTTGTTGAACTCTACCTGATTCCGGGAATCGGTTCAGTGGGAAAAAGTTCTTTGGTTTTGTACGGTTAAGTCTACCTGATCTGGGAACTAGTTCATTGGTTTTGTCGTGGTTTTGTGTGCATCGATGCTAGAATTTGTGCCTTTTGTATTGGAATTTGCGTCTTTTGTGTCTTGGTGTTATCAAACTTTTAGAAGTGGAAAACACTCCATGTATCCCAAAGGAGAGCACTTTGGGGAATATATTAAATGGGCAAAACATAGCGGTGATTCTATGACTAAAAAAGACATGATAGATATACTATTGTAATAGGATGTGGACCCAGTATATCTTACGATCAGAAAAATGATGGCCTCTGAATGGCTCACTCGCAGTTAGAAATGTTCTGCAAAAGAGGAGGGAATTATGGTTTTCTCAGGGTATATGCCCAGTAGTGGGATTGCTGGGCCATATGGTAGTTCTATTTTTAGTTTTTTAAGGAACCGCCATATTGTTCTCCAGTGACATGTACACACCACCAAATGTAAAATAGATAGCTAGTGGGAAGCAGCCGCATAGCACAGGGACATCATCTTGGTGCTTTGTGACCACCTAGAAGGGTGGGATAGGGGAGGGTGGGAGGGAAACGCAAGAGGGAGGGCACATGGGGATATATGTATACGTATAGCTGATTCACTGTCACACAGCAGCAACTAACACAACAATGTAAAGCAATTATACCTCAATAAAGATGTTTAAAAAAGAGCAGGGAAAAGAGATGAGATTCCATATGTAGGAGCATTTATGCTATTGCATCAGGAGGAAAAGGAGTCAGAGGGCTGCCATCTTATGGTGCAGCAGTCTGAAGGGAAACCCAAGTGGAAATCTGTTCTACAAAGGAAGAGGAAAAAAATGAGAGTGGGGACATGTTATTTCAAAACTTACACCCTCCTCCAGCCTATCCAGCTCCTTCAATGGCCGAGCAGGCTGCACCAGCAGTAGTTCCAACTGCTCCCCTCCCATGCCACCAACATATACACTGCCTCCTGTTTCCCCTACCCATGGGGATCAAATAGAAGTTTCTATGGTAAACCCCAGGGCACAGGGACCTGGTTTAGTATCACCATCTAAGACCCAACCGGGCACCCAATTTGGACCGGGAGCCACTTCTAGAGCAGAGCAATTTCCCTCGCCCCGATATCCTGTAAAAGGCCAGGACTCAAGTTCAATTTCCCTTGTACTTGAGGCGTCTGATTCTGATTTCCCCACAGGAGCCCCAGGTACCATTGACAGTGGGGAGGAAGTTGGTTGATTTTCTAATAAACACGGGTGATCTTAAGAGGCTTGTAAATATTAAACAAAGGGAAAACAAAAGTCATCCTAGGAGAAACTTGCCTGTATCTTTGAGATACAAATGTCCTATCCGGTCTTCTCAAAAACCCTTCTCTCTGCCATCTTTTTAAAATGCAAATTTTGAAAAAGAGGGTACAGCAATTTAGAACTTGACTTGTTTTCCATAATTATTAGTAGAAAGGGTTTAGCCATCTAGACAAGAGCTTGATTTGTTCCATCTGCCAGAAACCCAACTTTAATCCAAACTCTTTTGTAAACTGATGGGTTTTACATTGCTGTACCTCACTCAGGGCTGAACTTTTGAAATGAGAACTATGATGTCTCTGTTTGTACGTGTATTTGTCTTTAGATAACATTGCTGAGGTTAATCTGTAAATTAGCTCTATTTAATTGGCTTAAAGAAAAGTAATTGCTTACAAACCAAACAATTCTACCTACAAGAGAAATTAAGCTAAATGAGTTTCAGGTACACGTGAACTGGGAAATATCTAGTATTAAGTAAATGCCTGGTATTAATGTTTAAGTTTGTTGATCTAATTAATATAGACATGTCTTTAGAGCCACCAACATTAAGTATAGTACTTTCACTGCACCTAGATTTAAAAAAAGTTAAATGAAATCTTGTTATATCTGTTGCAAATTTGTCAGCAAGAAACATAACTTGATATGATGAAATTTTAAATGTAAATGACATAAGAGCTTTTAGGTAAACTATAAAAATAATTATGTTCTAAAAATCATCTAAATAGTTTCTCCAGATTCTGGTAACTATTACTTGCCTCTTGGTTGTCACTAGAAATTAAGGTTTTTAAGAGTCAGGGATTCTAATTTAAATATATAATTAAAGCAACTGAAAATAATAAAACATTTCAGTATGGTAAAATGTGTGTTTTCAGTAAAGATGGTATGAGGAATGGAATTACATTTTACTGGAAAGTTTTATACATGGTCAGGATTAACTAAATTTAGATTGAAGTTAACTAAGTAAATCAATTTTGTTAAGTAAGCTAATACAAGACTGGAATTTGATCTCTCTGTTAGAAGTACTCCTTTTGATAACAGATTATAAGTTTCTATGCCCTTAGGTGATCCATATTTGTTTTCTTTTAATCATTTTGTGACTTCGGTTAAATGAATAAGTATTCTTTCACGGTGACCTACGATCCTGTTGTGTTTTAAAACATTTTTGATATTTTTAACAAACTTCCCAAATATCAAAAATCTGACCAAAGTTTTTTAGCCTCCAGCTGGCTCTGGGGCACTTTGAAAGAACATCTCAGTGAGAAATGTCAAACTACGTTTATTTGGTATGTTAAAATTACTTTAAAAACTTTGTCAAGTGATTGGAGATGAACCTTAGGTTCTAGTGTATGGGTAAATGCCATTTATATAGATATACCAAAATGTATATGGAATCCTTAACATCTGATATGTCCTGATATGTTATCAATCATAATACTAGCTATCCTAAAATGGTATATCCAAGTTTCCTGCTAATTACATTGTAAGCAAATCTTTAGCCATGCTGTTTTAAGTTTTGTCCTGATGCTTTTACAAAATGAGGATTTTCAAGAAGACTGATAAAGAGGAACTTTTTAACAGATATAACTTTCTGATAGCCTTTAGAAAATATCACTGGACTGGGTAACAAAGGACAAAACTAATGGGAAACATGATTATTTCATCCAGATGAATGGGAATTAATTACATGGGACTGAATGAACTGGTAAATATGATTTATAACTTTATGACTTTGGGAAATATACTGGCTTTGTTGCTGAAATCTCGGCTTCTCTGTGCACCGATGCTGAACAGAAATACAGAGACACAGATTTTGGAGGAAGAGAGAGATGGCTCTTTCTACCAGGCAGAGGGGAAGACACAGCAGGCTAGCACCTCAAGAACCGTGCGCTCCTTTGGGGATCGGAGAAGATTTTATATGTGGGGCTCGCAGTCCAGGGTATATGATAAGGATCAAAGTAGTAAAGGTCTTGCATTCTTCTTCTTCCTGCATTATTTCAAAACAGTCACAGCTGGCGTCAGGTAGCCTGGTAATTGGGTCCGTTTGTCTCTGGGTTATCAGCCTGTGACTGTAAGGCCAACTGGCCCGAGGCAGGGGAACACAATCAGATTCACAGGTTGCATCAGACCGAAATTCTCTGGACCACCCAGTTCCAGGAACTGACCTGGGGACTTTGAACCCAGCCCCGCCTTTCGAGGGGCGGGACTAACGGTCCCCCAGGATACCCGAAAAGACCACCAAATAAGGAATACCCTGCGCCCTCCCAGATTCACCACACCCCTTTCCCTTCTTCCCCTATAAAGTCTTGCCCAACCCTCGCCCGGGTGCGACTTCTCGGGCCCCTTTCTCTCGGACCAGTGAACCTGGCCCGGGAGCGCTCCCTAATAAAGCTCACTTGAAGCTTTCCTCTGTTTCGCGGTGCCGTTTGTTAAGATCCGACCTTACAGTGACTTTTTTCTGAAATGCAAATACTACAAGGGGTGATTTGCTACAAGGGAGTGAAGGATGTAACTCACATAGTGTTAAAGAGTAATAGGTTAGCTTTGTGAAGTACAAATCTAGTTACAGATAGTAACAGTTAAAAAAAAAAAAGTAGGATTAACTCTTTCAGGCCAGGCTATGTTTCTTCTCTAGCCTGTTCACTGTTAGCTTTGTTTTCCTTGTTCTCAGGAGAGGGAAAACTTCATTTCTATTATTGCTGCAACAGCTTTAATCTTTGTTTTTAGGAAAAACCTTTTCTCTTATGCTATGACCTACAACAAGTTGATAAAGTATGCCTTTGTAAACAAAGAGGAAACTTTTATCTTTTTCTACCTGATCCTGCCAGAATTTGTCTCCAGCTGACTCTCCTGTGAAATCGATATTATGTTAACCACTGTTTTAATTTGTTCTTTGTTTCAAAATTGCTTGTGCTTTGTGTCTCCCTGCTGTACTATGTCTTTGTCAAGGTTACTATCTACATTACTTATATCTTGTCTATTTTATAAGATTGTTGTCTCTTGCAGTACCCAGTGTATAACCAAGCCTCCAACAAAACTTCTATAGCTAACTATCTTACAGAAATAGATCACATTTATAGCATAAAATAATTGTAATAATGTGATTCTAGGTATGGGAAGAAACAACAAGGAAAAATGTCTCCTGGATCATAATTAAACAGAGGATCCAGAGAATCTTTAAATATCGATAGGGCCTAATCCGAAAATTAGCACCTGGAGTGGTATATCAAGATTTTTCACCTGACCCGGGATGAGCCTCCCAGCACCATGGGACAAAATTTGCTCATAAAATGTCTCTCAAATATTGGTCAAATTCCTGACCAAGAGGAGAGGCTCAATCATCCGCGACTGCAGCTCTCCAACATGAGCCAGTGAACCTTGAGAAAACTCTGGGAGGAGAAGAATACCTGCCGTCAGCAGCCATCAGACTGCAGCTACTCCCTGCGGTAAGCCCTGAGGAAACTCAGGATGTGAAAATACAGCATACAGGCCACAGATAGGTGTGGTGCATATCAAAGGAATTATTTCAATGAGCCCTGACCCTTGCACTAAATTCCTTAACTTGAGATGCGGTCTCCAGGCTTGAAGCCCTCAAAATTCCTGATAAATCTCAACTTTAAGGTTGTAAATATTTTTTCAGTCTACAGATGTAAAGTAGACACTTCCAAAGCGGAACAAAAGAAAAATCTCAACATTTGGAACACTGAACCGATGGCAGAAACTCCCAGAAAGATCCATCTGATGGAACAGTTAAAACGCTGTCACCCCTTTTTCCACAAGATTGTGGCATGTACATTGACAGTGGGGAATTGTAACAGGGAAGAGCTAAATCGGACTCCATGTTCCATCTGTTTCTTTGATTTTAACCTTTGTTTTTTGTTGCTTTTGTTATAATAATCATACATAATGGCCTACCTCAGGGAATACTGCCCCTCTGCCTGAATGTTAACTAAAGTGCCTCTGTTCAGCTCACAGGGAGACCATCTGACCCTGTCCACCTGTGGATGGCTGCAAGAAAGAAGAAATTAACACATCCCCTCCCTGAGGCTGGCCATTCCAGGGAATATTGCAAAATTTAAGGCCTTTTTACTTTACTGCCTCAATTCCTCCCACTCTCTGTGCTGTAAAAGAAACTGGCATCCAAACCCTGATAAGATGGTTTTTCGAGACACAGGGCTGCCATCGCTATCATGTTGGTCTGCCGGCTTTCCAAATAAAGTCGTATTCTTTGCCTCAACACCTCGTCTCCGATTCATTGGCCTGTTGTGCGGCGAAAGTAGTGAAATTGGACTCCGTAAAAATAGCAATTAGCAGAGACATGGAAATCAAACAACAAGGAGGGAACACATTGCACTGGTCTCAAAGGCCATCATAAAAATCACAATGAATAAATGGTTGAGAGGGCTTTGAGAAAAGGAAACCCTTTTACGGTGATGGTAAGATGTAAATGTGGAACAGCCACTATAGAGAACATTATGGAAGTGCCTTTAAAAGGTAAAAAGACACCTAACGTATGATCCAGCAGTGCTACCACAAAGAGTATATGCAGAGAAAACCAGAATTCGAAAGACACATGAACCCAAGCTTGCACTGCAGCACCGTTTACAATACTCAAGATGTGGAAACATAAAAAATGTCCATGGACAGACGAAGAGATTAAAAAAAAAAGTGATACATGTACACAGTGGTATTATGACTCCGCTATGTAAAAGAATGAAATAATGCCATTTGCAGGAACGTAGATAAACCTAGAGATAATCATACTAAGTAAAGTAAGTATCAGAAAGACAAATATAATATGATATAACGTATAGCTGGAATCTAAAAATGCACATGATTGAAATAATTGAGGAAACGAGCAGACACAGGAACCTAGAAAAGAAAATATGGTTACCAACTGGACAGAAGGGGTCAAGGGATAAATTAGGAGAATTAACAAATACACACTATTTCATATAAAATAGATATTCAACAGGGATCTACGTATACCAAGGAAGGGCTATCAACACTCTCTAATAAACTAAATGGGAAAAGAAGCCAAACATGCAGAGATATGTATATATGTATAACTGAAAATGGTTCTGTATCCCTATCACATACACAACACTGTATATCAATGTCACTCCAATAAAAAGAAATTAATTTATTAAAAAGTGGTAATGAGACACAAGATTTGAGTGTTTTTTCTGGCACATTCCTCTTTTTTTACAAGCCCCAAACAGGATTTCCCCTAAGGCTCTGGTTGCTGGCATAAGCAGAATTGGGCCTAAAGAAATGCTGGCCTTATGACCATTTGCCACAAAAGCAACCTCAAAAAGACTGCTTATGGGCACTTAATATTCACAAGGACTTCTGGACTCTAAATGATGCCTGACATCACAAAATGTCCAGGGCTAAGTGTTCAAAAACCATTGAAAAGAGGGCAGACTTTCAAGAAGGCAATTTCAACAGGTAAATTCTACTCACACTGTTTATGAATTAAAATAGCCCATGAGAACATGTTCAACACAGCAATTAGCAGAGACATGCAAATCTAAATCAAAATGAGGATTCACCTTCACCAGTTGGTAAGGCGATCATCAAAAATTGAAAATGAATAAATGACGTAGAGGGCATGGAGAAATGCAAACCCATTTATTGTACTGGTGAGACACAAATTGTAACAGCCACTGTAGACAACATTATGGAAGTGCCTTCAAACCTAAAAGGAGAGTTCCATATGATCCACCATTGCTACCCTTAGGAGTATATGCAGAGAAAACCAGAATTCAAAAAGACACATGCACTCAGAGTGCACTGCAGCACCATTTACACGAGCCAAAACATGGAGGCATAAAAAATGTCCATGGCCAGGTGAACAGAAAAAGAAGAACTAATATATGTACGCAACAAAATATGACTCAGACATTTTTTAAATTAATTAATTAATTATTTTTGGCTGCATTGGGTCTTCATTGCTGTGCGCGGGCTTTCTCTAGTTATGACGAGCAGGGGCTACTCTTTGTTGTGGTGCATGGGCTTCTCATTGCGGTGGCTTCTCTTTGCTGTGGAGCACGGGCTCTAGGCTTGTGGGCTCTAGGCTTGTGGGCTCTAGAGCACAGGCTCAGTAGTTGTGGAGCATGGGCTTAGTTGCTCCACGGCATGTGGGATCTTCCTGGACCAGGGCTCAAACCCGTGTCCCCTGCATTGGCAGGCGGATTCTTAACCACTGCGCCACCAGGGAAGCCCCAGACATTTAAAAAATACATTTACTTATTTATTTTTGGCTGCATTGGGTCTTCGTTGCTATGCACAAGCTCTCTCTAGTTGCGATGAGCTGGGGCTATTCTTTGTTGTGGAGCGCAGGCTTCTCATTGCAGTGGCTTCTCTTGTCGCAGAGCACGGGCTCTAGGTGTGCAAGCTTCAATACTTGTGGCACCTGGGTTCGGTAGTTGTGGCTCGTGGGCTTCAGAGCACAGGCTCAATAGTTGTAGCACATGGGCTTAATTGCTCTTCAGCATGTGGGATCTTCCCGGACCAGGGCTCGAACCCATGTCCCCTGCATTGGCAGGCGGATTCTTAACAACTGCACCACCAGGGAAGTCCCTCAGACATTTAAATAAATGAAATTATGCCATTTGCAGGAACATAGAAAACCTAGAGATAATCATACTAAATAAAGTAAGTCAGAATCAGAAAGACTAATACCATATGATATCACTTATAGGTGGAATCTAAAAATACACACCACTGAACAAATAAGAGAACACATAAACTCAGGGACTCATGGACTTAGAAATCACACATATGGTTAAAAAAAGGACAAAAGGGGGTCAAAGGATAAATTAGGACAATGGAAATAATAAATATGCAATTTTCCAATAAAAGAGATAATCAACAAGGACCTATGTATACCAGGGAGTTCTATCAACAGTCTCTAGTAACCTATATGGGAAAAGAAGCCAAAGATGCATAGAATATATGGATATGTATAAGGGAAAACGATTCACTATAGCTACAACATACTCCACACTGTACATCAAAGTTCCACCAAGAAAAAGTAAAAATTATTCTAATTAAAAATGTGGCAATGAGACAAGATTTGGGTGTTTGTACTGTCACATTCCACTCTAAGTTAGAAGCACCAAGCGGAATTTCCCCTTAATGTCTGGTTGCCGGCGTAACCAGAGTAGGTCCCGAGGAAATACTGACGCCTGGTGGCCATTTCCCGCAAAAGCAACCTCAAAACGCTTGCTTAGGGGCACTTTGTATTCATAACGACTTCAGGGCCCAACATGATACCTGACATCAACAAATGTCCGGGCGAAAGTGTTTGAAAATCATTGAAAAGGGGGCAGACATTCAAGAAGGCAACTGAATCAGGTAAATTCTACTCACACGGGTATATGAAGAAAAAAAGCCTGTAAAAGCACATTCAGCGTAGCAGTTAGCAGAGACATGCAAATCAAAACTACAATTAGAGATCACCTTGCACCGCACTAAAATGCCATCACCAAACTTTACAGTGAATAAATGGTGGAGAGGGCATGGAGCAAAGGAAATTCTTTTATGGACCTGGTGGTAAATAAATGGTAACAGCCACTAGAGAGAACATTAAAGATGAGCCTTTAAAAGCTAAAAAGAGTGCTACCCTATGATTCTGCAGAGTTTCCCCTAAGATTATAGGCCAACAAGTCCAGAATTCGAAAAAACACATGCACCCAAGTGTGCACGGCACCACCGTTTACAATACCCAAGATGAGGAGACATACAAAATGTCCACGGACAGAAGAACAGATAAAATAGAAGTGTACACAATGGTATACAATTCCTCCATGCAAAAGCATGAAATAATGCCAATTGCAGGATCATAGATAAACCTAAAGATAATCATACTAAGTGAACTAAGTGAGATTCAGAAAGACAAATATTATATGATCTCACTTATACCTGGAATCTATACATATACATCATTGAAATAATTGAAAAACATAAACAGTCTCAGGGACTTAAGAAAAATCCAAACTTATGGTTACCTAATGCGACAGATGGGGTCAAGGGATACATTAGGACGATGAGATTCAAAATACAAAATATTTTGTATAAACTGGATTTTCCATAAGAATCTTTGTATACCTAGGAATGGCTATCAACACTCTCTAATAACCTAAATGGGAAAAGAAACCGAACATGTATGGATATATGTATATGTATAACTGAAAATGGCTCTGTATTCCTGACATAAATAATACTGTATATGAATGTTACTACAAAAAAGAGAAATTAATCTAATTAATTAAACTGTTATAATGAGACATAAGATTTGAATTCTGGTTCTGTACGTTCGTCTCTAACTTACAAGCTCCAAACAAGATGTCCCCTAAGGCTCAGGTTGCTGGCTTAGGGAGAATTGGGTCGGAAGAAATCTTGCGCCTTAAGTACGTTTCCTGCAAAAGCAACCTCAAAAAGATGCTTCTGGGCACTTAATATTCCCAAGGACTGCTGGGCTCTAAATGGTATCTGAGATCACAAAATATCCAGACTTAAGTGTTTCATAATCAATGAAAACAGCGCCGGCTGTTGAGCGCCGGCTGTTGGTGGCGCAGTGGTTGAGAGTCTGCCTGCCGATGCAGGGGACATGGGTTCGTGCCCCGGTCCGGGAAGACCCCACATGCCACGGAGTGGCTGGGCCCGTGAGCCATGGCCGCTGAGCCTGCGCGTCCGGAGCCTGTGCTCCGCAGCGGGAGAGGCCACAACAGTGAGAGGCCCACGTACCGCAAAAAAAAAAAAACAAAAAAAACAGGGCCGACTTTCAGTGAAAGCATTTTCAACAGGTAAATTCTACTCACGCAGAATATGAATAAAAACAGCCCATAAGCACGTGTTCAACATAGTAATTTGCAGACACATGCAAATCAAGCTCACCACCAGACGTCACCTTGCACCTGTCAGAAGGCCATCATCAAAAATCGACAATGAATAAATGATGTAGAGGGCATAGAGAAGTGCAAACCCTTTTATTGTGCTGTTGGGTTGCAAATTCTAACAGCCAATTTAGAGAACATTATGGAAGTGCCTTCAAACTTAAAATTAGAGCTACCATAAGACTCGCCATTGGTAACCTAAGTGTATATGCGGAGATAACCAGAATTCGAAAAGATATATGCACCCAAGTGGGCACTGCAGCACCATTTACACGAGCCAAAACATGGAGGTGCACAAAATGTCTATGGCCAGATGGACAGCTAAAGAAGTGACACATGTTTGCAATGCAATATGACTTAGACATTTAAATAAGTGAAATTTTGCGATTTGCAGGAACACGGAAAACCTAGAGATAATCATACTAAATAAGGTAAATCAGAATCTTAAAATCTAATATCGTATGATATCACTTCTAGCTGGATTGTGATACCACACACCATTGAACCAATTAGAGAACACTGAAACAGACTAAGGGACTTGGAAATCAAACAAGTGGTTACTACAAAGGACAGGAAGGGTGACGGGATTAATTAGGACAATGGAAATATCAAATACGCAGTATTTCCAATAAAAGAGGTAATCAGCAAGGACCTATGTATACCAGGCAGTTCTGTCAACACTCTCTAGTAATCTATAAGGGAAAAGAAGCCGAAGATGCATACATATATGTCTATGTATAAGGGAAAAATATTTTCTATACCTACAACATACACAACATTGTCCATCAATGTTCCTTCAAGAAAAAATAAAAATTAATCTAATTAAAAATGTGGTAATGACACACAAGATTTGGGTGTTTGTACTGTCACATTCCACTCTATGTGAGAAGCCCGAAACAGAATTTCCCCTTAGTGTCTGGTTGCCGGGGTAACCAGAGTTGGGTCCGAGGACATACTGCAGCCTAGTGGCCATTTCCCGCAAAAGCAACCTCAAAACGCTTGCTTAGGAGCACTTTGTATTGACAAGGACTGCAGGGCCCTAAATGATACCTGACATCAAAAAATGTCCATGCGAAAGTGTTCGAATGTCACTGAAAAGGTTAAGATGTTCAAGAAAGCAATTGAATCAGGTAAATTCTACTCGCATGGGTATATGAAGAAAAACAGCATATAAAACATACTCAACACAGCAATTAGCATAGACATGCAAATCAAAACTACAGTGAGAGATCACCTTGCACCGGAGTAAAAGGCCATCACCAAAATTAAAAATGAATGAATGGTGGAAAGGGCATGGAGAAAAGGAAATCCTTTTATGGAGCTGGTGGGAAATAAATTGTAACAGCCACTAGAGAGAACATTTAAAGATGTGCCTTTAAAAGCTAAAAAGAATGCTACCCTATGATCCTGAAGAGTTTCCCCTAAAATTATAGGCTGACAAGTCCAGAAGTTGAAAAAACACATGCACCCAAGCGGGCACAGCAGCATCATTTACAATAACCAAGATGTGGAGACATACAAAATGTCCATGGACAGATGAACAGATAAAAAAGAAATGATCCATGTACACAGTGGTATACAATTCCTCCATGCAAAAGAATGAAATAATGCCAATTGCAGGAACATAGATAAACTTACAGATAATCATACGAAGTGAAGTGAGAATCAGTAAGACAAATATTATATGAACTCACTTATAGTTGGAATCTATAAAGACACAGAATTGAAATAATTGAAAAACATAAACAGTCTCAGAGAGTTAAAAAAACCCCAAACTTATGGTTACCTAATGGGACAGAAGGGGTTAAGGGATACATTACGACGATGGGATTAAAAACACAAAATATTTCGTACAACTAAATATGAACAAGAATCTATGTATACCTAGGAATGACTATCAACACTCTCTAATAACCTAAATGGGCAAAGAAGCCAAACATGTATACATATGTGTATATGTATAACTGAAAATGGTTCTGTATCCCTACAATACACATAATACTGTATATCAATGTTATTCCAAAAAAAAAAAGAAATTATTCTAATTAATTAAACTGTCATAATGAGGCAGAAGATTTGAGTGTTTGTTCTGCACATTCCTTTCTAATTTATAAACCCCAAAGAGGATTTCCCGTAAGGCTCTGGCTGCTGGCCTAAGCAGAGTTCAGTCTGAGGAAATCCTGCGCCTCATGAATGTTTCTCGCAAAGGAACCTCAAAAAGATTTCTTATGAGCACTTAATATTCCCAAGGACTCCTGGGCTCTAAATGATACCTGACATCACAAAATGTCCAGGCTTTAGTGTTCCAAAATCATTGAAAACAGGGCCAACTTTCAAAGGAGACATTTTCAACAGGTAAATTCTACTCACACTAATTATGAGTAAAAACAGTCCATAAGCACATGCTCAACATAGCAGTTAGCAGAGACATTGAAATCATAATCACAATGAGGGATCTCCTTGCACCAGTTGGAAAGGCGATCACTGAAAATGTACAATGAATAAATGATGTAGAGGGCACGGAGAAATGCAAACCCTTTTACTGTGCTGGTGGGTTGCAAATTTTAACAGCCAATTTAGAGAACATGGAAGTGCTTTCAAACTTAAAATCTGAGCTACCATATGATCCGCCATTGCCACCCCTAAGAGTATATGTGCAGAAAACCAGAATTTGAAAAGACATATGCACTGAAGTGTGCACCGTAGCACCATTTACACGAGCCAAAACATGTAGGCACACAAATGTCTAGGCTGGATGAACAGATAAAGAACTGACACATGTAAGCAATGCAATAACACTCAGACATTTAAATAAATGATATTATGCCATTTGCAGGCACATTGAAAACCTAGAGATAATCATACTAAAGAAATTAAATCAGATTTTTAAAATCTAATATCATATTGCTTATAGGTGGAATAAAAAAATACACAACATTGAACTAATTAGAGAACACTGAAACAGGCTCATTGAATTGGAAAACAAACATATGGTTGCCAAAAAGGACAGAAGGGGTCAAGTGATAGATTAGGAGGATAGAATTAACAAATACACTGTATTCCAATAAAAGAGATAATCAAAAAGGACCTATGTATACCAGGGAGTTCTATCACCACTCTCTAGTAACCTACATTTGTTTTCTAAGTCTGAGTTTTTCTGTTTTTTTGCTGGGTCCTCAGCATGAGAGATCTTAGTTCCCCAACCAGGAACCGAATCCACACTCCTTCAGAGTCTTAACCACTGGACTGTCAGAAAAGTGGTTTTGTCATACTGAGTGAAGTAAGTCAGACAGGGAAAGAGAAATATTGTATGGTATCGCTTATATGCTCAATCTTAAAATAATAATAGAAATGAATAGAAAAACTCACAGACTTAGAGAATAAATTTAGGGTTCTGGGAGGGATGGGTGAGTGGGAGGGTTAGTTAGGGAGCTTGGGATTGACATGTACCCACTGCTCTATTTATTTATTTATATTAAAAAAAAATTTTTTTTAAATTTTTCACATGAGAACATGGTTTATTTTATTTATTTATTTATTTTTGGCTATGTTGGGTCTTCGTTTCTGTGCGAGGGCTTTCTCTAGTTGCAGCAAGCGGCGGCTGCTCTTCATCGGGGTGCGCGGGCCTCTCACTATTGCAGCCTCTCGTTACGGAGCACAGGCTCCAGACGCGCAGGCTCAGTAGTTGTGGCTCACGGGCCTAGTTGCTCTGTGGCACGTGGGATCTTCCCAGACCAGGGCTTGAACCCGTGTCCCCTGCATTGGCAGGCAGATTCTCAACCACTGTGCCACCAGGGAAGCCCCCCCACTGCTATATTTAAAATGAATAACAAACAAGGACCTACTGTATAGCACAGGGAACTCTGCTCAATATTATGTAACAACCTAAATGAAAAAGAATTTGAAAAAGAATAAATACATGTATATATATAACTGAATCACTTGTCTGTACACCTGAAACTAACACAATATTGTTAATCAACTATACTCCAATATAAAATAAAACTTAAGAAGAAGTTTATGTTAATTGTTGACAAGGACTTACAATTACTCTTTCATTATTTTCTGTTGGTTGTTGTTGTTGTAGTTCCTTTGTTTTTGTTTTTTTGATGTGGTATGAATTCACTCTTTTTTTTTTTTTTTTTTTTTTGCGGTACGTGGGCCTCTCACCGCTGCGGCCTCTGGCGTTGCGGAGCACAGGCTCCGGATGCGCAGGCCCAGTGGCCATGGCTCATGGGCCCAGCCGCTTCGCGGCACGTGGGATCCTCTCAGACCGGGGCACAAATCCATGTCCCCTGCATCAGCAGGCGGACTCTCAACCACTGCGCCACCAGGGAAGCCCTGAATTCACTCTTTTTCTGTATCTTTTGTGTAACTACAGTAGAGTTTTTCTTAGTAGTTTCCATGAAATGTACATAAAGTATACTTAAGTTAATAATAACTAATCTTTAATTTTATAAAATAACAATTTTAGGTACATTTTATATGTATTTCCTCATTATTTTATGTAAACAATATATTATCAATCTCCAGAAAAATATTTGTGTATACACATACAAATATATACAAATATACACATATCTATATCTATCTCTCTCTATATATCTCTACACACAAATATACATATGTATACATATACACACGTGTACTGGAATTTTTTGATATAAAACATTCGCTATTATATTTAAGGAAATAGCTTGATTTTCTTCTTCAAATCTGTATTATCTATATAAGGAGCTCATGGTAATTTTTTTATATAGGCTTTTCTCATGTGTTGTTAGATTTATTTTTATTTATTTTATTTTATACTTGTAAAATTAGAGGCTTCCTTTTTATGTACTTTTTAACTGCTTGGAATGTGTCTGTATGAATTGTGTACTATATGCTTATGTTATACTCTTTACAATATTTTGTCACCTTATTTTCTGTAACAAATTTCCATTGATTCCTTGGGCTTACTAAATATACATCCATATGCTCTGCAGTTGGAGATGATTTTAATCCTTTTCCAATGGTATTTTTTTTTACTGATACCTCAAAGTGTTAAGTAAGTTGGGGGTTCATGTCTCCTAGTGATCTCTCTGACAATGAGAGGAAATTATTTATTATTTCTCTGTAGGTGAACTAGTGTTGAGGGTCTGTAATAATTCTTTGAGTACATATGCATGAATATCTTTTTTATTTTATTTCAAGATACTTTATTTTAAACAGGTCACAACACTAAGCTTCTGGCCCACTCTGCCAATGCACAAGCTACAAATGCTTGCTCAGCAGTTGAGGGGCATGCTTTAGTAGCATGTTTGAAAAGTGAATAAAAATCCATATAAAACAAATATTCAAATAGTTTCCATAGGAACACAGCTAAGTGTGACCCCATCGCCTAGTCTTCCACACTGTTGCATCTGTGCTAACCCTATTCACATAGACATCTCAAAACTCACAGTAATTAAGTTAAATGGTCCCCCCCAAACCCTTAAATCAAGCTAAACTTGCAGTTAACAGCTACAGGAATGGTATCTACACATTAATAGGAGCTGAAGCACAGGCTGCTGGGTGCCATTTCATCCCACTCTCCCAAGCACATGACACAGGCACAGTGCCAACATCTTGCTCCTCTATGCTGGGTGGGAAATCGTGGTTCTGGATTTGCTGCATCAGATGCCATGTTGGCCCTGACATCACATAGGAGATGGTCGGTCTCTGGAATCCACTGAAAGTGGAAGCAGCAGCGACAGTGTAAGCACCCATGTTCTCAAAGAGCATCCAATTGCCCACATGCATCTCAGGCAAGTTACAGTGCTCAACCAGGCAATCAAGGCCATCACAGGTCTGTCCCGAGATGCTGGATGAATAATACTTCTCATCTGGTTTGGGTCTCTTCTGCAGAAGAGGCTTCACATGTGCATTTTCGTAGAGGATGCAGTTGGATGATCCATATACTCCATCATTCACATAATACATAAATGTCTGTTCACTTGACTCATCTTCATCATCAGAGCCTGTCTGTTCCTTTAATACGAGTTTTTTGGCAATGATATTAACCGCTAGCATGAAAGCTGATTCAACATAGTATTTGCCTGGCTCAGCTATGATTCTCACTCCAGAGTCTGATGGAAAATACTTGTCCAACGCTGGGTTGATTACACTGGTGATCTCTTCAAATTTAAGCTTTACATCCTCAGATTCAGGAAAGCCACCACCAATATCAAGCAGATACATGTTGAAACCAACCTCAGCTCCCATGTCAAAGACACAGTGGGCATCAGAGATGGCCTTCACAAAGATCTCCAGATCAGTACAACCACCTCCCACGTGGAAGCTGACACCAATGACATCAATATCTAGCTCTTTCGCCCATTCCAAAAGAAGCCTGCTGGTTTTGAGTGTGGCATCAAATTTGACACTGAGGCGACAGACTGCTTTGGAATCATCAGTGGCAATCCGCAAAACCAACTTGGCCTTTGGATGTGCCCTGGCAACTTTCATCAACTCAACTTCACTATCAAAAGTCATCATCTTGGGCTCCCCTGGTGGCACAGTGGTTAAGAACCCACCTGCCAATGCAGGGGACATGGGTTTGAGCCCTGGTCCGGGAAGATCCCACATGCTGCAGAGTAACTAAGCCTGTGAGCCACAACTACTGAACCTGCGTGCCACACTACTGAAGCCCGGGTGCCTAGAGCCCGTGCTCCACAACAACAGAAGTCACTGCAATGAGAAGCCCGCGCACCGCAACAAAGAGCAGCCCGCATGCAGCAACGAAGACCCAATGCTGCAAAAAATAAATAAATACATATACACATACATACATAAATAAATTAATTAATTTAAAAAACCCAAACAAACAACAAAAATGTCATCATCTGGACTCCATTATTGGCAGCGTATTTAATCTGAGACACTTGTTCACAAGGATTTGCATAGATAATCCTCTTTGGAGGCACCCCGAGACTCTGCACCAACTGGATTTCAGTCTTGCTGGCATAGTCAAATCCTGTCCCTGTGGCAGCTAGGGTCTTCACTATGGTTCTGCTATCACTGCATTTGACTACATAAAAGGGGGTGACCCGAGGAAGAGCTTTAAACCGTCTCAGATGTTTCTTTAGAATGTCTCCCAGGTCTGCAACATAGAACGTATCCTTACCGTCAAAAGAAGAAACTTCATTTTTTGGTTCCGGATGTCCTTGGCAGTAACGCCTTCATCCAAGAAATGACAGTCAAACTCTTCATTACTAAAGTTGTTCATGGTTTCTTGATATCTTTCTGAAACAACAAAATGGGAAACTAAGAGATGAAATTTAAAGAAATTATGCCAGCTTTCACAAAGGCAATTGAATTCTCCAGGAATTCCAAGTCCCGCTGAAGATACGTGTGCCCTCGGTGCAGCAGTGAAAATGTTCTAACAAATGCACAATCTGCTGTACACCTTAAAGTGTCGGGCACCAAGGGCAGACCCCATGGAGATTAGACGCCGTTGCTGCCGAGCGTGCAGGACTGCCGGCCGCCCTGCCGCTGTCCCCGCTGCCCGTTAGCCGCCTGCCCAGCCACCCGCCACCTCGCTCCCTCCCATGGAGAACCACCGTCCCGAGGTGGTGCCGGAGCGCTGGCAAAGGGGCGGTGGCAGCGGAGGCTGAGGGGACTGACCTCTTCTTTAATTTTATAATTATTACCTGTAGAATTCTACCATGCTCCTTTGTCTGTATCTGTCACTTTGATTACATGCCTTTCCTAAATTTATAAGCTGATTATATTAATGTATTTCCTAACAACCAAAACATTGGAGTTTTGGTGTAGAATTCACTTTATCTTGCTATAATTTTTTTCCTGAAGTTAGGTTTATTAAGGTATTATTTATATTTTTTAGTAGGTTGCCTTTTTATTTTGTTGATGTTTCCTTTGATGTATATAAGCTTTTGAGTTTGATGTCCTCCATTTTGTTATTTTGCTTTTGTTGGTTTTGATTTTTTTTGTCCATTTCAAAATATCATATCCAAGACCTAGGTCAAGGAACTTACTGCCTTTATGTGTTCTTCTATGAGTTTTATGGTTTTCCATCTTCCATTCAAGTCTTTAACCCTTTTAAAGTTATTTTTTCTGTATGGTGTAAGATAGTGGTCCAGTTTCATTTTTTGCATGTGGTTTCCCAGTTTTCCCAACAACATTTAATAAAAGAATTATCATAATTCTCAATTGTATATTCTTGGCTTCAGTGTCATAAATTAATTACCATATATGCTTAGATTTGTTTCTGTGCTATTGTTTCCATTGATCTATGTGGGGTTCTTTTATGCCAATGCCATCTGTTTTTATGACCATAGATTTGTAATAGAATTTGAAATCTTGAAGCATGAAGCCTCCAGTTTTTTTCTTCTTTCTCATGATTTCTTTTGCTATTTGGATTCTTTTGTGGTTCCGTGCAAATTTTAAAATTGTTGCTTCTATTTCTGTGAAAAAATGTTATAGAAATTGTGATAGGGATTGCATTACACCTGTATATTACTTTGAGAAGTATGTACATTTTAATAATATTTATTCTTTTAATTAATGAGCAAATACTATCTTGACATTTATTTTGTTGTCTTCAATTTCTTTCCTTAATGTTTTGTAGTTTCCAGGACACAGGTCTTTCACTCTCTCAGTGAAATTTATTCCTAGGTGTTCTTCTCATGCCATTGTAAATGGAATTCTTTTCTTTTTTTCTTTCAGATATTTTGTTGTTACTGTACAGAAAAGCAATAGATTTTTGTATGTTGATTTGGTATCTTCCAACTTTATTGAGTTTATTTATTCTACCATTTTGGGTGTTAGTCATATATAAGATCATGTTTTCTAAAAAGAGAGAAAGCTTTACTTCTTCATTTTGGATGCATTTTTATTTCTTGATTTTGTTTCAGATTGCTCTGGCTAGGACTTCAGTACTGTATTTAATAAGAGTAGTGAGCATGGATACCATTATCTTGTTCCTGATTATAAAAAAAAAGCTTTCAGGTTTTTTACCAATGTGTACAAATTTAGTTGTGGGTATTATACGGTTTTATTTTGAGGTATGCTCCTTCTGTTCCCAACTTGTTGAGAGTTTTTGTCACAAAAGGTGTTGAAGGTCAGTGTCTTTTTCTGCATATACTGAAAGGATGATATATTTATTCTTCACTTTATTAACATTGTATATCACAATTATCTATATATATATATAATTTTAACTGATTTGTATATTATACTATATGTAGATTAAATATAATATAGTGTGCCATTCTTCCGTGGCAAGAGTAAATTCCATTTAATCATGGTGTATGATCTTGTTAACTTGCTGCTGAATTTGTTTAGACTTTTGTATTTATAGTCATCAGACCTATCTGCCTGTAAATTTATATTCTTGTAGTGTTCTTTATCTGGCTTTGGTGTCAGAGTAACACTGTCCTCAGAAGGAGCTTGTGATTCACTCCTCAATTTTTTGGGAAGAGTTTGAGAATGACTGGAGTTAATTATCTTTTTAATGTTTGGTAGGATTCACCAGTGAAACCATCTGGCCTTGGGTTTTGTCAGGAGGTTTGCGTTCATTGTTTCAATGTTCTCATTTATTATTTGTCTGTTCTGACTTTCTATTTTTGATTCAGTCTTGGTAGTTTCCACACTTCTGGGGTTTTATTTATTTATTATAATTTATCAAATTTGTTGGTGTATAATTCTTAATGATATGATCTTATGGTCCTTTGTATTTCTTTTATGTCTCCTCTTTCATTTGTCATATTTTTTGACTTCTTCTTTTTTCCTTGGTTAGTCTAGCTAAAATTTCATCAATTTCCTTTATTTTTAAAAACACCAATCTTTAGTTGCATTAAACTGTAAATCTACCACAGAAGAAGAAATGAGAAAAAAATGATTACATGGAGAATAAACAACATATTTCTAAAAAACGAATGGGTCAATGATGAAATCAAAGAGGAAACTGAAAAATACCTTGAGACAAATGACAATGAAAACACAACCATACAAAATCTATGGGATACAGCAGAGGCAGTTCTTAGAGGGAAGTCCATAGCAATACATGCCTTCCTCATAAAACGACAGAAATCTCAAACAACCTAACCCACCCCCTAAAAGAATTAGAAAAAGAAGAACAAACAAAACCTAGAGTCAGCAGAAGGAAGGAAATAATAAAATCAGAGAGGAAATAAATAAAACAGATTTTAAAAATAGAAAAAAAATCTGTAAAACTGAGAGCTGATCCTTTGCAAGGGTAAACAGAATTGCTAAACCTCTTGCCAGGCTCACAAAGAAGAAAAGAGAGAGGACCCAGATAAATAAGAAATGAAAGAGGAGAAATTACAAGGGACCTCACAGAAATTTTTAAAATATATATTATGAACAATTACAAGCCAAACAATTTGGAAAACCTAGAAGAAATAGATGAGTTTCTAGAAACATAAAGCCACCAAAACTAAATCAAGAAGAAATAGACAATTTGAACAGACTGAAACTAGAAGTGAAATAGAACCTGTAAAACAACAAAAACAAACAACAGATTTCCTACAAACAAAAGTCCAGGAACACATGACTTCACAGACAAATTCTACCAAACATACAAAGAAGAACTTATACCAATTCTTCTCAAACTTCTCCAAAAGACTGAAGAGGAGGGAACACTCCCAAAGACATTCTATGAGACCACCATCACCCTGATACTAAAACCAGACAAAGACACTACCAAAAAAGAAAATTACAGGCCAATATTTGTGATAAATATAGATACAAAAATTATCAACCAAATATCAGCAAACTTAATCCAACAGCACATAAATAAAACATACACCATGACCACACTGGATTCATTCCAGGGTCACGAGGATGGTTCATCATATGCAAAACAATCAGTGTGATACACCACATGAACAACAACAAAAAAAAGAAAAAATCCACATGATCACGTCAATAAATATAGAAAAAGCATTTGATACAATTAAACATCCATTCATGATAAAACTCTTATGAAAGTGGGTATAGAGGGAACATCTCAAAATTATAAAACCTATTTATGATAAAACCATAGCCAATATAATACTCAACAGGAAAAAGCTGAAAGACTTCCCACTGAAGTCTGGAACAAAACATAGATGCCCACTCTTACCACTTCTATTCAGCATAGTGTTGGAAGTCCTAGCCACAGCAATCAGAAAAGAAAAAATAATAAATAAAACGTATCCAAATAGTAAGGGACAGGTAAAATTGTTATTATATGCAGATGACATGACACGATATGTAGAAAACTCTAATGACTTCACACACAGAAAAATCCTACTAGAACTGATAAATTCAGCAAGGTAGCAAGATAAAAGTTTAACATACAGAAATCGGTTGCATTTCTTTACATTAACAATGAAATATCAGAAAGGGAATATAAAAGAACAATACCTTTTAAACGTGCATCAAAAAATAATAAAACACTTAAGAATAAACTCGTCCAAGGAGACAAAAGACTTATATGCCAACAACTATAAAATATTAGTATTGAAGATGATTTAAAAAATGAAAAGATATCCCATGCTCTTGGATTGAAAGAATTAATATTGTTAAAATGGCCATATTACCCAAAGCAATGTAGAGATTTAATATGATCCCTATCAATTTACCCATGACAATTTTCACAAAACTAGAACAAATAATTCTAAAATTTTTATGAAACCACATAAGACCCAGAATTGCCAAAGCAATGCTGAGGAAAAAGAACAAAGCAGGAAGCATAACACTCCTAGAACTCAGAAAATGCTACACATCTACAGTAATCAAAACAGTGTGGTATTGGCACAGATACAGACATATGGATCAATGGAACATAATAGAGAGCTCAAAAATAAACCCACACACCTATGATCAATTAATCTTCAACAATAATCAATTAATCTTCAACAAAGGAGGCAAGAGTATGCCATGGGGAAAAGACAGTCTCTTCAGCAAATGGTGCTGGCAAAGTTGGACAGCTGCAAGCAAATCAGTGAAGTTAGAACACACCCTCACACCATACACACCATACACAAAAAAATACACCCTCACACCATACACACCATACACATACACACCATAAACTCAAAATGGTTTAAGTATTAAATATAAGACAACACCATAAAACTCCTAGAAAAGAACATAGGCAAAATATTCTGACGTAAGTTGTACCAATGTCTTCCTAAGTCAGTCTCCCAAGGCAATAAAAATAAAAACAAAAATAAACAAATGGGACCTATTCAAAGTTATAAGCTTTTGCGCAGCAAAGGAAACTATAAATACAACTAAAAGACAACCTAGGAAATGTGAGAAAATATTTACAAATGATGTGCTGACAAGGGATTAATTTCCAAAATATGCAAACAGCTCATAGAACAACAACAAAACAACCCAATTGAAAATTTGGGCAGAAGATCTAAATAGACATTTCTCCAAAGAAGACATACAGATGGCCAATAGGAACAATGAAAAGATGCTCATTGTTGCTAATTATTAGAGAACTACAAATCAAAATTCAATGAAGTACCACTTCACACTGGTCAAATGGCCAATATTAAAAAGTCTACAAATAAGAAATGCTGGAGAAGGTGTGGAGAAAGGGGAACTCTTCTACATTGTTGGTGAGAATGTAAATTGGTGCAGACGCTACAGAAAACAGTATGGAGGTTCCTCAAAAAACTAGAGTTGTCATATGATTCTGCAATCCCACTCCTCAGCATATATCCAGACAAAACTCTAATTCAAAAAGATACCTGCACCTCTATGTTCATAGTAACACTATTTACAATAGTCAACACGTGGAAATGACCTAAATGTCCATCCACAGATGAATGGATAAAGCAGATGTGATGTGTGTGTGTGTGTGTGTGTGTGTGTGTGTGTATAATGAAATCCTACTCAACCATATAAAACAAAGAAATAATGCCTTTTGCAGCTACATGAATGGACCTAGAGATTGTCATACCAAGTGAAGTCAGAAAGAGAAAGAAAATACCATATGGTATCACTTATATGTGGAATGTAAAATATGACACAAATGAACTTATCTATGAAACAGAAGCAGAATGAAAGACATAGAAAACAGACTTGTGGTTGGCCCAGGGAGGAAGAGTAAGGGAGGAATGAATTGGGAGTTTGGGTGGGATTAGCAGATGCTAGCTATTATATATAGAATGCATAAACAAGAAGGCCCTAATGTATAGCACAGGGAACTATATTCAATATCATGTAGTTGGGCTTCCCTGGTGGCTCAGTGGTTAAGAATCCGCCTGCCAATGCAGGGAACATGGGTTCGAGCCCTGGTCCAGGAATATCCCACATGCCGCGGGGCAACTAAGCCCGGGTGCCACAACTACTGAGCCTGCACACCTATAGCCCGTGCTCCACAAGAGAAGCCACTGCATTGAGAAGCCCATGCACCACAACGAAGAGTAGCCCCCACTGGCCGCAACTAGAGGAAGCCTGCGCACAGCAATGAAGACCCTTTAAGGGCTATGTATTCTGTTTAATGAATCTTAGGATTAATATTCCGTCACCACCTTCTTTGCATTACCGTTTTGTTGCAACGGATTACGGTATATGGTAGGGTAAGTTCCTTATACTGTTGTTTCTTTCCTATTTTTAGCCCTATGTTTAATTTTTTCAACAATCTGGTCATTTTATATAAAAATCCATTGGTATGTTGATTGGAACTGATGGAATCACATATTGGTTTCGAGAGAATTATCACTTTTTTGTAAATATGGATTTGGATCACTCTCTACTTTTTTAATGTTTAAGTTTTCCAGAAACATAATGTTCTTCATAATGCTTTGCACAGTTTTCTGAGGTTTATTTTCAAAACATCTAAATATGACTGGTAAATAATACATTTTTAAAATTTTTATTGGAGTATAATTCATTTCCAATGTTCTGTTAGTTGCAGGTGTACAGCGAAGTGTATCAGTTATACATATACATATATCCACTCTGTTTTAGATTCTTTTCCCATATAGGCCATTATAGAGTATTGAGTAGAGTTCCCTGTGCTATATAGTAGGTCCTTATTAGTTACCCATTTTATATATAGTAGTGTGTATATGTCAAACCCAATCTACCAATTTATCCCTCCCCCCCCACACCCTGGTAACCATAAGTTTGTTTCTACATCTGTAACTTTATTTCTGTCTTGTAGAAAAGTTCATTTGTACTTTTTTTTTTAGCTTCCACATATAAGCGATATCATATGATATTTCTTTCTGACTTACTTCACCCAGTACAACATTCTGTAGGTCCATCTGTGTTGCTGCAAATGACATTATTTCATTCATTTTATGGCTGAGAAATATTCCATTGTATACATATACCACATCTTCTTTATCCATTCCTCCACTGGTGGACATTTACATTGCTTCCATGCCCTGGCTGCTGTAAATAGTGCTGCAATGAACTATTGCAGTGTATGTAATTGGGGTGCATGTATCTTTTCAAATTATGGCTTTCTCTAGATATATACCAAGGAGTGGGATTGTGGGGTCATGTGGTAGCTCTATTTTTAGTTTTTAAAGGAACCTCCATATTGTTCTCCATAGAGGTTGTACCAATGTACATTCCCACCAACCATGTAGGAGAGTTCTCTTTTCTCCACACCCTCTGTAGCTAAGATATGATCTTTCCTGGAGAATCTTCCATGAGCACTTGAGAAGAAAGTGTATTCTGTTGCTTTTAGATGGAATGTCCTATAACAATTAAGTCCATCTTGTTTAAGGTATCGTTTAAAGCTTGTGTTTTCTTATTTATTTTCATTTTGGATGATCTGTTCACTGGTGAAAGTGGGGTGTTAAAGTCCCCTACTATGACTGCATTACTGTCGACTTCCCCTTTTATGGCTATTAGCATTTGCCTTATGTATTGAGGTGCTCCTGTGTTGCGTGCATGAATATTTACAATTGTTATATCTTCTTCTTGGATTGATCCCTTAATCATTATGTACTGTCCTTCTTTGTCTCTTGTAATAGTCTTTATTTTAAGGTCTGTTTTGACTGATATGAGAATTGCTACTCCAGCTTTCATTTTATTTCCATTTGCATGAGGTATCTTTTCCATCCCCTCACTTTCAGTCTGTACGTGTCTCTAGGTCTGAAGTGGGTCTCTTGTAGACAGCACATGTATGGGTCTTGTTTTTGTACCCATTCAGCCAGTCTACGTCTTTTGGTTGGAGCATTTAATCCATTTACATTTAAGTTAGTTACCGATATGTATGTTCCTATTACCATCTTCTTAATTGTTTTGGGTTTGTTTTTGTAAGTCTTTTCTTTCTCTTGTGTTTCCTGCCTAGAGAAGTTCTTTTAGCATTTGTTGTAAAGCTAGTTTGGTGGTGCTGAATTCTCTTAATTTTTGTTTGTCTGTAAAGGTTTCAATTTCTCTGTCGAATCTGAGTGAGATCCTTGCTGGGTAGAGTCATCTTGGTTGTAGGTTTTTCCCTACACTAGCCCCCTTCAGGCTGTGTTCAGGCAGCCAACCCCAGTCCTCTCCCTGGGATCTGATCTCTGAAGCCCGAGCCTCAGTTCCCAGCCCCCACCCATCCCGGCGGGTGAGCAGATAAGCCTCTCAGGCTGGTGAGTGCTGGTCAGCACCGATCCTCTATGCGGGAATCTCTCTGCTTTTCCCTCTGCACCCCTGGTGCTGTGCTCTCCTCTGTGACTCTGGAGCTTCCCCCACCCCCGCCCACTCCCCATCTCCACCAGTGAAGGCGTTTCCTAGTGTGTGGAAACTTTTCCTCCTTCACAGCTCACTCCCAGAGGTGCAGGTCCCATCCCTATTTTTTGTCTGTTTTTTCTTTTTCCTTACCCAGGTATGTGGGGAGTTTCTTGCCTTTTGCGAAGTCTGAGGTGTTCTGCCAGCATTCAGTAGGTGTTCTGTAGGAGTTGTTCCACATGTACATGTATTTCTGATGTATTTGTGGGGAGGAAGGTGATCTCTATGTCTTACTCCTCAGCCATCTTGAAGGTTTCCCCCCACCAATTTTTTAATTAGATTAATTTTTAGTTTTTATTGGAATAACACTGATACACAATGTTTGTATTTGGTAGGTGTACAGAATCATTTTCAGTTTTACATATACATATATCTATGCATGTTTGGCATCTTTTCCCATATAGGTTATTAGAGAGTGTTGATAGCCTTCCTTGTTATACACAGAACCTTGCTGAATATCTGTTTATTATGAGATAGTTTGAATTTGTTATTCCCATCCTCCTAATTTATCCCTTGTCCCTATCTTCCCCTTTCATAACCATACATTTGCTTTTTAAGTCCCTGAGTCTGTTTATTTTTTCTAAATTATTTCAATACTGTGTATTTTTAGATTCCAATTATAAGTGATATCATATAATATTTGTCTTTGTGATTCTGACTTACTCTACTTAGTATGATTATCTCTAGTATTCTCTATGTTCCTGCAAATGGCATTATTTCATTCTTTTACATGGAGGAATCATGTACTACTGTGTACATGTATCACATCTTTTTTACCCGTTCATCTGTCCATGGACATTTTGTATGTCTCCACATCTTGGGTATTGTAAATGGTGCTGCAGCACACGCTTGGGTGCATGTGTCTTTTCGAATTCTGGTTTTCTCCACATATACTCTTTGGTGTAGCACTGCCAGATTAATGGTAGAACTTTTTACCCCTTAAAGACACTTCCATAATGTTCTCTATAGTGGCTCTTACCATTTTCATCCCACAAGCAGCATAAAAACATTTCCTTTCTCCATGCTCTCTCCACAATTTTTTCATTCTAATTTTGGGTGATGACATTTTAAACCAGTGCAAGCTGATTTCTCGTAGTTTTGAGTTGCATGTGTCTGCTAACTGCTTGCTATGTTGATCATGATTTTGGGGCTGTTATTCCTCATAAACACTGTGAGTAGAATTTACCTGTTGAAATTGCCTTCTTGAAAGTGCCGTGTTTGAATTATTTTCCAATAGTTAAGCCTGGCCATCTTTTGAGGGCAAGTATCATTTAGAGCCCAGCAGCCCTTCTGGATATTAAGTCCCCATAAGCAATCATTTTGAGTTTGCTTTTGCGGGAAAAGGACTCAAGGTGGCAGAATTTGCTCGAGCACAATTCTGGTTGCCCCAGCAACCAGAGCATTAGGGGAAATCCTGTTTGGGTCTTATAAATTATAGCGGAATGTGCCAGAACAAACACCCACATCTTCTTTCTCATCACCAATTTTTAATGAGATTATTTTTTATTTTTCATTGGACTAAAATTTATATACAATGTTGTGTTTGTTGTTGGTATAGAGAATCTTTTTCCCTTATACATGTACACATATCTATGCATCTTTGGCTACTTTTCCCATATAGGTTATTAGTGTGTTGATAGCCCTTTCTTAGTATACATAGATCCTTGTTGAATATCTGATTTATATGAAAGAGTTTGTATTTGTTAAACCCATCTTCCTAATTTATCCCTTGACCCCTTCTGTCACCTTTGGTAACCATATGTTTGTTTTCTATTTCCCTGAGTCTGTTTATGTGTTCTCCATTTGTTCATTTTTTAGATTCCAACTATAAGTGATATCATAGGATATTTGTCTTTCTGATTCTGACCTATTTTACTTAGCATGATTATATGTAGGTTATCGATGTTCCTGCAAATGGCATTATTTCATTCTTTTACATGGTGGAGTCATATATCATTGTGTACATGTATCGCATTTTTCTATCTGTTCAGCTATCCATGGATATTTTGTATATCTCCACATCTTGGGTATTGTAAACAGTGCTGCAGTGTACGCTTGGGTGCATATGTCTTTTTGAGTTCTGGTATTCTCTGCATATAGTCTTAAGGGTAGCACTGTAGGATCAAGTGGTACTTGATTTTTACCTTTTAAACGCACTTCCATAATGTTCTCTGTAGTGGCTGTTACCATTTACATCCTACAATCACCATAAAAGGGTTTCCTTTTCTCCATGCTCTCTACACTTTTTTATTAATTGTCAATTTTTGTTGATGGTTATTCACACCGGTCCCAGGAGACTCCTCATTGTAGTTTTGATTTGCATGTCTCTGCTAATTGCTATGTAGAGCATGTTCTTATGGGCTATTTTTATTCAGAATCAGTACTGAGTAGAATTTAGCTATTGCAATTGCCTTCTAGAAAATGTGCCGTGTTTTCAATTATTTTCGAACACTTAGGCCTGGAC
This sequence comes from Tursiops truncatus, assembly GCF_011762595.2. Lineage (NCBI taxonomy): Eukaryota > Metazoa > Chordata > Mammalia > Artiodactyla > Delphinidae > Tursiops > Tursiops truncatus. Next base: position 146,574,003 of record NC_047035.1, read on the forward strand.
ATTTTTTGAGGGAAAGTATCATTTAGAGCCTAGCAGTCCTTGTGAATACTAAGTGCCCATAACTAATTTTTTTGAGGTTGCTTTTGTGGGAAACCGCCACAAGGCGGCAGATTTTCCTCTTCCCAACTCTGGTTGCCCTGGCAACCAAAGCCTTAGGGGAAATCCTATTTGCGCTTGTAAATTACAGTGGATTGTGCCAGAACAAATACCCAAATCTTGTGTCTCATTGTCAATTTTTAATTAGATTTTTTTTCCCTGGAGTAACATTGATATGCAGTGTTAGTGTTGGTTGTAGGTATAGAGATTCTTTTTCCATTAAACATATACATATATCTAAGCATCTTTGGCTTCTTTTCCCATATAGTTAATTAGGGAGTGTTGATAGTCCTTCCTTGGTATACATAGATCCTTGTGGAATATCTGTTTTATATGAAATAATTTGAATTCATTAATCCCATCCTCCTAACTAATCCCATGACCCCTTCTGTCACCTTTTGAAACCATGTTTCCTTTATAAGTCCCTGAGTCCGTTTATGTTTTCTGAATTATTTCAATGGTGTTTATTTTTAGACTCCACTATAAGTGATATCCTATAACATTTATCTTTGTGATTCTGACTTACTTCACTTAGCGTTATTACCTCTAGGTTTATCTATGTTCCTGTAAATGGCATCATTTCTTTTTTTAACAAGGTGCAGTCATATACCGTTGTGTACATGTATCACTTCTTTTTTTATCTGTTCTTCCGTCCATGGATATTTTGTGTGTCTCCACATCTTGGGTATGGTAAATGGTGCTGCAGTGCACGCTTGAGTGCATGTGTCTTTCCAAATTCTGGTTTTCTCTGCATATACTCTTGGGGGTAGCACTGCTGGATCATATGGTAGAGCCCTTTTTACCTTTTAAAGTCACTTCCATAATGTTCTCTATAGTGGCTCTTCCCATTTACATCCCACAAGCAACATAAAAACATTTCCTTTCTCCGTGCTCTCTCCACCATTTACTCACTGTAAATTTGGGTAATGACATTTTAGACCAGTGCAAGCTGATCCCTGATTGTGAGGCAGAAGATAGATGGGCTCCAGCCTAGACATTTACAACTGGCCTCCTCTTTACACTTCCTGGTGTGAGAAGAAGATGGGCTCCAGGCTGGACCTTGATTGCAATCCCCCTGTTTACATTTCCTGAAGCAAGAGACAAACAGACTCCAGGACTATATATTTAAGACCAGACTCCTGTCTATATTTCGAGATCTGCACCTCGATTAAAAACCTGTAACAGAAATAGGATAAATAACCAGACACTGGACATTTTTATGGCTGGGACAGAGGGGGACTAAACCCTGTTAAAAGATCAAGAGGTCATACACTTCCCATCCTTGGGGCAAGGGAAACATTGCACATGTGCAGAAAGGCTCCTTGGGGGTAAAAGGATGGGGTACCACCCCATAATAGGTGATGCTAAGGCCATCCCATAGGCCTCTGGGCTGTAATCCATCTTGGAAAAAAAGTTGGGCATGCATGTTGGGGAAGGTTCTAGGGCAGGGCAGGTGTGGAAGAAGAAACCAGATAATTGGCCAAAGGTAAACAAAGACCTGGAAGAACTGCCCTATATAAAGGACTTAACTGCCTCTTTACTGCCTCTGCATTAGGGAGATCACCCACACCCTTTCTCTCCAGATGTGCATCTCTGCCTTGCTTCTACCCTAACTAACTAAACAAACTGTTTCTCTGTGTGCTCTCCTACTTGTTGTTTTGCTATGTCTCTAATAATAAACTTTACACCTGTTTTTAGTTTTTGCCTCCGTGAGAAATGCATTTTTCACTGGGGGCAAGAGCCAGGGGCTGTGGTGGCTAGGGTTCCTAATTTTCATCCAGGCTACCCAGGTTCAATTCCTGGGCAGAGAATTAAGATCTCGCTTCATGTCACCACTCTCTGCTGCCTCTCCAAGATCAGATGGTGCTGAAACCCGGCAGTCAAGGTAAAACTACATATCTCGCCCAAACTGCTTGCTAGAGACATCTGGCTTTTACTCTGTCTCCCACGAGAACTTACTTGCTCTCAAGTCTCCCCTTTGTTCTCTCTCCAAGACCCACAAGGCTTAATCTTGGCCCTCTCAGTGCAGGCGCCCAAGGGGTCTCTCTCTCTCTGTCCCTTTCCCTCTCTCTGTCTCCCCTCTCCCTCTTTCTCTCGCTCTGCCTAAACTACAACCCTCAGCATGCCCTGCATCCAAGCGGCGCATCTTCATCAGCTTCGTGAGCCACATGCTAGGAGTCAGAGCTGGGTGCCAGCCGCAGCCCCCAGCAAATTGAACCCTGCTATGCACCACACTTTATTTCCCAGGGTAGAAAAATTACCTTCCCCAATCCCCACTGTCTTCCATTGTCTTTGTCCCAGAGCAAGCGGGCCAGGAGCACACTGCACCCTGCTGGGGCGCGCAACGCCCTTCCCTTTATTTCCTGCAATTTTCTTACCTACTCTACTCAGGAAGCAAGGCTTCTTTTTCACCTAAGCCTTATGTCCCCTTCAATTTTGCCTCAGATGCCAAACAAACAGGGCCATAGACTTCCGGTTGCGCCTTGTGCAAGGCTTCAATGGGGACCAGAGACGTCTGGTCAGGATTCGGTGGGAAAGTAACCCCACCAGGTTTGAAGGGAATTAGGGGGACGTCCTGAACTCTTTCAGGTAAAAGCCTCCTAGTAAGTGTTTCTGGGATACTGGATTCCATTCTAGGGGTGCTCTCTTGTTCTCGGTTGCCAGTTGCTCAACATGGGAAGATCCCCTTTCTAAGCCAGACCGCCAGACCGGCTGAGAAAAAGAAAAATCTTGATTCTATTGTAGCAGTGCCTAGCCTTTATTTAAGTTGGGGGATAAAAAAAAATGGCTTGAAAATGGATCTCTTACAGTTAGATCTTCATTGTCACAGGATGGGAAAATGGACTGAGGTTCCCTTATGTCCAGGACTTTCTCCTATAATCAAAAGCCTGAGGAATCAGGAAAACTCTCCTAACATTCTAAGCCATCCCCTTCTAACTTCTCCCAGCTCTCAGGGAGGAGCGGGGGACACCAAGCCTCCCCTGCTCTTACAACTTCCCTTACTCCTTCAGATTCTTCTCATCAAACAAACATCCCACCTCCCCAGAGGGACAGTCCCTGCTGGGACACCATTTTATCAGCCAGGCTGCCCCTGTTATCAGAGCCAATTTAAGCACTATCTGGTTTAAGTTTAGAAGGATGACTTTTGACATTGTGGCCACAATATTCTTTAGACTCTGGAGAAAATAGGTTAAGATAAAAATTTTTTTGAAATTGCAAAACCGGTTTTTTTGCATATGCAATTAGAGAAAGCTAGCTTGTCGAAATATCTTTTTCAGAATTCTGACCCTGAGAGAACAAAAGTACGCCTAGGAAAAATCTTGAAATTAACTCTTATCATGTTCTTGAGATACACAGCCCACTTTGCCTGAAACTTCAGCTTTGGGTTCATCAGTAGAACTTCAAGCCAAGGAAAAAAAAGGGGGGAGGCCAAGAGACACTTTAAATCTCAAGTGGAAACTGAGACCTCTGTCTGTCTGGATACATGTGTGAGTCTCAGTGTGTGTCTTTCTCTTTGGATAATAATGCTAAGGATAATTGTAAATAAGCTCTATTTAATTGGCTTAAAAGAAAAGTAAGCACTTACAAATCAAATAATTCTAAATACAAGAGAAATTAAGCTAAATGAATTTCAGGTTTATGTGAACTGGGAATATTCAATATTAAATTAATACCTGGTATTAATGTCTGTCTGTTGATCTAATTAATATAGATATGTCTTAATAGTCATCAACATTATGTGTAATACTTTTATTGTGCCGAGGTATAACATAAGCTAAATAAGGGGCTTCCCTGGTGGCGCAGTGGTTAAGAATCCGCCTGCCAACGCAGGGGACACGGGTTCGAGCCCTGGCCCAGGAAGATCCCACATGCCGCGGAGCAACTAAGCCCAGGTGCCACAGCTACTGAGCCTGCACTCTAGAGCCTGTGAGCCACAACTACTGAGCCCACGTGCCACAACTACTGAAGCCCACATGCCTAGAGCCCGTGCTCCACGACAGGAGAAGCCACCGCAATGAGAAGCTTGCACACCGCAACGAAGAGTAGCCCCCACTCTCCACAATCAGAGAAAAAGCCCATGCGCAGCAACGAAGACCCAATGCAGCCAAAAACAATAAATAAATAAAATAAATAAATTTAAAAATATATATATATAAGCTAAATAAGATCTTATTATATCTGTTATAAATTTGTCAACAAGGTAACTCGATGTGAAGAAACTTTTAAGAAAAGAAAATACAAATGAGATAAGAGCTTTGGATGAACTTTTTAGGAACAATCATGTTTTAAAAATGTCTACTTAAGAATATTGTTTCACAGTGACCTATGATCCTATCTGACTGAGTGTTCTAAACCCTTTTTATATTTTTTGGACAAAACTTCCTAAATCAAATTCTAACAAAGTCCTTTTGACCTCTAGCTAACTTTGGGATGCTTCAAAGGGCCCTTGGTTTCCATGTAATGAAACATCCAAGAAAAATATTAAACTAATTAGGTTAATTTTGTATGATTAAAGTACATGGGAAGTATTTTCAAATGAGTAATAAATCGTCTTAGGTTAAATTGTATGGTAACTGTTTACTAATATAGATATTCTAGAAATTATATGCAGTTCCTAAAATTCTGAAATGTCCTGGTAAAACGTTATCAGTCATAGTTCTAGTTATTATCTAAAAGTGTTGTATGTCACAGCAGTAACCAAGTTACTTTATCAATTGCATTGTAATCAGATTTTAAAGGTGCCTTCTTAAGTCTTTGTCATTATAGACAGCTATAGTTTCACTCTGATGCCTTTGCAAAAATACTGCCTCTTCAAGATTTATAGAAAGGACTTTCTAAGATTAAATTAAAATCAATTAGGTAAATAAATTTTGTTATTAACAGTAAGCTGGTACCAGACTGGAATTTGGTTTTCTCTCTCTGTTAAGAGAAGAAAGTTTTCTTGGAATGCTGTTCTGATAACAGACTGTGTGAATTACCCTTGCCTTTAAGTGATTTATATTTGCTTTTAAGATCTTTTGTTACTTTGGTTAAGTGAATAAGTAGTATGTCACAATGATCTATGAAGACTATGGCACGTGTAGATAAGGTTCATTCCGCTTCTACAAAAATTAACCCCTCATGGTTAGACTTTTGCCATCCTGATGTCCTTAAAGCATGGCAACAGCCTACTCCTAAATCAGGGAATTTAAAATGGGTAAACAATGGCTGTAAATTAAACAGTCAGGGCCATGGGAAATCCAAGACAGCCACTTGGCTTTTCCCAGCTCCCTGGCAAACCTCATTTTTTATTTTTGATGGGTTAACGCCTTCCTGGCTGCAGGGCTGATGCCCCCACAATGAAAAGAAAGTGGTTAAAATTGTGTCTTCCCCTTGGGGTATGCCTTCTACAATATCCAGTGATCAAGGTGCTCACTTCACTGGACTCAAACAAAACAAAAGTTAGTTACATAGGATTAAACAAACTGCTAAATATGATTATAATTTTTATGACTTTTGTCTGACATATTGGTTGTTTTTAATCTTTGTTTTTTCAGCTATTTACAAGCTCTTCTCCTCAAGCTACTTATGGTTTACAACAGTTTGGTAATTTACACCTGTGGGTAGAATTAAAACATTTATCATTCTCTCTACCTGCTCCTCTTGAGACTGGAAACTCTTAGGTTCCCAGCAGCATTATCAGCTCCTCTATGCTGGGGACAATTAAATCATACTAAGGATAATCAGTCTAGTTACAATTTAAAAATTGGGGCAAATGCCTTATGAGCAATGCCAATATATAATTTCCTTGAAAGATAAGGATTGGTACAGAACAGACTAAGTCAGATAAACTGGGTATACACTGGGCTACACCTAATGGAAGTTATTGACTTAAATTCTTACTTATGACCTTACTAATACTGCTAGCTATTCTGTTTTCTACATTACCTGTTTTACAACATTGTTGCTTATTACATTACCAAATGTGTGAATGAGCCTCTGACAAAATGATGATATATAGTTCCATATGAGATCAATGACTTTAATAGTATAACTCTAGATATGGGAAGAAACAAGAGGGAGTATTTTCCTGGACCATAAGAGACTAGGAAGACAGGTGGTCCAGAGGTTTTTGGCTACTGTTAACAGGGCCTAGTCCAGTAACAGCACATTGAGTGGCCTATCAACAAAATCTTCGCCAGACCTGGGAATGAGGATTCCTAGCACTGTGGGACGAAGTGGTCATGAAATGCCCCCCAAAACATGGTTAAACTTATGACCATGAAGGGGCCCTGCTGACTGGAAACTGACACTTGCCATCTACCTCTATAAGGACTAAATCATGGCGACTGCAGCTACTGACCTTCAACTGTTCCTAAAAGGAGTTCAGGGTGGAGATCAGAAATGAGGCACTCTGTGCTCTGGGAAAAACTGGCAGGACAGGCCTTCAGATAGTTAGCTATTTTCAGAAAAAGATTTTATGAGCCCAGTTTCTTGCATCTCCTCATACCTAGAAAAACACTAACATCATTAATGGTAACGTCTGCTTTGGCTATTAAGGAAAAAAATTTCAGACCAATCACCTATTATCTATGTGTTAATACCACATTAAAAGTTAAAACCTACTTAAATGAAACTAGACAACTAGCTACCTGGCTACAAGTCACCCCAAAGCACCAGGTTCAGACTGGGTTTCAGGCTTTATCTCCTGAAAAGAAATGAGATCTATTTTGTCTGCAGGTTGTAACTCCTCCAACTACTTCTAATTAGGTCTGTCACACCTACATCAACAACACTGGGTTAGTAGAAAAAAGACATCAAAAAGTTATATGAAAAAAAAAAAAGTTATATGACCGTGCTCAATGGCTTCATTCCATTTGACAGGGTAACCCAAGGGCTGACACTACTTGGACTACAGTTAAAGTAATGGTATCAGATGTAACCTGGTTCTTACTCTTGCTTGGGCCCCTGGTTACAATAATGCTTTTACTGATCTTTGGCCCCTGCCTTTTAATCTACTTGTTAAGTTTGTCTCTTCCAGATTACAATAGTTTCACTTCAAGATAATGGTGATGCAGAGATTCCAGCCACTCATAATAACAACAGAAGTCACCATGGGCCCCTTAATGACACAGGACAAGAGCTCTCTAACCCCAGCTAGGTAGGGTCCACGAGCCCCATGCCAGCATGAAGAAGCTGCAGAAGACAGACCTTCACCCTTCATCCACCCAATAAAGATTTACTGGGGTTCACATCTCTCAGGGGGGATTTGAGGCAGGAAATAGTTGGGCTCCAGGCTAGACATTTACAACTGGCCTCCTCTTTACACTTCCATGGGTGAGAAGAAGATGGGTTCTAGGCCGGACATTCATTACCAGCCCCCTATTTACATTTCCTGAAGCAAGAGACAGACTCCAGGACTACATATTTATGACCGGACTCCTCTCTATATTTGGAGATCTGTACCTCGATATAAAAACCTGCAACAGAAATAGGATAAATAACCAGATACTGGACATTTTTATGGCTGGGACAGAGTAGGACTAAACCCTGTTAAAAGATCAAAAGGTCATACATTTCCCATCCTTGGGGCAAGGGAAACATTGCACATGCACAGAAAGGCTCCTTGGGGGTAAAAAGGAGGGGGCACCACCCCATAATATGTGATGCTAAGGCCATCCCATAGGCCTCTGGGCTGTAATCCATCTTGGAAAAAAGTTGGGCATGCATGTTGGGGATGGTCCTAAGGCAGGTCAGGTGTGGAAAAGAAACCAGATAACTGGCCAAAGAACTGCCCTATACAAAGGACTTAACCGCCTCTTTACTGTGTTCCTCCCGCATTAGGGAGGATGCCCACACCCTTTGTCTCCCAATGCCCACACCCTTTCTCTCCCAGTATGCATCTCTGCCTTGCTTCTGTCTTAACTAAACAAACTGTTTTCTCTGTGTGCTCTCCCACTTGTTGTTTTGCTATGTCTCTAATAATAAATTTTGTATCTATTTTTACAATTTTTGCCTCCATGAGAAATGCATTTTTCACTGGGGCCAAAAGCCAGGGGGTGTGGTGGCTAGGATTCCTAGTTTTCATGCAGGTTACCCAGGTACAATTCCTGGGCAGGGAATTAAGATCTCACTCACGACACCACTCACTGCTGCCTCTGTGAGATCAGTTGTAGTATTGATTTGCATGTGTCTGCTAAATGATTTATTGAGAATGTTTTTATGGGCTGTTATTCTTCATAAACAGTATGAGTAGAATTTACCTGTTGAAATTGCCTTCTTAAAACTCTTCCCTGTCCGCAGTTATTTTTGAACAGTTAGGCTTGGATGGCTTTTGAGGGCAAGTATCATTTAGGGGCCAGCAGTCCTTGTGAATATTAAGTGCCCATAGGCAATGTTTTGAGGTTGCTTTTGAGGGAAAATGCCACAAGGCAGCAGAATTTCCTGGGGTGCAATTCTGGTTACGGAGCACCCACAGCCTTAGGGGGAATCCTGTTTGTGGCTTGTAAATTAGAGTAGAATGTGCCATAACAAACACCCAAATCTTCTGTCTCATTACCACTTTTATGGTTATATAAATTTTTATCTTTTATTGCAGTAACACTGATATACAATGTTGTCTTTGATATAGGTATAGAGAATCCTTTTCCCTTCTACATATACATATATCTATGCATCTTTGGCTACTTTTCCCATGTAGGTTATTAGAGAGTTTTGACAGTTTTTCCTTGGTATACATAGCAACCTGTTGAATATCTGTTTTATATAAAATACTTTGAATTGGTAAACTCCTCTTCCTAATTAATCCCTGACCCCTTCTGTCCCCTTAGGTAAACATATGTATGCTTATTAAGTCCCTCAGTTTCTCTATGTTTTCTCAGTTATTTCAATGGTGTTTATTTTTAGATTCTACCTATAAGTGATATCATATAATATTTGCCTTTCTGCTTCTGATTACTTTACTTCATATGGTTATCTCCAGGTTTCTCTATGTACCTGCAAATGGCATTATTTCATTCTTTTACATGGCGGAGTCATATACCATTGTGTACATGTATCACTTTTTTTAATCTGTTTATCTGTCCATGGACACTTCGTGTGTCTCCACATTTTGGGTATTGTAAACGGTGCTGCACTGCATGCTTGGGTGCACGTGTCTATTCTAATTCTGGTATTCTCTGCATATAGTCTTAGAGGTACCACTGTCAGATCATATGGGAGCTCTATTTTTACCTTTGAAACACACTTCCATAATGTCCTCTGTAGTGGCTCTTACCATTTACATCCCACCATCACCAAAAAAGGATTTACTTTTCTCCATTCCCTCTAAACCATTATTCATCGTCGATTTTTTTTTTTTTTTTTTTGGCGGTACGCGGGCCTCTCACTGTTGTGGACTCTCCTGTTGCGGGGTCCGGACGCGCAGGCCCAGCGGCCATGGCTCATGGGCCTAGCCGCTCCACGGCATGTGGGATCTTCCCGAACTGGGGCACGAACCCGTGTCCCCTGCATCGGCAGGCGGACTCTCAACCACTGCGCCACCAGGGAAGCCCCCCATTGTCGATTTTTGATGATGGTTATTCACACCAGTGCCAGGTGAGGCCTCGCTGTCATTTGGATTTGCATATCTGTGCTAAACGCTATGTAGAGCATGTTCTTATGGGCTGTTTTTATTCATAATCAGTGTTGAGTAGAATTTATCTGTTGCAATTGCTTTCTGGAAAGTGTGCCATGTCTTCAATTATTTTCGAACACTTAGGCCTGGACCTCTTTTGAAGGCCTGGACCTCTTTTGAAGGCAAGTATCATTTAGAGCCCGGCAGTCCTTGTCAGTATTAACTGCCCATAAGGAATCATTTTGAGGTAGCTTTTGTGGGAAACGGCCAAAGGGAGCAGAATTTCTTCAGTCACAACTCTGGTTGCCCCGGCAACCAGAGACTTAGGGGAAAGACTGTTAGGGGCTAGTAAGTTAGAGTGGAATGTATACCAGAACAGACACCCAAATCTTCTGTCTCATTACCACTTTTTAAATTACATTAATTTTTATTTTTTATTGCTGTAACATTGATATACAAGGATGTGCTGGTTGTAGATTTAGCGAATCTTTTTCTGTTAAACATATACCTATATCTATGCATCTTCGGCTTCTATTCCCATATAGGTTGTTAGAGCGTTTTGACAGCCTTTCCTTGGTATATATAGATCCTTGCTGAATCTGTTTCATATGAAATAGTTTGAATTGGTAAATCCCAACTTCCTAATTATTCCCTTGACCCCTTCAGTCCCCTTATGTAAACATATGTTTGCTTATTAAGTCCCTGAGTCTCAATTTTTTTTCTCAATTATTTCAATGGTGTTTATTTTTAGATTCCACCTATAAGTGATATTGTATAATATTGGCCTTTCTGTTTCTGATTACTTCATATGGTTATCTCCAGGTTTCTCTATGTACCTGCAAATGGCATTATTTCATTCTTTTACATGGTGGAGTCATATACCATTGTGTACATGTATTACTTCATTTTTATCTGTTCTTCTGCCCATGGACATTTCCATGGGTCCACATCTTGGATGTTGTAAATGGTGCAGCTGTGCACACTTTGGTGCATGTGTCTTTCCCAATTCTGGTTTTCTCCTCATATACTCTTGGGGGTAGGACTACTGGATCATATGGTAGATATTTTTTGACATTTTAAAGACATTTCCATAATGTTCTCTATAGGGGCTGTTACCATTTATACCACACTAGCACCATAAAAGGATGTGCCTTTCTCCATGCATCTACCACTTTTATTCATTGTCGATTTTTCATGAAAGCCTTAGAGACAGGTGCAAGGTGACCCCTTGTTGTATTTCTGATTTGCATGTCTCTGATAATTGCTATGTTAAAAATCTCCTTATGGGCTGTTTTTCTTCATAATCAGTGTGACTAGAATTGACCTGTTGAAACTGCCTTCTTGAAAGTCTGCCCTGCTTTCAATTGTTTACGGACACTTAGGCCTGGACATTTTTTGAGGGCACATATCATTTAGAGCCCAGCACTTCTTGTGAATATTAAGTGCCCATTATCAATCTCTAGGAGGTTGCCTTTGGGGAAACGGCCACAAGGCCGCAAGGTTTCCTCGGGCCCATCTCTTTGCCCCAGCATCCAGAGCCTTATGAGAAACACTTTTTGTGGCTTATAAATTAGAGAGGAATGTGCCAGAACAAAACACCCAAATCATGTGTCTCATTACCAATTTTTAAATTAGATTAATTTTTAGTTTTTATTGGAGTAACATTGATACCATGTTGTGTATACTGTCAGTATAAAAAAATCATTTTCATTTATACATATGGATATATCTATGCATGTTCATCTTCTTTTCCCTTATAGGTCATTACAGAGTTATGATAGCCCTTCCTTGGTATACAGAGATCCTTGCTGAATATCTGTTTTATATGAAATAGCTTGTAATTGTTAATCCATCCTAATTGATCCCTTGGTCCTTTTCGTCCCTTTGGGAACCATACATTTGCTTTTTAAGTCCCTGAGTCTGTTTATGCTTTGTAAATTATTTCAATGTGTGTATATTTAAATTCCAACTATAAGTGATATCGTATAATATTTGTCTTCGTGATTCTGACTCACTATACTTAGTGTGTTTATCTTTAATTCTCTCTATGGTCGTGCGAATGGCATTATTTCATTCTTTTACATGTCAGAGTCATATACCCTTTTGTACATGTATCACATCTTTTTGATCTGTTCATCTGTCCCTGGGCATTTTGTATGTCTCCACATCTTGGGTATTGTAAATGGTGCTGCAGTGCACGCTTGGGTGCAGGGGTCTTTTCGAATTCTGGTTTTCTCCGCATATACCCTTAAGGGTAGCACTGCTGGATCATATGTTAGATCCCTCTTTACCTTTTAAAGACACTTCTGTAATGTTCTCTATAGTGGCTCTTACCATTTACATCCCACAAGCAACATAAAAATATTTCCTTTCTCCATGCACTCTCCACCATGTATTCCTTGTAAATCTGTGTGATGGCGTTTTAGACCAGTGCAAGCAGATCCCTCGTTGGAGTTTTGATTTGTATGTGTCTGCTAACTGCTATGTTGAGCATGTTTTTATGGGCTGTTCTTCTTCATAAACAGTGTTGAGTAGAATTGACCTGTTGAAATTGCCTTCTTGAAAGTCTAACCTTTTTTCAGCTATTTTCGAACAGTTGGCCTGGACATTTTTTGAGAGCAAGTATCATTTAGAGCCCCGCAGTCCTTGTGAATACGAAGTGCCCTTGAGCAAGCGTTTTGAGGTGCCTTCTGCCGGAAATGACCACTAGGCGGCAGTATTTCCTCGGGCCAACTCTGGTTCCCCCGGCAACCAGACACTAAAGGGAAATTCCGTTTGGGCCTTCTAAATTAGAATGGAATGTGACAGTACAAACACCCAAATTTTGTGTCTTATTACCACATTTTAATTAGATTAATGTTTATTTTTTATTGGAGTAGCACTGATACACAATGTTGTGTATTTTGTAGGTATAGATAATCTTTTCCATTATACATACACAAGTATCTATGCATCTTTGTCTTCTTTTCCCATATAGCTTTTTAGAGTGTTGTTAGACCTCCCCGATGTACATCGGTCTTTTTTGAATAATTGTTCTATGGTGTGTATTTTTAGATTCCAACTATAAGTGGTATTAGTCTTTCTCATTCTGTCTTACTCTATTCCGTATGATTATCTTTAGGTTTATCTGTGTTCCTGCAAGTGGCATTACTTCATTTTTTACATGGAGGACTCATATTTCGTTGCGTACATATATTACTTCTACTTTATCTGTTAACCTGGCTATGGACATTTTGTTTGTCTCCATGTCTTTGTCATCAAATTTACTGTGATAAAAATGCAAATTAAATTTTAAAAAATACAAACGAGAAGTAATGAAACATAAACTATTGGGGATTTGTCCTGGCATATTAAACTCTAACTTACAACCTAGGAACATGACTTCCAGGAAGGCTCTGTTGCCCTAGCATCCAGAGTTGAAAATTTAGAAATCATGCCAACTGTGGCCGTTTCCCACAACAGCAGCTTTAAAACCAGTGTTATGGGCCCCTTAATATTCACAACGACAGCAGGGCAGTAAATAACACCTGCCCACCCAAACTGTCCTGGGTCGGGAATTGACAAAAAATTACAAAACATGGCAAATTTTCAAGACAATAAATTAAAGAGGTCACTTTTACTCACCTTTTTTTTAAGAAAGAAAGGAAATGAAGGAATGCTCAACATCATAATTTAAAAGAGACAATCAAATCCAAAGTACAAAAAAATTATCACCTCACACCAGTCAGAAAGGCCATGAGATAAACTTTACAAACAATAAATGCTGTAGGGGGTGTGGAGAAATGAGTACCCTTTAAGACGTTGGTGGGATATAGACTGGTATCAGCTACTAATGAGAACAGAATGGTGTTTGGTTGAAAGTTAAATACTGAGCTGTCGTATGATCCGGCTGTCCCACTCCTGGGCATGTAACATGAGAAAACCAGAATCAAAAAGACACAGGCACCCAAATGTCCACTTTAGGAAGATTTACAATAGCCAAAACATGGAGCAAACAAAATGTCCATCAACAGATGAATGGATAAAGAACAAGTGGTACATGTAACCAATGGAAACTTAGCCACAAAAAAGAATGAAAGACTGCCGTTTGCAGCACCACAGATGAGTACAGATAATTATACTAACTGAAATAAGTCAGAAAGAAAAAGAAAAATATCCTATGATATCATTTGTAGGTGTTATCTGAAAATTGATACCACTAAACGTATTTCCACAGAGAAAGACACTCAAAGACTTAGGAAACAAACGTATGGTTACCTAAATGAAAAGGTGGGAAGAATGGATAAATTAGGATATTGGGGTTAAAATACATATACTAATAAATATAAAATATATATATCAAAACGACCTACCATACACTAAGTGAGGTCTACTAAACACCCTCTAATAACCTGCATGGGAACAGGCTCCGAAGATGAATAGGTAGATGTATATGTGTAAATAAACCAGACTCTGTAACCCTAGAACAAACACAGCATTGTAATCAAAGTTATTCCAATACAAAGGAAAAATTAAATTAAGAAAACAAGCTTTTGGGTTTGTCCTGGCACATTCCACTCTAATTTACAACCTAGGAACTCGACTTCGAGGAAGGTTCTGTTTCCTTAGTAACCAGAGTTGGGAATGGGGAAATCTTGCCACCTTGTGGACATTTCCCACAAAAGCAGATTTAATGCCAGTGCTAATGGTCACTTAATATTCACAAGGACTGCAAAGCTGTAAAAGACACCTGACCTCAAAAAATGTCCTGGTGTCGAAAATTGACAAAAAGTTTCAAAACAGGGCAAACTTTCAAGAAGATAATTTCACGAGGAAAATTTTTCTCACTGTATTTTTAAAGGAAACAAAAGGGACATAGTTAATTGCTCAACATCATGATAATTAGAGACATGCAAATCCAAACAAAATAGAGGTATCAACTCACAACATGCAGAACAGCAATCAGCCAAAAGGTTACAAACAATAAATCCTGATGGGGTTGTGGAGAAATGCATACCCTCCCCTATGCTATTGGAGATGTGAAAACTGGTAACAACCACTAATGAGAACAGAATGGAGGTACCTTTAACAGGTAAAAATTGAGCTACGATATGATCCAGCAGACCCACTACGGGGCCTGTAAACCGAGAAGACCCGAATGGATAAGGCAGAGGACCCAAAAGAACACTGCAGCAATATTTACAATAGCCAAGAGATGGAAGCAATCAGAATGACCATCGACACATGAATGAACAAAGAATAAGTGGAACATGTACACAGTGGAATATTAGCAAGAAAAAAGAATGAAACATTGCCCTTTGCAGCACCATAGACGAAACCAAGACAATCATACTCTGTGAAGTAAGTCAGAAAGAGAAAGACAAATATCCTATGATATCATTTGTAGGTGTTATCTAAAAATTGATATGAATGAACAAATTTCCACAGAAAAAGACACAGAGTTAGAAGACAAACATGTTTAACCAAAAGGAAAGGTGGGAGGAATGAATAAATTAGGATACTGGAGTTAACAAACATATACTAATACATGTAAAATATATAATCACAAAGACCACCGTGTACCAAGGAAGGTCTACTCAACACGCTGTAATAGCCTACATTAGAAATAGATCTGAGGATGAATAGATATATGTATGTGTATAAATGAACCAGATTCTGTAAACGTAGAACAACCGCAACAGTGTAATCAAATTTACTCCGATAGAAAATACAAATTAAATTTAAGAAACAAACGAGAAGTAATGAGACATAAGCTTTTTTGTATTTCTCCCAGCACATTCCGCTCTATTTGATATCCTAGGAACACAACTTCCAGGAAGGCTCTCTTGCCCTTGTAACCAGAGTTGGGAACGTAGAAATCCTGCCGCCTGGTGGCCATTTCCTGCAACAGCAGCTTTAAAACCAGTGCTAAGGGCCCCTTAATATTCACAAAGATTACAAAGCTGTAAAAGACACCTGTCCTCTAAAAATGTCCTACAGTCTACAGTTGACAAAAAAATCAAAACGGGACAAATTTTCAAGAGGAAAATATCACAGGGTAAAAGCTACTATTTTTTTATTTTTTAAAAAAAAGGACATGGGGCTTCCCTGGTGGCGCAGCGGTTGAGAGTCTGCCTGCCGATGCAGGGGACACGGGTTCGTGCCCCGGTCCGGGAAGATCCCACATGCCGCGGAGCAGCTGGGCCCGTGAGCCATGGCCGCTGAGCCTGTGCATCCCGAGCCTGTGCTCCGCAACAGGAGAGGCCACAACAGTGAGAGGCCTGCGTACCGCAAAAAAAAAAAAAAAAAAGGACATGGAAAAATGTAAATATCACAAATAATTAGAGACAGGCAAATCCAAACAACAAAGAGGTACCACCTCAAATCAGGCATAATGCCACTAGAACAATGGCTACAAACAATAAATGCTGATGGGGTTGTGAAGAAATGCGTACCCTCCTATGCTGTTGGAGATATGTAAACTGGTAACAGCCACTAATGAGAACAGAATGGAGGTGCCTTTAAAAGGTAAAAATTGAGCTACCATCTGATCCGGCAGACCCACTACTGGGCTTATAACCTGAGAAGACCAGAATGGAAAAGGCAGAGGAACCCAAACTAGCACTGCAACAGTACTTACAATAGCCAAGACATGGAAGAAACCAAAATGTCCATCGAAACATGAATGGACAAAAAATAAGTGGTACATGTACGAGGTGGAATAGTAGCATGAAAAAGAAATGAAACATTGCCCTTTGCAGCAACATAGATGAACCTAGAGATAATCCTACTACGTTAAGTCAGAAAGAGAAAGACAAATATCCTATGATATCATTTGTAGATGTTATCTAAAAATTGATAACAATCAACATATTTCCACAGAGAAAGACACTCACAGACTTAGAAGACAAACTTATGGTTAACCCAAAGGAAAGGTGGGAGGAATGGATAGATTAGGATACTGGAGTTAACATACAGATACTAATACGTGTAAAATATATAA
Source organism: Tursiops truncatus (assembly GCF_011762595.2). Taxonomy (NCBI): domain Eukaryota; kingdom Metazoa; phylum Chordata; class Mammalia; order Artiodactyla; family Delphinidae; genus Tursiops; species Tursiops truncatus. Next base: position 146,590,676 of record NC_047035.1, read on the forward strand.
TCACCAAAGACCACCGTGTACCAAGGAAGGTCTACTCAATACTCTGTAATAACCTACATGGCAACAGGATCTGAAGAAGAATAGATGTATGTATAAATGAACCAGAGATTCTGTACACCTAGAACAAACGCAACACTGTTATCAAATTTACTCTGATAGAAAATTCAGATTAAATTAAAAAAACAAACGAGAAGTAATGAGCCATAAGCTTTTGGGGGTTTGCCCTGGCATATTCCACTCCAATTTACCAACTACGACACCATTTGCAGGAAGGCTCTCTTGCCCTAGTAACCAAAGTTGGGAATGTAGAAACCCTCCACCTTGTGGCCATTCCCCACAACAGCATCTGTAAATCCAGTGCTAATAGTCACCTAATATTCAAAAGGACTGCAGGGCTTGTATATGACACCTGCCTTCAAAAACTGTCCTGGGGTCGGGAATTGACAAAACATTTCAAAACAGGGAAAACTCTCAAGAAAATAATTTCAAGAGGAAAACTTTTCTATTTTTTAAAGAAAAAAAAAAGGACATGGAAAAGTTCTCAACATCAGTCATAATTAGAGCCATGCAAATCTACACTAGAAAAAAATATCACCTCACATCAGACAAAATGGCCACCAGCAAAAAGTCTACAAACATTAAATACTGAACTTTTTCTGGAGAAATGCATACCCTCTTTGCAGTTAGTGGGATGTAGTATATTAACAGGCACTAATAAGAAAGAATGGAGGCGTTGTTAAAAGGTAAAAATTGAGCTACCATATGATCTGACAAACCCACTAGTGGTCCTATCAACCGAGAAGACCACAGTCGAAAAGACACAGGCACCTGAAAGTCCACTGCAGCAAGATATACACTAACCAAGACATGGAAACAACCACAATGTCCATCAACACATGAATGGACAAAGAATAAGTGGTACATGTACACAGTGGAATAGTAGCAAGAAAAAAGAATGAAACATTGCCCTTTGCAGCACCATAGATGAGCCTTGAGATAATCATACTACGTGAAAGAAGTCAGAAAGACAAATATCCTGTGACATCAATTATAGGTGTTATCTAGAAATTGATACCAATGAACAAATTTCCACAGTTTTATTGTTAAATAAAAATTAAATTAAAAAAATAACAAAACAGGGCTTCCCTGGTGGCGCAGTGGTTAAGAGTCCGCCTGCCGATGCAGGGAACGCAGGTTCGTGCCCCGGTCTGGGAAGGTCCCCCATGCCGCGGAGCGTCTGGGCCCGTGAGCCATGGCCACTGAGCCTGCGCGTCCGGAGCCTGTGCTCCGCAGCGGGAGAGGCCACAACAGTGAGAGGCCCGCATACCGCAAAAAAACAAACAAGCAAGAAGTAATGAGACAAGCTTTTGGGGGTTTGTCCTGGCACTTTCCACTCTAATTTACAACCTAGGAACACAACTTCCAGGAAAGCTTCTGTTTCCCTAATAACTTCAGAGTTGTGAATGTAGTAACCCTGCCGCCTTGTGGCCATTTCCTGCAACAGCAGCTTTAAACCTAGTGCTAATAGTCACTTCATATTCACAAGGACTGGTGGGCTGTAAATTACACCTGACCTCAAAATATGTCCTGAGGGGCTTCCCTGGTGATGCAGTGGTTAAGAATCCGCCTGCCAATGCAGGGGACACCGGTTCGAGCCCTGGTTCAGGAAGATCCCACATGCCGCGGAGCAAATAAGCCCGTGCGCCACAACTACTAAGCCTGCGCTCTAGAGCCCGCGAGCCACAACTACTGAGCCCACGCGCCACAACTACTGAAGCCCGCGTGCCTAGAGCCCGTTCTCCGCAACAAGAAAGCCACCGCAATGAGAAGCCCACACACCTCAACGAAGAGTAGCCCCCGCTGGCCGCAACTAGAGAAAGCCCGCGAGCAGCAACGAAGACCCAGTGCAGCCAAAAATAAATAAAAATTTTTTAAAATGTCGTGAGGTCGGTAACTGACACAAAAATTCAAAACTGGGCAAATTTTCAATAAGACAATTTCAAGACATAAATTTTACTCACACTGAAAAAAAAAAGGACATGGCAAAATGCTCAATATCACAAATTATTAGAGACAAGCAAATCCTAACTACAAAAAGTAGGGGAGAAGGAAGGAGACACAAGCCCTTGGGTGTTTGTCCAGGCACATTCCACTCTAATTTCCAATCAGGAAAAGGACTTTCCCTAAAGGCTCAGTTTGCCCCAATTAGCAGAGTGGGGCATGCAACAACAACATGAAAACTGGTGCTTGGGGGCCCTGCATATTCACAAGGCCCTCGAGGCTGTAAATGACAGGCTGTAAATGACACCTGTGTCTCAGTGTTAGTTATGGAAAACAAATTCAAAAGGAGGCAGGATTTCAGGAACCAGATATCAAGATGTAAATTTCCCACACAGTGATTTTATATATTTTTTAAAAAGTGCACCAGAAGCTACTCAACATCGGAAATTGTAGGCTAATGCAAAAAAGGTATACCTAATTGTAGGCTAATGCAAAAAAGGATACCTAGAATGAGGTATCACCTCTCACCAGTCAGAATGACCATCACCACAAAGTCTCAAAAGAAGAAATGCTGGAGAGAGGTGAAGAAAAGGGAACCTTGTTACACTGTTGCTGGGAATGAAATTTGCTAACAGGCACTCTGGAGAACATTATGAAGGTTCCTTAAAAATAGAAAAATAGAGCTACCTTAGGATCCAGCAAATCCACTCCTGGGTGTAAATCCGGAGAAAACCAGAAATTGACAAGACACATGCACCACAACATTCACTGTAGCACTGTTTACAAGAGCCTAGACTTGAAAGCAACGAAAGTGTCCATCGAGGGATGAATGGATAAAAAACATGTTGTACATATATACAATGGAATACTACTCAACTATGAAATGAATGAAATAAGGTCATTTGCAGCAACTGGGATGGACCTTGATATACTAAGTGACATAAATCAGACAGAGAAAGGTAAATTTCATATGATATCACTTAGAGGTAGAATCTAAAATTTGATACAAATGAACTAACTTACAAAACAAACAGTCACAGATTTAGAAAACAAACTTATGGCTACCAATGAGAAAGGTGGGGAGGAGGAAAAATTAGGTTTAAATTAGCAAACATATTCTTATAGAGAGAAAATAGATAATAAGGACCTACTATATAGCACAGGGAATATGATCAACAGATTCTAATAACTGAAAAAGAATATGTTATGAATCAAAAAAAGAATACCTGGACGTCTTTGTATAAGTGATTCCAGTTGCTGTATTCAAAAGAGGAACACAACTTTCTAAGTCAGCTATACTCCACTATACAATGAAAATTAAATTCAAGAGAGAGAGAGAGAGAGAGAAAATAGTTTCTAAATTGCTTCAGGCGCAGTGCCCCAAACTGGCGTCACATCCCTGGAGCCAGAACTGCTTTGGGTCCCAAGGCTGCACTGTCATTGGGCTGAGAGAGTTGGGGAGACAGTGCCAGCAAATGAGGGGCCCCTGGAATTGTACTGGCTGACCCCACTACATAGATCCAAAATCTCCAAGGCCAGGCAAGCCGCCCTACTGCTAAAACATGGCTCAGACACCCAATGGATGGTGGATCCCCTGGGCTGGAAGAGATTTAAGAAGTCACCTGGTCTCCCCATCTGCTGGTGTTGGGGTTCACACCTCTAGCCTTTTTTTAGAGCCACCCCACCGACTGAAGACAGTACCCTCAACAGCCAGTTTTGCATGGCTTGGAATTTGTCCGGGGGGGATGCAGGGTAAGGTGGGGAAGGAATGAGACACAAGCCCTAGGGTCTTGGACAGGCACATTCCACTCTAATTTCCAATCAGGAAAAGGACTTTCCCTAAGGCTCAGGTTGCCCCAATTACCAGAGTGGGGTATGAAGAAATCCTGCTGCTTTGTGGTCAATTCCTGAAACGACAAATTGAAAACCGGTGCTTGGGGGCACTGCATAGTCACAAGTCCCTCGAGGCTGTAAATGCCACCTGCATCTTCGGGTTAGTTATCGAAAATGACTTCAAAACAGGGCAGAATTTGTATATTTCATTCACAGTTGTTTTTTGTTTTTTTTTAAAAAGGCCACCAAAACCTGCTCAACATCGCAAATTCTAGGGAAATGCAAAAACACTACAAGGAGGTATTACCATTGAGGCAGGACGACCACCAGCACAAAAGTCTAAAGTCAGAAATGCTAGAGAGTACGGGGAGAATATGGAACTGTGGCACACTGCTGCTGAGAATGTAAATTGCTAACTGCCACTCTGAAGAACAGTATGAGATTCCTTAAAAATCGAAAAATAGAGCTACCAGAGGGTCTGGCAATTCCACTCCTGGGTGTAAATCAGGGAAAATCAGATTTCGAAAAGACACATGCACCCCAACATTCACTGTAGCACTGTTTCCAAGAGCCTAGACTAGGAAGCAAGGAAAGTAAGTGTCCATTGAAGGATGAGTGGATAAAGAAGATGTGGTACTTATGTACAATGGAATATTACACAACCATGGATATGAATGAAATAAGGCCAGCTGCAGCAACTCGGGTGGACCTATATACGATCATACTAAGTGACACAGAGAAAGAGACTTATAATGACTTAGGTGGAATCTAAAAATGGATGCAAATGAACTAACTTACAAAACAGAAACAGAGTCACAGATTTAGAAAACAAGTTTATGGCTACCAAAAGGGAAAGGTGAGAGGGGGGAGGCATAAACCAGGACGTTGAAGTTAGCATACATATACTTCCATAGGGAAGAGATAATCGATAAGAACCTACTGTATAGCACATAGAACTCGACTCAACACACTGTAATCACCAGAAAAGAATACATAAGACTGTTAAGAATCTGAAAAAGAATATATAGATGTCTCTCTGTAAGTGAATCAAGTGGATGTACATCAAAAATAAACACAGCATTGTAAGCCAGCTATACTCCACTATAAAAATAGAGATAAATTACAAAAAGAGAGAGAGAAATTCTTACTAAATTCATTCAGGGGCGGTGACCCAACCTGGTGTCACATCATCTAGACCCAGAGCTGGCTAGGGTCCTAAGGCTGGACACTCCTGGGGCTGAGCAACCTATGAGGATGTGCCAGTGAATGCAGCCCCATTGAAGTTGTACCACCTGGTCCCCACTCCATGGGTCCCAAATCTCCAGGTGCAGGGGAGCCAACCTACAGCCAAACATGCCTGTGACCCCAAGGATGGTGGACTGTCTGGTTGGGAAGAGTTTGGAAAAGCCGCCTCATCTCCGCATCTCCGCATCTCCTGGTGGTGGGGTTCCCCTCCACCAAACTCTTTCCTTAAAGTCTCCTCACCTGGGGAAGATAGCACCCTCAACAGCCGGTTTTGCATGGCTTGGAATTTGCCCGGGGATGGGGGGAAGGAATGAGACACAAGCCCCAGGTGTTTGGACAGGCACATGCCACTCTAATTTCCAATCAGGAAGAGGGCTTTCCCAAAGGCTCAGGTTGCCCCAGTAACCAGAATGGGGCTTGAAGCAATCCTGCTGCGCTGTGGCAGGTTCCCAAAACAAGTTGAAAACCGGTGCTCAGGGACACTGCAATTCACAAAGCCTACAGGGTTGTAAATGACACCTATCCTCCACAAACGTCTTGGGGTAAGTAATCGAAAAGGACTTGAAAACAAGGCAGAATTGCAGGAACCAGATTGCAAGAGGTAGATTGGACTCGCCTTTAAAGCACATGAAAAGCTGCTCAACATCGCCAATGATTCAGCTGGGCAAAAAGGGTGAACTGGTTTTTCCTTAATATACTAAGGAATTAAATGACAAACTGATGTTTTCTCTAAGTAACAAACTGACACTGACCCTACTAAGGCCTTGATGCTGTACCTAACTGATGCCTTAACGCTAAGCCTAAATCCCTGAGCTGTCCTTCATCATCCTCAGCCTAACCCTAGGTAACGACCTGATGCTCTTCCCTAGCTTTTGCCCTGACTCTGTCCCTAACTAATGAACTGACACTCTTCCTAAGGCTCAGATGCCATCCCTAACTAACACTCTGGTGCTGACATTAACTAAGGCCCTGACAGTGCCCCTAACTATCACCCTGAACTGGTCCCTAACTAATGGCCTGCTGCTGCCTGAAGGTAATGTCCTGACACTGTCCCAAACTATTACCTTGATGCTCTCCCTAACTAAGGCCCTAACACAGTCCTTATCTAAGGCCCTGATGCTGTCCCTATCTCCCTGAATCTGTCCTTAACTAACGACTTGATGCTGTCTATAAGTAATGAGCTGACACTGTCCCTAACCATCACCCTGATGCTGTCTCTAACAAAAGCCTGACACTGACCTAAGTCCCTGCTGCTGTCCACCAGTATCACCCTAATCCTGTCTCTAAGTAATGAGCTGATGCTGTCCCTAAATAAAGTACTGATGTTTTTCCCCAGCTCTAGCCCTGACGCTGTCCTTAATTAATGACCTGATGTTATCTGTAAGTAATGACCTGATGCTGTCCCTAACACCCGACACTGCTGCGAACTATTGCCCTGACGCTGTCCCTAACTAAAGCCTGATGCTAACCCTAAAAGTCCCCGACGCTGTCTCTATTGCCCTGAACCTGTCCCTAAATAACAAGCTGATGCTTCCTCTAAGTAACAAACTGATGTTGTCCCTAAATAAGGCCCTAACGCAGTCTGTAACTATCACCCTGGAACTGTCCCTAGGTAAAGACTTGAGGCTCTTCCCTAGCTATTGCCCTGACACTGTCCCTAACTAACACCCTAACTAACTAACGTTCTGATGCTGGTCCTAACTAGCACCTTACTCTGACTCTACCAAAGGCCCTGTTGCTGTCCCTAAGACCCTGACGCTGTCCCTAACTCAGACCCTGATGCTGTTGCTAACTAATGACCTGAAGCTGTCCATAATTAATGCATGACACTGTCCCTAACTGTCACCCTGAACCTGTCCCTAGGTAACATCTGATGCACTTCCATAGCTATCGCCCTGCCACTGTTCCTAACTAATGCCCTGAACTGTTCCTAACTAAGTCCCTGATGCTGTCCCTAACTAATGTTCTGATGCTGGTCCTAACTAGCACCTTACTCTGACCCTACCAAAGGCCCTGTTGCTGTTCCTAAGACCCTGATGCTGTCCCTAGCTCAGACCCTGATGCTGTCCCTAACTAATGACCTGAAGCTGTCCATAATTAATGCATGATGCTGAACCTAAGGTCCTGATGCTGTCCCTAACTATCTCCCTGAACCTTTCCCTAACAACCTGAGGCTGTCTGTAAGTAATGACATAATGCTGTCCCTAACTAACACCGGACGCTGTTGCCAACTATTGCCCTGATTCTATCCCTAACTAAAGCTGACACTGACCCTTACAAAGTCCATGATGCAGTTTATAACTATCGCCCTAAACCTGTTCCTAAATAATGACCTGAGGCTGTCCTTGATGCCGAAAACTTGGCCTCTGTGCACTGGTGCTAAATCAAATCTCAGAGACAGAGATTGGGATGAAGTAGAAATGAATAGCCTTATTGCTTTACCAGGCAAAGGGGAACTTAGCAAGCTGTGCGCCCCTCAAAACTGTGTTCCCAACCTGGGCAGATTTGGTGAGTTTAATAACACTGGTTCAAGGACAGGGTTGCTGATAAGATTAGGGCGTGTGCAGGGCCTGTATTCCTTTAATCTGGCCTCAGGAGGTCTCCTAATGAGCTTCTCTGGTTCCTTTAATCTGGTCTTCTGTGCAATGAAAAATGCTAACATCTTCCATTTGTTGGGTGTTTTAGTTCTGCAAAGAGCTCAAACATATTGTTATGTATATCCCTTGAAGAGGAACCAGGACCCTGCCCCAAGGCTACACTATTGTTTTTGGCTATTCCTCCTTTGTCTCTGCATCCCCTCCATTCCCTGATTAGTAACTGTTCGAATCTGCCCTTTGGAATTCAGGCAAGTTCATGGAGGCTGGAGTCTATTCTTTATAAGAATTGGGTGACACCGAAAGTCTTCTGTGCCAAGGAGTCCAACAGGGTCCTGCTTGGTTTCACTCCCCCCTTTTCTTTGATACTCCTCAATCTTGAGGAGAATAGATGTCCTTCAAGTAGAGGAATAATCGTTTCAGACAGAGACGTTAATCATAAACTCAGCAGGGTAACTCGGTTTTAAGGGGACAGGTCTTTCATCCCCACTTTGGTTTTATCTTTCCCCAATTCTTACAGGGAATGGGGCGACAACCGCTCTGGCTACTTCCTGCTGAAATGGAGTGTAGGCCTGCCTAAATTTTGGGGAATGGATATCGAATTAGTAATATTTGAGTTCCAAGTCCTGGATCCGATTCTTGTATGATTAAGGTCTCAATCCCTTGGTCCGCTATTTTGGTGCAACAGACTCAGTTAGAAGTAGGAGGAGTGACAACTGGAACTTCCAGAATGGTCACTTAGTTTTACCTTGGATGTCTGAATCATGGTTATTCCATTTTGAATTGCAAATGCATTCCCCTTCTCAATGGCCAAAGCATATGTACAATGCATTTCAAAGGCCACAAAACAGGCTACTTTGGTCAGTAAAGTTTAAGTTAAACCATGTATAAGTCAAAGTGACTTCCTCATACCTCAATATGTGCAGGTTGTTTTTTTCATCATTTCCCATTTTGATTGCAAGTCTTTCAATAGAAAACATTGATAAAAATACCTATCCCTCAATGCCGGGATGACTCAGCAGTTTGCCCCAAGAGTAGATCATGTCCATCAGGGCTAGGCCTCCTTTCTATTTGCCTAGTTAATCCACATTGGGGAAAACTGATCAGGTGTCATGAACAAGCTCAGAAGTATGTTAATGAGGAAACGCTTCATAGGACATACATTTTATCATTTACACCCAATTGTCACACAAGCATCGTACATGTGCTTTGAGACCTAAAACAAGCAGTGGTACATCGTAAGTAATTACACTCTGAAAACTTCTCTAGGTAATTTCCATTTCCTCCTAAGCATCAGGACAAAATTGTGGCTAACACAATAACTTTCAAAAATACAGACTTCAATTAACAGAGCCAGAATTTCCTATCTATTGAAGCATAATCTTTTTTTTCCTAAAATTACCCTCATCTCCATCAAACACTGCCAAATCAAGACATCTGTTTCCAAAATAAGTCTGGTCCATTGACCACAAAGGCTCCTCCATATTGTCTCTGGTGTAATTCCTCAGAAGGAGTCTCAGAATAAATTCCTGAAAGGCCTCTCAAGGCCAGGAAAGCCATGCCAAGGGCCAGCCATCAGATTCTGCCTTGGTGCATTTCTCTTTTCTAGAAGTCCCCAAAATATTGAGATTCCTGAACATGCCATGAGATAGTCTTTCCCATCCACCTGATAAGATTGCTCAGAACCCAAGTGTCTCCAATACCTGGAGAGACCAGGAAGAGAGAAAAGAAAAATATTTCAATTTCACCTATAGAAGTATAATTTACCCAACTGCTCTAAGTCGTAAGTAGCTTGAGGGGAATGGCTCCCCTATGTCTGGAAAACACAGATCAAAACAAGTAATAATAATAAAAAAACCATTATGACCATATTCACCAGTTCATTCAGTAACTAATTCTTTTATTAACTTTTTATGAAGTCATCAAATTCTCCATTAAGATTTTTAATTTCTTACCCAGTTTGGTGGTATGATATGAAATTTACCACAGACCTATGTTTGTCGAAAGGTCCTTTGCATAAATCTTCTTGAAGACGGAGCACTTTTGCAAAAGTGTTAGAGCACAACAGTAACTGTCTATAAATCACGGAAGGACTTAAAAGGTCACAGTTAAACATTTGATCACAGCGTAATTGACAAAGAAACTTAAGTTATCGCTGTGACATGCAACATTTAAAAATAACCAGAATTATGAATGATAACATTTTACCAGGACATACTAGATTTTTAGGAATTCCTTGTAATTTAACATACTAATCAAACATTTCTCTGAGATGCCTCAGGGGCCTTCTAAAGCATCTCAAAGTTAGCTGATCAAAAGAACTGTCAGAATCTGCCAAACACATGTACAACAACTACTGAAGCCTGCGCACCTAGAGCCTGTGCTCTGCAACAAGAGAAGCCACCGCAACGAGAAGCCCACACACTGCAATTAAGAATAGCCCCCACTTGCCACAACTAGAGAAAGGCCACACGCAGAAACAAAGACCCAACACAGCCAAAAATAAATAAATTTATATAAAAAAAAAACTGCCAAACAATACTTACTCACTTAACCAAAGTGAAGAGATTTCAAAGGCAAATACAGATCACCTAAAGGCAAAGGAGCTCACAAGCTGTTATCAAAAGGAGCGATCCAAGGGCTTCCCTGGTGGCGCAGTGGTTGAGAGTCCGCCTGCCGATGCAGGGGACATGGGTTCGTACCCCGGTCCGGGAAGATCCCACCTGCCGCGGAGCGGCTGGGCCCATGAGCCATGGCCGCTGAGCCTGCGTGTCCGGAGCCTGTGCTCCACAACGAGAGAGGCTGCAACAGTGAGAGGCCCGCATACCGCAAAAAAAAAAAAAAAAAAAGAGCGATCCAAGAAAACTTTGAAGGGAGAAACCAAATCCAGTCTTGCACTAACCCACTTCCAAGAAAATCTATTTACCCAGTTAAATTTAATCCAATGTTAGAAAATCCTAATCACACACAAAGCTTTTTTCAGTGTCCCCATTTCACAGACTTTCCATCATCTTCTGTATCCATCTTATTTTTTCCCCATTCAGAAACAACCAGCTCTAGGACAAAAGACTTTCTTTTCTCTTTGTACCATCAGCCTGTTACCTAGCTGCTCATTTTCTTTATTATGTGGTTTCATAAATGCTTGAACATATGGAACTTCTTTTGTCTTTTTCTTCCTGTGACAAAACAACTCTGGCTGAAGGATAGTATAGTAATTTAGGCTACCATTCAAAGACCACCTTTCCTCATTCTCAAGAATGTACATTGGCCAGACAAAATTACAATAGAATTTCATTCTTTTCTTAGTCATAGGTCTACAACTATAGGTAGACCAGTCTGCCAGGATTTTGCACAGGTGGCTATCAGGTGGAATTGAAGAAGCGCTTCCCATGTTTGATCGATAGAACACTCACGTGCGGACTAAGAACAAAACAAAATCCGCACCAGTAATGGAAGCCTCAAACCAAAGGAACCAAAACCCAAACAGTAACCAAAACCCAAAGAGCACAAGACTCAAATCGGCTTCCAAGTCTCAAAACTTAGCCTGTGACCTCTGTCCAAGTGGTGCACCTTCCAAATGAGATTTCCTGAAATGAAAAATCACCCAAATGGGAGTCAACGTTCCCCCAAATGTACAGGGCTAAAAGGACCTCAGAGTGCATGCCAGAGGTGTTACTACACACTGGCCAAGGTGTTGCAACACCCCAAATGCTCCTTTTCTGGTTCCCCAAAATAATTCTTTGGAGTAGGACATTCAGGGTGGTCCAAGCAGGAGGAAGAGAGGAACGTCCTCGAGGCAAAGATGGCCTCGGCAGCTTCTAGGGTGGTCCCTCTTCTGCCATCTACTTCTGCCCCAGAGTTCCAACTGCTGGGATGGTGGATAGGGTATAACTGGGGCTCGGCCCTTCCAGGCAAGTGTCCCAGGAGATCTGGCCTCTAAAGGAATTCTCCAACCCTCCACTCTCTTGAAAGAGGCTAGCGTGGAGAAAATCTCGGAGCATCCAATCAAGTCAGGGGACGACCTGCAGGGGCCGTCCCCAAGTCAGCCCCATATTGGATGCCAAATTTGATGCAGAAAACTCGGCCTCTGTGCACCAGTGCCAAATCAAATCTCAGAGACAGGGTTTTGGATGAAGTAGAAAAAGCATAGTTTTACTACTTTGCCAGCCAAAGGAGGACACAGAAAACTCATGCCCTTAAAAACTGTGTTTCCCAATGTGGGAGGGTTCTGTGAGGAGTTTTATAGCAATGGCTTAAGGGCGGAGCTGCTTATAAGGTGATGGGGGTGGGGGGCCTGCACTCCTTTAATCTGGGGGGCGGTCTCAGGTGCTCTCTTGATGATCTTCTCAGGAATGAAGAATGCTAAAATCTTCCATGGGGGGGGGTTAGTTTGGTAAAGAGCTCAAAGATATTGTTATGCTTATCCCTTGAGGCAGAACCAGGATCCTGCCCCAAGGCTGAACTATTGTTTCTTGACTGTTCCTCCCTTATCTCTGCATCCCCTCCCTTCCCTGATTAGCAACTGTTTGAAACTGCCCTTGGGAACTCAGGGAAGATCATGGAGCCTGGAGTCTTTTCCCAACAAACAAGAAACAGGAGACATGGGACAGGCTTCCATGCCCAGGTGCCCCACAGGGTCCTGCTCAATTTCACCACTAGGCCCTGACCCTGACACTAACTATGGCCCTGAGCTGTCTGTAATGGCCTGAGCTTTCCCTAACTATGGATTTAACTCTCTAACTAAGGTCCTAATGCTGTACCTAACTCAGGACTGAGTTAGGTACTAACTGAGGCTGTCCTAATTAAGGCCCAGACGATGTCCTTAACTAATGGCCTGAACTGTCTCTAAGGCCTTGACACAGACCCTAAGTAAAGTCCTTATGCTGTCCCTAAGGCCCAGAGGCTGTCCCTAACAAAGGCCCTAAGGCTGTCCCTAACAAAGGCCCTCATGTTATCTTTAACTGAGCCCCCCCCACTCTGTCCCTAAGGACTTGACTGTTTTTAACTAAGGCCCTGAGTCTGTCTGCAACTAATGGCCTCTTTCCCTAACTATGCCCTGATGCTGGCCCAAAATGTCTCTTACTAAGGTCTTAACCTTACTAAGGTGAGGCCCTAAATCTGTCCATAACGAAGTCCCTGACACTGTCCCTAAGACCCTCAAGTTATCTTTAACTGAGGTCCTGACATCACTAAGGACTTGATGCTCTCTCTAAGAACCTGAGGCTCTCTTTAACTAACGGCCTCACTCTTTCCATAACTATACCCTGATGCTGGCCCTAAAAAAGGCCCTGACACTGGCCCTAACAAATGCCGACACCATCCCTAATGTAGGCCTTAAATGCTGTCAATAACTAAGGCCCTGATGCTGTCCCTTATAGCCTAAGCTATCACTAAATAACGCCCTGATTCTGTCTGTAACTAAGGCCCTGAATATGTCCCTAAATAAGCCCCTGATGCTGTCCCTAACTAATGACCTGAACTATCTCTTATTAAGACCCTCAAGTTATCTCTAACAGAGGCCCTGAAGCTGGCCCTAACTAATGTCCTGACGCTGGCCCTAACTGAGGCCCTGAGGCTTTTCCTAACTAAGGACTTGATGATATATCTACTTGAAACCCTGACACTGTCAGTAACTAAGTATCTGACTCTTACCCTAACTAACACCCTAACTTTGTCCCTAACTAAAACTCTGACACTGTTTATAACTATGGCCCTGACCTGGCCTGAACTAAGGCTCTGAAGATGTCCCTTAGTAACAGCCTAAACTGTGTCTAACTAAGGCCATCAAGTTATCTCTAACTGAAGCCTTGACGCTGTGCTTAACTAAGGCGTGTGGCTGTCTCTAACAAAGTCCCTGACGCTGTCCCTCACTAGCACCCTAATGCTGGCCCTAACTTAGACCCTGACAATGTCCCTAATAATTTTAAATGTCCCTCAGTTGTCCATGATCCTGTGTAGAACTAAGGCCCTGAATATGTCCCTAAGTAAGTCTCTGACCCTCTCCCTAAGGTCCTGATACTGTCCCTACTCAAGTCACCAACACTGCCTATAATAGTGGCCTGACTTTTTCCCTAACACACTTTTTGTTGTCCCTAATGCCCTGACACTAGTCCTAACTATGGCTCTAATCCTGGCCCTAACTAAGACCCTGATGATGTCTCTAATAGCCTTAAATGTCCCTCAGTACCGTCCTGATCCTGTCTATAACTAAGGCCTTGAATATGTCCCTAAGTAAGTCTCTTACGCTGTCCCTAAGGCCCTGAAGCTGTCTTTACCTAAGGCCTTGAGACGGTCTATAATAATGGCCTGAATCTTTCCCTAACCAACACCCTGATGCTGTCTTTAGCTAAGCCCACACACTGGCCATAACTACGGCCCTGACACTGCCCTTTCTAAGGCTCTGATGATGTCCCTAAGGAACAGCCTGAACTATGTATAACGAAGGCCCTCAAGTTATCTATAACAGAGGCCCTGACACTGTCCCTAATTTAGGCCTTGACACTGTCCCTTAGGGCTTAAGCAGTCAATAACTAATGCCCTGATTCTATCTATATCTAAAGCCCTGAATATGTCCCTAAGCCCCTGACACTGGCCATAACTAATGTCTTTATGCTAGCCCTAACCGAGGCCCTGAAGCTCATCCTAACTAAGGACTTGACACTATATCTACTTTAAAGACTGACACTGTCCTTAATGAAGGACCTGACTGTTTCCCTAACACTCTAATTTCGTCCCTAATTAATGCCCTGATACTGGTTCTAACTATGGCTCTGATCCTGTCTTTAAGGCTCTGAAAATATCCCTAGGTAACAACCTGAACTGCGTCTCACTAAGGCCCTGTTGCTATCCCGCACTAGTGCCCTGATGCTGGCCCTAAAGTAAGGCCCTGACACTGTTTTTTACTAATGGCCTGACTCTTAACTAACACCCTAATGCTGTCCCTAACTAATGCCCTGACACTGGTCCTACCTATGGCTCTGATGCTGGCCCCAACTAAGGCCCTGACAATGTCCCTAATAGCCTTAGATGTCCCTCAGTATTGCCCTGATCCTGTCCATAACCAAGGCACTGAATATATCCCTAAGTAAATCTCTGACACTCTCCTAACTAAGGCCCTGGTGCTGTCTCTACCTAAGGCCCTGACACTGTCTCAATTATGACCTAAATCTTTCCTTAACACCCTGATGCTGTCCCTACTAACGACCTAACACTGGTCATAACTACAGCCCTGATGCTGCCCTATCTGAGGCCCTGAAAATGTCCCTAAGTAACAGCCTGAACTGTGTCTAAGGCCCTCAAGTTATCTCTAAATGAAGCCTTGACACTGTCCCTTATAACCTAAGCTGTAACTAACACTCTGATCCTGTCCATAATTAAGGCCCTGGATATGTCCCTAAAGAAGTCTCTGGAGTGTCCCTAACTAATGGCCTGAACAGTCTCTTACTAAAGCCCTCAAGATATCTCTGACTGAGGCCCTGACACTGTCCCTAGCTAAGGCCCTGATGCTGGACCTTACTAAATCCTGCTGCTGTCCCTGAGGCCTTGAAGATGTCCCTAAGGAACAGCCTGAACTGTGTCTAACTAAGGCCCTCAAGTTATCTCTAACTGAAGAATTGACACTGTCCCTAACTAAGGACCTGATGATGTCCCTAATACCCTTAGATGTCTCTCAGCATCGCCCTGATCCTGTCCATAACTAAGGCCCTGGAATGTCCCTAAGTAATTCTCTAAGGCTGTCCCTAACTAAGGTGCTGAAGCTGTCTCTACCTAAGGCTCTGACACTTTATGTCTTGACTCTTTCCCTAACATCCTGACACTGGTCCTAACTACGGACCTGACACTAACTCTATTAAGGCCCTGATGTTGTCCCTAAGTAACAGGCTGAACTGTGTCTAACTAAGACCCTCAAGATATCTCTAACTGAAGCACTGATACTGTCCTTCACTAAGCCCCTGATGCTGTCCCTAGCTAATGGCCTGAGCTATAACTTACTAAGGCCCTAACCATGTCCCTAAAGACCCTGACACTCTAACTTAGGCCTTGACAGTCACTTATAGCCTAAGCTGTCGCTAAATATCACCCTGATCCTCTCCATAACTAAGGCCCTGAATATGTCTCTTAGTAAATCGCTGACAATCTCTCTAATGGCCTGAATTGTCTTACTAAGGCTCTCAAGTTTTCTCTAACAGAGGCCCTGATGCTGTCCCTAGCTAATGGCCTGAGCTATAACTTACTAAAACCCTAACCATGTCCCTAAGACCCTGACACTCTAACTTAGGCCTTGACAGTCACTTATAGCCTAAGCTGTCGCTAAATATCACCCTGATCCTGTCCATAACTAAGGCCCTGAATATGTCTCTTAGTAAATCGCTGACAATCTCTCTAATGGCCTGAATTGTCTTACTAAGGCTCTCAAGTTTTCTCTAACAGAGGCCCTGATGCTGTCCCTAACTAAGGCCTGAAGATGGCCCTAGCTAACACCCTAACACTGGCCCTTGCTAACACCCTAACGCTGGCCCTAACTAACACCATGAAACTGGTCCTAACTATGGCCCTGATCCTGTCCATAACTAAGGCCCTGAATATGTCCCTAAGTAAGTCTCTGCCACTATCCTTAACTAAGGCCCTGACCCTGTCTAAATAGTGGCCAGACTCTTTCACTAACACACTAATACTCTCCCTCACTAACTCCCCAACAATGGTCATAACTATGGCCCTGATGCTGCCCTATCGAAGGCCCTGATGATAATATCCCTAACTAACAGCCTGAACTGTCTCTTACTAAGGTCCTCAAGTTACCTCTGAGGTCCTGACACTGTCCCTAATTAAGGCCCTGACACTGGCCCTTACTAAGGCCTCACGCTGGGGTTGTTCCAGGCTGCTGGGCAGTTTTCTCTTGTCCACATCTCTGGCCAGATGCCTGCCATTGGCCAATCTAAGATTCTGTGATGCAGTGGTCCCATGTGGGATATACCTTAGTAGGCTCACCTGCGGGAGGAGGGTCATGGCCACTCCGCCCTCCAAGGGACCACGGCTCAGGGTAGGAATCTCTCAGCCAGTGTCTGAACACAGGGTTCTATGTCCTTGTTTGTTCTAAAACCCTTGGAGTTACCTCTAACTTTTTTTTTTCTTTTTTTTTTTTTTTGCGGTAGGCAGGCCTCTCACTGTTGTGGCCTCTCCCGTTGCGGAGCACAGGCTCCGGACGCAGAGGCTCAGCGGCCATGGCTCACGGGCCCAGCCGCTCTGTGGCATGTGGGATCTTCCCGGACAGGGACACGAACCCGTGTCCCCTGCATCGGCAGGCGGACTCTCAACCACTGCGCCACCAGGGAAGCCCCTAACATTTTTTAAATGGATCTCCCCCTTGGCATATTTACAATATAAATTATTTACGGCATTAAAATTCAGGAATGACATTATTAGAATGAGCAGGAAGACACAGGATGCCCCCCCCACCACCAATGATCTATTACTTGGAGGATCTTAAAATTCTGATAAGAAGGAGATTCGAGAGCAGGACGTTCGGCTTGCAAGCGGGAACTTCTTAGTTGTAAACGGAGAAAGAATGATTTAAAAATGGGTTTTGGGGCTTCCCTGGTGGCGTAAATAAATCAGGTAAATCTGAGACTGAAAAGCAAGAGATAGGGGAGGAGATGAGAATTGGTGATGGGGAGAAGCAGGGGGAGTCCACATTCAATCTCAGGCTGAGAGTCTGGGTTAATCTCCAACGAAGGTAAGGACCACCAGGAGCTAGCCCCACTGGATTTATCACCTGGTGTGGGGATTGGGGACAGCCAAACCAACATGGCCATTCTCAGAAGTAAAGAAGGTGAGAGGGCACCCGTGGCAGCCAGATTTAAAGTGGTCACTGCTATGAAATAAGATGCCCTTTTCAGAAAAGTGAAGGATGTTCTTCTCTTCATTCTCAAAGACTTGTAAATACTCTGTGTTTTTCTGGAGGCATGCTGAAGCCTTCAGCGTTTGAGGGCAGTAATGGAAGGAATCTGGGCTCAGAACAATCCAGCACTCACTCCTTGAGGGTGCTGAGGATGACCAGTGTCCACCCCTTGGGTGCTGTGGGGCCTGAGATCCCCTTATCACCTAGGATGGGAGGGGCCACACACACACTCCCCTGGACCAGCACGGGGCTGGGCTGGTGGGCTACAGACCTTTATCAGAGACATGATTTGCAAACATCTTGTGCAATTTTGGATGGTGGATTATCTTTTTCCTTGCTCCTTTTATTCACAACAGTTTTTCGTTTTGAGGAAGTCCAATTCATCTATTTTGTCTTTTGTTGCTTGTGCTTTTGGTAGCAGATCTAAGAAATCATGGCCAAATCCAAGGTCATGAAGATTTACTCTCATGTTTTATTCTCCGAGTTTTATAATTTTGGTTCTTACATCTAGGCCTTTGATCCATTTTGAGTTGATTTTGTATACAGGGGGAGGTAAGGGTCCAACTTTATTCTTTTGCACGTGGGTATCCTGTTGTCCCAGTACCTGTGCTAATTGTTTGGGAGAAAATATTTGCAAATGATGCAACCGACAAGGGCCTAATTTCCAAAATATACAAACAGCTCATACAACTCAAAAAAAAAAAATCCAAAAATGGGCAGAAGCTCTAATTAGACCTTTCTCCAAAGAAAACATACAGATGGACAATAGGCACAAGAAAAGATGCTCCACATCGCTAATTATTAGAGCAATGCAAATCAAAACTACGATGAGGTACCACCTCACACACTGGTCAGAATGGCCATCATTAAAACGTCTACAAATAACAAATGCTGTAGGGGGTGTGGAGAAAAGAAAACCCTCCTACACTGTTGGTGGGAATGTGAATTGGTGAAGTCACTGTGAAAAACAATATGGAGGTTCCTCAAAAAACTAAAAATAGAGTTGCCATATGAACCAGCAATCTTACTCCTGGGCATATATCCAGACAAAACTATAATTCAAAAAGATATACACCACTGTGTTCATAGCAGCACTATTCACAATAGCCAAGACATGAAAACAACCTGAATGTCCATCAACAGAAGAATGGATAAAGAAGATGTGGTATATATATATACACACACAATGGAATGCTACTCAGCTATAAAAAGAGTGAAATAATGCCATTTACAGCAACATGGATGGACCTAGAGATTATCATACTAAGTGAAATAAGTCAGACAGAGAAAGACAAATACCATATGATAGCACTTATATGTGGAATCTAAAATGACACACAAATGAACATATCTACCAAACAGAAACAGATTCATAGATACAGAAAACAGACTTGTGGTTGCCAAGGGGAAGAAGCGGGGAGGGATGGATTGGGAGTTTGGGATTAGCAGATGCAAACTATTATATATAGGATGGATAAACAACAAGCTCTTACTGTATAGCATAGGGAACTATATTCAATATCCTGTAGTAAATCATAATGAAAGAGTATATATATTTATATATCTGAATCACTTTGCTGTACAACAGAAATTAACACAACATTGTAAATCAACTATACTTGAATAAAATAAATTTTTTAAAAATTAAGTTGAGGGCTTCCCTAGTGGCGCAGTGGTTAAGAACCCACCTGCCAATGCAGGGGACACGGGTTCGAGCCCTGGTCCGGGAAGATCCCACATGCCGTGGAGCAGCTAAGCCTGTGCACCACAACTACTGAGCCTATGCTCGAGTCTGTGAGCCACAACTACTGAGCCGCGTGTCACAACTACTGAAGCCTGCACACCTAGAGCCCGTGCTCCACAACAAGAGGAGCTATCTCATTGAGAAGCCCATGCACCACAACAAAGACCCAATGGAACCAAAAATAAATAATAAATAAATTTAAAAAAAAATTAAGTTGAGATTATAAAAGTGCCTTCAAACTAATTGGTATAAAGTAGGCCTTATTCCTCTTGTCCTTTCATACTGGGACAAATGTATAAATAGACAGAAACTAAACCAGGATTACTCCAGTCTGAACTCATATCACACAGAACTTTAATTGTTGAACAAACCATTAACACCAGTTATACCATTGGGATGTCCTGATGCAGTATCAAGGTTGTAAAGGTTGTATCAAAGTTGTATCAAGCCTGCAGAATCCACTATCCACTATATATGGAAATTCAAACTGAAATGAAGCCAAATATCCCATGACTTCTCCAAAACTAGTTATACGACAATCAACTGGAAACCATATACAATCAAATGAATGTAGACAGAAACAACTATACCCTTCCTTTTTTCTCTTTTTAGATGAGGATGGTATTTAAGGTGATGTCTTGGGCCATTTCAGGGAGTTACTCAATTTCCTGGGTATCTCCCATGCACACAGGAGGTACACATGTCATTTAACTTGTTTGTGCAACTATGTGAAGGTAGTTAATACCACAAAACTGTATACTTAAAATGAATTAAATGCTAATGTCATGTTTTGTATTTTTAACAACAATGAAAAAAAAAAGCGTAGTGCTGATATTTGTTACAACATAAATGAACATTAAAAACATCCTTAGTAGAAAAAAGCCATACAGAAAAGGCCACCCAGATCCCATATTTATCTTGTCTGCTTTAAATCCATCAAGGTTGTCCAAATGAGGGAAAAACTCAGTAATGGTTCCAGAAAAAGAAAACTAGATCAGGATGGAAAAAGACATTTTCATACAGTTGGGATAGCAGGTGAAAGTTGATGTGGGCCTGTGTATTAAATTATAATGTAGAAATCATGATTTCCTCAGTTAGGGGTTATGTGTTAGTTCCTCAGGAGAATGTCCCTGTTCTGGGCAAAACACACTGAGCATTTTGTGTGAAGTGGCAGATGTGAGTACTTTTTGCCATTATTGAAAGTTTTCCGTACACTTTAAATTACTGGAAAGTGAATTACTTTTCAAAACAACCATGTCAATACCATACCAGAAAATCAGATAAGACAGCCATCAAACTTTATTATAGAGGCCAAGACTTAACCAGACCAAGTTCAACCAAAGTTGTGATACTTATTTCCCTTGTAGGAGTACACACATGATATTAAGAGGCACCATGGGAAGAGTATATTAGTAGCTACCATGTCTTTGGTCCTGTGGATGCAGTAGAAACAGTGAGCTTTTAGCATTACAATTTTTCACATTACTTCAAAAAGCATGTTAAAAAAATAAATTCAGTAAAGCTGCAAAGTATGGAATCAATACGCACAAATCAGTTTTGTTTCTATACACTAATAACAAACAATCAGAAAAATTAAGAAAAGAATCCCATTTACAATTCCATCGGAAAGAACAAACTGTTTAGGAATAAATTTAACCAAGGACATGAAAGACCTATACTCAGAAAACTATAGGACACTGATAAAGAAATTGAAGACACAATAGAAAACAATATTCCATGCTCATGCATCAGAAAAATTACCATTATTAAAATGTTTATTCTGCCCAAAGCCATCAACAAACAGTGCCAGGAAAACTAGACACCAGACTCCAAAGAACGACACTGGTCACCATCTACACTGCACAAAAACTGACTAAAAGCCCAAAAGGTTCCATATTAAACCCTTTCTCTCCTGAGTCCCCTGAAGATGCACCCCACCCACCCAGCAGTCAGCTGCACTGGAAGTTTCTCCCCACCTGCTCATTTCTTCCTCTTGTGGTATCTCCTCACCAGTGGAGAAAACCTGAGAAAACCCAGCTCCTGTCAGTGTGGACACTGCCCAATGGTCCAGAAACCTAAGCCCTGAAGGGAGACAAAGCTCCTTGTCCACTTGTCATGGAGCAAAGTCTGTGGGCAGGCTGCACCTGTGCCCGCAGGGTCAGAGAGGTGGGTTCAGCGCCCCCTGTGGGACATCAGAGAAGTTCCGGGAGCACCACACTCAAACCCAGAGGCCTCATCCCAAATGCAGTTCTGCTTGCTGTATGTACTAAATTTGAAAATCCAAACTGAAATGGAGCCAAGTATCTCACCGTATCTTCTCAAAAGATAGTTAAGGAACAATTAATTAGAAACCATATGTAATGAAATGAATGTAGACACAAACTTTACAACTTAAACCAAAATTCACTCAAAATTGCCCATAGACAAATTTAAATTAACAAACTATAAAAATTCTAGAATCTGAGAACAGAAGAAAATCTACATGACCTTGGGTCTGGTGATCCATTTTAAAACACACACCAAAAGTCTATCAAGAAAAGAAAAATAATTAATAATGTAGACTTTAAAAATTAAAAATTTCTACTCTATGAAAGACCCTATTCGGAAAACCACAAACTGGAAGAAACTATTTCCAAAACACATATCTGATAAAGGATTTGTACGCAATTAAAACTTGGTAAAGATTGAAACACACACCTGGCCAAAGAAGATAAACAGTAAATAAGCATACAACAATATACTCAAGATGCTGGTGGAATGCATGTACAACGTACTTTAGAAGACAGTTTGGCAGTTTTTTCCAAATCTAAACAGTCTCACCTTAGGATCCAAGAAGAATACCTCCTGTATTTAGACAACTGTTTTGAAAAACTGTGTTCAAACAAAAACTAGCATTAAGTAATGCACAGCATCTCTATTCATAATGGCTAAAAACTTAAAGATATCAGGATGTCCTTCTGTAAATGAATTCGTAAGCAAATTAGAGGACATACATCTCAAGGGGAGCAGAATACACCACCCTAAAATATGCCCATTTGACAAAAGGATTATTTTGGACTGATTAAACAAAAAAATAGTATACCCAGGAGAATCCTTGAAAACCGAGTAGAAAATGCCCTTTTATGAAGTAAATTTACATTTACTATGGATATCTCCATTTGTAAGGGTGTGTCCCTCTCTGGACCAGGAAATGAATGATGACTAAATATCAAGAAAAACTTGTCAATGGAATAGGCCTGGATGTAAATCTGCATAACAACCATACCCTTGTTTACTGTGCTTTGCCTAATAATCTCCCTTAAATGGCTTCCTCCATTCCCTAACATCTTTCTTTTGTTCTCAGCTGAAGGTAGCATTTAAGGTAATGGCTTGGGCCATTTCAGAGAGTGACTCAGTTTTCCTGGGTATTTTTCAAGTATACAGGAGGTATGCATGGTATATATTAAACTTCCTATTGTTTTTCTCCAGTTCATCTCCCTTTCATTACAAGGGGGGTCCCAATGAAGAACATAGAAGAGTAGAGGGAAAATTATTTTCCCTCTCATAAAATGCAATGCAATAGCATTCGGAGATATAAAGGAATGAACCATCAACCCGTGCAAAAAAAAAAAAAAAAAAAGGATAAATCTAACACATTGCTAAGTGAAAGAATCCAGTCTGAAGTGCTACACACTGTATGACCTCATTTATATGACATTCTAGAAAAGGCAAAACAGACATGGTAAACAGTTTATGGAATATGTGGTTGAAATAGTCCATATGATACTTTAGTGGTGAATACCTGTCATTATGCATTTGTCTACATCCACAGATTTTTACAACCCAACAAGTAAATTATAATCTATTCAAATTTAGTTACTTAGGATATGGGAGTGTCAAAGACTGGAGTACTGAATATAACAAAGAATCTAACTGATTTACAAATGTATGAAAAAACTCACTGTTGGTGGTGGAGTTACAGACAAAGGGAGAAGGTTACAATATCCATGTCATAACAGATCAGGTTGGAGACATCAGTATAAACTATCTTTAGCCTAATAGAGATACACATAGTTCCACATGGAAATCTTTATAATTATGTGTATATGTATAGGCTGGGATACGTGCATATATTTCCATGCATTATCAACTGAGCCTATTTAGCTCCCACATGTAAGTTTTTAATACTGTTCTCTAATAAAAGGAACAAGGGCTCTTTGAAGAAAGGGCTGATACTAGGACTGAGACAGTAAATATGTGAAGCAGGATAATCTTAAAATATCAGAAAGTGAAAAAGTACCAAAAAAAAAAAAACCCCCACTTAAGAAAAATTATGTAAAATGAGAACAGGAGCAAATGGAAAAAGCTCTCAATAGCCAAAGCAAGAATGAACTAAACAGTCTAATAATGCAGTACTGGATTATAACCAGAAGTTTACAATAATTGTTCACATGTCCAAAAATAAATTACACAGTTTTCTATGAATGGTGTTAAATAGAAATCTCCTATGCAGAAAGATTCTAAACAATTCACATAGACACTCAGCTGTCCAACAAGGATGTGAAGCTAACTCCCCTCTCCTCAACTGTGGGTTCTGCATTATGACTTCCTCTTAAATAAGACACACAGGATGGACATGGGAAAAAATTAACCTCACTGTGGGAAAACTTGACAAACACTACCTCACCGAGGTGACCAAATTTAAGAATATAAGTGATGAATTCCCTTGAGAGCCTGTCCTCTTGATATATAGTGAAGAGGAAGCACTTTATCTCTGTAATCTGCATTTTCAAAAGCCTAGTCTAATCACAACAAAAACACCAAGAAAATCCCAGTGCAGGGCAGTCTACAAAATACCTGACCAGTCCTCCTCCACACTGTCAAGGTCATAGAAACAAGTAGTCTGAGCAACTGTCAAGGCCCAGGAGAGACTAAACAGACATTATGACCACATGTCCTTTGTGATCCTGGAACAAGGAAAGGTATAACAAAGGGAACATGAATATAGACTTCAGTTAATAATAAAGTATCAATATTTGTTCATTATTTGTGATGATTTTATAGAAAATTTTTCAGGAAAAATTAAAAGTCACATAAGAGAAACCTATTGTAACAAACTGGAAATCTAGAGGAAACAGGTGATTTCTTTGTAAAAACATATTACCAAAACGGACCCTAAATTAAGGAAAATACAAAAAGACTAATTAAACACTGAGGAACCTCTTCCCCCTACTGGTTATCCTCTATCACTGTTCCAGGGTTTCCCTCTCCCAGGACAGGGAGGGAACAGGCACAGAGCTGTTTGGCAGCTCCCCAAATATCTGACCCCACCCAGTATCTTCATCTCCCCCAGCCATGCCCCACCCAGTGAGGACACCTGAGGATGGATCAGGAATTTATTGATTCAGATGTGTCAACTAGGACTTTTTCTTATTCCCAGTTGTAATGCCAACTGGCCCGAGGCAGGGGAACACAATCAGATTCACCGGTTGCATCAGACCGAAACTCTCCGGACCACCCAGTTCCAGAAACTGACCTGGGGACTTTGCACTCGGCCCAGCCTTCCCGCCTTTCGAGGGGCGGGACTAACGGTCCCCCAGGATACCCGAAAAGACCACCAAATAAGGAATACCCTGCGCCCTCCCAGATTCACCACACCCCCTTTCCCTTCTTCCCCTATAAAGTCTTGCCCAACCCTCGCCCGGGTGCGACTTCTCGGGCCCCTCGGACCAGTGAACCTCGCCCGGGAGCGCTCCCTAATAAAGCTCACTTGAAGCTTTCCTCCACGGTTTCGCGGTGCCGTTTGTTAAGATACGACTTTACACCAGTGACTGGACACACTTACTGAAGTAAAATAAATTAGTATTTATTGTAAGGGTAGAAATAAATTAATACTGGCAAGTGGCAAGTTTAAGAATGCGTTTGGACCTGGCAGGTCCAGTGACCCATACTATCTCAGTGTGGTCTTGCTCCTTTACAAAACTCTGTCCTGCTCAGTGCCTTTGGGTGATCCCATTCACAGGCACAGTCTCTCACTGTCCTTGGACCAACAGCAATTCTAGGCTGACAACCACTCACCATCCTTTTTCCAAGAAAGAGCTTCTCCTTTTCTTGGGTACCAAGAAAAGTCATGGTTTTAAATTCCTTTGGCCTGGCTTGGGTTACATTCTCACCCTTGACCCATCACAGAACGAGAAGATGGAAAATGGGACTGGCTAGATGTGGGTTGTAAACCCATCTTCGAGCTGGGTGGAACATGGGGTCATCCTTCTGTAACTGTTTGGACTGGAAGTAGGTGAGATGTAATTCCCAAAGGAAAACTGAGGCACTAGACTTGGGCATGAGAACAGATGCTGGCTGAGAGAAAGCAGCAGATTCTATGTCAATGACAGCTCACTGCACAGCACCCTTTATCCAAAAGGAAAAAAGGGGTTCACTTAGGGTCAGGGGCTGCAGCTACTCATCCAGTGTGCTCTTACTGCCCTCTCAAGACTGCAAGAAGTTCTTTCACTTGCTGAAAAGGCAGGATCGTTGGTGGTGGTAAACTCAAGCCTCCTGCCTTGGGCATCAGGTCCTCACATCTCAGGGTTTGGCCCATGATAGCCTATGTGCCCTCAGAAGACACACAGACCTCATTCCTGCCCCTGAGAGGTGGGAACCCTTGAGTCATGCCATCTCCCTGGCCATATTAATCACCCTGAAGAACAATGCTGCTCATTTTCCAGTTTCTTCTCTCTCCTTTACTAAGGGAAGAAACCAAATGCTAGGGTGGTAAGGAAACTCTTGTGCAATGAAGTAATGGGAGGTTCAAGAATTATTCCATGCTGGGCTTCTCTGGCGGCGCAGTGGTTGAGAGTCCGCCTGGCGATGCAGGGGACACAGGTTCGTGCCCCAGTCCGGGAAGATCCCACATGCCGCGGAGTGGCTTGGGCCCGTGAGCCATGTCCAGAGCCTGTGCTCCGCAATGGGAGAGGCCACAACAGTGAGAGGCCCACGTACCAGGAGGAAAAAAAAAAAAGAATTATTCCATGCCATGGAACCCATAATTGGCAGGCTTTCCAGAGGCCACATGGATGCATATGGCTCTCAAGACCATGCAGCCTCAGTATGAACCTCCCATTGGGAGGCCCAGTTACTCCCATATCTTTGATTCTTAATGAATATGAATGTCAAAATTTCTAACAACTGAAGGGACAAAGGATTGCAGGGCCATGGTCTGCTGTATGGTTGTTGTGTCAGGGACACACTCAAATGTTTAGCGTTATTACCTCTCTTGGCAGGCTATGAGACTGTGAAGGCTGTGAAGAGGAGGACCTTTTCTCAACCCTATGGACACTGATAGTTGAAACATCTCAAAAGGAATGTCTACACTGCCCAGGTAGCTGTTCCATTGCCCAGCAGCATGGTCAGCTCAGTAATTGTCCATAGGGTCTTGACAGGGCCCAGGCTGGACTGAGCTAGAGGACCACAGATGCCTGCCTGGATGCTCAGAGGTCAAGGACCGTCCTGCCTGAGACTTGATTGTCTATTGATGCCCACTCAGATGGGACAAAGCATGCCTGCAGTCCCAGGAGGGTCCCACCAGCCCTCAAGTAGGCTGGGGGCTGGCAGGTTGCTACACCCAGTCCTGCATAAATCCACACATATCCATTGAGTACCCTCCTGTCTGGGCTCTGCTAGAACCTGGGGCTGCCCAGGCAGAGTGGAGCCAGCACCACCTTTCCCAGATGGGAGGGCAGGAAGAAACCTGAGTGACTTGACACCTTCCACAACCCTTGACTAACATTGAGTTTGATTTGAAACACTCAGAAACAGTACAGACATTTCATTCTTCTCTCAGAGCCCAGGACTGGGGGATAGAAAAACAGTGGTCCAGCTCAACTCCCTGACTCATGTGTGACCCTGGGCAAATCGTGTCCATCCCGGAGACCTCAAAGAGGAGAAGGGAAGAGCAAAGGGGGCCAGTTATGCTTAAACCTAACCCTAACCCTAAAGAAATCTAACCTCTAACCCTAACACCCTAAGCCCAGACCCCTAGACCCTCTACCCTGAGTCTCCAACCCTGACCCCTGACCCCTAAACCCTGACACTGACTTAAACCCCAGACCTAAACCCTAGCCTAGTGGATACCGAGGGTATATACCCTGGAATAAACCAAGGGATTCATGACCTTGAATTTAGCAATAGTTTCTTATATCTCAAACTAA
Source organism: Tursiops truncatus (assembly GCF_011762595.2). NCBI lineage: Eukaryota > Metazoa > Chordata > Mammalia > Artiodactyla > Delphinidae > Tursiops > Tursiops truncatus. Next base: position 146,618,177 of record NC_047035.1, read on the forward strand.
AGCTCAAGCAATGAAAGAAAAAAATAGATCAACTGGAGTTCCTCAAAATTACAAACCTTTGTACATCAAAAAAGGCTATCCAGAAAGTAAAAGACAGCCCAAAGAATGGAAGAAAATATTGGCACATTGTATCTGACGAGAGCCTTTATCCAGAATCTATCAAGAACTTTTACCACTCAACAAAAGAGCAACCCAATTTTTTAAATGGACAAAGGACTTGAATGGCCTGCTCTCCAGACAAGGCATACAAATGGTCAGCAAGCACATGAAGAGATGTCAAACATCAGTAGTCGTGATGGAAATGCAAATTAAAACCACAACTTCTCACACACATTAGAATGGTTATATTAAAAATAAATAAAAATAACAAATGTTGGCAACAATGTAGAGAAATTGGAACTCTTAAACTTTACTTGTGGAAATGTAAAATGGTGCAATCTATGTGTGCTAAATTTTGGCATTTTCTCAAAAATATAAAAATGTAATTATCATAGGTTTCAACAACTCCACTCCTAGATATATACCCAAAGAATTGAAAGCAGGTGTTCAAATAAAAACTTGTACACCAATATTCATAGTAGCACTATTCACAATAGCCCAAGGTAAAAACAATTAAAATGTCCACCAATGGGTGAATGGATAAGCAAAATAGGGTAGATCCATAAGATGCATTATTCTGCCATATAAAGGAATAAAGTAAAATGGTGCAAGCAGCTGTGGAAAACAGTAGGGGGGCTCCTCAAAAACTTAAACATAGAAATAACGTAGAATCCCTCAATTCCACCCTGGGGTATACACCCAAAATATTTAAAAGCAAGGACAGGAACAGGTATTTGTACACCATATTCATAGCAGCATTATTCACAGTAGCCAAGAGGTGGAAGCAACTGGAGTGTCCTTCAGCAGATGAATGGATAAACATAATGTAGTATATACACAATGGAATGCAATTCAAACTTTAAAACTAAGGTAATTCTCACACAGGCTACAATGTGGTTAAACCTTGAAGTCATTATGCTAAGTGAAACAAGCCAGACACAAAAGGACAGACATTCTGAGTCCACTAGTATGAAATATCCAGATAAGTCAAATTCAAAGACAAAAAGCAGAATAAGGTTGCCAGGAGTTGAAGGGAATGTGTTTAATGGTTACAATTTCACTTGGGGAAAATGAAAAAGTTCTGGAGATGGATGGTAAGGATATTTTTACAACAATGTGAATGACCATAACGCTATAGAAGTGTATACTTAAAATTATTTAAATGATGTTATATTTTTAAATCACAATGAAAAAAAATGATGCATGTTAACGGCATAGAAAAACACTGAAAACCTCCTAAGTGAAAGAAGCCATACATAAAAAGTCACACAGATCATACTCATCTCGTACACTTAAAATTCATGAAGGTTTTCAAAACGAGGGAAAGCCCCAGTGATGGTTCCAGAAAAAGAAAACTGGATTAGAATGGAAAAAGACATTTCCACAAAGGTGGGGCCAGCTGCTGAAAGTTGAAGTGGTCCTGTGGATAGGATTGTAATGTGGAAACCATAATTATTCCTCATTTGGGGGCTATGTGCTGGTTCCCTGGGAGAACCCAGGGTGTTTGGTGTGAACATCCTAGAAAACTTTGTACTGCTATTTAAAGTTTAAACATTTGAAATTTACTAGAAAATAAATTACTTTTCAATACAACCATGTCAGTAACATGCCAGAAAATCAGAGATGACATCAAACATTGCTATAGAGGCCAAGACTTACCCAGACCAAATTCAACCAAAGTGGTGATGCTAATCGCCCTTGTAGGAGTCCCCATGGTATTAAGAGGCACCGTGGTAAGATTATATTAGTAGCCGCTATGTCTTGGGTGCTGTGGATGACCTGGATATAGCTGGAACAGTAGGATTTCTGAATTCTAGTTTTCTACGTAAAACCCCCAAAAGACTGTCAGAACTAAAAAATGAGTTCAATAAAACTGCAGGATCATTTGTGATTCTATACACTAATAATCAACTATCAGAAAGAGAAATTAAGAAAACAATTCCATTTACCATTGCACCCCAAAAAAAACTAGCAGTAAATTTAACCAAGGACTTGAAAGACCTGTACACTGAAAACTGTAAGACACTGATGAAAGAAACTGGACACCAAAAACTGGAAAGATATCCCATGCTCACGGGCGAAAATATTGTTAAAATGTCCATTCTACCCAAAGCAACATACACATTCACGCAGTCACGACCAAAATTTCAATGACATTTTTCACAGAAACAAAAAACAATTTGTGTGGAGCCACAAAGGACGCAGAAGAGCCAAAGCGACGCTGAGAAAGGAAAACAGGCTGGAGGCATCTCCCTCCCTGACTTCAATCTACATTATGAAGCTAAAGGCACCAAAAAAGTGTGGAATTGGCACAGAAACAGGCACACTGGCCAGAGATCCCAGAAAGAAACCTACAGGTACGTGGTCAGTTAATTCACAAAAAAAGGAGCCGAGAACATACACCGGGGAAAGGACAGTTCCCTCAGTAAACGGTGCCGGGGAAAATGGACGACACACGCCAATTAACAACACCGGCTAAAACCTGACTAAAACCCCACAACTTTCCACAACAAGCCATTCCAGTTCTGGGTCCTGTGAAGACAGACACCCCTCAAGAGTCGGCCGCACACAGGAACCTTCCCCCCTCTTCTCACTTTCCTCACCTTTTCCGTCAGCCGCATCACCGCCCGGCCGGTCCTGAGGAGACGGGGCTCCCGGCAGCGTGAACTGGACTCCACAACGTCCCAAAGCCGAAGCCTCAGCAACTCCTTAGGAGACTTGGCTCCCATTAGCGTGGACTCGACCCTGTGTTGTCCCGAAGCCCCCGCGCTGTCAGCATGGACTCAGCCCCAAGCGTTCCAGAAGCCAAAGCCCCCGCGGGTCCTGAAAAGACCAGATTCGCGTCAGCTGCCCGCGGAAGCCAGGTCCGCGGGCGGAACACGCGTTCCCAAGGGGGATCAGAGAGGCGGGCTCTGCGTTCCCTGCCAGCCAATGGGAAAGTGCAGACCAAGCCGCCCTCACAGTTTAGTGGAGATCCCACCCACTGAGGGCGGTTCTGCTAGATCCCTTAAACTGGAAATTCAAACTGAAATAGAGCCAATATCCCCTAACTTCTCCAAAATAGTTAAGGAACAATTAACTTGAAACAGTATGGAGTGAAGTGAATGTAGACACAAACTTTAAAGCTGACACCAAAGCCACTGAAATTTATTAACAGACAGTTAAAACGCGAAACTATCGAAATTACAGATATAAACAGAGAAAATCTACATGACCTTGGGTTTGGTCTGTAGATAGTAAGTTTTGAGTTTTAACACACAGAAAGCCAATCCACAAAAGAAAGAAGTAATATTGTGGACTTTATAAAATTAAAGATTTCTACTCTGAAAGACCTTATTCAGAAAATCAAAAGACAAGCCACAAACTGGTAGGAAAATATTTGCAAAACTTGTATCTGATAAAGGATTTGGACTCAAAATAGACAAAGACCTGTAAAACAACCCCATTAAAAAAAAAAAAAAAAGGGTAAGGATCTGAACAGACACCCAGCCGAAAAGGATATACAGTAAAAATCATACAAAAACATGCTCAACATTATATAGCTTTAAGGAATTACAAATTAAAATCATGAGATAGCACACCTATTAGGACTGCCAAATTCAAAATATGACAATACCCACTGCTAGAGGGTGAGGAACAACAGGAATTCTCCCTCCTTGCTGGTGGGATGCACGTACAGCCACTTTCTAAGACAGTTTGGCAGTTTTTTCCAAACGTAAACAAGTCTCACCTTGGGATCCAACAATCACGCTCCAAGTATTTAGGCAACTGCTTTGAAAATCTATGTCCAAATGCAAACAAAGATGCAATTATGCACAGCCGCTCTACTCAAAACAGCTAAAAACTTGAAGAAATCAGAATGTCCTTCAATAGATGAATGCATAAGCAAATTGGGGTACATCCATGTCAAGGCGAGTAGAATATGCCACCCCAAAATATGCCTATCTGGCATAAGGATTATTTCAGTCTGCTAAAAACAAACAAACAAAAATTTAAAACTCTCAGAAAACTGAGTAGAGAAGGACATTTACAATAGAGAAATCTCCATTTATAAGGTCATGTCCCTCTTTGCACCAGAAATAGAAGGATAATTAAAACTCAAGTAACTCTTATCAATGGAGAAGTCCTGACTTAAATCTGCAAACAATCATACCCTAGTTTGCTGTGCTTTGCATGATAACCTGCCATAACTGGCTTCCCCCCTTCCCCAACATCATTCTTCTGTTTTTAGCTGAAGTAGGTATTTAAGGTGATGGCTTTGGTCATTTCAGGGAGTGACTCAGTTTTCCTTGGTATCTCCCCTGTATACAGCAGGTATACATGTTATTAAACTTCTGTTTTTCTCCTGCTAATCTATCTTTTATTACAGGGGTGGGGTGTCTCAATCAAGAACCTAGAAGGGTAGAGGGAAAATTGTTTTCCTCCCACGCACATGCAATGGAATACTACTCAACAGTAGAAAGGAATGAACCAACAACCTGTGGAAAGACATGGATAAATCTTCAGTATATATTGCTAAGTGAAAGAACCCAGTCTCAGGAGGCTGCACACAGTATGACCCCATTTATGACATTCTAAGAAAGGCAAAGCTACGCTACATAAATGATAAGCAGATCATGGGGTGGGGGGTTTGAAGTATTCCATGTGATACTTTAGGATGGATACCTGTCACTATGCATTTGTCTAAGCCCATAGATTTGTATAGCCCAAGGGGTAAATCATAGTCTATTCAAATTTAGTTATTTAGAATGTAGGAGTGCCACAGGATGGAATACATAATGCAACAGAATCTAACTGTTGGAAATGTATTGAAAAAACTCACTGTAGGGGATGGGGTAAAAGGTGCTGACCTAAGTTAACTTTGGAAATGAATGGAATCTGTAGACTAAAGGCAAAATGGACCATACATAAACAGAGGACTTTATTTTATGAAGTTCTTTCCAGGCTGTAGTAGCTAACAATTCTGAAACCACTGTACATGTAATTTGAAAAGGAGAAATTGAGGCAGGAGACACATGGGCTCCAGGCTAGACATTTACAACTGGCCTCCTGTTCATACTTCCTGGGGTGAGAAGAAGATGGGCTCCAGCCCGGACATTAATTACCAGCCCCTGGTTTACATCTCTTGAGACAAGAAACAAACAGGCTCCGGACTACATATTTATGATCGGACTCCTGTCTATATTTCGAGATCTGCACTTTGATATAAGAAACAACAACAGAGGACTTCCCTGGTGGTGCGGTGGTTAAGAATCTGCCTGCCAATGCAGGGGACATGGGTTCGAACCCTGGTCCGGGAAGATCCCACATGCTGCGGAGCAACTAAGCCTGTGCGCCACAACTACTGAGCCTATGCTCTAGAGCCTGCAAGCCACAACTATTGAGCCCATGTGCGACAACTACTGAAGCCCACGCACCTAGAGCCCATGCTTCACAACAAGAGAAGCCACCGCAATGAGAAGCCAGTGCACTGCAACGAAGAGTAGCCCCCACTTGCCCCAACTAGAAAAAAAGAGTAGCCCCCACTTGCCGTGCACAGCAACGAAGACCCAACGTAGCCAAAAATAATTAATTAATTAATTAATTAATTATTTTAAAAAGAAACAACAACAGGAATAGGGTAGATAACCGAACATTGGACACTTTTATGGCAGGGACAGAGAGGGGCTAAACCCTGTTAAAAGATCGAGGTCCTACATTTCCCACCCTTGGGGAAAGGGAAACATTGCACATGCGCAGAAAGGCTCCTTGGGGGTCAAAAAGGAGGGGGCAACACCCCGTAATATGTGATGCTAAGGCCGTCCCATAGGCCTCTGGGCTGTAATCCATCTTGGAAAAAAGTTGGGCATGCATGTTAAGGACAGTCCTAGGGCAGGGCAGGTGTGGAAAAAGAAACCAGATAATTGGCCAAAGGTAAACAAAGACCTGGAAGAACTGCCTTACATAAATGACTTAATTACCTCTTTACTGCGCTCAGCCTCATTAGGGAGGCTGCCCACACCCTTTCTCTCCGGCTGTGTATCTCTGCCTTGCTTCTATCTTAACTAAACAAACTGTTTCTCTGTGTGCTCTCCCATGTGTTGTTGTGCTATGTCTCATAATAAAATTTGTACCTGTTTTTACAGTTTTTGCCTCCATGAGAAATGCATTTTCACTGGGGGCAAGGGCGAGGGGGTGTGGTGGCTAGGGTTCCTGGTCTTCATCCAGGCTACCCAGGTTCAATTCCTGGGCAGAGAACTAAGATCTCGCTTCACGCCACCACTCACCGCTGCCTCACTATCAAAATGAATTGGTAAATGGCAGATGGTGGGAGCCAGACTCCTCACTGTGGGAGTGGGAATTAACAGATAAGCAAAGCAATAAGAGAATGAAGCTGATCCCCTGACAGCCACTCCTTTCTGGCTCTGAGTTGCTTCCAACAGGACCGCAAGTCACCTGCTTGTAGTCTGCTGTGACCCATCTGCCATTTCCTCTTCCTCCCTGCCATGATTCCAGTGACATTTTCAGCCTGGACCCCTCTCCCAGGCCAGACGTATCTGTCCAGCCACTGCAACCCCATCTCACCCTGGGGGCTAACAGGCCCCTCAGAGGACTGTGATCCCGCTGCTCCCCAAACCCCAGGAGGCAGCCCCACCTTCCCTGGTTGCTGAGCCCAGACACCTGGTGTAACAGAGTAGGACCCTATGGGGCCTTCCCAGGACAGACCCTCCCCCCCATATCCTCTGCTGTAGCTCCTCTCTGAAGTACCTAGATAATAGTGTCTGATGCACACTTCCTGAGCTGTTTTACAGATGCTAAAACCACCACCAAATGGAAGAAATTAACTACTTGATGATCATCAACACAGAGCTACTGGTGCATAATAATTTGTAATGTTAACTGCTGTGTTACCTCACCATCAACCAGAGAATTGGGCACCAGCTGATCACATATCCTGTGACCACCCTCCCTCACCTGACCTTTAAAATTGCTTTGCTGAATCCCTTCAGGGAGTTTGGTGTCATAGAGCACAAGCCACCTGTCCTCCTTGTATTGACACTTTTACAATTAAAGCTTCACTTTTCTTCACCACAACTTGGTGCCAGTAGACTGGTTTTACTGCACTCTGACACATGGACCCAAGTTTGGTTCAGTAACACTGGAGCCTCCCAGGCTCCTACTTCCTTGTGCCCCAGTGACTGTCAGCTCCTCCTCCAGAGCCTATGGCCAGTTCCCACGCTAATTCCCCTCTACACTGACAGCCCTGGCCCAAGCCCGATCTTGTGCCTGGTTCCTCCATCAGGCCCTGACAAAGCTCCCTACCCTCACCGTGCACCTCACATCCCACCCCGAATTGGTCTTTCTGAAGCATAAACAAGACCATGATTCTCTCCCACCTGTAATCCCCCAAATGTTTCCCCACTTTGCTGGGGTGACTTGTGGGAGAGACATGTGCCAAGGCTCTGAGAGTCCCGGCATCCCCACTAGGCTGCTGGCTCCTGGGTCCCCTGCCACTGAGCACCTCAGCAGGCCAGGCGACACGGCACAAAACCCCAGAACTTCTCACCTCAGGATGGGGCTGGCACTCCCGCTGCCTGATCAAAGAGAGCAGAGGAGGCTTCCCCAGCTGGGCACAAGGTCTGCACAAGTGGCCTTTCCCTGAGCCATCAGATGTTCTCCGTGTGACTTGAGGGAAGGAGGGACCAAGGCACATATTAGTTCCTAAGCAGGATGGTGTGGACTCAGTCATGTCCCCCAAAATTCACATGCTGAATCCCTAACTCCCAGGACCCCAGAATGTGGCTGTATTTGGAGATGGAGTTTTTAAAGAGGTGATCAAAGTAAAATGCAGTCACTAGGGTGGATCCTAATTCAATAGGACTGATGTCCTACAAGAAGAGATTAGGACACGGGCACAGGGGGAGACCGTGTGAGGACACGGAGAGAAGATGGCTGTCTACACGCCAAGGAGAGAGGCCTCAGGAGAAACCAGCCTGCAGACATCTTGATCTCACACAGCATCCAGGACTGGGAGATGTCTGTTGTTTAAGCTGCCCTGTCTGTGGTATTTGTAATAGCAGCCCCTGAGCAGACTCACACACAGGGTAACTCAGGGCTCAAACTGGACAGAGCCCACTCTCCATTCCCCCATACGTGAGTTACAGGAACTAAGGACAGGGTCCCCGAGGAGATGGACAAGATACAAGACCTTAGGCATAACACGACTGCATTCACGTTAAACGTGCCTGAACTACATTCACGTGAGATAGTTTTGTCCTGTATGTACACCCACATCAGCACCTGTTTGAACTGCAGACCTTTGGCTTCATCACCTCCACTGAGAGCATTAGCTTCACCTGCTGTAAACCACCTCCTATAGGATTTCCAGAACCACAAAACATCAAAGAGCTCATGCTGATGTGTAATCACAATTCGCAGGCCCCAGAGGCTGTGTGCTGGTGTCCGAGCGACCCCCACAGCAGAGCCGCCCAGCTGCCCTCCAGAATCCATTTCCCTTTTTCCTGTTCACAGCTACCCTGCATCTTGCAGCTGGGGCACAGTGTCTCGTGTTTCCAAGAGGAAGCAGTGGAGGTGGTGAGGCCCTTGGCCAGCCTGCATCCTTGGACAGAGGGCTTGGTGCCCATGTGGTCACCTCACCCTGCTAGTTGGAGCCCTCCCTGGAAACAGGGAGGAGAAACAAGGTAGACAGAGCCTGGACCCCTACACCCACCTGCCCTGGACTCTCACATGAAGGGGACAGAGACATCTTGAGCTTCAGCCCATTTCTGGGGGGACATTTTGTTCCAGTAACAAACCTTTGCCCTAAAAGCCAAGGTGCTTTACAAACCCCTCCCCTACTATAACAGCAAGTAAGGCTTAATCTCGTCACACTTTTCTCAAACCACAGCTCATGTTGAGACCAGCGCTCAGGTGATGGTGCTTCAGAGCAGCCCCTTTAAAAGATCCCTGCAGTTCAGCTCCCCCAGCCCTACCTTCAGTTTAAGGGAGAAGTTTCCTTGACAACCTTGACAAACCTGCTCGGTTTCCTTGACAACCAAGCTTCGCAATCTCCCAAACTCTTCTCCTTCAAACATTCCTACTCTAGGCTTGATGAGCCTAAAGAGACAGTGCTGTCATCACGTGCCAGAAAGTGATTCCTCCAAGCCCGTAATTGTTGGTTTCATGATGCTATTGATGATGAAGTCCCGGAAGAGCCAGCTTTGCAAGGTAAACACTTCTGTACTTAACACTGTGTCCCTTTCAACAGACAGGATGGAGTGGCTGTTTTCATGGGTCCCATAGTGGAAGAGCTCACCTTCTGATGAAGCCAGGCCCTGATCATTTCCAGGTGATTCCAGGGTCCTAATTCTCCCCAGACCCCCCACCTACATGGCTGCTGTCTGTGCCAGTCTATATGGGACCTTGGTAATCTCCTAAAATGAGGGTTATTGGGCTTCCCTGGTGGCGCAGTGGTTGAGAGTCTGCCTGCCGATGCAGGGGACACGGGTTCGTGCCCCGGTCCGGGAAGATCCCACATGCTGCGGAGCGGCTGGGCCCGTGGGCCATGGCCGGTGAGCCTGCACGTCCGGAGCCTGTGCTCCGCAACGGGAGAGGCCACAACAGTGAGAGGCCCACGAACCACAAAAAAAAAAAAAAAAAAAAAAATGAGGGTTATTTTATACACAGATAATGGGTTGAATGGTGAGCCCAAAAGATGTGTCCCCCCAGAACACGGGAACAGGACCATATCTGGGAAAAGGGTCTTTGTAGATGTAGTTAAGGATCTCGAGATGAGGTCATCTTGGGTCAGGGTGACCCTCAATCCAATGGTAGCATCCTTATAAGAGACAAAAGAGGAGAGACACAGACACAGAGGAGAAGCCACGTGAAGACCGAGGCAGAGATGGGAGGGATGCAGCCGCAAGCCTGGGGATGCCTGGAGCTCCCAGAAGCTGGAAAAGGCAGGAAGAACCCTATTCTGGAGCCTCTGGAGGGACTTCAGTCCTGCGACACCTTGATCTCAGATGTCTGGTCTCCAGGACTGGGGGAGGATGAATTCCTGTTTTAAACCACCCAGCTTGTGGTCATTTGTTAGAGAAGCCACAGAACAGTCCTCTCTGTGCAACCGACACAGAGTTGCTTAAAGACTTCCCTGTGAGCAGTGCTGGGATAAAATTGAGAACCAGGAGATGCTGCAGGCCCCCTGCATCCCTGCCTGGGCCCATCCAGAGTGATGAGGTCAGTAGGCGGATGCTGGCCACTGTGCTGCATGAGGGAGGCCCCATAGGTACCACTTGTTTCTTCCACCTGACACCACAGAGGCCTCCCCAGGACAGAGAAGACAGCCTGTCCCAGGCGGGTGGGAGCTCCTGGTGACACTGCAGGGGACATGAAAGGGAAGGACCAGGCAGGAGGGAGTGGGAACCCAGGCAGAGCCATGGGACTTGGGGCCCAAGGGGGCCTTTCTGGGTCTGAGCTGGGAGTGGGTGAACAGGTGGTGAGTGTGATTCAGGAAAGGTACTCTGGTGACGTGACACTGAACCTGCTTCAAGCCTTCCGGATGATCCCAAAAATAGGATAGTAAGACGGATCCAGTTAAAAGAAGGTAAGTGAATCCCCGTAAGAGGAGGCTCTGTGAGCTGGTCCCCGGAGGGGGATGAAGGTAATGGACATGGAACCTGCTGGGAGTGGGCAGTCACCCTGGGCGGGCGGTGGGTGCAGACCCCACTCTGTGGCCGCACATCTGTGCTTCTGGCTGGGTTACTTGGCTTCTCAGAGCCTCAGCTTCCCAGTCCGCTTGTGGGGTGATGGTAGCATGGATTGGCTAGTAATTTTCTCAGAACAGGGTAGAAAGGGATCTAGTGGAAATTCCACAGAACACCGTCAGTATGGGAATCGCAGGCCCTGTTTCCCACAGGTCTGTCTTCAGAATCAGGAGAGCAAATCCGAGCCGACTTGCAGCAGAGCCCAGGGATGGGCTCAGTTTGGTGGGTCCTCCTGCTTCCTTAATTTCGGAAGGAGCAGGCTCCAGTGCGCAGTGGCAGGTTCATCCCACACCTGGAAGCATCCGGACCTCAAGGCCCAGCAACCCCTGAGCCCTGTGTCTGGGCCCCCAGGAGGCAGACGGGACATCCCAGCCTCCTCCTCAGCCCTCTTCTTGACCAGAACATTTGAAATCCAGGCCATCATTAGGGAGAAGCAGGGATGGGGGCATCCCATGTGGAAAGAGGACATGGGGTAGCTTCTTGTGTACGTGGATGTCCACACCAGGAATGTGGGTCAGTGGGACACAGGCACTGGGAGGGGCAGACGGTGGGCCTGAGTAAGCAGGGCGGGGCCGGGGGTCCCAAGGAGGGGGCACGTTGAGCTTTGCCTGAGCCGGACCTCAGACTCCACTGGGCTTCCCTCTCCTGGTCACTGGGGGGGAGGAGCTGAGCAGCATTGGTGGAATGACCACTCTCAGCCCCAGGCCCTGCCAGCATTGGTCTTTCAGGCTCTGGGTTGGGGAGCCTGAGGAGTGCAGGTCCAGTTCTGTGCACCAGGGAGGCCTGGAGGGGTCGGGCAGGAAGCTCTGGTGTGGTCATCAACTGTGCGGAAGCTTCCAAGCCTGTGTCCAGTAGGAGCTCTCACCTTGCACGGGGTTTCAAGTCCATAGCACAGATCACCTTCTAGCCACTTGGTTTGTTTTCTAGACACAAAGCAAAGTCCTAATATTTACTATGTTCACTGCCTGTAAGAAGGCACATCTGATCTGGCACCAGGTGCTGCCTCTGGGTCCCTCCTGACTGGATGCCCGGCAGCCAGTGTCACCGCGTCAAACTGTCAGGTGGTATCAGGCGTGGAGGGACAAGAGCACACGGTCCAGGCCCACGAGGGGCCGTGCTGTCCACGGAGCCGGTGCTGTGGCTGTAGGTGTTCCCTCCACCCACCCCACAGGCAGAGACCACTGTCTCCTTACAGATTGCTACCAAGTTAAGTTGTATGGACCCTGCTCGGGCCCTAGCCTGGCTGAGGCTCTCTGCCTGGATGGGGAAGATTTCCTTTTTCCATTCGGGTTCAAGTAGGTGAATAACAAAACCAAAGCTGCCACCGACACAGCACAGGCTTTATTCAGTGGCCAAAGAATGGAGAAGTGGGAGCTAAGTTCACAGATCAGCTTCTCGCCCACCTGGAGAGAGTGGTTTAATTTTAAAGAGTAAAGACAAAGGGAGGAGAAGGGAGGCTAATGATGGGAGGCATATGTGTTTGTCCACCGGGGAAGGGGCAGGGCTTTTTCCAAGGGAGCGGGGTATCACTTCCTTTTTACCCTTTTTTGGTCCTTCATGTCCAGTCATGGCCACGGGTAGATGTGTCACATAACATGCTGATATGGTAAATTCAACATATAATGAGACTCAGGGTCTGTTGGAGGTCAGATTCATAGCCATCTTGGTCCCAGCTGGTTCCATCTGATTTTTTTGTTTGCAGCTTCCTTTCTTATCTCTGGACCCTTTAACTTAAAGACTTCTGTTAACTCCTGCTGAAGGTGGGGGGTGGAGGACAGCCCTATTAAAGGTAGGTTCATGGGTCTTGAGCAGGGCCTGGAGCAGCTCTGACAACAAGAGGAGGAGGCTGAGATGGGCAGTCGGTCTGACACCTGCACTGGGGCCTGTGGTCTGCATGTGGAGGCAGTCAGCAGGGGGCTTGTGTCAGGGAAGGTTCTCAGTGTTTACAAGGAAAATGTATCCAGATGCAGAGCTGCCTGCAGATGCTGCTACAGAAACCCCTGATTCCTTCCTAAGGATGTTGGAGGTGGGGGGGCGGCATTCAGGCAACAGGGCAAACAGCTTGTTCTGGAGGCTCTTGTGGGGAAGCGGGGACTTAGCAACAGGGGCTCAGCCTGCAAAACCCCAGAACCCCTCCCAGAACAGCTCAAGAACCGCTCCTGGAATGGCAAGAAGTGCTTCTTCCCACCTACTAGACGGGGAGGGAAGGGGTGGGGTCTGCAGGGCCACCCTCACCTTCGGGGACTTGCTGGGAGGCTCACAGGACTCAGCACATGCTTGTGGCTTGTGTGCTCACAGCTGAGATGGGCCACAGCACGCAGTAAGGATGAATGGGTGGGAGGGACCCTGCTCCAGTCACCTCATGACCCTTCATGCCCCCTCCTTCCCTCGAGGGTCTCTAGGGTGTCTCTTTCCCCAGCGACGAAGGGCAGAACCATGACAGTTACCCCCGTCCCCGTCCCCCCAGGGAAGCTCATTAGAGACTTGGCACCTGGCTGGCACCCGCCACCCCTCGGCCCTGCCCCAGCCTTGGGATGGTGTTTCTCACCTACAGGCCTGCCCTGGGAAAGCGTTTTAACATTGTGTGAGAGTACAGTGTGGTTGTCCTGTGTGTCCCTGGAGGCTCAGGAAGCCACAGAGTTGGGGCATCTCCAGCACTGGGTGTCCCAGGTCATTTCACAAATCCAGAGACTGGGCTGAGGAGTGGAGGGAACTGGTCCTTTCCTGATCCACAGGGCTAGGATGCCCTATATGCAGGAGGGCCCTGGACTCAGCTTAACTATAACCTGGGGTCTCCTACACCTCCCCTGGTAGAGGCGCCCTGCAGATTCCAGGGCCTGGAGACCAGCCCCACTTTTGACCCCGATTGAGGGGTTGGGGGCCCTGAGACCACCCCAGGTTTTTTTTTTTTGTAGTCTCCCAGGACTCACTGAAACTCTATACTCAGTGTCAGAGTTTGTTATGGTAAAAGGATGCAGATACAATCAGCTGAGGGCAGAGATCAGGAGTAGAGTTGGGGGTCCATGAGGTGTGGCTGCCCATGGAAGTGCACCTGAGCCCTGGGGTACAGGTTTTCACTGGGGTCCATCTCGTCAATGTGGGGGACACGGTATGGCGGACCTTCAACTCCAGCCTCCGGGGGGGTGGTACTCAGGAAGCCCCACCACGTATCACGCGTCAGCACAGACCAGCCTGGAGCGAGGCCCACGTAGCACGGACACTCCAAGGTGACCTCCTGGAGCCAGGAGCAGAGGCCTGGCCTCTCTGTGGGCAGGTGAACCCACACTGCACAGGCCCTGGTGCAGTGCCTGTGTGCGGTCAGCACGGGCACACGCCGGTCAGCCAGTGTCCCTGTGCCTTAGCCTGTGGCCGCTGACCACACTGTCCCGCTCAGCTCACAAGAGCGAGGACAGTGGAGGGACAACAGGGGTTGGGAAGGAGGCTGGGTCGTGGTCAGGCTGAGTGGGAAAGTGTCTGAGAAGGGAGAACACAGCTGCCCGTGCCTGGCGAGCCGGGACCTGACATGGTCAGTGATGCCTTGCCACCTCCGGGGGCGGGGCTGCCCCTTCCCGCGTCCTGCGGCAGGGTCACACATGTGTATACAGCAGGACGCACAGCACTGCGTGCAGCAGGCCTCATGCCTGCTCCTGCCATGCACTTGGGGGCTTGGTTATGGTGGAATATCCCGGTAGGACACGCCCCCGACTCCAGGAAGGATGTTGGGGTGAAGCGTGTGGGAGCATCTGGAAGGACCCCTCACCTGTCTGCTCAGGTAGATTAAGGACCCCGACCAAGGGTGGGCAGGCGGGGAGCCCAGGGAGGGTCCTGGGTCAGCCCTGAGGCTGGACAAGGGCTGTGGAGCTGGGGGTGAAGGCGGTGGAGATGAGGGGCGGACCCCACAGGAGACAGACCAGCCTAAGCAGCAGCATGGGGGTGGAGCTTGTGAAGACTGCAGCGGCGAGGGAGGCGGGGCCCGCAGCAGAAGGGCGGGGCCCGCGCGGGGCTGCGGGGAAGGGCGGGGCCTGCGGCTTAGGGTTGAGAGAGGGGCAGGTCGCCCTGAGAGGTACGCACGGGATGGGGCATCCAGGGCCCCAGGTTTCTCCCAGAGGAGGCGCGGGGGTTATGCCCGGAGGGAAGGCGGCCAGTGAAGGTCTTGGGTTTTAACAAGCACCGCGCCCAACCCCCCAAACCCCGGCCCGGGTGTGCGTTTCCTGCGGCCCCCAGCACAAAGTGCCAGACGAGGGGCTGTAATATGATACACCTGCTCTCCGTCCTGGAGCCCGAGATCGAGGTGTCAGGGGCCACTCCTCCTGCAGGCAGGTTCTGGGGACAGTCGGTCCCAGGCTTCTCCTAGCTCCTGGGGTTCCATTCTGGGCGTCCCGTGGCCCATCACCCCATCTCTGCCTCTGCCGTCCCATCACCTTCTCCTCCCGTGTCTGTGTCCAAACTTCCCCTCGTGAGGACCCCACACACACTGGTCAGCGCCAAATGAGTGGCTTCATCTCAACCCCGGCGGCTCTGCAGTGACCCCCCTGCACACGAGGTCCCATTCTGAGGTCTCAGGGAGTCGATTCATCTTCCCGGGAGCCTCTTGGGGTGACAAACACTTGGTGGTGACAAACAGCTCCTGGGGGTACGGGGGCAGGCGCTGTAAGGCAGGAATCCAGGAACTTCTTGGAGGAACCTGTGTCCTGATTGGGGGAGGACAGACGGACAGGCAGAGGCAGAGGGAGGCGGAGGGGCTGTTGCCCCAGCCCTCTGAGAGTGAGGGATGTCTAGAGGGCCAGGCAGGGGCCAGCAGGATGGGGGTGTCAGAGGCGGGCGGCCTCCTCTGCGATGTGCGCGGTCACTCGGGCCGAGGGCACGCCCTCTGTCTGCTCCCAGGAAGGTGCCGGCTGTGGGCTCCCTGCCAGGTTGGGCAAACATGGAAGGGTTTGAAGACACGTCCCTGGCCGCATGCAAGGAGACGTACCTTGGTCATGTCGGGGACATAGAGCTGCCAGCCTGCTGGGGAGTGTGCGGGGTCAGTGGCACGTGAGGCTGCATCCAGGGCCCTGAGGAGCTGGACCTACCTCCTCCAGGCCTGGCCCCAACATGGACAGAGGGAGGCTGCCACTGTGGGCACTGCCTCTGGGCTGGGAGTGGCCAGCACCTCTGCTGACCTGTCACTGCAGCCAAGCCCAGGCCGCTGAGTGGCCTGGCTCCTGCTCAGTCCCTACGGGTGGGATGTGCGTGGATGTTGCAGGAAAGCTATGGGGCTCCTGCATCAACGGAGGCTGGTCATCCACTGGACTCAAGACAGGAATGAGCTGGATAGCAAGGCCGGCCGGAGGCACGGCCCGAGTGGGGAGGCCGCTGCATGTCCGTGTGTTCAGGACCCAGATGTGTTTGTAGAGACACGCGTCCAGATACCAAGGGGCTCTTTCCGCAGATGCCTCGTGTTTCATCATCTGGCAGGTGTGGGGATCCTGGGGCGACCGTGACAACATGCCACAACCCCGGGGGTCTCAACAGCAGAGATTTATCTCTCGCAGCTCTGGACGCTGGAAATACAAAATGAAGGTGTGGTTGGTTCCTTCTGGAACCTCAGGGAATCTGCCCCGGCCTCCCCCAGCTTCTCCGGTTTCCAGAAATCCTTGGTGCCCCTGGACTTGGGGCTGCATCTCCCCACCTCTGCCTCCGTGGTCATGTGGCTTCTCCTCTGTGTCTGGGTCCAGATTTCCCTCTTCTTATAGGACACCAGCTGTTGGATTTAGGGCTCTCCCTAATCCAGCATGACCTCATCTTAACCATATATGCAGAGACCCTGTTTCAAAAATAAAGCCTGATTCTGGGTTCAGAATGGATATAAATTTGGGGGGACGCTATTGAACCCACAGCAGTAGGTGAGGTGTTGGAGGATGGAGGGAACGAGAAGTGCCCACTGAACCGACAGGGCATCGTGAGACCAAAAACCAAGGCAGGCAGCTCCGTGTAATCAATGGATCCGCTTATCATTGGGTAATTTACTCACAGGGTAGGATCAGGATATGGTGGACAACGATCGGAAGCATTTGCGGCTGTGCTCTGCATGGCCAAGGGGTCACCAGGACAATTTATGGTTAACATTGGGGGGTGCTTGGAAACAGGACGTGCATTCCTAAGTCAAGTTTCATGAATGGGTAACTGGTCACATGGGCGCCGGGAACACATCGCCAAAGGTCTTCATCGTTTGGGGATTAACAAAGCATAGAGGCCACCTGGCCCTAATGATTATTAAACAGCCTCTGTTAACTAGAAAGGCCTTGAGGACAGAGAAGTGATTGACCACACAGTACAGTCCTGGGTAGGGTCAGTGGACGGACAGGAGGAGCTGTATGGGCCCAGGATGGCAACAGTTATGTTGACGGACAGCCTTACACAGTGCTGGGGGTGGGGTGGGGGGAGTGGCAGAGGCAGGGCTGGGGAAGGTGTGGGCTTGAGCTCCGCAGAGAAAGGGACTTGGGCCGGGCAGTGGGGCGGGCCTGGCGCCTCAGGCGGGACAGGGGTGTGGCCCTAAAAAGTGACTTCACACTTGCTCGTAGGGACCCCTCTGTGCAGGGTGGACACGTCTGTGTCCAGGGTCACGTCCTGCTGCTTTGGGACCTGACTGCTCAGACCTCTGTGTGATCTCTGCAGGCCAGCCTGAGCAGGAGCATATTGTGTCAGGAGCCTCAGGCAGGACACATCCTCAGGGTTCGGAGAGGATTCCAAGTGGGCCTTGGAGGCCAATTCTGCAGGGTGGCGGGGGGCAAGGGCTCAACTCCAACCATCGTGGGTAAGGTGAGCAGGACAGGGGGCGTCCACACATGGCAGAGGTGGTGTTATCAGCTCACATAAGAAAATAACCTTTCACAGCTCCTGTGTGTTATGTAAAAATCATGTTTCTACCATGTGGGTTTTCAAGTAACTAGAGGGGCTCCATTCTTACTCTGCAGCTGTGCTTGTGGTCCAGCAGCGACCATGGACTGACTGCAGTGCTGTCCACTTCACCTGGCAGTTCCCAGCCTCGGAGTGAGAGGAATCAGGCCACAGCCCCTGGCGTGCAGGGCTGTGGTCAGTCAGTCACCAGTGCACAGCCACCGGCCCCACGAGGCTGTTCACTGCTTGAGGATAAAGCCGGCCAACCCTCCCAGTGGATTCTGTCCTGCGCTGTTGGGGATGCGTCTACACGTGTGCTGAGCACTGGATCTGCCTCTGGACCGTCCCTGTGTGGGGTCGTTCATGCCCTCATACACTCCACAGCCTCAACGTTGTCACCCAGGAAGCACGTGGGCGAGCAGACGGGGTCTTTCAGCAGAATTGGGAATTCCCTGTGCTGTCAAGTTGTTGATGTGATGAACAATGATTTTTTTTTTAATTGTGGTAAGATATATGTAACATAAAACTCACCATTTACCGTTAAAGTGAACAACTCAGTGGCATTTATCAAGTTCACAATGTTGTGCAAGCACCACCTCTATCTGGTTCCCAAACATTCTCAGCCCCCCAAAGGAGACCCCATCCCCATGCCCATGAGCAGTCATTTCCCATTTTTCTTCCCCGCCCCCAGCACCTGGCACCACTAACCCACTTCCTGTCTCTGTGGATTTGCCTGTTCTAGATGTTTCCTATAAATGGAATCATACAGATTGTGGTTATTCTTGGCTGAATGTTTGTGTCCCCCCCAAATTCACATGTTGAAATCCTAACCCCCAAGGTGATGGTATTAGGAGATGGGGCCTTGAGGAGGTGATGAGGTCATGAGAGTGGAGCCACTGTGAATGGAATCAGTGTCCTTATAAAAGAGACCCCAGAGAGTCCCCTTGACGCTTCCTCCATGTGAGGACACAGTGAGAAGACACCATCTGCAACCAAGAACAGAGCTTCACCAGAACCTGACCATCCTGACACCCTGATCTCAGACTTCTGGCCTCCAGAACTATAGGAAATATATTTCTGTTGTTTAAGCCCCCAGCCTGGTATTTTGCTACGGCAGCCCAAGCAGAATAAGACAGTGTCCTTCTGTGCCTGGCTTCTCTCACTGAGCATCTTGTTTTCAGGGTTCATCCATGTTGTAGCCTGTGTCAGAGCTTCACTCCTTTTCATGGCTGAGTAATGTTCCATCGTGTGGATGGACCACACAATGGACCACATTGTGTATCTGTTCTCTGTTCACCTGTTTATGGTCATTTGGGTGGTTTCCACCTTTTGGCTCTTGTGAATCATGCTGCTATGAACATGCATGTACAAGTGTTTGTGTGGACATGAGTTTTCCTTTCTCTTGTGTTTATATGTAGGAGTGGAATTGCTGAGTCATGTGGAGTGGAATTGCTGAGTCATGTGGTGACTCCATGTCTGACATTTTGAGGAACTGCCAGACTGTTTTCCAAAACAGCATCATGTCACATTCCTGCCAGTGGTGTTTGAATGTTCCAATTTCTCCCCTTGTCATTGTCTGTCTTTTCGATTCTAGCACCTTAGCGGGAATGAAATGCTATGTCATGGGGCTTCTGTGAGCCCGTCAGACCCTCACCCCTTTTGTAGCAAGTATTTCGTGACACTCCCCTCACTTTCTGAAATCAAATGCAGAGATAACGTAATCTCTCTACACATATAATTTAAATATAATTATATTTATGTATGTATCCATGCAGTTATAGTTACAATAGAGAGGAGCATTAAAGAGAAATATATTTTAATGAAATAATACATAATTTAATAGGTGAGTGCTTGGCTTCAACTACACTAAGTAATCAGATGTTTGCTTGAGATTTTCTTCAATTTAGATTTAAGAAAATGTAGATAACATTCAACTCGATTCAACCTTTATATTTAATGTTTTTAAATAAGGGCAAATAGGCATCTTTGCATATAATTTGAATTACTATTATTTGAATTATTATACTAAATAATTTGCATTTACGGGCAATTCAGCAACTCTGAGCCAGGAGATGTGATTTTCTAAAATGTTGGAGAATTCTTGTTCAAGTTCTGAATAACTATGAGAACAAGCTTTCCTAGAACCACATCATTGTGATATTCCTGCATAATTTAACTTATCTTAAAGATATACAGAAATAACTTGTTTGAAGTGGAACAGAGTCAGATTCTCGGCTCAGAAAATCACTGGCAGGTCCTTCCCAGGAAGGGCAAGCGGGCACAGGGCAGCCCTTCCTGCAAGAGATGCCTGGCAGCTCAGGGCACACCCACAATGTGCCCGAGAACTGCAACCTTTGTGTTGACCCCAAATGCACAATTCCACCTGTACCTGGGAGACCCCAGCTGAGACCAGAGGTTCCCAAACAGGGACATGTTCCCCCCCTGTTCAGGGCCCAGGAGAGCGCATGGTTTGGAAGGGGTCACTTTGCAGCTGCCCCTGAAGCTGGCCTGCCTGAAGCCCCTGTGTGCAGAGCAGCTCACAAGCAGAGGGACTCTGGTGCAACCCCCTCTTTCTAGGACAGTAAATCCTTAAGTTCCCATAAATGCCAGGCATCTTAACTTGGCTTCTATAATAAGTACAACACACAGGGCTGCTTAAAAAACAGACGTTTATTTCTCACAGTCTTGGAGGCTGGAAGTTCCAGAGCAAGGTGTCAGCAGGGCTGGTTCCTCCTGAGGCCTCTCTCCTTGGTGTGTAGACGGCCGCCTTCTCCTTGTGTCCTCATATGGTCATCCCTCTGTGTGTGTCTGTGTCCCAATCTCCTCTTCCTTATAGGGCACTGGTCGCGTTGGAGTATAGCCCACCCTAGTGACTTCATTTTACTTTAATCTCTTCTTTAAAGACCTCATCTCCAAACACAGTCCATTCTGAGACCCTGAGGGTCAGGACTCAACATGTGAATTTTGAGGACACGATTCAGCCCAGAGCAGGCACATGCCTGTAGCACAAGACTGCCTGCCGTTCCCGGCCCAGGGACGTTTGTATTGAGGGCGAGACAGAAGATGGGGCCGGTGGCCTCACCGGGCGGCAGGAAATCAGCTGTGGGGTTGTGCCCTGGAGCAAACACTCTGTGACTTCTTCCCAGCGGGTGTGATTTCCTGGAGTGGCCAGAGCTTCTTTTGTTTACTCCGCGTGTGGCTGGTCCTCATCAAACCTTAGAAAATGTTTATAACTTTCTATTAATAGAGTATCTCTCTGTACACTTTTATATTAATACAGTGTATTCTACCTGCAGACCCGATCTGCCCGCCCCTTTGCATTTTCTGGAAATGTACTCATATGTACATTTCCAGAAAATGCAAAGTAATCTGTAGTGACAGAGAGCAGATCCGAGTTTTCCTGGATTGGGGAGAGCGGGAGGAAAGTTCTGGGGATGAGGGTATTGATGAAATAAAAATTCATATTTTAAGGTAGGACAAGAAAAATTTAAAACATAAACTTTTTCTCTGCTCTTTGGCCTCCTCCCTCCCCGCTAGTGTGCGTTGTGCATCTGCATTATGTGTTCACCTGACCTCCCCAATGGCAGAAATATCTGCTCAGCCACAAAAATCAATTTTTCTCCAGGAGACAGCCATGTAACTCCTTAGAAGATAACATTTCTTTCCTTATCCTGTAAGCGGTCACGATAACCCACCACTCACCTTGTACGTGCAGACGTCTTTGGTGGACTTTATGGACAAGGCCAATATATCATTTCCCTTAAAGATAATGATTGGTGCAGAACAGACTGGTCGGATGACCTGGGGAAATACTGGGCCACACCTAAAAGAAGTGCTTAGCTTAAATACTTCCTTATGACCTTATTAATGTCACTAGCTATATTGCTTGTATTCTACCTATTTTACAAGATTTTTGTTTCTTTCATTACCAAGTGTGTGACTGAGCCTCCACTAAAAATAATGATGACTAGGTGACCTAAAACAATTGTCAAATACGTAGTTCTATAAGATCAGTGATTGTAATAATGTAACTCTAAATATGGGAGGAAGCCACAAGAGGGAACCATTTCCTGGACCATAACAGACTAGTAGGACAGGCAGCCCAGAGGCCTTGGGCTACTGTGAACGAGGCCTAGTCCAGTAACAGCACATTGAGTGGCCTATCAAGGAAATCCTCACCTGTCCTGGGAATGGGCATTCCTAGCGCCATGGGCTAAATTGGTCATGAAATACCTCCCAAACCTTGGTCAAAATTAAGACCAAGGACTTCCCTGGTGGCGCAGTGGTTAAGAATCCGCCTGCCAATGCCAGGCACACGGGTTCGAGCCCTGGTCCAGGAAGATCCCACATGTACCAGAGCAACTAAGCCCGTGCTCCGCAAAATGGGAAATCCATGCACCGCAGCAAAGAGTAGCCCCCCGCTCGCCACAACTAGAGGAAGCCCACGGGCAGCAACGAAGACCCAATGCAGCCAAAAATAAATAAATAAATATATTAAAAAAAAAAAATTAAGACCAAAAGGGAGGGGATTGTAACATAAAGAATGTTGCTCACCATCCAGTTCTACAAGAATTAAGTCGTCAGCCACCACAGTCGCTGACTTACAGGACACCCTGAACGGATTTCAGGGTGAAGACCAGGATGAGGCACTTTGAGCTCTGGCAGAACCGGCCCTCAGAGCGTTAGATATTTTCAGGAGAAAATTTTTATGAACCTGGATTCTTGCCTCTTCCCACACTTAGAAAAGTACTAAAACCATTAAGGTATCTATCTGTTCCTCCTGAGTAGCTGTAACCTCCTACCCAGCTCTGTGCTTGGTTGCACGTACCCCTTTGTCAAAATCACATATATACTGGCCTCCCCCTTACCTCTTCAGAACAGTCCTCGGAGCTTTCTGAAAAACTGCCTCCCGGGTTATAATCCTCAGGTTGGCGCAAAGAAAATTTTCCATTTCTTTCATAGATTGACCACTGATTAATTTTTCATCCACAGTACAATCATTATCTTGATGGGGTACACCTGTTTCAAAACCTATCAAACTGTACACTTTAAAGGTGTGCATTTGTCGTAGGTCGATTACACCTCGATAAAGCTGTTAAAATATCCTGGAGTTTTAGCTAATAATGCATCATTGCACCTTCAGTGGCTTAATGAGAAGTGGCATTTTGATCTCTGTTGTTATTGTGACTTAAATAGGAACTATGTTCACCCCAGCTCCATCTTATTCTGATCTGGGCGGGGCTGCTTTTAGGGATGGGTCCTGCAGTTTGCCTCTCACCTGTTTGGTGAGCCTCTTCTCAACACAGACACACCCATTTTTCTTGCAGTGAACATTGAAATGAGTCTTGACTGTCAGAGAATCCAACCAGGCTGGCGGGCCAAGCGGGGAGGATGGACGTGCCAATCATCTTCCACAAGCTTGGGTATGTAATTGAGAAGGAATTGAAAGAATAAGTGACATTTTATAACAAAACTCCCACTCTTTTTTTTTTTTTTGCGGTACGCGGGCCTCTCACTTTTGTGGCCTCTCCCGTTGCAGAGCACAGACTCTGGACGCGCAGGCTCAGCGGCCATGGCTCACAGGCCCAGCCGCTCCGCGGCATGTGGGATCTTCCCAGACCGGGGCACGAGCCCGTGTCCCCTGCATCGGCAGGCGGACTCTCAACCACTGCGCCACCAGGGAAGCCCACCATCTTTTTTACATCAAGTACATTTAGACCTGACCATGTTCTGCATACACTAGGATATGGGACCTAGATAGAGACGCAGCCTTGCTTCAGTGCTGGGAGCTTCAGGGTGGGTGTGGAGACCTGAGTAGAGATCTGGCTTGGCCTCAGTGCTGGGAAGCTCTGTACTTGCATCCAAATGTCAGTACTCAGATGTCTGGGGTCTGGAGCTGAGGTGGGCTTGTCTGGGTAACAGCCTCTGCTCTGAGTGTGGTTACCTGGCCCTGAGGGTCAATGCTGTGGTAGGGGCCTCAGTCCTCACCCCTGTGAGGTTCACCTTCCCTGGGGCTCATGGAGATTCTTCAGGTGGGCTACCTGGTAATTATTCCAATTCACCAGCACACACAGGGCGAGTAGGGAGGCAGGTTTACCTGGTGAATTGATTGCAGGGCATGTGGTTCTGGGCTTAAGGCTGATGGGCAGCAGGTGAAGTTGCTCTGTGCTGTACTTCCAGTCAACCATCCCTACACAGCAGAGCCTGGGCCTGCCGTCCTCTTTCAGCCCTCCTGTCCCATGAGTTTTCTCAATACCTCAGTGAGAAAGGAAAGGCTGAGCCTGCCAGAACCAAGGCTGTGTGTTCAACTTTAGCATGAAAGCATTAAAAACAATTAAAATAACATGGAACCAAAGTGGAAACAGGAGGGGACTGACTTCTCTGGGCCAAGTGTGGGGAGAGGAGACGGATCCCACACTTCTCTCTAGGGTCCCAGGAGGTCTAGGAACCTACCTTGTTCACACATATGGTCCCATTTAGCACAGCCGTGGTGTCCTGACCAAGGTAGATATGTGACTCCAGGTTCAGGGTCTGGGGAGGTGGGGGTCACTCTGGTGAGTGTGGATGTGTGACCCCAGGGGGGCGCCTGGGGAGGTGGGGATCACCCTGGAGAGCGTGGACCTGTGACCCTAGGTACAGGGTCTGAGTGGTAGGGTCACCCTGGAGAGTGTGGATGTGTGACCCCAGGTGTGGAGTCTGGGGAGGTGGGGGTCACTCTGGTGAGTGTGGACAAGTAACCCCAGGTTCAGGGTCTGGGGAGGTGAGGGTCACCCTGAAGAGTGTGGATGTGTGACCCCAGGTGCAGGGTCTGGGGAGGTGGGGTCACCTTAGGGAGTGTGGACGGGTGACCCCAGGTGCAAGGTCTGGGGATTGTGTGGGTCTCCCCTCATCTGTATGGGTCAGGCTCACATGAAGGGGGAGACCCCATATCTGCTCTTTGCCTGCAGTATGACTTGTCCCCTCTGAGATTTCCAACATCTGAATTGAGGGTGTTGCTCTGATTAACCTGTGGTCCCTTCTCTTGTCTTAATCTTGTCACATTCTTATGAGGACAGGTACCTTTGAGCAAGTTGCTGTTCCACGTTCTGCTGAGCGACAAATAACCCTTGGTGGTATCATAGTAATATCATAGCTTATTGTATATCTAATCTGGGGGGGTCACCGCTGTCTGGGTTCCCCTGGAAAGACCTCAGGTATCACAGAGTAACCCCCTAAGAATGGTCCCCCACGTGCCATGGGAGATACCATTATGGCCCCCGAGGTGGGGGATGGTGCTTGGGCCTCACACATTTGTGATAAAGGGGAGTCTAATAGGAATCCCAATTAATAAGACATCATTTTAAAATTTTATTTTATTTTATTTTAAGTGAAATAAAACACACATCGCATGCCCTTTATCATCATCACCCTTTCAGGGGCATGTTTCTGAGGCATCAGATATATTCACCTTCTCATGGAGCCATCACACCATCCCTAGAACGTTTCATCTTGTAAAACCGAAATTCCTCAACTATGAAAGCCTCACTCCCATGCAATCCCACTGACCCTGGCACTGACGTCCATCTCGGTCCATGCGTTGTCTTCAGGGCCCCCATTTGAATGGAATCCTGCAGTGTTTGCTGATGGATCATTTTGGAAGAGCTGACTTTCAGTCTGAAGTTCTGCCTGTTTGCATCTGAAGAATCTGCATTTAGGGTGAGGGTGTATGAGGAAGGGGGTGTATGAGGGACAAAGGTGTCTGGAGTGCAGATGAGCCAGGACCTGACCAGCTGCCTGTTGGGCCCTCTGGTCCCGTCTCTTGGGCTGGGCCTCATCTTCATCATCAGTGTCCCCGATAGCGATCCTGGGGTGTTATTGTCCGAGTGAGATTCCTCTGGTGCCCCCACTTCCACCCCGTCTTCTTGCCTGTTGGGGACAGGGCTGCTTGCTGGATGGTCTCTACTCCTGTGGGAGGAATGACCCTGCAGGGTGGACCCACAGAGTGTGGGATGTGGTCCCAAGGTTGTGGGGCCTACATTGGACACAGCATCAGGGCTGTGACAAGCCCTCAGGCCATTGCATCACCAACACAGAATGTTCCTGACACCCCACTCAGGAGGGTGTGATGGGTGGTCTGGGACCCCAGAGGCCCCGTTCCTGTCATGGAGCTCAGAGAGTGCATCCCCCATGGGCTCCAAATTCATCCCTGCATCTCAGCCATCTCCTTCTGTCCCGTCTTTGAACACAGGATAACGACCTCTACTGATCATTGTCCACAACATAACGCCTGGTCCTGTTGATATTAGGACTCTTTAATTTAGGTGTCCTGGGATAGCAGCTGTTTTTTAGGGCCTAAAGAAGGAAAAGCTCATGAGTGTAAAACATTTTGGGATGAAATTAACATTTGATGATTATCTCTATGCTACTCATTTATTGAGTTTTAAAAAAATTCCATTGATTTCTTTTTTTTTATATCTATGATTTTTTTTGGCTGCATCGTGTCTTAGTTGTGGCACGCGGGATCTTCACTGAGGCATGCGGGATCTTTTGTTGCAGTGCGCGGGCTTTTCATTTTGTTGCATGGGCTTCTCTCTAGTTATGGCGCTCGGGCTCCAGGGCATGTGGACTCTGTAGTTTGTGGTATGCAGGCTCTCCATTGAAGCACTGGAGCTCAGTAGTTGTGGCACGCGGGCTTAGTTGCCCCGCGGTGTGTGGGATCTTATTTCCCTGACCAGGGATTGAACCCGCGTCCCCTGCATTGGAAGACGGATTCTTTACCACTGGACCACCAGGAAGTCCCTTATTGACTTCTATTAGTCATAATTCTCCTGGTTTTAGATCTGATGTGGGGATTATAGAGGAGTCAACATTTAAATCTTCATAATCTGTGTATTCATAGCTTCAGTATCCTTAATGACCCCTAATTTTTATGGTTTGGGAAGAGTTATTGATTTCATATATCATACAAAGGATTCACAATGATGATAGGGCAATTAAGATTACAATGATGGCTTGTGAATTGTTCAACTTTTCTCTACCTGTGCATCTGTTGTATGTATATGAGTCAGTTTAGCTGTCAATATTAGTGAAATAATACAGAGGACTAGAGAACTTATTTTAAAAATGATTATTAATGTGTGATTATGAAAATGTAAAAGTTCTTCCAGAATAGATGACGTTGTATCTTGAGAGCCTAGATGAAATGGATGTGCCTTAGTGATATACAGAATTTTTGCCTATGATTTAACTTTGAGCAAGTTATGTAATTTTTCAGTATTTTCTCATTTATTGAGAAAGACATAATGATTGTGGTGTTGGCGTGACACCAGTTGAAAAAGATTCAATTCCTTCCTTATTTTAACTTTACATAGGTAGGATCTTCAGATGTAGGATATGGTGGAGGGCATCCATGTAACCATTCTAGGTTAGTAGTAGTAGCTTCTACTACTGAGACTTCTCGTTTGGATGCAAAGCCTTCTCAGATTATGAAGATTATTAGCATTACTGCTGTTAATAAGATGAATGAGCCTATAGATGAAATATTTCATGTTGTGTGTGCAGCAGGGTAGCTGGAATACCATCAGGACATCCCTGAAAGGGTGAGAACGTGCTTCAGGAAGAAAATCATATTTACTACTACAAATATAATTGTGAAGTAAATTTTTGCTCACGTTAAGTGTATAACCTGAGAATAGTGGAAATCAGTGTACGAAGCCTCCTCTAACAGTGAAGACTGCTCCCATTGACATTACATACTGGAATTGTGTGGGTGAATTAGCTAAGACAAGTCCTGTCAAAGCACCTACTGTAAAAAGAAAAATAAAGCCTAAGGCTCATAACATAGTGGGAGATCATTTAATATAACCTCTGTGAAGACATCTAACCCTACTGTAAACATATGATGGGCCCACACGGTAAATCCTAAAAAGCCAATGTGTAACTTAAAGTGGGGTCCGGCCACTCGCTGCTCTAGCCGATAAAGAGGCAAGGATGGTGGAAAGGAAAGTTTGTTTTATTTTGGATGGCGGCAACTTGGGGGGACGGCGAACTCCTGTCCAAAGGCCGACTCCCCCCTACCCCACTGACCATCCGGGGCAAGAGATTTTATAGACAGAGGGAGGGGGCTACATGCAGAAACAGTACAGTCAGCTCTGACAGTCAACTTGAAATTGGTCATGCAGTGATCTGACCAGCATCGTCTTGCTTGTTTTAAGTACAGTTAATCTTCAGTTCCAGGGTCAGTTTGTTCCCATTTCTTTGAGGTCAATTCTCAGAATTGTGGCAGCTTATGTCATGGCTACAGTCTGGTCATCATGTAGTTAACTTCTTCCACCTGGTGGAGGTTTCAGTATCTACAAAACAGCTCACAGGATACGGTTCAGAATAGTATCTATAGCCCTTGAGGAGGAACTAAAGGTACTTGACTTTGCTTAATGACTGAACTATTATTGTTTTGTCCTGTTTGACTGCTTTTCTTTGTTCTGCATTTTCTCACTTCTCTGATTAAACTTATTGTTTATCTAAAGTTTTTCCACAGACAAAAGGCAGGCGGAGGACATGCCGGGCAAGGACCATAGGGTCCTGCTCCATTTCAAATGGATATCATGAATCATACTGTTCCCGTATATCTGAAAGGCTCATTTTGTCCTAAATAATATGTAACAATATGTGAGATTATTCCAAACCCTGGTAGGCTACGAATACATACTTCAGAGTGACCAAAGAATCAAAATAGGTGTTGGTATAGGATTGGGTCTCCTCCTGCAGGATCAAAGAAAAGTAGTGTTTAGATCTCTGTCTGTTAACAGTATGGCAATTCTGGCTGCTCAGACTGAGAGTGATAATTATAGTAATATGGCTATAGTTGGGGCAGATTCAACAAATAACGGTGTTTGGTATTGGGATGTGTCTGCTGCTTTTATATTAAAGATTATAGTAATAAAATTCATAACACCAAGAATTGAAGAGACACCCTCTAAATGTAAGGAGAAAATGGTTAAGTCAACAGAGGCTCCTGCATTGCCGGCTAGAGCTGAATTTACAGTTCCACTGGTACCAGAACCAGCTTCTACTATTGGTGATACAAGTAGGAGTAAGAATGATGGGGGAAGTAGTCAAAAGTTTATAGGATTGGGACTTCCCTAGTGGTCCAGTGGTTAAGACTCCGTGTTCCCAATCCAGGGGGCCTGGGTTCGATCCCTGGTCAGGGAACTAGATCCCACATGCATGCCACAACTAAGAGTTCGCATGCCACAACTAAGGAGCCTGCCTGCCACAACTAAGGAGCTCACCTGCCACAACTAAGACCCAGCTCAACCAGAATAAATAAATGAATAAAAAAAAAGTTTATAGGATTTATTTGGGGAAATGCTACTTCAGGTGCCCCAGTTATTAGTGCGACAGGTCAGTTTCTGAACCCTGCGATCATAATGGGCACAACTATAAAGAAAATTATTACAAGTGCAGGGACTGTTATGACTACGTTACACATTTGGTCATCTCCAAGTAGTGCTCCAGGTTGGTATAGCTCAGCCTGGATTAACAGACCTAAGGTGCTACCTGCTACTCCTGCTCAAGCACCAAATAGTAAATATAAAATGCTGATACTTTTGTGATTTGTTGAAAATAATCAGCAGTTTATGAACAGAGGTAAAATGACAGAGCTGGCATTAGACTGTAAATCTAAAGACAGAGATTGAGCCCTCTTTTTGCTAAACCCTGTGGTGAATTAACAAGTTGAACTGTAACTTCAAAGAAGCAGCTTCAATTCTGCCAGTGCTTTTCCTGCCTTTTTTTTCCTTGATGGCAGAAATAGATTGAAACCAGTTGACTTGAGTACGTACCTGTTAACTAAAATTTCCTGGGGTGGAAGCACGTCAATCTGGTAAGGATTTAGCTTAATTAAAGTGTTTGATTGGCATTCAATTGATGTAGGATAGGGTCTTGCAATCCTTATTTTCAGGAAT
This sequence comes from Tursiops truncatus, assembly GCF_011762595.2. Taxonomy (NCBI): domain Eukaryota; kingdom Metazoa; phylum Chordata; class Mammalia; order Artiodactyla; family Delphinidae; genus Tursiops; species Tursiops truncatus. The sequence goes on from NC_047035.1 coordinate 146,647,845, forward strand.
GAAGTAAATTATACTTGCTCAGGGCTTTGAAAGCTCTTGGTCTAAACTAACCTAAATTCCTAGTCCAGCACTGATAGAAATTGGAGTTAAGGGTAATAATTGTGTGGCTATTGTGATTAGTAATGATAAGAAGGTTATTTGTTTTGTATGTTCAAGTTGTTTTATTTTTGTGATGCTTATTGAAGGGAATGTAGTTAGTGATGTGGAGTATGTTAGCTGCAAGTGGAAATATATGCTGAGTACTGCTATAATGGGTATTAGTGTTGGTAAAATGATGTTATCATTTTTGTTATCTCTTGGATAATTATTCATTTGGGTAAAAACCCAGAAGTGGGGCTTCCCTGGTGGCGCAGTGGTTGAGAGTCCGCCTGCCGATGCAGGGGACACGGGTTCGTGCTCCGGTCCGGGAGGATCCCACATGCCGCGGAGCGGCTGGGCCCGGGAACCATGGCCGCTGAGCCTGCGCGTCCGGGGCCTGTGCTCCGCAACGGGAGAGGCCGCGGCAGTGAGAGGCCTGCGTACCGCAAAAACAAAAAAACAAAAAAACAACAAACCCAGAAGTGGTGAGTGACCTCCTAATGATACTATAATGGTGAGGATAAGGATTGTGATGAGAGGTGTTTTATCTCATGTGTGTGATAATGATACTGTTGTAGTACATGATCTGGGCATAAATAGTAAGAAGATAGTGTTATTATGATATAAATTAGTATATTTAGGATTGTTTTAATTAGAATATACGTTTATAATAATTGTTATTCATCCTACATGGGCAACTGATGAGGAGGCTCTAATTTTTTCTAGGTGAGTATGACTAAGTCTGCCTCAGCTTCCAATTATGATTCATAATATCATTATGATTAATAGTATGTTTATGTTGTTGGATGGTGACATGTGGTATAAAACTGATAGGGGAGTAATTTTGTCACGTTAATGGCATCAGGCCTGCTGTTCATGGCATGCCTTGTGTTACTTCATGAACTCAGAAGTGAAATGGGGAAAGTCCTACTTTTGTGACAAGGGCTATTGTTAATGACGGTGGATGCTACTGGATTAAAGATTTTTGTAATTCATTGTGTTCTTTGACCAGAGTACATTAGATTAACAATAATAGCCATTACAAGTAGTATCGATGTGGTGGATTGTTTTAGAAAATATTTGTTGTATGTTTCTATAGCTCATGAGTTAAATTTTTTTATTAGAATGGGGATAACAGTAACCAGTGTGAGCTTGTTACTACAATTATGGTTCCTGAGATGATGGTCAGTAGAATGATAGCAAAAATAGGTTTTATTAGTACAGGAAGGATATACAACAACATTTTGGGGGGTATGGGCCTAATAGCTTATTTAGCAGACCTTACTGTTGCATGTGGTGTTATGTGGTAGCATGGAGAATGTAAAATTCCTAAGAGTAGGTTCAATTCCTATGATTCTAGGAATAAGAGCATTTAAACCTTTATTATTTACTCTATCATAGTAACTCTTTCCTCACACATATTACTTATGTTTGTGGTGCGATGCCTGATATGATGACAGGTAGTGAAACCTCTCATATATAATACATAGGGCTAACGTTAGTAGTAAAAAAATTTTATAAGAGCTGTAAGTCAGAAAGAGAAAGACAAATACCATATCATATTACTTATATGTGGAATCTGAATATGGCACAAATGCACCTATCTACAAAGCAGAAACAGACACACAGACATAAACAATAGACTTGTGGTTGCCAAGGGGGAGTGGCATGGGGAAGGGAAGGACTGGGAGTTTGGGATCAGCAGATGTGAACTATTATATATAGAATGGATAAAAAACATGGTCCTACTGTATAGCACAGGGAACTATATTCAATATCCTGTGATAAACCATAATGGAAAAGAATATTAAAAAAAAGAATGTCTCTGTGTATAACTGAGTCACTTTGCTGTACAGCAGAGATTGGCACAGCATTGTAAATCAACTATATGTCAATATAAAATAAAATTAAAAAAAATAAGAGATGTATAAGTTGATCATATCAAAATTGTGCATACGATGCTCGATTTTATAGAAAGGAAGTTGTTAGGAGGAGTGTTTTAATGATGACATTAGCTGTATATAATTGTGGTATGTAGGAGTTGTGAAATGCTCCTAAAAATAGGATTTTATGAAAATGTTTCTTATAGTGATATTGACATATTCTGCTAGGAAGAACAGGGCAAATGGTCCTGCTATATTTTCTACATTGACGCCAAATACAGGTTTCTCCTTCTGTTAAATCAAATGGGATTTCTGCTAGAATAGAGATAATCAATTTATGGTCAGGAGGAAAATTAGTTATAGGTGTTCTTGTGTGCTGACTAAAGTTTGGCACTTTCCACCTATGTCTACAAGGATTAAAACACAAGCTGCTGAGACTGCTGACCTTCAACACCACCTGAAAGGAGTTCAGGGTGGAGATCAGGAATGAGGCACTCTGTGCTCTGGGGAAAACTGGAAGAACAGGCCTTCATATAGTTAGATATTTTCAGGAGATTTTATGAGCCCAATTCTTCCATCTCCTCATATCTAGAAAAGCACTAAAATATTTCATGGTGACGTCTGTTTCACGAGACTAGCAGCGACCTTCTGCAAAAATGTGTATGTACCCCTCTTCACCAAAATCACGTATATACTGACCTTCCCCCTCTACCTCTTTGGAGCAGTTTCTCTGAGTTGTCTGAAATGCTGTCTCCTGGGCTATAGTCCTCATTTTGCCCCAAATAAAACTTAACTCATAACTCTCACATTGTGCATTTTTTTTCAGTCGACATGTGTAATAATTACTGTTGAAAGGGCAAATGATCCATTTATCAGTAGGATGATTAAGAGAATAACTGCTACTGTTACTTCATATGAGGTTTCCTGTGCTGAGGTCCATAGAACTCCAATTACTGTGTATTTTAAATCTGAAGCTCATCCAGGTCAGAGGATGGAATAAATGGCTAGGCTTGATATGGCTAATATAAATAGTATGCCTAGTTTATATTAATTAGTGGATAAGGTATGAGAAGAGGAATTCATATTGTGACAGCCAGGGTTAAGGCTAGCATTGGCACAATAATAAGCATATAAATTGGTGATGTTGATGGTCATAGTGGTCCCTTAATAAATAATTTGTCTGCATCAGCAATGGACTGTAATAATCCATAGGGCTGATGATGTTTGGGCCTTTCTGGATTTGAATATAGCCTAGGATTTTCCATTCAGTTAATGTAAGGAATGCTATGGCGAGTAAAATTGGGTAATTAGTGAAAGAATGCTGATTATAAACATATTCTTAGGAAGAGGACATGAACCTCTGGGAATAGAGGTTTAAATTTTGTGCAATTGCTGGGCTCTGCAAACCCTAACAAACCCTGTCTACAGTAAGGTGTGTATAAATTAATTGAATGTAGATTATATCATCATTTAGTTTGAAGGTGCTTTTGTAAAGTACGCCTTATTTCTCTTGTCTTTTCATACTGAGACAAATGTATAATAGATAGAAACCGACTGGGATTACTCTAGTCTGAAGTCAGATCACATAAGACTTTAATCATTGAACAAACAGACCATTGATAGCAGTCACACCATTGGGATGTCCTGAACCAACACTGAGGTCAAAAACCCTATTGTTGATATGAACTTTAGAATAGGATTGAGCTATCATCCCTAGGGTAACTTGTTCCATTGATCAATGTTTTGAATCAATAAGTGGTAAAATTTTGACTAGTAGGTCTAAATTTTAATCCTTCTGAGGTTGTTTTATTCTTTGAGGTCACCCAACCAAAATTGTTAATCCATTGAAAGTTATGTTATCCCTTAAAATTTGTTTATTGTTTATTTTTTGGATTAATTCATTAAAGCTTCATAGGGTCTCCTCATCTTACTTCCACCTTTTCACAGGAAGGTCCATTTCACTGATTAAAAGAGACAGTAAATCCCTTGTATGACCAGTCATACCCAACCTTCTTTAAAGAACAAATGATTAGGCTGTGTTTTCACAGTCGGGATACTGTGACTGTTAAAGAGGTATCACTGGGCAGGCAGTGCCTCTAATACCGGAAGTGCTAGAGGTAATGTTTTTGGTCAACAGGCAGGGTTTGTGATTGCCAAGTTCCTTTTACTTTTTAAAATCTTTCCTTCAATGCATACTTGTGTTGGGTTCACAATATTTGACTAGATTAAGTGTTAGTTTAGGTTTATTTTACTGTTAACTATCAGTGGGCTATCTGTTCTAAGATTCTGCATGGAGAAATATTTCTTGTTACTCATATTAACAATATTGCTTCTATTAATTAATAGATTAGTCCAGTAGTAAATTAGAAGTTGGTTTATTTACTATTGGTATTAAGATGAATGTGTTGTTGATCTTGAATGCTTTCTTAATTGGTGGCTGCTTTTAAGCCAACTATGGTGATATTTATGCATACTCTCTTGGGAAGGTTGTATCTTATATCTAAAAAGCTGTATCTTTTTATAATAACATTTAAAATTATGTTAATAGTTATGTTTTTAAATTAATATTTAAAGTTAAACTAAAATTCTTTTCTGGACAACCAGCAATCACCAGGCTTGTTAGGCGTGTCACCTCTACTCATAAATCTTTTTCACTATTTTGCCATATAGAGGAGCTTGTTCTTGTAAACTGTTCATAAGCAGCTCGTCTGATTTCAGGGCATTTAACCTAAGTCCTCTTTGTTAAAGTTTTCTAGTTAAATCATCATTGCAAAAGGTAAAAGGGGTCAGTTTTGGGTACTTTTAATGTTTCCTTCATCATTCCTTTATGGTACTTTATCTATAGCACCAGACAAATTTCTATCTCCTATACTTTAGATGCTGAATGAATGTTGTATTTAATTTACTAAATGATAGTTGAAATTGGTGGAAGGTTTGGCCTAGTTTTAGTACAAAGTGTTCATGCAGTACAAAATCTCCAGGATGTAAACTAGATGCTTTTCTTTAAGCTACACTTGGGTTCATCCAAGCACACTTTCCAGTCTGCTCACCTCCTTACAACTCATATCCTCCTGTATGTTTGGTAATTGTTAATAGGTTATGAAAAGTTATCTATATCTGAGGAGGGTGTTGGGCAATATGTGCATGCTTCATGTCCTGATTCAATCAAACACTCTATTCTTAATTTACTACTAAGTCTTCCTTGGGATTTTTATTTCATAAAAATTTTGTATGAATTATTTTATGTTCTTGAGGTAACAAATGTAGCCCACTTCTTCCCTTCCCATAGGTTACGTTGACCTAACATTTTTATGTCTGATAATTATGCTTGCTATTGTTCTTTACCAGGGTTTTCTGAGGATGGCAGTATATAGGGCTGGTGAGGTTTGTCCGAGTTTATTGATCATAGAACAGGTTCCTCTAGAACGGTGTGAAGCACCACCAACTTCTTTGACTTTTAGGCTCATGCTAGTAGTATTTTGGGGAATAATTTTATTGTTATAATTATTTGAATTTAGGGATAACATAGTGGGATATCTAATCCCAGTTTGGATTTCATCTGTCATGTAATCAGAAACGTTAAAGTCATTTTCATAGCTTTTTTTTTTTTTTTTTTTTCGGTACGTGGGCCTCTCACTGTGGTGGCCTCTCCCGCTGCGGAGCACAGGCTCCAGATGCGCAGGCTCAGCAGCCATGGCTCACGGGCCCAGCCGCTCCGCGGCATGTGGGATCTTCCCGGACCGGGGCACGAACCCGTGTCCCTTGCATCGGCAGGCGGACTCTCAACCACTGCACCACCAGGGAAGCCCTTCATAGCTTATTTTTATTTTAGCTATTTTTTTTACAGGTTAGCTAGGACGTAACTTTATTTTGGGATAATCTTTAACACACTTTACACTGGATTTCTATTAATATGGGTTAGTCTTGTGACCAAGGTGGCTGATATAAAGTTTGCCAACCCTAATTAGTTAATATAACTTACTTGAACTTCCTTTTATGGCTTAATTTTTATCACTGCCATTTCCCACAAGGACAAAGTTAAGCAAGGCATTAACTTTAGTGTGCTTGGTTCCTGCTCCTTTTAATCTTTTATGATTTAGAGGGCATTCTCAAAGGGATGCAGATACTTGCATGTGTAATTTTATCAGAAATTAGTAGGCTGGGACCACACCTATGTGTTTATGGAGTTAGTAAATTCATCTAGGCATTTACAGTGCTTCACTGTAATTATTAAGATACACCAACAGTTTAAGTAGGACTTTGTACATATAAGGTTTCTGTATTTAAGTGATATATTGGTATTTGGTTTAGTAGTTTGGGTTTTGTTAAAATTAGTATTGAAATATTTTTTCTTATGCAGACTATGAAAAGGTACTTTATTTTTTATTTTGTTTGAGGTAAATGGCAGATCTAGGGGATGTCTTTCTATATAAGACTTCTACAGGTAACTGATTGGTATTATAAGGAGGCTAGTTTGTACTTATACTAACTTTGGGTTGGTCAGGTGAGGGCAATATGTTTGTTAGATGAGTTAGTTGACTTATGTAGTTTTACTCTTTGCCTTATTTGGGGGGTTTGGCAGGGCAATAATGGTGTACAAAGTATGAGATTTAGTGGGAAGCAGGAGGGTTTGATTAAGGAAGCTATTTACCTGAAACGTGTGTGCGTATGTACACATGTATGTAATTGTTCTATGTACTGTGACCATTGACTCAATAACACATTATAGTTGATTACCTTGGTAAATAATATTCAGTTTACGCTCAGCTACAAGTTGTTTGACTGTGTTAAGGCCTCTGATGGCCATAGCATACCCCCAAATTAAAAACACGTACACAGGAGTAGATAATTAATACATGATTATATGATCATGTATTAGGTATGATAAAGCATATGTATACTATTTATATATGTGGAAGGATATGTAGTGCACAAAGTACATAGTAATGTCAGGTTTTTGGGGGGATTTTTTGTTTTGTTTTGTTTTGTTCTTTTGGCCACACCATGCAGCATGCAGGATTTTAGTTCCCCAACCAGAGATCGAGCCCATGCTCCCTGCAGTGGAAGTGCAGAGTCTTAACCACTGGACCGCCAGGGAAGTCCCAAAATGTCAGGTTTTTTTACGTCATTTTTTCATGCTTACATGGTACTTAAAGATAGTACTTAAAGAAAAACAGGCAAATCGTTCAGAGAAACATTTCAGTAGAATTTCAGCTTTGGGAGCTGAAGGTGGAGCTGGAGCTTCTTCCTTGAGTCTTAGAGAGAGATGTTGTTCTCCTCTTCCGATTTACAAAACGAGGGTAATAAATATACCGCAGAGACCCTTCTTTTTAGGAGGTTATTTTCAATCATTCTTGTTATTGGTATAAGAACAAGAATTAAAAGTATTAAAAGAAAGTATAGTTGTTAGTTCAGGTTCATGCAGCCAGAAAACAAAACCAAAACTGAGATCGATGCCGCACAAGTTTTATTCAATGGCCAAAGAATGGAAAAGTGGGAACTTAGTTCACAGATCAGCTTCTCACCCATGTGAAGAGGAGGATTTGATTTTAAAGAGTAAAGACAAAGGGAGAAGAAATGAGGCTAATGATGGTGAGTCCCGTGCATTTGGCTACTGAAAAAGGGGCAGGGCTTTCTGAGAGAATGATGTGGCCACCATCTTTTTATCCTTTCTTTTTTTTGTTTTTGTTTTTGTTTTGCGGTATGCGGGCCTGTCTCCACTGTGGCCTCTCCCGCCGTGAACCACAGGCTCCGGACGCGCAGGCCCAGCGGCCATGGCCCACAGGTCCAGCCGCTCCGCGGCGTGCGGGATCCTCCCAGACCGGGGCACGAACCCGCGACCCCCGCATCGGCAGGCAGACTCCCAACCACTGCACCACCAGGGAAGCCCTTTATCCTTTCTTTGGTCTGCATCTTCCAGTCATGACTGTCAATAGGTGTGTCATCTAGTAGCTAATATAGTAAAATCAGCATATAATGAGACTGAGGGTCTGTTGGAGGTCAGATTCATAGCCACCTTGGTTCCAGTTCTTTCTATCTGGGTTTTGTTTGTCTCTTTGTATACTTTTCTTTGTCTCTGGACCCTGTGACTTAAAAAGATGTGTTTATTCCTGTTCAGGAAGGGGTTGTTGGGTTTAGAACTGTTCCTCACTCTTGAGGGCATGCTGAAGGTCAAAGCTCTGCCTTGTGAAACTGCTTTCTGCTGAACATGGGCATAGTTTTTTTGTGGATTTGAGGAGCAGAACTGTTCCCTGTCTGGCCTAAAATATATCTGATGGTCACCAGCCTGCAGTCCCAGTTGCTTGTACCCTAGGGTTAGTATCATCTGAAGTTTGATGGCTTCAAGTCATTTACAAACAAAGTTGACAAGGTAGTTAAGGAGTCAAGACCCGAAGATAAGCAGGAGGATAATAGCAGTTAGTGGGCCAAGAAATGGAAGAAACCAGGTTAAACCGGGGAGGCTCTGTTTGACCATATTCCAGATGGAGCTTGGATCTGGACCTTGTGTGTTACATCTATGTAACCACTGAGCTTGCTCATGTATCTCTTTTATGTTGCCCTCAATCTGACCAGAGTTATTGACATACATGCAGCAAGTTTCATTCATAACTGCACATACTCTCCCTTGCTCACTCAAGAGATAGTCAAGGGCTAGGCTATTGTCGAGAAGAACATTTGCTAGTGAGTCCAGAGAAGTACAGAGTCCTTGTAAGGCATCCCCCACATTTTTAGACAAGTACTCAAGGGCCCAGGTGAGATTTTGTAGAGTGATTTCACAGTACGCGACACCTCCCCAAGGGGCCTCCAGTCTGAGAGGGATCCCTACTCCTGCTGGAATGAGTCTCATTGCCCTTTGATCTCAGGGCTGGGTGATATTATGAATGGTTATACCTAGGTCCCGAGAACTTAGCTGGCCTAATGTGCACTGTGCACAGATTAGGCATTATCAAACAAGGGTGGGGTAGAGCCACCCCAGAGAAGGGAAGGAAGAGTTGGTGTTGTCCTGATAAGACAATGGATTAATCTGTGGGCCAAAAAGTAACAGCTACCCAGGGGAAGCACATGCCCAGCACACTTCTGAGGAATCAAACCACCTCCCTAAGTGGCTAGCCCAAGAGGGGGTGCCTTTGCAGTACAGAGAGAGAGGCCCACCTGCGTAACAGGGGTCACTAGGGGGTTCTTGACTGATGGCTTTTCCCCAGGCCTCAGGAGGGCCACGTCCTACACACCAGACAGCTGGTGTCTTCTCTCCCCAATACGTACATCTCCCGTCTGGTCCCTGTGTGTATTCGAGTCGGTGCAGGGGGCACCAGTGGGTGAGATTTCCTTAGGAGTCAATCTGAGGGTGCTAACATAATGGGGCAATGGAAGAAGCAGTGATCAGAGTCCAGAGCAGCCCAGGGTGTTATCGCAAGTGAAACCAAGCAAGGCCCTGTGGGACTTCGAGGCATGGAGGCCATTTTTTGCATGCACACACACACACACACACACACACACACACACACACACACTCCCCATTTCTCATAGGCAAGGCTCCAGCCTCCATGACCTTCCCTGAATTCCAAAGGGCAGATTCAAACTGTTGCTAATGAAGGGAGGAGCAGCCAAGGAACCACCTGAGGAAAGATTAAAGGGACCAGAGAAGCTCATCAAGACTAGGAGATGAGGGACTTCCCTGGTGGCTCAGTAGTTAAGAATCCACTTGCTAATGCAGGGGACACGGGTTCAAGCCCTGGTCCAGGAAGATCCCACATGCCGCAGAGCAACTAAGCCCGTGTGCCACAGCTACTGAGCCTGCGCTCTAGAGCCCACGAACCACAACTACTGAGCCCGCATGCCACAACTACTGAAGCCCGCGTGCCTAGAGCACGTGCTCTGCAACAAGAGAAGCCACCGCAATGAGAAGCCCGTGCACCGCAACAAAGAGTATCTCCCGCTTGCGGCAACTAGAGAAAGCCATGTGCAGCAACAAAGACCAAAGGCAGCCAAAAACATAAATAAATTTTTAAAAGATATTTTTCGATTTTTAAAAATAATTCATCACTCACCAAAACCACCTAGTTTTTGTCTTAACCCCATGAATTGTGTCTAAGATATCTGAAATTCAAATTTATATGCCATCTGCAGAGACTAGGTTATAGCATCAGGATGACTGTACTCTTTTCTGTAGGAGGTAGATTATTGTTGTTATTCTGGGACAAGGCAGCAGTCAAAGAAATAAAGATGAGAGAATATGGCACTTGGACTAAGCCAGTGTCCCTACTCAAACTGATGTCATACATTTGTTAAAATAGATCTCATCTAGAAAGAAGACCTATTTCTTCATCCATTTTAGGTTATCTTCTTCAAATACATGAGCCAGAGTTTCATTAGCCAAATTCAATAGTGTTTTCCTTTATGAAAACACAAGGGCACATCTGTAGATACTTAGTGGTCTGTTCCAGATGAATTTGAGAAAGCTTCACTGAAAATGTCATTCATTAGGTGTGTAATAAAGTAGTGGTGTTTGTTAAAATACAGTCCGTTATACCTGAGAGTGGATTTGGCCTTTATTCTCTGAAACGTCCCAATAATCTTCAGTCCTAAAAGATGTCGGGATTTTAAGAGGAACACCCACACTTCTGAAAGTCAAGGACATTTGTAACTTTCCCTTAGACAAGCACTGCAGCTCTCTGACCTCGTGGCATCCAGGCCATCTTTACTTCCATGTATGAGTCAAACTTGCTTAGAGCAAACCTGCAGGGTTGGACATCTAACAGCAGGTTTGTATAAAGACCTCTGTTTGGAAGGTGTTCCCTATCACTTCTTCCTAGATCCATCATAGAATCTCTTCCCTTCATCTTATCTGTACCTTATTAAATCTATTTCAGTGTCTTTCTTGACCTAAAGAAGAGGAGGAATTAGATTTCAGTTCTCTGCCTTTACAAGAAGCTTTCAAGTGTGTTGAGTTTAGCTTATTCCTTCTTCCTTCCCTAAACCCCCATTTTTCTAGCTTCTAGGAAACCTGGGGATGAATCTTATTAATGTTTCAAAGTCCTTATCCAAGCTCTTTTTCCAAATTTCAATAAATTCAGCTTCTTCCTTAGGACAAAAGCTTCAAGACATTGGATTTGGCAATGATTTCTTGGTATGACACCAAAGGCACAGGCAACAACAATAAAAAAATAAACAAACTGGACTTCATGAAAATTTTTGAATTTGTTCATCAAAAGACACTGCCCTCAGAGTAAAAAGGCAACCCACAGAATGGGAGAAAAAAACTTTGCAAGTCATGTATATGATGAGAGATTAATGTCCAGAATATACAGAGAACCCCTAAAACTCAATAAAAATCAAACAACCTGGGACTTCCCAGGTGGCGCAGTAGTTAAGAATTCGCCTCCCAATGCAGGGGATGTGACTTCGATCCCTTCGATATATATAAAGCCAGTAAGCACAAGAAAAGATACTCAACGTCGCTAATCATTAGGGAAATGCAAATCAAAACTACAATGAGGGGGACCTTCAAGATGGCGGAGGAGTAAGACGTGGAGACCGCCTTCCTCCTCACAAATACATCAAAAATACATCTACATGTGGAACAACTCCTACAGAACACCCACTGAATGCTGGCAGAAGGCCTCAGACTTCTCAAAAGGCAAGAAAATCCTCACATACCTGGGTAGGGAAAAAGAAAAAACAAAAAACAGAGACAAAAGGATAGGGAGGGGACATGCATCTCTGGAAGGGAGCTGTGAAGGAGGAAAAGTTTCCATACACTAGGAAGCCCCTTCACTGGCAGAGATGGGGGTGTGGGTGGTGGGGGGGAAGCTTTGGAGCCACGGAGGAGAGCACAGCAACAGGGGTGAAAAGGGCAATGCGGAGAGATTCCCACACAGAGGATGGGTGCCGACCCGCACTCACTAGCCCGAAAGGCTTGTCTGCTCACCTGCTGGGGTGGGTGGGGGCTGGGAGCTGAGACATGGGCTTCGGAGTTCAGACCCCAGGGAGAGGACTGGTGTTGGCTGCGTGAACACAGCCTGAAGGGGACTAGTGTGCCACAGCTAGCAGGGAGGGAGTCCGGGAAAAAGTCTGGACCTGCCTAAGAGGAAGAAACCATTATTTCAGGGTGCACGAGGAGAGGGGATTCCTTCCCCATCTGCCCACAGAAGGCAGAGCACCACCTAAACGAGCTCCAGAGACGGGTGCGAGCCACAGCTATCAGCTCGGACACCAGAGACGGGAATGAAATGCTAACACTGCTGCTGCAGCCACCAAGAATCCTGTGTGCAAACACAGCTCACTATCCACACTCCCCCCCGGGGGAGACTGTGCAGCCCGCCACTACCAGGGTCTTGTGATCCAGGGACGACTTCCCCAGGAGAACACACGGCGCACCTCAGGTTGTTGCAACATCGCACCAGCCTCTGCCACTGCAGACTGGCCCCACATTCTAATTATAACTACCATATCCTTCCCTCCAACCGGCCTGAATGAGCCAGAGCACCCTATTCAGCCGCTGCTTTAACCCCCTCCTGTTTGGGTGGGGAACAAATACCTGAGGTCCACTTACACAGAGAGGTAGGGCCAAAACCAAAGCTGAACCCCAGGAGCTGTGCAAACAAAGAAGAGAAAGGGAAATTTCAACGTGCAGCCTCAGGAGCAGCATATTAAACTCCCACAATCAACTTGATAAAACCTGCATCTATGGAATACCTGAATAGACAACGAATCATCCCAAAACTGAGGTGGTGGACTTTGGGAGCAAACTGTAGACTTGGAGTTTGCGGTCTGTAACTGATTTGTTTCTGATTTTTATGTTTACCTTAGTTTAGTTTTTAGCACTTGTCATCATTGGTGGATTTGTTGATTGGTTTGGTTGTTCTCTTTATTATTATTATTTTTTTTTAATTTTAATCATTTTAAAATTTATTTATTTTCTTTCTTTTTTTCGCCCTTTTCTTCTGAGCCATGTGGCTGACAGAGGCTTGGTGCTCTGGCCTGGTGTCAGGCCTGAGTCTCTGAGGTGGGAGAGCTGAGTTCAGGACATTGGACAACCAGAAACCTCCAGGCCCCATGTAATATCAACTGGCAAGAGCTCTACCAGAGATCTCCTTCTCAACGCTAAGACCCAGCTCCACTCAACGACCAGCAAGCTCCAATGCTGGACGTCCCATGCCAAACAACTAGCAAGACAGGAACACAACCCCACCCATTAGCAGAGAGGCTGCCTAAAATCATACTAAGTTCACACTAAGTTCACAGACACACCAAAGCACACTGCCAGATGCTGCTCTGATAACCAGAAAGACAAGATCCAACCACGCCCATCAGAACACAGGCACCAGTCCCCTCCACCAGGAAGCCTACACAAGCCACTGAACAAACCTCACCCACTGGGGGCAGACACCAAAAACAACGGGAACTACGAACATGCAGTCTGCAAAAAGGAGACCCCAAACACAGTAAATTAAACAAAATGAGAAGACAGAGAAATATGCAGCAGATGAAGGAGCAAGGTAAAAACCCACCAGACCAAACAAATGAACAGGAAATAGGCAGTCTACCTGAAAAAGAATTCAGAGTCACAATAGTAAAGATGATCCAAAATCTTGGAAATAAAATGGAGAAAATACAGAAACGTTTAACAAGGACCTAGAAGAACTAAAGAGCAAACAAACAGTGATGAACAACACCATAAATGAAATTAAAAATTCTCTAGGAGGAATCAATAACAGAATAACTGAGGCAGAAGAACGGATAAGTGACCTGGAAGATAAAATAATGGAAATAACTACCACAGAGCAGAATAAAGAAAAAAGAATGAAAAGAATTCAGGACAGTCTCAGAGACCTCTGGGACAACACTAAACATACCAACATTCAAATTATAGGGGTCCCAGAAGAAGAAGAGAAAAAGAAAGGGACTGAGAAAATATTTGAGGAGATCATAGTTGAACACTTCACTAATATGGGAAAGGAAATAGTCAATCAAGTCCAGGAATCACAGAGAGTCCCATACAGGATAAATCCAAGGAGAAACATGCCAAGACACATATTAATCAAACTATCAAAAATTAAATACAAAGAAAAAATATTAAAAGCAGCTAGGGAAAAGCAACAAATAACTTACAAGGGAATCCCCATAAGGTTAACAGTTGACCTTTCTGCAGAAATTCTACAAGACAGAAGGGAGTGGCAGAACATATTTACAGTGATGAAAGGGAAAAACCTACAAGCAAGATTACTCTACCCAGCAAGGATCTCATTCAGATTCGATGGAGAAATTAAAAACTTTACAGATAAGCAAAAGTTAAGAGAATTCAGCACCACCAAACCAGCTTTACAACAAATGCTAAAGGAACTTCTCTAGGCAGGAAACACAAGAGAAGGAAAAGACCTACAATAACAAACCCAAAACAATTAAGAAAATGGTAATAGGAGCATACATATCGATAACTAACTTAAATGTAAATGGATCAAATGCTCCAACCAAAAGACATAGACTGGCTGAATAGATACAAAAACAAGACCTGTATATATGCTGCCTACAAGAGACCCACTTCAGACCTAGGGACACATACAGACTAAAAGTGAGGGGATGGAAAAAGATATTCCATGCAAATGGAAATCAAATGAAAGCTGGAGTAGCAATTCTCATATCAGTCAAAATGGACTTTAAAATAAAGACTATTACAAGAAACAAAGAAGGACACTACATAATGATCAAGGGATCAATCCAAAAAGAAGATATAACAATTGTAAATATTTATGCACCCGACACAGGAGCACCTCAATACATAAGGCAAATACTAACAGCCATAAAAGGGGAAGTCAACAGTAATGCAATCATAGTAGGGGACTTTAACACCCCACTTTCACCAGTGGACAGATCATCCAAAATGAAAATAAATAAGGAAACACAAGCTTTAAATGATACATTAAACAAGATGGACTTAATTGATATTTATAGGACATTCCATCCCAAAACAACAGAATACACGTTCTTCTCAAGTGCTCATAGAACATTCTCCAGGATAGATTATCTCTTGGATCACAAATCAAGCCTCAGTAAATTTCAGAAAACTGAAATTGTAGCAAGTATCTTTGCTGACCACAATGCTATGAGACTAGATATCAATTACAGGAAAAAATCTGTAAAAAATATAAACACATGGAAGCTAAACAATACACTACTTAATAATCAAGACATCACTGAAGAAGTCAAAAAATACCTAGAAACAAATGGCAATGAAAACACAACAATGACCCAAAACCTATGGCATGCTACAAAAGCAGTTCTAAGAGGAAAGATTATAGTAATACAATCCAACCTCAAGAAACAAGAAACATTTCAAATAAAGAACCTAACCTTACAACTAAAGCAATTAGAGAAAGAACAAAAAACCCCAAAGTTAGCAGAAGGAAAGAAATCATAAAGATCAGATCAGAAATAAATGAAAAAGAAATGAAGGAAACGATAGCAAAGGTCAATAAAACTAAAAGCTGGTTCTTTGAGAAGATAAACAAAATTGATAAACCATTAGCCAGACTCATCAAGAAAAAAAGGGACAAGACTCAAATCAACAGAATTAGAAATGAAAAAGTAGTAATAACTGGCACTGCAGAAATACAAAAAATCATGAGAGATTACTACAAGCAACTCTATGTCGAAAAATAGACAACCTGGAAGAAATGGACAAATTCTTAGAAAAATACAACCTTCCGAGACTGAACCAGGAAGAAATAGAAAATATAAACAGACCAATCACAAGCACTGAAATTGATACTGTGACTAAAAATCTTCCAACAAACAAAAGCCCAGGATCAGATGGCTTCACAGGTGAATTCTATCAAACATCTAGAGAAGAGCTAACACCTATCCTTCTCAAAGTCTTCCAAAATATAGCAGAGGGAGGAACAAACCAAAACTCATTCTTCGAGGCCACGCTCATCCTGATAACAAACCTAGACAAAGATGTCACAAAAAAAGAAAACTACAGGCCAATATCACTGATGAACATGGATGCAAAAATCCTCGACAAAATACTAGCAAACAGAATCCAACAGCACATTAAAAGGATCATACACCATGATCAAGTGGGGTTTATCCCAGGAATGCAAGGATTCTTCAATATACACAAATCAATCAGTATGATAAACCATATTAACAAATTGAAGGAGAAAATTCATATGATCATCTCAATAGTTGCAGAGAAAGCTTTTGACAAAATTCAACACCCATTTATGATAAAAACTTTCCAGAAAGTAGGCATAGAGGGAACTTACCTAAACACAATAAAGGTCATATATGACAAACCCACAGCCACCATGCCCTCAATGGTGAAAAACTGAAAGCATTTCCACTAAGATCAGGAACAAGGTAAGGTTGCCCACCCTCACCACTATTATTCAACATAGTTTTGCAAGTTTTAGCCACAGCAATCAGAGAAGATAAAGAAATAAAAGGAATCCAAATCGGAAAAGAAGTAGTAAAGCTGTCACTGTTTGCAGATGGCATGATAGTATACATAGAGAATCCTAAAGATGCCACCAGAAAACTACTAGAGCTAATCAATGAATTTGGTAAAGTAGCAGGATACAAAATTAATACACAGAAATCTCTTGTATTCCTATACAGTAATGATGAAAAACCTGAAAGCGAAATTAAGGAAACACTCCCATTTACCATTGCAACAAAAAGAATAAAATACCTAGGAATCAACCTACCTAAGGAGACAAAAGACCTGTATGCAGAAAACTATAAGATACTGATGAAAGAAATTAAAGATGATACAAACAGATGGAGAGATATACCATGTTATTGGATTAGAAGAATCAACATTGTGAAAATGACTATTCTACCCAAAGCAATCTACAGATTCAATGCAATCCCCATCAAACTACCACTGGCATTTTTCACAGAACTAGAAAAAAATCTTCACAATTTGTATGGAAACACAAAAGACCCCAAATAGCCAAAGCAATTACTTTATTTTATTTATTTATTTTTTTTGCGGTACGTGGGCCTCTCACTATTGTGGCCTCTCCCGTTGCAGAGCACAGGCTCCGGACGCACAGTCTCAGCGGCCATGGTTCACGGGCCCAGCCGCTCTGCGGCATGTGGGATCTTCCCAGATCAGGGCACGAACCCGCGTCCCCTGCATCGGCAGGCGGACTCTCAACCACTGCACCACCAGGGAAGCCCCCAAAGCAATCTTGAGAAAGAAAAACGGAGCTGGAGGAATCAGGCTCCCTGACTTCAGTCTTTACTACAAAGCTACAGTAATCAAGACAGTATGGTACTGGCACAAAAACAGAAATATAGATCAATGGAACAGGATAGAAAGCCCAGAGATAAACCCACGCACGTGTGGTCACCTTATCTTGATAAAGGAGACAAGAATATACTATGGAGAAAAGACAGGCTCTTCAATAAGTGGTGCTGGGAAAACTGGACAGCTACATGTAAAAGAATGAAGTTAGGGCTTCCCTGGTGGCGCAGTGGTTGAGAGTCTGCCTGCCAATGCAGGGGACACAGGTTTGTGCCCCGGTCCGGGAAGATCCCACATGCTGCGGAGTGGCTAGGCCTGTGAGCCATGGCCACTGAGCCTGCGTGTCCGGAGCCTGTGCTCTGCAATGGGAGAGGCCAGAACAGTGAGAGGCCTGTGTACTGCAAAAAAAAAAAAAAAAAAAAAAGAATGAAGTTAGAACACTCCCTAACACCATACACAAAAATAAACTCAAAATGGATTAAAGACCTAAATGTAGGGCCAGACACTATGAAACTCTTAGAGGAAAACATAGGCAGAACATTTTGTGACATAAATCACAGCAAGATCCTTTTTGACCCACCTCCTAGAGAAATGGAAATAAAAACAAAAATAAACAAATGGGACCTAATGAAACTTCAAAGCTTTTGCACAGGAAACCATAAACAAGATGAAAAGACAGCCCTCAGAATGGGAGAAAATATTTGCAAACGAAGCAACTGACAAAGGATTAATCTCCAAAATATACAAGCAGCTCATGCAGCTCAATATCAAAGAAAGCAAAAACCCAATCCAAAAATGGGCAGAAGACCTCAATAGATATTTCTCCAAAGAAGATATACAGATTGCCAACAAACACATGAAAGGATGCTCAACATCACTAATCATTAGAGAAATGCAAATCAAAACTGCAATGAGGTATCACCTCACACTGGTCAGAATGGCCATTATCAAAAAATCTACAAACAATAAATGCTGGAGAGGGTGTGGAAAAAAGGGAACCCTTTTGCACTGTTGGTGGGAATGTAAATTGATACAGCCACTACGGAGAACAGTATGGAGGTTCCTTAAAAAACTAAAAATAGAACTACCATATGACCCAGCAATCCCACTACTGGGCATATATCCTGAGAAAACCATAATTCAAAAAGAGTCATGTACCACAATGTTCATTGCAGCTGTATTTACAATATCAAGGACATGGAAGCAACCTAAGTGTCCATCGACAGATGAATGGGTAAAGAAGATGTGGCACATATATACAATGGAATATTAGCCATAAAAAAAATGAAATTGAGTTATTTGTATTGAGGTGGATGGACCTAGAGACTGTCATACGGAGTGAAGTATGTCAGAAAGAGAAAAACAAGTACCGTATGCTAACATATATATATGGAATCTAAAAAAAAAAAAAAGTTCTGAAGAACCTAGGCGCAGGACAGGAACAAAGATGCAGACGTAGAGAATGGACTTGAGGACATGGGGAAGGGGAAGGGTAAGTTGGGACAAAGTGAGAAAGTGGCATGGACATATATACACTGCCAAATGTAAAATAGATAGCTAGTGGGAAGCAGCCGCATAGCACAGGGAGATCAGCTCGGTGCTTTGTGACCACCTAGAGGGATGGGATAGGAAGTGTGGGAGGGAGATGCAAGAGGGAGGGGATATGGGCATATATGTATATGTATAGCTGATTCACTTTGTTATACAGCAGAAACTAACACACAATTGTAAATCAATTATACTCCGATAAAGACGTTTAAAAAATAAGCTACAATGAAATACCATCTCACACCCATCAGGATGACTACTATCAAAAAAACAAAATAATAAGTGTTGGTCCAGATGTGGAGAAATTGGACCCCTTATGCCCTGTTGGTGGGGATAGAAAATGTTACAGCCACTGTAGAAAACAGTATGACAGTTCCTCAGGAACTTAAAAATAGATATACCATAGGATCTAGCAAATTCCATTTCTGGGGATATAACCAAAAGAATTGAAAGCAGGGTCTCAAAGGGATATTTATATACCCACAATCACAGCAGCATTATTCACAACAGCTAAAATGTGGATGCAACTGAAATATTCATCCACAGATGAAAAGATAAGAAAAATGTGGTATATACGTAATGGAATATTATTTAGCCTTAAAAAGGAAGGAAATTCTGCAATATTGTATAACATGGATAAACCTTGGGAACATTATGCTAAGTGAAATAAGCCAGTCACAAGAAGACTTATACTGTGTCTTCTTATATGAGAAGTGTTTCATGTGTTTGTTGGCATTCCGCTTATATGAGGTACTTAGAGTAGAGAAGATATACAGATGGGAAATATGCATATGAAAAGATGTTCCTCAAAACATGTCAACAAGGAAATGCAAATGTCCATAGATGAGTGGACCCAAGTTTGGTTTGGTAACATTTATGGAGTGGCTATTTGGAGAGGGGCAGGGGGTATATGGGAAATCTCTGTATCTTCCTCACAATTTTGCTGTGTGCCTAGCACTGTTATTTTCAAACGTCTCAAAAAAGAGAGACTCAGGAATGTGATAAAGGTGAAAGAAAAATTTAGATAAACACAGGTTAACAATATTAAAGTTCATAAGAAAGCATTTAACATATATCTAGATATGTTACTCTTTTAAATTTGCTCAATTTTTCTATTACATGGTTTAAAGTAATCAATATGGCATCAATAATATTAATTCATTGTAGAAAATGAATTAAGTGACATATGATGCTGATATGGCAGATCCTTAATAAATTACTAAATCCCCAAGTTACTTTGGACAATTGAAAGAATAAGAAAGTAAGAACTAAGAAAAATGAAGGAAGCCAATCTCCCTCCCACAGTCCATGATATTTTGACTCTTTGCTTCAATTTTCCTCATATACAAAGAAAGAAAAACACCAGGAAATAGAGTTGATGGTTTAGTCAATGTTCAGAAATTTTAAATTGTCAGTTTCAACCTTCACGAAACTTGAAAAATGTACTATTTTTGGTCACATTTCCTGTGTTTGTCAAACTGGTTTAGCCAGTTTTTCACTCTTTGTAATCCAGGTAGACTCAAATTAAAAATGCCTCATTGTCGACACGTGAGTACCAGAATACACATCCATATGTTTATCATCTAGTGTGAATGATGCCTGAGGAGACAAGACAAGGCTTTAGGTACTACTAAAAGTAAATTTACAGTATTTGAGAAACATGGTCAAGACGGTACAGAAAAATAAGGTAAAACATTATATACAATAGTAGATAAAGTCTGAGTATCTTAAGGAAATGCAAGAAAAAAACAAGCTGACTGGAGCAAAAATATACAAAATGTGGCAAGACTGACCATGTGTTTGTAATTGTTAAAGCTGGATAATAGTACATGGCAGTGAATCATTCCATTCCCTTGACTTTGTGTTTGAAATTTTCCATACAAAAAAAAAAAAAAAAACCAGGAGAAAAATAAATCTGAAAAAATCCAACTTGTGTTTTTTGAAGACCTTTATTAAACAACTACATAAAAATATAGAAAAGTAATAATGAAAACATGATGCATTGAATTATAAGCTTTCTAGGGAAAAATAATACAATACAGAATATTGAATTAATAACAGGGGGAAAAAGACCATCAATTAACCAAGAAAAGGTTGTGACTTTTAATGAAATGAATAAGTTTGGTATTCTTCTTTGTTGTTGCTTTAAGCTTTTAACAAGATAAATGAGAATGCTGGTTTAAACACACGCATGCGCGCGCGTGCGCGCGCGCGCGCACACGCACACACACACACACACACACACAAAAACACACACACACACACACTGTCCATTGCCCCAAACAGGAGAGGGGATTCTTAGGAAATTGCAACTTATATAAGCAAGTACAATTGACCCTTGAACAACATGGGTTTGAACTGCACAAGTCCACTTATATGCAGATTTTTTTTTCAATAACTGCGTACTATGTTACTACATGATCTAAGGTTGGTTGAATCTTTGGATGCAGAACCATGAATACGGAGCGCCGATTTCAGACTGTTTAGGAATGGGCACCTCTAACCCTGGCGTTGTTCAAGGGTCAGTGGTAGTTTTAGATAAATGATTTGTGAAAGTTTTTGTCCTAAGCCATTTATTTTTTTAAATCACTGGGTGCTAGGAAACTAAATGTTTCTAAAATACAAATATGGTACCAATTCAAAGACAAAAGGGACGTTTTTGGTTAAAATGATATTACATTGAGTCCAATACAAATACCTTAGTAAAATTATGTGTAGCCAAAAACTTTTGGAAATAGGATCAAATGAAAAACAAAAGTAAAGTTTTAAAGAAAAAACAGGCCTAATATTTAATAGTTTTTGTTAGTAGAATCGCAGTATTAGTGGGGTGGAGGACCTTAGTATGTTACCCATTGTTTGGTCTAAAATAAAATATATACACTGCCTCAGGAAATTTTGTCTGAAAATTGAATCTGCATTATGGACTAGCTTCTCAGTGAAGAACCTCAAGCTGAATGATGAGGGTGACTTGTTAAAGAAAAATAAAATAAAGAGTTTGTATCATTAGGAAAACAATAAAAATTACAAGCCTGCATATTTTGTTCTCAGAAGTTCCCTTTGGAACGAAAAAAGCACAAATGCCCTGGTATACTACCTACCCTGGTCTGAGGGCTTTCTTTGTTTGCTACTTTGTTCCCCTGTTTCTGACCATTTCTTAGCACCCCTGGACCCTGTCTGTAATCTAACATCCAATTCTTATCAGAATTTTCTGTCCCCTGAATCAATCCTGTCAACTCCTTAAAGCTAATTTTGTATAGAACAAGATTTATTTAAACAATCTTTCTGACAAATTTATTTAAAGACTCCTAATTTAGAAGGAAGAAAAGCACAGTTAAGCGGTAACTAAATAATTCAGTGATTCTCACAAGGAGACCTAAGGGAAAACTTAGGAGTGCACATGGGTACTTATTTTTTCTGCTTTATTGAGGTATAAATGACAAATAAAATTGTAAGATAATTAAAGTGTGCAACATGATGAGTTGATATACATCTACGTTGTGAAAGGATTCCCCTCCCCCCAGTCAAGTTAATTAACATATCCATCACCTAACATATTTGCCTTTTTTCTTTTTGTGGTGAGAACATTTCAGTTTTACTCTCTTAGCAAATTTCAGTTATACAAAACAGTGTTATCAACTCATAGTCACCATGTTATACATTAGATCCTCAGTCCTTATTCATCTCATAACTGACTTTTTCCTTTTTACCAACCTCTTACTTCCCCCATCTGCATTCCCTGGAAACCACTTTTCTACTCTGTTTCTATGTGTTCAACTTTTGTTTTAGATTCCCCATCTAAGTGATACTGTAACCGAAAGTGGGGTCTGGCTGCTGACCACTCAAAAGCCAATAAAGGGACTTCCCTGGTGGCCCAGTGGTAAAGAATCTGCCTTCCAATACAGGGGATGCAGGTTCGGTCCCTGGTCGGGGAACTAAGATCCCACATGCCGCGGGGCAACTAAGCCCGCGCACCACAACTAGAGAGAGAGAAGCCTGTGCACGGCAGTGGAGATCCTGCGTGCCGCGACTAAGACCCAACACAGCCAAAAATAAATAAAATAAATAAATATTAAAAGCCAATAAAGAGGCAAGTTTGGTGGAAAGGAAAGTTTGCTTTATTTTGGATGCTAGCAAGTGTGGGGGAGGGCGGATGCCTGTCCATAGGCCTATTCACCCCCACTGAAAATCAGGGGGAAGAGCTTTTATAGACAGAGGGAGGGGGCTACATGCAGAAATAGCACAGTCAGCTCTGACAGTCATCTTGAAATTGGTCATCGGTGGTCTGATCAGCATCATCTTGATTGTTTTAAGTACAATTAATCTTTATCTCCAGGGTAGGTTTGTTTCCATTCCTTGAGGCCAGTTCTCGGAATTGTGGCAGCTAATGTCGTGGCTACAGTCTGGTCATCACGAAGTTAACTTCACCTGGTGTGGGTTTCAGTATCTATAAGACAGCTCACAGGATATGGCTCAGAATATTATCTATAGCTCTTGAGAAGGAACTAAAGGTCCTTGACTATGCTTAATGACTAAACTATTATTATTTGGTCTCCTTTGACTCTTGTCCTTTGTTTCTGCATTTTCTCACTTCTCTGATTAAACTTATTCTTTGGCTAAAGTTTTTCCACAGACAAAAGGCAGGCTGAGGACATGGCGGGCATATACAACAGGGTCCTGCTCCATTTCAATACCATACAGTGTTTGTCTTTGTCTGGCTTATTTCATTTAGCATAATGCCTTCCAGGTTATCCACATTGTCAAAAATGACAGGATTTCCTTTTTTTTTTAAGGCTGAGTAATATTCCTCTGTGTGTGTGTGTGTGTGTGTGTGTGTGTGTGTGTCTGTAAGTGTATCTAATAATTTCTTGATTATTCTTCCACTGACAGACACATAGGTTGTTTTCATACCTTGGTTATTGTGAA
This sequence comes from Tursiops truncatus, assembly GCF_011762595.2. Taxonomy (NCBI): domain Eukaryota; kingdom Metazoa; phylum Chordata; class Mammalia; order Artiodactyla; family Delphinidae; genus Tursiops; species Tursiops truncatus. The sequence goes on from NC_047035.1 coordinate 146,671,530, forward strand.
TAATGCTGCAATGAACATGGGAGTACAGCTATCTCTTTGAGATAATGGTTTTGTTTCCTTCGGATATATACTCAGACGTGGGATTGCTAGATCATATGGTAGTTCTATTTTAATTTTTTGAGGAACCTCAAAAACTGTTTTCCACTGTGGCTGTAGCAGTTTACATTCCCATCATGTGTGCATAAGAGTTCCCTTTTTTAAATATGAAAGCATTTATTGTGTTCAGAAAGATAAATTTATAATATATTACACATGAAAAACTTACAACTTACTTTGTAGGACAGCCTCTTAGAATGTAAAGTTAATTTTAAATTACAATGAATGTACAACACTATATAGTATAAGCTCCTGTCTTTTTGAACAGTGTAATGATCATTCTTGAGAATTAAAATAAGTTTCTGTAGTATTCATTGCTGTAGCTATACAGGAATAGCACAGACACCTTTTTTTCAACTTTGATGTTATAAATTTCATCACAGACTAATTTGAGGTATCTTTATTTTGACAAGCATGACAGCAGCTACTTCACAGTTGTGTTAAATGCCTGTTCATCAGCATCCCACTCTAATGATAAAAACTGTAAGATAGGGCTTCCCTGGTGGCGCAGTGGTTGAGAGTCCGCCTGCCGATGCAGGGGACGTGGGTTCGTGCCCCGGTCCGGGAAGATCCCACATGCCGTGGAGCAGCTGGGCCCGTGAGCCATGGCCGCTGAGCCTGCGCGTCCGGAGCCTGTGCTCCGCAACGGGAGAGGCCACAACAGTGAGAGGCCCACGTACAGCAAAAAAAAAAAAAAAAAACTGTAAGATTGTTTCTTTGGGTAGATCCACAGCCAAAATTTCAATTTCACTGCTTTTCTGATGTAAGTTGGCAAGGCAGGTACGAAGTGTTTTTATCTGAGTTTCATACCATCCCCTAGTGTTGGCTGACAGCTTCCCTGGGACTATCACACTCACAATATGAACAAATGTTGCTTCATGGATTTCAACAAACTTGAAGCATGTGAAAATGACCCCTTCAGATTTTGTACTGCAAGATTTTCAGAAATTTCTCTGATAGTCCTTTTGTAATTGAGCAGGACCCAAGGGGCCTTCCTGTGATACCTGCCCCCCACGTCCTCCACTTGCCTCTTGTCTGTAGAAAAACTTTAGCCAAAGAATTAATTTAATCAGAGAAGTGAGAAAAATGCAGAAGCAAAGAAAAGCAGTCAAATAAGACAAAATAATAATAGTTTAGTCATTAAACAAAGTCAAGGACCTCTAGTTCCTCCTCAAGGGCTATAGCTAATATTCTGAGCCATGTACTTTGAGCTGTTTTGCAGATACAGAAACCCCAACCAGGTGGAAAAAGTTAACTGCAATGATGACAAGACTGTAGCCATGACATAAACTGCTCCATCTTACACAATTCCAAGAACTGGCCTCAAGGAAATGGGAACAAACAGACCCTGGAACTGAAGGTTAACTGTACTTAAAACAGTCAAGATGACACTGATCAGACCACCACATGACCAAATTCAAGTTGATTGTCAGAGTTGACTGTGCTGTTCTGCATGTAGCCCACTCCCTCCACTTATAACTCCTGAAACTTCCCTTTAAAATCTCATGCCCCTTGATTGGCAGTTGGGAGTTGGTTCTTTGGGACATGAGTCCACCTTCTTCCCAGGATTGCTGGCCTCCTAAATAAAGCAACCTTTCCTTTCTACCAATACTTGTCTCTTGAGTATTGGCTTTCAAGCACCAAGCAGCCAAATCTAAGTTTAGTAACACTTTCATCACTGACTTTAGTTCTCAGTTTCTGCCCAACATGGACCACGAGATTGGACTCCAGCACTCACTTCTCTGTTAGCCATTCCTTCTCAAAAGATTTAACCTTGACATGGCTTCCTTCTTTATCTGAGACAAGGGTCACATAGGTGAGTTCATCATGTCTGCAGTACTCCTGTAATTCCTCTTGGGATTGTGACAAGTCATACATGATTTCTGCTGTGATTCTTGCTGACCAGAGTTTCTGGGCTCGGTTGATGGCCCTGGTCATGGACATCTGGCCAGCACTTACAACAAGGAGGTCACAAGAGCTTATTATAACAGGTTCTTCCAGGTTGAGGACAGAAGATTCCCTTTTCTCCACATCCTTGCCAACACCTATTATCACTTGCCTTTTCATTAATAGTCCTCCTAAGTGGTGTGAGGTAATATTGCAGTTTTGATTTGCATTTCTCTGATGATTAGTGATGTTAAGCCCCGTTTTATGTGCCTGTTAGCCATTCGTATGTCTTCTCTGGAAAAACTCTATTCCAATCTTTTGCCCATATTTTAATTGGGTTGTTTGTAAGTTTTTTGCTATTAAGTTGTACGAGTTCCTTGTATATTTTGGATATTAATCTCGCAACAGTTATGTAGTTTGAAATATGTTCTCCCATTCCATAGGTTGCGTTTTCATTTTGTTGATGGTTTCCTTTGCTGAGCAGAAACTTTTTCCCCACATTTGGTTCACTGGTATAATAGTAGCAGAAATACTACTGTCAAGTTTATAACAACTCTAAGTTGAAAGGTATGAAACAAAAAATGAATATATAGAATAAACAGATTATAGAATTATCCATGGGAGAAAAACCTTCTGTGATAAATGACTTCTGACCTTTTAAAAAATATTTATTTATTTATTTATTTGGCTGTGTGGGGTCTTAGTTGCAACACAGGGGATCTTCATTGCTGTGTGTGCGATCTTCACCATGGTGTGCAGGATGTTTAGTTGCAGCATGTGGAATCTTTAGTTGCAATATGCGAACTCTTAGTTGTGGCATGTGGGATCTAGTTCCCTGACCAGGGATCGAACCTGGGCCCCCTGCTTTGGGAGCACAGAGTCTTAGCCACTGGACCACCAGAGAAGTCCCGACTTCTGACTTTTTAGCAGTATTCAGTTGGGAGTTCCAGGAACTGAAATATTTTGTCTTAAGTTACAGTAGTTTTCTGTATAAGACTTAGCTTTGTTTTCCTAGAAACTTGATGATAATTTTTCAGAGACACATAACCAACAAATGATTCTCTGCCTCATTTAAAAATTGCATTCATTATTTACCAAAAAAGGAGAAAAATATAATAAATTTTAGAAATATTTATTTCAAATGTATTAATAAAATAGGTCTTTGACACTGCAACTTTTAGTTTCCTGGAAAATTCACTTATGTGGAATGGCTTATTCTCTGACAGGGGCACAGCACAAGATTTTTAGTTTTATATAATCCCACTTGTTATTTTTGCTTTTGTTGCATTTGCTCTTGGTGTCAAATCCAGAAAATCATTGCCAAGACCAATGTCAAGGAGCTTACTCTTTATATTTCTTCTAGAAGTTTTACAGTTTCAGGTCTTATGTTTATGTCTTTAATCCATTTTGAGTTGATTTTTTTGTATGGTGTAAGATAAGAGTGCAATTTCATTCTTTTGCATATGACAATCCAGTTTTCCTAACACCATTTATTAAAAAGACTGTCCTATTGAGATGATCATGTGATTTTTATCCTTCATTTTGTTAATGTAGTGTATTGTATTATTGATTGATTTGCAGTTGTTGAACCATCCTGTATCCCTGGAATAAATCCCATTTGATCATGTTGAATAATTGTTTTCATGTACTATTGAATAGAATTCACTAATATATTGTTGAGAATTTTTGCATCTATGTTCATTAATGATATGACTTGTAATATTCTTTTCTTGTAGTGTTCTTGTCTGGCTTTGGTATCAGGGTAATGTTACCCTTGTAAAATAAATTTGGAAGTGGTTTTTTGAATTTTATTTTATTTTTTTATACTGCAGGTTGGAAGTGTTTTCTTGTCTTCTTTTTTGGGAGAGTTTGAGAAGGACTGGTATTAGTTCTTCTTTAAATGTTTAGCAGAATTCAACAGTGAAGCTGTCTGGTCTTGGAATTTTCTTTGTTGGGAGGTTTTTTTTATTACTGATTCAGTCTCCTTTACTAGCAATTGGTCTGTTCATATTATCTATTTTTTCATAATTTAGTCTTGGTTGGTTGTATATTTCTAGTAATTTCTCAATTTCTTCCAGGTTGTCCAATCTGTTGGTGTATAATTATTCACAGTAGTTTCTTAGGATCCTTTGTATTTGTGTAGTATCAGTTGTAATGTCTTCTCTTTAATTTCTAATTTTATTTGAGTCTTCTTTTCTTGGTAAGTCTAGCTAAAGGCTTGTCTATTTTGTCTTTTCAAAAAACTGCTCTTAGTTTCATTGATCTTTTCTCTTTTCTTTCTTTTTAGTCTGTATTTCATTTATTTCTGCTCTGATCTTTGTTATTTCCCTTCTTAACTTTGTTCTTCTTCTGCTAGTTGCTTAAGGTGTAAAATAAAGTTGCTTGTTGGAGATATTTCTTTTTTCCTTAATATAGGTATTTATAGCTATAAACTTCTTTCTTAGAACTGCCTTTTCTTTGTCCCATAATTGTTATATTGTTTATATATTTGTTATAACAATTTTATTAGAAACTGTTGTATTTTGGGGACTTCCCAGGTGGTCCAGTGGCTAAGACTCCGTGCACCCAGTGCAGGGGGCCCGGGTTTGAACCCTCGTCAGGGAACTAATCCCACATGCTGCAACTAAGAGTTTGCATGCCACAACTAAGACTTGGCATGCTGCAACTAAGAGTTCACATGCCGCAACTAAAGATCCCTCATGCCACAGCTAAGACCCAGTGCAACCAAATAAATAAATTAAACAACAACAACAACAACAACAACTAATGAAGGCATAAGGAATCTAGATTACAAGAGAAAAGTATGCTCTTGACAAACTGGGAGAAGTTTAATTTAACATTTTCGCAATCTCTTAAATATCTATGACTTCTTCTAACAAAAAACATCAGTAAGCTTTATGAGCCTTCAAAGGTCTCTTCATTACAGATGCAGGCCATTTTTAACTGCTGCCATGCAGGTTCAAATAGGCAAAACAATTTTGGAAAAAAAAAGGGAAAAAACAAAACAAAACATGTTTCAGTTGAAAACTTTAGGACCTAAAGGAGACAAATGTATTTGCACTAAAACACAGCCAGAACGGAGAGAAAAAAACACTTATTGCAAAGGAATTGATATTGAATATTTAAAGATTTTATGAAGAAGAATTTGTACTTGGGCCAGAAGATTGCATTTCTTTTCCAATTGCTGCTAGATAAACTAGGGATGTGTGTTTTCATTACAAAAGAACTCCTTGAATTAAAAAAGTACTCAAAAAATAAATTAATTAATAAATTAAAAAGTACTCAAATCAGTTTACTTAAATAGAAAATTCCCATAAGTGCTTGTGTTTGTGTATGGGTATGGGTATATTCTTATATGTGAATAAAAGTGTTGAGAGAAGGCAAACTTAAATGGAAGTCTGCAGAGTTGTTGATACATGCTCTAGCCTACATCACTTCATCTCTAGAAAAGCTTCAACAGCAAAGCAAAAATCACAGAGCCACAGTTGCTGACTGGCTTAAGAAGAAGTGGGAAAACAAAGTAACAAAGTAAAAAAATAGAAATCAGCTACTTGAACCTGGAGGGAAGTCAAGAATAACTAAATACGTACAGAAAGAAAGAAAGAAAAACTATTTTCTGGGTGAAAAACAAAAAGGGAAAGATGAAATTAGACTTCTAATCCTTTCTCCCTTAATAGAGAAAAATAAAAGAAGATGTAATCCTTTCAACTTCCTCTGGAAATTGGTGAGTTCCTTATACATAAATATATTATTAATTATCTCTATTATATTGATATAGTTAGTATGGTATGTATTGGATTGAACATATACTCCCTTTAGCTAAAGAAATTCATTCCACTCACCCAGTATCTCTGGGAAAATCATCATATGGCAGTAGGGGAAACTTACTGGAGTACTTCTTTACTAGAATTGGTACTATTGGAATTTTAACTATTCCAGCTACTAATTTTCCAAAATAATTTTTGACTACTCTCTCTGTCTAATTTTGTAGAAGTGTATTGTCTTGAGAGAGATTTAATTCAGACTTAGTTTCTTCTTCCAGGACATGATTAACAGACCTTTAGGTATACAAACCTCCATTTGAAGAGAAGGCCATCCTCCTAACTGCTTTAAGTATAACAGACCAAGTTGAAAATTCATTCCCCACAACCTAGGTTATCTCCACCCTTGGCTTGAGTGGGGCTGACTCCTCCCCCAAGTTCTCAGGACTTTTGATGCTGGAACTCCAGGGACCCCGCAGAAACCACACACCTTTCCCCTGCCCATATCCCTCATCGGCCCCCGACTGTTCAGAGAATATACTCATGTCTACTGAAGAGCTCAGGGAAGGCCACTAGCTGGGCAAAGAGACTTCAGGCAAATACCTTTTTTGTGAGTAATATATGAAACACAAAATTCAGAGTCAGCTGGCCTCACTGATTATTAATCTCCTGATGTAGATTATTCATATAAACTAGTTGGTCTGATTTTCCTGGAGATGTTATAGGAATGGAATGACATAAAGGCTTGTGGACATGTCCTTACATTCTTCTCTTCTTTCAAAAGATAGAAAGAGGAAATGAAGTAAGAAAGACAGGCTTGGGGGTTCCCTGGTGGCGCAGTGGTTGAGAATCCGCCTGCCAATGCAGGGGACACGGGTCCGAGCCCTGGTCCGGGAAGATCCCACATGCCACGGAGCAGCTAAGCCCGTGCGCCACAACTACTGAGCCAGTGTTGTAGAGCCCACAAGCCACAACTACTGAGCCCACGTGCCTAGTGCCCGTGCTCCATAACAAGAGACGCCACCGCAATGAGAAGCCCATGCACCACAACGAAGAGTAGCCCCCGCTCGCCACAACTTGAGAAAAGCCCGCGCACAGCAACGAAGACCCAATACAGCCAAGAATAAATAAATTAATTAAATCCATAAAAAAAAAAAAAAGACAGGCTTATGCTATGAAAGCTGCTCCTATGTCTGTGCATTTTTTAAAATCTTTTATCAGCTTTATTGAGACATAATTGATATATAACATTGTGTAAGTTTCAGATGTACAGCGTGTTGATTTGATACACGTATATTGTGAAATGATATATATACCACCATAGTGTGAGCTAACATCTCTATCACCTCACATACTTATCATTTCTTTTTTGTGGTGAGAACATTTAAGATCTACTCTTAGCAACTTTCAAGTATATAATACAGCATTGTTTATTATAATCACCACGCTGTACATTAGATCCCCCAAACTTCTTCATCTTATAACTAAAAGTTTGACCCACATCTCCCCATTTCCTTCACCCCCAGCCCCTGTTAACTGCCATTCTACTCTCTGTTTCTATCAGTTTGGCTTTTTCAGATTCCACAGATAAGCGATATCATACAGTATTTGTGTTTCTCTGTCTGCCTTATCAATATTTCACTTAGCATAATGTCCTCCAGGTTCATCCATGTTGTCACAAATGGCAGAATTTACTTCTTTCTCATGGCTGGATAATATTTGATTGTATATATATGACATCTTTTTTATTGAAGTATAGCTGATTTATAATATATTAGGTATTCAGGTATAGAGCATAGTGGCTCAGTATTTTTGATGTCTGTGCATTTTTGATAAAGAAATCTGAGTCCCATAGGAATATAGGGTGTTTGTAAGGGTGAGCCACCAGTTCTATAAATGTGCCACCTAACAAACTATTTTGGCTGCATGGCTTGCCAGGGGGTATATTCATTCAAAACCAAAACAGGCATAGCTAATCCACTCTCCCAGCAACCACACAGCAGGCTGCAGTGACTACGGGGCCATTATTCCCTCCAGCCAGGCATAAAAATAGAGGCTGAGTATCCAAGGAGGTTTGTTTAATGGTTACAATCAGAGCCCATGTAACCAAGACCCACAGGGAATCAAAAGAGGGAATTCTTTACACTATGCCGAGATAGTGCCTTCTGAGAGAGAAAATTCCTAATGTACTATCAATACTTGGAGAGATTTTGTTCCCTAGTCTTTGGTGAATCCATCGTTGAGTTCACGTCCAGGGTTAAGCAGATATGCTAAACAATTCTTTAATGGTGATTACTTTCAAATGAAGGACTTGAAATTTAACTTTACCCAATTTTATCAACATGCAAGGTAAACATTTATTTTCTTCTAAAACACATCATTTAACAAGAATATATTTAAGTAGAGAAAAGCTTTCTAATTCTCTCTGGTAAACGTTGCACCTTGTGTGAAATGACTGCCAAGTGCAGAGCTGAAGGGAATCTCTGCCTGCCTGTTCAGATCTGGGGAGGGGGCTCACTGGCCCTACAGAGGATCTAAGCCATACGCTCAATAAAAGGATTGTAACCTATCACAATTGTACAAAAGGAATGAAGGCAAACTTCTGATGAGGATGAACGAAGTAGGTAACTGCCAGTATGAGTTAACTCTAAAAGGCAGCTACTTCTTTGATCTCTTCTGAAAAAGAAATAAGAAAAACTTCTTTATCAGAATAGAGGAAGTTCAAATAAGGGAATTTATTTCTATTTCCCATTGTTACATTGTCTGAATTTTAGAAAATATTCCCTGGAATAAAACAAAATATTTATGTATTTCATAAGCACTGGAATTTTTAGCACTCGTGCTTTCCTTTGTAGGAACGGCATCAGTGAAATATTCCTTGACTGATACAGGGCCGTGTGTGCTGGATGGGAGAAGCGCTTTACGTTTCTGAACTTAGTAAAAAATACTACATAAGTCTTATATTAGTTTTGATACTGCATCAGGCATGCTCTTCTAACTTGTTTCTAAGTATTCTAAGTTCAGTTATTAGAATTATTATTTTATAGAAGAATCTTATTTTCTTTTTAAACATATAGAATTATGTATCTTCATACATCAGATTTAAAAATTTTTGTAATGATGTCTACTAACTCCATTTTTTAAATGAGTGCTAAGACCAATTATTTTTCTTTTTTAAAAAAATATTTATTTATTTGGTTGTACTGGGTCTTAGTTGAGGCAGGCGGGCTTCTTAGTTGCAGACCACCAGTTCCTTAGTTGCGGCATGCATGTGGGATCTAGTTCCCTTCCCAGGGATAGAACCTGGGCCCCCTGCCTTGGGAGCACAGAGTCTTAACCACTGTACCACCAGGGAAATCCTTATTCTCTTTTTCACTGAAAATGATTGAAATTCTGCATTCTTCAGGGAAGGAAACAAGCACTAAAATATTTTACTGACTTTAATGATCATGTAAAATAGGGATTGCACAGTTTTTAAAGTACTTTAAAAATACTTCCCATGAAACTATTATATAGATTTGAAACTTTGATACTTTAAAAAAATTACCAATAAATAAATTACCTTGGTAAAAATTAACAACACTAATATGTACAAAATAGATAACTAATGAGAACCTGCTATGTAGCACAGAGAACTCTACCTCACTTCACTGTACAGTAGAAACTAACACAACATTGTAAAACAACTATACCCCAATTAAAAAAAAAAAAGATTTACATGCATATCAAAGGAAAAAAAAGATTGAGACATGAATCTCATATCTGAACATGGGTTTCATTTTGTATGATCTCTTCAGAGCTGGATGAGGACAAGATTGCCGACACCATGAAGAAAGCCCTCCCTACCGTGGGCTGGGATTGGCATGTCTGTTCTTGATGGACTCTCCCTTCGTCCATGGGAATATTGTGATGAGTGTTATTCACCTGGGAAATGAGGTCTGAAGGAAGGATTGGAGCAGGGCGATCATTCTATAAAACCCAGGCTTAGGTGGGAAAATGCAGAGGGAACAGTAACGAATGTGGAACCAGATAACTGTCTCACTCCTGGACAAATTCTGTAGCGTTTACATCTATAGCACAATTATGAGGCCATTTATAAGGTACAATGTCTTATAAAAGTGGAATTATACATGTGAGTTGTCTTAGCTACAATACAGAAAAGATGAACAAGAAGATAGTTTAAAGAAAAAATATTTTTCTCCTCTCTCATTTTACATGAAGGATAAAACATGAAATTCTATTAATTTTCTTACTTAGGTTTTAATAAGCATTTTGTGTACTTCCTAACATTGAGGTCAAGAAAACCTGATGAGTAGGGTGGTCTGAGTATGCCTTCCTAGAAGCAGTGTCCAGATGGACTCTGGTTGCCATTGTGTACTGGGCACAGCATGGAATCATGTGCACATCTTCTTTGACCCAGTAAATCTCCTTGGACATTCACACACCCTCTCTGCACACCCCTGCACACCCCCGCTTAGACAAGCCCTTCACAGAACCCCCCTCTCCCTGGCATCCCAGATATTGTCCTAAATGAAAATAGCTAGCAAAGAGAATGAGATCAAAACAATGACTTAAATGACTTATTAAATTTCAGGCTTGTTTTGACAAAATTATATATTAATTTTCTAAACATTCTAAACAATTCATCCTTCAGAAATTTTAATACCTTTTGTAAACTTTCAAAATGTAACTATAAATTCTAGGACACCTTTTTGCTTTCTCATTAATCTCTCACCAAGACCATAGCATACTTTGTAGGTTGAGACATGGAGTGGTAGAAATTGTTGAAGTAATAAATATAGTGGTTAAGAATTTAAAAGGAAGAGTATTGTACAGAATCTCTTTCCCATGTATTCCATTAAGCACTTTTATTCATGAAATATATCTGCTTAACATAAAATTATATTAAGTCCTGTTTAGTGTCTACCAAAAATCACTTTTGCAGCTCCCTCTATTAACAAATAAACAATGATTTCATTGTTGTTCCCATGGATGTTCTATAACAGAACTGCGCTGAATTGTGGCCATTAATATCCCAAAGGCCATGATATACACTGTTCAAAAAAAAGTCCAGCAAATAGAAAAAATAGAAATACAAGCGAGTTTTCTCATTTAAGAGTATACTTCAGGGCTTCCCTGGTGGCGCAGTGGTTGAGAGTCCGCCTGCCGATGCAGGGGACACGGGTTCGTGCCCCGGTCTGGGAAGATCCCACATGCCGCGGAGCGGCTGGGCCCGTGAGCCATGGCCGCTGATCCCGCGCGTCCGGGGCCTGTGCTCCGCAACGGGAGAGGCCACAACAGTGAGTATACTTCAACCGCTGGTAAAAGACTAAGTTAAAATGAATAAATTGTGCAACTATTAAAAAGAATTAGTTGTATCTAAAATTTTTTTTTAAAATGAGTAAATTAAAAACACGTTGTATTTTTTTTTCCCTATCTGCAGCAATGTCCGGAGACAAGGAAATTCCATGATGTCAGCAGTTGAAAGATGACACATTACTAATTTGAAATGTCACTGCAAAGAAGTAAATGAATAATTCAGGATGAAAGTAAACCCTAAAAATTGGAGAGGAATTCCCTTATTAACTGTGGTTCCAGCTAAAGAGCCTAGTTATTTCAGTGAGAAATAAAATTTATAAGTATTGATAATGAAATACCATTTTGTCTATTTTTCATATTTTAAATGAACAAATCTTTATTAAGCACTTACTATTTACCTAATAATTCTAAAAGCTGCTGTTTATTGGGTACCTAGTATGTGTCAGTACGTATGTACTGACAAGTTAAATGTACAAGTTATCCACACAGTTATATCATACAAGGGGTATGTACCTTAGCCCAGTATACACAATAACATGACATTTGGGTATTGAATTACAATTTGAATTACAATTCTCCAGGTTAGTGAGTAAAGTGAAACTCAGATATTGTTTTCTCAAAATCTGTCTAAGCTCAAAATGGCATTCTCATCTTCTCTGTGGTTGATAATATTCAGAGTTTTACAGACTAAAACCCAGTTTTTGCCACTAAAGATTTTTTTAAAAAATATTTATTTATTTGGTTGCACCGGGTCTTAGTTGCGGCAGGTGGGATCCTTAGTTGCAGCATGCAAACTCTTAGTAGCGGCATGTGTGTGAGATCTAGTTCCCTGACCAGGGATCGAACCTAGGCCTCCTGCATTGGGAGCACAGTCTTATCCACTGCACCACCAGGGAAGTCCACCACTAAAGATTTTTAATAAACTTATGAATACAGTTTCTGGTTCTGCATGTAAGGAGCTTGGAAGTTACTACTCCATCCTAACAACAAGTAAATGTTGAACAAACTGCAAAATCAACAACTCTTCTTGGATCTATAAGGGGAGGACACAGGGCATGATACTCAACTCTGGCCCATTCTAGCTATCCTGTTCCAACTAAAAGAGAAGAGAAAAAAACTAAAAAACACGTGTGCAGTTCACAGACCAGAGGCATAGACCCACTAAAAAACTGAGACCTAATCGTAGACGTAACACACACCTCCCCACCAGAACATTAAAAGCCTATTTATAGCGATTCCTTTTGCTCAGTACATCATGTTTGGCTATTAAGAAAAAGTTACAATCCTCCTAAAAGGCAAAAAAAAAGCACCCCCAAACAAAAAAAGCCCCACAATTTGGAGAGACAGAACAAGCATCAGTACCTGGCATGGCAGGGATATTGGAATTATCTGACCAGCAGTTTGAAACAATTATCACTAATATGCCAAGTGCTCTAATGAATAAAGTAGACAGCATGAAAGAACAGATGGGGAGTGTAAGCAGAGAGATAAAAGCCCTAAGAAAGAACTAAAAAGAAATGCTAGAGATCAAAAGTACTGTAACAGAAATGAAGAATGCCTTTGATCAGTTTATTGGTAGACTGGACCTGGCTGTGGAAAGAATCTCTAATCTTGAGGATACATCAATAGAAACCTCTAAAACTGAAAAGCAAAGAGACCAAAGGCTGAAAAAAAAACCACCCCAAAACAGAACAGGATGTCCAAGGACAGTGAGACAACTACAAAAGGCATAACATATGCATAATGGGGTTACCAGAAGGAAAAGAAAGAGGGAAAGGAACAGAAGAAATATTTGAAACAATGATGACTGAGAATTCCCCCAAATTGATGTCAGACAGAATACTACGGACTCATGAAGCTCAGAGAACACCAAGCAGGATAAATGCCAAAAAAATTACACCTAGGCATATCGTTTTCAAATATAGAAAATCAACGATAAAAGAAGAAAGAAGAAAGAGGGGAAAAAACACCTTATCTATAGACGAGCAAAGGAAAGATTTACATCATTTAAATTTAAACCATTACATGGTTTAAATTTAAACCATTACATGGTTTCTCCTCAGAAACCATGCAAGCGAGAAGAGAGTGGAGTGAAATATTTAAAGGGCTGAGAGAAAACCCCCACCAACCTAGAATTATGTACCCTTTCAAATTACCATTCAAAAGTGAAGGAGAAATAAAAGCTCTCTCAGACAGACAAAAATTGAGGGATTTTGTTGTCAGTAGACCTGCCTTGCAAGACATGTTTAAAGAAAGTTCTTTAGAGAGAAAGAAAATGATAAAGGTCGTTAGATCTACATCAAGAAAGGAAGAGGTTCTCTTGCCTCCTCACTTCCAAGATGATCAAGGAAAGAAGGAACAATGGTTGTGCCAAAAAGGGCTGTGGCCACGAGCAGCCTATTCCGTGCACCAGCTGTGCCTGATGCGTGCCCAAGGACAAGGCCGTTAAGAAGTTCGACGTCTGGAACGTAGTAGAGGGTGAAGCCATCAGGGACATTTCCAAAGCGAGTGTTTTCCATGCCTGTGTGCTTCCCAAGCTGTATGTGAAACTACATTACTGTGTGAGTTGTGCCATTCACAGTAAGATAGGAATAGTTCTCCTTCTTGGGAAGCCTGGAAGGACCAAACACCTTCACCCAGATTTAGACCTGCGGGAGCTGCCCCACAACCTCCACCAAAGCCCCTGTAAGGAGTTAGTTCCTTAGAGACTGAAGAACTACTGTTCTCTGAAAAGACAATAACCTGGAAGTTAGACTTAAAAAAAGAAAAAAAGCTAGAAAAATGGTACTGATGAACCTATTTGCAGGGCAGGAAAAGAGACGCAGACATAGAGAATGGACTTGTGGACACAGTGCGGGAAAGGGAGGGTGGGACCAATTGAGACAGTAGTACACTATCATGTGTAAAACAGATAGCTAGTGGGAAGCTGCTGTATAGCATAGGGAGATCAGCTCAGTGTTCTGTGATGACCTAGAGGGGTGGGATGGAGTTGGGGTGGGAGGGAAGCTCAAGAGGGAGGGGATATATGTATACATATAGCTGATTCACTTTATTCTACAGCAGAAACTAACACATTATACTCCAATTAAAAAAAAGAAAGCGCATCAGAGAAGGAATAAAAGAAAGTAAAATTAAAAGTTTTATTTTTCTTTTCTCAGCTGATCAAACAGATAACAGTTCATTCAAAATATTAACAGTAACGTATATTTGACTAGGTATGCTTAGGTGTAGATTTTATATATATACATATAGATATACAGATATGTTTATATATGCTTATATATAAGTGAAATGAATGAAAGCAATGAGGTAGGGATAGGAGAGAGGAATTAGGATTATTTTGTTATTATAAGGTACTCACATTACCTGTAAAGTGGTATAGTGTTATTTGAAAGTAGAGTTGGATTAGTTATAAGTGTATATTGTAAAATTTATGGCAACCACAATAAAAAGTTAAAAAGCAATTGGCAAACTATGTAGACTCAAATCTGAACCAAAGTTTTGAGCATGAGAATAAGATATGCTACAGAATCACACACAAAGATGAATGTGATTTTATAAAAGTAGCAATAATAAAAATATTTCAATTCAAATTATAATTTAAAACCCTGCCATCCAGGCTAAATTTTTAATGCTTTGATAAAAAGGTTAATATTAAAAGAACCTAGGGACTTCCCTGGCAGTCCAGTGGTTAAGACTCCACGCTTCCACTGCAGGGAACCCTGGGTTCGATCCCTGGTCAGGGAACTAGATCCCACATGCATGCCACAACTAAGAGTCACATGCCACAACTAAGGAGCCTGCCTGCCACAACTAAGACCAAAAAATAAAATTAAAAAGTTAGAAAAAGGGGCTTCCCTGGTGGCGCAGTGGTTGAGAGTCCGCCTGACGATGCAGGGGACGCGGGTTCGTGCCCCAGTCCGGGAAGATCCCACATGCTGTGGAGCAGCTGGGCCCGTGAGCCATGGCTGCTGAGCCTGCGTGTCTGGAGCCTGTGCTCTGCAACAGGAGAGGTCGCAGCGGTGAGAGGCCTGCATACCGCAAAAAAAAAAAAAATAATTAATAAAAAGTTAGAGAAAATAAGATAGTAATGTCTAAAGTAAAAAAAGAAAAAGAAATCGCTAAAAAAGAAAATAAATAAAAGAACCTAAGAATTGTAACTCTCACACCTGACGAGTTCTTCTCTTTCGCTGGCATTATCAACCTAATCTTGCCAGAGCAGAATCTAAGAATTCTAGACTTCTTAAAGGAAGTGAAAAAGGCAATAACCAAGGTGAGCCCAACTGTGAATTCTATGGTCCTAAGCAGTAGATGATCAAAGGGAAAGTTCTTCTTTTTCACTTTGGGTGACTCATTTGAATACAGTATTTTGGGTTTCTTTTCCTTTGTTTGTTTTAGAGTTTTTCACATATCTGAAATCCTTTGTTTAATGAATGTGCATCTTCTATTTTAAAAATTTAATTTCTTATGCGACTTCCCTGGTGGTCCAGTGGTTAAGACTCTGCGCTTCTACTGCACGGGGCACGGGTTCGATCCCTGTTCAGGGAACTAAGATCCTGCGTGCTGCGTGGCCAAAAAAGAAAAAAAATTAAAAATTTAATTTCTTATTCTGATGGCAGAATAGAAATTTTAATGCAAGGCAGAGAGATTTTGTGTGTGTGTGTGATATTATAGGTAAGTTCTTTTTAAAAATGTGTTTCTAACTGAGGAATACATTTGAAATGATATCAAGAATAGCCCAGACTTCAGATTCTGTCAGTAGGTAATCCTGGACGCAAGTGTGAGTTCAGTCTTGCCAGCTCTGAGCATAGGAAAGATATTTTATTTTTCTCAATCTCAGTTTCCTCATGAGTAAAATGTGAGTAACGAAGTTATCAGTTGTTAAGGATGAAATGAGCTAGTGTGGTAAAGGGCATTTCACTCCCTACAACATAGAGCTCAGAATATTTTAGTTTTTTGAATAAAGGTCTTTATTGTATAAGGGATTTCACAATCGAAGTTACATTTATAGATGAGATAAACTTTGTAACTGTAACTCCTCACTATCACATGGAAAGTTTCTTACTTTTATAATCTGTGTGAGCTCAACATCATTATAATTTTCAATGTAAAATATTGAACTGACTTTTAAAAACTGAGTTGGAGGGAAAACGTACATGAAATGCCATGAGCACTTTCTTCTAATTGGATTCCAGCTTATTCTATTGGATTACCATTTTCCTAAAGAACACACTTAAGTCTGGCTTAACTCTTATTTTTAAAAATTATTTATTTATTTGGTTGTGGCAGACGGGCTCCTTAGTTGAGGCAGGCAGGGTCCTTAGTTGCAGCTTGCCGGCTCCTTAGTTGCAGCTTGCCGGCTCCTTAGTTGAGACATGCATGTGGGATCTAGTTCCCTGACCAGGGATTGAACCCGGGCCTCCTGCCTTGGGAGCTCAGAGTCTTAACCACTGTGCCACCAGGGAAGTCCCTTAACCCTTATTTTTATTTTTCAAAAATCCCACTCAGGGAATCTGAAGACTAATGTTATTAGGTTGAACAATATAAAAGTGTCAATACTCAATTCCTTTGACCTAGAAAAATATTTTATTTTCACAACTATTTTTTTATAACTGCAAAATGAATACAGGATCAAGAAAATAAAAATATAAAAAAGAAAAAGTAAACCACATATAATTTTACTTGCCAGAGATTAATATATTTAGCAATTTATCTGTAGGGCGCGGTCAGCTAACTGCCACGTAGCAGGAAGCTGAAGTAAGCTGAGTCATCCTTCCTGTGGCCACTGCGCTTGCGCTAAGTATACTAATGAGGTTTTAAAGTAGCGACCTATCCGATGCTGGCTCACAAGTCGCACCATCGGCGAAAGCCAATCACAGAGCGACACATGTTCTTAATCCCTATATAAGCAGACTGCTATAGGATTGCGGCGTCTTCCTTCCATCTTTTCTTTAACCAAGCTGTGCTCCAATAAAGTGTGATACGAGAAGAATCTTGCGTGTGGCGACTCGTCATTCTGCTGGTCGGAGGCGGCTCGCCGCATTTATCGTATTTCCTTCTTGTCTTTTTTCAATTAATATATATTTTTATATGGTTGTGATCATTTTCTCCAATGAATATCATAGTTTTTCACTTAATATGGAAAAATAATCTTTATCAACAACTTCTTTAATGATTACATAAATCATATCTATGAATAAATCACAACTTATTTACCCACGCTGCTATTGTGTGTGTGCACATGCACGTGCACGCGTGAGAACTTGCTGACATAATACGCCACTTACGTAAAGGATTCCAAAATGTGTTTAACATATAACAACTAAGCACCTCTCTAACAGAAACTCTTAGTTAAATGTTAACTAGAAATAAATACATATGCATTTAAAACAGATGGCAACTGTTTATTTCAGTTATAGGCTTACCTAGAATGGAGGCATACACTAAGACAGTTTTATAATTAGCATTCAGTACATTAGCAACTATGTAAGAAACTCTGTACTTATCCCTTGATATTCTAATCTGTAGATTCACTTAGTTTCTCTTTCAGCAACTTTCCTTTAAAAAAATACGATTACTAATAAAAACCAAAAATGTGCTGAGTTTCACTTTTTCTTTGACTTTCTTTGCCCATATCCTGGAGGAGTTTTCAAAATGGCAATAAGAAAAGAGAAATGAGTACAAATAAGAAATGACAATTCACCGTTGAATGGCATGTGTGTGAAAGTTAACCCAGGCCTTCACCATGAAGAGGGAGGCAGAAAAAGCCTCGATTGCAAGAGGTGGCCTTTTGGACAGACTTGCGTCAGAAACAGAAAGAAATGCATTGGTTTTTGCGTGCAGCTGTCGAGGAAGCAGAACTTCCTGTGTTTGAAATTCTGTCTGCAGTTAAATAAAAAGAAAAAAAAAAAGGAAGTATGTAGTGCTCTCTGCAGCTTTTCTCCAACTTTACCTAAATACTGCATATGAGCAAAAGAGACCATCAAACTGCAGATGTAGAGACAATGAACAAATGATTCAGGAAATATTTCCGGAATGTAATAATTTTTAAGAAAGTATAATTTGGTGCTACAGTTATTTACTTTCATTTTACTGTTCATCTAGATTTTTAATTCCTACACATTTCCCCTGGGAGATCTAAAATGTCTCATACATTTTTCTTCTGCTTTTTAAGGGATTTATCAAGCTGGGCAATTCAGTGAGATAGTTTCCTTCAAATGCTAGAGAGAAGGTAAGAACAGAGAAGCACATTTTATATTTCACTGCTAACAGAAGACAATTTTCTCATGAACTATTTATTTAGAATTATCTCTAGTGTCCCTGTCCCCTAAGGCTTTAAAAAATTTCTCTCAACTCTATTGGTATTACAAACCCAAAACATGCATAAAGATAACATCACTTTTAATTTTATGTCAATTACCCACATCTGAAAGAAAGCTCCTCTAAATATCAAAAAATGGAGGATCCTTCAGAACAAGATACAATTAATTCCAAAGTCTACGATAAAAAATACTCTGACATTTTCTTTTATTATTGATTAATTTAAAAATTGAAGTATAATTAATTTACAATGTTGTGTTAGTTTCTGGTGTACAAAGTGATTCAGTTATACATAAATACATATATATTATTTTTCATATTATTTTTTGTTATAGTTCATTACAAGGTATTGAATACAGTTCCCTGTACTATACAGTAGGGCCTCGTTGTTTATCTATTTTATACACAGAAGCTCGCATCTGCCAATCACAAACTCTTAATTTTTCCCTCCCCCCCAGCCCCCTCTTTCCCCTTTGGTAACCATAAGTTTGTTTTCTATGTCTGTGAGTCTGTTTCTGTTTTGTAAATAAGTTCGTTTGAATCATATTTTAGATTCCATAAAGTGATATCATATGATATTTGTCTTTGTCTGACATATTATTTCATATGATAATCTCTAGGTCCATCCATGTTGCTGCAAATGGCATTATTTCATGCTTTTTTATGGCTGAGATGTGATATATATATCACGTTTAGGTTGCTTCCATGTCTTGGCTATTGTAAATAGTGCTGCTATGAACATTAGGGTGCATGTATGTTTTTGAATTAGGGTTTCCTATGGATAGATGCCCTAGGAGTGGGATTGCTGGATCATATGATAACTCTATTTTTAGTTTTTTGAGGAACCTCCATACTGTTCTCCATACAATGGAATGGGGGAACCAATTTACATTCCCACCAACAGTGTGGGAGGGTTCCTTTTTCTACACACCCTCTCCAGCATTTATTATTTGTAGACCTTTTAGTGATGGCCATTCTGACCAGTGTGATGTGATACCTCATTGTAGTTTTGATTTGCATTTCTCTGATAATTAGCAAAGTTGAGCATCTTTTCACATGCTTATTGGCCATCTGTATGTGTTCTTTGGAGAAATGTCTATTTAGGTCTTCTGCCCATTTTTTGCTTGAGTTGTTTGGGTTTTTTGTCATTGAATTGTATGAACTGTTTGTGTATTTTGGAAATTAAACCCTTGTCGGTCTCATCTTTTGAGAATACTTCCTCCCAGTCCATAGGTTGTCTTTTTGTTTTGTTTATGGTTTCATTTGCTGTGCAAAAGGTTTTAAGTTTGATTAGGTCCCATTTGTTTATTTTTGCTATTATTTCTTTTGCCTTGGGAGACTGACCTAAGATAACATCGATATGATTTATGTCAGAGAATGTTTTGCCTATATGCTCTTCTAGGAACTTTATGGTGTCATGTCTTTTTTTTTTTAGTATTTTTAAAAATTATTTATTCTTTTGGCTGTGTTGGGTCTTCGTTACTGCACGCAGGCTTTCTCTAGTTGCGGCAAGAGGGGGCTACTCTTTGTTGCGGTATGTGGGCTTCTCATTGCGGTGGCTTCTTTTGTTGCTGAGCACGGGCTCTAGGCACGTAGGCGTCAATAGTTGTGGCTCGCGGGCTGTAGAACACAGGCTCAGTAGTTGTGGTGCACGGGCTTAGTTTCTCCGTGGCATATGGGATCTTCCCAGACCACGGATCGAACCTGTGTCCCCTGCGTTGGCAGGCAGATTCTTATCCATTGCGCCACCAGGGAAGCCCTATGGTGTCATGTCTTATATTTAAGTCTTTAAGCCATTTTGAGTTTATTTTTGGGTATGGTGTGAGGGAGTGTTCTAACTTCATTGATTTACATGTGGCTGTCCAACTTTCCCAACACCACTTGCTGAAGAGACTGTCTTTTCTCCATTGTATATTCTTGCCTCCTTTGTTGAAGATTAATTGACCATAGGTGTGTGGATTTATTTCTGGGCTCTACATTCTGTTCCATTCATCCATATGTCTGTTTTTGTGCCAATACCATGCTGTTTTGATTACTGTAGCTTTGTAGTAGTGTCTGATGACTGGGAGGGTTATGCCTCCAGCTTTGCTCTTTTTCCTCAGGATTGCTTAGGCAGTTCTGGGTTTTTTGTGGTTCCATATAGACTTTAGGATTATTTGTTCTAGTTCTGTGAAAACTGTCAGTGGTAATTTGATAGGGATAGCATTAAATCTGTAGATTGCTTTGGGTAGTATAGCCATTTTAACAGTGTTAATTCTTCCAGTCTAAGAGCATGGGATATATCTTTCCATTTCTTTGAATCACCTTCAATTTCCTTTACCAATATTTTATAGTTTTCAGCATATAAGTCTTTCACCTCCTTGGTCAGGTTTATTCCTAAGTTGTTTTTTTCTTTTTTTGATGTTCTTTTAAAAGGGATTTTTTAAAAAAAATTCCCTTTCTGATATTTCATTGTTAGTGTAAAGAAATTTAACAGATTTCTGTATGTTAACATTGTATCCTGCTACCTTGCTGAATTTGTTCATCAGTTCTAGTAGTTTTTGTGTGGAGTCTTTAGGGTTTTGTATATATAGTATCATGTCATCTGCATACAATGACAATTTTACCTCTTCCCTTCCAATTTGGATACCTTTTATTTCTTTTACTTGTCTAACTGCTGTGTCGAGGACTTCCAGTACTGTGTTGAATAGATCTGACATTTTATTAAATATGAATCTGTGTGGGAAGGGACATAAATACCCAATAACAACTATCATGAAGCTGAAGGAAGGGAATAAAAAAGAATATATTAAATACTATACACCACAGTACTGGATTTTAAAGAAACTCAGAATAGTTCCCAAAGGTTCTCATTTGTTGGGTGGCAATGCGAGAAAAGAATTTATGTAAAATGTAGCATTGAAAAGGGCCTTCTGTTCACAGTTCCATGTGATCAGATTTGTTCATCTGCCGTCACTGAGAGTGTAGACCTTAGTAATAATGGGTAATGCAGGTGTCTCTTATTTTAATGTAAACTCACTATAAGAAATTCTTAATAAGATGATGGTGTAGAATGTGACTAAATTTTGTCCTCCTTAAAAAAGTGACAATGTTGAAAATTATCTCTGACAAAAGGTTGGAGGATGATTATAAAAATGCAGATGTGCATTTCCTGGTATTTTCTATGGTTAGATAAAGAAGTAGGAGAGAGGCCTCTACCTGGAGTTAACAGGTGTGGTGTCTGTTCAGAGGCCAGGAATCATTTAACACTCTGCCAAAAACAATCAGAAGGGGGAAAATGAAAGTAAGGAAACCAGGGGTAAAGAGAATAAGGGCGCATGAGGAGAAAGAACATCTGATAAACAAACTTTCACAAGGGTCCATAGAACAGTAGAGACGAAAGGAACTCTGGGAACAGGTGTGAGGGTAGCACTTTGGAGATCGTAGAACTTTGGTGCCAATGGGAACCTGAAAAGGCAGTGAGTAAACCTCCCTCATTTACAAAGGAGAAAACCGATGCCTGGAGAGGTTGCTGTGACCACTACCTACATATATTCACATTCATTTTTATTAGCTTCAATTGCCCAACAGTTATACTTTTTTGGCTTTTTATATAAATTTTTGCATGTGAGCTATGGATAGATTGCAGGCACAAAATCTCCATCTACACTGACTAAAGAAATCAATGGAAAATAAGATTCTAAACAACTTAATTTTATTAGTTTTCTGAAAACATATATTATTTCAAGTAAGGGATACCTAGTGTTGTGGGAATAACCAGTCTCTTAGGCTAGTATTATTAGTAATTTTTTCCTAATTATGGAAAAAAGATTTTTAAAATGAAGATATCTGTAACCCAGAGAAATGTTCACTGTTAACATTTCCTTCCACAGTATTTCCTTTTAATATCTCACAAAATTGAAATCATATGCATCTGTGATTTTATATTCCTTTCCAGTTAACAGTTTCTAATGCTGGATTTTTATCTTATTTCAACTTTATTTTATTGGTATTACAAAAAACATTGTAATGAATCTCATTCATTAATTCATCAAATAGTTTTGAGTGCCAAATATTTTTGAGTTACAAATATTTGGAAAAAGTGTCTAACCCTAAGTGGTTACAAACCTCACTACCAACTTCCTGCCTCCTCTTTCCCCCCAGTTTCATTCCAGGCCTGACCCTGGGTGGCGAAGTTCAGGTCTCCTATGCCAGATCTGTTTCTAAAAATGTTAAAAAAGGAGAAAAAGTGATTTGGAAAATTGTGTTATCTCTGAACAAAGCCATGCTTGCAATCCATTCATCTTGCTGTAGATTAATGTTTCTTATTTGGAGTGTTAGCCACTTGATATTGACTTTCTGTCTATATAAATTCTTGCTGTGCCAATCCTAATGTCCTCCAAGGTACGCAGCTGCCTCAGGCTAACTAGGGATCTCGTGCATGAAAATGCAAAGGAGAAAAGCGTGTTAATATGCTTCAAAAATATCACCCCAGGCATATATACCTGCCTGTTTCTCTCTCTCTCTCTCTCACACACACACACACACACACACACACACACACACACACACTCTCACTCATGCTTGCATGGCCAGAGAGAACATTACTTGGCTCCTCTCAGGGCTTGGGAGACCTGCATTTACAATATCCTTTATCCCACAGCCCTGAGCTATTAACCTAAGTATAACATGATTTAATTAACATGTAATGTTGATTAACATGCATTAAGAAGGACTACAATACTTGAGTGACAGAGCCACTGGTATTATGTTATTTAAAAGCAAAACGCTAGTACCTTGATAGTACCCTCTCAAGTGCAACGAGACCACCAATTTTTCCGTGCCACTTTTGCATTTACCATAATCATTCGTTGTCTGGGTATGCTATGGAGAGCAAATCAGCTCGTTAGTCCATAAACTCTAAGGTAAATATATCATTTCAATAATCTTGTCTTATGGAGAAAAATAGAGAGTGCCAACTTAGACTGGGGGCTCAGTTTTTGGAAAAAGTGAAAATTGAATAGACACCTGAAGAATGAGTAGGATTATCCCCAAGGAGACAGGGGAAGGATGTTCCAGAAGGAGGGGACAAACTTTGTACTGTTCTGATATGGGACAAAGGTTAGTGAGGCAGGAGTGAAACGTAGAATGAGGTTAGAATTAGGAAGTAGGTAGGGGCCAGGCAAAGCTGGGCCTTGTGAGCCAAAGAACAGGGTTTGATTTATTCAAGATGCTGCAGAAAATCATTGACGTTTTTTAAGCTGGGAAGAACAATTTGTGCATACATTCTTGCTTGTCTTTCAGAAGATATATTTAGGATAGATTTCTAAATGCGGACGCCTGGGCTTAAAGATATAACTATTTTTAAGGCTCTGGTATTTCAACCAGTATTCATACCAATTCAATATCCTATCAATAGTGTATGAAAGAGTGTCCATCTCGCTAACCCTCAATAGCATTATCATTGAAGAAGAATTCTGCCATTGAAGAAAAGCAGTGTTGTGTTATTTTGTCATTATATTAGTAGGGAATCTGAACATTTGTTAATATTTATTAATAATTTATATTTCTTTTTTCCTAAATTATCCATGGCCTTGTTTCTTTTTTTTGGTGGTGTGTGTGGTATTTATCTTACTGATGTGACATAGCTTTTTATATTTAAAGATTATTACCCTAGTTCTTATTTCTTGCATATATATATATTCTCCCAGTTTGTTTGCCTTTTAATTTTACTTGTACAGCCTTCCTCACCTTATAAGAGTAATTTGTTATCAAAAAAACATTATTGTAAGTTGAAAATGGAGCTACTATTATTTTAAATTAGAAAAGGTGATTTTATATATTTATATATATATATGAATATATATATGAATATATATATTCATATATATACGAATATATATATATTCGTATATATATATGAATATATATATTCATATATATATGAATATATATATGAAATACACCATATATATATGAAATACACCCATAAATGAAAAACACCAAGTCTCATTGAAATAGACCTATTTTACTTCACTAGTTTACAGTACATGTGATAACACAACATAAATTTCTATTCACTAATTTCTGTATAATGTGCTGTTCACCTGCATTCCTGAAGGTTTTTATAGTTATTCTGTACATCACACTTAAGACTATATTCTCAAACAAAGCATACATACAGTATTCAAAGTTTATGTAATTCAACCTTTAATGCAAAATAGAAACATAAAACCAAACTTTAAACAAATAAAAGCAAGACTTTCAGGAGCACGTGCATGAACTTGTTATTGCTACATACTAGCAAACCAGGAACACTCTGAAGTGGGAGTTTAGCAGGATACCCCAACTCTATATAACTGTGAAGTCACCCTCTCTAAACTGGTCCTAAAAAAAACTGAATTGGTCCTCTTTATGTGAAGAAAGTGGGGAAAAGGGTATTAGAAGAAACGCCTTATAAAGTATAAAAGTTGTAACCCTAATGGGCGTATTTTAAAATAGGTCTATATTTGTTTTTGACATATAGGATACATAAATTTTTATATAGTCAAATTTATCACTCTTTTCTGATAAAAATTATTGCTTTAGAGCTTAGGATATTTTTCTCCACACTAATATTACAAACATTCACCTATATTTTCTTCTACCTTTAGAATAATGATTTTCAGTTTATATATATGTATTATTTAAGTCATTTGGATTATTTTAAAGTGTGGAGTGTAAGGTAAGGATATGATTTGATTTATTTTTTAAAGAGACAAAAATTCCACACCAACCTGTTGAATAATCCATGCCTTCTGTATTTACATAATATTTCTTAAAGCAGAATCTGGAAAAAGTGATATGCTGATCAAGTCAGACATTACTTGTCTAGTGTCAGTTGGGGTTGGGGAAGAATTAGGGGTGCTGCGTGGGGTCTTTCTTTGGGTGGTGGTAAATCTCTGAAACATGGCCAAGTTGTTGTAAACCATTCCTCACAGCCCACTACTCTTCCTTTTCCCTCTTTTCCTTGACACCTCAGTTCCTTGCCTTCTCTTTGCAGTTTGGCAGATAAATTCATGGTATAACCTAAGTTGTATGGAAATAACTATTTGGGTCTTCTGGGCGTCCCTCCAACTCCCAACCCCAAACCACTGGCCCCCAGACCATCTCCCCTGCCTATTAGTTATTCAGCTGGGGGGAAAATAAGGTAAATAAAACTGTTCTGAAGGGAGTATAGGGCCAAGGGTTAAATTCTAGGCAAAACCGACATAGAATGAGAGAGAATATCTGTGTACAAAAATAAAAATGATGGCTAAAAACTTTGATTGTAGAAAAATGTGCAGTTAGGGTTAGTGACTTCTTTCCTAAAATGTAAGTTTCCTTTTATACATATATGATGTTTTCCTTGAGTGGCCTCTGTGAAGTATATAGAATCATGCAGTCCTCTATTTTACAGATGACTTAAAAAAAAAGATGATTTACTTAAAGCTATTCATTGTTAGAATTCCTGGTCCCGCATTCAAACCAGGCATGTCTTGATTTTTTTCTGACATCTTTTAATCCCTCTGCTCGATTTTAATGGAATATATTTATCCATACAATTAAAATGAGTTTAAATTATTTTGTGATGTCTCTTGAGATAACCAAAATCTCTCTGGGATGTATTAGAACCAGGGCTATGAAATGCTATGTTTCTTCCACAGGTGTACATCATAGAACTCCTATTCAAGTACCACCCATTTCTAAATTCTAACTTAAAGAC
This sequence comes from Tursiops truncatus, assembly GCF_011762595.2. Classification (NCBI taxonomy): domain Eukaryota; kingdom Metazoa; phylum Chordata; class Mammalia; order Artiodactyla; family Delphinidae; genus Tursiops; species Tursiops truncatus. The sequence continues at coordinate 146,697,636 of NC_047035.1, forward strand.
CAGCTGTGAAAGATTGTTGAATTGGATTAGAATCCCCAAATTTCTTGGACAAGTGTCTTCCGGTGATTTTCAGGTATATATGTCCAAAGAGAATCAGAGTAGGAAGTTTTGGCTGATAGGTCTTCCTTCTAAACTCCTATGGACAAAGGTCATTAGAGAAAATATGTGAATCTATTAAGTATGCTTATCTCTGAGACTTTCTTAATCCACATGAGGATCTTCTCCTTAGATCTAGAATTACAAACTAAGAAAGATAACTTTCTCCTTACACAAATTGGTAGTGTTTTTGCCAAAAAGGTAATGGGTGGTCCCGTTCTTTCTGAAGTCCTGTTTGTGCACGTATGGAATGAGGAATTCGGCATATTCCCGCAATTTGTTTCGCTGACAGATTTTAAAAGGTATTAACACCATTTTACCGATCTTGCCAATTAAAAAATTAATGCTCCTCCAAGACTTTGCCGTTCCGACGGTGACTCTAGGCAGGTACGAGGCACACGAAAGCAGGCGTCGGCCGGGCAGTGCCCGCAGCCGCGGGTCCGAGCTGACGATGCTGCGGGTGCCGGATCTTTGTGCGCTCCGCTCCCGGCTCCCGCGTGCCCGCACGTACGTAGCTTTCACGTGTGTGTTGATATGAAGTGCATGTGTGGATATGTAAGAATATGCTCAAATTTGGGGAGAGGCGCGGAGCACAGGACGGCGGGAAGGTGGGTGTGGGCGTGCACGGCGGGCCGGGCCGGGAGGGAGCCCGCGCCGAGCCCGAGCCCGCAGCGCGGCCGGCCGGCGGGCCACACAATAAAGCCCGGGGGCGGCGGGCGGGCGGCGGTGAGGAGGTCGGGCCGGCGAGCGGCCGCCCCGCTCAGCCCGCCATGTGAGCGGCGCCGCGGCCTCGCAGGACGCAAACTTTCCCGGCGGCGGCGGCGCCTCAACTCCGCGCCCGGCCACGGCCCGCCGCTCGGCGAGGAGACACCGTAAGTGCGGCGGCGGGGCCTCAGCGCTTCCCTCGCCGGGTGCTTGCGAGTTTCTGTGGTGGAGGCTTGTAAACATGGCGCCCCTGAGGCGCGGAGCCGGAGCGGGCAGGCCGGGTCCGCGGAGCCGGGGAGCCAGGGAGGAGGCCGGGCCCGTGGAGCCGGAGGTGGGGAGGTCGGGGAGCCGGGGCGGGCGGCAGGGAGGCCGGGTCCGCGTAACCGGAGGCGGGGAGGCCGGGGAGCCGGCGCGGGCGGCAGGGATGCCGGGCTCGCGGTGGCTGGGAGGCCGGGAGACCGCAGCCCCCCCGCTCTTCGCCGGCCCTGGCCCGGAGGAGGCGGCGGCGGCGGGAAGGAGGCGGCGCGGGCGGCGGGCCGGGCGCGGAGGGGGAGGGCCGGGCGCGGCGGCGGCGGCGGCGAGGACCGTCCGGAGCATAATGGTGGGAGACGCTCGGCCTCGGTGGCGGGGCGGGGGCGGGGGCGCGGGCGGGGTGTCCGAGGCGGGGTGTTTGTGGAGCTCGGGCCCGGCTGCAGCTTCTCGGGCCGCGGGCGTGACCGCTGCTCGCCCCCTGCAAACAGCGCCGAGTGAACGGCGGAGCTTTGTTTGCGTCGGGCAGGGGCCTGTTGGTCTGCGGGGGTTCGGCTGCGCACCCCGCCTTCGGCCGGCCGGGGAAGGGCGGCCCTGCAGGAGGAGGAGGCCCCGCAGGAGCAGGACGGCGCGGGGCCTTCACGGGCCGCGAAGCCGGGGAGTCGCGTGAGCGCCGCCCGCCGGGCCGGTCCTCCCCGCGCGCCCAGGCCTCGGGGCCAGCGGTTCGGCTCGGGGTCCGCCGGGACGCGGCCCTGTGAGTTTGGGGGCGGGTGGGGGGCGGGCGTCTGCCTTGACGGCTAGTTGTTGGGAGCGAAGGCCGCGGCTGGGCAGGGTGGTCCCCAAGGGCCCAGGCGAGGCCTGGTCCCCGGGGCTGGTAACGGGCGGCAGCGAGGCCTCCGCCTCCTCTGCAGATCCTCCCGGGCCCCCAGGACCGCCTAAGTGTCCGCCACCCATCCCGCCGGGCGTCCGGAGGGGAGCTAAGCTGGGGCGCAGCAGCCGGCCTGGGACCCCCAACTTCCGCGTGGACTGTCCCCTTACGTTTTTCTGGCCCAGCGCTGGAGGCGCTCACGGTGTGTCCGTGGTGCCCGGTGTTATGTACGGTGGGGGTGTGATACCCAGTGTGTCCGTGGTGGTCGGTGTTACATACCGTGTGGTCATGGTGCCCGGTGTGTCCGTGGCGCCCGGTGTTGTATGCTGTGTGTCGGTGTTGCCCAGTGTGCACCTGGTATGTGGTGGGGCATGATTCCTAGTGTGTCCATGCTGCCTGGTGTGTCCGTGGTCCGGAATGTGTGCCTGGTGTTGTATACTGTGGGAGCATGCATGATACCCGTTGTGTTTCTGGTGCTCGGTGTGCACCTGGCACTTGGTGTTATACATGGTGGGGGTATCATACCTGGTGTGGGCATGGCTCCTGGTTTCACATATGGTGTGTGCATGGTACCTAGTTTGTCTATGGTGCCTGGTGTTATATACGGGTCCACGTGGTTCCCGGTGTGGGCATGTCATACCCGGTGTTACATACTGTGTGTTCATGGTGCTTCGTGTGCGCTTGTGGGGTGTGTACATAGTATCCGGGGTCCTGTGAACTCAAAGCAGGTACCCTGTTGAGGGATGGGTGCCTGAAGGTTGGAGGGGCCCGCTTGGGTCAGATTTTTAGAGGCCCACAGGGCTTACTGAGGTTTAGGTCCTGGGTCCTCTGGTCTGCCTCACCCAGGTGTTCTGCATCCTACAGTAAGCGGTGTCCTGTGGAAACGAGACTGCTTAAAAATAATTTAGTCTGTTTAAGAGCATAAAGTAAAACGTTTTTCTTTTAAACCGAGAAATGTAGTGGTTGTACCTTAGTAATTATGGGATGCATAACATTTTCAGGCTTTTGGGTCATTGATTCTAATTAATGGTTTGAAGTTAGCAGAGAGATAGTCTTCGTTGTCCTTTAAAAGTTTGAGTGCTTTCTGGTAAGCAGGGTCACCTTTGTGACTTTTCTGAATTCTAACTTGAACAAGCAGGAGATAAAATATGAATTTTGTACAGGCATGTTATTTTCTTTGTCTTTAGCGTTGATTAGTCATTATTTTGGTGGACTCTTCTTTATAAGATGGCCAAGTTAGAGAATCAGAGGTCAGAAAATATGGTCTGTGATTATGACATAATCAACAAAATATTTTTCTTGCTTAACTCCATGCATGATTGACAGAGGATCTCTATTGTGGTACTTTTTCCCTGTAGATGTTGTTCATATGTTTCCCCTTAGATGTTGTTCATATGAAAATGGAATCTCCCTTTTACATTTTGTAATTGGGCAGTTTATTTTTTCAGTTACCTGTTGCAAGGTGGTTAAATAAACATATGTAAGTGCTCCCAGCTTTACAAAGAAAGATCAATTAAAATGTTAAAATTATCTCCTTAGTTCGTATGCATTGTTCTTAGGATATCATTACGTTGATACTTTGAGTGTATGGCATCTTGCATGTTTCCGTGAATTGACCTGTGTTTTTTTGAACTCTCACCTTTTTGTAACAGTATCCACTTTTCCTTTAAGGGTTGTTCAGGTAGTGTATAACAGAGACATTCATACCCTTTGGCATACCTAAATTGAGACACTGATTGAAGCTAATTAAGAATTGTAACATTTGTAATAAAGTATCAAATACTGTCCTACTGTTGCTTAAAGCCCTAAACCTCTGGTATCAGATTTTGTGTACCTACCCCTACCATCCTTCAATTGAATTCTCCATAGAAAAAATTTAAGCCAAGAGGCTGTATCTGGAAAAAAGGAGAAAATGTTAAGGAGAAGAGTCTGACTTAAAGAAAAAAAAAAAGTTTCACTGTTTGAAAACCTTAACTTGGACTTAACGTTGAATTTTTTACAGGTTGATTAGATTTTTGTAATTTGATTGGAGGTAGTATAGCAACATGAGTTTGAGGCCAGGTGACTTGGGTCTGAATCTCACCTCTGTCATTACTAGCAGAGTGATCTTGGGCAAATTATTTAAACTTGCCATGCCTGGTCTCAATTTACCCATCTGAAAAACAAGGAGTTTAATTGCTATCTGTATCTCTTACCTGAAGACTTTCAGTTACTTTGTTTCAGTGGCATTGTCAACATTTCAAAACAATAGTAAATCTGCTTTTGTACAGTGATTCCGTGAAGATCAATAGTGGTCTGAAGGTCCTCCGTATCATCAGTGGTCTGTCTTCCTTTGGTCTTGATTTTTGAAATGTTTTTGTATCCACAAGTTTATAACATAAATGAGTACCATGATGAAAATAGGCATCATATATTGTATGTTTACCAAGTGTCAGCCATTGTGCAAAGTTCTTTACATACACTATCCCACTTCTAAAAATCATACACATGATCATCTTAAAAGCATAGCAGTCTTCCTTTTAATTGTGTAAGGTCCCACCTCCTTGTAGCACACCCACACCCCTCAACACACATACATACTCTCTATAATAAGAAGTGAGTGAACTATCAGTAGTAGTTTTTTGAGAGAATATGATCCATATAACATACAGGCTTGAGAATCTCTGTGATAAGAGGTGAAATGATAAAAATGAACATAATGGAAGGGAGATACAAATTGAAATCTAAATACCCAGCAGTATGATGTAATATCTCACATGTAGTATCTTAAACATATGTGCTGCCTTAAGGAAAGATCTTTGTGTGTGTGTGTGTGTGTGTGTGTGCCTATTACTGATTTTCCGCTTAGAAAATTCTTGGAAAGCTATTTACAGGCATACCTCAGAGATACCATGGGTTCTGCTCCAGACCACCGCAGTAAAGGAGATATCACAATAAAGCAAGTCATGTGAGTTTTTTGGTTTCCCAATGCATATACAAGTTATATATACACTATACTGTAGTCTGTTAAGTGTGCAGTAGCATTATGTCCAAAAACCAGTGTACATACCTTAATTAAAAAATACTTTATTGCTAAAAAATGCTAACCAACATCTGAGCCTTTAGTGAGCTTTAGTAGTCACATCAAAGATCACTGATTACAGATCACCATAACAAATACAGTAATAATGAAAAAACTTAAAATGTTGCAAGAATTACCAAAACGTGACACAGAAACACAAAGTGAGCCATTGCTGTTGGAAAAATGGCACCAGTAGACTTGCTCAATGCAGGGTTGCCACAAACCTTCAGTTTGTGAAAACAGTATTTGTGAAGGCCTGTAAGGTGAAGTGCAATAAAATGAGGTATGCCTGTAGTGTGTATTGTGAAAATGCTGTACAGTATTTGATATCAAATTACTTACAAATGCAAATAAACAGTATGCAAAATTTAAAAAATATTTATTTGGAAATTAAGAAAATATTTGTAGAGACCATTATGTATTTAGTAGGGAAATTTAGCAAATTGTTAGGCTTAGGTATTCAACTCAATTTTACAAATCTAATTTATGTTCAACTAGTAAATATTTAGACATTTTTCATTGTATTTTGGGGGTTTGTTTTCTATTCATCAATACATAATGGCTAATCATTTGCCTAACTTCATGTGAAATTAAAGAAATAGACAGAGATTAACAGAAATGACAAAGGTAATGGAATACTGTCATATCAGCATTTTTTTTTTTTTTTTTTTTTTTTTTTTTTTTTTTTTGCGGTATGCGGGCCTCTCACTGTTGTGGCCTCTCCCATTGCGGAGCACAGGCTCCGGATGTGCAGGCTCAGCGGCCATGGCTCACGGGCCCAGCCGCTCTGCGGCATGTGGGATCTTCCTGGACCGGGGCACGAACCCGTGTCCCCTGCATTGGCAGGCGGATTCTCAACCACTGCACCACCAGGGAAGCCTCCACTTGAGGATTTTTAAAAACAACTTTGTTATGATTAGTAATTCTTTTTTTTTTGTTCTCCTGATACTATCTAAGCATTTAAATGAAAGATAGTCCCACTTAAAATCTTTAATATTTTTTCCTAATTTGACCTGCTTGTGTGCTAAGTAAACTTAAAATAGAATTTAAAGAAGGAAGACTCTTCCTTCCTATCCAAGCATTTATCGTGTAAACAAAAGAAAGATATATACAAATAGTTAGAAATGGATTTGTTTTGAGAGCTTGTTACTTAATACCAACTTTCACAATTGGGATTTAAGATGCTATATTTTAAAAATGAGGAAGATACTGTGGTGTATTACAAGATAATCTGTCATAAATACATTGTACTTTGATTATGTACACACATTATGTCCCTTTAGAAGTCTTTGTAAGCAGTTTTTAGAAAGCTGTTTTTCATTGTAAAGGTATTGCTTGTGGCAGCACCATTGTTTGTAAAGGAAGGTGTCATTGAGCACCTACTATCCTAGGCATTTTACATACTCCTTTTAGTTCTCACAGTAGCATAATGAGGGAAGTATTTATTATAGTATGATTATATGATAAATTACAATATTATACAGCACAGTTATAAGTATTACATAACTTATAATAGACCCTAGTGCCTGGGGTCACACAGAACACATGATCAAAGGGGTATTTGAATTCACGTCTATGATTAGCAAACCTATACTCCATTAAAAAAAAAATTATTTACTTATTTATTTACTTCCTCCTTCCCTTCTTTCCTTCCTTGGGTCTTCGTTGCTGCGCTGGGCTTTCTCTCATTGCGGCGAGCGTGGGCTGCTCTTTGTTGTAGTGTGCGGGCTTCTCATTGCGGTGGCTTCTCTTTGTTGCAGAGCACGGGCTCTACGTGTGAGGACTTCAGTAGTTGTGGCACGCGGGCTCATTAGTTGTGGCTTGCAGGTTCTAGAGCGCAGGCTCAGTAGTTGTGGCGCGTGGGCTTAGTTGCTCCATGGCATGTGGGATCTTCCGGGACCAGGTTTCGAACCTGTGTCCCCTGCATTGGCAGGCGGATTCTTAAGCACTGTGCCACCAGGGAAGTACCCCTATACTGCACTTGGCTGCTCTTGTCTCCCTAAAACTCACCAACTTCTTGGATCTTTGTACTCATACACTGTCACCTTACAAGTATACATTTATGTCTGCAAAAGTATGGAATAGTAAAGGAACGTGAAACTATGCTCACTCTTCTTTCAAAAGTAGGAGATGGAAAGAAAATATTAGAAATCTCCTGGTAATCAGAACATCCCATACATAAAATTCTGGTTAATTCCAGTTTCACTGGTAACGACAGCTTGTAACCTAAGAACAAGCATAAATAATTGGCTCATTTTCCTGCTGTAACTATTAGCAACTCACATTATGAAGATAACTTGCCACAGGGTGTGTGGGGGGAAACTTACAATCATTATTTTAATACTTATGTATAGGAGAGAAATGTTTGAAAATATTTGAAATTAACTTTACCACTAAAGTTTTTGTGCTGCATGAGAAGGGGCAGTCATTGTCTTGAGGAATCTTTTAGTATTCCCTCTGTTGGATAAGTTCACTTTGGATTGAAATAGCTAATTTCTTGAAAGTTACTCTAAGTGCTGAGGCTTCAGGAGTCAGTAGGTGTTTATTGTCTAAAATAAAATAGTGTGAAGCATATGGTGAAGTGAGACATAGATCAACTGAGTTGTAGCATGCCCAGGTTCAGATTGTGTTGATGCTCATCAGCGGGGATATTACATAAGGTTTTCTCATATTTAATAGTTATAGAAAGATTTTTTTAAAAAAGTCTTTTAATAAAGGCTAAAGTATCTCAGCTTGAAAGCTATTATGAACGCTTTATTTTTTTTGTAGATTCTTGATTTATCTGCTTGTTGATTGCTTTTCTGTCTCAAAACTGTATCTGAAAAATGCTGTTAGGGAGATCAAGTTCTTAATTTTCAGCTGAGTTTTGACGTGGAGGCCATCTCAAATTAGTATTGAATATAAATACTTAAGCTGGCCAGTACTTGTGGTAGGAACAAGTGAGATTGATTTATTTGGGCTTGCCATTGATACCATATTTACAAGGTTTTGGAGCATTTTATTTACTATTAGAGATGTTATCTTTTTAAATTGTAGAGGATATAAAGTTTAAAGTGGTTTATTTTTCTACTGCACTTATAATTTAACATTTCTTTTATGTTTAAAAATGCCACACTTAGTGTAATGTCAAAACACCTGATCATTTATTTTGAAATAACATATTTTCTTATTCACATATATTTTCTACACATACAGTTCTGAAGAAGCCTCTCGATTGTGATGAGTGTTCGTGTTAGATTGTTTTAGTTAAGAAACTTACACTTGAGTAATTTTAAAGTTAAATTTTATTTTCTTATGATTATTAAAATAAACCTAGCTTTAGTCTCAGTTATTTCCGAGTGAATTAAAAGTTGAACAACCACCAATCCAGTTTTAAGTTAGACTTTCTCTTGATTCATTTGCGTATTTTAAACAAATGCTAACCAAAAAGATACTGTTGTAAGCCTTGAAATAGTACTTGCATCTTATTCTTTTAAATAAATTCTTTGGGATTTTGGATGACACATGGGAAGCTCTTGATGGTACACTGGTTCTCAGTCATGACTGAGCATCTGAATTACTTTTTTTTTTTTTTTTTTGCGGTACGCAGGCCTCTCACTGTTGTGGCCTCTCCCGTTGCGGAGCACAGGCTACGATGCGCAGGCTCAGCGGCCATGGCTCACGGGCCCAGCCGCTCCGCGGCATGTAGGATCTTCCTGGACCGGGGCACGAACCTGCGTCCCCTGCATTGGCAGGTGGACTCTCAACCACTGTGCCACTAGGGAAGTCCTACTTTTTTTTCTTAACAAAAGCATTAAGTCAGAATCTCTGGGGATGGGTCTGGGCTCTATTTTAAAGTTCCAGTTGGGATTTTTTTCTTTTTTTTTCTTTTTGTGATACGCGGGCCTCTCACTGTTGTGGCCTCTCCCGTTGTGGAGCACAGGCTCCGGATGCGCAGGCTCAGCGGCCATGGCTCACGGGCCCAGCCGCGCCGCGGCATGTGGGATCTTCCCAGACCGGGGCACGAGCCCGTGTCCCCTGCATCGGCAGGCGGACTCTCAACCACTGCGCCACCTGGGAAGCCCAGTTGGGATTTTTTTTAACTTTTAAAGTTACAAATTTTTATTTTTTTAAGTAGGCCAAGTATATGTGACGACTTCTAGAAAGTTCTTTTTGTAATGGTTTATAGAAAATGATGTACTCTACAACCTTCAGCTCTCTGTCTCAGAAATTATTTTTCAGGAATCTTATTCTTGAAGTTTCCTACACAGGATAATCAAAATAGCCTGAAAAATAAATATATCCCAGGAGAAAACCTCAAGTCTTTTCAGGTTCCTCAGAAATGCTCTGGTATTGTTACTCTGCTGATGGTCAGGGAAGGTGGATAGCAAAGGTGGGGTTGGTTGGTGTTTCCTAATGGTCCTGCATTGTGTCTGAGGCAAATGATGTCCGGGGGTAGGCTGCCACCCAGTTCAGTGTCTCTGAGATTTCCTGTAGTTTGAGCAGCGGCCAAGTGTTCCTGCAGGTTGTGGAGTAAGCTTGTGACCCTGACAGGCATCAGAAGCACTTGGATGTCTTTCCCTGGGCGATTATGCCAGCCATGGTGAAGTTGTGCCTGCAGGTGATAGTGGGACCATCTGAGGAGGTTTTCCTGGCACTGCTGTTTAGCAACCTGGGTATCCTTGGCTTTTGTCTGGATTTTAGGTGATCCTTGATATTCCTACAGATTGTGGGTGTCATTTCCACTTACAGGTTGTTCCCCAGAGATAGGGCCAGAGCAGGAGCAGATTCATTGTCTAAGCTGAGTACCAGAAGATTCTGAGGGAAGAAGCCTGTGAGCTATGAGATTCACTGTCCCTCCAGTCACTGATGGCCAGTATCTGTGTTCTCTCCTGTTCTTGCACTTCTCCCTCAGCATGCTGAGGCTTCCCAGTGGTCTTCCTGAGGACCTGTGGAGAGCCTGAGAATTTGCACGGGTTTCTCTTCCTTCCTCTCTAGTGCAGAATCCATCAGTCTTCGGAAGTCAGGGCTTTAGAGGAGGAGTGGCCTGGAGAAGCCTCATTTGACCTGGTGCTGACTGTTGGTCTTCAAGTTCTGAGCAGGTCGTTCACTCTTCCAGCCGGATGCCATAGCCTCCTCTGCAGGCCGTGTCCCATTGGCATCAGTCCTCTCGCTTTTGTCTATTTTAAAGTGTGTTAAGTCAGATTGTCTTAAATAAACATAAATTTCTCAGTTTTAGATTACCAGATATGTTCAAGAATTGGTTGCTCTTGTCAGAACTGCATTTTAAAATAGAATATTCCTATAAAATTGGACCTTGCAGAATAGAGTGGAAAATGTTAGATGGGTATACTATTATAAATTATTTTATATACTCTTTGTTCCTAAGTAGAGGTACTATTTCATAGAATGATTCTAAATATTATAATAATAGGGAGGGAAGAGGATCTGACATCTGATTCATAGGGAAAGTAATTGACTAAAAAATTTGAATTCTACCAAATGAAATGCTGAGCTGAAAACTGGTCACTGCAGTCTGCTCTGTCTCCTCAACTCAGGGAGACCACAGGCTCTGTTCCTGTTTTCTTTCCCTGCACTGTGGCCTGAAATCTGCTAACAGGCAGTATTCAGAGACAATTGTAAACCTCTCCTCATTCATTTTCCTTCTCCCAGAGCTTATGATCCTGTCATCAGGATATTTTGGAGTCTGTTCTTAGTCTAATTTTCTAGTCTTATCTCCTGTTCCCCTAAGTAAAACTTTTACTTCAGCCAATTATGTTTATTCTTTCAATAAGTGTTTTCTTTAATGCACAAGTAGTACTTTTATATTAATAATACTTTATAACTTTTGCTCAGGTATCCTCCTTTCCCCTCTGCATTCTGCCCCCAGTGCTGAAGTTAGCTTAAAATTTAATTTAAAATTTGTTGGCATTTGAGATCTCTATCAAGTTTCATCTTCTCCATCTTATTGCTATCCCACAGTGATCTGTCCCCTTACAGCATTTAAAGTTTGCCTCAACTAGTTCTTATTCTATTGCCTTTTATAATCATCTTATATTTATCTTACCTTCCTATAATTATCTTATTTTCCCAGTTCCTTGACCTGAGAACACTAACTTAAAATTTCTTTATAATACCTAGTACAGTGCTGTACATATAGTAGGTCACATAGTGCATGTAGGTAGACAAAAGAATGCCCCTTTATCTTTTCAGTGCCTACAATGTATAGACAAAACCTGAATTCTGGATGAATTTACCCTAAAACCTGCATGCTGGTAGAGGGAAACTACGGAGCTCATGACACTGTATGTAGGTTCTTGGAAACCAACATACATGGTCATCTGGGCTCTCAGACTTTCTCTGGTCAGTTCACCGTCCACTTTTCAGTAATGACTTACTAAACTTTCTTCACTTTCCTCACACCTCTCTACCCCCCATTACTCTTGTAGAGAAGTTTAGCCTCTTTTCAGAGAAGGAAGGCTTCCTGTGGGAAGTAAGTAACTTGCTTTACTCCAGATCTGCAGACATGCCTGCCCTCACATCTCCTTCTGTCATTCTCTTCACCTGTGTCTCTGTAGATCATCCCTTCTGAAACCTCTTACCTATCTCATTTGCATTCCCTTCTATACTTGCTCTCTTCGATTTTCATTTAGATATACTCTGACATCATCTCACCATTACAAAACAAACAAAACAAAAACAACAAAAATCTTTTCAGAACTCCACATCCACTGCTCTGGTTTTCTTTTCTCCCCTATATAATCTTTCTCCTTTCTGAACACTCATCCAAAGAATCATCTTTCTTTTTGTTTCTGTACTTCTTCCCAGTCCAGCTTCTACATTATCAGACGACTGAAGCTGTTCCAGGGAGGTGCTGTGACTGCCAAGTTGCTGAGTCCACCTGAGCCTTTCAGCCCTCCATTCTACTTGACTTTCAGCAGCCGAGAGGCACAGTTGACCATTCCCTTCTTGAAACACTTTTTTTTTTTGTAACGCCACACTCTTTTGCTTTTCTTTAGAACCTTTGGCTGCTGGTTTACCAACTGCTCTTCTACCGCCTAGAATGAAACATGAGGTGCCCCCCACTCTGCCCTAGGACTCCTTTCTTTCTTCACTACCTGCCTCCCTCCAGAGTCTCATCCCGACTCATGGTTTCACTTACCACCAACATGGGAATAATTATTATATCAGCTAAGGTGCTTTTAGCTGGAACTTACAGAAGAACTTGACTCAGACTGGCTAATGCAAACTTATTCTTTCATCTAACTGGAAGTCCAGAGAGAGGAAAGACTCCAGGTGACACAAGCAACGGCTCAAAGGACCATCTTTCCTTTGTCCAGCCCTCAGCATCAGCTTTATTCTCAGGCTAGTTCCCCTCAGGGCGGCAAGAAGGCTGCATCAGTTTTGGGCATCATATTAAGACCTAATGATATTTAGAGGGAGAAGAGGCCTTTTTTTAGGGCTAGGAATTGGTCCTAAAAGTAGCCCTAGCACACTTCTCCCTCATTGAGTCACATAGCACTTGCTGGACTTGATGTCAGCTGATAAGGAAGATGGAATTACCATGATTGGTGCAGGCTAAATAGCTGCTGGGAGTCTAATCACTGTCTTCTGCTGAGAATTCTTCAGTGGCTTCCATTGCCCTTAGGTTAAAGTTTCAAATCCTTTATGAAAGGGTTGGCTTATGAAACTCCATGTAATCCGGTCCCTGTGTACTGTGCCACCTGTGGTTATGGCCGTGGCCATTTTTAATGCTTATGAGATGGGATTATTTCAGAAAACAATATGCCTTCATAAACCACAACTAATAATTATTTTCTTTTTTAAAGTTTCCTGGAGACTCACTCTCCTCCCGCTCCTTCCCACTGTTTGCTCCTTGGCCTCAAAATTCTTAACACAATGTCTGTCCTAGGCAGTCATTACTATCTATTAGAAATGTGAAATGAGACCAGACTTTTTTTTTTTTTTTTTTTTGGTACACGGGGCTCTCACTGTCGTGGCCTCTCCCGTTGCGGAGCACAGGCTCCGGATGCGCAGGCTCAGCGGCCATGGCTTACGGGCCCAGCCGCTCTGCGGCATGTGGGATCTTCCCGGGCCGGGGCACGAACCCGTGTCCCCTGCATCGGCAGACAGACTCTCAACCACTGTGCCACCAGGGAAGACTTTTTTGACAGTACTTGTCAAGATGATGGGAAACATGTTTTACCCTAATTAAAACTCAAAGTACTTTAGAAACAGACATTGTATTAAAATAAGTATTTGGCAACTTAGCTATAGGAAGTGCTGGATTTATTTGCAGACATCAATGTCTGCTATTGCTTGTGTCTGCTGTACACATTTCAGTGTGTAAGATAATTATAAGATTTCAGATTTTTTGCATAAATAATACTTTATACACTGTCAAAGATATTATAAGCTTTGTGATGTTTATTATAACAGTTCAATAAGACAGTATGAACAACAAGACAGGAATGTGTGTTCCCCAGTCCTACCCAGAGGCCATTGCAGCCTAAATGCCCGCTGTTCTGGATGTTTGACATTAGTGCAGGAGGAGTGCCACATGTTCTCACCCGTCCTGTGTATTTACTTTAATCTAGAAAGTGGTTATGTAATTTCGAAGTTCTTTATTCTTTTGCTCTTTCATTATGGTAAAGTAGATGTAGTTAAGTGGGATATGCTCCTTTGTTGCAGTAAAATATCCTTGTATGGACTGCCAAATAATTGAGGGTTTAAACAGTTATCGATGATTCTCATGCATTCAGAATCCAAATAATGGAAAAGTTCAGTTGCAAACTTCGGTCTCATTTCATTAATTAAAGAGATGGTAATTGTAAAGGTAAATGTATTAGGAAAAAAGAGAGGTCAGTACAGACTGAGAAAGCACCTAGACCTTGTCTGTATAAGTGTGTTGTGATTATTAATGTGTGTGAAATATAAGCCGTTATTTGAGTTGTCTACCTTTTAAATTCATTCAGATGTTTATTGAGCAAGACATGTTTCTTTTAGTATAAACTGTTTGCATTGGATAAAATTGACTCATTTTATGTTGTCTCTCTTTGACCTTGAATATGTTCAGCATGGTGCTAATATGTGCTCTAATTCATATTCCATCAGTTCTGAAGTACAGAATTGCTATTTGTCACTTTCTTCAGATTTCACATTTACCATTATACAGTCTCCAAATTATGAGAGACTCCTCTTGAAAAACATTTTTTGAGAGATGAAGCATTCTGGTTAACTTAGCATGGGCTGGTAATAAATGAATGGCTAATTTAAAATAATTTTTAATACAAACATTATACGCCCTATTTCATAGATATCTAAGTTCCTATAAGACAGTGATTGGGTCAGTTTAAAAGCCTTATTAGGAAACGTTATGAGCTGATTATAGGGGCACAGTAATCCCTGTTCTACCATGCTGGTATTTATCCAGAGTTGGCTGTCTCTAACTGGAACCATCATAAAAACCTTCAGTTTTCTTCATCTCCCTACTTAAAATGGTTTTCAGGATGTTTATAATGTTATAAAAATGGTATTCTCAAAACATTTAAAAAGTAAAGATCACATTTTGTTATAATTTCAGTCAATTTTTGTTATTCACTGTAGTTATGTTCTGTAAGGTCACCACAAACACTGAATCAGCCAATACTGACCCTTTACCCCAGGGGAAATGCAGGGTTCAGTACCTGCAAGCCTCTGGCCACAAATTTTTCTAAACCAAAATTTCCAATGAATAGGTTCATTTGCCAACATCCTGGTTAAAAAAACAAAAAAAACAACTTAGTGTCCAAACATGTTCTCCTACAGAGCACTTTTCCTGTAGAGGATTTGCCTGCAAATTTCATTTTTCACATAATATCACCTTTTGAAACCTGCAGGCCAGCTCTAGCTGAGGAGGGTTTAGCATTTTCCTGAACCCTGACGTGATTGTGAATTTCTGTGGCTTTCAGCCTCAGGACAGCGCTGCCCGCTGCACTTTTTATGGATCCAGGAACTTGGCAGCTTTCCTGTCTTCTCTGTAGACAGGTTCCTAGTTCTGGACGTTAGGATGGTTGAGTCTTTAGGAAGCACCTTAACTGGGCCTGAGCTGCGCTCACCAGACACACCAGGTGCATCCCAGCCTTTGAGGCCCAGGAGACAGGACACACCTCAGCACTGTGGGGGCCATTTTAAACAGCAAAAACACCAACTTAAAAAGCACAACAACTCCAGGCACATGGCCTACATAGAGTTGGAAAAGGACACTGCTTGACGGAGCTGGAACATGAGGGCAAAGCATTGCCCTGTCCCACCTCTGCTGGCGTGTGTGCCTGTCTGCCAGTAACTACCAGAAGGCCACGAGTGTTGACTCGGGGTCACAGATTTAGCAAGTAGGTGAATTCACAATGTGGAATCCACGAATAATGACAACTGACTATAGATGCACTACTAAAGTTCTGTGTCAGGGTTTTTATGATGATTTTCATTTTTGTATGTTTTATTTCATTTTATAAAACAATAAATATTGTGCTGAAATTTCACGGCTACAAATGAAATATAAGAAAATTCCTCTTAGTTTTGAATTCTATTAATTGGAATTCTTTTTCCCTGTAATTTTATCTCTTTTTACAAGCTAGGTAGGGCTTAGTATATACTAGGCCCTTGGTAAATTTGGCTTTGAAAGAAGGATTAGGATTTTTTTTTCCAGAAAACATTTTATATGATTAAACAAATTAAATGTACTTCAGAGAAATTGAGATTTTATGGGGGAAAAATGTACATTGTTTTGGTATGTATTTTTTAAATATTGAGTAAAGTGGTTGATACCAGGGGCGAAAACTGTAAAGAGAAAGATTGGCAAGTTTGATTACATAAAAACTTAAAACTGGAAAAAACTCATTATAAACAAAGAAGGAAACTGGGACAATACCGGCAACATAAATGATAACCCAAAGCATAGTATTCATCAGGTGTTCATAAAGAATTTTGAAGAATCATTAATAAAATGCCAAACCATATAATAGGAGATAGAGAACACAGTACTTTTCTAAAGAAGAGCTACAAATGTTAAAAAACAAAACAAAAAACTTGAAAGATGTTTGGCCTCAATGGCAATTTTAAGAAAAACAAAATAGGATACAATTTTTGCACTTTTGGTTTTGGTGAAAATTAAAACGAGATCAAAAAATCTAAAAAGGCTAACTAATAATCCATAATAATTATGACCTAAAAACACACACTTTAGTCAGAGGAGAGCATCTACCGTCTTCCACCATGACCGAGGTCCTCCCTGGGAGACCATCTGTCATGAGGGTGTTTATCTGATATTTTGGTGGACAACACATTTAAAACAGTTAAAAAAGGAACAAGGAATCCTTTGAGAAATGCATACTAAGAAGAGGTTACTGTGCCACTGAGTGTGAACACTGAGGGAGAAGGTAGAAAATTACAAAAATCAAGCACGTGAATGCAAAAAGCACGCCTGTTTGGTTTGCAGCAGTCAGTTTGCCCCCTAGGGGATATTTGGCAATGTCTGGAGACATTTTTGGAAGTCAAGCCTTGGGGGATACTCTTGGCATTTGATGGGTAGAGGCCAGGAATGCTGCTAACACCTTACGATGTACAGGACAGCTCCACAACGGTCATCTGGCCCACAGTAGCCCTGAGGTGGAGAAGCCTGGTGTAGGGGCAGGCAGGTCCTGTGTACCTCAGGGGCGTGTTGATGTACTGCTGCAGGTGATGCTGACCCTGGGTTGTTAAGAAAATGTGTGTTTGTTATATACAGCACGCCGGTTAAACAGGTGTGGACATTTCTAATACGTGTATGTTAGATTTCCAATCACATTGTTTAAAGAAATTTTTAATGCATAAAAAAATCACTTACTTGGAAGATCTTTATATCTTATTTTTAAGGATAAACTAGGCATTACTGTATTTAGTGTTTTAACTACATGAGTTACATCACTGTTACTTACTGGAAAATCTTTTTATCTTTTCATGTGATTGCTTTCTTTGTAAAAATTAATTAATTAGGCTGCGCTGGCTCTGTGTTGTGGCACGTGGATCTTTGTTGCGGCATGTAGGATCTTTAGTTGAGGCATGCGGGATCTAGTTACCTGACGAGGGATCAAACCCAGGCCCCTTGCATTGGGAGCACAGAGTCTTAACCACTGGATCACCAGGCAAGTCCCCTTCACGTGATTACTTTCTCAACATAAATATGCTAATCACAAATATGATACATGCTTTAGCTTAAAGGCCCTTAAAGTTAAAATAGTTCTCTAACCTTTAGATAATGTGAAAACCATGTATTTGGAAGTATACTGGTGGATTATATTCATTTGGGAGGTAGCATATTTGTGAAATGGCGAATTTCTCATTGTTTGGTCTGAGTTTTCATAATTTTCCAGGATATGGTTCAGAGTACTTATTTAGTAAAAGCACAAAATAATTTGAGTCAAATTAAAAATTCAAAAAATACCTTTATATTACTCACTATTTTAGGTTATGTAGGCACAGATCTTTTCATTGGTACTGGGGAGTCAGTGGTATGTAATCTATCATTTCTTTGATATTTTTTGCTGGTAGGGGGAGGAGGATATAAAGGCTCAAGTTTGTTTTTTTAACTGAATTTTATAACTTACACTTAATCATTGTTTTTGTTATTAAGGATAAATTACTATGGACAGTAATGAACATTTGATACCTTTGTCTTGGGAATTTGAGGAAAATAATTTAGATTTAAAATATATGGCAAGATGTTAATTGTTGAAGCATAAGAGTTTCATATAATTCTACTTTTGTGTGTACTTGAAATTTTCCATAATAGTTCTTTTAAACATCTAGTAACAGTGAAAGCAGACAGGAGCTACTCCCTAGTCGGAAGGGAGCTGGTCTCAGGGAGGGAAGGGGAGACACATTTAAAAATAAATGATTATGGTTTGAAATTTCCTTTTAAGTTGAAAACTTTTAATAGAAGCTATAAAATAATCCTCTCATGACTCCTCACATCAACAAAATGACATGTCTGTTGGCTTTGGTGACTGTTTTGAAGTGCACAATTCTGTTGTTTCTAGCACATTCTCAAGGATGTGGAGCCACTACCACTATGTAATTCCAGACAGTTTTCACACCCCAAAAAGAAACTTCGAATCCATTAGTACACTTCCCATTTGCCCTCCCTCGACCCAGGCAACCACTCATCTGCTTACTGACTCCATGGATTGGCCTGTTCTGAGTATTTCATATCAGTGGAGTCATACAACATGTAGTCTTTTGTGTCTAGCTTCCTCACTTAAAATGATGTTTTCAAGGTTCATCCATGTTGTAGCATGTGTCAGTGCTTCATTCCTTTTTATGGCTCAGTAGTACTCCATTGCAGGAATAATATTCCATTGGATATACCACATTTTGTTTATCCATTCATCAATTAATGGATATGTGGGTTGTTTTCACTTTTTGGCATTTATGAATGATGCTGCTATGAATATACATGCACAAAGTTTTGTTGGACGTAGGTTTTTTAAATTGAGGTATAATTGACATATAACATGTAAATTTAAGGTGTATGTGTTGATTTGATACATATATATTGCCCTATGATTACTGCCGTAGAGTTAGTTAACACTTCCATCACATAACGTAAGTATCATTTCTTTTTTGTGGTGAGAACATTTAAGATCTAGTTTCTTACAACTTTCAAGTGTATAATACAGTATTGTTAACTATAATCACAATGCTGTGCATTAGATCCCCAGAATTTATCTTCTAACTGCAAGTTTCTGTCCTTTGACGAACATGTCCCTAATTTTCTTGGGCCATATGCCTAGTAGAATTGCTGGGTCACATGGCAACAATTTTTCTCCCTTCTTTTGAGGAGCTGCCAAACAATTTTCTAAAGTACCTGTACCATTTTACATTCCCACTAGTGATGTATGAGGATACCAATTCCTCTATATCTTTGTCAGCACTTGTCTAGTTTCTCAGTATAGCCATCCAATGAGTGTGAACTAGTATCTCATGGTTTTGACTTGCATTTCCCTAATGACTAATGATCTGGGCATCTTTTCATGTGCTTATTGGCCATTTATGTATCTTCTTTGGAGAAATGTCTGTTTAAATCCTTTTCCCATGTTTAAACTGGATTGTTTGTCTTTAGTCTGAGAGGTGAGAAATGGTATGTTAAAATGTAGTGTTAAATTACTCTTCTCTAATTATGAGGCAAATTAAGCATCTTTCCAGAAGTTTATGGGCCTTTTGTATTTTTCTGTTTTCTGCCTGTCGACATCTTTTGTCCATTTTTTTCTGTTGGGTTTTTGAGCTTTTTCTGAAAGTTGAGGTTATTTACATATTAGTGATATGTAATTTATGACATAAGTGCAAATATTTTTTATACCTTTACCTATTCAGTTTGTCATGTATATTTTTACATTGGTTTTGCAGTATTTTGGCCATGCAAAGGGCCATAATTGTGTTCATTTGCTTACTTGTTTTTAGATTTTTGTTTTTTGTTGTTATTGGTCATGGTAGTTGAATTTATCAACCTTTCCCTTATTTTTTTAATTGAACTGTAGTTGATTTACAATATTGTATTAGTTTCAGGTGTATAGCAAAGTGATTCAGTTTTTTGTATATATATATATATATATATATATATATATATACTTTCAGGTTATTTTCCATTATAGATACTGAATATACTCCCCTGTGCTATACAGTAAATCCTTGTTGCTTATCTATTTTATGTATAGTAGTTGGTATGTGTCAATCCCATACTCCTAATTTGTCCCACTCCCCCTCCCTATCCCATTCTCCTGTTGTTTTGCTTCTGGATTTTGAAACACAGGAATGTTTTTTTTTTCAACTCTCGGTTTTAAAGAAATTTATCTATGCTTTCTTCTAGTACTTGGCTGGTTTCATTATTTTTATGTGTAGACTTTTGAAACATTAGGAATTCTAGTGTATAGGTGGAAAAATCCAACTGTCCTAATGTTATTTATTAAAAATCCTTCTTTTCACCACTGATTTGAGCTGTTTCCTTTATCATATATTTCTGTAAACATTTGGGGCTAAATGTGAACTTTCTATTTTGTTCCAGTAGTTTCTGTCTTCTTATGTGCCCAGTACCTGATTATGTTAATTGTATATAATTGGTTATGTATTAATCCCTGGTAGGGCTAGCTCTTCCTCATTGTTTTTCTTTTTTAGAAATTCTTGCATATTCTTCCAAATGAAGTTTTACAGAACACTTTTCTAGCTCCAAAGGAAATGGAGTTTTAGAGTGTTTTAAGTGAAATTGCATTAACTTACAAATTAACATAGGAAGAATCAGCATCTTTATGATATGAGTCTTTCTGTCCAAGAAATGGTATATCTTTCCATTCATTCAGTTATATATCTGTGTTTTTCTGGAGGACTTTATAATTTTTACCATACTGGTTTTCATATATCTTAAGTTTATGAGTAGATATTTCATTTTCTTTTATATTTTATTATTGTAAATAGGATATATTCTTATATTATTTCTTCTAACTCTTTATTGTACATTATATAAAGGCATTGATTTCTGCATGTTAATTTTCTATCCTGTTTTACTAAATTTCCTTATTTGTATTTTTGCATTCATTCTTCATATTTTTCTGGATGCATAATCATATTATCTGCAAGTAGAGGTAGTTATTCCTCTTTATTCCAATTTCTGTTACTCTGATTTCTTTCTGTTGTGTAATTGCATTGGTAGATACCTCAAATGCAATAGTAAATAAGAATGAAGGGCTCCCCTGGTGGCACAGTGATTGAGAATCCGCCTGCCAATGCTGGGGACATGGGTTCGAGCCCTGGTCCGGGGAGATCCCGCATGCCACGGAGCAACTAAGCCTGTGTGCCACAACTACTGAGCCTGTGCTCTAGAGCCTGCGAGGCACAACTACTAAGTCTGTGTGCCACAACTACTGAGCCCGTGTGCCACGACTACTGAAGCCTGTGCGCCTAGAGCCCGTGCTCCGCAACAAGAGAAGCCACTGCACTTGAAAAACCTGTGCACAGCAATGAAGAGTAGCCCATGCTCACTGCAACTGGAGAAAGCCCGCATGCAGCAACAAAGACCCAATGCAGCCAAAAATAAATAAAATAAATAAATTTAAAAATTAATAAAGTAAATAAATAAGAATGTATATAGTGAAGAGCCTTAACTTGTTCTTTACTTCAGCAGAAAATTATCTAATATTTCTCCAGTAAGTAAAACGCTGGCTTTGTGGCCAGTATGTGTTTATTAAAGAAGTATCCCTCAGTTCTTAAGTTCTTGAGCTGCTTTTTATTTTAAACATGAGTGGATGTTAAATCTTGTAAGGTACTTTTTTAGTACTTACAGAGGTGATCATATTCTTCTTAGGTCTTCTAATATTTTTAATTGTGTTAGTGTATTTCCTAATATTGAACCATCATTGCATTTCTAGAATAATGCATTTATTTTAATGTGCTGTTTGATTGTTTGCCAAAGTTTTATTTAAGATTTCTGCAAGGATATCTATAAACTTACATGTATTATTTGTTGTTTATAGCATAAACTTGTGTGTTTATTGACTGTAAGATAATTGCTCCGTTTCAGTCTTACTCCCTGAGATGACATCTTGATGCCTCTCATGCTCTCCCTAATATGGGACTGGATTCTCTCTGGGTCTGCTGTAGAGCTTTTGGTCCAGGAGTTCCCTTTGCTTCCTTTCTGTGCTCAGTCCTGTTTCCTGGACAATGTGGGATCTCCTTTTCTTATGATTAATCTATTGATATTAGTAACTTCCTGAGAAAGAGTGCATAGGACGTAGATTTTGGGGTTACCTGCATGTTTGAAAATCTCTATTCAACCTTCACTAGTTGAACATTTGAATAGGAATTTAGGTTGAAAATAATTTTTCCTTCAAATCTACAAGGCACTTGCCCATTACTGCCCAGCTTCCACATTGCTGTTGAGCAATTTGATACATCTTGGTTTGTGACCACTCCCCATTGTAGTGGAAGCCTGGAGCTCTTCTTTTTCTTTCTTGTATTTGACATTCTAAGTTGATGTGCTTTGGGCCTCCTGCCATTCATGTGTTGGGCACTTGATGGACTCTTTCCATCTGTAAATGCCTATTTTCAGTGCTAAGTACTTGAGTTATTTCTTGGATAATTTTCTCCCCTCCAACTTCTTTTCCTGAAACTCTTGTTATTCAGATATTGTATCACATGAAGTTTTTTCCTCTAGTCTCGATCGTGCGTTTCTCGTCTTTTGGTTCTACTTTATTGGATATCGCCTCAACTTTATTTTCTACTCCTTTAACTGAATTTGTTATGCATCCTATTTAAAAATTTCGTGAATATTCCTGTTTATATTACCCTATTTATGGTTTCATAAATACAGTTCCTTTTCCTGCTCTTCAATGATATTAATTATGTATATTTGGAAACTCTTTACTGTTCCTTCATTTTCTATTTTGAGTTGTTCCCCTCTTCCCCACCAGGCCCCAAGCTCTTCTCTTTGCTTGATATACCTCTTTTCTCTCTTTTATTAAGAAGTGATTCTCCAATGTCTGGTGATCCTTGGCTCTAGGTTTATATTTAAGGGTGAGATGCTAGAAAGCTAGTTGAAAATTCTGTGTATGGGCTTTACTGTAGGGATGTCAGGTGGCTAGATAGCTGTTTCTTTAGGTTCCCTCAGATGTTAATGTTTAAAGGCCCTTGCTCTGGGATAATTTTATTTTTCCAGAAAGGTCTCACTTGGCCTGAGTCTGGAGTTTGGCAGTTGAAAGGGCTTGCCAGCTATTCACAATTCATTATGTAGCTTTTTACTTAACTCTTTGTTTTTAGTCTGTATCTTGCCACTACTATTCTGTCATGCTAGGTTCAGTCTCTCTGGTTTAGCTTATTCATAGCCTGTATTCCTGTTTCCTCAGGGATGAGGATGGGTAGCTGTTTGACAACCTGATGTTTATTCAACATCCCAAATTATCCCTGTACCTGCTGCATTCTATTCCCAAATCTTTCTGGAGTTCTAGGCAAGGGGCTTGCTTTTCATCACTATTTCCCTATGTAAATTTAATCTTCCTCTGGCCAGAAACTTACAATTCCTATATTCATTGTCTTTCTTCACTTTTTGTGGCGTATATGTTCATCAAAGATGTTTGTTTTTGTTTGTTACTTTCAGAGAAGGGGTAGAATGGTCTTTTACTCTGCCATCTTAAAATCTGTAATCAAAGGATAACCTTCTTGAAACAAATCAGATTATGTTATCTTTCCTACTTCCCTGAAGTTCAAAATCCTCTAAATTGCTGCCCATTGAAATTATGTGGAAATCCACGCTGGTTATTCTGGATTTTGGGTCCCCTGTGGTCTAATCTTAACTTCTGCCTCTTAGCATCTGCCTCCCTGCCTCTTTTCACACTACAACTCTCCTTATTTACTACATTCTGACCAGTCTTTTCTGCCCCTCAAATATACCAGGTTCTTTCTCACTGTGGCCTTTGCATGTGTTTTTCCCTTTGTGTGGCTTGCTCTTTTTCATCATTCAAGTCTTACCTCAAATAGAGTCTCTTTAACTTCCTATGATAGGATTGGTTAGGTCATGCTGTGATAACAGGCAGCCTCCACATCTCAGTGGCTTCTTGAATGAACAGCATTCCCTTGCTCATCTGACATGTTCCTCACTGATTGACTGGGAGCTCTGCTGTGTGTTGTTCTCATTCTGGGATTTAGGATGACAGAGCAGCCACCATCTGGAGCCATCACCATTGCCCATGGCATAAAGAAAAAGAAAGCATAGCAAATCATAGATTCTAAATCTTCCCAAGTGGAAGTGGTGTAAATCCCATTTACTCAGATTCCATTTGCCAAATCTAGTCACATGGCCAAACCTAATTTCAGGGCAGTGGGGAAGTGCAGTCCTACCAGTGCCTAGGACAAGAATTAGAAATATTTGATGATGAACAATACTAATGACTACCATAGCAACTTTGACCAACCAGTGTAAAGGAACAGTGCTAGGGTTCTCCAGAGAAACAGAACCAGTGGTGGACCCCCTCTCCCTTCAACACACATATGTACGTGGAGATTTATTGTGAAGAGTTTGCTATGTGTTTATGGAGGCTGAGAGGTCCCATGATATGAAGCTTGGAGACATAGGAAAGCTGATGGTGTAGTTTCTGTCAGAGCCTGAAGGGTTGAAAGCCAGAGGAGCTGATGGTATACATCTCACGCAGGAGAATATGAGATGAGGTGACCCAGCACAAGCAGTAAGGCAGGGAAAAAAGGGCAAATTGCTTCTTCCTCCACCTTTCGTTCTATTCAGGCCCTCAGTGGTTTGGATGAGGCCCACGCACAGTGAGGAGGGAAATCTACTCTTCTGAGTCTGCTGATTCAAATGTGAATCTCATCCAGAAACACTATCTAATCAGCTATCTGGGCACCCTGTGGCCAGTGAAATTGACATGTACAGTTAACCATCACAGTAGCTTTCCCGATTGCCTGTTATTTTATTATTTTCCTTCTTTTATTTTCTTCATACGATTTATCACTCACTATCTGATTTCATCTTACTTGTTTTTATGTTTATGTTTTGTCCCTCTATGTAAGTGCAGGAACCTTTCTGAGTTGTCCACTGCTATATCCCAGTTACCTAGAGCAGCGCTTAGCAAATAGTAGGTACTCATAAACAGTGGATACATGTTGACTAGATTGATTCTTTTTTTTTAAAATAAGTACAATAATGACAGCATTTTCCACTAAAGGGACTTTATACTTTCATAAAACTACTGCCATCTTCTAGTTTCTTTAATATCCATTGAACAAAATAAAGTATGCTTTTACTATGAATTGCTATAGACAACTGAGAGGAGTTTCTTTTAATTTAATAATTTTTAGGTATTTGAAACATTTTAGAAAAAGTCGTTAAGAAATCACCAATCAGTATAAAACAAAGTTATGATAAAAAAAGGTATTATGCTTGTAATTTTATGAACTTCTCTAATTGTAACATTGATTTATTTAGGTCACTGATA
Source organism: Tursiops truncatus (assembly GCF_011762595.2). Taxonomy (NCBI): domain Eukaryota; kingdom Metazoa; phylum Chordata; class Mammalia; order Artiodactyla; family Delphinidae; genus Tursiops; species Tursiops truncatus. The sequence goes on from NC_047035.1 coordinate 146,722,600, forward strand.
AAAAAAAAAACTTCCTTGACCCAACAATATGGAAAAACAAAATTAGGAATGTTGTCTAAAAGCAAATGCTTTCAGGGAGTTCCCTGGCGGTCCAGTGGTTAAGACTCCATGCTTCCAATGCAGGGGGCATGGGTTCAATCCCTGGTCGGGAACTAAGATCCCACATGCCGTGTGGCGTGGCCAAAAAATTAATTAAAAAAAAAAAATAAAAGCAAACATTGGGTTGGCCAATATTCAAAATTGGGTTTCCCAAACGAACTCTGGCCAACACAAAACTTTCACCTCTTAGCTATGTAATGTTTTTATGACATACTTGTTTGTTTTCTATAAGGAGAGAGACATTTGTGTTAATCATAATTTTCATTACAAGTCTTTAAAAATAAAAACCTTTTAACCTACATCTTTTTGTCTCTGTGGAAATGAATAGTTACTAGCTTTACTCCCTTTGTTTTCAGATGACATTCTTGCTTATGAAAGAAAAATTTGTTTTTTCTGTGAATAGAAAAGTTGTCACATTTTGGAAGGTTTAAGCTTTATATAGTAACAAGCTGCTTTTTGTTAGAAGTGTAAAATTTTAATAGAAGAGTTTTTGCAAATTGGTATTGATTAGGTTTGCATGCATTATCCACTTTGGTTAAAATTAAATTACTTAGGGAAAGCAGAAAAACTAACAGATTTCATAATATAGTTCTAAAATTTTGTTTGTTTAGTAAATTGTTTATAAGATCAGTTACACCCAAATCTCTTCTATAATTTGATTCATTGCAGATTTCCGTTTTTATGGAGAAATGTGCTGTAGATGGCAAAGCTGTGCATTAGGTCATTTTTTGTATGTGTTCATGTGTTTTTGATGTGTTCAAAATGCAAAAAAAATTTTTTCATTTGAAACGTAGACGACAAGTTAATATATTAGTTTTAAGTATACAACATGACTTGATATACCTATGTATTGTGAAATGATTACCATAGTAAGTTTAGTTAACTTCCATCACCTCACGTAGTTATGTATATTTTTTCCTTGTTGTGAGAACTTTTAAGATTTACCCTATTAGCCACTTCCAAATATATAATACACTATTGTTAACTGTAGTCACTGTGCTGTACGTTATTATATCCCCAGGACTTATTTATCTGGAAATATTTAACTGGAAACTTGTACCCTTTGACCATTTTACCCATTTTTCTCCCACCTTCGCCTGCCTCTGGCAACCACCAGTGTGTTCTCTATTTATGAGTTTGGGTTTTTTAGATTTCACATATAAGTGAGATCATGCAGTATTTGTCTTTCTCTGACTTATTTAGCTTAATGCTCTCAGGGTCCGTCTGTGGTGTTGCAAAAGACAGGATTTCTTTCTTTGCTATGTCTGAATAATATTCCATTGTATATATATACCACATTCTCCTTATTCATTCATCCATTCATGAACGCGTACGTTGTTTCCATCTTTTGACTATTGTGAATAATGTTGCAGTGAACGTGGGGGTACAGATATCTCTTTGAGATAGAGTTTTCATTTCCTTCAGATAAATACCTGGAAGTGTAATTACTGGATCATATGGGAGTTCTATTTTTAATATTTTCTTTTCCATTATGGTTTATTACACGATATTGAATGTAGTTCCCTGTACTTTACAGTAGGACCTTGTTGTTTATCCATTCTATATATAATAGTTTGCATCAGCTAATCCCAAACTCCCAATCCATCCTCCCCCACCCCACCTCTCCCTGGGCAACCACAAATCTGCTCTCTATGTCTGTTTCATAGATAAGTTCATTTGTGTCATATTTTAGAATCCACGTATAAGTGGTATCATATGGTATTTGTCTTTCTCTTTCTGACTTGCTTAGTGTGATAATCTCTAGGTCCATCCATGTAGCTGCAAATGACATTATTTCATTCTTTTTTTATGGCTGAATAGTATTCCATTGTATATATACACCACATCTTTGTCCATTCATCTGTTGATGGACATTTAGGTTGCTTCCATGTCTTGGCTACTGTAAATAGTGCTGCTGTGAACATAGGGGTGCATGTATCTTTCTGGATTAGAGTTTTCTCCAGATAATATGCCCAGGAGTGTGATTGCTGGATCATATGGTAATTCTGTTTTTGGTTTTCTGAGGAACCTCCATACTGTTTTCCATAGCGGCTGCACCAATTTACATTCCCACCAACAGTGTAGGAGGGTTCCCTTCTCTACATACCCTCTCCAGTGTTTATTGTTTGTAGATTTTTTAATGTTGACCATTCTGACTGGTGTGAGGTGATACCTCATTGTAGTTTTGATTTACATTTCTCTGATAATTAGTAAAGTTGGGCATCTTTTCATGTGCTTAGGGCCATCTGTGTGTCTTCTTCAGTGTCTATTAAGGTCTGCCCATTTTTTGATTGGGTGGTTTTATTGTTGTTATTGAGTTGTATGAACTGTTTGTATATTTTGGAAATTAAGTCCTTGTCAGTCACGTCATTTGCAAATATTTTCTCCAGTCCGTAGGTTGTCTTTTCATTTTGTTTATGGTTTCCTTTGCTCTGCAAAAGCTTTTAAGTTTGATTAGGTTCTATTTGTTTATTTTTGCTTTTATTTCTTTTGCCTTGGGAGACTGACATAAAAAAATATTGATATGATTTGTGTCAGAATGTTTTGCCTATGTTCTCTTCTAGGAACTTTATGGTGTCATGTCTTATATTTAAGTCTTTAAACCATTTTGAGTTTATTTTTGTGTGTGGCATGAGGGAGTGTTCTAACCTCATTGATTTACATGTGGCTGTCCACCTTTCCCAACACCACTTGCTGAAGAGACTGTCTTTTCTGCATTGTATATTCTTGCTTCCTTTGTCAAAGATTAATTGACAGTAGGTGTGTGGTTTATTTCTGGGCTCTCTATTGATCTTTATGTCTGTTTTTGTGCTAGTACCACACTATTTTGATTAATGTAGCTTTGTAGTAGTGTCTGAAGACAGGGAGGGTTATTCCTCTAGCTTTGTTCTTTTTTCTCAGGATTGCTTTGGCAGTTCTCGGTATTTTGTAGTTCCATATAGATTTTGGGATTATTTGTTCTAGTTCTGTGAAAAATGTCATGGGTAATTTGATGGGGATTGCATTAAATCTGTAGATTGCTTTGGGTAGTATAGCCATTTTAACAATGTTAATTCTTCCAGTCCAAGAGCATGGGATATCTTTTCATTTCTTTGAATCATCTTCAATTTCCTTTATCAGTGTTTTATAGTTTTCGGCATGTAAGTCTTTCACCTCCTTGGTCAGGTTTATTCCTAAGTTTTTTTTTTTGATGTGCTTTTAAAAGGGATTAAAAAAATTTCCGTTTCTGATATTTCATTGTTAGTGTAAAGAAATTTAACAGATTTCTGTATGTTAACATTGTATCCTGTTTCCTTGCTGAATTCCTTTACCAGTTCTGGTAGTTTTTGTGTGGAGTCTTTAGGGTTTTCTGTATAGAGTATTGTGTCGTCTACATATCATGACAATTTTACCTCTTCCTTTCCAATTTGGATATTTTTTTTACTTCTTTTTCTTGTCTGATTGCTGTGACGAGGACTTCCAAAACCACGTTGAATAGAAGGGGTGAGAGTGGGCATCCTTGTCTTCTTCCAGAATTTAGCGGGAAGGCTTTCAGCTTTTCACGGTTGACTATTATGTTGTAGGTTTGTCATAAACAGCTTTTATAATGTTGAGATATGTTCCCTCTGTGCCCACTTTGATAAGAGTTTTTATTATGAATGGATGTTGAATTTTATCAAATGCTTTTTCTGCCTCTATTGAGATGATCATGTGGTTTCTTCTTGTTGTTGATGTGGTATATCACATTGATTGATTTGCATGTGTTGAACCATCCTTGTGACCCTGGGATGAATCCAACTTAGTCGTGGTGTATGATCTCTTTTATGTGTTGTTAGATTTGGTTTGCCAATATTTATTTATTTATTTTTTCTTGCGGTACACGGGCCTCTCACCGCTGTGGCCTCCCCCGTTGTGGAGCAACAGGCTCCGGACGCACAGGCTCAGCGGCCATGGCTCACGGGCCCAGCCGCTCCGCGGCACGTGGGATCCTCCCAGACCGGGGCACAAACCCGTGTCCCCTGCATCGGCAGGCGGACCCTCAACCACTGCGCCACCAGGGAAGCCCTGGTTTGCCAATATTTTGTTGAGAATTTTTGTGTCCATCTTCATCAAAGATATTGGCCTGTAGTTTTCTTTTTTGGTAGTATCTCTGTCTGGTTTTGGTATCAGGGCGATGGTGGCTTTGTAGAATGTCTTTGGGAGTGTTCCCTGCTCTTCAGTCTTTTGGAAGAGTTTGAGAAGGATCAGTATAAGTTCTTCTTTGTGTGTTTGGTAGAATTTTCCAGTGAAGCCATCAGGTCCTGGACTTCTGTGTGCAGATCTGTAGGCGCAGATCCACTGAAGTCAGGTACCAAGACCGCAGTAGTCTTGTACCTGGACCCACTGTGGGACCTATGCAAGCAGCCCAGACCCCAACCCCGTCCCTGTGCATGCACACCCACAAAGCCTACAGCTGCTAATGCCGGACTTGCTCCAGGCACCAGTGCACCCATAGTCCACTCGACTGTCCCACAGGTGCTGAGTTTACAAAGCTGGCCACGGTAGCGTAAACTGTGGAGTGCATAGCTGTGGGGAGAGGGCTCTGATTTCAGCCCTGCTTCTAAGTCATGTGGCCCCTGGGGATGGGCTCTGAATTCAGTCCTGCCTCCACGTGTGGGCAACCTGCTGGCGCTTGTGAACTCCTAGAGCTTGTAGAGGTGGTGCCCTGCCTGCTGTGAGCATGCAAAGAGGCTGCTATGGCAGGCCCGCCTCCCTTTTGCATGCCCTTTAATAATGGCGCTTCACCTCTATGGTGGGCCCAGGTGTTGTCCGTGTACACACCCTGGTTGCAGCCTGTACCGCACTCCAGCCCCTTCAGGCTGTCTCCATGCAGCCAACCCCAGTCCTCTCCCCGGGTCTGTCCTCTGAAGCCCTAGTTTCAGCACCCAGCCGCCTCGCACACCAGCAGACATGCATCTCCGGCTGGGGAATGCACCAAGGGGCATGGACCATCTATGCTGGTCTCTCTCTCTTCTGCCTGCTACAAACCCATTGCTGTGCTCTTCTCTGAGTCTCCGAAGCTCCCTTTTTGTCCTGACTGATCTCCCTGCTGGTGAAGGGGCTTCCCAGGGTGAGGGAACCTTTCTTCTTTTACAGTTTCCTCCCAGGGGTGCAGGTCCCATCCCAGTTCTTTTTTTTTTTTTTCCTTTTGTCCCACCTGGTTACGTGGTGACCTTTCTTGCAGTTTTGGTTTTATGAGATTTTTTTTTCAGCGTTCAGCAGGTGTTCTGTGAGAATTATTCCACATGTAGACATATTTTTGATGTATTTGTGGGAGGAGGTAAGCTCCAAGTCCTTCTATTCTGCCACCTTGCTTGCAGCCTTATTTTTAATTTTTTGAGAAACTTCCACACTATTTTCCATAGTGATTGCACCAATTTACATTCCCACCAACAGTGCCTGATTGTTCCCTTTTCTCCACATCCTTGCCAATAGTTGTTACTTCTTGTCTTTTCAATAATAGTTATTCTCATAGGTGTGTGGTGATAATCTCATTGTGATTTTGATTTACATTCCCCTGATGATTAGTGGTGTCTAGTAACTTTTCATGTACTTGTCGGCCACCTATATGTGGTCTTTAGAAAAATGTCTGTTGAGATCATCTGACTATTTTTAAATTGGACTTCTTTTTTGTATTGAGTTTTATGAGTTTTTGTATATATATATATATATTTTTCTTTTTTTGGCCATGCCACGTGGCATGTGGGATCCTAGTTCCCCCACCAGGGATCAAACCCGCGCTCCCTGTATTGGAAGCGCAGAGTCTTTAACCACTGGGCCATCAGGAAAGTCCAAGTTTTTGCATATTTTTGATATTAACGCCTTACTGTATATGATTTGCAGATATTCTCTCATTCTGCAAGTTACTTTTTCATTTTGTTGATGGTTTTGTTTGCTGTGCAGAGGCTTTTTAGTTTGATGTAGCTTCACTTATTTTTGCTTTTGTTGCCTTTGCTTTTGGTGTCAAAATCATTGCCAAGACAGATGTCTAGGAGCTTACCCCCTATATTTTTCTAGGAGTTTATGGTTTCAGGTCTTATGTTTGAGTCTTTAATCCATTTTGAATTAATTTTTGTGCATGGTATAAGATAGTGATCTAGTTTCATTCTTTTGCATGTGGCTGTTCAGTTTTTGAGACTGTCCTTTCCCCATTGTATATTCTTGCTCCTTTGTCATATATTAATTGACCATATGTGCATGGGTTTACTTCTGGGCTCTTCTGTTCCATTGATCTCTTGCATCTGTTTTTATGCTAGTACCCTACTTTTTTGTTACCATAGCTTTGTAATACAGATTTTGTCTCTAGTTAAGATTTTTTCTTCAAGTTTTATTAAGAAATAGTTGACATACAGCACTGTATGAGCTTAAGGTGTAAGCATAGCATAGTGATTTGACTTACATATATTGTGGAATAATTACAAGGTAAGTTAACATCCATCATTTCATATAGAAAGGAAAAAAATTGTTTTCCTTGTGTTGAGAACTCATAGGATCTACTCTCTTAACGACTTTCAAATATTCACTAGTGGTTAGCTATAGTAATACAATTTGAAATCTGGAAGTGTGATGTCTCCAGCTTTGTTCTTCAAAATGGAGAAATTTTTAATTACCCAATCTGCACCCTAAATTTCTATTCAAATAGACTTATTTACTTCCCCAGTTAGGTTCTGGCATTACTGAATTTGTATTGATCTCAATAATTTTATGGGATTGCCAAAAACGAGTGCTTTCCTTAGGATTCTGTAGATTTAAAAATGTTAAGAAATCTTTTAAATATGATGAGAACTATTAATTTGCATATGATACGTTACTAGTAAAAGCTGATTACTTCTCTTGCTTGTATTCATCTTCTGGCTTTCCAGAAAGTTTATACATTCCTTCTCTCTCATGTGTAGTCAGCCTTTGCCTCTCAAGTGAATACTCTTACTGGATCTCAAACATTTTCAAGTCTTCTATATTTGAAATAAAAGTTCAAACCTGGCTTTGTCAGAACACGATGAAGTGAACATGTATTCTTACCTGAAACCCTATTGAAATGAGTAAAAATACCTAATCCTATAAGGACAAAAGGAAAGAGATAGACTACAGCACAGAAGAGATGTCATCAACATTTTAGAAACTGGAAAGAAGGTGGATGAAGTGTTTCTGACTTAGCAGTCTGGATAGCTAAGTGCCTGCAGAGGGAAGGACCAAGAAACATGCCAATTTCAGTCTCAAAATCCTGGAAATCTCAAGAATTAGAAGTACTTTGTTCCTCTGGTGGCAGGGAAAGTGGTGTGTGTGGTGGGGCAGTAAGAGTAGGGTGATTCATCCTAGTGTGTACAGTTCTATGCCCAGCTCCCTCCTCCAGCACCTTCATCCACGTCACTACCCTGTCCTGTACTGAGAAGTCTTGAAGTGTATTTTCTGTAAAGGGCACCCAGAGCAATTGTGAAGTAGTCCCACCTGAAAATGGGTGATACCCCATTAAAAACAGGGGTATTAGGAGGAAGCTTAGACTTCCACTTCCAGCCATGATGGAGGAACTGGTACCAGCCTTGCATTCCCATCATAACAGTTGTGAAGCTGAATGAGATATATGGGATATATGAGTTCCTAGGCACTGGATAGTAGGCAATGTATGACTGTGATCCCTGAGGTGAAGAAGCTTAGGGGGTGAGTTCCACAATCACCCTGCTCTTTGTGAAAACTGTCCTGATGGAGCCAAGCAGAGGCTGAGGTTCCTGGGAGCTGAGGAGGCAGGTTAAGGTTTGGAACAGTTGAATGTGTTGGTCAGTGCATAGAGAGGAGGAAACTGCTCGTCTTAGCTGTGGACATGTTTGGGTTCTCCTAATAGTTCAATCACTGATACTGATTTAATCAGAGGTAGGGGTCTAACTTTCTCAAAAAGTTAAAAGGAAGGGTGTGTGTGTGGGGGGGGGAGGTATGTATGTGAAAGAGATTAAATGACATAGAGCAGGAAATCAATAAATAAGGGTAGGATAATTGTGTTATTTGTAAATACTGAGGTAAGTACCAAAAACAACTAAAAGTGATTGCCTCAGGGTAGCAGAGTTGGGGTAGCAAGGGGTGGGACTGTTTAATTTAAAACAAAATCATGTACGTGTATTATTTTAGTTTAAATGAGAATAAAATTTGAATAAACCACAGACCTTCAGGTGGCCTCTCATCTCTTTCTAGCTACTTCTCCATCTGCCTCCTTCCCTTTTTTTTTTGGTCAGTCTTCTGGAGAGAGTTCTGTTCTCTATTTCTCTACCTCCTACTTATTCCTTACCCCTCTCCAGTCTGGATTGGGCTCTATTACTTCACCAGAACAGCTCTTGTTATAGTCACCAGTGACCAACATTTTGCTAAAGCTAGTGGACATTTTAAATTCTTTTTGCTTTTTGACTTAGCAGCAGCAGTCTTCACTTCTTGAAATTCTGTCTTCACTGATTTAAGAGGGCTCTTCTAGATTTGCTCCTACTTGTTTGGTCATGCATCCTCTCCCCAGGTTAAATGTCCTTTATCTAATATTTAGATGTTGGGTTCATCGAGACTTGATCCATGTTCTCTCTACGAAATTCTCTTGGGTAGTCTAATCGACAGTGATGGTTTCAGTTAGTGCACTTATGTAGGTAACTCACACAGTTGTATCTTCAACACATGTTCTCAACTTCTCTGTGCCCTCTTTCCATATGCCTATCTGATATCTCCCCTGGTATGTCTAAAAGATAACCAGAACTTTGTAAGCCCCCAAACCAATGCACACACCACTACCTTCTGCAAACTTGGTCTTCATCCTAAATTCCTTATCTCAATTGAAAACACCCCAATACAGCATGCCATGTAAGCCAGAAACCTTGACACTTACCTCTCCCTCATTCCTAGTCCAAAATTAAGTGCTGGTGATCTTTTCTCCTCTCTGATACATTCTGCATACTGTAACCAGGGCAACTTAAAAAGCCCATTATTTTCCACAGCTCCTGTTGGTCTTCCTTTTCTTTTGCTTCTTTTTATCAATTTTGTTCTCTTCCCCGCCTTCCTCTCCCTCCATCCTTCCCCTTCCCTCTTTCCTTCCCCTCCACTTTGAAATGTATACTTTGCACTTATTCCCTGGCATTTGATTGTTAGATCTGTAAATGAACCAGATTCTTTCTTCCTTTTTAACCTTTTGTGAAGTCAGGTTTGCTCTTCCTGGTTGTAGATGGCCATAGCTCAAATTCACAAATGGAATATTTTATTTCCTTTCCTGGGTAATAGCAACTGGGGAAGATTTTCTATGAAAATGGTGGGGGTGAGGATTTGTGATAGATAAGAACGAGAGGACTGTTTTCAGGTTTTGTTCTGAACGTGGCCGTTGATTTCATGAAAACCAACAGTAAACACAGAGACATACAATTTGTTACATTAAAAATCTTTTTTCTTGTAAACTACACATAATGTAAAATTTACCATCTTAACCATTTAAAAATGTATATTTCACATTCTTGTGCAGCCATCCATCCCTATAACTCATTTAAACTTGTAAAACTGAAATCCTATACCTATTAAATAATAACTCTCCGCTCTCTCCCCAACCCCTGACAACTACGATTAAACTTTGTTTCTGTGATTTTTACTGTAAATACCTCATGTACGTGGATTCATACAGTATTTGTCTTCCTTCGACTAGCTTATTTCACTGAGTATAGTGTCCTCAAGGTTCATACATGTAGCATATTGCAGAGTTTCCTTCATTTTTAAGGATTAGTAATATTCTGTTGTGTGTGTAGACCACATTTTGTTATCTGTGCATCCATTGATGGACACTAGGGTTGCTTCCATGTTTTAGCTGTTACGAATAATGCTGCTGTAAACATCGGTGTACAAATATCTCTTTGAGAACCTGCTTTCAGTCCTTTTGGGTATATATCCAGAAGTAGAATTGCTGGATCATATGATAATTCTATTTAAAATTTTTTGAGAAATCACCATAGTTTCCACAGTGGCTGCACCATTTTACGTTCCCACCAACTGTACAAAGGTTGCAGTTTCTTCACATCCTTGCCAATTCTTGTTGTTTTCTGTTTTTTTGATAGTAAAACATCCTAATGGGTATAAGGTGGTATCTCGTTGTAGTTTTGATTATTCTAATAAATCATTACATTTTAAAAAATTATTTATTTATTTATTTATTTATTTATGGCTGTGTTGGGTCTTCGTTTCTGTGCGAGGGCTTTCTCTAGTTGTGGCAAGCGGGGGCCACCATCGCGGTGCGTGTGCCTCTCACTATCGCGGGCTCTCTTGTTGCAGAGCACAGGCTCCAGACGTGCACACTCAGTAATTATGGCTCACGGGGCTTAGTTGCTCCGCGGCATGTGGGATCCTCCCAGACCAGGGCTCGAACCCGTGTCCCCTGCATTGGCAGGCAGACTCTCAACCACTGCGCCACCAGGGAAGCCCAATCCATTACATTTTTAAAGTGAGAGTCTTTTAAATTATCTGATCTATTTACAGATCTAACAATCAAATGCCAGGGATTAAGTACAAAGTATACATTTCAGAGGCTTCATTTTTCCATTTAGGCATGGAATATCAGGCCTTAGAACATAAGACCAAAAGATTAAATGAACCCAAAGCACCTTAGTTTGAGGTTTTCCAAGTAAGAGCTGTTTGGTGGGCAGATCATAGTTTCTGGAGGCTCCTGACATCCTCACTTCCCACCGTGGTTTGAGCCCACATCTCCTTTCTTTGTGGTTTATTTCAGTTTTAGTGACTAGAGGAAGGGAAGCATCACTTAAAGAATAGATGTACTATTATGTTAATTTGGAAATTTCTTGAAAACAGAGTCTGCATTCTAGTTGAAGTAGTATAAAATACACAGACAGGTGGAGGACAAACACATTGATTTTCATCACCATTCCATAATTGCCCTCCGAACTGTTGTGGTAAGGTTTGATTGATTTTTTCCCGCCATAGTGATAATCTCATTGACCCAGCAGTGTTTTTTTTTTTTTTTTTGCGGTACGCGGCCCTCTCACTGTTGTGGCCTCTCCCGTTGCAGAGCACAGGCTCCGGACACACAGGCTCAGCGGCCATGGCTCACGGGCCCAGCTGCTCCGTGGCATGCGGGATCTTCCCAGACCGGGGCGTGAACCCGTGTCCCCTGCATCAGCAGGCGGACTCTCAACCACTGCACCACCAGGGAAGCCCAACCCAGTAGTGTTTATAGAAAGAGTTGTCTTAAATCTGTTGCTCTGCTGTGCCGTCTTTGTCACATAAATCAGGTGTCCATATATGTATGAGTCTATTTCCAGATTCTCTGTCCCTTCCCATGAATTTATATGAGTGTCCTTATTCCTATTGGACACTGTTTTATTAATTACTGTAGCTTTACAATAAATCTTGATATATGATATCAGATCTTCCAATTATATCTTATTTGTTACTTATTTGTTATTCATATCTTTTTTTGTTCCTGGTCGTTCTTGGCTGTTTACATTTCCGTATCAACTTCTGAATCAGTTTGTTAATTTACACAGCAAAAATTCCACTAGCCTATTGATTGGAATTGAACTGAATTTGTGAATTAGTTTGGGGAAGAATTAACATTTTTTTACCATATTAGTTTTCTAATCTATGAATATGTTGTATTTTTCTATTATTTAGGTTATTTTTACTTTTTTCAATAATGTTGTTAAGGCCTTCTGAATAGAGATCTTGTATATCTTTAGATTTATTACTAGATCTGACTTTTTAAGGTAACATTGTAAATAAAATTTTAATTTTTTTCATTTACTCATTGTTCATTACTAGTATACAGAACCAAATAATTCTTTGTATATACCTTATATCCACTTATATTATTGAAGTCACTTATTAGTTTTAATAATTCATCTGTAGATTTTTGGGGGATTTTTCTATAGATAGAAATATGTCATCTCTGAATTATGGTAGTTTTAATTCTGCTTTTCCAGTCCATATGTATCATTTCTTTTTCTTATTGCACTGACTAGGTCCTCCAGTACAATTTTAATTAATTTATTTATATTTTGGCTGTGTTAGGTCTTCGTTGCTGCGTGGGCTTTCTCTAGTTGCGTTGAGTGGGGGCTGCTCTTTGTTGCGGTGCGTAGGCTTCTCATTGCAGTGGCTTCTCTCGTTGCGGAGCACGGGGCTGTAAGTGTGTGGGCTCTGTAGTTTGCAGCAGGTGGGCTCTAGAGCGCAGGCTCTGTAGTTGTGGCGCATGGGCTTAATTGCTCCGCTCTCCGTGGCATGTGGCATCTTCCCGGACCACGGCTCCAACCTGTGTCCCCTGCTTTGGCAGGTGGATTCTTAACCACTGCGCCACCAGAGAAGTCCCTCCAGTACAATTAAAAAAATTTTTTTTTACTTTATATTGGAGTATAGTTGATTTACAAAGTTTTGTTAGTTTCAGATGTACAGCACAGTGATTCAGTTATACATGTACATATATTCTTTTCCCACATAGATTATTACAGAATATTGAGTAGAATTCCCTGTGCTATACAGTAGGTCCTTGTTGATTATCTTTTTAATAGTAGTGTGTATATGTTAATCCCAAACTCCTACTAATTTATCCCTCCCCCAACTTCCCCATTGGTAGCCATAAGCTTATTTTCTAAGTCTGTGAGTCTGTTTCTGTTTTGTAAATAAGTTCATTTGTATCATTTTCTTTTAAGATTCTCTGTATAAGTGATATCATATACTTGTCTTTATCTGACTTACTTCACGTAGTGTGATAATCTGTAGGTCCATTCATGTTGCTGCAAATGGCATTATTTCATTCTTTTTTTATGGCTGGGTAATATTCCATTGTATATATGTACCACATCTTTATCCATTGATCTGTTGATGGACATTTTGGTTGCTTCCATGTTTTGGTTATTGTAAGCAGGTGCTGCAGTGAACATTGGGGTGCATGTATATTTTTAAATTAGAATTTTCTCCAGATATATGCCCAGGAGTGCAGTTGCTGGATCGTGTGTTAGCTCTGTTTTTAGTTTTTTGAGGAACCTCCATACTGTTCTCCATAGTGACTGCACCAATTTTCATTCCTACCAACAGTGTAGGAGGGTTCCCTTTTCTCCACACCTTCTCCAGCATTTGTTGTTTGTAGACTCTGATGATGGTCATTCTGACTGGTGTGAGGTGATACCTCATAGTTTTGGTTTGCATTTCTCTAATGTTTAGCTACATTGATCATCTTTTCATGTGCTTACTGGCCATCTGTATGTCTTCATTGGAGAAATGTCTGTTTAGGTCTTCTGCCCATTTTTTGATTGTGTTGTTTTTTTTAAAATATTGAGCTGTATGAGCTGCTTGTATGTTTTGGAGATTAATTCCTTGTCGCATTATTTGCAAATATTTTCTCCCGTTCTGTGGGTTTTTTTTTTGTTTATGGTTTCCTTTGCTGTGCAAAAGCTTTTTAAGTTTAATTAGGTCCCATTTGTTTATTTTCGTTTTTATTTTTATTACTCTAGGAGATGGATCCAAAAAGATCTTGATGCAATTTATGTCAGTGTTTTGCCTATGTTTTCCTCTAAGAGTTTTATAGTGTCTGGTCTTACATTTAGGTCTTTAATCCGTTTTGAGTTTATTTTTGTGTATGGTGTTACAGAATGTTCTAATTTTATTCTTTTATCTGAAGCTGTCCAGTTTTCCAAGCCCCAGTTATTGAAGAGGCTGTCTTTCCTCCATATTCTTGTTGCCTTTGTTGTAGATTAATTGACCATAGGTGCATTGGTTTTATTTTTGGGCTTTCTATCCTATTCCAGTGATCTCTATTTCTGTTTTTATGCCAGAACCATACTGTTTTGATTACTGTAGCTTTGTAGTATAGTCTGAAATCAGGGAGCCTTATTCCTCCAGCTCCATTTTTCTTCCTCAAGATTGCTTTGGCTATTTGGGGTCATTTGTGTTTCCATACAAATTAAAAATTTTTTTGTCCTAGTTCTGTGAAAAATGCCATTGGTAGTTCGAGAGGGGTGGCATTGAATCTGTAGATTGCCTTGGGTAGTATAGTCGTTTTGACAATATTGATTCTTCCAGTCCAAGAACGTGATCTTTCCATCTGTTTGTGTCATCTTTGATTTCTTTCATCAGTGTCCTACAGTTTTTGGAGCACAGGGCTTTTGACTCCTTAGGTAGGTTTATTCCTAGGTATTTTATTCTTTTTGGTGTGATGGTAAATGGGATTGTTGTTTTAATTTCTCTTTCTGGAAGTTCACCCATTTATGATTAAAAACTCTCCAGAAAGTGGGCATAGAGGGAACATACCTCAACATTATGAAGGCTGTATATGAAAAATTTATAGCCAGTATCATACTCAGTGGTGAAAAGCAGAAAATATTTCCTCTAAGATCAGGAACAGGACAAGGATGTCCACTCTCGCCACTTTTATTCAACACAGTTTTGGAAGTCCTAGCCATGGCAATCAGAGAAGGAAAAGAAATAAAAGGAATCCAAATTGGAAAAAAAGTAGTAAAACTGTTTGCAGATGATATGATACTATACATAGAAAATCCTAAAAATGCTACCAGAAAACTACTAGAGCTCATCAATGAATTTGGTAAAGTTACAAGATACAAAATTAATACACAGAAATCTGTTGCATTTCTGTACACTAACAATGGAAGAGCAGAGAGAAATTAAGGAAAGAGCCCAGTACAATGTTGAATAGAGGTGGTGAGTATGATATCATCACACATTCCCATTTGCAGAGAGAAAGTTTTCAACATTTCATTGAGTATGGTTTTTCTGCTGTTGGTTTTATAGGGGTACCCTTTTTCAGATTAAGGCGTTTTCCCTCTATTCCTATTTTGCTTTTAGTTTTGGTTATAATGAAGAGTTTTATTCAGTTTTTTCCTGTATTTATTGAGCTGATTATATGGTTATTTTCTTTAAGTCTATTAATGTATGAATTGCTATGACTGTAACAAACACGGTCACACTGTATTGTTCTTTGTGTATTGCTGAACTTGATTTGCTAGTACTTCATTTAGGATTTTTGCATTCATGTTCATGAATGAGATAGGTCTCTAACTTTACTTTCTCCTAGTGTTCTTTGTCATGTTTTGATATCAAGGTTACATTGATCTCATATCACAAATTTGTACATGTTTCTTTCCTCAGAAAGAGTTTCTATAAGATTGGTGTTTTTTTCTTTTTGAAATGTTTGGTGGAGTCTAAGGTGAAGCAATCTGGTTCTGGAGTGTTTTTTTTTTTGTGGGGGAGGGGGTTTAAATTATTATTCAACCTCTTTAATAGTTATGTAGGCTTATTCAGATTTTCTGTTTCTTATGGTCAATCTGTGACAAAGGAGGCAAGAATATACAAGGCAGAAAAGACAGTCTCTTCAATAAGTGGTGCTTGGAAAACTGGACAGCTACATGTAAAAGAATGAAATTAGAACATTCTCTAACACCATATACAAAAATAAACTCAAAATGGATTAAAGACCTAAATGTAAGACCGGATACTATAAAACTCTTAGAGGAAAACATAGGCAAAACACTCTTTGACATAAATTGCATCAAGATCTTTTGGGATCCACCTCCTAAAGTTATGAAAATAAAAACAACTCTTTTGGTAGTTGTTTAGTGGTTTCACCAGGAGCTTGTCAATTTTGCCCTTTTGAAGAATCAACTTTTCCGTTTAGTGAATCTCTCTTTTGTATATTTGTTTTCTTTTTTTAAAAAAATATTTATTTATTTGGCGGGATCTTCGTTGTGGCATGCAGACTTTTAGTTGCAGCATGTGGGATCTAGTTCCCTGACGAGGGATCGAACCTGGGCCCCCTGCATCAGGAGCATGGAGTCTTAGCCACTGGACCACCAGGGAAGTCTTGTATGTTTGTTTTCTAGTTCATTGATTTCTGTTTAGTGTGTGTGTGTGTGTGTAATTTTTTTCTACATTTTTGATTTGAGTTTTTATTTTGTAATTTCTTGAGGTAGCTGCTTTTAGCCCCTCCTTTTCTTATTAACACATTTAAGGCAATAAACTTAAGTACATCTCAGAACTTTTGACAATTAGTGTTTTCATTTTTCTTCCTTTCATTATATTTCCTGATTTTTATTGTGAAGTTTTAAAGTTAACTATTTAGAGAGATGTTTTTTAGCTTTCAGAAACATAGGAATTTCCTTTTTTTTTTTTTTTGGCTATCTTTTGTTACTGACTTTTTCAGTTCTATTGTGGGCAGAGAGCAGACTGTATAATTTCAATCCTTTGAAATTTGTTGAGACTTGCTATACCCGACACATGATCAATTTTGTAAAAATTCCATGTGCATTTGAAAAGAATGTGTATTCTGCAGGTATTGGCTGCAGAGGTTTGTATATATCAGGTCAAATTTGTTAAATGTTTTTGTAAATCTTTTATATACCTAGTAATTTTTTCTTTGTTTTATGAGTGGTTGTGAGAGGTACGTAAAAATCTCCTGTTGTGATTTGCCTATTTTTTTCTTTCAGTTTTGTCAGTTTTTGCTTTATGTGTTATAAGATTATGTTAAATACATAAAATTTAGAACATTTCCTAATAAGCTGGATCTTTTTATTATTATGAAGTGACCCTCTTTTTTCTTAACAATACTTTACATTATTACACTCTTGCCAACTTTCTTTTTGATATTTTTGATGGTACTTTTGTTTTTTTTACTCTTTTCTTTACAAACTTTTTATGTCCTTGTATTTAAGATGTATCTTTTGCAAGCAGCATGTAGCTAGATTTCTGTTTTATCATAGTTTTTAATTCAGGCTCAAAATTGCCATCTTTTATTGAAGCTTCTCTGTTTAGATTTAATGTAATTGCTGATATATTTGGGTTTAAATCTATCATCATAATATATGGCTTTTATATATCTTACTCCTTTATCTTTCTTCTTTATTGGCGGTAGTGTTGATAAAGCATTTTGTATTATTTTTTTCCCCATCAAAAGCTTGGTAGGTATTCATTATTTTACTGTCCTTTTATTGATTACTCTAGAGGTAGTAACTGTGTTCTCAGTGTATAAAGGTCGTCAGTTCCTTTTTGCAGTTTTGATTTTTTATTTGGGATTCTTTTCCTTCTGCGCGAGGAACATCTTTAATTTCTGTATTGTTGAACTGCGGGTGATGAAGTGTTGGTTTATATAAACTATATCTTATTTACCTTTCTTTTTTGCAGGCATAGAGGTTTTGGTTGGCAGTTACAGTCTTTGAGCACTTTGACGATATTATTTCATTATCTTCTGACTTTTGTTGTTTTGGTTGAGAAGTCAACTTGCAGTTGTATTATTGCTCCTTTGAAGGCATTATGACTTTTCCTCTGGTTGCTTAAAATATTTTTTCTTTTTGTCTTTTTGTTTTCAGCAGTTTTACTGTGATGTGCCGAGGTGTAGTTGTCTTTGCATTAATCTGATTTTGCGTTCTGGTAATGACTGTTGAATCTGTTGCTTGACATCTTTTGTCAGTAATGGAAAATTATCAGCCACAATCTCTTTGAAAGTTAATTTTGCTCCCTTCTTTTCTCTGTTCTTGGGATTGCAGTGAAATATAAGTTAAGCCTTATTATCATATTCATATGTCTCTTATGCTCTTGTTTTCTCTATGCTTTCTTCTGGATATTTTCTTTTGAAATAGTTCTTAGGTTCACCAATTTACTGTTCATCTGTATCTAATCTGATGCGAAACCCATCAGTTTAGTGATTTAGGTATTGTAGTTCTTCAGTTCTGTCCTTTCCATTTAGTTTCTTTTTATTGCTTCTTGTTCTCTGCTGGAATTATCTTTTAATTTCTTGAACATATCAAGTATAAAATTAAAGTCTGTGTCTAATAACTGCATCATCTAGAACTCCTCCTGTAAGTTTGTTTCTGTGCTTGTCACATATGGAATTTGGGCAGCAACTGATTGTTTTGGAGGTTCTTGAGTCTACTTAAGACCTAGTCAACCATTTATCATTATTAAAGGCTAGCTTTATTCCTCTTCCCTGTATTATTATTATTATTTTCCCTCAAGACTTATTGGGGAATGTATTCAATGAGTAAGTGTTTTAGTGTACAGTTTGTGGTAGAATTTGTTAGGGACATAAGGAAGTTTTAAAATACGGCCTTCTTTCAAAAAACTGATAATGTTGGGCAGATAATACTCACATATGAAATAATTATGTAGCAATGAAAGACAACATGGAATTGATTCAAATTATAACTTTTATATATGTAACTTATAATAAATAAGCTATAATAAATAATAACTGAATACAACTTGATAATTATAACTTTAACTTAATAATAATAATAAAACAAGTTAAATAAAATTATGGGATACTAACAAAAGACCAAACACATCAAAGAAACTAATGCTAGTATAGATAAGAATTTAATATATAATTTAGGAATGTATCACATTCCATTAGAGAAGGAAGAAATCTTTCAATAAATTGTTCTACTACAGTTGATGACCTCTATGAAGACATATATTTTCATCTTAAGTCATATTCAAACAGTAATTCCACAGTTTCTGGTTGGACACGTAAGATGATTAGAAGTTGTCACTCTATCTTAATAGCAGGTAATGAACTGAAGAACTGTAAAATCAACAAATCTACTGAGATCCATGAGAAAAGTGAGGCCACAGGACGAATTGCTGCCACGGAAGCTGGAGAGACAGAAAGGCAGATAGAATCACAACTTACAACAACCCACCAACAGAAACCTCTGCAGGAACCAGTGCTGGGGTAATGAGACCTGGATGTAACTGGCAAATTGCTGGAGGCTCAGGGCAGAAAAGTCTGAGTGAAAAACCCAGTGGGACCCAGTCTTAGGGGCTCCTCACACTTCTGTGGGGTTTTCCTCTAGGAGTTCTACCAGACTCTCACAGAGACTGTTGGAGAACAATCCTCTCATGATTCCATCATGGGTAGGCACAAGGAACCAGCTTTAAATATGCCAGAGCATTCTGTTCTTAACAAGGTGTGCCCTCATGAGAAACTGTTTTACCAGAGCCTAACCATCTGGTGTTTGGTTAGAGCCTAACTGACCTGGGGAAGTGAAATACTCAGCTCCCTCCCATTACTGAAGGCCTTTAACTGAAGTTCCTTCTACTCAATACATTATGTCTGCCTTTCAGAAAAATACTAGGCATACTCGAAGGCAGAAAACAGTTTGAAGAGACTGAACAAGCATTGGAACGTGGGTCAATATGGCAGGGATGTTGGAATTATCAGAACAGGAATTTTTTAAAAAGTTGATTAATATGCTGAGAGCTTTAATGGAAAAAGTGGACAATATTTAAGATTACATGTATACTGAAAGAGATGGAAATTCCAAGAAAGATCAAAAAGAAATGCTAGAGTGCAAGCACACCATAGCAGAAATGGAGAATGCCTTTGGTGGGATCATTAGTAGATTGGACACAGCTTAGGAAAGAACATCTGAGCTTGAAGATACGACAACAGAAACTTCCGAAACTGAAAAGTAAAAAGGAAAAAGACTGAAAAAAAGTAAAACAGAACATGAAGAACATAATAGGAATGCCAGAAAGAAAAGAAAGAGAAAGGAACAGAAACAATATTTGAAGCAGTAATGACTATGAATTTCCCCAAATTAATGTCAGACACCAAACTACATTCAAGGGAGAGAATGTATACATATAGCTCATTCACTTTGTTATGTAGCAGAAACTAACACAACATTGTAAAGCAATTATACTCCAATAAAGATATTAAAAAATAAAAGAAGCTCAGAGAATACCAGGCAAGATAGATGCCCTCCAAAGGCAAGATAGATGCCCTCCAAACTACACCTAGGTATATCATTTTCAAACTTAAGAAAATTACGGAAAAAGAAGCAATCCTGAAGAAGCCAGCAGAAGAGAACCCTTTTACCTATAGAGAAGCAAATGTAATAATTACATCTGACTTCTTAGAAACCATGCAAGCCAAAAGAGTGGAATGAAATATTTAAGTTGTTGAGGGGAAAAACCCACCAGCCTAGAATTTTGTGTACTCAGTGAAGTTATCCTTCAATAGTAAAGGGGAAATACTTTCTTAGACAAACATTGATGGAGTTTTTTGCCAGAACAAATGTTAAAGGTTTGCAACTGCCTTACAACAAATGTTAAAGGAAAACAATACAGGTCCGAAACTCAGGTCTACGTAAAGAAAAGAAGAGTATTGAGGAATGAGTAAATGAGGGTAAAATAAACTTATTTTTCTGATTCTTAATTGATTTAAAAGATCTGTTCAAAATAATAGCAACAGTGTTTTTGATTATGTGTGCTTATGTGCATGTACAGTGATTCTTGAACAATGTGGGAGTTAGGGTCACCAGCCCCCCAACACAGTGGAAGATCTGCATATAACTTTACAGTTGGTCCTCCACATCTGCGTTTCCATGTCTGTGGATTCAACCAACTGCAGATCATGTAGTACTGCAGTAGTATTTATTGGGGGAAAAAAAATCCACGTATAAGTGGACCTGCACAGTTCGAACCCATGTTGTTCAAGGGTCAACTGTACATGCTTTTGTATGTTTATGCATAAGTGAAAGGAATGACAGGAAACAATATCGGGTTTGGAAGAGAGAGATTGGAATATTTTATATTATGAGGTATTTGTTCTACATGGGATATGAGGTATTTGTACTACATGTGAGTCAGAAAAATAAACATGGGGTTAGTTGTAAATGTATATTGCAACCACTAAAAAAAGTAAAAAAAAAAATGTAATATGCTAAGAAAGAGAATTGTTACATATAAAGTTCTCAGTTAAAATGACAAAAGACAGAATGTGTGGAAGACAAATAGGCACAATGAACAAAGGTAACAAATAGAAAACAGTAACAAATCTGAGAGATACTAGTAATCCATCTATATCAATTACCTTAAATGTCAGTAGTCTATACCAATAAAAAGATGAGATTGTCAGAGTGGATCAAAAAACAAGACCTAACTCTGTGTTGTCTACAAGAAACCCATTTTAAATATGAAGACACACATAGATTGAAAGAAATGGGATACAGAAAGATATACCATACTAACACTAACCAAAAGAAAGTAGGAGTAGCTGTACTAATTTCAGACAGAGCAGACTTCAAAGCAAGGAATGTCATCAGGTATAAAAAGGGCCATTACATAATAATAAAGGGGTCAATACTCTTAAGATATAACATTCCTTAATGTCTCTGTGCCTAACAACAGAGTGTCAAGATATATGAGGAAAAACTGATAGAACTGTGGGGAGAAATAGATGAATGCAGTATTATAGTTGGAGACTTTTCACCCCCCCGTCAGAAATGGACAAATCCAGCAGGCAGAAGATCAGTAAGGACATAGTTGAATTCTTCACAACAATATCAGTGAATTGGATATAATTGATACCTATAAACTGTTTCATTCTATGACAGCAGAATACACATTCTTTTCAAGTTCACATGGAACATTCACAAAGATAGACCACATTCTGGTCTATCTTAATTAATTTAAAAGAATGGAAATCATTGCAATGTCTGCTGTTAGCCCACAATGGAATTAAACCGGAAATCAAAAACAGAAAGATAGCTCAAAACCCTAAAATACTTGGAAATTAAACAACACACAGGTCAGAGAAGACATCTCAAGAGAAAGTTTTTAAAGTTTTGAACTAAATTAGAATGAAAATACATCTTATCACAATGTGGGATGCAGTGAAAATAGTGCTTTGAGAGAAGTGTCTATAATAGAAAAGAGGAAAGATCTAAAATCCGCAATCTAAGCTTCTACCTTGGAAAGCAAGAAAAAGAAGAGGAAATCAATTCAAATTAAGCAGAAGAAAAGAAATAAGAATTAGAACAGAAATCAATGAAATTTTAGGTAGGAAATCAATAGAAAAAATCAAAACAAAAGCTAGGTTTTTTGTTTTTTTTTGCGGTATGCGGGCCTCTCACTGTTGTGGCCTCTCCCGTTGCGGAGCACAGGCTCCAGACGCGCAGGCTCAGCGACCATGGTTCACGGGCCCAGCCGCTCCGCGGCATGTGGGATCCTCCCGGACCGGGGCACGAACCCGTGTCCCCTGCATCGGCAGGCGACTCTCAACCACTGCACCACCAGGGAAGCCCCCAAAAGCTAGCTTTTTGAAAAGATCAGTAAAAAGAGAAGTTACTAGATAGGTTAACTAAAAAAAAAAGAGAAGACACAAATTACTAATATCAGAAATAAAAGAGGGGCAATCACTACTGCTTCTGGACCATGAAAAGATAATAAAGGGATATTATGAATAACTGGTGAAAAAGTTGATAATTTGATAACCTAGGTAAAATAGACCAATTCTTTGAAAGGCCAGATCTGCCAAAAATCACACAAAAAGAAGTAGACAGGGCTTCCCTGGTGGCGCAGTTGTTGAGAGTCCGCCTGCCGATGCAGGGGACACGGGTTCGTGCCCCGGTCCGGGAAGATCCCACATGCTGCGGAGCGGCTGGGCCTGTGAGCCATGGCCGCCGAGCCTGCGCGTCCGGAGCCTGTGCTCCGCAACGGGAGAGGCCACAGCAGTGAGAGGCCCGCATACCGCAAAAAAAAAAAAAAAAAAAGAAGTAGACAATCTGAGTAGGCCTATATCTTTTAAAGAGATTGAATCAGTAATTAATAACCTTCAAACACAGAAAGAGCCATGCCCAGATGTGTTCACTGGCGAATTCTACCAAACATTTATGGATGAAATTATACCTGTTCTCTGCAATCTCTTCTAGAAGGTAGAAGCAGAGACAATACTTTCTAACTCATTCTTTGAGGACAGTATTACCCTAATATACAAATCAGACAAAGACAGTACAAGAAGGAAAAAAAACCCCAACAAAACTACCATTGGCCAATCTCATGAACATAAATGTAAAAATCTTCAACAAACTATTAGCAAATTGAATCCAATATTGTATAAAAAACGTTATATACCACGACTAAGTGGGATTTATCCCAGGTGTGAAAGGCTGCTTCAGCATTTGAAAGTCACCGTAATCTATCACATCAACAGGCTAAAGAAGAAAAACCATGTGATTATTTCAATAGATGCAGAAAAGCATTTGACAAAATTCAACACCCATTCATAATTAAAACTTATAGCAAACTAGGAATAGACAGGAATTTCCTTAACTTGATAAAGACTATCTACAAAATCCCTACATTAACACCATACATAACAGTAAGAAACTCACAGGTATCCCACTAAGATCAAGAACAATGTCCCCTGTCGCCATTCATTTTTAACATTGTTCGGAATTCCTAGCTAATGCAATGAGAGAAGACAAGGAAATAAAAGTATACAGATTTGGAGTGAAGAAATAAAGCTGTCTCTGTTTGCAGATGACATGATTGTCTATGAATAAAATACAAAATAAGTGACAAAAAACTCTTGGAAATAATTATAGCAAGATTGTAGGATACAAAGTTAATATACAAAAGTCTCATCACTTTCCTATATACCAGCAATGAACAAGTTGAATTTGAAACTAAAAACATGTTACCATTTACATTAGAATCCCCCAAATGAAATACTTAGGTATAAATCCAACAAAAATATTATTAAAAGATTTATTTGAGGAAAACAAGATTCTGATGAACAAAATCAAAGAACTAAATAAGTGGAAAGGTAACTCTTGTGCATGAATAGGAAGACTAATATTGTCCAGGTGTCAGTTCTTCCCAGCTTGATCTATAGATTCAGTGCTATCCCAGTCAAAATCTCAGGAAATAATTTTGTGGATATCGATGAACTGATTCTAAAGTTTGTATGGAGAGGCAAAAGACCCAGATAGCCAGCTCAGTATTGAAAGAGAGGAACAAAATCAGGGCCTGATACTACCCAACTTCAAGACTTGTTATAAAGCTATAGTAATTAAAAGTGTGGTATTGGTGAAGTAATAGCCAAATAGATCAATGGAACAGAATAGAGAGCCCAGAAATAGACCTACGTTAATATAGTCAGCTGATTTTTGACAAAGGAGCAAAGGCAATGCAACAAAGCAAAGTCTTTTCATCAAATGCTGCTGGAGCAACTGGACAGCCACACACATACAAAAATGAACCTAAGCACAAACCTTATGTCCTTCACTAAAATTAGCTCAAACTGGGTCATAGATCTAAATGTAAAATGCAAAACTATAAAACTCCTAGAAGATAACAGGAGAAAACCTAGATGACCTCGGATATGGTGATGACTTTTTAGATAAAACACCAAGACATGACCCATGAAAGAAATAATTGATAAGGTGGACTTCATTAAAATTAAAAACCTTTGCTCTGTGAAAGACAGTGTCAGGAGAATGAGAAGACAAGCCATAGACTGGTAGAAATATATAAAGAAGTCTTAAAACTCAACATTAAGAAAATGAACAAGCTGATTAAAAAATGAGCAAAAGAATTGAAGTGATACCTCACCAAGATGATATACAGATGGAAGGTAAGCACATGAAAAGATGTTCAACATCATATGTCATTAGAGAATTGGAAATTAAAACAACATTGATTTACCACTATATCTATTAAAATGGCTAAAATCGAAAACACAACACCGATCGCTGATGAGGATGTGGAGCAGTAGGAACGCTTATTCATGGCTGGTGGGAATGTAAAATGGTGCAGCCACTTTGGAAGACAGTTTGTCAGTTTCTTTCAAAACGAAATATACTCTTAGTGTACAATTCAGCAGTCATACTCCTTGGTATTTACCCAAAAGAGCTGAAAACTTACTTACACACAGAAACCTATACAAGGGTGTTTATAGCAGCTTTATGCATAATTGTCAAAATACAGAAGCCACCAAGATGTCCTTCAAGTTGACTGGATAAATAAACTGAGGGGCATCTAGACAATGGAACATTATTCGGGACTAAAAAGAAATGAGCTATCAAGCTATGAAAAGGCATGGAGGAACCTTAAATCCATTTTACTAGGTTAAAGAAGCCAGTTTGAAAAGGCTATATATCCTGTATGGTTTCAACTATATGACATTCTGGAAAAGGTAAAACAGCAGAGAAGTAAGATTAATGGTTGCTAGGGATTGTGGGGAGAGGGAAGGATGACTAGATGGAGCACAGAGAACTTTTAGGACAGAGGAACTATTCTGTATAGCATTTTAATGTCTTTATGCGTATGTGAAAACCTATAGAATGTACACCACCAGCACTTAACTATGGACTTTGGGTAATAACGGTGTATCACTGTAGGTTTGTTGATTTTAAGACATGTGCCCTCTTGTTTGGGATGTTGATAATCAGGGAGGCTGTGGGAGTGTGGGGGTATGGGATTCTTTGTATTTCCTGCTGAATTTTGCTGTAAACCTAAAACTGCTCTAAAAAAATAAAGCTTATTAATATTAATACCTTAGAAAAGTTATTCCCAGATAACAGTACTGATGAACCTAGTGGCAGGGCAGGAATAAAGATGCAGATGTAGAGAACGGACTTGAGGACACAGGGAGGAAAGGGGAAGCTGGGACGAAGTGAGAGAGTGGCATGGACATATATACACTACCAAATGTAAAGTAGATAGCCGGTGGGAAGCAGCTGCATAGCACAGGGAGATCAGCTCGGTGCGTTGTGACCACCTACAGGGGTGAGAAAGGGAGGGTGGGAGGGGAGGCTCAAGAGGGAGGGGATATAGGGATATATGTGTACATAAAGCTGATTCACTTTGTTGTACAGCAGAAACTAACAGAACATTGTAAAGCAATTATACTCCAATAAAGATATAAAAAAAGTTATTCCCAGATGGATTAAGAAGTCAGTATTTAAAAAAAATTGTATAAAAGAGGAAAATACAATTGAATATTTTTCAGACTTGAGTGTGGAAGGACTTCTAATCATTAAAGGTGACCATAATGGGAATACATAGCTAGATTTCAACATTATAATTTCATTTGATGTTTACTAAAAGACAGACAAAAGTATTTTGTGAATAACTTTAATATGTGAAGAAATTAATATGTAAATGGGAAAATAGCATGAATAGACTATCAATAAAAAGTAACTTCAAATTGCTAGTAGAGTTTGGGAAAATTTTAACCTGAACTAAGTCACAAAGAAATGCACATTATACAATGAGATTAGTTTTTAAATTTTATGCATTATTTGATGTAAATACTTTAAAATATTTATATATTTGTTAGATGACATAAAAATAAAACAAAAACTTGCACCCCTCCACCAGAGGGGTAAAAATCAGAACATATTTGATGCTGTGTATTCTCCCAGTGTGTTCCTCCTCAATGCAGCCTCTTTTTCCTGCCCCCCCTCAACTATTCTCTTGTCCTATCATGTTTATCATTTCCTTGCAATAAAAAGTTTCCCCATATATGTATGTGTCACCAAAAACTCCTTGTTTGATTTTACTTATAAGTTTTTCCTGATTTGCTTTCTCTTTTATCTTTTTTTCCCCCATTTGTAGCATTTGTATGATAGGAAACAAGGTACTTACATAGATGGAAGGGATTGCATTAAATTGGATTTGTAAGGATAGAGAATTACTGGTATTGCCTGGAGGCTTGCCAAAGTTACTTGGACCAGCTTACACCCATCAGAATAACTAGTGTCAAAAAACTACAAAATTATAAGTGTTGATGAGAATGTGGAGAAATTGGAACCCTTGTGCACTATTGGTGGGTATATGAAATGATGCAGCTGCTATGGAAAACAGTATGGTAGTTCCTCAAAAAATTAAAAATAGAATTGCCATATGATACAGCAATTCCACTTCTGGGTATTTGCCCAAGAGAATTGAAAGCAGGGTCTTGAAATATTTTGTATACGCATGTTCATAGCAGCATTATTCACAATAGCTAAAACGTGTCCATCCACAGATTAATGGATAAGGAAAATGTGGTATATACATGCAATGGAATATTATTCATCCTTAAAAAGGAAGAAAATTCTGCAGTACGCTACAGTATGGGTGGATCTCATGGACACTATGCTCAGTGAAATAAGCCAGTCACAGATGGACAAATCCTTGATTCCTCTTCTTTGAGGTACTTAGAGTCATCACAGTCATAAAAACAGAAAGTAGAATCATGGGTGCCAGGGGCTGGGGTGGGTAATGGGCAGTTAGTGTTTAATGGGTATAGGATTTCAGTTTACAAGGTTAAATGAGTTGTGGGGATGGATGGTGGTGATGGCTGCACAGCAATGTGAATGTATTGATACCACCGAACTGTACACTTAAGAATGGTTAAGATGGTACATTTCATGTGTATTTTACCACAATAAACGAAATTGGTAATTTTACTGGGAAGTTTTTGGGTTTTTTTTTTTTTATTAAACTATAGAACTCTTGAGAATCACTGCGAGTCTGTCATATTCCTCAGATGTGTTGGAGCTAAAAAAAAAAAAAAGATTGAGGACTATATTGTGTATCTCTACAAGTTTTCTGATCTTTCTTTTTGATGTCTTAATCTTTGATATAACATAAACGAAGGCTTACTCTGGGACTTTATTGTTTATATAATATAACTGGAAAAGTTTAATTTTATAAGTCTATATCAAAAGTTTATCATGTTCATAACTATGCTGTGCACCTTGGGAGACAGATGAAAAATAAGACACGTCTTTTCCTTACTTGAATTAATAAATTCTTTTTAGGAATTTAAAAT